>NC_140072.1:10690353-13090353 GCF_964194135.1 Talpa europaea
ACATATGCTTCCTTCATTTAAATGGCAGAATGGTAAACACAGACAAAACACATTAGTTACCATTAGCAACTGTATCAAAATCAGCAAATTTAGGTTATACTTAAAAATTATATATATATATCATATTTTAATAATCACTTCCCAGTATGAAGTCTCAATATAGCATGATGGGAAGACTAAAAATAGACATTTTTTTGGCATAAAAATCAGTTGCATTGAATTAAGTGTAAGATGAGAAATTTAAAAATAGGGCTGATAATAAAATAAAGTATAATTGATTCTGCTTTCAGAAAAATGATATTTTCTATTATTTTACCATCTTGAATATAATGATAATAGACCTGACAAACTTAGTATCTTTAAACTTACTTTGATACATTGTTTCAACTTTAACTATTACAGTCCTTGACCAACAGATTATCAAAAAGATTCAGCTCTCTGTATCAGTATTTGGAGAGATTTAAATGTAATGTTGACAAATCATTCATTATATTTTGTGTCAAATACTCTTAGATGTTACTACATATGAAGAGTTCACTACCTTTAAGTGTGTGTTTAATTTGACTAATGAGAAGATCATAAAGCAGAAGATTGTGTGCTAATTAGTATGTTTGTTAGGAATTTTTGATATTTCAAAAATGTAATTATTAATTTATGTGATTGATATAATATTATTGATAACTATATCATACAATATATTCTGATTCCTTATATGTTAGACAGACATCTTCTATGATTTCTTATTGAAGGTACTCTATTTGTAATGCTGTTCTTAGAAGTGGATTAAAAAGTGAGAGATTAATGAAGTTAGCGGTAAAAAGTGAATAGTATATTAGACAGCACTGTTAATTTAGGGGTCTTCATGACTTGAGACTAACTAGTCATGATTTGTGATGCTCAGGGTTTTTTACCAGTGGCACAGTGCTTGCCTAAGATACTTTCCTTTAGTCATTATATATTTTTTTAATATTTATTTATTTATTTAAACAAGCACAGGTACAGTCAGAAGCACAGGAGGGTGAGAGAATTCACCAGAGCCATAGCAGGGAACAGAACAGGCAGACTGACAAAGTACACTGAGGGGAACAGCAAGTGGCAGGAGAGGTCTGTGCACCATGTGGGACCCTCGCTAGCTGGCCAGGGATCGAACCAGTGCTGCAGAGGCTGCGGGCAGCTTTGCAGCCCAGTGCTCAACTGTTGTGCCACCGGGGAGGCCCGGTCATTATTCTTATTAACTTGGAATATGTACCAAACAAATTGCTGTTGAGTTTCACTTCTGCCATTGAGAATTGAGGTCAGATAGCATGAATCCTTGAGTGTACCTTTAGGGAGTCTTTGTATGATTTAATGGAGTTGTCAACAGCACTTCACACTAAGTAGCTGGCTATGGAAAATAATTTTAAGAATTCTGATGTTCTTAATTCACATATCATGACCAATTCAAAGCCTCTACTATACCACAAAATTTATTTTGCATATTCAATTTTTCCAAAATTTGGAAAATATAATCTTAGGCAAGAAACATATGTAAAACTTAATGTGTATAAGGAGAGAAAAGAATCTAACTTCTATTGTGCATCTGTTATATGCCATGCATTGAACTAGTTGATTACAACAGCAGTAAATATTTATCAGGCATGATGAAATTCATTTGTTATTGATCTTCCCATTTCTATGTCATCAACATTTCATAATCAACTAACATGATGACATTATCTAAAAGAATAGCTATTTTACTTTCAAGAAGAGAGCTGTAAGGAAGAAGATCATTAAAATAAGGCACAAATCAGAGCCAAAGTACTTGGCAGGATAGTAGATTTTGTCTGTCTTCTGGGAAATATTTTTCTGTGCTTATGAACCAATATGGAGAAATACCCTGGTGTTTTTCACACTCCATGATGTTCCACTGCACTGTGAGGGAAGTGAACTCAGAAAGTTTGTTTCTCCTTAAGGTTACATGGTCCCTACCACAGTCACTCAATAAAATTACTATTTCCATTCTGGCCAAAGAACTATGAAAAAGTATCACGTGACCTAGAAAAGGTGGATGGCAGCAGCTTCCGAGGGATCTGCAGCTGAAGTCTATCCAACAAGTTTCCTTTATATGCATGTTAAAATCCAAACCCAACTCTTCCCTTATTGAAAGCATGACTTCTTCATGAGCTCAAGAAGGCAGAACAATTGACAGGTGAATAGTGATACCAAGTTTCTGTGCTGGCCCCAGTCTTGAAATCACTGGGATCTGTATGCTTGGACAGCTACTGACAGAGTTTTACACTAAATGCTACACTATACTGCATATACTATATGTCATTGTAGAGACTCCTTGTCATGTAAAGAAATCTACACAGTTCTTGCTATATAAAGATGGATTTGCCATTTTGCTGAACATTTTCTAGACAACCTTATGCAATGTTTATGCAGTACATTTAACTTGGCAAAGTGAATACCAAAATGAACTCTATAAACTGAGTATATATTTTAGCAAGACATTATCCTTAGAGTCACATTCTATTAAAAACCTCTTTAAATTTGATGGGGCAAGTACCACATCTCCCCCCCCCTTTATTTTTACAGTTGACGAAATTGAAAATAAGAGATGGTGAATTACTTCCCCAAAGTTTCATAGGGATCAAGTATTAGGATATAATTGTCTCATTTCCATTAAAACAATAACTCACTTGTCTTGTCTAAATTTTTGTTTGGTTTCTCTATACTCTGCATATAAGTGATACCATACAGTATTTATCTTCTGGCTAATTTCACTTACAACAATCCCTTTCAGGGCCTCCCCGGTGGTGCAGCAGTTGAGCACTGGGCTGCAAAGCTGCCCGCAGCCTCTGCAGCACCGGTTCTATCCCTGGCCGGCTGGTGAGGGTCCCACATGGCACGACAGACCTCTCCTGCCATGCCTGCTGCTCCCCTCAGCAGTGTACTTCATCAGTCTGCCTGTTCTGCTCCCTGCTCTGGTGAATTCTCTCATGCTCCCGTGCTTCTGACTGTACCCAGTTCTTGTATAAATAAATAAATAAATAAATAAATAAATAAATAAATAAATAAATAAATGGATGAATAAATAAATAAATCCCTTTCAGCTCCATCCATGTTACTGCAAATGGCATGAGTTTGTCCTCTGGTACTTTGGTGGTGGGAGCTAAAGTGAGGAGGGAATCCTACATTGTCAAAATACAACTATATAAAACAATAGCATTTAATAAAAATAAAAAAAAAATCAGTAACTGGTATGGAGAAGTCCCTGGGACCCTCTCATTGGCACTCTTATTTTATCATAGTGTGTTTTGATCTTACTCAACTCACTATTTTATTCCCACTACCCCTACTGCTAGCAAAGGCAAGATATGGGTCTTTTAAATAACTCTTAAGAAGTAAATTTCTGAGCATTGCATCTGTCACCAAGGGGGACTATAGAGCCAAGGATGTAAATGAGGAATTTGTGGAACTGTCCAAATGCTGAAATTCAAGTTTCTAGAGTGCATAAAGAACAGCAAGGACATGATTATGTAACTAGCATGTCATTTCACATGATTCAGCCAAATGAGAACATGTTTAACCTCAAGCACTGAGAAAAAGACCTATCTAGGAGATGCAATGAGCTTCCAAGGTGATCCATAATGATCACTGAGTGATCATTAAAGAGAGCATTGCTAAGGTAACTACAGAAAGTCTGATGCAGTCCGTTCAATGACAGAGCATTTGGACATCTTGGACTAGCAAGTAATGGACACTTGTGGAATCATGGGATATGTTAATTTGAACCTTAAAATAAATAATATAGATAGTAATGAAATATAATAAATAAGACAAGAATTGATGAGTCCATATAGTGATATGACTAAATAAGTACAAAACTAAATGAAGAATGGAAAGTCTCCTTTACTGTGGAACGTTACCTACTATTAATAGTTACAGAAGAAGTGATGGTGTTAGAAAATCAGTAGTTAATGATAAAATTAGTAGGTAAGAGGAGATTAATGGAAAAATTAATAACATTAAATGTGGTCTAAGAGTTAGATAACAGTATTTTAAACATTGTCAATTTTCTGATTTCCATACCTGCATTGTGATTATTCAAGTGTAACCTGCTCCTTGAAAATAAATATTGAAAATTGTAGAGTAAATGGACACACCATATTGAATTTACTCCCAAATGGCTCAAAATAATGTCTATATGTATGTGATATATTATATGGGAAAGAGGGAGAAAATGATAACAAATGGGACAAAATATGATTGGACAACCTATGTAACTGTCATACTTGAGTTCCTTACATTATTTTGGCATCTTTTCTGTACATTTGAAATCATCTCATAGCTAAAAACTACCAAAATTAGGCACACTATATTTCTGACTATATTCCATGACAATAAGAGATGAAAAACACCAACAAGACTGAAATGTCAAAGCGCTGAGAGGAAATTAGAGAGAGAATAAAGAATGTATAAACTTTGTGCAGTTGGGTCAGGCTGAAAGGGGAGTTTGTGTTAAGACAGTTTGTAGAAGCACAGCTTATAATGAGCTACCATATTCACACCCTGATAACTAGAATCATCAAAATGTATTTTCTTTGGTTGCAAAATAGACTAACAATGACTAACTCACAAGGGCTTTTTGTAGGCTGTATAAAATAATGAATGTTCTGCAATTTGGATTGTGCTTGATACACAGAAATGCTCAATAGATAATGCCAATTTTATATCCACTTCCCCCGAATTTCCCAGATTTTCTTTGGATACCAAGTGTAAAATTTTAATTCCACCTCAAGGATATTCAGTCAGGATCCTGTGGAAGCTTATTCCTGAGACTCAGACTACTGTTTCATGACCCATCAGAAACAGCTCCTCTCCTAACCCTGAAGGGAAGAAACATAACACTTGAGAATTAGGATAAGAATGAACACTTTTCTTTCCATTTCAGAATTATTCAAATGTATAGAAATGGATCCCAGTGGAAGCATATTTCTCTCTTTAATTTCTGCCTGAAGACTTTGTACCATGTTTCTCCCTTAGAACAAACATGGGAAAGTGTTCTGGGAAAAAGAGCATTTTAGTGAATCAATAAGTAGAATGTTTTCTTTAAAAGGACTACAAATTCTTTCCATGTTTTTTTCCTTAGAAACATGGGTGCACATGTTTAGAATCTAATCAGTCAAATTAATAGACTCCAGTGGCAAAGAAGTGAATTGAGAACTAGGAGTTTGGCATTTTATGTTATTACTTCCACAATGGGCATTCCGATTGCTTGGTGATGTTTTAAAGTTTATTCTCCCACTATAGTGAGCACCATCAGTGTGCTAAAAACTAATGGGATACACCTCAAGAAGTAGGAAACACTATTCACCCCAAATCATGCTTGTATAAGATATACTATGTATTCATAAATCATAAAAAAGTTCAATGTGATTTAAAAAAAATTAGTAACCCTAATACATGCCTTAGATGATCAGAAATTCAAGCAAAAAACAATTCAGGGATCTGAGCAGAAAGGTAGAAACTTCAGACACATAATATTTATTATATTCAGAATCCTTCATTTCATCTAATTCACTTCCAGTTTTCCTAATTATTGAAATTATTTCTATAATAATGATTTGCTAAATAATACATGATATAATTTTATTAAGGAGTAGTTATCTCTGGGTTTCAAATAAGTTGGCAATCCTTTTGTTTAAATATCATTTAAAATCATGCACAAAAATGCCCTTTCCCTCTGTGATTGCTGCCTGATAGAATGTGTCATTTATACCAATCAGTTCCAACCACTAGTCAATCAAGTAGCAAGCATGGGGGAAATAAAGCTCAGCCATGCATTTAATAAATATTTGCTGGATCAAATTATCAGATTTCAGGAAGACAGAATGTAACATGGAAATAATATTTGATTTCTAGCCAGACCAGTGTTGTTTCAATTCTAAATCTCCTAATTTCAAGTCCTATGACCTTGTTTATTCATCTGTAAAATGGGAACAGTAATTCCTCCAGAACTATCTCACAGAACCTTTATGAAATATATTTAATGCATATTAACTCATTTTCTAGATTATAAAGGGGTGTTTCTGTGTGCCAGAATAATTGTATTCTTTTTCGTTAAATAATGTGTGTGTTTTTTTCTTTTTTTTAGTTAAATCATATTAGGCAAGACTTCTTTTACTGAAACATTGCACATTTTATCTTTGCTATTTATTATTAGGTGGCTTGATATTTGTGACTAATACAAAAGTGGAAATAAAAATATAAGAAACAACTATTTTTCAGAAAAGGGATAGAGTTGACTTCCAACTCCTCTCAGAGGTTCATTTATGACTGAGGTTAGGAAAGACCACAGGGGAATGAGTTTCAAAGTACAATGTATCCAGGAGTGATGCTCATTGAGCTCATAACACTAAAATTCTCTCAAAACCAAAAAAATCTCCAGATGGTTTTGCCTGTATGACATTATAGCATTACTTCCATCTAGGCCAAGTGAGACTATTTGTTATTCTTGTTATTATTGTCCAAACCAAAGTCAATTGTGTCTGTGCTAGCTACCCAAACAAACAACAACAACAACAAAAGGTAAGATACAATAGTACAAGTAAACTTAAAGAAGATAAGGTTTATAAAAGGGAACTTCAGTACCCAGTACTATGTTTAGTGCATAATAAATTGTTAAGTAAATACCAAAAAGTTTCAGCAAAAAATTCTGTACAATGGGGTGATCCCAATTGGAGGATGATCTACAAACATCTTTAATTGAAGGGGAAATCATTAGATGACTCAGGACCTTAATAGGTGTCCAAAGCAGTTTTTGTTTACTAAGGGGAAAGGGTATCATTATATGATCTCAACCTTTGTATTCATGCAGGTACCCCCTTACTAATGTAACTTGGGAGTATTTTGTCCTTGCAAACTTCAAGAGCCCATTATTACAAAGAGAAAAACAAATCTTCGCCTGGATACACACTATAAAATATATTATTTTGTTCTACCAAAATCCAGAAAGCCTTTCAATAGCTTTCCTAATATTGTAACAGGAAGCATTTTGTGGAAACCCACATACAAGCAATTTCTGGAGGGCATTAGCAGAATGTTTGCACTGGAAGAGTTAGACCTTGACTTGAATTTTCTCTTTCATACACAGTAGCAAATCATGCAACAAATGGCCAGAACAATTACTGTCAGTGATATCTCTTATGGAAACTAAAAATGTCTGTACTTTAAATACTGAGTTTAGTAGTATAATGTTCTGTAACAAGGAGATGGAGTGTGGTGTGGTACATTTCTCTAGGTGTGAATTTGTACTTCTGGAATATATACAATGCTGACAATGTTGTAAGGCAATGTTAGCTCAACAATAAATAGACGGATATATAGAAACAGACAGACAGATAGATAATAAATGATAGGTAGGTAGGTGAAGAAAGATAAAGAGATAGGAAATGGACTCATGAAAAGAAATTATTTTCCAATTGGAGAATTAAAGAACTACATATTCAGGGCTAGGAAACAGAAGTAAAATCAGGATGTAAAGTACTTCATAACAGAACATTAGTACTATAGTTAATATTAGAATCACAATGAATTTATTTGAAAGTATCTATATACTCCTAAGCATATGCTTGGCAAACATTATTAATTTCAATAGCATTCAACAGTATGCGCTCAATCATTTTCAACTAAAGATATGTCATCTCAGTGTTGATATTTAAGTTCTAATTTAAATGGAAACATAAGAACACTTGCACCCAACCAAAGACTCTAATTGCAATGCGTATGCAAATATGTAGCAACCTAGAGACCAATCTGCTTTAAAGAGTGGCATCCAGATTGGGATTTCTCTTGCTTGAGAGGACAATTTTCCCACAGACATGCTATTTAAATGCTCCCCTCTCTTTTCTAATGAGAAAATTTACATGTTTCCTCAAGTTCCCACATCCCACTTTCTCCACGATATGGTTTTTTTTTTAGCTATTCTGCAAAATGTAACCATTTCATATACTAAATTCACATAGATGTTATTGTCTACAGTACTTGATTTTACTATTTTGTGAGAATTTGTTACTGTATGTTTCTTTTTCTTTTGTCTCCTCAAAGGAAAAGTGATTTTTTTTTTTTTTTTGAGCAAGGGACATCCCTCAGTTAATTTGACAAAAGTAGGACCAGGATAAGGAATCACTGGATGAATTTAAAGTAAAGTAAATGAATAGTCACTTGGCAGTATGAGTAAGAATGTGCTTTTTTCTGCACAAAGTGGGAGGAAGATGATAGAGGAACAGCCAAAGAGTCATGGAGTTTTCTTTGAAATGGCATCAGTGGTCTGGTGCACAAGAATTGCCTTTCAATCTTTACTTCTTCTTACATGAGAAGTCTTCTAGGAAACAAAAAGGAAGTCATTCTACCTCATTTCACCAAGATCAAGAGTATTCTCTCTCTCCCTCCGTCTCTGTTTCTGTCTCTCTCTCTCTTTCTCAGAGCTGAAATGGCTGAAACTAATACAGTACTTATTTATGCATTATGTAGCACTATATGCTACACAGTGGAAAACTTCATATATATTCAATTTAATAGCCTATCTTACATGAACAATTTCAACCACACAATTGAAAGTTAATTGTCATAGGAGTTACCAGCTTAAAATATTAGCCTAGATGAATAGAATGATCAGGTCATGGTTTTAGGGGAACACCAGTTGAGTTATCCCTGCTTTCTCACAGAACCAGATCGACTCACATATACTTTCACTAACTTAAGTAGTTCTGTCCATGAAAACCTTTCCAGGCTACCAAGCTGGATGGATATTCCTTTCCTTTTTGGACTTTGGAGTTGCTGGATCAGGTGGCAGAACACATAATTATATATTGGTTTACTTTGCAATCTTTATTGTGAGTTTTTTTTTTTTTCAATGAGGTAACATTTACATAGCTTATCATTAACCATGAACCGTTACTACCAATCAATACATTCCAGTATTGCATAACCATCATGTATATCTAATCCAAAACACTTTTATCATCCCCAAAGGAAATCTTATACCCAGTAAGCAGTTATTCCCTATATTCTGTAGTCCAAGTCTATAGAACAACCATTCTGTGGTTCTGTCTTTATGGATTTACCTATTCTGATAAGTCTTTATCTTTATTTATCTATTTTTATATTCTATTGTTGGATCATACAATATATGAACTTTTGAAAGATTTCTTTTCCTTAGAGTAATAATTTGAAGGTACATCCATGTTCAGGTATATCAGTATTTCATTCCTTTTATGATTGCTGTGTTCGTGAGAGTGTGTGTGTGTGTGTAGGGGGGCACAATTTAAAAAGCCATTATTTATTTTTAAAATACAATATATTCCATTTATTTATTTATTTAAAGATTTATTTATTTATTTATACAAGCACTGGGTACAGTCAGAAGCGTGGGAGGGTGAGAGAATCCACCAGAGCCAGAAGGGAGAGCAGAGCAGGCAGACTGATGAAATACACTGCTGAGGGGAGCAGCGGGGTGCAGGAGAGGTCTGCCCGCCATGTGGGACCCTCGCCCGGAGGCCGGGGATCAAACTCCCCACTGCCGTGGCTGCAGTTAGCTTGGTAGCGCTGTCTTTAACCCCAACGCCACCAGGGAGGCCCTAAGTATCCTCAGAACTATTGATAAATGCCCCCTCTAAGTTCTATTTCCCTACACTGACATTGTGATAGTATTTCCTTGAATATCCATGTTTAAGGGTCTGTTTTTAATACTTTTGATGCAGAGTTACATAGTCATTTTATCTTTAATTTTTTGAGGAGCTGACAAACTCATAACATCTTAGTGGATGTGAAGTGGTACCTCATTGTGGTTGTGTTTTGCTTTTCTCTAATGGTGAGAAATAATACATACACGTCTCAGTCATCTATATACATTCTTCGGACAAATGTCTATTTGAGTTCTTTGTGCACTTAAAAGTCCATTTTTTGTTGTTGTTTTTTAGTTGTAAGAGTTTACAGATTCTATTTGAGAGATCTTTATCAGATGTTGAATAATAATTTTGCTGGATACAGAATTTTTGGTTGACTTTTTTTTCTTTCAGATCTTTAAATGTCCCGTTCATTTCTTTCCTTTAGGGCTTCTGATGAGAAACTAGCTGTAAATTTTATTGCAGCTCCCTTCTATATAATAAGTCACTTCTCTTTCTACTGCTTTCAAGATTCTCTCTCTCTCTCCTTTTACAATATGATTATTTGTTTTTGTGTGGTTCTTTCTGAATTTATCCTACTCACAATTCATTAAGCTTCTTTTATGTGTAGATTTAAGTATCTTATCAAATTTGCAAAGTTTTGGGTCATTATTTCATAATTTTTTCTCCTCTATTTCCTCTTCCTTGGGACTCCTGTAATGAATATGTTGGTACATTTAATCATGGCTCATAGTCCCTTAGGATTTATTCAATTTTCCTTATTACTTTTTCTTTCTGCTCCTCAGACTGTATAATTTCAATTTTCTTATCTCCAAGTAGGCCAATTCTTTCTTTTGCTGGTATAAACCTCTCTCTTTGCTTCTGTACCTCTCTAGTGAATTTTTCACTTCAATTATTATTATTTTCAGCTGCACAATTTCTATTCAGTTCCCTTTTATAATGTCTATTTGTCTCTTCTTTTCTCATTTTGTTCAGACATATTACCTGTTTTTATTTAATTATTAGTTCATGGTTTCCCTTAGTTCTTTGGATTTATTTATGAAGCTTGATTTAAAGTCTTTGTCTAATTATCCTCATTTCTGGGTTTCCTGAGGGACAGCTTCTATTGATTCCCATACCCTGTCCCATGAATTGGCCTTTTATTTTCCTGATCCTTTGTATACCTTGCTTTTAATTGCTATTTATTGAAAGTCAACATTTTTTTTGAAAGTCAACATTTTGAGCATTTTAATGTAGTAGCTCTGGAAATCAGGTTCATTCCTTTTCCAAGGTTTTATGGATTTTATGTTTAGTGACTTTTCCAAACTATTTTAGTGGTGATTATAGGCCTTGTTGTGTTTTCACTAATGTCTCTATTCTGTCATTTCAGTGGTAAGTTAGCAATTGACAGAAATTTCTCTTCATATGGATGAAGTCAACACATTCAAATTAATAATAGTTTTATTTAGATCTTTGTTTCTTAGTCCCAGCTTGGGGACTCCTTCAGCACAATGCCTGGCCCCTTGAGACCTGCCTCCAACTCCCCTCCAGCGTGATCCCCTGTACAAACCTATAATAGGTGAAAGCTGCTCATCTCCTCAAGCCTTTTGTCAGCAAGCATCTCATCCTGTATCTGTCTTCTAGAGTATCTGTGATGGCTCATGTGAACCATTATTCCATCCAGTCATCTTTCCTTGATTTCCTCCTTCCTCGACTTTTGAGTTCTGTCTATAATTTGCCCTACAAGGTTGTTTGCTCCAGGTGGGCACAGGATATAAATGTTTTGAAAACCTTTGAAAGATTTCCAATGCTATTCAGAATGCCAGTTCAGTCAAAGGCAGAAATTAAGGAGGCAGAGTGTAAAGTCAAAGTCGGCTGCTGCGTTGATCACTCAGGAAACTACCAAATAGTTCACAATCTACAATCACAGTTTTTATAGAGCAAGGTCAGCATTTGTTCCCTGGCATCAAGAACTCTCAACAGAAACTCTGGTCACCATTCCTCTAAATGAAAATATTTTAAAATACAGGTGAATATTATCTACGTGTTTCTGTCTTTCTTTCATTTTTTTATTTTTTAAGGAGAAGGCAAACAGGTAGTATTGCATTTGATAGTCATGTTTTGCTTCTTATAAATATTGCTAATATGCAGGCAAACATGCCGTAAGTCATCGTGCCAGGAAATTTAGAGATAGCTTTACTCAAAACTGAGGTTGAGGTGTTGAATTCTAATGGAAAATATCCGTTTAAAGAATGATCACCCTAAGATAATTAAATTCACACTTTTTCCTTCTTATATTGAATTGCTAGGTTCTGGACTAAAGAATGTGTATTATAGTGAATAATTTAACCCAGACCCATGTAATTTTTGATTTTGATAAGCATACATTGCATATTGGAGAAAAATATCTGAATATCCAATAGAGTTCATAAGTATTTCAGGATGCTGTCTTACATTTTATTTATATTCTTCTAAATTATTAGGCACCCTATGTACCTAGCTGTTCAACCACATAAAAAAATGAAACAAAAAAAAAGAAAGAAGTTGACTTTTTACTGAGAAATGTATTTTGCTAGCTATGTTCCTATCAGAGTATGTGGTACTTCCAAAAAAAAATAGCAGCTAATTATGTGGTCTCTGTTATAAATTTCCTCCTATTATTTCAGATGAATATCTCTTGTTATCTTCAAAAGGTTATACAACATTTGAAATTCAAAAGGAAGGTGTTACCTGCTATCTTGCATAAATCTCTAACAATTGCAAATGGAATATATTATCTTCAGATCCGATTGCTTATATCCAATCTTGCCTTTCCCAGCATTTGTAAAGGTAAATGCATGGTAGCTTGCTTCTTATTTTCTTGGAATTCAAAATTCTGCATATAAATGAGAGTATCCATGTTGTGCAATTCCTTCAGATTGTCTTTTTCTATTACTGCCCTCATACAAGTACATTACATTTAATGGCAGAAAGGCTGAAACATTTTATTAACTCTAACTGAAACATAACAGCATATTCTTTGATATGGAAGAAACTAAATATCAACTTTACTCCCACTATTAAACATAAGAATTACAAATACACACAATATTTTTTGAATGCTCCTGGCTTCAATAAGGTCATTGTATTGATTGACTAACATGAGATTTTATACTGAAATCTCTGTTTAAAGTTTGCTAGAGTTTAAATCTATTGGAATTGTATTGTGCATGTCACTAACACTATAGATAAGTAGATTGGAATTGCCTAATTTAATCTAATAAACATTTATTGAATATCTACTTTTTATTCACCACTAATATAGCTTCTGGGGTGGGGGGGCAGAAAGTAGAACAGGAATCTATCCCTGTCAAGTTCACAGTTGAGTTGCAGAGAGAATGTATAACCTTAAATATTAATATCCTTTGCATTTCAGCAAATACAATCAGAAGAGGAGCTAGGCAATTTCAGTGTTAAAGTCTGATTCATAATCAGAATCATCTGGGGTATTTTAAAAAATAGAGCTTTCCCCATTCCTGATTGCCAACCCAAAATATCTTGGCATATTACCCAAGGATATGTACATTTAAATTGCTCCCTGAATGACAAAGATGATCACTCAGTTTGGAAACCACCAGATCAGATGACCTTTAACGTCCTCTGAAAACTTGGGAGTTTCGGATTCTATAATTAAGTTTGAGAAGTTAAAAATGTAGAAACAATGTGGGGGTAAAACAATTATCATGAATGAAACATGAAGCTTCTTTCCCAGCCAATTCCTACCAGGCCATTGAAAATCTGTGTTTCAGTAATATGCCTGTCACCCACAAGAGGGCTCCCTGGAAAAAAAGAAATCTCAAACAAAGTATCAGAAACCTTGCTTTCAATGTATTCTGAAGTTTTTGAACTCTATCAAAAGGTGATTATAATGAAGTACCAAGAATTCCAGTAATTCAGTCTATAACTTTTAAAGCATAAAGAGATTTTTTTCAGACAATGTATAGTAACCTGCCATATGTGATAAATAATAAATACATCTTCATGGTCATCTTTATTTTGTCATTTTCCCCCATAGCATACATTCATTATAGCTCATCTAAATTTTGTACATTTCTAGGTTAGTACACTCAAAAGTTTATAGATCAGACCTGTATGGTGTGTTGACTTAGTAACACTGCCTTGAGGACCATGTTGAGGTACCAGTAAGGCCACTGAGAGCAGAGTCAATAACCTGAAAGTACACAGATCTAGTCCCTCTGCCTGACTCCATAAGTCATCAGACCAGTACTTGGGCTGCACTATCAGACATCCATAGAGGCAGATCACTTCAGGGACTGGCTAGCCTGCCTAAGGTATCCTCCATGGACAGGTCATTTAGGGTTCAGAGCCACAGCAGTTTTTCTCCACCCCCTCTTTCACTCGGCTGCTCTCCAGTCACATTTTATTCAGGAAAAGTCTCTGGATCTGTGTTATCCATAGGGCTACATTTAAATTCATGTCACTGGAGGCTTTCAATATCTGTAATCAGGGGTTTCCTTGAAGGTACCCAAGTGATGCATGCTCATGTTCCCAGGCTGGCCCTGCATTCCCATGAGGTAGCTCCTCATGTCCTGCAGGAAGCAGTTGAGTGTCATTTTCTCATAGAGGTGTCTCGGCCTCTGAGTGCTATCTGGTAGTAAATCCTTGTAGGGGCCCTACCTTTCCAGTCTATCATAGAACAGGCCATATCTATTAAACATCCGTATCACAGTTTGTTACGGCTGTGAGCTTTCTATGTTGCTTGGTATGAGGTTGATGATCTGGGGTTGGAATAAAGTGAGTGGAGAAGAGCTATTTCATTGACCACAGCTGTCTATTCCTCAAATCATGTGGTTACCTGGAGCAGAAGTTGCACTGACATATTTACTGCCACTAATTCTGGTATCATTTGTAGGAGCAAAGAAGATAATCCTTGGCTTCTAAGAAATTGCATATCAGCTGGACAGATTAAATATGAAAATTGTATTACCTGAATGCGGAAAGAAGGTAACTTTACTGTACAAACTCATTTAGAAGTATATGGATTCTGTGTTGCAATATATATTGATTGGCTATTGTGGGATTTAAAACTTAATCTGTTTTGCTAACATAACAGCATGCAAAGCTGTTGGGCATATGATTTACTGCTTATATATAACACAGTGCAGGGGAATGTCTCTACCTACCTCAATTTTATTCATTGAGCACCTGTTCTGGGTCAAGTTTTCTGCATGATTTAGCAGAATAGTTGAATAGAACATCCCCTGGCTACTCTGACTGCTTTTGAGGATCCCCAAACACACTGGAGAAAAGAGAATTTATTTTGGGGGCTCAGTGTGGACAGAGTATAATCAACTGTAGTCACTGTATTCAGAAGGGCAGTATGGATAGAGGAAACCCAGGTTTCTTTAAGCATCATGGGGGTGGGAATAAGATGTGAAGGGGGGGCCTCCCTGGTGGCGCAACGGGTTGAGTGCAGGGCTGTGAAGCTGTCTGCAGCCTCTGCAGCATGGGTTCAATTCCTGGCCAGTCAGGGAGATTCCCACATGGCGCGGAAGACCTCTCATGTCTTGCCCTCTGCTCCTCTCAGCAGTGTATTTCAGTCAATCCGCCTGCTCTGTTCCCCACTCTGTCTCTGGTGAATCCTCTCACCCTCCTGTACCTCTGGCCCATACCCCAGCTATTGTATAAAGTAAAAAAAAAAATAAAAAAGCTTTAAATATAAAAGATGTGAAGGGGGTGGGATAAGGTGTGAAGTCACGAGTGGGAGGAACAGGATGGGCAGACGTGGAACATATACCTGAGGTCATTCTAAAGGCTACTAAGCAGTAGCCATGTCCCATGTGAAAAACACAACTACCACCACATAACACACTGCCTGTGGTTATATATTCCACACAAAAATACAGGCGGCCCCCTCTCAGGTGTTCTATTTAACTAGAGAGGTTTACTGTCTCCTAGGAAAACACACGGCTATTTCTGTCTTTACAATAAGTCACAAGCTGTGTATGGTAGGTAGAATTTTTAAGATGATTTCCGTGACTATCACCTCCTTGTCGTACTCCTGTTGTTATGCTCCTTGTAGGCAAAATCGAGTTCTCATCTCATCTCATCTCATCTCATCTCATCTCATCTCATCTCATCTCATCTCATCTCAATGGTCTCTAAAGGCAGAGAATTTTCTAAATCTTTAGGCAGAAGGAAAAGTCAGAGAGAGTCCAAAGGGGAAAGGGACCTCTTGGCTTAGAGCTGGAGGGCGTCACAGAGAGAGGCCCCAACATGAGGTCAACAAGGAGAAAGGGAACCATAGTCCTACAACTCAAAGACCATGATCCTGCAACAACCAGAATGAGACTAGAAATGAATTATGTCCTAGAACCTCATCGAACCCAGACTGGTAGCTCCTTAATTTGAGTCTTCTGGTCCCCAAGCAAGAGAGTTCAGTCTGCTTGAACTTCTGACCCACATAGCTGGGAGATAATGGAAAGGTATTGCTTAAGGTAACTATGTTGATGACAATGTGTTATGCAGTAACAGCAAACTAATATGTAGGGGCATGTGTGCACCAGGACTAGACTTCCTGTTATGTGTTTTTTCCAGTTTCTTTACATTTCAAATTACATTATCTTTTATTGCAGTAACATTGGTTTACAACGCTGTATATGATTTAGAAGTAGAGGTTTACACCTATTTAGATGTGTGTGACCACACCACCTCCACCATCAAATCACCCATAACCTTTTAAATGTATATTTCAGGGCACTGGTGGTGCGCAGGGTATGAAAACATACATTTGTAGAGGCTTAAACCTGTGACTCCCTCAAAGCAGATACAACAATGTTAGCCTATTTTACTTTGATAAACATAATGGAAAAAAAAATATATTTCTAAGATGAAAATGGCATCTAAAGAAATGTATGCTCTCCTGAGTATGAGAGGTGACATGCTTGCTTCTTCACCACTAAAGTGCTTTGGCTATTGTTGCCAAGTGGGGGTTGCTGCCTGGACCCGCTACCTGCCTCTGTCCTGTCCATACAGACACCATTAGAATACTTAAGTGAGGCAGCCACAGAACCCTAGGAGAAGCTTTTGGCCAAAATATTTTGACCTTATATTCAATTGCAGATCTTAAATTTCGTCTTTTAAATCACTTAGTAAAATGCACTTTGACAATTCTTAACTCTTTAGACTGTTAATTCCATATGATTCTTCTACATTTGTGCCTCCTCTTCTAGCTAAGTTGGTAATCTGCATAGTTTGTTTTTATGCAACTTATTTTTATTCTGTAGAATATTTGAAGTGGTTCTGGGAGCCCGTGAGGACAGTTCCATAAGTTTAATGCTTCCATAATAGACATTCCAGATGGCCTAAGCATTTAGGACAGGAAATGCGGATCCCTGCCACAAGAATTTTTGGAAGTCCTGCCATTTTCTCAGGATATGGCTGGGATGTGGGCCAGACCCCTGAAGGCTCAGACTTCTGCTAATACCTCTTCTTCCTTGCTGGGATGCCAGAACTAGAGGAAGCACTTTTTTATTTTTTTTTTCTCCCATCAGAATGAAGTTACATCGTCAGCTTGAAACTTTCTGTAGTCTTAGGAGTCTAGTGCTCTGCCTCCGGAACTGGCAGAAAGACTCTTCTAAGTTCTTGCAAAGTATAACTCCTCCCTTGTGATCTACTTCTGCTAGAAGAATGAACAAACTCCACTTTGCACTTTTGACCTGGAACTTTCTGTGCATTTCAATGCAACCCATGTAGGCAAAATGGCTTCTGCCATCACTAACTTCCCTCTACTCATTAACCAACTGGTATGAGAAAAGCAGGATGGTGTGCACTAGACATAATCAGGAATGGACTGTCATAGTCACTTTGACTTCCTCACTAAAACCACAATTCCCCAGGCCCCTAAGGGATTCCACTGAGAAAGTCCAGCCCATTGGTCCTTCCCTTTTACCCGAGGCTCTGTCCACTTGTGAAAGCTGCTTTTTGAAAGTGGTACAACTTGTGGATTTAAAAATGTTTTCTTGTTCTCTTTCATGGGCTGTTGGATGGAGCAACTTTCACAATCAATCAGCATTGCCTTACAACCAGTATCTCAACTAGGAGAGAGGGACAAGGTCAGGGGGGCAAGGAGGTGGGTCAGTGCCCTGAAGCTGTATAAGTAGAGAATGGACAGACACAGAGAACCATCCTACTGCCAAGCTCCAACATGGGACTGCCATATACTTTTCTCCTGTTGCTACGAGGGAGGGCAAAGCCTAATTAAGAGGTTGTGAAACTGAGGTTCAGAGAGATTGGTTTTGTTTCCTAGGGGTGTCTCCTACTAGGCTACATTATAAATGCCTGTGAAAAGGACATGTCTGTTATCTGTTATTTCAATTTCTCCCAAATGTTTTGCATTCTGCCATCCAAAGAGTTACAAATGATTGCTTTTAATCAATACTCTCTCTCATTTTTCCCCATCCACTAAGAAGTCCATGGGAACATTGTGCAATTTGAAAAGAGCAAAAGTGCTTGAACATCTAAAATTAACATTGAACACACTGACAATAACTCAGGATCTCAACAGCTGGGTTTCAAGGTGGATTCAGTCTGGTTAAGCCATTTGCTGGAAAAAATATTTTTTGATATTTTGTTTGCCTATTGATTCTTTTTTTTAAAGATTTATTTATTTATGTGTACAATTGCTGGGGTACAGGCCAGAGGTGCAGTGGGTGAGAGAGTCACCAGAGACAGAGTGGGGAACAGAACAGGCAGATTGAATGAAATACACTGCTGAGGGGAGCTGCGGGCGAGTCAGGAGAGGCCTGCTATGCCATGTGGGTTGCTCCCTGGCCGGCCATGGATCGAACTTGTGCTGCAGAGGCACCGGATAGCTTCATAGTGCTGTGCTTAACCCCTTGCGCCACCAGGGAAGCCCTGCCTATTGATTCTTAAGTCAAATTGTAGACCTTTTTCCTTTCTTATAAATCTTCAGAAAATTACTGCTGTAATGAACAGCTGTATGCAAAAGGTGAAGGGCTTTAGTTTAGGTTTTAACTAGGAAAAAAAGGCAAAAAAAATATGATTATTGGTATAATCAGTCTGGTTTCCTTCAGGAAAAATTGAAGATAAAGCTGAGATAGAAGCATAGTCTAGATTATGGGAAACTTATAGTTTAGATTAAGAGCCTCCATTTTTTCACCTGCAAATTGGGACTGATAGTATTGACCTTTAAAGAATGGTAGTGAGGTTTAAATGAGATTATAGGTGGAACCTTCCAAAGCTTTTGCCATGAACTCATCATTCACTGAGTATCATTAACTATCACCTTAGTCCTCACCCACATTCAATTTTAAATTGAATTTAAATTGAATTTCCCAGTATTCCATTGACATAATCACTTACAACTCTCCTTTCTTTTGGGCTATATTTTCTTGAACATATAATAACAGAAAAGAAAATAATATTTTTGGCAAGTCCCAAGAGAAGGAATCTTTGTTGCTACAATATTTGTTCGGTTTCTCAACTAATGTCAAGATTCTTGAGGTTTTTGTGCCTATGCAGACAATCTCCAAAAGAGACTGAATTCCTAGATTTGGAATAGTTTTCCATAGATTTGAGTGTTTCCATAGATTTGATGGTTTGCATAGACTTCAGCGTAACTACCAATATGGAAATTTGAAACAGTTTAACAAAGTTCTAGTAAGTCAGAAATGCTTATTCATTCTTTTTCTTTTTCTCATGAAAACCATTCATGGATATTTAGATGTGAGTTTTGGACAAGAAAGGAGGTGTTGAAAGGACTTCATTTTCAGTCCATCTCTAGGGAAGGATAATAGGAAAATAAAAATAGAATAGAAAAATTCCTGTCAGATTGCATTTCTTGGAAGCGGTGTGCTAGGAAGTGGTCTGAGTGATTTTTTATATTTAGTAATTTGTTTATTAAATATATGTTCATATATTTATTAAAATGCAATGATATTCTAAAATTCTTGATACTTTATGAACAACCCATTTTACAGGCAAGGAGACTGAGGCACAGCAAGGTTAAGTTACCTGCCTAGTATGACACAGTAGAAGACTGAAGAAATGGATTGGATAACCATCCGTCCATTTTAAAAATAATTCTTTGGTCTATACAATCATGGAAAATAAGTATTATTTCACGGTAGTATCTCAATGGAGAAGGAAGACTGTAAGAAATGACATGAGCTAGCACAGATCTGCAAAGATTCATGTGTGATGATGTAGTTTAACTCAACCTACAAAACATAACCAGGTCAAGGTCACTTAAAGAAGATTGGATATGGCCAGAAAAATCTCTCCTACCATCTTTGGGACACTAAATCTTATAAGTTCCTCACATATGTGACAGGTATTGCATTTTACTTTTAATTTTGCTTTGTGAGCCACTTAAAAGAAGGGGCCAGTAACAGTCTTCATGGGTTCTTCAGCAGGAAGCCATGAGCTCCTTTAGGTAAAACGTTATCCCTTAGTCATCTTGTCACCCCTTTACTTAAATTCAGGGCTAGAAACATGCTCAGATGTCACATAGTAGGTGGTCAGCAAATGGGAGGTGAAAAGTTAAGTGCCCATCACAGGTTTGAGAATATAAAAGATTCCCTGCAAATACTTAATTTTCTGGCAAATGGAGGAGCAGCAGTGTGCTTGGGGAGACGACATTGGCTCTCTTTCAGCAGACTTCCTCCTGCCTTCCCTGACTCACATCCTGAGTACAGTGAGCTCTGTGGCAGTAAAAATGGGCACAGTATATAAATATTTAAAGAAAACATAGAGAAAAATAAGTTGTAAGGTGATTAATGGAGTTAATTATCTAATTATATAATAATGGAGCATTATGTCAAAAGTATTTCATTAAAAAAAGAACAATTACCTATAATTAAATTTTAAATTTGATTGAAGAATGTTTGAATTCATTACTGCACTGAGGCGCTCCCAGGATCATTCCACTCTCCTACTAATTCTGCTTCTTTGAGGGTGAGGCTCCATTTCATTTGTAAACACATTTTTTGTTTGTTTTAATAAAAAAATTGTATTTTAAAAATATTCAACTGAAGACAAAATCAGCTACGAAAATACATCACAATGTTAAAGGATAAAAGATTTGCTCAGTGTGATATGAGTCAGATCTGGGGCTGGGAGTTGGCTGTTTTACTAATGGCAGTTCTCTCTGTCTTCACCTCCCTCTAAATAGGGAAATAGGGGGAGAAATCCCAAACACTGCCCACTTGAGAGAGTCAAGATGCTCCAGGAACTACAGACAAATGAAAAGCATGTCAAGTACAGTTCTTGTTCTTCGGTGAACACCTTTGTGTTAATTGTATAAATCTAGGTGAGGTCCACAATGTTGTTGATCCTTCAGATTCATTACTGGGTCTCCCTGGAATCTGCTCAGGCATAGTCTATTGAGAACTGGTAAATAAAAGGCACTCATTGCATTTGCAGGTATAGTGGCTGAAGTACAACTTCTATCTTCTCCCAGACTTCACAGGGAGAAGACTTCACAGGTGCTCTCCACCTCACAGGGTTGTCCTGGCTGTCCACAGACTGATGCACATGGGAAACCATGTTTTAGAATTCATAAGGTACAGTCCATGTGTGGGTTATAAGTTCTACAAGCACTACTGAGAGCTGCCTTGTCCTAGAAACCGAGTACTAGCCAGCTTGACATAGATCCTTTGAAAATGCTTAAGGCATGAGGCACATATTATGTTCTTCATAATTCCAATTGCCATCAAGAATTATTGATGACTTAGAGAGAACATTGATTTTTCTGGTGGTGTTTACATGCATGCTTTCTGCAGCCATTAGTGGTCCTCATAGAATTAATAGCTTTTTGAACCATGTCAATGAGATTATTGATTCCTGGAAGGGCCCTAATCTAGGAAAACTTTTAAAATGTTTGCTATTGGCTTTTATTAACATATAATGTAGCAACAGGATTGAAAAATTCAAGTATTGTGTGATTGCCTGGAAATCTCAAAGTAAAAATCAATGTAGCTGATCTATTTAATAAGTCATGAAACACGTACACACACATACTCACGCACACACACACACCCAAGTGGGGAGAAGTCAGTTAGGATTCATTATTGTGAAGATGATTTTGTGTGAACATGCTTTCCTGTGCCAGCTGATCTGATGTTGCCTGGCCTCACGTGCCCAGCCATCTTAGCCAGAATCTGATATGCTAATATCTCTGTGGCTCTTTTAGGGTTTCCTCTTCTCTACCTCTCATCCTTCTTTCTCTGCATTGTCAATGTATCCTTCCAGTGCCCTCATTCTATAGCTTCTTCCTCCAATAACTCAGTAGACTGGAAAACACCGTTTATCAAGCTTTCATAGTTTTGCATGATGTGTGTAGTCTACAGACTGGCAAGAAATAGGATCTGCAATGTCTTTGTGAACACAAGCTTAGGAATAGCATATCATCATCAGAGCTTTGGGCATGGAAGTCACAATCAATATTTTTAAGAACCAAGATTGCTAACAATTTAATGTTCAAAGTGATAGTCAGATTCGAAATGCTACCGGGCACTGCTCACTTACCACGTCAACAACAAAAGAATGACCCATAAGAATCTTACTCTTTCCAGCACACCCTTTTAATTAACAGAAACTTGTTCACTTTTTTTTCTTCATCTTAGAAGACAGTGAGAATACAGTCTACCCTTAAATAGTCTTATTATATATATATATTATATATGTTATAATATATATATATATATATATATGTATGTGCAGAAGAAATTAAAATGTAGCAGGGGCAATAATCGATTCACAGTGAGGAAAATCTCCCAAGTAATAATTTTGGAATTCCTACTAAGTTATCAAAAGAAGGAGAAAAATCCAATTCCATTTCTCTTTACAAATCCATTTACCTCTAGTCCTATGCAAAACAATGAAATACACTATTAAGGAGGATAAATCTGGGTGTCCCTGGGTGATAATAGAGCCATGAGGGGAAATGAAAAAGGGCAAGAAAATAGGATCACTTTTATATCCAAGTTTCAGAATGGGTGGCTAAAGGGTAACTAGTGTTTATAATGCTCTGATTTTCAGAAAAGCCTATTGAGGCAATCATCAAAGTCTTAGGGAGTTAATCTAAGCTTTGGGCATATCATTAATAAGAAGATAAGAATGTATCTACTACTAAAAAAAAAAGAATGTATCTACTAAGCAATGTCTCTCTCCATCAGGCATTTTATTTGGAAGCTTCACCTAATACATACACACAGGTACATCGTGCATGTGTGTGTGTGTGTGTGGCAATATTAGTGATCTGGACAAGAGGTGATTAAAGGTTATAGTCTGTAGGATATGGGGGGACTGGATAGCTCTACAATTAGGTGCAAAGGAAAACCCAATCTTGCTCATTGGGAAACTACCTTCCCTCTTTCTCTCCCCCATTGCACTGTGTACTACTGAAAACCAAATATATACATACATGTATATATACACATATACATATATGAAATGATAGCAGAGGTGTGAAAAGCTAGAAGAACCATGGGTTTATATAGGTAGGCCTCAAAACTAGGTCTTAAGCATGGACACATTTTTAGTCTTTCCCTACCAATGAACCCTCCTACTACCACACTAAAAACACACACACAAAGTTGTGAGGCCATATGTGTCCCACAATTGCTGCCATCTTTGTGGAGGTTTTTATCAGCCACAGAGTGAATAAATGTAAAGTCCAGCAGTCCTGGTGCTTAGTGAAGAGGCTTGACTGAGTGTGTCCTGCAGCAAAGATTGGACATATACTCATAGAGAGGCTTCTTGCTGGGATGGCATGAGGCCACCATGATTCATAAGCTCCCAGGGCAACACCACTGCTGCACCTAGATCCTAACTTTGGTTCCCCACAAATGCCTGCAATTCAATCATTACTTTGCTATTCCTTTGAGCAGTGCATGGTGCAATGGGAGGAACATGTAGGCAGGTTCTTGACAACTGCCAGTAGTTACTCCATGAAAATATTCTCGTTAGAGAGGCAGCAGAGCCAGGGAGAGTTCAGCCAGAATTAGTTTTGTGATAAAAATGGTGATAAACATATTGTGCAGTGATTTACACAATACTCCTAGTCTCTCCTTTATCACATTTAACCCTCAGAACACCTTTTTAATATAGTTATGGTTCTACTCATTTTGCAGATAAAGCAACTCAGAGTGAAATGTCCTTGCTTTGAATTAACCACTTTCTTGATGGTGGAGCTAAAAATGGGACTCAGATCTCTAAATCTAATTTTGTTTTCAGTAATCCTAGAAATGTTGATCAGGAGACCTACATTCTAGTCCTGGATCTGATTCCAAATCACTGCTTGGTTCTTGGCCAGCTAATTACCATTCCTTGATTCTTTCATTTTTAGCAAGAATAGTATGAGACAGATAGCAATACATTTTATGATTTTTCCTACATTTTCACCTGGGAGCACCTATCTGACCAAGAAACTGAAATGTAAGCATTGATGCTCTGACTGCTCCAGAGGCATCGGATATTCTGGAATAGAAATCTAAGACACAAAGAGATAAAGTGCCCGCAGGAGGGCATCAGGCACTCTCAATTGGTTAAGGATAAGCTCATGACTATCAAATTTTGAACTAGCTTTGGAAATTTGGAAGTAATATGAGCAATTTAAGTAGGGGGAGCAAATAACAATGTATACATTTCATTTTTGTATTAACTACTGTTAAAAAGAAATTGAACGAGTCATTGACATCAACTAATAATGGAAGATAACCACAGTGAGTGAGATTAGTCAATCAAAATTCACATAATATGATTTATGGTACAGGTATGTAGAAATAATATTTCTAAGGAGGTATTTGCCAGTAACTTAAAAAAAGAGTTAATGTTTGAATTAGATATACAATTATCAGGAACCATTTCTATGTGGATATAGGTGTTGGCGGGAAGAGTATCTAGGCAGAGGAAATAGAATTTATAAAACATGGGATATGTATCCTAAGTATAGCTTAGGACACAAATTTAGAAAACTTCAAAGATGATGCTAAAAAAGCATATTTAGGACTTGTATGTACGATGCTGCTTTTGCTATGCCAGAGAGTTCGAGGTTTATCCCAGAGGCACCAGAGAGGTAGCAGAGTTGAAAAGAACATAATGTCTTAAATTAAGAAGAAGGAAAAAACAAAAAACCTCTTTGTAGAATTCATTCTTTTCCCAACACTGGGCCAGATCATGTTATCCTCTCAAAATAGAGATAGATAATTTGAGACACTGGGCATTGCCAATTGTACAAACCAGACAGGCTCAGAAAATCACAGAATTCAATGTTTCACATATATGATCTTGAGTCTAATGCAGAGTTGATTTAAACACTATTTTTGGTCAATAAGTAAACACTCCAAAATTGAGAAGAGGAAAGAACTTCTAATGTCTTTAAGGAAGAGAAATTTAGGAAATAAACCACAAGGATATCCCAAACATGAATGCCTGTAAGGCATTTTGGGGAGTAGAGATGATCAAAGATTAATTTTTATTGACTAAATGTCCATTTGTAATACTGTAAAAATAGGCAAAAACAAAGCTACAACATAAATAGTAGAAATGGTCTGAATATCTAGTGTGGTTGTATTTGAGGATTTAAAGCTCTTGGGAATCTTTTCAAGAAAACCAAATACTCCAAACAAAGGCTGGGCAGCCTCTGGAATGGCCAGCTCTGAGTGGCGTCTGGCAGTCCTTTTCTGGGGCGTGTCCCCTAGGTCAGGGCAGCCCTGCCTGGTCCCCCCAGAACAGTGCCTGCACACAGCCCCCAGGCTTTCTTCAAGTTCTGGCCGCCAGGCATCTGCTGACCGAGTTCACCGGCTAAATCTGGAGCCCCACAAGGATGATTAAATGAGTTATAACTTGAGGAAGAAAAGACTGTCAATGGTTCAACTTGAGGTCACCACCATGAGTGTGTGTGTGTGTGTGTGTGTGTGTAACAAATGTGGGGGATAACCCATTGTTCTCTGATTCCTAACATCTTTCCTGTGGGCTTGCAGTTTCAACAAAAATCCAATTGTCTCGGAAGACCTTGCTTTTAGAATATGTGCAGACTTCAGGAAAGCCACAGATGAAGCAGGGGCCTCATGCAGGAAAGACCACAAGATGCGATGCAGGGGAATGGAACGGGGGTGCACAGAGATCATCACCCCATGCTGGCCATTCTCCATGTGGGGGAAAAAACACAAAAGGATTCTATTGACATGGGTTTCCCTCTCTAGATTCAGCCTGGTCTCTTATCAGTCTTTGTCATCATAATTTCTTGAATTTTTTAAAAATATATTTAAAAAACTTCCAGGTTTTTTTCCATTCACTACTCCGTGCACTTTGCCAAAGTGCTCTCTTATCAGGCTACCAATGACATCCCTATTACTAATGCCAATGACCTTCTAAATTTCCTCTCTTACAACAGCTTTCCTTTTTGTCACTTGAATCATCTTTCTCCTTTTGTTTTAAGATAATAATAGTATCAATAGACTAATACCTAGTATTGTTGAGTGCTAAATATTTGCCAGGCACCGTGTAAACATACATTAACACTCTACTTTCCTTTTTTCATGCAAATGGGATATATTCCCTCATAAGCAGACTAGGGCGGGTGTCACAGAGTGCCAGCTCAGTGGAAAGTCCCTTGGGGCTCCTAGGGGCATACTGGATGGCCTGCTGAAGAGTACATAACTGGTTCCAAACCCCATCTGCTGGTGGAGCTGTGGTTCTGATCTTATTCTTCTCTTTATCTGGATGACTTTGGGAAGGAGCCAGCACCCCAGAGAAGGCCTCAGAGACACAGGGACCGCTGTGCCAAAAAGTACCAGTTGCAGGCATGCTTCAATGCTCCCAAAACCTGAGACTGAAGTCATGACTGCCTCTTTTCCTTTCTCATTCTGCTTCTGTCTGCAATAACCCTTACTCTGAACTTCATGTGGTCATGCAGAGAACGGGTCAACTAAGACCATAAGGCTACAATTTTACACACAACGTCAGTTCCTTATTCTAGGGAACAAGAGTCATGCAGAGAGTCCAGGAGTAAGTCAATAACAGGGCCAGAGACAACATAAATGATGTATGACATTGCATAAATGATAATTATATTCTTTCTTCTGGCACAGGCACACAGCCAGAGACCTAGCCCTCTCAGGGCACACTGCAAGCATAGGCAGGCCCCGCACACACTCTGGGGACGCCCTGTGTCATTAAAAGCCATTTCTTTGTAGCTTTTATTAGCATATATAATGACTTGCTATATATCTGTTATACTGCATTCCTATTTGCTTTGTGTTTTCTGACCATTGACATCCCATGGTATTTATAGGAAATACCTTTAAGTCCAACTAAAGTTGAATTTCATCAGTTATCTCTATTCAAGGTCCATTATTTATCCAGAATGCAATGCATTCCTTTCCAATATTCCTTTATTGTCACTCTCTTAGCCACTTCCCCAAATTCATTTTTTATAGTAGAAAAATAATGAATTCAGGGGAAAATCACGTTGCTGAGTCTTTCCTCTGGGACTGGAGATAGGAATGTTGCAATCTTACAGTCAGAGGGTTCAACATGGGGTGCAATGTGCAATCAACTAAGGCCCCAACATGCTCACCAAGAATGGAAACTCTTATTAGTTCCATTGTTTGATTATCTCTGACCTGTGATGCCCTCTCCTTGGACATGGGTCTTGTCCACTGAATCGTCACAACAGCTCTTCCTGCTGAGCACTGTCATCCTATCTTACAGATAAGGAAATTGAGTTAGAGAACATTAAAGAAAATTTCTGACACCACATAGTTGATAAGAAGTGGAATCAGCGTTTATATTTATGTCTTAGGCAGAAGCTCTAGTTCATGCTTCTGTGTGAGGCTGTCTCTGCCTTCACATTTCCAGAACTCATGTCTCACTTTCAGAACTATGGCTTCAGTTTAGGCGGAAGAGAACTGAACTAGACACATACAAAGATAAAATAATTAAAAGGGCACAACACTGTCTACGCTATTCTGCATGGTAAACAATTGGATGAGGAGTCCAGAGAAATAAGAGAGCTATGAGGAATGGCATGGCAGAGTGAAGGCTGAACAGGACTGGATGAACATGGCCGCTCTCTTTGTACCAGAATATGATTATCAAGTGAGTTAACTGAAGAATGAATGACAGACCAGTTGCTCATGATCATTGCATATTTACTATCCCCTTGAGCAGTGTAAGAAAGATTGCTGGCCTACTTTTGGGTTGGAATGAGAAATAAAACAACAGTGTTAGAAATAAGAGCTCTGAGGTCATCTTTTGAACTAAGTCTCACACTTGGCTGCATTTTGGAATTGACTAGGCTGTTTCAAACAACATGCTCAGACCACAACCTAGACCAATTATTTGAGAATCTCTAAGCCTGAGACCTGGGTAGCAGTAACTTTTATAGCACACCGGCTGATTCCAATATGGAACCAACTGAGTCCAGTGATGGGGTATTTTGTCTCCCAGCGCAATGGGTATGGGATGTGGGGATAAGGCCATCACCTCATGTGGGTTATGCATGACCTTCAGAGCTTTGGAAATGAAGGAAGTTGGACAAAGTTGACTTTTCTCAAAATATAATTCCTAATACATTTCTGTGCCATATTCATTGCAATGACTAATTAGACATATCAATAAGTTACATTAAAAAAGCAGGGGGAATTGTCAAATACATTTGGAAATGCTGGGGCATCCATACAGAGGGTTTCTGTCATTGCTGTTGCTGTTATTGTTTTAACTTGGCCTTTTCAGAGCCTTTAACGTTCTAAAGTTCTAGCATTTGCTATGCCTAGTGCATAGGTGCTTTCTAGATTTATTTCGCAGTATGATTCCACCCCCCCCCATTTGTAGAACTAGTGTTTCATGGAGCACATTCTGGAAACAGTAACAAAAGTTTGTTAGACCAACCATGGCTTATTGAGGTCTAGGGAGTCTGGGTTTTTAAAAAATATATTACATTGTTTGAGGGCCTACCCAGTGGTGCAGCGGTTGAATGCTGGGTTGCAAAGCTGCCCGCAGCCTCTGCAGCACCGTTTCGATCCCCGGCCACCAGGTGAGGGTCCCACATGGCGTGCAGACCTCTCCTGCCGCCCCCTCAGCAGTGTATATTGTCAGTTTGTCTGTTCTGCTCCCTGCTCTGGCTCTGGTGAATTTTTCACCGTCCTGCACTTCTGACTGTACCCAGTACTTGTATAAATAAATAAATAAATAAATAAATAAATAAATAAATAAATAAATAAATCTTTAAAAAAATTACATTGTTTGAATTTGCTTCACAGAACAATACCCTGATTAGGTATTAGCATATGCATTTTATGAGTGATGATTTTGATGCACTAGTGGTTAAGTAACTTGCTGAAGTTCACAAAATAATTAAAGCTGGAATTCAAATCAGACTTTATGATTGTTGGTCCAATATTTCTATTAACATCTTCTATAGATGTTCTCAACAAAGCCCTCGCCACCCCAGTATCAGCCTAAGTGGGAATAAGGACACACTAGTGCCCCTGACCAGAGCTCAGTACTGTGCACTCACTGGCCAGTCCAATGATGAAGTTCACTTTTCCTCTTAAAACTCTCTGGATTCTCTTTATCTGACAAGCACACTGTGTCACTGTGTCAAGCACACAATATTTGCACGAGATCACCTTCAGCCCTCTTCACTCTCTTAAGAAGCACCCCGTCTCCACCCACACCTCATATGCTTATATCTCTTTTCCTGCCTCCTGGATTTCTTAAATTCTTTGGTTCTACCTTCAAACTCACAGAGTGGTGACAGTGACTCCTTTTTTCCCCTTTTTATGATAGAATGACTGTGCAAGGTACTGCGGAGATATACATGAAAGCTTAATTATATTTTCTGCCTCGCTGAGTGAATGTTGGATACAAAGATGACTCTGCCTGTGGTGTAAAACATCACAGAGATCAGATCGGTTCCCCTGCATTTGCACATGGCTGATAATCAGCTCTCCCCATAAACAGGCAGACAGATGAAGCCAGTTATCTGAAAAGGTGTCAGCGTCCTGTTAGCATCTGCATCGTTCTGACTCTACGCTCTCTTATAACAAACTCAACAGCAGGCTCTGCATCCCAGATTCTCTCCTGATGCTGCCTGAAAAAAGCTAATAAAGAACACTTCATTTATCTAGAATCACAAGAGACTCAACTATGACCATAAGCAACTTAGCTGGGTTTACTGAAACTTTTGTTTGTAGACACCCAAACATTAGACACATTCAGCATTTTCAACTTTCAATAGGCAACAAATGCTTTCTGGATGCAACATTCATTTATTGAGCACTGACTATGTGACAATTATGGGGGGCAAAAACAAGAAGGGGAAGTTAGCAAGATGTGAACCCTTATGAATATTTCCTTGGCTAACATACACATTTTAGTGACTTTGTCTTTGTGTTCTGCCTGCTCAAAAGAACTTTGCATGTGCTCTCTGGCTCTTGGCTGTGGTCTGTATAGGTGAGGATGTTGGATAATTGACCTTGAGAAACTGGTGTTTTTGTTACAATACTGCCATTCAGTTCACAAACATTCCCCGGTGCCAACCATATGCATAGCACACTTCAGTTGTTGGTCATACTACATTAAATAAAACTGTTCCTTATTCAGTAGGGAAGACACAAGTTAATCAAATCACAGAGAAAGCAGACACAGCAGGCAGTGGGAAGACCAGAACCACTTCTACATTCAAACAGTCTTATGTTTATGCAATTTCCAGTTATGCTGCAGGGCCAGGACAGTACATTGTTAGCAAAGTCACGTTAAGAGGGGTCCACAGAACCCACTCTTATGATCCTGCTGAAATTAGTGCAGCTTCTTCTATCTCAGAACTAACTGACATCATTTCTATTCACTTGTATGCTCACCAGCCTCCTTGATGCAGCTTCAGGGATTAAATGTTTCCCACTAGACAATGCAGGTGTCACTTCTGAGAAACGTGCACACTCTGTTAACACTAAAGGTGGCAGCCAATTCTGGGACTATAATTGGAGTTTTTCTTCTCCATTCCAGTTGCATGATTTCTCTTTCTCTTCAGTGACTTCCTAACTTTATAAATGAATACAAAGGATCAGCCTCATGCAGCAGCAACAGTATTTGCTTTATTCTTTTAGCCATCTGTAAAGCAGGAGTAATACACTCTATCAACTCATCAGTGAGTGTGTGTCCGTGTGTGTGTGTGTGTGCATGCTCACATAATGCAGATAATACATCCAATGACACTCACCTGAAAGCACAACGCGTTTATGTAAAGGTTTAAATAATACAGGGCAAAGTCATCGATTTTGTGTCTAACCCTCAGGACTGTGGTTTTCATTGCCCATTTGACCATTAATTTTGACTCTAGGTGGATGACGCTATATGCTTAAGAAAATACACCAAACACAATTCTAGATTTGTTGAGCCAAATTCAAATTCTATGTGGTGTTAACTCATTTGTTTTTCATTAAGTTCTTTATTAACAGCCAAATCCCTTGATTATTACACTTCTCTGAACTTTCTTGTTAATCTTACTTACAAGTCACATAATGCCTGAATACATTTCTCTGAAATGTTGAAATAAAAGAGCTGACAGTGACAGTAATTAACTTCTAAATAAATATTAAAATGAGAGGGCATTGTAAATACCCCCAGTGCAACGGATACATGCCTAAGTCCCTAGGACACTAGGCAGCCGGCCTGTCACTGTTGGAGCTGAGGGCAGCTCTGTCACTGATTTTGGAAGACATTTCTTTATGCTATTTAGCCTACTCAGCTGCTTCTTTCAGTTCTCGGTTTTCACTGAAATACATATTTTATAGTTTGCTTTTCACACATTTGGCCTCTTAAACATATGTTCTCCTGTCCAATTCTCTACAGCCCACTTGCATATATAATTTCTCCCTAGGCAGAGACCAAAGTCAATGGTTTCCTCCTGCCACCTCCCAAACCATTACGATGGGTTCTTGCATACAGCTGGCTAGATACCCAATTGGTGTCCCACATGTCTTTTGAATTGAGGTATATGCACTCATAAGATATTCATCTCAAGGCTGTCAAAAAACAACTGTGAAAGTAACAGAGGCTTGGTTGAGGCTGTCTGGGCCACAGGAAAGCAGAAATCATACCAGGATACACACAATGTCTGGACTCCGACTGAAAAGGGTGAATTACTAGCTTGGTCCACAATTAGACATGTAACTGTGGACAGGCTGCTTAGCACCTCTAAGTCTTAATTTCCTCACCCATGAAATGTGAAAAATAAATAGCACTTCTCTGAGGGAGAAGTTGCAGTTATTAAATGGCATAAAACAAAGTGTTTCACCCAATGCTTGGCAAGATCTCTATTGCCTGCCACTAATCCAATCTTTAGTAGGACATCAGAGGAGAGATCTCTGAGCTGCAGTACATTAGAAAGCTACCTGCAAGATGCATATAGAGATACTCCAATCATTTAGATTTTTGTGACTATTTTGACCAGTTTCTTTTGGTAAAACCCATATAAGTTAATACAGCTTCAGCTGTATTCTCAAGGGAGTCTTGTCTCTGAACCCTAATGTCTTGTCTTCTAGACACAATGTGCTATGTTTCTCTGTGATGCTTCTCTATAACCTGCATCCATCTCCAGGAAGACAGGTGTGGCAGGTAGGTGGCCAGTCTCGCCTGTTGTTACTTTGATTACCCCCAGAACAGCGGGAGGCTCCAGAAGACAAACACCAAGCTCATGTATGAAAAATAAGTCTACTCAAAAGGCAAAAAAAGAAAGAAAACAAACTCTTTCTGAACAGGTCAAGAAGAAGACAGAGCATATATGAGAGCATATATGAGAACAGAAGTATAGAGATTAAGGAGAGCTCAGATACGGAAGATATTATCACAGATTAACAGGGTGGACTGTAGAAATGACTGTGTGGTAACAGTTTGCTTTTCACATATTCTTGGGATACAGGTTCCAGTGGGTAGATCAAGAGTATCCAAATGGGGAGACCAAATTCTGTCACCCTGCATCTTCAAACCTCTCTAATCCCTCAGTTCAGGCAGATGAAGAGTAACCTGCTTGCAGGGGGTAGGCAGCTTAAACTGAGTGTGCACGCATGTGCGATTTATAAGTGGAGTGTGATGCTGAAAGTCAGGCAAATAGAACTGGCAAGAGGTCACAGGGCCTCCTTTGTCTTGTTGAATAATAGCTTAATTAATTCAAGCTAGGCAATGCTGGAGCAGGTAAACACATAGATTGATGAGCGCGCAGCTGCATAGCATGTGAGGGAAGGAGAACACTGCCAAGCAGAGCACGCATGTCGTCTGCGGGGTTTCTCCAGCCTCACTGCAGACATTGCCACTCATCACCCTGTGATTTTGAGCAGCGGTTCTCAAATGGTGCTCCTGGACCTGCAGCATCAGGAATTTCATAGAAATGCACACTTTCGGGGCTCCGAGACCTATACCCAGCAAAATATTAAAAACAAAAGAAAACCAAAACCTTCCAGTGATTCTGAAGCACAATTAAGGAACCACTGCAAACTGATAAATGGGGGTGACTCTATGCTAATGCTTCTGTGTGTGCTTGTTCTATCAATGTGAAATAAAGTTGTTCCTTAAAGTCAACATTTCTCAGTTGGAAAAGCTATTGTCACCTATATCCTGGACTTATGTCCCTCTTCTACCTCTGGATCTCTAAAAGGGCAGAGGGACTGGTTACTAGGACTCAGAATCTGAAAGGGTTCTGTAGAAAGCATATTCTCAGGCTTAGGGAACAGCTTATTTGTACCCATGGAGGGGAGTATGATACCACTCCTTGGAACCTCTCTAACTAGAGCCGGGAGCTGCAGTTATAAGGCAGAAAGGCTTTCTTCTTGTCCCCTGATTCTCAGCAGGCTATCAAAGCTCTCTTTCCAAAGTTCAACAGGTACCTACAGTCATCAGCGAGATAGATGCTTTCCCCATTCACCCATTCATTTCTCTGTATATATTCTTGTCATTGGGTTTTTCGATTAATCTAGATCAGAGTCTGAAGATAGAAATGATACAAACAAGATTTTTTTTTTTTTAAAGTTAACACAGAGCTTGAAACTTCTTTGTATCTAGGAGAAAAAAAAAAAACTCTCCTTAAGGCATGTGATTGATGAAGCTTGGAACATTACGCTGGGGTGATGAGAATAAGGAGAGTTGTCTCACCATATTGCTGGTCCTTTCCAGCCAGTATGTCTGCTGGTTCTTGGAGGGAATAACTTCCTCTAGAAGGAGGTCTGACTGACACTTTTTAGTTGCATAGCTGTCTCCTGTCCTTGCCTGGGATTTATATCTCTATCGAACTTTTCAGTCTTATTTCTCTATACTCAAATTGTTTCCTTGTTCTAACGTATATTTTTATGTGCAACTATTTATGATTCTTCATTTTTCTCCCAAGGTTTTCCTTTCACTTGTATCATAACCCACCCTATTTTCTTCAGTTATTTCATTTAATCTTGCTTATAATTTATTCTATAAATGTGCTCCTGTGATAACCTTATATGAGATATTATGTCTGTGATGCTACTAAGGACAAACATTCAGGAAATAGTATTTCTTCTTCTTTGTGGGTACCTTCCACAAGTTATTTCTACATAATATTTATTAATTTGTAAGCAACACTTAAAAAGGTAGCATTCCATCTACAGCACAAAAATGTGTTTGGATAATTTTATACTGATGCTCATTCTTAAAATAATTAAATGTGCTTAAAGTCAATTAATGAAGCTGCCTTTCCAAGGAAGTATGCTTTTTTTCCTCAGGTTCTCTATAATTTTTCTCATTTGTTATGGTCTGTTCATTTCATCCTCCAATATCTACAAATTACCTTGTACGATATAGGTGGTAAAATATTCCATTGTAGGGACTCCCCTGGTGGCGCAGCGGTTGAGCACTGGGCTCCAAAGCTGCCCGCAGCCTCTGCAGCGCCGGTTCAATCCCTGGCCACTGGGTGAGGGTCCCATATGGTGCCCAGACCTCTCCTGTCTCTCCTGCTGCTCCCCTCAGCAGTGTATTTCATCAGTCTGCCTGTTCTGTTCCCCGCCCTGGCTCTGGTGAATTCTCTCACCCTCCCATGCTTCTGACTGTACCCAGTGCTTGTATAAATAAATAAATAAATCTTAAAAAAATATTCCATTGTATGCTACACACAAAAAAGTTAAAATCCACCCATGCTACAAGCTCTTGTGCAGTGCCTGAGATCAGGATCTTCAGGGAAAACCTACCACACAGAAATAAGGGGGGGGGGTGTCTTTCCTACCCCTCCCCTTTCATCTTTATGCAAACTTGGATGGGGAGCTGGTCTGTCTAGATTTCAGTTTTGTTCCTAAAAATGTTATGCCAACCCTACTTTCCAAGACTCTTGGCATTGGATGATGTCAGCCACATGACTAGGCCTTGTACATTATGAAGTTTTTATGCCACATTTTCTGCTAGACATGACAACTTGGAGATAATGGAGTCATTTCAAAATTTACTCTGAATTCATCATTCCTTCCCAAAACCTTCCTTTCTTTGCTTCCTGCTCTAGTACTTACCACCACCACCAGCAGCCCAGATGTAATCCTGAGAGCTTCACTTTCCCTCAATAATCATATCTTGCTAACCAAGAATTCCTAAACATTTTATTATTCCACTTTCTCTCCACAAAAGTAAAGCATTAGATACTAACGTGTGTCTCATAAGACTACTCTTGATTCTATTTACATGGTCTTCTCTTGGGTTTTCTAATAGTCGACTTACATTTTCTTTTTTCCCTTGTCACTCTCTGCTCATATCAGCTGAAATGTTCCTTTCCATGGGAACATCACCGAATTACCAACTCTTGACTGTCTCCCTTTCCTATGTGCCTGCGTGGAATGCTGTGTTCCCATTAGTGTTATTAATACTGATGATAGTGATTCCTTCAAATGTCTTTCTCTGAACTGAAAGCTCCATGCGGTAGAGATAATGTTTATCTTGCTCATCATTGTTTCTCTGTGCCTCAGACAGTCCCCAGTAAACATGTTGTAATTGTAACAATGGGTTGTTAAAATTGGTCAGTGATAGTGAGAAATATTTCTTCTTTCAAGAAATTTATCGGGCCTCCCCTAGTGGCGCAGCGATTGAGTGCTGGGCTACGAGACTGCCCGCAGCCTCTGCAGCGCCAGTTCCATCCCCGGCCACCGGCGAGGGTCCCACATGGCACACAGACCTCTCCTGCTGTGCCCGCTGCTCCCCTCAGAAGTGTATTTCATCAGTGTGCCTGTTCTGTTTCCCGCTCTGTCTCTGGTGAATTCTCTCACACTCCCGTGCTTCTGACTATACCCAGTGCGTGTGTAAATAAATAAATAAATAAATAAGTTTATAATGATTAAATGTTCACAGAGCACTATGTCACAAGGCAACATATGGTACATGACTAGTAATAATAAAGGCATAACACATATTTCCCTTCTGGGTACTAAAATGAAACTTTGATATGACTCATTTCATCCTCACAATAACCCTATAAAGTTATAATTTGATATTATCACTACTTTCATCCTTATTTCATCCCAGGAGGGTTTCTTTGACTTGCCCATGGCCACTCACCTGGTTGTGAAGGTCCACATTCAAGTTTCAGGTGGAACTTGAGTTTGTGCTCTTAATCTCATGTGGTATCCTGATTCCTGCAACCTCCGTGTCTCCTACTCCCTATCATTCACTCCCTACCTGACCCTCCCTTATCTTTGGGGGATGGTGTTGGCACTGGAGTCCACATTCCATCATTCACCTCCATCGTTTGGCCTGGGTTCCAGAGGATTGTGTACAAACCCAACATAGTCTCAAAGTAGATCGGTTGTCCTATGAATTACACAGCAGTTCCTGCTATGAGGACCACTGATGAATTTCAATTACCTACTTCTGGTCACTGCACACAGTCATTTCTCAACAAATCTTATTGAATGGATACATCACAGTCAGGCCACAGCCCGCCCCCACTTCAGATCTCAAGCCCCAACTGTGGTGAGCAATGGAAAAAAGGCAGCTTTGATGTAGACATGATATCTGAGTTTTCACTGAATTGGACTGACTTTTAATCAGTAAGTTATAATATAATGCCTAATCTAAATGACAATACTAGCCTAAAATCATAGTAGGATATATGTATATTCCAGTAGGAAGAGGACACTTCCATAGCCTCGTTAGGAACAGCTATTGGAGAAAAGTTAAGACGGTTACATATCTGTCCCTCCATTATTTAGTTCATGAGCTTATTAAAGTGACAATGCTTATGGTAAGTGTGCCTGAGAATGCAGAAAACCCAGAGACAAAACAAGGAATCAAAATCTGAGGGAACCTGAAGAAAGTAAGAGCAGAAATTGAAATGAGTCAGGAAGATAGTGAGAAAAGACAAGAAACAGGCTATGGAAAGAGATCTTGGAGTAAAGGTGAACACAGCTTAAAGATCTGCATGTAGGCCATATCCTGTGGGGAATCTCTTTATACAGATTCTTTTATTTCCAAAATAAAGAGATTTAAACTTCTGGCGTGGAGTCAGAGTAGGATGCCAATTTTGACCCAAAATTGGTGAAAATAAGAGTGCTTCAATTTTCTCCAAAAAGCTTTCTCAATGCTCAGGGGCTAAATATCTTAGAATCTAACAAATAGAGTGGTATTCAAATAGTTCTGGCATTGGGAAAAGTTGTATTTTATATTTGGGGACTATCACATAATGCAGAGATTATCATCAAAGATGGCTGTCTTACACCAGCAGCAGGGGTCAGAGAGGGTGGCAATAGGCAAAGGCAACAAAGTCAGCAACCCCTGGGGGGTAGTGGGCATAAGACCTTGTATATCAAGTTACCTAGCATAGATGAGACTGATTTGTTTAAAGTTTAATGATAATTTGTACTTAACTTTGGGTTGTGTGCAGGAGATTTTAGGGGTTTGTTACTATCTACCCTGGCTGCCTAATCTTAGGAAGAATTAAAATGAATTCAGATGAGCACTTGGTTGTTGATGTTCTTATTCCTAGAGCAATCTCATATTGATATGACTGAATGTAAGTTGACAGTTTTCCTGAAGATAAATTAGGAACAAGATGAATGAAAGTCTTTAAAGTTGCAAAAATTCTGAAACTTAGAAATTCCACTTGTAAGAATTTACCCCAAAAATAAAATTGCAAAAATTATTTATAATCTCTATATGAGTCATGGTGCTGACTTCCACATTAAATAGGGGGCCTCTTTTGCTTTAAAGTAGAGAGAGCCTCCCTGGTGGCCTATGGGTTATGCCCTCAGCACTATAATCTATTATGGTTGAGGCCTGAGTTCCATCCTGGCACAGCAGACCTTTCCTGTCTTGCCTGCTACTCCTTTCAGCAGTGTATTTCAGTAAATGCGCCTGTTCTGCTTCCCACTCTGTCTCTGGTAAATCATAACAATTCCTGCACCTTTGGCCTAAACCCCAGTTCTTCTATGCAAAAATAAATAAATAAAGTACCAGAGAGTAAATCCTTCAGGCCCTACAGATCATACAGTCTTGGCTGCAATCATTAAAGCACAAGCACAGCTACAGGCAGTATGTCACAAATGGGGATCCCTGTATTGCAATGAAACTTCACTTACAAACGAAAAAAAAAAGGTGCATTGGAATGATTCATGTTCTATTTATTTATAACACAACCTATATCAAATGCATTTTATTTACTTGCCTATATGTTATCTTTACAAACTTCTACCATATTTATGTGTTTTAATATTTAGTCTAATATAGTGATCTTAAAATTACTTTAGGTAATGTGCAGTATTTGGGAAAAATTATTTAGTCTTTCTTATGCCTATTCCCTCCCTCTGCTCTACTCAGAAATGCATTTAGGATCTCTTGACTATATGGTGAAAGAGTAGTGAGACCAAAATGCCATCTCTCAGATCCACTTTGACCTTGGTTTTGGAGGCATCTATTAGTATGAATCTGGGCTGATCTTATCTGCCCTGGTTATTATTTGCTGCAATGTAAACTACTCTAAAACTCAGTGATTTAAAACAAAAATTTACAGTTATCTTTCATTGTGGCTAAGTCTGTATCTGATTTGTTCTACTCTTAGAATTGTGGCTATAGTGCTGGAACTCATGTGGGCTGGATGTCCAAGATGGCACATTCACACAGTAGAGTGTTGATTTGGTTCTTGGATGAGAGTTCACTGAAGGATAAGAGTCAGATGGAGAATCTACAAGTGATCACTCTATGTGCTGATATCTTTAGCTGATAAAATGCTGATCAATTCCATGGTAATTAAAGCCTCATGATCTCTCTGCTGACTTAACTGCTGTTCAACTTATTTCAGGTTCTAGACATTTCTGATTCTGTGTCACTTTCTCCACCAGTCAATATATCATATTCAACCATCGACAGCTTGTATCATAAGGTCACCTTCTCTCTAGTGCCAGGTCACAGAAGAATTAAGGAAAGCTTAAGAAAGCAAACCAGAATGCTCTCTTTCTGACCACAAAACTTTACCCATTAGTTATATAGGACTTCTTCACATTTGCATAGTACTAAAAGAAGAAGAGTTGATCCTCAAGTCACTTTTTTTTCCAGTCAATATGACATATTTTGTCTGGGTTAGAGTTTGATAAAGGAATATTTGGGCAACTAAATGATCAACAACTTCTTCTATTGCCTTCTCTTTCCATAACATTTCAGGACAAGAAGGGTAGGGTATAAATTACTTTATTGACACAACATCCTACTTCTTCCTGAGTCCAGCTTGTGGTTAAGCCTTGGTAATGGTGTCGACATATCACCTCTGAACTAACTGAGAGGAATTACATGGTTCAGTAAGTCAAGCTTATTTTATAATAAACCAATTTTATAATAAACCAATTTCAATCAGATTCTTTCTATATTAAACATTGCCTGCAAACCATTTTTTGTACTAAGAACATCTTTATTCTCTTGCTCTATGCTATGTAGCTATTGGCTCAGGTTCTAAGGCATAATGCTGAGACAGGATGAAAGACTGATAATGGAGCAGATTTAAAAAAAAAAAAACTGGGTATATATGTAAATTTCCCAAAACAAAGGAATGATTAAGTAATAATGGTACAATTTAATGAAACATGAAAAGATTTTAGAATATTAGCTTATAGAGAAGGCAAAAAATAGATGTTGATAATTCAAGGTTGAGTACCATAATTTACCTTTGCAATAGAGTAACACTGGCTTTTTAAAAATAATACCAACTTAAACCTTCTTCATTTATTCATGTCTTTATATTCTTACTTAGAGAAGATTCCTAATGCCCAGGCTTTGTTCTTTTTCAGTGTATCTCTCAGTAATCTTACTCACTTCTACTGATAACCATACCTATGAAGAAGTTTTCCAGATTCAATCTTTACTGTGACTATTCTCATGTGCTTCAAATCTTTGTAACTATGAGCCTGCAATTCCTTTTGAAAATCCCATCTCTTTGACCAACTTGTGCCAAACCAAAGCTATCATCTTTCCATCAAGACTGACATTTCTTTGTTCTTTTCCTATTTCTCTCAATAATAATCTATTTTCCCCATCTCCTAGAATGTATGGTCTGTAATAGGTTTTGACTCATCATCTCTCACTCTTATATCTCTCTGTATCTCTATCACAGATACCGTTTGTCACCTACCCAAAGTCGCTCTCTTGCCTTATTCTTGACAATAGAAATTTGTTCTGTCCTTTTTGCTATCAGAGGTTGGTCTTCTCTCACATCCCAAGTATAAATTAATAACAGTGATTTCATTTTCCTTGCCCATGATTTAACACTGAGATGAGACAAAATATTGGCCACTGACTTCTAAGAGGGCATTTCCTTAGGAGTGTCTTAGGAAAGTTTTTTTCATTTTGAAAAGTGACACAGGGAAAGCAAGTTGCTTCCTAGCTCTTTAACCACTATGACAATGTGATTCTTGTAACCATTAGAATAAAGCCAATTTTGTCAAGATAATATTAAGGGGAATAACTTGAGGCCTGGTGTAGTTACTAGACCAATCAAATTTCAGGTCTTTTATAAGTTTAATATTTTTTCCTATGCCTTTAGTGACAACACCTTTTAAACTATGTAGACAATCCTAGTGATGTGGAAGACAATGTTCATAAAAACATAGTTCAAGCCTTGTCTCTATCACTTAAATGTTGTGTGATTTCAAGGAAACTGCTTGGTTTCCATAAGTTTCTACATCTATAGACTAGGAACACATTGCCAAAACAGTGAGCTCTAAATACAGGAGAAGATGCACACAAAATAACTTAGAAGGCACCATATCAATATAAGATTAATATATTTGTGTATGATGATGTACTGTTTGATTATAGCATCTACCCACTGCTGCTACTCCTGTCCAGGAATTTATTCAATTTTACAGCAGAAGTCAGAATGTCATGGCTCCTCAATTGATGCTCATCTCTAACTCAGCTAGTCACCAGATTACTATACATAATAATTCTTTTTATGAGTAATGTAGTCTGCAAGAATAAAGGCATGGATAGCTTGTATCAATTATTGTTCTTGCTAAATGTGCATCTCTGTGTCTTTACATGCTTTTTCCATATGAGTTTATCAAACATTTCTTCTATATTATTAAATTAAAAGATAGATTGCAGAACAAGTTGTACAGTATCTTGAAAAATGCATGTCATCATGCAGAGAGGGAAGGCTAGATTGCTAGGTACCTAAAAGCAGTTACCTGTGTTATTTTTTTCCCACTGTGTGTTTGGTTTGAATCAGCAATAATTCTCATTATTATGTAATTAAAAGCAAGCTATTTTCAAACAACAAAACCAAAACCACCATAATAATAAAACAATTAAAAGAACTGATTTATATTTGCACATAAATTAATGAAATTGTATGGTTGAACAGTACTCAATATATATTAATATTTGTTAATGGTGTAATAATGTAAATTAATAAAAATATGAATAGAATTATGACCTTAATGACACTATTGAAAGTCACTTGATAAACTTGGGAAAAGTTTATTATTTGAAAAAAAAATGCAACCTACCTATTTCAGATCATTTATTAAAATAGAGCACAGTTAAAAAAATTTAAAACCCACTAAAGATGATACAAAATAAGAGAAAAACATATATATAACATTAATAGTAGGGAAAGCTCCTGTAAGCATCAAACCAATGTCGCACAAGAGAAAAAAAATGATACATTTGCTGTGTAAACTTGTAATGTTCCTTTACATCTAAAAATATAACATTAAATTTCGGGGGGAAAATATGCTCAATAACTATGATGAAGGGAATGATAATTGCATTCTACAAATATTATTGAAAATAAATCAAATGACGATGGAATCATAATTAACAAAAGCTGCAATATATATTAGCATTAAACATGGAAATCGTCAACTTTTTCTGGCTAGCAATTAAAAATTCAAATTGAAACTACAATGAGCTATATTCAGATTATCAAACTGTCAAAGATAAAGAAAAGATAATGTTTTCTGGTGAGGGCTCAGGGACATTGATCATCTGAGGCTCTTACAGTGCATGCAAATTGGGAAAACCTGTCAGGAGTGTGACTTAGGATAGAGCATGTCAAAATCCTTAAAAATATGCATATCCTTTGATCCAGTCATTTCACTGCTAGGAACTGATTTTTCCTGGAGGTGTGTTTGCAAAGATAAAAATTCATGCAGCTTTGTTTATCCTTGCTATTTTTCAAAAACGGAAAGCAAACAAGATATTTACCAAAAAGAGAACTGAGTAAATACCTTTGTATTCCTACCAAAGGATGCTATGATACTATTAAAAGTTACTTTATTGTAAAAACTTTCTTTCTACTTAAAGATATATGACAAACAGATACTAAGCAAACAGAAGGCATAGCATAGTGATGTATTAGACTCTGGAGGACAAATGTCCAATTTTGGTTCCCAATTCTGCCTTTCATTATCTATGTATTTGGGGGCAAGCAATTTAAATTTTCTGATTCTCAGTTTTCTCATCTGTGAACAGTGGTGGTACTACTATCAAGGTCATTGTTCTGAGGTTTAAATTAGATCATAAATATCAAGGAACAATGCCTGGCATACACTAAGTACTAAAGTTACCTGTTATTGATAATTATTTTAAATAGAATTTAAATACTATCATTTTAATACTCCATATTGAGGACACAGAATTACTTCTGAATGTATAGAGATCAAGTCTAAGCATTTCCATTTAGCAAAAAATCATCTTATTATAAAGAGTAAACAGAAAATCCCTTGCATTTGGACAGAGGTGGAGACCTCTCTTCCCCTGCAGTGAGATATGGCTCCCACCCTGCATTTTCTTCCTTCTTGGATTTCTTCCTTGATACTTTTTCTACCACTAAAAATAGAGACCTTTCCTTTATTTGTCTAGACTGCATTTGACCTTCGATACTCGGCAAGCTTCCTTTATAAATGGTCTCTTCCTTTTCCAACCCATAAAATCATCCAAAAATAAATTTCTGATGTGTAAATCCTAAATCCATATCACCTGGCCTGTACATCTCTCTAGACATGTGACTGTCTTACTCACTTTATGGTGGCTTCCTGTCCGTCCTATAATTAAGCCTATTAACACTCAACTCTGATGCTATTTGCACACATCCAGCCATGCATTTAAAATAATTTTAAAGCATATCAATATTTAAATGTATATTCTGACCTGTGGGCTCTATGGCCCTATGTGCAGGAATACTACTTTCTCACGCAGTAATCTCAGAAGGTTTCCAGACTGATTTTGCTAGAGATGAAGGGCCCAGTGTTGCACACTAGCAGGCATCAACAGGGAAATTTATGAAATAAGAGCCCTTCCTGAGATTTATGTCATCCCATTGCTATCTGTAAAGAAAGCACTGATTTTCTGTATAAAGCAGAGCTGTGCCTTCATTCTTGTATAAAAACTAAGGTGCAAAACATTGTAAAAAGAGACAGGTGTAATGTGTATTAGTTCCTAAGTTGTCTGATGGCTTGGAAAGTCAAAGAATGGTCTCAGTTTAATCAGAGCAAATTTTCTCATCTCTCCTTCAAATAATTTCACAATTCGGGTGGTTGCAGGGACCCCAAAGACTTCAAAGTCTGGCAAAACCTGATCAACTCTCCAAAGAGTCCTTCAGAATCTCTCAGACAAACTGCAAATAACTTCCCATTTATCAGAACCAAGTGACAATATCAAATCACATTATGTTCATGTGGGAAGTGATTGAAAGGCAACTCTTTAGCACTGAATTTAGAAGTTGGTCAAAAGTAATATTTTCAAAAGCTATATAGTTTTTTAGAGAGTGCAGAAAATTGCATTTTTCTATCTTGCAAAAGAATCTAACAGTATCTTTTATTGTATTTTTAAGGTTCCTTGGTTGCTGCTATGATGTTGAGAGAACAAATCAAGGACACAAAGTTGAGAGATACCATGTGGCAGATTTCAAGTAGGACAGTTGTTGAACACTTGACCACATTTTAATTGTCAATGTAAAGATTGAAGTAATGGAATAAATATGCAGATGGGTAAAAAATCAAAGAAAGAAAGAAGCAGATGTAAAGGAACAACCGTCAGGGAGTTGTCATGGATTCATCCTAGACATCACCCATTCAATAAACATTTTCTCAGCATCCCATATATTGGGTTCTGCTCTGGTGCTGAGGAAAAAGCATGTGCAGGCACTCAGTTTCTCACCGCAGGGAGCTCACACTCTAGTGTTAAGAAAGAGTGTGGAGATTTCTGGACCTACTAAACATAGAGCTCCCATATGATCCAGCAATTCCACTCCTAGGTATTTACCCAAAGGACACAGAAACATCATTCCCAAAGAGCACCTGCACCCCTATGTTTATAGCAGCACTATTTACAATAGCTAAGCTTTGGAAACAACCCAAATGTCCAAAAATAGATGACTGGATCAAGAAGATGTGGTACATATATACCATGGAATATTACTCAGCATTCAAAAAAGATAAACACATGCAATTTGCAGCAACATGGATGGCGCTGGAAGGGATCATGCTCAGCGAAATAAGCCAAAAAGAAAAAGAAAAATACTGGATGGTCTCACTCATAGCAGGAATCTAGAAAACTTAAATAAGGGACCAGGAAAATGAATAACTATAAGAAAGTGAAAATCAAAATCAACAAAATCTATGAACTAGAGACACTTGGGGGGGGGGGCGGGAGGGGAGGGATTGGGGTCAGAATGGGGGGTTTGCAATTGTATGGGGGAATATAAAAATAAAATTTATTATTTAAAAAAAAAAAAAGAAAGAGTGTGATTTATGCTCTCAACCATGCATCGAGAATTAACAAGGAAGCACCAGATGCTTCCAGAGTGGGGATGTCTTTGGGAGAAAAACAAAGTTGTAGTCCTCTAAGACACTCACTCTTCTATTCCTGCACTTATTTTATCTCCCATTGAAAGATGGGAGGCCCCCCAAAACCAGGGTGACTTCCACACTGAGTTCATGTCAACACTAACTTAGCACCATTCCAAGGCTCCTGCCTTGTAATCTTCAAACACCTACATCTATGTAAAGATGTATTTTGCTGTGTTCACTAGAGTAGACATTCAATAAGTATGGCTTCTAAAATTGCAAAATCACTCAAACATTACAGATTCCCTTGAATTCTAACCACCATACTGACCATGTTGTGTTCTCATTGCCTTCTTTTGAGAATGTGTCCTGCCTTAACCCAGGTGACACTTGCTTGATCCTCTTATAATTCTGTAACACTGCAACTTAACTATCTTGGTTTTCTTCTAATTGTGATACTTGGACTTGATGGCTCTGTTCAATTCAATTCAATTCAATTCAATGAGATTCAGTCCAATTTAATATTTGAGCAATTTCTATTTCTTTACACTGGGACAATTATCACCTCTATTCACACACCTCTGAAATTCAGTACTCAGCTACCTGATGGATCTACCCATACATTTTCTATAGTGTATTATCTTTTGGATAACCTCATTTTTAGTATATCTAAAATTAAACTTATTTTACTCTGAAAATATCACTTTACTTACTTCTTACTTAGCTTAATATGATAATATGAATAATTGGAGCATTATTTAAGTCAGCCATATATAAATCTTCATATTATATTTAACTACTTCTCAAACACTCCCTAAAATCAAACTTAATTTTATTCCACACACAACTCGCCCCCATTATCTTAACTTGCCTTATCACTTTTATAATTTTTTCCATTCCAAGTCATACAGCATGGTGTCAGATTACAAAAATAAGTCAACCTTAATGACACTCAATTCCTATGAAGTACATATTGTGTCAGTTTGATCTTCACAATCACTGTCTCATTTGCTATTACTACGCTCCACATGTCCCACACTCTCGGGTAAATGGACGTCTTCTGAGATGTGATTTCTTGCTTCTGAACTGTGTTCCATCTTTTCTCACCTTTTGGTATGCCTCACTGTCATTCTAGGGGTTAAAACTATCTAGCTTTAAGTCACAGTTTAAATCTTGGCTCTACCATTTTACATGCCCCTTTATCAGGACAGGCTATTTAAAATTAGGACACTGCTCTAAGGTGGTTAAAAAAGTTCTTTATCTTCAGAATCAAGACAATTCTACCTTGTACTATGAAGTGAAGAGGAGACTATATAATACTATTTTATTAAAATAATTGTGAAAATGCATAAGGGATACTGAATGTCAACAGTCCTATAAAATTTTATTGTGTAAAAACTTACCAGAACTCAAGATGAAATTAGACCATTCAAAGAATGATTGTAGGGGCCTCCCCTGGTGGCACAGCGTTTGAGCGCTGGGCTGCGAGGCTACCCACAGCCTCTGCAGCGCCAGTTCGATCCCCTGCTTCTGGTGAGGGCCCCACAAAAAAAAAAAAAAAAAAAAAAAAAGCATGATTGTAGTCCTAAGAAAGAATAGTTTGTCCAGACAGAAAAAAAGCTTATGTATTTTCATTCTCCTTTATTTTGACTTGACAAATGACAAACCAGAAGACATGCAGACAAACTCAATATTTCTACTCCTATTACATATGAAAATAATTTCTGAATATTCCAGGGTCATTTCATTCCTGGATGTTCTTTCTCTTTCATCCTCAAACTTGGACATCACCTTATAAATTTATCTTGGGACTGCTATTTAAGTAAAAAGTCATGCCTGGTGGCCAAATTAAGGGGACCCTTACATGAGTAGGAGTTCTACAACTTAGTGATTTTAGATTTGATCATATTAATTCTGTCAAAGCACTAAAACTGTCACTTAGGTTTCATATTAAGAAATACAAACACACATACTAAAAACAAAGCAAAAACCTTACAAACAAAACCACATAGCAAGAACAGTTTCAATTGGGGGTCACAAGACACTGGAAATTGGGTAAGCAACTGGCCAGTCCATTTCCTCCAGCTACTGATGTTAGAAGTTGGACTTTATTTTTTTTAAGATTTATTTATTTATTTATACAAACACTGGGTCTGTACAATCAGAAGCGCGGGAGGGTGAGAGAATTCACCAGAGCCAGAGCAGGGAGCAGAACAGGCAGACTCACAAAATACACTGCTGAGGGGAGCAGGGGGCACGGCAAGAGAGGTCTGCATGCCATGTGGGACCCTCACCGGCTGGCTGGGTATTGAACTGGCACTGCAGAGGCTGCAGGCAGCTTCGCAGCCCAGTGCTCAACCACTGCACCACCAGGGGAGGCCCAGAAGTTGGACTTTAAAAGATCTAACTTTAAAAGATCTAATTAAATGTGTGGCCTTGCCCAGCCATGTACTGCAAATATTAACCCAGACTGACCTTTTCCAATTGAATGACTAAATTAAAATATAAGCACTAAAGAAAATATTTGACAACATAAAATTATAAAGGCTAGCCAGTATAAATATATTTATGCTAAGAACAAGATAAACAACAACAACGACTACTCAATGTCATTGTTGGCTCCTCAACAAAATTAAAACCCAAATACGTACACAGTATTCAAAATAAAGAACAAAATATGATTCAGGAGAGCTGAAGGTATCTAGTTTTCCCAGTTTAAATTATTTTATTTCTTTAGACACTATTGGTTTGGATTTTCTTAAACTTGTATAAAGGGCAACTTCTTATTATTGGTATCAGTAATTTTCTATTTTTGATTTCTCTGAAAATATAGCCCAATTATGTTCTCTCTCTCAGGATTCCCTCAAAGTTTATGCTTTGAATTCTTATTTTCTACTGTTTATAAAAAAGGATTCTTTCTTAATAGTATTTCTGTCATTTAAGTTAACTTTCAGTGGCAAGGAAGCAGAAAAATGACCTCAGCTTGCAATCTTGATTCAACTCCTCCATCAAATATTAATTTTGTATGTAGGAAAACAATAAATGCTACTCTTAAAATATTACAATAATTAAAAATAAATTAAAAAGGTAGTCTGTACTTATGTGAAAAAACCAGCTAAGTGGAACACCTCATTTCCCAGTGATGATAAATATAATGAGGCATTTTGGTACCATTTAAGAAAAAAATTGCTGTAGAAAATTCTTATTGAGACTCAAAGTGAAAATTCCTTAATTTTCTATAATTTTCTTTTTTTCTAATTTTTTGTTGCTCTAAAAGGAAAAAATGTGGTATTCTGTAAGATTAAAGAAACATGTTAAATACGTGTGTCTCTGTTCCCTGGACATTAGGGTCAATCTTTAATTTCAACATCAAATATTTACTGTGCCTCAATGAAGGAGACAGTAAATAACAGAGCATCAGTGCTAAATCACTATTTCAAATCCATTCCAAACCTTGAGAACTAGAGTGATAAAGTTATTTGCAAAGCCTTTGGCAAATGGGATTAAAGTGTAAGTCACATTAAAGAATTTGATACACCGAGTCTTAGGATAATGTTTTATCTTCTGCATCCCACTAATGAAAATGCACTTCAGGTTATGACTGTCCAGTCCAGACATACGAGGATAGCTAAGAATAAACACATATTTACCTGATATTTTCCTTTAGCACATACCATAACAATCTACCTATGTGAGTATGTAAATCCTTGCTTTATGCACCTTTTATCACAGTAACTAAAGCACACTATCCAAACATTACTTTCTTGCACTGTCTCATTTCAGCCCACCCACTCCTGTCCTCTGCTGTTTTTCAAGGGCTGGAAGTGTGGAAACTACTATTGTGGGACACCTTTATCAGTGGTATTCTGGGACTGAGTCCCAGCAACAGAAGGAGCTGATAAACGATGGAAAAATTTAGGTTCCTACAGCATGTGTGGGTTGGGGTGAGGAATAAATTCTTCTTCCTCTCTTTTCCTTCTTGGTGCTAGGGAGGATGGACCTAGCAGTCCCTGATCTCTCAGTAACACCACACTCCCCACTGCTCCCTATTACCCTCTCAACAATGTGTAAATATGTTTCTGCACTAATTCGTTTTTGTGAGTAGCTCTCTATTCCTGACAGGATCCTGAAGGATACATGAACCACATACACAAACCATATTAGCTGAAAAAGGAGATGAGCTTGGATCAAGGTCTAAAGAGCTCTGTGGTAAAATCTTGGTGGGACCTATTATTGTTTTCTCAACAGCAACCATCCCGCCTGATCTGCATGAGGAACAACTTGTGTGCTTTGTGGGAGATGTCAGTCCCTGAGACTTGGTGGTACAAGGGGGTAGACCAGCCGCCCCACCTAATTACACCTCCTCTGACTGATTTCTGGAGCACAGCTCCTGTCAAAAATGGCTTTTTGTTGCTGCTTCCTTCTGTACCATAATAGATGTGGCCTTTCCATGGCTCTCATATTATCAAAATGCTTGAAGGATGTGGACAAAAGTGATGTGCCCTTTGAGGTAGGATCTTTGCTAAAAGCAGGATTGGTTTCAGATGAGATGTCATATTTCTCATGTGCAGCATTTCCTGCTTGATCCACTTTGTCACATCGCTTCTTCTTCTTCAGTATGTGTCACGTTATGTTAGGTCAAGCCACGAGCGTTAACAATCAGACATTCCACTGCGGGAGCAGCAGCATGTAGATCACCAGAGACTCTGGAAGCCCCTGCTTCCTGCACAGCTGGATCTTACCCCACAGCTGCCAAACAAATAGGATTTTTTTTTCCAAGAAAAAAAAAACAGCCAATAAACTTGAAGAAATTGTGAGGTAACATTCTGGAGAAAACAAACCCATCAATACTGAATTTTGAAACTCCATGCCTTGGCTAGGCAGTGCCTCTTTACATTCAGCTCCTGACTCCTAGCAACTCACATTTTGGATAAATTGTGCCTTGACGCTTGAGCACCAATCAAATTCACAGAAGCTTCTTTATAGATTTCAAAAAGAGCTTACATTTAGAAAGATAAGATAGTCTGGGTCTTGCCACTTTGATTCATATTTAGAACCTGAACAAATTTCTCTTTCAGTTGCCTGTGGAAGACATTCTCCAAATCGATGTCTGGAATTGCTAAATAAATTTCAAAGAATAGATTTTTTTTTCCTGACCTAATTTGAATGTCTAGACATTTGTGGATTATTGAATCTAAACCATCTGAAACATCAAGTCAATGTTCCCCAAACCAAATTTAACCTGTAGATTAAGAATGCAATCAAAAATTATAAAATCTGAGTTTCAGTGCCAGGCTGGTTGGGGAGAATGGAGACGTGGAAACAAAACACTATCATTTAAAATCTTTCCAACTAGATGGCGAGACAAAGGGGATATGGACAATCAGAGAACAATCACTGCCCAATTTATTAGAGCTGCTATTAAGTCAAGAAGGATGCAGAGGAAAGGGGGTAAATCAGAGCAGGAAAACTGCTAATTACTCCAAGTCTCAGATAATAGCATACAAGGAGACATGTCTCATGTCCACAGGTCTTCTCAATTTTCCTTCATTGGAAATTCAAACTATGTTAAGGTTGTTAATTCTCTCACCATTAGATGGTATTGTAAAGAAAAATTGCTATTCAATGATATTTTAAAGAAAATTGATGTGACACCACGGTCCTTAAGAGGAGACTTTATCAGTGGAGCTGAAACTGGAGAAAGTGTTTCCTTCTCCCTTTGCTTCTTCTTTTTTTTTTTTTTTAATAGAGGCATGTTTATTTATTTATTTGTTTGTTTATTTATTTATACAAGCACTGGGTACAGTCAGAAGTGCGGGAGGGTGAGAGAATTCACCAGAGCCAGAGCCGGGAGCAGAGCAGGCAGAAGGACCGAAGTACACTGCTGAGGGGAGCATCGGGCGGCAGGAGAGGTCTGCACGCCAGGTGGGACCCTCCTCTGGTGGCCGGGGAGCAGCCGGGAATCGAACCAGCGTTGCAGAGGCTGCGGGCAGCTTTGCAACCCAGCGCTCAACCGCTGTGCCACCGGGGAGGCCCTCCCTTTGTTTCTTGCAAGGAAGTGCTTGCCATGGGGACTGTCCATTGGGTAGGGCCTCGTGAAGGGTTGAGGGTCTCAGCCTGTTGGAAACCTGCAGGAATTACTTCCTGTTTTAAAGAAGTCTCTCCTTCAGTCATGAGAAAAGAAAAAAAAAAGCTATTTCCCCTCCAGCCCATATTTAACCATCATATTTGTGCATATGATTGCAGCTCTTCTGAAAGGACTTGGAATGAGCTGCCAAGCTGCAAGGGATTGAATCGAAAGCCCCCTAACAGTTAAAGTGTCCATTAGCTCCTCCACACTTAGCATCCGTCAGAGAGAAGAAGGGCCTGGAGCCCCGGGCGAGTTTCTAACTAGCCTAATGAGGACAGAGATTCTGGGAGCAGAAAAAGTTCATTTGCTGAATTTCCAGCAAGAAGTCACTTCAATATTGCTTCTAGGAAACACTGACAGGCTTTGTTGGTAGGAAATCATTATGCTGAGAGAGAAATGGGATATTGTTATATGAGGTTTTTAAAGAAAATTCATTTTGATAGATGTCTAACTGTGCATTCAATTAAATTTCCTTCTCTTTCTTAAAAAATAGATGTCAGGTAATTGTATTCAAGTTCTGTAAGCTGAAAAGTGTTATCCTTTCCTTCCAGTTATTAAAATTTCTTTATCAATATGTGTCTTTCTTGTCTTTATCCTTTGACTATGGGGGGCCCTCAATGAAAACACATGGAGCTCTCCCCTTGTTTCCTGAGGATGTGTGTGTGCCTTCCAGAAGGATTAGGACTGTTCTTTCACATGGAAAATGACTTCCTTATCTAAATGATGTAGATGCCCTGCCCCTAACAATTGTTCTTTTTTAAAATTTGTATTATTTTTAAAGATTTATTCAATGCACACAAGAGCTGGGTGTAGGCCAGAGGTGCGAGGAGTGGGTGGGATAATTCACCAGAGACCAAATGGAGAGCAGAACAGGCAGATTGACTAAACTTGCTGAGGAGAGCAGTGGGTGAGATAGGAGGGGTCTGCTGTACCATGTGTGTTAGTTCCCTGGCCAGGGATTGAACTTGTGCTGCAGTGGCTGCTGATAGCTTGATAGTGCTGAGACTTAACCCCTTGTGTCATCAAGGAGACCCCCCTAACAATTGTTCTTAAACAAAAAAAGTGCATGACCACTTGCCAGATAGAATATCCATTTAATTATACAATCACATTATCATTGTTACTCTGACATTCCACTATAGTCTAATTGGGTACCCTGCCCTTTTGTGAAGGACCTTTGAAGCTCTAAAAAGTAATCAACCAACTTTTAGTCCAGGCATTTACCCCATTCAGTCCATCCTCTTACTCCCACCAAATCCATCATTCCAAAATAAAATGATGCAAGTAATACATTCCTTAAAACATCTAGACCTCCAAGTCACTGTGTATGCATTACTTGGAGCAACCAGTCTCTGCCTCATTATCTACTTTCTAATAATGTCATCTCAAGTTCCTAATCAGCAAGGGACATGTTCTTGGGTCATATTCCTTCACCTTTTCATTTTCCCATATGTTGATCAGAGTCATTCCCTATATTTCAAGCCATCCAGGCCAGGTCATGCAGAATTCTGCCTTCACAATCCTGATCTCATTTGCCCCCTCTTCTCCCTACCCATTGACCTCTAGTTAATTCAGACATTTACGATATGTTGCCTTGGTTCTCTTAATAGTTTACTATCCGTTGTCTCTAACGCCCATTTGCCTTATTTCAGATAATTCCATGTATGACATTCATATTAATTTAGCTTGGATAAACTTCAGCCACATTACTATCTCCACAAAAACCTCTATGGCTCCCCACTATCTACTAGATTTTACAGATATCTGAGCATGTAAAGCTTTCCAACATATAGTGCACCCCGATATTCCAGGATTTACTTCATACTCTCTCGTCACTACTCTGTCTTTACCAAATCTCATACTAGTTTATCTGTGTCCCTCCACTTATGCACAGTAGAATTCCCCCTCTCTCAAATCTTTATTTAAATTTCTTTTCCAATTCCAACTACTGTTTCCTGATATACATGCAAACGAAACATGGTTTCTCATTTCTCGGCGTTATACTACTGAAGAATACTTTGTTGGTATGTCAAGTATAGTAGAATGAAGAGGAACAGTAGATCTCAACTTCCATGCCAACTATTTGAGATTTCCCAACTATTTCATTACAATCTGCAGCCTTTGTGAACAAAAGTTCTTTTTGTAATAAAGAGCAGAGAAAAAAGCATTTCAGATGCCTCAACCCATAGAATGAGATTTCAAGATGGCTTCAGAGTTCTGGAGAGAAAATCAAGTCAGTAGACCAAGGTGTCCCAATCCCTCTCTTTCCCAGTTTTGATGTAGAATCATAGGCAAAGACTAGGCAACATGAACCTTTCATACAAGAAAACCACCTTATTTATACCTTATTTATAATTGGGGCTAAAATGCCTCAGGCAATTTCCATAATAGAGTGGAACTCATTTTCAGTTAGCCTATAAAAATAATACTGCACCTACCAACCTAAACTTTCATTTTCATGTACCTATTTGTCAATTACTTCTTCAAAAATGGACAAATCTTTAAAGAGAAAGCAGAGAACAAGGGCTATGTTGGACTCATCCCTGTTCTATGTGTTCAGAAGGGATAAGGAGTGGTGACTGGTAAATATTTACTGAATTGAAGTCTCCGCACTCAGGCCCCCTGCTCACACATCTGACTTAAAGCCCCACTAATTTTAGGTAATTTTCAGTGCATTATATCTATGATAAATACTTTGGTGCTACCTTTTCCTTTTACAACATAGACATACAGCTCAACATAACATTAACTCCCGAAGCTCAAGACGTGGAATTTATCCACACACTGTGATTACAGAACACACATCCAAGTCTAGTGCCACCTGCCTAGCACAAAACAGGGATGGAGAGACTCAATAAATATTAATGTTTGAATATAAAATTATATTTTATCTACTTTCAGATTAACCAGCTGAACAAAGAATGAGGACAACACTCAAGGAGTTACCTCTGTTCAGGAGATTTTGATGAGAACTTCTGGTTTCTTTAACTAGAAGAATCAGGGGGATTGAATCTCCCCCCACCCTACATGCTTGACAGTCAAGGTAAATACATTTTGAAACTGGAAGGGATCACAGGCTCTAAAAGCTTTTAGTGACCATTGTACCACAAGTCTCCTTTTTCAACAAATGAATAAGTACCTTATTTACTGAAAATATTTCAGAGTGGACTTTTAATCAGTATTCCACTATAACCACCCACCTCCCTTCCACCTTTCAAACCAGAAACATAGTGTGAAATCAGAATGGTGTCAGTTGCCTCCCTTTTCTTTTTCAGTGGTGTAACCATTTACCCATGCCTTTTCTTCATTCTCTACCATCCACCAAAAGTCCAAAGTAAATACTTGTCAAAGTAACTCATTTTTCCAAAAACTACAGGCAGTTTTAATTCAGAAATTGATCTTAAAGAAAAGGAATTAAGATGCAGACAGTGCAAAGAGAATTGTTTCCAGAAACACCAACTCCTGGCTATATTATTTCTGTTTGTCCTGAAGAAAGCTCAAGCTTATGTACATAAGAGTGCAGATGGACACATGGACATCCACACGCACACACCCAAACTTGTCCCTGAAAAGGAATTCATTGGCGTAAAATGGTATTCATGTTTGCAGTTACATTGCCTGGTCTACTCAAATTCCTTTCAAGGCTCATTCTACAAGTCTATTTGTTTATAATTCAGAGAGATGCAGAGTTTGATAGATAATCACTATGTAACATCTCCAATAAAACTCACTATTTTAAAGTGTGGAAAAAATGACTGATTTTCATTTCTGAACTCAACCCTCGTATGGGGGCTATTGCTGAATAGAAGCTGTTCTTGGATGCATCTGGGGGATGTCAGTCACTTTTTTTCCTGCCTTTTTCTTCCAACATTGTTCTTGGTTTCTGAAAGCACTCTCTGATGTCAGGTGTGTAGAGCATAGAAAGATCCCAATTACTTGGCTTCAATGCACAGTCTAGAGAGTCGTGCCAACTCTCATTAAATGCTTCAGTCTTACCCTTCAGTCAATATATTGAGCATCCTCTGGATGTTAGTCCTGTTATAGATTTCAGCCATCTTGATTAGATTATTGCTTCTGCTACAAACTACAGGATGAGTTAGTAATAGCAACCATCATTCAAATTTGTATGATATTTCATAGATTTTGAAGTTTGCTAATATGCATCAGGCATTTGTTCATCAAAATAACCATTGAGATAAAATAGTTGCTACTTATTTCAAGTGGACAGAGATTAGAAAAATAAAGGAACTTACTATAGGATAGATGAATAATAAGTGACATTCAAGATGTAATGAACAAGGATTCCATATAAGACTTTAGCATGATGAATAAATTTAAAATAAAAGGAAAAGTAATAGAGATAAGGTCTGATTCAAAAACAAGCAAGGGTGGCCTCAGAATAGCATCCACCATGAGCTGGTCTGACCGCATCATGAAGGGATCCTAAGATATCAGCAATGTTTAAGTTATATGTATAAAGAGGGAAGAAAAAGAGGTCATGTGTAGAAATAGTAGACTTCAGAGATAAATAAAAACACTAAGTGCCTGTAGGTTTTAAGTATAGCAAAACTCTAGATCTCTTAGTGTGTGGACTCACCTAGCAATTTACAGTTAAATGATATTCTGTATTTATTGTGAGATGCATAGATTTCATTACAGTGTCTTTATTAGTGGACATACTGAGCAACTTCTTGACATTTTGACTAATTAACGAGAAAGTTGTTTGTGAAAACAGAAAATTCCAGGTCCTGTTGTCAAAATATCAATGGCATTTTGAACTAAAGAAAACATGTAACATTGAAATCATGTGTTATAAAAAAAATAAAATATCTCTCAGTATTTCAGGAAGCTGCTGGCTTCATCAGTCTGTGTCAGGGAATTAATTTTCAGCCATACATTCCTGCTGATACATCTGCAACCTGAGAAAGTCCAATTTCCTTCCTTCATATGTGTCTAATAGAGTATGAATAGTTCAAGTGTCTGAGCAAAAGCAGAGGCTGAGCCACAGACCCGCCCCGAGTAACCAGGAGGACAGTGACTTCAACCCAGGCTGGTAGAGGGACTTGCATCTTCCTCTCCCCAGGAAAGATTTCACACTGGTATGAGGTGAAAATTGCAGTCAGAAGAGAAAGACCCAATGGAAAAGGATGGACTACAGGGTCCAGGATGGCTCTCTGCCCACCTTCTCACCTCTGCCAAGCGCCCTGGGCTGCTGGGAGGGGGAGACTGTGAGCTAAGTCCCTCCCTTGTCATTCTGGCAGAGCTCCAGGATTACAAACAGGTGCAAAGGTGGAAAACTATCATTTAGGGGTTTAAAAATGAAATAGGAAAGAGGGCTTATGCAATCTGTAAGCCATCCCCAATTCCCTCCTAGTTAACAACCATGTGAGTGGGAGGAGACCCTCACCTGGAGCCCATGTCAAGGTAATGGACCCAGAAGAGTCACCGCTGAAGCATCTCATTGGTTAGTAAGCCCAAGGTGAGTTTTGCTGTGTGCCCTGCTCAGTGCCCACATATTCTACAGCAGCGAGCACATCTCCCCACATGCTGTTGATGAATAGTCCCCTATCATGGTAGTGACTGCACCTCCAGTCACTACTTAATATGTGACCTCCTGCCAGAACTCAGTATGATCCCTCTCTATTCTGCATATATGCAGAAGGAGGAAGCCAGTCCGACTGCTGAAAGAGCTGTGCCATTCAATGCCATTGCCCTTTGGAGGGCAAGGAACTGGCTCTTATTGTCATCTGAGTATAGCCACAGCACCTATTTCTATTCACTGCACTCAGCAGGGTGCTTGGGTGTTTGGAGGCATCAGTGACCCTGACTGCACAGTTGAGACCTGCCTGGGTGTCTCCCAGCATGGCCTGGAGTGTCTGCTCTATTTGGTTCATCAGGTACAAGCATGATGCCCAAGCATGATGCCCATCACCATGGACTCCCAGCTACAAGTAATAATGAGAAACTGTTTGCCTCCCTCTGCTTGGGAACTGACATTATTCTCATGGACCAAATCCACCAGTTGTGTGCCTCATCATCAACTTACAAGTAATTTTAGGGTAGTATGAGAGTTAAAAAAAAAAAAAGAAGAAGAAAGAAAAAGATGCCTGAGCAGAGGCACAAATCTACCTGGGCAGCACCCTTAAAAACTGAGACAAGTTAGAGATGGTGAGTGACCACAGCAGGCACATCTCTGCTTTGAAGAATTTCTGAGTTTTCTTTCTAGATTTCCTGTACCAAAGCAGGTAGGGCCCTGGGGACCAAGAGCATAGAATGGAAATGGTGGTGGACCCTTATGACTTTTCCCTTAGGGTTAGCAGCCACCGCACTGCATGGTCACAGCTACCTCAACACAGGCTGGCACAGGGCACCCAGCGACACAAACCACAGAAAAGAATAACAGTAACTACCTGGTAGGAAGGTGGGCTGTACCCTGCCCCATATATTTGCTAATTCTCAAGGCTCAAGTTTCATTTATTAACTATCATTATCTTTATATTGTAGTTCACAGATGTCAAAAGACCTGCCCATCATTTCTAGCATTCAAGTAGCACAACCAAAACTTGAACTGACAAGTCTCACCCCCTGCCCACACATGCACATTCTCTTCCAAGTCAGTAGGTACCACTGATCCCAGGGGGCCCCTGGGTGGAGTGGAGATGATCACCACTCAATGCTCCTAACATCTATCCCCAAAGCACTTTTGTTTATACACTTGCTTTCCAGCATAAGATTGTGTTAGAAGAAAGAGTTGCGTTGGTAAAAATAAAATATATTAAAAATAGAATAAAAGTAGCCTGAGAGCCTCTGCTGTGCATTAACAATGGAAGAACCACCTCTGCACAATTCCAACCTCAATTTCTAGTTTGCTAAATACATAATTATGCTTATGTTAGAAAACTACATATAGTTATTTCTATAAACTGTTCTTAGCCATTGTTACTTAATCTTTATTGCCTTTATATACAGTTCTTAGAAACCCTTCTGGGCTGGCTAAATATAGATTTTAGGGTAAAGAGGCTAACATAGGCAATTATCATTGAATTCTGTTTCTTCGCTTGGCAAGGACACGTCATACATACCCCACCCCAAGAGACATCCCCTTATACTTACTTCCCACCAGATACAGCCTTAAGATACAGCCTGAGTCTACCCTGCATGTGTGATCCACAGTGTTGAATGATTTCAAGCTACATGTAACATCAAGGACTGGCAGGACCTCACAGTTTATGGGATAAAGGGGCAGAAGCACATGGAACAGGAAAGAGAAAATAGGATAAGCTGGACCATGCAGACTGCCTGCCTTGGAGAGGTGGGAGACAATTCAGTGTTGCCTGGAATGGTAAGGAACATTCCAGGGAGGAGGCATGCTCACTGTTCCCCATCAAACAAATGATCCCAGGGAAGACAGTGGAGTTACTTAGTGAAGGAGGGCTAGAGAAAGTACTTGTCAAGCTCCAGGTCTCCAAGAATCCTGTATTTCTCAGTCACCATTCCCCTAAGTGTACAGTGGATCTCCGGTGAACTCCACACCCAGCTCTCAGCATCCACACATGGTTATAGTGAATGTGACTTATTTGTCAGCAAGCGCTCAAGGTCTTTATCATATGCTTACTGCTTTAATCTTCAGAACAATTCTCTAAGGTCAGTACATCATGGACACCATTTTGCAGAAGAGGCTACTAAGGCCCAAACGTTCATACCCCATCCAGGATCACTGTGCTGACAGTGCTGCAGTCATCAGCAGACATCTCGGGTTTATTTGAAGTTCCCTGGACATTTGGACTCATGGATTCAAACAAGCTCATTCTTCCCTTCTTTGACCTCTTCGCTGTGGGGACTCTGCTGACAACTTCTTGTGAAGATAAAAGAGGGTTTTGTGGGGCTGGAGAGGGTGTGCATGCTGGCTGAGGCTACAGAAAGTAATGTGTTCTGATGTAGGGGGAGGGAGTGATGGTCCAGATCGCCTGTTCTCAGCACGGGCTTGTTCGGTTGTCAGTTACTGCCTTGCAGCTCAACTTAATGTAGAGCACAGCGCAATTGCTCCCCTTCTCTGTGGTTTTACTTTCCATCACTTCAGTTCCCCATGTTCAGCTAGGGTTCAAAAATATTATCTACAACAAAATATTTTGAGAGAGACTACTTTCACATAACTCTTATTTCAGTATACTGTTATATAATTATGCTATTTTATTATTAGCTATTGTTGGTGATTCTCTACTGTGCTAAGTTATAAATTATAATTATAGTTATCTATAGGTAAGAAGAAAACAGCACAGATCAGAGAAAAATAGCATAGATCAGGTTTGTACAATATGTACTTTTGGGCATCTACTGGGGTTCCTGGAATGTATCCCCTGCAGATAAGGGGGGACTATAGTAACCCTCACTGGGGATTACTTCTATGCAGTTCTGGCCTAGCTTTAGGAATGGTTTGCTCACTCTAAATCATACACACTCAAAAACACAATTCTCTCTCTCTTTCACACACACACACACAAACACAGGGGTGGGAGAAGAATTCTGTCCAAATGATACACTGACCTCAACATGAAGTGCTTGAACTTGATAGTGTAGGAATAACATTAGTAAATACAGAAAGACAGTCAGTTACAGAAGAGTACTGGATTTGTGATACTTGCAGTTCTATAGAACTGCATTTATAGTCCCTAGTGCTTTCTGACCTGTAGACCTCTCTCCCTGGCCCAATAAAAGAGAAAGACAGATATGCAACTTGAGTGGGACATTTTAAATGTCCACTTTATTTTTTCCCATTATTCTGTGCCTCTTGCTGTCATTGGCTCTAAACACAATGCAGTATTAATTTATTCAGCCACTCATTTATTCTATGACTACATTTTTACTTTTGTAGACTTCTTGGCATATTTAGAGATAAAGTATATAGAGTATTATTAAATTGCCAGATTAGCTTCTGCTATTGCTGTACACCTTATTCCTTTTGAACAGGCTGAACAATTTGTAAGAGAACACCTGTCTCTTGACCTCCATGTGTTATTCCCACTGAGGTACCAGTCACACATTGAAAAGAAAAATACAGATATAAATCTGTTAATCCTACCCTATAGATTGGCTCTATGTGTCAGTTACTAGCTTGCAAAACTACAACAAAGAATATCAGAATAAAAGAAAAATTTCTGGAGAGTATCCTTTTTGGATAAATGTCTGAAAATATGATTTTCTTTGTAGAACTTTCTGGGTATTGAAACAGAAGATAGAATAAAAACATAGGTCTTGTACTCAAGGAGCTGGTGAGTTCAGTGAGTTATGTAACAAGCTGAAATTCAGACAACAGCAAGTCTGCTATGAGTCTATTCAAAACTCTTTCATTCTCTGATACCTATTTTTTTATTCTATCATACACTTACATTTGTTTTCTCCAAAAATATGCTTTGTGAAAAATGCCTTATCTTACGTATTTTTGTATCCTCAATGACATGAGCATAGCAGGTACCCAAAAATGTTTAGCAAAATGATGCAAAATCTGTCTTTGCATGAATATAATTCTCTACAAGAGAAACTTATGGAACCATCAGCTGTCATTGCATTACAAACAATATCAGGTATTGGGAATACAGGCTACATCATTTCTACTTAAATATAAGCACATGCTTTTTTGTCTGATTTTGCAGAGAAAAAGTAAACAAAAAAAAAACCCACTGTTCTTAAGTTGATTTGTCATTCAAATATCAATAAATCAATCAACTTGATTTTTTCCAAAATGTACTATTATATAAAGATATTATTAAAAGAAACACTGTCCCAGGTTCAGATATTGGTCATGCAATGATGAATTAGTCATAGTTGCCAGCCTCATTCTACTTGAAAAGACAAGCTTGAAATATGTCAACAGATAATTAGCTACCAAAAGTGGGAGATAAGTGTGAAAATAACAGCTAGAACTGTAAGAACTGCTGGGAAGAGGGGATTGTAGGGACATGAGGTGCCTCAGTACCAGCCCCTGATCTCGGAGGCTGGAGCCACAGTTGGGAATAAAGGAACATGAGTCATCCTGGTCCAAGAAAAAACAATCAATGGACACACACATGGCTACTTGCAAGCTCCTTTCCCTTTTCTTGCTTCCTTTGAAAGAAAACAAATTATTAATGACAGTTGTGAAAAATAACATGCTCCGTGTTAGTTTGTCACTGATAACATTTGCTAATTAGAGCAATTAGTTTTACAGTGATAATGTATGCCATGATAATTCTTACTAAAGAATACATGCAAGCAAAAATATTTTCTAAATTTTTGCAACACCTAGATTCTGTTTTATAGGTAAATGATTAATGAAGCTATAAACACAAGCATGCTCAGAATATGTCTCGTTCCACACTCGACCCTGAAATGATACCTTCATGTTCCCTGTATATGGATTATCTCTTGTATTTCTGATCATTTAGTTAATGATAATGACCACATGTATTATCATGTTGGTCGATTACTGCATCTCTGGATTATCGTCCATTATTTGGGGTCACAAGCAGCCTAGGTCCCTAAGACCCAATGGAATATTATATTAACGGGATGAGCAACCCATAACTAGGGCTACTTGGGCTCAAATTAAAATGCTGTTTTATTGTTGTTCGTCATTATGTGTGCTGAATATTGTGTCTTTACCTAAGGGATTATGTGAGGTTTGTAATATTTATAAAGAGAACAGCTACTCATCTCAGGGCCATTTCAAGAGTATGTATTATTTATATCCTGATATACCCCCTCCAATGTTCAATATCTTTTAAGAACTGTGATTAATAAAACATTCCAATTTGAACAGTGAGGGTTCTACTCACAAAACATGGTTATTCAGCCCATTTCTATACAGACATCACCAGGGAGAGTACTTATCACGAAAAATGCGTAATCAACATCAGATATTTTGAATTAATGATTTTAGGGAGGAGGTTCATTGAGCGCGTTGCTTTATCCCTATGTGGGACTTCTCAATTAAGTATGACGAGATCAGGATGAAGAAGGGACTTGCACATTACAAATGGTGTGTCAGGCTCAGTTAAAGCTTTGTTAAAGCCTTTCATTCAAGAGCTGTCAAGAAATCATTATCATCTTTTCTTTTTTCTGTTTTTTTTTTATAACTGAGGTTTAATGTATTATTAATAGAAGAAAAGGGACAAGAAACGCTAGGCAGTTATTGGATAGCACAGCAGCAATTTTAAGTTTGGTGGAAGCCTGAAGAGTTATTTCTTCCATCTTTAATAAACCAAAGTGCTGGAGAGTGGGGTCTGTGCTAACGTGAGTGCACAAAGGTCAGCCACTGCCTGTGAGGGAGAGTGTCCCAGAGCAACTGGCATGGCCCTCATTTCACAAGATATGGGGTATTAAATCCATAAAAATAATTAGTGATGTTATGTTTCGGGCATCACATGGATTTTGCATTCTATTTAGGGATGGAACTGAAATGAAGCAAGCAAAACAATCAACAGGCCATTATCAAACATCCACCTTATAGCCTCTGTTGTTCTGTTTACTTCTGGACAGGTGAAATGACCCAGTTCAGAAACCACTGCCACCTAGTGGAATACAAAGGTGATGTGAATATGGTCCTGGCAAACTTTGTTTGATTAAAGGCTAAACTTAAAAAAATATATATAAGGGACTTTTCTCTTTGTTTTGTTTTGCTTCCTCTTAATTGAAGCAACATTGCATTATAACATTGTATAGATTTAACTACATAGTGTGTATCACTGAAAGTTAACATGTGTATCAAGTTCACTGCTAAAATTCTGAAACCAGCCTTCACTATACCATTGTTTGAGGATCTAATGTATTTCTATAATTGATGACACTATATTGTGGATTGAAATTTTCAGGGACTAGAATGGATAATGGTCTCACCAAAGAAATTTCTTAGAAAGATAAATATGTGAGGTGAAAAATGCGTTAATGGGAGGAATTACATTAATTAGGTAAGCGGGAGGTATTCTTTCCAAATGCATGTGTGTATATTTGTGTGTGTGTGTGTGTGTGTAGCCATCACTATGTGAATTTTAAATATTTTTTTAATTATTATGTCAACTGTAACTCAATAAAGCAAAAGATATAGGTAGATAAACAAATAATGACTATTACATGTCTACCACAAATAAATAATAAATAAATCTCATTGGCAGATTTGAATATTTATGACAGATATACATTACACATAATCCAAAATTGGTCAGATTTTCTCAGATAAGATATAGTCTATGTTGTAGTTATTCTCAAAGGAAAAAGGGCATTTTTTTTTAAAGATTTATTTATGCAAGACCTGGGATAAAGGCCAGGTGTGTGGGAGGGTAACAGAATTCACCAAAGACAGAGTGGGGAGCAGAACAGGCAGAGAGAGCGAAAACACTGCTGAGGGGAGCAGCGGGCAAGACAGGAGAAAGACAGGAGAGGTCTATCGCACCATGTGGGTATCTCCCTGGCTGCTGGGAATCAAACCCATGCTGCAGAGGTTGCAGACAGCTTCACAGTGTTGCACTCAACTCACTGTGCCATGGGAGAGGCCCAAGAAAGACATTTTAACATGGATCAATGCCATCTCAGTTACTTTACTGAGGACTGATTCGTTGCTATAAAAATACCCTGGGCAAGCTCATCACCAACAAGATGTCTATCTTTCACTATTTCTGAGATGGTCTTCCAGGCATCCATGTTGCGAAATGGCTTTAATTCAAAAATTCACCTTATATTTTCTATACTAATAGAGAACATCTTCCATGGAGAGGATTTAGCACAGAGGTAGTGAACAAGAACATCAGCTTCTGGTCAAAATCAATGTGACTGGAGAGCTGTGTGGTGTGAAATCAATTACAAGCACCACTGGGACACCACGGAGCTGTCAGAAAATGGAGTGGAGCCCATGTTACTTTGGAGAGCTTCCAACCTGAAGGCCAGGTCCCTCAGCCTGAGTCTGTGGGGCTGAATCCATGGCAGGGTGGTTGTCCTGAGCACTCCTTGAAGAGGTTGTGATTACTGTCACTGGACATCAGGGAGCAGCAAGGCTACGCTGTCATGAGCTCCAACATAAAACACAGAGAACTATCTAGCAACATTTCCCACTTGGTCAGGTCTACGTCATTGGTCACAAGGACACTTGCATGAGCCTGGAGCCTAGGGAGGCACATCTCTTCACTTTGGGTATTTTCTTGTTTGAACTGGTTTTGGCAGTTCAAACAACACATTCGATCTGCCAGGGGATCATGGCTCTTATGGCCCCTGGGGACTGTTGGAGCACAGTAGACAGCAAAATACACCAAGTCTGTGGTTTTAGATGGTTTTTGTCCTTAGATATACAGATTAAAAATAAGACAAAGACAAAATGCAGTGTTCTTTTCCCAGAAGACACTGAAGTGTATGGAGGTAGGAGGAAGTCTAAGAAGAGAACTCAGACCATGTGGCTGCCCTGAGTCATTATCCCACTTGGCTATTTACATTAATGAGATGTTTTCAAGGACATATTAAGTCTCCATTGTCTCTTTCCAAGTTCCCAGGAATTGCCCTAGCTCTGGTTCCTTTTCTCAATTCCTTTTTCATCTGTGTAATCTTACTTTGGATCTCTGGAAAGTACTAAAGACACTCACTCACTCATTCATTCATTGACAAAATACAGTGAGCATCAGCTAACAGACTTTTCATGCTAGTGGAAAGATAGTAATAAACCAATATTTGTTTCTTCCCTTCAGCTTCCAAGAAGGGACAAAGGCTTTGATTTTTTGAAAGTGTTTTCATATGTGACTTTGGAGTTAAATGGGATAAACTCATAGTCTCACGGCAAAATATGGAAATTACATAAAGTTATTTCCAGTTCTGAATAGCTATTTAACACAGATAAGAACTCTAAACTGAAGGAATGAGGGATGCAAAAACTACACCTTCTTTCTTCTCCTGCTCTCTAATCTCAGGCTGATTTTGCTAAATGATTAAATCCAAACTGAAGCAAGAGAGCAAGTGAACCTGGTCAGAGTAGTCCTCAGATATCAACCTCTTTGAGTTCCAGGAAGGACAGAAAAGAGTGAAAAAAAGGCAAAGTAATAATATACAGTGCACACATCCCAGAGGTGTATGGAAGGCTTGATTAAATTGGAATGACTTAAAAAATGTTAATATATCTTCTGAGATTGAGTCCTTCAACTCTCAATCCTTAAAACTCTTTTACTAAGGTCACTCCCTAAATGACTTCATCCAATCCCATGGCTCTAAATGCCATCTATATTCTGATGACCCTCAAATATCCCCTGACCTTTTCCAGAGTTCCAAATGTGAAGTTGACATCAATATGAGGATTTATCAAATGTCACCTACCTGCAATAAGTATCTAATCTGTGCATCACTTATGCAGCCACCAAAATCTGGTTCATATTACCATGTTTCCCAGCTCAGTACATGATAAGACCAGTACTCTAGCTGCTCAGGTCAAAAATCAGAAGTCATTCTTGATTTTTTTCTCATTCCTCATTCCCATTTCATTTTCAAGACTATGTTTGAAATATGCCCGATGTCTGTCTACGTCTTCCCACCTATAAGGGAACTCAGTTCAAGGTCTGATCATGCACAATGCCAACACTTTATGCTCTGCTCCTTATGCAGAAGAGTTACCTGTTTACATAGAAATAACTATTGTCTTTGAAAAGATCCTCTTGACTTTCCATCTTACACAGAATAAAGAAACTCTTGATCCTGGTGACAATATTGTGATTTAAAAGAAATATATATTTGATCATTCAAGTGATCAAAATATACTTCTCAGATATATTTGGTCATGGTCCACATTTCTTATCTCAAAGACTCTCAAACTCTTAGAATTTCCTGAGTGTTAATAGCAATGGGAGCATTTTTGGTTATACTATTTGGTCTCTTATTCTTGATTCATGAGAAAACTTTAGACCCATAAGGTTTTGAATGGACATCTTATTATTCTTAATGATCTGCATTGATGAAGGTAAATTTTGGAAACCATAAGGATAGGTTTGGTTGCCAGGGAAACTAAAATGAGTAGATGGTAGGACATCTACACCCTGGATTGACAGAGGGAGAGGATCTGGTGCTTGATGTCAATCACCAGGGCCAATGAGTTAATGAATCATGCCAATGTACTGAAATCACCATAAAAATCAAAGAGGAGGGGTTTAGAGAGCTTCTGAGTTGAATATCATGGATATTTGGGATGAGAAAGCACAGCTACAGAAAATATGGAAGCTGGGCCTCCCTGGTGATGCAAGGAGTTAAGACACAATCTATGAAGCTATTGGCAGCCACTGCAGCATGAATTCGATCCCCACCCAGGGAGCTACCCACATGGCGCAGCAGACCTCTCCTGACTCGCCCGCTACTCCCTCAGCAGTGTATTTCAGTCGATCTGCCTGTTCTGTTCCCACTCTGTCTCTGGTGAAGCCTCTCATCCCCCACACCTCTAACCTGTACTCAAGTGCTTGTATGCATAAATAAATAAATTTTAAAAAAAGATATGGAAGCCCCCTACCATTCCCCACCTTGTTCTATGACTCTCATCCATGTAGTAGTTTCTGAGTTATAACCTTTGTAATAAATCAGTGATCTGGTGAATACGCAGTTTCCTTAGCAGGAGGTTCTATCAACATAGTCAAACCTGAAGAAGGTATCCTGGAAACCCTTATTTTTAGTCAGTCAGTCAGAAGCACAGCTAATAATCTTGTGAAGGGCATCTGACATCTGAGGAAGGGCTAGTGGGACTGCCAGTCTGTAGTTGGTTTATCAGAAGCCCATGTCTCAGCTTGGAATTTTAGCTGGACTGTGAAGTCAAGGGTGATGAAATCTGGTGTTATCTTCAGGTGGATAGTGTCTGGAATTGAGAGGAATTCTCAGACACATCACTAATTCCTGAGAGTGGTGTAGCAAAGTCTACCCACATACTCCTGTTGGAAATTGGATCCAGAAATATCGTTTCTCCAGGGACCTGTGTGCCCTGGCCCTTCCCTTCCTCAGATCTCATCATCTTTGCTTGCCCTTCACTCACTCTGCTTCAATCCCAGTGACTTTGTTGCTGTGTCTTAAAAACACCAATGTTCTCTCAGTTTCAGGATGTTTTCCCTTGTTCTGTCTTCTACCTACAATGCTTTGCCCTTGGATTCCATTTCCTTCTTGCTATCTTTTCATTTTCATCTATCAAATATTACCTCTGGGTCTTTTTTAACCTCCTTTTTAAAAACAACCTTTTTTTTTCCCCAGATTTGCCAAGTCATTTATTTATTTTTTTCATAACTGTGAATGTAGAACCCATGATTTTCCATGATTATTTTATCAGGATTTTGTAATTAAATGATATGCAATTTATTATGCATGGTTTAAGCTCAGTAAAAGTAGACCCAAAAAAAATAAAAACAACCTTGCTTCTTACGTTATTTTCATGATAATATATATTTCTATTTGAAATTATATTACCCTATATACTATCATATCATATACATAATTCTTACTTGCCAGTTACAATGCAAATTCAAAGATATTTTTTCTTGTTTTGTGCTGATCCATACAAGTCAGTAAATAGTTGCTGCAAATACATTTTTGACTAAATGAGTTTCAATTTGGCCAAAGCCAAGTTCAGACAGCCTTCTCTGTCCCAGAGAAGGAGTAACTGAATAAACAGTGGAAAACAACAACAACAATATAATAATACCCTATTGTACTGAAAACTGAGTCATTTTCTTATTTACAAAGATACATTGCACTAGAGCAAAAAAAAGTAAATGATAAAAGCATTTATGATAACATATGTCAAGCCTCGGTGTGTGTGTGTGACTGTACTAACTTAATGAGACAGGATTGTATATAGATAGCAAATAGGATTTGCTCCATTTCTGGGAAGGCAGATAGATTGGAGAGTGAGGAAAAATCAGCATGATTGCTAATACAGCCTTGGTAAGGATGGACTGTAAGACCTTAAGCCGATGGGCTTGAGCAGGTTCCAGATTTGAGCCAAGTCAAGCTTTGCTAAGCCCACTCAACCTTAAGCTCCCTAGTCTCCCATCACGCCAGGCCTCTCAGTACTATCTTTCTCTGTCCCACTTAAGGGACATTTTCACAGCAGGATTTCCTTTATGCTAATGTGGCAATGAGTTTCTTTTCTCAGAATTTCCAATGGTACTTTGTTTGTATTTCTTTGATGGTCCCTATCACATCTAAATAGTTGCAGGTAGACATCTCTGAAAATGAAATGTTTGATGGCAGAGATAGTTTTATGTTTCCCCTGCGGTCAAGCATACTGGCTTATCCATCACATATGCTCAAAAAACACTGACTGAGTAAATGCAAGATCTCAGCAGTGTCACTTGTCTCAATGAAAATTAATACGTAGGTAGTGCCTAATTTCCAAACTAAATCCAGAGTTTAAGAAAGAGAAATTAATTTCATGGAGGCTACAATCTCAGCAATATGCATCTTCAGACAAGATTTCACTTTTAGAAGAAAAAGCAGCAATCTACTTGGCTATGTGCTCCACTTAGCACAGTGCTTAACCCTGATGAGAGTCAGGACTGATTTCCAGACATTCCCAGATGTCCAAAATGAGTTAGTATTTCAAGTTACTTATATTAAAGATTAAAGCAGTTATTCTTGTTTAAGCTCCAGTATTAAGTAGCTATTTTAATCACATTAGATTTCTTATTCTCTTTGAGTCTTAGTTTCCTCATCTGCCATAAAAGGAAAATTGCACTTAAATCACAGGAGTTGTACATGTAGTAAGATCAATATGAATTTCTTTTTTATGAAGAATTTTACAAATTCTGAAGTACATTACATATCTGTGCAGTTATCACTGCAGACATCTTTCTCTCTTCTCTCTTTGACCTCTTTGACACAAAATGAAAGTGTATTTTGTCCTGACTAGTTGAAATTCAGGTTATTTTCTTTTTAATTTTTTTTAAATATTTATTTTTTACTTATGCATAAAAGAACTGAGGTGTAGGCCAGAGTTGTGAGGGGTGAGAGGATTCACCAGAGAAAGAGTAGAGAACAAAACAGGTGGATCTGGTTTAATACACTGCTGAGGGATATGGTGGGCAAGACAGGAGACGTCTGCTGCCACCTGTTTGTTAGCTCCCTGGCTGGGGATCGAACTTGTGCCACAGTGGCTATCAATAGCCTGATAGCATTAACTTTAACCCCTGCACCACCAGGGAGACCTGAAATTCAGGTTATTTAAATTTGGGATCTGCTATAGTTGTACACCCCCATAAATCTATATGTTGAAACCTAATTTCCAACATGATGGTATTTAGAGGTGGAGTCTTGGGAGGTGATTATGTCACAAGGTGGAATCCTCATGAATAGTATTAGTGCCCATATCAAAGAGATCCTGAGCAGCCCCTTGCCCCATTTGCCATGTAAGACCACAGAGAGAAGGCAGAAAACAAGTTCTCAAGAGACACCAAAATTGTTGGCTCCTTGGTCTCAGACTTCTAGCCTCGAGAACTGTGAGAAATAATTTCTTATCAATCCACCCAGAATACGGAATTTCTTGTAGCAGCCTAAAAACGTCAAGATACTCTATGACCATAAATTCCTCCATGTGGACTCAGGAGCAGGAAAAAAAGATCTAACAGCAGAAGAGATTGAAGGTGGTAAAAAGGAGCAAATGTGAAAAATGAAGATGGAGATAAAAGTCCTAGGGCACTCACATCCGCTGGACCCCCTGATATGAAACAGCGCGGTCACACTGTGATCACATCCAGCCTGAAGATTTCATATTCATCCTATACTGATCTGTGGGGCTTCTCTCCTCAAAGAGTTGGACAGGCATTTCTCACCGCCCAGGGGACAGTGCTCTTCCAGCAGTGTCACTGTGTTTTGGGAACTAAAGTCTGCTAAGACCCTGTGAACTGAAGTCTATTACTGCTAGTTAAAGAATGCAGATTATTTTGCATTAAGAACAATAAATCTCCAGAGGCTGAGAAGTTTTTATCCTTGCTTGAGCTCTTCATCCTTCCCTACTCTAAGAGGATAGCTTCACTCCCTAAGTTTTCGTCCTCTCCCTGAACAAAGAAATAATCATTGCTTTAGCTAGAAGAAAGCAGTTTGGGGGATACCATCCAGGTGTAGATTTATCTGTAAACATTTCCTCTCTGAGTATCTCATCTTTACTCTTAAAGATGAGGTCAACCCCTTCTTGTATGTCATGTATGGGTCTCTCCTCTCTCCTTCATGCCCTAGGATAAATACCTCTGGTCCACTCCATTTTTCTTTAGAATTTATGTGTGCTATTAAATTGATTTCTCCTTTGCTAACCTGTCTAATGCTGTTTTGATTACCTGTCCAGCTTGAGAAGAACACAGAGCAATGAGAGATTTGACCGTGTGCCTGGACAATCCCTTATCATTGGGATGCAGTGGGAGGGGATGCTTATGTGCCTAAAGGGATATGAATTACTGAATGGTGATAGATGTGAAAGAGAAAAAACATGTGACTTCATTTTTAATGATCATCTTGGCAAGTATGTCAAGGAAATCTGTCAGAAATTTGAGCAAGGAGAGGTGAGAGGAAAGATACTCAAAAACAGATATGACTGTTTAAGCCAGACATGATGACAAATGTATGGGGAAAGCCTGAACTGGGAAGTTACCGGTTATCACTAAACAGACTCCAAAGAATATACAAAGTTATGATACATGAGATTTGTTTGCTCTAGTTTGGGGGTGAGCAAAATGAAAACTGAAAGGATGACAACAGGCTTCCCTATCGGGAATCTGAGTGAGTAGTTGAATCAGTCATTGAGTTGAGAAACAACAAAAATCACATTTGGGGCTCAGAGTAAGTTTGTGTGATGTTCTGATTTATTATTTAGTCTTCATCCTGTTTTTGGTCCTGAATTCCTAAAACCCTTGAAATTTCCTAAGTGATAAGAATTACAGAGACATCTTTTGTTATGTTAATGATAGGACTTTTGTAAAGCACCTGAGGATATGGGCTGGTTGCCCATGAAGACAACAACCCTTTCAGAGTGTTAGAAATTTCAGTCCCAAACCTACCCACCTCCCATCCCTTCCACATACCTCTGAAGCCAGGGAGAGGGCCTAGAGACTAAGTCCGTTGCCAATGCCAATGATGTAATTAATTGTGCCTATGGAATGAAGCTTTACAAAAAAGAAAGAGGATAAGGCTCAGAGAACTTCTGGATCGGTGGGGTTTGAGGGAGGGTGGTGAGACACTAGGGCATGAATGCTCTGTCTCCTTTCTCCATGCCTGTCCCATGCATCTTTTCCTTTTGACTGTTCCTAAGTGATATCCTTTAATAAAATGAACCAGTAATTTAGTTAGCAAAATGTTTCTCTCAGATCTACATATTCATCAAACACAAGAAGGTCTGAGAACATCTAGCCAATCAGTCAGAAATACAGGGAACAACCTGGACTGAGATTGACCTTGCAAGTGTTGGGGAGGATAGTCTTGTGGGACTGAGTCCTTATCCTGTGGAATCTGAAGCAATCTCCAGGGAGGGTAAGATTTAGTTAAATTTTATGACACCAAATCAATGTCCAAAACATTATTTGTAGGGGTGGGACACGGACGGGCAGACACACGTGCACACACACATATGTGCTTGTGTGAACACACACACACACACACTGGCTATTAGAATTCTCTACACAGTTGAATTTAAAATACATTAATTATGAAGTAGCTGTGATATACCCAATTAGAGATATTAACCGGTTATTTACATATTAGGGCTTAGGCAGGAAATAGTTAAATTGTAGGAGACCTATTAAAAAAGGGAAAAATCAAGAGTATATAAACTATCAAGTTTAGTTGGATAAAGTATTTGTTAAATTTACATATTAGAAAGGCACAGATAGCTTACCCAAAGGGCAGAGTCAGTGAATTAGTGGAAAAGCCAGTTGCTTTGGTTTGCAAAGTGAAAATAAGCTAAATATAGGAATCCAGCAAATGGAATAAACCAATCTAAGAAAATCGGCTATAACACAGGTGCAAAGAAGTCATGTAAATAAGCTTTGGGAAGTGACAGTGACAGAGAGAACAAGTGATGGCGACAGTAATGCTGATGGTTGTACCCAGTAAACCAGTATAACCTGCAGCACCTACCACCCAGGTTGCTGCCTGACAGTGTGTCCTTCTCATACAGAGTCTGCAGGTGAATTGAGCATGTTCATGACTAACTCTCCATTCACCTTTTTTGCTTAAATCATCTTAAATTTATTTGTCTGCAAATGAGTATGCCTAGTGGTCTTCAAGATTTAGACCAGTTCAAGAACCCCAGATTCAGAATCAAACCCAAATGTACTCAGCTCTCCATATCTGTGGATTCTGCATCCTTAAAGTCAACCCATCTTGGACAGGAAATGTGTCCTATGAAGCCTGGCCTCCAATGCCCCATTGGTAATAAACATGTATACTTTTTTTTCCTTGTCATTTCCTAAGCAGTATAGCAACTATTTAAATAGCATTGACATTGTATTAGGGACTATAAGTAATCTAGAGGTGATTTAAAGTATACAACAGGACAAGCAGAGATTATATGCAAATTCTATACCAATTTATGTAAGGGACTTGTGCATCCATGGGGCCCTGGGAATAACCCCCAACGATACTGAGGGTCCATTGTCATCCAAAAGAAAATTTGTGTCATCCAAAAGAAAATAGTGTTCTCAAATTAATCTGGTTTTCCTTCTTTTGTTTATTTCGTTACTTTTCAACTCTGCAACTAGCCAAGCAACTAATAAATTAGCCAACAATACAGTCATCAATTATCTATTGATCTCTCTCTTGCTCAATGCTGTGAGGAATGTGGAGAGTAACAGATTAAAGTTCTCATTATGCAGGATTCACAGGCCAGCTAGGTCGTCTAGTTAAAACCAGGTGAAGGAACTGCCTGCCATGGTGTATAGATTCAATGCAAGCTCCCCCAGACTGGAGAGTTCCTGTGCTTTGTAGTCCTTTTGCTCACATCACTTCACGTCACTTCTCTTATTTTATTGGATAAAACCAGTCATCTGCCTCTGCTAAGTGCAAAGGGAGCTGGGAAACATGAAATATCTGATTTATGTTTTTTTCCATAACTTTTTTTTGTGGGAACTATGACATAAAAAAATGTAGACAATGCAGGACAGTATTCAGTTGCTCAGGCCATTCCATGCTACTCATCCATCCTCATGCCTACTCATCCATTCTTTCATAATTGCTCTGTGCCCAGCTCTTCACTGGGTGCTAAAGAGAAAAACAAGTAGTTTTCTCTCAAACTGTTTAATATCTAAAATAGGATTGAAATCATATAGAGATGAGATCAACTTTATTTATATATTTATTAATTTTACAATCTCAGGGAATAAAAGAATAGCTGCTTGACAGTTGCTTGTCTAATTATATTTCCTTCAGATTTTTTTGTTCAAATATTTCTTTCTCCAGGATGAATTCCCTGCTTCATTCTGTTTAATATCACACACTACTCAACACTCCTTCTCTTTGTTGCAGTGTTGTTTTCTCCAGAGTTTATTACAATGTCTGCTACTTATTTGTCTATTGTCTCATTTCCCACAATGCATTTTACTCTCAAAAGCATAAAGATTTTGGTTATTTAATTTAGTGCCTTGCAAAGGTTTTGCAATAATAGCTAGACTACAGTAAGCTCAATCAACACTTGTTGAAATATAGGACAGAAGAAAATGGTCAAAGCCTATGAAAGAGGTAGAAACAAAGAATGATGAGATCTAGGGTGAAAGCAGAGCTTTCAAAGGCATGTAGAGGGGCCTCTCTGGTGGTGCAAGGGGTTAAGACACAGCACTATGAAGCTATGCGCAGCCACGGCCCCATGAGTTTGATCCCCCGCCAGGCAGCTAACCCACATGGTGCAGCAGAACTCTCCTATCTCATCCGCTGTTCCCCTCAGTGGTGTATTTCAGTAGATCTGCCTGTTCAGCTCCCCATTTTATCTCTGGTGAATCCTCTCACCCCTACACCTCTGGCCTGTACCCCAGTTCTTGTATGCATAAATAAATAAATCTTTAAAATAAAAGGCATGTATGGTCAGGGAAGACTTGATGGTGAAACTGGGTAGCAGACATGCTGGTGTGCATGGAGACTCTCCAGGAGCAGCCCATCAAAGCCTGTGTCACCATCATGATGAGTGACAAGTGCTCAACTGAAGCTGGGTGGATGAATGTGGGCAGAAGAAAATTACTCTGTACCCTCAATCACTCCGCATTTTGCTCACCAGTTCTAGAATATATCAATGAAAATCTTACATTGTAGTTAGTTTTCTAGTTTCAAGAGACTTCCCAGGAGAGCGGGGATGCTGAGAGTATGTACAGAGGACAAACACTGCACCATTCCATTGGAGTGAACCCACTGGTGCTGGGGTAGCTTTGGAAGGTGGCTGTTGTTGTATTTTTTTATTTCTTTGCTTAAGAAAGAACTCAGCTGAGTAAGCTGAGTAAGCTGAGTGCCACAAGAACACACTAATAGTTTGGCCAGGAATGATCAACAACAACAACAACAACAAACCTAAGTATCCTTCAAGGGCCAGTAAAACATCTCTTCTTTCCTCTCCACTGTCTCTCTCCAAGGAACATGCAGCCTTCTGGACTTGACACTTCCATTTGTGCTCCAGGTGAATTTGTCTAAAGTTAATTAACTCAATGTAAAAAGTGAATGGGTTGAAAGTATAAACAGCTGATTGCAATCTGTAACAGGCAGGCACAGGAGTACTAACAGTTTTAAACATAGCATCGCTCTTCTTGTGACCCAGAGTCTACAGCATAGTTGGCACTCAGTAAGTGACGCTCATTGGCTGGAATTTGACTATAAAATGTCGGCAAACACAATTTCATCGCTGTCCCCTATGGAAATAATCTTCCTCGACCAGAAGCCAGGCAGCAACCTTACATAAGATGACAACATACACTGCAAAGCACCAAGCAGTGTGTTCATTTTTTGGTTTGATTTATTGTTCATAGACAGTAGATATGCATTAACTGGTTTTATTTTTACACTAGAATTCTGTGCCCTTTGTGTAAGATGTAGAAGTTAATTGGCAGCTAACTCACTTTGATGACAACTTTGGTGCGCTTGAGGGACATATTTTCGTAAATTGCCCCATTTTTGATAGATTTTACCATGACTGGTTTACTTATAGATTGTTATTACGCTCCAGCAGGATTCACTGCCTCTGCTCTGTGCAGATGATGGGGTAGAAACTCATGCTTTTTTACTTCTTAGCAACAATGATAATAACAATGTATATGCAGTGTGTGTTTTCACAGCACAGCAAAGAAAGAAGAAACCCAAGAGAGTCCACGCAGCCATTGGAGCATTTACTGTGAAACTAGAACAAAGTACTATAATTTCAAAGATGCTGTTAAAGGCATCTTGCCTTACGGAGAGGCAGAGAAGAACACATCCATTAGACATGAACTTTTGTTAGATCTATGAGCAGGCTTCCCTCTAACAGAGGTCAATAATGCTGTTTTCAGGCTGCTTTCTGCCTGAAAGCAGTTACAACAGGTTTGCTAAATCCCTGGGAACTATATTCCCAACGGTCACCGGAGCTTGGGCCTGATAGCATGGCAGTCACTTTTGTTTCTGATTCCAAAGCTGACAGGAGACTTAGAATAACCACACTCCTTCTTGGGGTCTCTGATCTCACTTCTTTAAAAAGAAAAAAAATGTCTGAGCATGTGAAGTTTGGAGATCTAATTAGACCCCTCTTTAATAATTATGAGGTGCAGGGAGAGAGGGGGGTTTGGGAGGTGGGAGGGTATGCACATATCTTTAAGTGCATGTGATGGGTTCGGGACAAGGAAAGTGTGATGATTCAAGGTGTTAATGGTGGAGCAGGGCAATCAGGGCCTCCTCAAGAACCAGGCTTCCCTGCCCACGCTGAGCTCTAGTTCAGGACTGCAGAGGATGGGGTTGGCAGAACAGCTCCTGCTCCTGGCTCAAGCACGGAAGGAACGCTGGACAGGTAGTCCTTCCATATACAGAAGGACTTTATTCAACTCTGACTACGAAGGAATAAACTATCGTTCCAATCAATTGGAACAATCCTATTAAAGTTTTTCAATAATGCTCAATTGAAGAACAGTTATTTTGATTGAAAATTTTAATCAAAAATTGAACCACAACAACTTGGATGGAACTGGGAGGGGGTGATGTTAGGGGAACTAAGTCAGAATGAGAAAGACAGATACTGGATGGTGTCACTTACATGTGGCACATAGAGAAACCACACAAAGGGTCAGATAATACCAAACCAATAACAAACTCTAGAAATCTGACTGCAGAGGTGAGGCTACCTGGTGAAGGAGGAGGTGGGGGGACGAACTGGGATGGGAGCACTATGGATTGTGGTGTAGGACTGTGATGCCTGGGTGGTGGGTGTGGAATGTCAACAAAGGGGGTGATTCTGTACCTCTAATCACAGACAATGTTGTTAAACCAATGTTATCTCATTGAAAGAAAAAGAAATATGAAAAAAATCAATCATCCATCTAGCTGCATTCTTAAGAATGAACAGAAGACACGGACCCCTCTTAATCAGTAACCAGGGGTGCTGCTGTGGCCACCTGCTAGTGGTGTGGTGGTGATGACACTGACTCTGCCATCAACTCGCCTTTCTGGGGGCATTCTCTTCTGAGATCCATCAAAACAGAGACTCAAGGATCCATAACGCAAGGTCTCTCCAATCTGTTCACACTTTCCAGTAGATTTATGTTCATAGGTATGTGCATAAGAACAAATTTCACATTTTCTTTAGGCTCCAGAAGGCCCGCATCCAATTTGATAGGAAACACTGAATTATTTCAGCAGTCCAGATAGAGACCCTTACATGACAGACATACCTTAAACAGGTGCCACCACTTTCACTACCAAGCACAGTGCTAGGCATGAAACGCATGGAAAATAGACTGTGATTTAAATACATGCAGTTTGGAACTACACCAGCAATTATCTTTCTTAGTGAAATAAAGAAGTTTTGTGAAAAAGGACAATTGAATTGTTTGCTGGTTCATTGACTAGCAAAAACCACATGGTAACTTTCCATGTTCTTGTTTCTTCTTTATAAACCCCTGGAATCTCCCAAGCTGCAAATTTGCTGCCTTGAATTTCATTAGTCACCTTGAAGTTTGCCTCATTATCCATCATTTCAAATAACCTAAACTGTGTATATACTTCTTTGGGCAGAGGCATAATATAATATCTGAACCTGACATTTGAGGCTTCATTTTTTAAATTCAATTACATTGTAACTGGAAAGACTAACAGCAATTAGCAGTGTAAAATGTAACAGTAATTAATAACCATAAGCACGTGTCAGACCATGAAAGGCCAGTTCCCACCCCAAGTCACTCATACCACCTGCCAGACTCTCAGTCTCAGTTATTATATTCCTCTAAACTCCAAAACTGCAAACATGGCACTTACTTACAGTATGATTTATTACACCAAACCCAAACTCTGCTGAGACCCTCTGATTTATTATTAATAAGGTACCTGTGAGGTCACCATCAAATCTCAACAAGATACAAAGTTCCACATGCTAGCAATGAAAGAAAAAAAAATGGCTGTGGGGAAAGAAAAGGAATTCACTTCCAATTACGAGCCCAGTGCGTTTGGCAAAATTAAACAAAAATGTACACTGACAGTTGTGTGTTTGGACTATTGTTTTTTATATTTTTAAAATTCAGACGAAACATTATGTCATCATGCATGAAAATCATTTACATAATAAGCTATCTGCTTTCCAGTGGAAACCTGGACTTCATTCTCATTATTGTAAGGAAGCAATGTGGCTGCAAATTAATGAAATTCTTCTCCCTGATACTGGGAGATGTGGGACAAGATTGGAGATAGGCTATTCACTGCAGGTAAGGGAGAGCCCATATAACCAGGAAGAGTCAAGCTATATCTATGTCTTGACATAGGGTTGGTCTTGAGAGAAGGCAATAGGCACACCATAAATGTATGGGTGAATGTCAAGAACCATAGCTAGCTGAAAGTCATTTCTAAATTTACTTAGCAGCTATTATGTGTTAATTTTGTATTTTTTAATAAAGGAAGAAATGCTTTATCCAAAGATACTGTTGTCCTAAGTTTACCATTTATTTTAAAATGTAGGCAAATCCAGATGAAAATAGTTCAGATGATGCTTAATTTGATATTAAACTTAGACATCTTTGGAAAGACAACTCTGCTAGAATAAGAATTCAGTCCATGAGTAAATTTCACTGATGAGCCTGATTAGTTTGAATTCTATAAATCCTTGTTTGTGGTACTAGTTGATAGTGGATTCTGGTAGACTCACTGGAATATACACAATGACATATTCTGAATTATCACTAAGCTTTGTAGATACCAGTTGCTGTGTTAGTGTTTTAGTCATTATGTCTAAATACATGGAGCAAAGTCCTGCAGAAAACCATCTCTGGACTAATAGAAACACCCATCCTTAAGTGTTCTTTTCTCCTATGCTTCTTTGTAGCCAATAATACAGTCAAGAACTGTGTTATGGAATTGTTGACTTTATCACAGTGGAAATGAATTGCATGCAACTTGAAAGCTATTTGACTCAGAGCCAGACATTACTTACATTACGGAAGAAGCACTTTGCTCAAAAGTTTGGAATATTTCACTTATTGGAGACTAGGAATGGCCTATCTGCATTCTCTGGCAAACACAGTAGCTGTGAGAGTATTATTTTATGCCGGAGTGAATTATGCACAAGTTCCCATCCTTCACAGCCTATTAACTCCTGAAGGTAAGATCTTATTTCTCACTGATCTTAATGACAATTTGTCACCAGAATAGTGGCTTGTATAAAGCAAGCACAGTCTTCCTCTCTCCATCCTACCTCCCTGTCTTGCAGCCTGCCTTCCTTCCTCTCCTGACATTTACTGAACCCTACTCTGCCAAGTCACTATTGGGCTTGTTGAATTGTTTGGATATGTTTACTGTCCTCTGGATAAGAAGAATGAGACTTTCTAGACCTATATGGAAATCAGCCATGGGATGATCTCTGGGCACTCACCATGATTCTGAGTGTGGTTTCAGGAATTTGGGCAATAGTAGGAATCTGGTTATAGAGTTTTGATGACTACATAAAAAATAGCTTAATAACAAGGAAGCTGGGTAGAAAAAGTGGATGAAAATGTAGATATTCCTGGTATCATGCAAATCGTCACCCTTTGTTGGGAGAGGAGTAGCAAAGAAGCAGAAAAAGGAAGGGGTCTCTGAAAGCTGAAAAATGGGCTTCAGCCTCCTCATTCCCATTGACCTCCCCCTCAATACTCAGACAAACCCTGGGACAGAGTTTCTTGAGCACCATATTAGTCAGTTCTCTTTAGAGAAACAGAATCAATAGGAGAGACAGATCAACTGATTGATCAGTGGATCCAAAGATAGATGTTATAAGGCGTCGACTCCCATGATGACAGAGACTGACAAGTTTCCAGCTCTGCAGCTAGGAAGCAGGAAGCAGGGGAGCTAATGGTGTAGTTCCTATCCAAATGCTGTCAGGCTTGAGACCCAGAAAGAACCAACACTTCACTTCAAGTCCAAAAGTAGGAAAGAACTAACATCTCCACGCCAGAGTCAGGCAGGAGTTTCCTATTGCTTGGGGGAGGGTCAGCCTTTCTGTTCCTTTCAGGTGTTCAACTGACTGGATGAGCTCCTGCCTGAGTCAGTGTACAGAATTCAATATGAATCTCACTCAGAGACACCTCACAGGCACACCAACCCTAACACGTCACCGAACATCTGCTCACCTCATGGTCTGGTCAAGTGGACACCACAAATAAACCACCACAGGCATAATCAGGCATGAATGTCAGACATTCAATAGAGGGTGACTTAAGTGCTGTGAAGGTAGAAGAGGAGGAAATTCCACTTATTCAGAGCATGCTTTGTGCCACTACCTCCAGGGGGGCTTGTCTTGGTGCACCATGTACCCCTAGAGATAAATCCAGTCATGAGTTGATATTTATGAACTTTGTCTTCTTTATAATTCTCTTTTTATTTCCATTTATTCCTGCACATAGGTCTGGATATGAGAGTTAACCTTAAACACTCAATGTTCTCATCTTGTGTCTTATTAATCTTTTGCTGACCACTCAGTGCCTATTGTGACCCTCAGGTGGACATGATAAAACCTGCCTTGGCAGTGGTTTATTAAAGGCCAGAGAAAATGTCCACAAGTGTTGTTTTAATGCTTAGTTTGGGGGATGTCATTTATCAGACTCCACATATTATCTCTGCTTAAAGGTTTTCTTCCACAGCGTGGACCTGGCTGACACTGGAGCCTGTGAGATGATGAAAGGAGGCTGCAAATATATGTCTGGGAAAATTGTTATCATCCTGATTTCTTTGCCAAAGTTCTTTCATTCACTATTAGCAACATGAGAGGTGAAAAAACAGCTTCCTGAAGCCACTCAAATCTTTGCACTGACAGAAACACAGGAGGCTAATACAGATCATAAGGAGACAAAATGTGGTTGAACAAGCTAGAGATTTGTTCCTCATGTTTCTCATAATTAATTTGACTGATTTCTGAATTTAACTATTAGCCATGGGAGCGCTATGGATTCCTCCAATGTGAAATCTTTGCTCTTTAAACTGTTTTCCTTGTAAAGACAAGTCTTTGCCCCCTGTCACTAAACTTCGTTTGACACTGTGACATAGCACAGGCCCATCCCTAACACTGGTCCCAGGGCACAAGTGAGAAGCCAATGGTTCATGCTCAGAAACAGTGGGGAGGCGCCATAAGTAAGAGTTTTCCTCCCACTTACATTTCTATGATTGAAAAATTGACATGAGAACAAAACAAACTCCTTTGAAGTAGGACAGAATCTGGATGGTCTTAGAGGACAGCTTTCACAGACTCAAAGTGGACCACATTGTTTGGATGAAACTTGGCTGTCCAAACAAGAAGAGCTGAGAATCTACCTATGAAGATGAAAAGACTGGGTGATCAGAGGTGTATAAACCCTGTACTGTGAAATTAACAAAATAATTTGAACTACCCTTCACACCTTTTGATAAAGGTCTTCATGGGTTTATATTAAAATGCATATTTCTATTCCATGTTATTCTTTCTAACCCCCACTTTTTGGAGTGTAAGCCCTGCAAGTTAGGAAAATCATCTGTCTCTTTACATTTTCACCATCTAGAACTGCACCTGGGGCAAAATGAGTTTCCAGGAAACATACTTGGACTAACTGACCAAAGACTGGGAAAATGGACATTATTACTTGAAATAAGAGAAAAACATAGCACAAGCAGGATCAGTCCGAGGGGGGGGGGAAAGGGTCAGTTAATGCAAGACTCCCACAGCAAAGAATTATTATCCATGGGGTGACTAGATAGGGTGACTTCATATTCTCCAACCTGTACTCTGGGGCTGCAAAGGGCAGCTCTGGAAGTCCAGATGTCACCACACCAGCAACAGGAGCATGTGGAACTCATGACTTATGGGAATCAACCAGATAGTTAGACTTGAAGTAGTTGGCTACTGCCCTCACTTCCGTAGTCACATGCAACTTTTAACACACATGACATATGAACTGAAGGCTACTGCATTGCAAGTATTGGAAGTGCTCAACAGCACTGGAAGCGAAGGTAAAATGGAAGGAATTTTCTTCAACTGTGACTTCCTTTTTCAACTGTGGCTTCCTTTCTACATAAGGTTGGAAGCTGAGGAGGAAATCAACACCTCTTGGTGCCTCCAAATTCAATCTGAGGATATGGTCTCAAATAACATAAACTAAAGTGAATAAAACAGAGATGGGGAAGTTTAGCTATAGAACAGAGATAATGGGTAAGTATGGGGGAAGAATTCCTAGAGGAAGTACAGAGATAGAGGATTGTAGGTCTAAGTAGATAGAATTTTCTCACCAAGGAGCAGGGGCACCTTGTCTTTGACTGTGGGGAAGGGAGATAAAAAGAGTTTTAAATAAGCAATAGTTTTTATCTTAGAAGAAAGAAGTGCTTAGAGAAATTATTCATGAAGTCTCCAAGATTCATCAAGAAATAAGACATATTTGTCTGCTGAGAGTAAAAGTATGCACATGGGTAACAAGTTTAAGGGAAAATCTAAATTTCAAAATAGTGATGGAGAAGAAGCAGAGAAATTCTACCTAGAAAGTAAAACAAAAGTGATTGCTGAGTGATGCTGACACATAATAGTAACTGGATGTACTCTGTTACCCTCGGGGTAGGGCTGGTTTTCTTTAAAAGTTGCTGGTTATGATACCTTTCTCATAACAAGAGAACATACATATTTTATTATTCTCTTTCTTTATATTGCTTAAAATGAAAAACCCAACTGGGAATTTGATTGTAAATTTAATCTAGTAGATATTATTTTGGGGCTAATGGTCATCTTTGTAATATAAATACTTCTAATCTCCACTTTGTGTAACTTTGAAAAACTTCAGTAAAGGTTTATAATTTTTTCCATATAAATCTTGCATATTTCCTATTGATTTTACTTCTGCTTATTTTGTCTTAGTTGCTATGTGAGGAAGTTTTTTCCATTAATATTTTCTAATAAATGAATGCTGATGTGCAAAAAAAAAATAAAAATAAAAGTTGCTGGTTATCGCTTCTCAGCCTTTTGGCTAAGATCAAGTGTAAAAGTTCCTGGTTATTCGGGATAACTAACAGAGTGTGTCAAGAGTGGGGTCTACCCCTTCTTTGTCTCCTGGGGGAAGGGTTGCAGGCAGAGTGTCAGAGTGACTGACAGTTCTGCTGAGGGGAGTCTGGATGCATCTCAACACAGTTGACAGCACAGCTCTCCCCAGCCCTGCCATCCAAAATCTTTGCAAGGAGGGCAGAGTGGTCTTCTTAAGACAGTCACCCTCCAAGCCCAAGCCCTTGACTATGAACACTTGTGATAATGTTGCTTCATGCACTGAGCCCAACAGACCCCCTCAACCTTGCTTCCCACTTGAGGCCACTCAGCCTAGTCTTTTTTTTTTTTTTTTTTTTAGTTTAGTTTTATTTTTTAAAAGATTTATTAGTTATGCATACAAGAACTGGGGTGCAGGCCAGAAATGTTGGGGGGTGAGAGGATTCACCAGAGACAGAGTGGGGAACAGAACTGGCAGATTGACTGAAATACACTGCTGAGGGGAGCCTCAGGGGAGCCAGGGGAGGTCTGCTGCACCATGTGGGTAAGCTCCCTGGCTGGGGATAGAACTCAGGCCACAGTGGTGACAGCATGATAGTGCGAGACTTAACCCCTATGCCACCAGGGAGGCCCTTCAAATTTATTTTCAGTTGAAGCTTTTTTTTTTTTCTTTCTTACATGGTTGTTCATTTTTGGGTAGTATTTGATTTCCCTGGCTCAGGTGTGGTCCTCATAGTTCTCCCACCGCCACCATGATCCATCACCACGTCCCTGAGTCTCTTCCAGCCTGTTTTGATCCCTTTCCTCCCCTCCTGAATGCCTCAGCTCTACGGTCAGCTGACAAGTTGTGTCTTTTTCTGATCCTTTGCTTGGTTTCTCCATATTCTACATGTAAGTGAAAGTATCAGGTTTCTATCTTTATCTTTCTGACTTACTTTAATTAGCATCATTCCTTCCAGCTCCATCCATGTTGCTACAAATGACGTGGGTTTATCTTTTTGATGGCTGAGTAGTAATTTTTGCCGAATCTTCCTCAATGCTTTGTTGACTCCTTTTTGAAGAGGCCATTTTCTGCCTGATACATATGATATAGGGACACCTCCATGTAATTGCTAGAATGTTTCAATCTCTGGGGCTCTGCAGAGCCTGCTCTCTTGGGGATCATAGTCACTATTCCCAACAGTCATTCTGTCAAAGGGTCACTTAATAATTTCAGTGAATTTTGATGTATGCAAGTGAATCACTCCTTTATGTAAATTTTATAGCTTGTCCACATTTCTAAGCTTACCTTATTGTAATTATATATTTCAGTGATGTTTCCCCACGAGCTTGTGGTCACATTACTGACTTCCTGGCATGGAAAACTTTGAAAATGGAATAATGATGACTAGATAAGATAGTGCTGAAAATTAGAGTTCTAATGATTAAAAGGTCTTTCATTCCCCTTTCTGAAGAAAATGGACTTAGAAAATGAAATTACTCAAAAAATCACTTTATATTAGGATATTTACCAATCTACTCTCTCCTACAGCATATGTAAAAGTATTTTCTTCATTTACTTAACTGAGCACTTAAGGCATTAAATTATTTAAAATATCAAAACTCCAAACTACTCTAAAATGAAAGGTACCATATTTAAAACCATGTTAAGAGAGACAGAAGTCAGACATAAAATAGTACAGTTCTGCGATTCAGGATAGTCTAAGTACAAAGACCTGAACACACACTCACACACTCAACTATGTTGTTGGAGTCAGGTTAGGAGCCACACTTGACACGCTGAGACTTGGATGGAACAAGCAGGGAGCTCCTGGGTGTTGGGTTACTTTCCCCCTGGGATTTAGGTGCTAGTGAGATAGGTTTGTTCAATTTGTGAAAGTTGAGAGCTCTACCTGAATATCACTTTATCCTTTTTTTTTTAAGATTTATTTTTATTAGTTATACAAGAACTGGGGTACAGGCCAGAGACATGGGATTGTGAGAGGATTCACCAGAGAGAGAGAGCAAGGAGCAGATTGGCTGAAATAGACTGACTGAAATACTCTGCTGAGGGGAACAGCAGGTGAGACAGGAGAGGTCTGCCCCGCCATGTGGGTAGCTTCCTGACTGGCTGGGAACTGAACCCACGCTGCAGAGGCTGCAGACAGATTCATAGCACTGCGCTCAACCGCTGCACCACAAGGGAGACCCTGAATATCACGTTAGTAACTAAAAACATTTTAAATTAAAAAAATTAAAATGTTTTTAATATGAGGCTGAGAGTATGAAAATGATGTGAAAACATATATAGCACAAAGAGAAGGCCACTGGGTCTGGTATGAAAAGAGCCCTGATAAATTCACTCACAAAAGACAAATAAACTAGGAAAAAAATGGACAAAGAACTTTAACAAGTAATCACAGAATGCATACAGATCGCTAATAAATGTTTAAAAATGATCTTACACCAGTGAGAATGGCACATATTAAAAAAACTAGCAACACCAAATGTTGGTGAGGTTGTGGAGAAAAAGGAACTCTCCTGCACTGTTGGTGGGAGTGCAAACTCCCACAGTCCAACCACTATGGAGAGCTGTGTGGAGATTTCTGGACCTACTAAACATAGAGCTTCCATATGATCCAGCAATTCCACTCCTAGGCATTTACCCAAAGGACACAGAAACAGTAATTCCAAAGGGCACCGCACGCCTCCTGTGTTTATATCAGCCCTATTTACAATAGCTAAGCTATGGAAACAGTGGTACATATACACCATGGAATATTACTCAGCATTCAAAAAAGAAAACACATGCAATTTGCAGCAACATGGATGGCGCTGGAAGGGATCATGCTCAGCAAAGTAAGCCAGAAAGAAAAAGAAAAAAACGATGGTCTCATTCATAGCAGGGATTTGGAAAACCTAAATAAGAGATCAGGAAAAAGACTAATCAATACAAAATAAAAATCAAAATCAACAAGCAACTATAAACCAGAGACACACTATGGGGGGAGGGGGAGGGAGGGGCAGGGAAAGGAAGGACTAGAGTCAAAATAAGGGGGCGGGGTGCAATTGTATGGGGAATATAACCAAAATGAAAATGCATACATTGTGCAAAGATGAAAAAAGATGTAAGAATTATATAAAATATTTAAATAAAAATACAAAAAAATGATTTATAATTTATTATTGATCTGAAAGCTGCAAGTTCAAACAACAACTAGAAAACTTCATCTACAGACTAGCAAACATTAAGAAGATGGGCAAAACCAAAATGGCTGGACTTTACTGAGCAGATACTCTGTGATGGCATTTTTCTCCTATGCACTTTATATGGTGTTTTTCTCTATTATCCACATTTGACTTGTGACCTCATTTTTAATCATCACTTTACAGAAAATGTTAATACTCTTATCAAGTAGTAAGTGGTAAATGTATGCTTTGAAGCAGGCAGTCAGATCCCCAAACCCATTATTTTAACTACTGTTTGATACTGCTTCTGCATTGGAATTCTGCATGTTAGTAAAATGCACATCTTCTCCCCTCTATTGACAGATTGATTCACAAAGTAGACACAAGAGAAGCCGGAATTAAATACTATATATCACAAAAGTAGCAGAAATTAAATGCATATATATCACAAGAGAAGTGGGAATTAAATACTTTATATGCATAAAGTTATAAATATATATATATATAAAGTTCTATTAGGGTAATTATTAAAATTGCTATTTTAATACTGTTCCATATTAGGGAACTGAACACAAATATCCTAAAGCTAACTTAAAATTTATTTCCCTATGTTCTCTCTTTTTTAAATTGAAATACATTGAACCTTATTGCATAAACTTAATGTCTCCAAAATGTCAATTTAGTGCACTTAAATATTGTAATTGTCATTGTGGTGACAGCATTACATTTATTTAAATGTATAACTGAGGTGGAACAATTGTTGGGGTTATGTCTAGAAAAGAGTACTAGGTCATAAATACCAAGTAAAAGAATGCTATAAGTACACAAATGGTGGAAAATAGAATGGAGATACTAATTCTTCATCTTCTGTAACCAAAAATCAATAAAAAGTAGATTGTTAAGCAAACAAAAAGATGACAGCAAAAGTAAAAAAATATATATATATCTTATCAAACTAAGGAAACATTATTTCAGAATAGCCCAAGGGTTAATTATATAAAGTATTGTTTAAATTATAGTCACCTTTAGGAAACCACCAGAAGAAAATGTTCAAGCCTTCAAAAATACAAAAAAATGCAAAAAAGAACACAACAAAGAAAAATCACCTTATAGAGAAAGCACAAAGCATAGAAAAACTTGTAAATCTAAAGCCAAACTTATCAATCGTATGTACATGTGTAGACTGACTGAAACTGACTGAAAGAAATAGTTGGATCACAAATCAAAAGCCTACGTGTGCTTTCCAAGAAGCACAGTTAAGACAAATTACTCAGAAAGGTTATCAAAGTTATAAATTATAGTCAGTGGGTGAAATGTGCTTCACCCACACAGGCAGAAAGAAACAGACAGTGATGTGATTTGAAGGAGTAGAAATTAATTGTAAGCCTCTCTCTTGTCTCTGAACCACACTGAACGTATTCACCAATACAGAAGAGGCACACGCCAGTGACTATTTTGGTTAAGTTATATGGGGGACATAGTTTGAACTCAAGATTGCTTCTTTGATCATTCAGGGAGGCCTTCTGGCCCTGTAAGTTTATCATAGAAAGCAGGGGGAGTGATGCTCTTCTGGAAACCCACACAGGAGGAAAGAGGGATGGAGTAAAGGTAGAGGGTTAAAGACAGAAAGATATGGCAGAGGGGAAGGCCTATGTCTGATGAAGCACCATGAACACTCAGCGCCTTATCGAAAGTGAACTCTGGAGTTTTTGGAAGATGTCTGTGAGTGGATGACATGATTACTTACTGACAGGGAATGCTGGGAAGGGACCAAACTTGGGGAGAAAGAGTATCATCTGGTTTTACACATATAGACTTTACAGTGCCCACGATGATACAGCGTGAATGTCTCAATCTGTAACTAAAAGCAAAGCCAAATGATTTCTCTCACCCTCCCCTGTCTATGGTGGGATTTTTGTTAGTCATTTATTATGCATACAATTGAAAATGTCACTTCTTTCAATGTTATTTCTTTGTAGTGTGGTAAGTTTAAATGACATCTAATCTTACCAACAATCTTTTCTACCTTGAACTCCCCACTCATGATGTAGACTAGGTTTCATGTTTAAATGATTCTTGGTTTTGGTTCTCGTTTTCTTTTTGAACACACACACACACACACACACACACACACTCTTTTCTCATAGGTAGAATAGTTCTGTGGGCTTATACCTATTTGAAAATGTCTCCGTCTTACTACTGAACATGAAAGATAACTTAGTGTGTTAGGGTATTTTGGTCATGTGCTATTTCCCACTGAACCTGTAGACCTGGACATTGTTGTAAAAATTTACTATCACTGTGGAAAATTAGAAGGAACATCTTATTTCTTTTTTTACTTTTAAGAGAGTTGCTTTTTCTGTTTGGATGATGGAAGATTTCTTTCTTCATTTATAATGCTCAGTTTAAAAAATGAGGCTATATAGCGGTGGTAGCTGTTTTATATGTTTTCTGCAAAAGACACATCCCACATCCTATATGTGTTAAAATCAAGTTCAGCTGCAATTATGCAAAGCTCAAAATAATGGTGAGTTAAGAAGATAATAGCTTATTTTCCTTTAATATTCAAGAAATATGAAGGAAGCAAATGTGTCAATATTTCAGGCACCATAAAGAGAAATACAGGAAATTGAAAAAAAAAAGTGCTCTTTTAACAATACTTTCTAAAATTCATATATACTCTTCTTGCTTACATCCAATTGTCTAAAACATACTCCTATGGTCACAGCTGACTGGAAAAGGCAATGGGGAAATGTTGCTTTTATTTATCTTCCTAAATCCTGTTTACTAGATATGGTTTATTTGAATTATCCTTGACTTTCCACCTAATGAGAGTCATTTGCTTACTTCTCTGAGCTGCTGTTGGAGGGCAAGATAGTATATTTTCTGTATAACAAAGATACTCTATAGTTGGTGCTGGGGGAAGAGACCTGCAGAGAGAATGCATAAACAGAATGATGCTAGTAGATTTTCTCTCCACTGGAGTAAACTATATTTCAAAGCTGTCATAACTAAATGATGTGGCATCATGCCAAGAAAAATTAAACATTTGTGGCATAAGCTAAGAAAAAAAAAAGAAGAAAGAATAGATATTCAATGATAGTGTCTAATCAAATAAGTTCTTCAAATGCAGGAGGAAAGGGCATTTATAAAATGACTAAACACCTAGAAAAAAAGAACAGAGATAAGATCCCTAAGTTATACCAAGAAGAGTAAGATATATTAAATATCCAAAAGTGGAACATGTGGTCAAATATATGTGTAAAATCATTTGCTAAATATGCATCCATAAAAATTGTGAATTGTCATCAGTTTCATAATATATACCAATGAAAAGGAAATTGAGGTAAGATTAGTGAATTGTATTAATGTCAACCTCAGCTGCAATATTACACTGCAGTTTTGTGAAAAGTTAATCTTACAGGAAACCTGGCAAAGTATATAAAGGATGTCTCTACCATTTCTTATTGAATGTGAATCTACAATTATCTCAATACAAATTTCAAATACAAAATATGTGAAATATGAAAGAAAATTATAGGTATGCAACAACACAAGATGTTATGGCTCTAGATTCAAGAAATCCTAGAGCCTTTCTTTAACCTCCATTGCTAATGTTTATACTTGTTCACTACAGACAGTGTCACAGAAAAAATAATAGGCAGAACGAGAATTAGAATGAACAAATAAGGTAGAATGGGCAAGCTGATGATATTCATAAAACCATAATCTTGAGTCATAAAATCATAATCTTCAGCTCCAGTAATGATTTACCAAAAGTGATGAAATAATGAAATTAATCAATGATCTACAAATGAAATGGCCCTTTATTTTTTGGTTAGACAGGAATTGTATGGAGCTATAAATATGAATTTGGATTTCAATTTCATATGCAAAATACACAGATAAGTGACAAAAACATATCATGAAATAATAAAAGAAGATACTACCTAGGGGGGAAACATATGTGTGCAATATATACATATATATATATATAAAATGCATTAATGTGTCAGTTATGGTCTTTTATTGAGACTTTTATAATATCTCTAGGGAAGTGCATAGGATTCTGCTTCCTGAATATAATAAAGACCTGCTGCAGAATGTTCAACACAGAATGTTTTATGCACCTGTCCTGCCACCTGAGTTCTCCAACTCAACTAACCCAAGAAAGCATGAAATTTGGTTGTAACATTTGGCAGCTTCTGAGTTCTCACGTTTATTAAGCCTTGATCTCTGGCCTGCTCTCATTTAATTTCTGATTGCAATTTATTTCATAACCATTCCTAATCTGCCCTCATTTAATTTTTGATTGCAATTCATTTGTTTGTAAAAATTCACTACAAGGCACAATTCCAGATGACTAGGCACCCCTTTAAAGAATTTCAGATCCAAGTCAATGTGATTTTCCCTCCCTGACAACTTCTAACAGGAGAAGGAAGAACCACCATATCTGCTCAATGAAAGCTGCAGATGCAGCTTGTGGTTTAGTTTCTTTTATTTGTTTATTCCTTCCTTATTAGTTATTAGCATCTCCTTTCTTATGATCCCCATTTACTTAAAAGGAAATATACCTGGGGGGTGAGTACAGTTCACTAGCTACATCTTTTCTCATGATGCTGACACATGCTCAACGAGAAAATCATCCCATCTCAACTGCTTGTCTTAACAGATCAGTGTGAATATAAATGAAGGAAATGAGTGAATAGAGATTTATATTTTTACCAAAGGAAAAAAAAATGTACAAAATAAACTGAATCTTGTGTCCTACTTCTCAGTCTCAGATGTTGTGCCTGGGTTTACAGAGATAAAACCTCTCTATCAGAGAAGTCCTTAAACTCACCCTTTCCCATTGCCTCATCTCTATTTTTCATCCCCAATAGATCCATGGGATGGGAGACTTTTCTCACCTTACTCAGAGGGTTGACATTTCTCAAGTTTCAGCCTTAAGAATCACCCTCTGTCCACCAAAATTCCAGCCTGCCAGGACTGGAGTTTTGTGCCAGGAGTTCCAGACTTTACACATCTGAAAATTCTCTGGTTGCAGCTTCCTATTGCCATCTCAGTGCTGAGCAGACCATGCCTACGAGTCCTCTTTGCTACAGGACCCAACAAAATCATCACCTTGATGCAGCCAGGCATTCAGTTACTTTGCTCATCTGCTACTAAACATACTTTGTGTCATCACAACCTTTCCATAGGCAGAGAAACAGCAGGAAGTGTGAATATGGCCACTTAGATCTGAAAGCCAAACTGAGGAGTCAGTCTAATGCAAATGCAAAGATCAGCAATCCAATGGTTAACCAAGAAGTTAATATTATAAATCCTAATTGGCAATCAACTTGGGAACAATTAGAAATACTGAAGAATTAAAATAAATCAATTCCATTGAATTTGATCAAATGCCTGACAGTTAAGTGCCTTGCGGTAGATTTTTTCCCCTGTTAATATAACCAGTCGAACAGTTTCTACCAATCACAGTTCCTGGAAGACTGGCTGCAGGCCCTGTGGGTGGGAACTCCAGGAAGCAAACTTCTGGGAGAATGGAAAAAAAATTATAGTTATACACAGTGGAAATGATGGTAGATTCAATCCAGTCTTCAATGAATGATAATTCAGCTTAGTTTACAGTCCCTCTTGTCACCTACTTTCCCCTCATGTGATGACGAAGTATGAGAATTTTGAAAAAATACTGGTAAGCATATTCATAAATAACATGGATGATTTTGAGCAGACAGAATCACATCCAAAACAGCTCTTTTCTCTAGGATGAAATGTTTCAGTTATTTTCTTCTGGCTTCTTAAATCTACAAAACTATAATTTTATTATATTTTTGTCACTGGTAGACATTAAGGACAGAGTTACTTATGAAATTCATCTCTGACTTAGTGACCCCTCTGATTAATATCACATGAGCAATTAGTTTATGGAAATGTCCTATAATTATGATGAAAGCAAAACAAAAAGAATGCAGCTGCCTTTTATGGAGCATTTATGGGAGACACATCTAGATATATTTTATTTTAAACATAATCATCAAGTTAAGAAAAGATACAGATCTAAGACACACTTATGTACAGACTTCATTAATTGCCCCTAAGGTAAGAGTCACTGAAAGCTCCTAGTCCTAATAGTATTTGTAGTTGTGAATAGAGGCTTTAGAGACAGATAGAACTGAGTTGAATTCCTGACTCCATTGATAAGCATTTCAGCCTGGGGCAAAGACTTAACATTTTTACATTTCAGTCTCCTTATCTGCAAGACAAGTGTGAGAAAAACATGCAAGGTACAGAATTGTTGCCTATATATTATAGGAGTCACAATTCTTACTGTGCCTGCTTCAAATGAAAGTTAGCTTTTACTGTTACTGCATTAATTGATATTATTATACATTACCTCATATATTTCATTCATTAAATACCTTATAATTCTATGATTTAATGCTCCTTGGCAGGACTCTAGGGAGTGGCCAGTGCTACTCTCTCAGGTGACAATAGTATCATTTCAAGGAAACCTTCCCCAAAACACACTTGATTTGAAATAACTGAAAGCTTTAAGGCTCCTCATTAATGGTCTGTTTTTGCATTTCCAGTGTGGGAGGCACTCGCCACATGTGGCCATTGGTTAAGCTAATTGAAATGAAATAAAAATTGAGTCCCATAGTCACACTAGCTACATTTTAGATGGAACATTCCCATCATCGTAGAAAGTTGCACTGGACAGCAATGGATGATTTAAGGTTTCTCATTAAAGTACAAGCAACCAAGCAATCATTCATTATTGATTTTTATGAGTCAAAGTATGATTAGTACCTTTGCTAAGACTAAGTTTTGATATGAAGAAAAGGAACATGAAGGCACTGGGGAAAATCTTCTGGACTTTTCCATTCTTAACATATTCAACTTCCAGGCTACATATGCACACTTACAGCATAAAAAATTAAGTCTGTAGATCTAACACTTCTCAAAAGAAGGCCCTCCATGTTTCCCAATTCTACCATTTTAATTAGCACTCCACTGCTTGGTGTTATCCAAGGATATTGGTGTGAGCTAACCTCACTCATGAGAAAAGATACCAGCCTACGAACAAATGCTCTTGAGTCAAGATGAGAAATCAATCTGAGAGAGCTTGGTGGGAGTGAGATTGTCGAAATGCTCCTTCTGCCCTCGTGTTGATGGCTCCCTCCCATCTATCAGGAACACACAGACCTTGGAAGGCTCCAGATATTATGCTTTAGTAAGTACAGAACTTGCTGTCAAAATGGACCAAAGTACCACCACATGTGCATACACACATAGCTACAAAAAAAAAAAAATCAAACAATAACACCCAAGGAAGCCAGCAACTCTATTTGAACAGATCTTACTTACCAAGTGAAAACAAAACTCATCACTTCCCAGGTTCGAACAGCTGAGACCCATCAAGCAACGGAAAACAATTTGCTCAGAGTAGAAGCTGTCACCGACTATTACCACGTGGAAGATGAAGAGCCGCTGCAGACCTGAGCTCCTGATTCGGGCAAGCCTGCTCCCATTCCACTTGACAGCTGTGGACATTGGAATAAAACAAAACATAAGCTAATCAACAGACTGTGAAAAATCTGAAAGCTAAAGACAGATGTTCAACTGCTATCACCACCTTTCATATTTAATTATATTTATGTGGGGAAAACAAGTGCTAAGTCAACTCCTTTAAGAGGCCGATTTGACTACTAACTTAATGATGGGGTAGGTATAGAGTTCTCAAACAATGGTCATCCAACGGCCTGAGTTAAGCAAAGGTTGCAGATGAACCTACACCAAATGGCCTGTGTTTCATACACTATCTGCATCCTTCTTTAATTTTAGTGATTCCCTATTCAACTTCACTGTTGTTAACCATCCTGGACCTCCAATGTCAAATCTATATCCAGTAGTGACCAAGTACAGTTAGCATGCACTGATCATTGCCAAACAGACTGACATTAAATACTTGTTTTTCCATCAACTTGAAAACAACTAACTACATTTTCCTTTTTCTATTTTGAATCACTAAAGATCTCAAATTTCAGAATTGAAAAAGACAAAATACTGTATCATCATCTGCTCCAGTGTCAAGTAGTAAGAAATAATTTGTATAAGTTAATCAGGGGGGTCACACATTTACCTGCCTTTACAGAGCAGGCATAAAAAGCCATTCTGCAGAATTTGAAGTAAAAATATATGCTCTACCATTAATTTAAGCAATTCCCCTCACTTCTATAGAAATCAGTTTTCATGTTTTTAAAATATAAGTATAATTATATTTTTCCTATTACTTAGAGGAACATTATGAGGCAAAATGAGTTAAAATTTAACAAGAATGGAACACAATAAATATAAGGTGCCAATTTTAAATTTGATAATTATTATTAACTATCATTTTTATTTCAAAGGTGACATTTGTATATAGAAAAATAAAATGATGTTATCACATTATTAATTTTCATAATACTACACACAGAATACTATTTACTGAATCTGATTTGGATAACAACAATTATATTGAATATCTATTAAAAACTAAGACAGAGACTCTTACTGCCTTTACTAAGATCCACTTCCCCCCCTTTTTCTGCTAAAAGTGACCCAATTTTATTCAGATAGCAACATTTCCAGCCCAGAGTCAATATTCTCCTTCCCAGAATCCCTTGCAGCAAGTGGCAGCCATCTTGGCTCATGGTGTGTAGAGAGCAAAGCCCATAGGGGACTACAGGAGCCTTGTCTCTATGAAAGGAGAAAAAAGAGAAGCTGAAAGTGGCATTCTTCATATTTATTTCCCAGACAAAAACATGGTGCCTAAGGCTTAGGAAGAGGTGAAGAGGGTAGGGAAGAGCCCAGGGAATTGTAGAGTTGGCATCAGTGAGTCAAAGAAGGAAAATGATACTTGCAGTTGACTAAATCTGCAATCATTTTGTGTGAAATCTATACTCCTCAGCTTGTTACATCTCTGTAAACTGCCTTTCTGATACTTGTTGCCAAATACATTTCCAATTAATAAAGTAGGTATTATTAGCTTTATTTTTGCAACCCAGGGAACTCATATGAAAAACCCTACCCTATTAAGCCCTATGCCAAGGCATGAGAAACTTGCTGTGAAAAATGAAATGAGAAACCATTAATCTTTCTGGAAACCAATTCTTCCATCTATAAAATGGAGATTGTAACAAATATGTCATTTTTTTTTTGTAAGGGTCAACTGGAAAGTTTATATGAAAATACCCCATAAAAACTAAAAAGAACAACAGAAATTAGATTTATATTATTACTGATGCAGATTTAAAATTTCACAGATTCTGGTGATCATAAAATAGGAGTTTAAAATATTAAGTTCAGGTGGTGCAGTGGGTACAGTGCTGTGCTCTGCAGCTGTCTGCAGCCTCTGCAGCACGGTTTTGATTGCTGGCCAGGGAGCTACCCACATGGCGCAGCAGACCTCTCCTGTCTTGCCCGCTGCTCCCTTCAGTGGTGTCTTTGGTCCGTCTGCCTGTTCTGTTCCCCGCTCTGTCCCTGGTGAATCCTCTCACCCTCCTGCACCTCTGACTGTACCCCAGTTCTTGTATAAATAAATAAATCTTCAAAAAATAAAATAAAATATTAAGTTCACATATCCTAAACATTTCACCCAGGGAAAATCAGTGATGGCTAAATATATGCCATGGTTTTCTCGAAAAAAGCAGAGATGACCTAATACCACTCTATTAGGATAGATTATTCTTGGAAACTATTTCCAATGGAAAACATTCTTTGGCTTTTTGAAAATCTAAGCAACAGTTAAATATCACACTATTGCAATTCTCTCACCTCCTTATGAACAAATTTGGGAAGCTTTGTGGGGTCTTGAATTTTACTAATTTCAGAAGTTACAATTCAGCAGCAGAAGGTATACATGACCGTAGACTGAAGAATCAAACAACTAAGCTAGAATTTCTAAGATGGATTCTAAGGCTAAAATGTGTAAGGTACAGTGAGACCAATAGTGTTAACACTGGCAGGTGGAGAAAGGGAGAGAAGGCAGGCAGAAGAGACAGATCACTGAGCATGCTCTGATATTAGCAACTCAATGAACTAAACATGTATCGCATCTCACTTAAGCTTCATAAAAATTAAGAAGTAGGTATCATCACCTGAGCTTTGCAAGTGATATGTAGTGTGGCTTTGTTCTGTGCCCAAATTCACAGTTTTAGAGAAACACACTTGGAATGCTGTTCTTGCTGGCCTGGATTCTGACCACTATCTGAGCCACTAGGGTCTTCTGACTGCTTTCCCATCACTTCACAAAGCTGGGTCAACCACTGACAAATGTCATCGACTTAAGACAATTCAAAGAGGACTTCTGACAGCTGACACAGACACAGATGGGGACACCTAGCTCCAGGAATCACTTTGATGTCTGAGATTGCTGTGGTGACTTCAGATGAGAGCGCCCCACACAAACACACACACACACACACACACACACACTGAAATGTATGAAAATCAAACAGGTGTTAGGGTCCTGTAATTCTTTAAGTTTCAGGTCCTACATTCATAATGGGCTTGGATCTGAATTTTGTCACACTCACTATGTAACCTGGGGCATTCATCTGAAATCTTTTTTCTTCAGTTTCCTCATTACTAAAATGGGAATAGTATTGATTCTGCCTCATAGATCTGTTGTGAGGATTAAATAAGGTAATTCATTTTAGCTATTATTTTGAAGGAAAACATTTGACTGCTAGATCTTCATTGTGTTCATTCAGAGTCTAAACTTACTCTGATCTAGAAGGCATTGGATGCAAAAAAGAAAAAAATGCAGTCTAGAAAGTATATCCATTGTCATGAATTTATTTTTTCAGAAATTGTTTTTGAAGAAATATAAGTTACATTGATTTAAAATTAATAATTGAAGATGTATGGTGAAGTATAGGATGTAGCGCGAATTTGCTCTCCAGATGGAGACATTCGTGTTACAGGTCACACATGATAACGGATAGCGCTGACGAGTGATGGCTCACCCACACCCACACCCCCTCTAGGAGACTGTCCCTAAGTACCTAGAGTGAAATCAGGCCAGGTCAGTGCCCTCTGACCCCCTGTCTGCCACACAGCCATTGAACTAGCCACATAGTTCAAGCAAACTGTGTGTCCCAGGAATACAGAATTAGGCCCCAGAGAACAAAGCCAATCTGTCAGATATCTGAACTAGAAAAGTGGGTATTATCGGGGCTTAGACAGTCTAGCACAGGCTGAAGCAGAAAAAGAGAGGGAGGGTCAAGAGAGAAGAAAAAAAAACTGGGGTCTCCCTGGTGATGCAGTGGTTACAGTCAATGCTATCAAGCTATCCCCGACCACTGCAGCACAAGTTTGATCCCCAGCCAGGGAGATAACCCACATGGCGCAGCAGACCTCTCCTGTCTTGTCTGCTGCTCCCCTCAGCAGTGTATTTCAGTCGATCTGCCTGTTCTGCTCACCACTCTGTCTCTGGTGAATCCTCTCAGCCCCCGCACCTCTGGCCTGCACCCGAATTCTTGTATGCATAAATAAAAACAAATGATTAAAAAAAAAGGAAGAAAAACAGAGAAGAGGCTGTAGTCAGGATACTTTTTGTTTACCAGAAAAAGTGACTTAAGCACATTGCTGTAATTCTCCCTACGCAGTTTTCTCTTTCTTAGGTTATTGTGATGATACAATGAACAGTAGTTACAAGGCATTCAGAAGGGGATCTGGGACCTGGGGTGTCTCTATGGTTCCCTTTATTTAAGGCCATCCTCTTGATTGGCTGGAATGGTCTGTAGCCAACTAGGATAGTGATCACAAGTCCACAGATCACAGGGGCAGCGGGAGGGAAGGACGCTTTGTTCCCTGATAACCTTCTAGTTTCTTGATCTGTTCCTGCATAAGAGGACTTTGCACTTTTTGATTGCCCCCAACTTCTGTATCCTTTGCATAAATCATCTTTTTCTCCCATTTATGATAATTTAATGCCTTAGCCCTTGTAAAAGTTTATACCATCTCTGAGGGATAAAAAAAAAAATTGTGTTGCCCTTTGGGATAGTTTGTACAAACTATTCATGACATTTTGGCGAACGACTCAGTATTAAGGTTCCCCTTCCACCCACCCCGATGTAGAGGCTGTTATTGGATCCATACAGAAGTTCTGCAGTGCTCTATGAGAACACTAATAATCAAAGGGAGTGCTAGGCACGAGAGTGATATGAAACTCACAGATCATAAAGATGCTTCCAAATTATTATTATAATCTACATCTAAAATCATTTCTGTTTCATAGCTCCCTCTGGAAAAAAAATAAAACTCATAATTCAGTTAGGTAGTTTCTAGATGTGGCTGCTATTGAAAGAGACTCAAAACATATTCCCTAAGACCCTCTTATGGGTAAGACTGACATAATCATAAAAAATAAAAATGCTATTAAATAGACTATAAATTTCAAAATGATACAGGAATGCAATAACCAGCCAGAGAGTTGAAGGAAATAATAAAAGCAAACAAAAACTAAATAGAACCCTGTCTTCCTCTCCCCCAATAGGGATATGCCAAAACCAAGGGACTCTGAAGACGGGGCTTCTGCAGGGCAGCTTTGCTCAATTAACAACCTAGGGCTCTGGACAAGGCTAAGTAAACAGCTACATGGACATCAATATGCAGTCCCATGAATCACATGCATTTAAATAAAAGTATTGTAAAATGAACATATTGTTTGTACAGAAAAATAAGTGTGTTTTGTAGAACTAAGAGAAAATCCAAATTTTTAAAGTCTTCAAACTCTCCCCATAAGTCTAAATCAGGAATGATCTCTGGCTCTGAAGCTATGTGGCAATGTGCAAAGCATTGCAAAAGGAGATTTGGGTGAAATAAGTAATAAAATCAATTATGAGAGTTTAGCCTTCACTGTAAAACTTAACTAAGCAAATAAAAGTCAAAGTTCTTTATAAAATTCTCAGAGAAGAGCCAACCATTGCACTCGCTGCAATATTATTAAAAGCATTTATTTCATTGTAGGTGCTTCTCCATGGCACATAGAAGTATGTCTAGGCTAGGATTTATGACCTCCTACATAAGCTGAGCTATGCTGTAAAGAGTCAAACTTTCAATACCTTTTCCAAAAAGGTAGGGCAGAATAGGACCTATGGTTAACCACAGCATTCATAGGCTGTTCTCTCCATGGAATAGCCTAACCCATGGGCAGCGGTGCCTGGTATGCCTGCATGGTAGCACCTAGACACTGTCTAATTAAATCTTCCTGGGACAGCCCCTGGATCCCAAGTGCCCCATCAGCCCCCTAGGTCCACATTCAACACGCCTTCACTCTGTTCAGACAGCACTGTGCAGCCCCAGAGGATGGATCATGCAATCCAGCTCTTTTCTTCCCAGGTTTTTATTTCTGGACTCTGCTGCAGTTACGGGTGGCTGCATAACCCATTTCTGGGCAATGAGACATAAAATAAAATGAGGCCAGTCTAAAAACACAACAACCCTCTAGACTGTTGATTTTTTTTTCATAACCATAATTGCCACAGAGAGGATTTTCTTATTTATGACATGACCTTGGACCCTAAAACTGTTTCCTAGCCCATATACTGGGATAAAAATACCTATTTCCACAAAAGTGTGAGGTTCAAACTTTTATTGGTCATAAAAAAATCTTTCAAATATGCAGAAGTTATATGACGTGAACCACTCTTCATCTGTTCTTTCAATACCTTTCAAGTGTTCAGGGGTTTTACTAAATGTTATGTCATATATTTGCAAAGGTTTGTTTCAATAAAACAGCACCACATCCAAATGGAACTGAATTAATAACAATGTGGGTTTTGTTTGTTTAGCAGAATTTATCCATAGTATGTATCTATCTGTGTTTGTGTTTGGTGTCCTGTCTCTCTTTCTTTTACCTCACCTCTTCTGGACTCAAAGGAAAAGATGGAAATACTAAAAGAGACCATAGCAAAAAAAAAAAAAAAACAAAAAAAAACTTCTTAATGAATGCTCTTCTACAGACAGGACTCAGTGTGTCTGTCCTCTGACGGTTCAGAACGGGGCGTGCAGCTCAGGGGTGGGCATGCCCAGAGGGGCCCATGGCTTCCTGCCGCAGGCTGGCCCTTCAAGGCTTGCGATTCAAGACTGAGGACTAAGGTAATCATGGAGACAATTAGGAATGAGTCAGCCAGGCTGCAAGGGCACCTGCGGCCCCTCGGATGGCAAATGTGCATAAGGAGCCCCAGGTGGAGAAGCTGACAGTTCAGATGCAATGAAACAGAAAAGGTGACGATTCAGTGAGATGAAGGACAAAGCCCAAATCTACTCATTCTCCCAGACTCAAAGCCAAGTGGACCTCTGAGGTTAGAGATAGTGTCCCAAACCAACAGCTTTGGCATTCACCAAATTTTGTCACTCTGAGCTCTCATGCACCTGAATCATCACTGCGACATTGTCTCTTGCTTTTCCTCTATCCCTCACTGTTTCCCACCTAGAAGTAGCACCTCCCCAGAAGCTGGTCCAGATGTGGCATAATTCTCTGGTGCCAGGAATTCTACAATCAAAACCTTACAGATGTACACATTCATTTCAACCCTTTTTTGTGGGATACTCACTGTACTAAGAATCGTTAAATGATGGACTCATTTTAACTCTCATTTGATTGATGAAGAAACTGGAGTTTGGAAGCTTGTATTAACCGTAGCTACTCTAGCTGCTCAGCTAGCACGTGCTGTAGACGAGTTCCCTTCAGCCACTCTGGATCTTCCCCAGTTCATTTCCAGGAATACTTAATTGTTTTTTCTATCCTAAATTTATTTTCACTTTTCTTGTTTGATCTCAAATCTATTTGCCCACTGCTGGTCAGGTATAAACTTTTTTAATCTGAGAAGAGCACACTGGGGAGGGGCAGGGTGGGAGAGGAAGAAACCATGTCCCCCCCTGGGGTCCTTAGTAATTTGGGGGGCTTTCTTGGATGGGGGAGGGAATTAGCCACCAAAAATGATTCAGCTTCTGTAGCTAAAAAAAAATCATTCTGTTCCAGAATGTAAAGGAAACTGTTGATACCCCAAATCACTACAACAGCAATAACTATACAAAGTCCTAGAATCAAATAGGTTTCAAACATATCAGAGGTATAACCCCAGGAGCAGAATGAACAGCACATTTTACCTGAGTTTCTAAAATACAGGCCATTCAAAGGGGAGGGGACATTCATTCACCTTAAGCTCTGGGAAGCTATAACTGTAGCAGAGGTGGGGTAGGAAAAAAATCACCCACCGTTACTTCTCCTGATAGGACAGGGATGCATTAAACATTTCTATTCCACTCTCCACTAAAACTAGCAGAGTTTCAGGTAGTAGAAGGCATGTGTCGTAAATAACAGCACTGTACAATCCCTTCAGATCTGCATACAGCCTTAGAAGTTCTAGCCGAACAGGTCTTTACTCCCACCCTGGATAAATCACTGCAAAGATCATGTCCCCCACAGGGGGCTGTTAATTAGTTTTAAAGGCTCCTGCAGTTCCTCTAGTGCTTCAAGGAAGTACACAAACCCAGCAATATACAAAAATACCTTGTTTTTTATGGTCAGCACAGGCTGAGATTTTATGAGCTTCCCATGGTTGTATGAAAGTTAAGCTTTATGCAAATGTGCAAAGAGAAGGCTGTTAAAATTGACTGGGATAAATGCTTTGTTTACCTTGCAGCTGGGATGCAGCCCGAACTCCTCCTAAGTGGAAGGGGAAGGAGGCAAAGCACTGTATGTATCGAGCAGCAGTCGCTGCACGTCTGGATTCATTTCATTTTACATGCAGCCCAGCTTTGAAGCCATTTGCCCTTTGTACTCCCAGAGAGCAAAACTTTGTCATAGCAGTCTAGCGACAGGATGTCTGAGAACGGTAGCATCACAGAAATGGTATGTAGGGAGCATAGAATATCTTTTCCTTCCCCACCATATTACATATCAATAAAATGAAATCCACAAAAGCTGACCTCAAAAACAGTCATGACTGCCCTCATCACTGCAGCGCTCAATGAGCAGAGACCCTGAAGATGATTATTTACCAAGCTGAAAATATATTGGATCTGATTCCCAATTTAACAAGGACTTATTAATCCCCTGCAAGGGACCAGGGGCTGTGTTCGAACATGGGGAGTTCTGAACAACCTCAGCTCTCCAAGTACTGACATAACTTTTCTTCTGGTGATCCAATGCTGTCCCTGTGAGCTGTATAATCTGTCTTTCCTCCCACATCTCAGGACAGTATCTAGCATTCCCTGGAGGGTGGAGCCTGACTATTGTAACAGCCAATGTGCTGTGGTTGTTTGTTCCACATCCAGTTCTGAAAAAAGAACTGTGCAAAGGATATCACTGAGCCATCCGTCCCCCCAGCCTTCCAAAAATCCCTTGAAAGAGGTACAATGATCATTGACCCCATTTTACAAAGAGTGCATCTGAGGCAAAGGAAGTTTAACCCGCCTGGTCAAATCAGTGGTAGAAAAGACGTGAATCTTTATTTTCTGAATTTAAGGCCTGAGTTTGTTATCTGCAAAATACCACCTCCTAAAATAAATCAATATTTGTTTATTAACTACAGTTGCTTTATGTGAATGTCCCTAAATCTGCAACACAGACCATTACTTTGTTACAGAAAATGGTTTTGATACCTGAAAGAATAGAAGAACTCTAGAATCTTAAGGTACATGATAAGAAAAGATAGATGTGTGACTAAAATATAGATGTGTTTTTTTAGTAGACTAAAAACATAGATTAACTATTAACTAAATCTAAGCATAGATAGCTAATGCCAAGAAACAGTTCAGATGCAGCTTTGTGTCAAGAAATGAAATAAAATAGAGTATGTGCTACCTACTCACCTCCTTCAACAGACACCTTAGTTCTACTTTCTTTCTCTTTCATTGATTTTCCTGGAAGTTTCTTTTTTCTCTATGTTAATCTAGGCTCCACAAAGCCCCTCAGCCTATGTCTTTTTTGTATTTATAATTATAGAATTTACCTCCTCAGGGAATATCAGATAACACAGAGAACTCAATACTTTAAGGTAACTATAAATACCCCACATTTCTCCAGCTCCTTCAATACAGCTTGTCCATTCTAACTCCATCTGGTGGAGATGTGGGTGACCATTCCCTGTAGTATTTTCCTAATCTTCTTGGTATCACTGCCAATTTGTCATCTTACCTGACATTTTTCTATTTTTTCCTTAAGATTCTATAGCCAAGATATTCAGTTACCAAATTAAATTTTTAAATAATTAAATATCAGGAGGGGCTTTAATATTTCTACCTCAGGGACATAGCATATTAAAAACTTTTTTGTTATTTTGGTTTTGATTCAAATGCTTATTAACGTGATCAAATCAAATCAAAGGGAAGAAAGGAGAAAGCCCTAGGGGATGAGGGGCTGTTAATAAGTAGCATCAGCAGAAGATCATTAAATGGGCCTATCCCTGGGAATTGAGGGATAGTCACAAACCAATAGGAAAGGTTAGAAATGTAGCAAAAGTGGTTGGCAGCACTGACTGTTTGGATAGTCAGTTTATGCCACTCCACACAGATATATGCCTGTTTCATAGACACATTAATTCCACATACAGTTATATAATTATTTCCACAGTTACCTCAAAAAAAAAAAACTTACAAGATAAAAGATATCGAAGCAACATCATTCAATTGTTGAAAAAAGACAGCCAACCCAGGATTAGAATTGAATCCTGATCAGATAAAAATCAGGTAACAACTTAAAAACTCTAAAACCATACATAATTAAACATTTAACTGACCTCTTTTGTTACTTGAGAGTGGTAGATTCTTTTAGGTAAAAGAAAGAGAGACAGATAGAGAGAGGGGAGACACAAAGAGAGAGACAGAGAATTAAAAATCTTGATTTAGGAATATATTTTAAACATATGACACACAAAGATAATATCATTAATATATTTTTTTAAAGATTTATTTATTTATGCATACAAGAACTGGGGTACAGGCCAGAGGTGTAGAGGCTGAGAGGATTCACCGGAGACAGAGTAGGGAACAGAACAGGCAGACTGACTGAAACACACTGCTGAGGGGAGCAGTGGGTGAGTCAGGAGAGGTCTGTGGGTAGCTCCCTGGCTGGGCATCGAACCCATGCTGCAGCAGCTGCGGATAGCTTCATAGGTGGTGTCTTAACCCCTTGTGCCACCAGGTAGGCCCTAATGTCATTAATGTATTATGTGTCCTTGAAAAACAAATAAGGAGTGAATGAATATGGTCACAGACAAATGGACTGTGAACATGAACAAATGTTTTAGAAATAAGAAATACAAATATAATAGACCGAAGAAACATGTGAGCGAATGTGTAGCTTCAGAAAAAGAGAATTGTACATTAAAACAAACAGGCCTCCAATTTGCTGTTAGATTATTTCAAGGTTGGTGATGTTCATGAGTTAGGCTTTTTCAAATACTCCTGTGAGGATAAAGAAATAAGTGTTCCTTGTAAGTCAATTTGCATTCTGTTTCAAGACGTCAAAAATATTTCTACTGTTTTACCAAATGATTCCATTTCTCAGAATTTATCCCAAAGAAAACATGAAAACCATTCAATGAACTAGAAGATGCTCGCAATATTTATAATAGCAAATAAGAACTCAGAGATGCTAAGCACAGTCAATATAAAAGGTAAGGTCTTTCAGTTCCTGAACATTCATGTGGATGAATACAGCAGCTTATGTTTCCAAAAACTAAACAAAGTAGAGAGAAAAAATGGTCATGTTTCATAATTATCAAAAAAGCAGGGAAAAACTAAAAAACACATTGCCAGTGATTTGTGGTGAAGAGATGAAGGACTTTTTTTTGTTATATTTTTAAGGTGAGTACTGTGTTGGATTTTGGAGCATTTAGCTATTTTGTTACAAACTTTTTTTTTTTTTAAAGCAAAGGCAATACAGTAAAGCCACAACTTACAAATGTAAAACAATCTGTTCTCTTGAGAACAAGTTGCTTTTCAGACTTGAATGAAAATACTGAATCTAGTTACCTGTAGGCAGTACTACAACCCTCTAACCTGTAATAATTAGATTGTAAATCTTCCATCTGGAGCTAGGATTCTGTACCGTTCATATAACTGGAAATGTGATGTTGGGTGTGCAGGTAACATGGCCACATGACTGCACCATGGTTCCTGTTTGAGATTGCACAGCCAAACCAGGGTCACCACCAGCGTCGGGGCTCAGGTGGACATGTGGATGGAGAAAATGCACCTGTTCCTCCAAAGTCTTTATTGTCATCTGCCAGTATCTACCTGTCAGGTACAACTACAAACTCGATGATGCCCCCAGAGTTTCAGTGCGCAACCTGTGTACCTGTACATGACAACTTTGAGCTATGTACGGGATGCCAGAGTGGCTGCTGTGTAAGATCACAGGGCCTCAAAGGCTAGGTCTAGAAGAGATGCAGAGAGAAGTGAGAGGGGAAGTTGTGCTCCCAACCTCGACCTGCACTCCCCTGTTCCATTTAGTGTTTGGGGCAGCCCATGCCTGGAGGAGCAGGAGTATGGTTATATCTGCCCACCCTGCGCAGTGGCCATTGGAGAGAGAAGGTTGTGATGGAGCGTGAGGTGTACAGGTGGATTCAGAATATGGCTCAGAAATGTGAGAATGAAACATCCTAGTCTATACATTCAGGAAGAATATTCCTCTCTTGCAGCTTACTGTTAAGGTCACACAGACATTACGTGGACAAATGGTAAATGCTTAAAAGTGATAACTAAATTAAAAAAAAAAAGCTTACTCCCATTAACATTTGAATAAATTCTAGATAAACTCAGTGTACTTTAAGGCATTCCTCATGCTGTGTTGGAGACAGACAACTAAAACTCTGAGTGTTGAGATGAAGCTAGTTCACCACAGCTGCCAGAGTAAGTCTCCTAGACTCTCAGTACCTTCATGTCCTCATATATAAAAGAGGGATGGTAATATTTCTCCTTCCCAATGAGACTCTGGCTATAGGGTAACTCCACACACTGAAAACCCCACATAATACCAAGGACGTTGTGTGTGTTTGCATGCCCATCCATGTGTGTCAAGTTTCTCCTTAACTTTCTTGCTTGTCTGATTTCACCAGGAGCAGACACCTTATACAATGTAAAAGGAGCTTGCATGTTCTGGTTTGATACAAATAGGGTATCTGGAAACTATTCAGCTCTAGTGCTCTTTTGGGAAGGCAGAGGAACTCTGGCAACAAAAGCAAAAGATAGTAGCTAAGTCCTTGACTTCTTGGGGGGCTGCAAGTAAATAAAGAGAGGTGACTGGAAAATGACAGAGTGACAGAGATTGCTCTACCCCTAAAATCTGAAGGAGATCCCATTCCTTTGGCAGCTTCCCAGCTACCCCATTCTTGGTGACTCCCTGGAAACTTGCCTTGAAAATAGAGTTTTGGGCCTCCCAGGTGGAGCAGGGAATTGAGCACCGCACTGTGAAGCTGTCCGCAGCCTCTGCAGCGCAGGTTCAATTCCGGCTGGCCGGCAGACCTCTCCTATCTCACCTGCTGCTCCCCTCAGCAGTGTATTTCATCATTCTGCCTGTTCTGTTCCCTGCCCTGTCTCTGGTGAATCCTCTCAACCTCCCACGCATCTGGATGGTATCCCAGTTCTTGTATAAATAAATAAATCTTTTTTTAAAAAAAGAAAATAGATATCTAGATTCCTGCTATGAGTGAGACCATTCGGTATTTTTCTTTTTCTTTCTGGCTTATTTCGCTGAGCATGATCCCTTCCAGCGCCATCCATGTTGCTGCAAATTGCATGTGTCTATCTTTTTTGAATGCTGAGTAATATTCCATGGTGGAATCTAGAAAACTTAAATAAGAGACCAGGAAAAGGAATAACTATAAGAGAATAAAAATCAACATCAACAAACAACTATGAACCAGAGACACTCTATGGGGCTTGGGGGGTGGGGAAAGGAGGGATTGGGGTCAAAATAAGGGGGTTGCAATTGTTTGGGGAATATAAAAATAAAAATAAAATTAAAAAAAAAAACACCAAACAAGAAAAAAAAAATAAAATAGAGACTTAATGCTGACTGAGGACACTCCCTAGCTAGTATTTCAGTTTTAACTAAGAGAGAGAGAAGACTCTCTTTCCAAATACATTGTTTGGACAGTTACAAATTGAGACTAGTTGATTGTGTCGTGTCATTATTTCCGGATAGACCCATGATGTACTCCATATAACTAAGACTGTCTCTGCTGCTGCCATCTTGCTACATCTGACACCAAGATGAATGTGGATGAATTCCTCTCATCTGCTTATTACTTTGTTAAAAATACCGGAGTTTTTGAAGTGAGAGGGAAAGCACGTACAGGTGTGGTTTTGTAAGGAAGAAGAAGATATTCAAAGTTAGCGACACACTTCATTGGGGATCTTTGGGATGTGTGCTTGTGTATCCCTTAGTCTATTTCACAGATTCAGAAATCAAAGGATAACAGATGAAAAAGTTTCTTTGTTCTGAATATTCACCTGTTAGCACAGATCTCATCTAAAAAAAATATTTGCAGATTCTTCCTCTTCTGCACTTATTGTTGATGTAAATGACTTGCAAACATTGAACTTCGTTAACTCTAAAATATGTGAGCCTTGACTTTTTTTTCCTGTTTTCAACATTCAAAAACAGGTTTCATGAACTATGAAAAATTACTTCTAGTGAGACTGAAGTTACAACCTGTGGGTGATTAGGAGTAAAATGTCCATACCCCATTGCTCCCTCACCTCGTCATAAACATAGGCAAATGTGTCCGTGTTCCCTATAGGAAGGAGACATTTTCAATCCTAAAGTTCAGTATAATACTATCATCACCCAGGTATTACTTTTCCAAGTTTTCTGAATTCTGCTTTTCCTAGAAGCCTAGCATTATTTCATAACGACACTGCCCCATGGCGTGGGAGGAACAATATGGGGCTTGGTGCCCACATGAAATTGGGGTTGTAATGATGTCAGGAAAATGGGAGGGGGCGGTAACTGCAGACTCCAGAAGAGGCTAAGGCTGCTGTCCTCTCCACAATGCTCACCACTTGATAGTCTCCTCTAATTTAGCCTCCATCTCCCACCCCCACCTGCCCCATCACACACATACTGAATCTGCCTGACTTTCAAAATTCATTTTTTTTAAGATTTATTTTTCATTTATTTATGCATACAAGTGCTGGGGTGTAGGTCAGAGGCACGGGGGTAGGCGAGAGGACCCACAAGAGACAGAGCGGGGAGCAGAACATGCAGATTTACTGAAATACACTGAGGGGAGCAGCAGGCAAGACAGGAGAGGTCTGCTGTGCCATGTGGGTAGCTCCCTGGCCAGGGATCAAACTCAGGCTGCAATGGCTGGTAATAGCTCGATAGCACTGAGGCTTTAACCCCTGTGCCACCAGGGAGTACCCAAAATGCAATTTCTGATGATACAGTGATTTCTCTAAAACTTTATTTATTTGTTTATTTAAAGGATTTGAAGATTTATTTATTTATACAAGCACTGGGTACAGTCAGAAGCGCGGGAGGGTGAGAGAATCCACCAGAGCCAGAGCAGGGAGCAGAGCAGGCAGAAGGACCGAAGTACACTGCTGAGGGGAGCAGCGGGCAGCAGGAGAGGTCTGCGTGCCATGTGGGACCCTTCTCCGGTGGCCGGGGAGCAGCCGGGGATCGAACCGGCGCTGCAGAGGCTGCAGGCAGCTTCGCAACTCAGCACTCAACTGCTGCGCCACCGGGGAGGCCCTTCTCTAAAACTTTAAGTATTCCTTCATGCATTTAATACAACAGTGAGTCGGTGAGACAATGAAACAGTAGGTCTCATTTTACTGATGGGGAATCTGAGTCCTGATGAGGCTATCTGACCGCCTCATGGACACATCCCAGTCAGTGGATGAAGATTCAAACTTAGATTTGTTTGAAAATTCTGTCATGGAGGGCTTCCTGTGCAAGTTTGTTTGAATTTTAGTTTGGATGATGATCTATTGGTGACTCAGACTTCCTGATAGTTAGTGTATTTACTAGTATATTGTCATTCTCAAGATACATAAAAGTTCATATCAGTGCTCCTGCACAAATCCATCCCATCCCTCTTTCTTACCTAAAAAAAAAAGGGGGGGGGTCAACTTCATAGAACAGGAGAATAAGGTTATGCTGCTAATCATTTTATCTCCATACTCTAGCAAAATGCCTGGCATATGGATAGTGATTGATATTTCTTAAAGGAAGAAATGAAAGGGGGGTTTTAGTTTTAGGTTGGAAGCAATGTTGCTGGGACCATGAAGAAAGAGATAAGTCAACTCATCCAAGCACACAGAGCAAATTATCCCTCAAACAAGACTTTTCCTGAACACTTATGTATGCAGAAGTGAACCAGGGGCTGATTCTAGATTGAGATAAGTCTGGAGGATGAGGATGATGTTAGGTCCTCCAAAAGCTCAAACATTTGGCCCAGTTCCATCTTCCATTGCATTCGTGTGTGTTATACCAAGCTGCCAGTGATGTAAATAAAACATTCAGGTTTCCTGCAGAAATGTTACTCCACTATCCTTCATGCAATAATGCAGCACTTTGTAACAAGCTTTATAATGAGGCTATGAATTAAAGTGATGCATGACTTTTCTGAGGTACAATATGCATCACAACAGCCTGTATTAACAATTTAAAACCATATAATGTGCTTTATAAGCTAATAAAGTAGCTGCCTCTAAATGATTTATCAAATATGAATAATGCATCCAGAAATAACTTACAGGAACAGGGCCAGCTCCTGCTCTCCTTTGCTAGCTGGCTTTCTCCTCAGATGATACTGAGGACACGTGGGGCAGCTACCCAGCTCCAGCCACCAGCCCTCATGCTCTGCCAGGAATTCCGTTGGAGCTCTCCCCAGAGGGGCCTGCCTGGCCCCCTATTCCCAATGTTCCAGGGGGCTTCTCCCCAGTTCTGCCTCTCTCTCTACTCCCACTCAATTTTCCCTCAGCTTTCTTCCACTTGGAGTACCTTCATCATTCTTTCATCCTTCTTGCTTCATTCAAAAGGGGCAACAAGTTATCCCAGAAAGTTTCCGTATAGGAGCAGTGAATACAGAAGATGAAGTGGTCAGAAGGGACCACTCTGAGGGCTCATGGCCCAGAAAGAGAATAGTTATTCATGGCTTCAAGGTGTCTAAGATACAGTCACATGGGGTTTAAAATGCTCACCTCTCTAACTATGAACTAGATTTCATGCTCACAACTTCGTCTTTTGATCACTGTCTTTGTAGACTCTCAACAATCATTATCTGAAGACTAACGTGTGGTGCACTTTTGTCTGGGTCTATCTGGAGAATTAGATTTTACACATATACAAAGCCATAAGTACAGAGAAAAAAAAATTCAAGAAAAAATAGGTCCTACCTAACAATCAGAACCAGCTAGCAGCCTAGAAATCTACCGGATAATTAAACAAATGGAACACACTAAATTTCAAATAGGCATGAAAACTTGCTAGGAGGAATAAAAAGAGCCATCAATGGCTATCATCCCTAGCAAGAAGCAAAAGAACAAACTCACCATAATTTGGAGTATTGAATAAAAAAATGTCAGCTTTGTACACATTTATGAAATACATGTGTGGGCTGGCAAAGTGGATTATATCACTCTGAGCATAGACAGAATGTGCTCCCACACAAAAATTCCTTCTCATACCAGATGCAAATAGGCAATATGTCCAAGGTCGCATGCAGGTAGGAAGACTGAGAGAAATCCCCTCTTCACAAGTACATAGCAATTGTCCTCTGGAAGCTGGAATAGGGCAGCAAAGGAGAGAGCGAGTGATCTCTGGATGCACAGAAGGCAGGGAGTGAGTGGGGATTCAATACTAAATTGAATTCCTCAGCAAACCCAAAACTTGGAATGTCTGTACAACAGAGAAACTTCACAGTGTATCTCAGTAGATCCTGTTCTGCTCCCCACTCTGTCCCTGGTGAATCCTCTCACACACTCCCCACATCCATCTGGCCTATACCCCACTTCTTCTATGCAAAAATAAATAAATCCTTAAAGTAAATACAGGAAAAATCCTTATATGGATTTTTTCACAAAAGTTTTGAAACTAGAGGTGAACTAGTTCAAATAAATCTGCAATAATGCCCATATCCAAGTCATCAAAGACTAAACTCACTCAGACTCCCCTCATCCAATATTGTCCTACAAAAAAAATGGGTATGCCCTTTTTTGGAATTAGACAAAGTTTATCTCAGTCCCTACTGTTTTTTATACAAATAGCTGATACTATATAAAAACTTTCAAAACACATGAGGAAGTAAGGGAAAGCATGTCACGGTCAAGAAAGAAATCATTCACAAAGTACCAGATAAATTAAGAGACAGGGAAATTAAAATAATTTCTACATGTGGTGGATGACTTTTACCAGACTAGCTCACCTTCATTAACAACTGTAAAACTGGATAAAATATACGTATTTGTTAAAAAAAATTTTTTTAAATGAAGAAAATCTCCAGAAAGTGGAAATTAATACAATTTTAAATAACTCATGGGTAAAACATAAATCAGAGAAATTAGATAATATTTCAAAGTAAATCATAATGAAAACATAGACTATCAAAATGTATGAAAAGTCACTAAGCATTCATTATAATAAGTTTTACAGTTTAAGTGACTTTATTTAGAAAATGAATAGTGTAAAATTAACAATCCAATATACAGAGGTAGAAAAAGGATAAAGTCTAAAGTGGGAAGAAAATAGAAGTAACAAAAATAAAAACAAAATTAACTGGACAAAATATGACACATAATATACAAAGCAGCACATTTAAAGTTGCCTAGAAAATAAATTTGATAATAACTCAATATGACTAATCAAGAACATAAGACAAGATTCAAGTGATTGATAATAGGAATTCATAAAGCAAACACCATCATAGAGCTAATAAACAACATGGCAAACAGGACATACCAAAAACAGCTTTGTGATGGGGCCTCCCTGGTGGCACAAGAGGTTAAGAAAGAACCTATGAAGCTGTCCACAGCCACTGCACCACGAGTTCAATCCCCGGCCAGGGAGACACCCACATGCCACAGCAGACCTCTCCGGACTCACCCGCTGCCTCCCTCAGCAGTGTATTTCAGTCAATCTGCCTGTTCTGTTCCCCATTCTGTCTCTGGTAAATCCTCTCACCCCCAAATCTCTGCCCTGTACCCCAGTTCTTGTATGCATAAATAATCTTTTAAAAAACCAACTTTGTGGTAATAATTCAATAATTCTAACACTTTATATGAAATTAATGGATTTCCCCCAAAACAAGCAACAAAAGCAGGAATTGAAATACAAATAGTTATAAAAATAATGACATCATAAGTAGAAACATTTCCATGTAGACATTTCCAGGCATGGATGGCTTCACCCACCAGTGTTATTAAATATTTTCAGAAAAATAATATCAAGCCTATACAAATTATTTTAGGGAATATATGAGCAAAGAACCATTCCCAATTAATCTTATGGGGTCAACTAATTCTAATACTAAAAGAAATTCTAAAAATGATCAATATCTTACCAAACAGATGCAACATTTCTTTACTAAATATTAGAAAAATAAATCTTGGAATATATAACAAGGATAATATATTATAACCAAATGGGGCTGATTTTAAGAAAGGAAAACTGATTTAGCATAAAATAATTACACAGTTGGGCTTCTCTATATTTAGAGTAAAGGTAAAACATTATATGGTCACTCTAACAGATGTAGAAAAAGCTCCAAGATCCAATGCCTATTCACAATGAAAAAGAAAAAAAAAATCTCAGCAAACTAGGAATTTAGAAAAAATGAAAAACATTTTTAATACTTACATAGTGCATCTATAAAAAATAGACTTAACATCATATTTAAGGATTGCCAATTATTGCACGCTTTTCTCTTAAGTTGAAAAATGGGGAAATGTATTCACTAATATAACTTCCATTAAATGTGGTACTTTAAGTGTGATGCATTAAAGCAAGAGAAGGAAATGAAAGGTAAAAATGTGATAAAGAAGAATTAAAACTATTATTCTTCAAAGATGACATATTTTTGTGTGTAGAAAACATGAAATGGAAAAGATGCTAGAACGTAAAATCTGAAACTGGTCTCTATACAGGAAGGGCCAGAAGAGACGAAAGAAAGATAAAGAGCCCTTTAGACTGGTAGGTAGTGGTTTTAACAAGCAAGGGAACTTACATACCCCTTGTCTTGGGTGGCTGAAGGTAGCTCTTCATTCCTGCCTGCCAGAATCATTATAGTTTAAAGACTCCTTAGCTGGGTCTGTCACATATCTCATCCATATGGTCTCAACACCTTACTTCCTCAAGCCAGTGTCCTTGAAAATGACTCCCACTATGGGAACAGTGGGCAGAACATACATTGCAAAAATAGTGGAGAGGCCTGGGAGCCTCCCACTGCCTACGTTCATTTGAACATGGTCATATCCTCATATCTTTCTCCTCTAAAATAAAAACAAGGTTGTGACATTATAGATAGGTGTTTGACTTTTGTCCTTGTTTTCTGACACATCCCTTGGAATTTCCTGGGTGATAGGAACATCCTTTGTTCTAATGATGTTATAGCTTCAGGATGGGAGCTTGTCACTAGTAAAACCAAGCCTTGTTTATAAGCCAGAAACTCTTAGACCCACCTCCAACCTTTGGGAAGGAGAGTCTGGAGACTGAGTTAACAATCAATCACACCTATGTGATGAACCCCCCCCCCAAAAGAAGCCCTGAATAATGGGAGAGCTTCTGAGATGATTAGTACATCTACCTGCTAAGAGGGTAGCATATCCTAATTCCTTGGGGACAGAAGTTCTGTGCTCCGGATCCTTTTGAACCTCACTCTGGGCACCTCTTCTGGTCATTCATCTGTCCCCTTTCTAGTAAACCAGCAAAAGTAATATAGTGTTTTCTAGATATTTGTGAGCCATTCTAGAAACTCTGACAGGTTAATCAATTTATAGGAACTGCTTAACTTTGCACCCCAGTCAAACAGAAGTGGGGGTAAGCTGGGGCTCAGCTACTATGACTAGCACCTGAAGGGAGAGAAGCTGTGGGACTGAGCCCTTAAATCTTTGAGATTTGATACTAACTTTAAATATGTAGTATCAGAAACAAATTGAATTGTAGGATTCCCAGGGACTGTCTAGAGAGCAGGATAATAGGTTTGTGTGAGGAAAAAAAACCCTCACATTTGGTGTCAGAAGTTCTCAGACAAAAAAACAACTCAAGGTCAATGGACCATTAGTTTTATTTATACACATTATCAACAAACTCCTGAAAAAAAAAAAAAACATATAGGCTACTATTTACAAACTTAACAATAAGCATTAAATTGCAAGGAATAAGGTTAAATTGCAAGGAATAAGGTTAAAGGAATAAGTTTTAAGACCCCTAAAACCAGCAAATGTTAGTGAAAGAAAATAAGAGTTAAATAAATGGGGCAATATGTCATGTTTATTGATTGGAAGAGTAAATATTACCAAGATGTCAATTCTCATTAAATTTCTAGAGATACAGCCCAATTTCAATGAAAATCCCACCAGGTGTTTATTGTTGTTGAAGATATTGACATGCTGATTATAAAATTTACATGGAAATGCATATGATCTATAATTGCCAAATTATCTTGGAAAATAAATTAAAGGATTTATAATACCTGATTTCAAGATTAATATACATCTACACTGATAAAGTGTGGCACTGACCTCAGATCAACAAAATGGAGTAGAGAGTTCATAAACACTCATAAATATTCAGTTAATTGATTTTTTAACCAATGCCAATTCAATTAAATAGGGAAAGTCTTAAAAAGGAGTGTTCAAACAACTGGAATTCCATTTGTCAGGAATAAAATTTGACCACCATTCACTTCAAATGCAAAACACATATTCAAGATGAATCATATATTGAAACCTCTTAAACACAAATGCTAAAATTATAAAGATTATAAAAGAAAAATTCCAAAGTGCCAAAGTCTCTTAATGACATAAGTAGGGATTGTTAAATAGAACCTTGATCCATGAAGCACAAATCACAAGAAGAAATAGAATTTTATTGAAAATAAAATTTCTTTTAAGTATCATTAAGAGACATGTTTTTCAAAAAGTAAAAAGCCCAATCATAGTTTAGAGAAAATGCTCACAAGACAGGTGAACATAATAAAGAATTCTTATAAAGCAATAACCCAAGATCATCCAAACAAACAAAAGGGCATAAAATATTTGAATATTCTACCAAGGAAGACCCATCTATAACCATTAAACTCTCAGACAGGGAATCTGTCAACAGGGAGTAAAATTATAACTACATTAAGTTACATCTTCATAGCTGGTAGGGTGGCTAAAATAAACTAATGGGAGTATCCAATGTTGTCAAACATATGGGGAAGGTAGAACTTTCACCATGGTGCTAGGAGTATAAAATGCTACAAACTTTTGGGCAAATTGTTTAGTAGTTTCTTGTGAAGTTGAGCATACATCTATTCCAACTCTATGCCCTCGTTAGTCTGCTACTTGATATTTTCCCAAGACTTACTAAAAGCCTATGTACACACATTTCAAATAAAGTATCTACATTATCAGCCTTATTCATAAGGGCTCTGAACTGGACATAGCCTGATATCTACGAATGGGAGTTTGTGCAATTCACTGGTGGTGAATATTTATAGGACAGACAACTAGTCACTGATGAAAAGGAATGGACTTCTGATAAATGCAATAACAGGGGAGAATCAGAAATCACTGCTGAGCCAAAGAATCCAGTTGCCCCAGGACACGTACAGAGTGATAGGATTCTTATAAAGCCCAAGGCGATGCAGCACGCTATGCGGCAATCAAAGAAAACATTTTCTCAGGGCTGTGGGTATGAGGAGAGTTGGCCAGAAGGGAGTACAAAGGAGCCATCTGATACGATATGCACATTTGAAAGATTCTGAGTGCTATTTACATGCATGTACACAACTGTCAAAATAATAGAAATGAACATTTTAGATCTGTGCATTGCTTATATATAAATCCTCCCTCAGTACAAAATAACTTCTTCAAAAGAGGGAAAGAAAGTCACAGTAAGAATATGTATGAAGATGGTTGGTAGTCTGTTGCCACTGACTTTGAACATTCTGACAAAATTTTCCTGTCAGGTAGACAGGGGTAGAGTCACAACATTCATAACAAATGAATCACTACAGGGTACAGGGCCTCCCCTGGTGTTGCAGCAGTTGAGTGCTGGGCTGCGAAGCTGCCTGCAGCCTTTGCAGCGTCAGTTTGATCCCCAGCCACCGGCGAGGGTCCCACATGGTGAGAGACTCTCCTGCTGCGCCCTCTGCTCCCCTCAGCAGTGTATTTGGTCAGTCTGCCTGTTCTGCTCCCTGCTCTGGTTCTGGTGAATACTCTCACCCTCCTGAGCTTCTGACTGTACCCAGTGCTTATATAAATAAATAAATAAATCTTTAAAAAACAACAACAACAAATGAATCACTACATTGAACATTCACTAAAACCTTATCCACTCCACAGGGAAGAAAGTATTTGCCTACAATCATATAGCTTGTAAATAGCAGATCGAAAATTGAATCTCAGTCTGCCTCCTGAGCCCCTATCTTTTGCCACCACTCTGGTCTGCTTCCCCTAAACTACTTGATTCTAACACTCGATAAATAGTTTTGAAATATAACAGAAAAATGGGCAAAAAATAAACCACAGGGACATAAGCTAAAATATCTGAAAATTCTTTAAAGGATCATTCTAACTAAGCTGAAATGAGAAAAATGCAAATTAAACAAGACACCAGGCAACACTCAGAAGAAGCGTAAACATGGAAGAAGGTGCACCATGCCAGGTATTGGTGCAAATGTGGCAAGACAAGAAACCTGGCATATATATCATGTCAGTGTTTCAGGGGACTATCCACAAAATAATTCATGGGATTAAGTATGCATAGGCCATAGGTTGAATCACTTTCATTCCAGAGCACATATCTTAGAAAGTTCCCCAAAGGATCTGCACACAATAGTTGACCACAGTGGTGTGTGTGTGTGTGTGTGTTTGTGTATTACTCTAAGCATCAAGTTGAGTGACACTCAATAGGAAATGGATGAGTAATATATTATGAATCCAGCGAAATATACTATGGAAACAATGAACTGATGAAATACATAGATTCAAAGTTACACTTAAAAAATGAGGAAATTGAGTAAAATTAAATAAAGCACAAGAAAATGTATGTAAGCTGAAACTATACATGCCAAACAACACTCTCTAGTATGCATATTTATGGACATCCTGTAAGAGTGAAGGTCTATTCATAAGGAAGAGAAATACAAGTAGAGATCAGGAACAGAAGGAAATTTTTAAAATAACCATCAGGGTGTTTTAAAAATAAATGATAACAGTTCTTGGTAACAAAATATGATAGACTGAATTTCAGCTGCTGTGATTCAAAATTCAATCACTTTGAGGATCAAGAAAAACTGTTGATCAGACTCCAAATTCAGATTCAGATCTGTGCAAATACATGGAGAAAAGCTCAAGACACTGAATCATATTAGACTTCAAAACAGTGAGCTCCAATGTGTGTGTATGCATATGAGCTTGTGTATGCGTGCATGCAACAGCTGTGCATTTCTAGAGAAAGTTCCCCTAGGGAAAACGAGAAGAACCTGGAAATCTTTGCTGCCCAGAATTGCAGTTCCATCCAGTCTCTGCAGATCCTTAGTATCAGGGTGTCCACCTCTCAGCAGAGATAAATATTTGATTTAGATGACACTCTGCTGGAGTCCATCCACTGACATCCCATAGAGAAACTTCACAGAGAAGAGGATTAAGCATGGGCCATATTCCCATCCTTGCTTAAAATATAGAAGGAAGCTTAGTCTCTGCAAGCGACCCTGTTATCACTAGCCTGTGACAGATAAAGCTGGGAGAAGGAGCTGTTTTGCCATCTGACCTTTTCCCTGGGTGCCTCCTCAGGCTGCTGAATGACCTGCAAATAGCATTGCCCCAGCTTTCCACAATAAAATGAGCACAGTCATATGCTCAGGCTCCAGAATACCCTCATTCTGTTTAGATATTTCATATCTGATCACTTACTGGCCCAGACCTCTCCTGCCGCCCGCTACTCCCCTCAGCAGTGTACTTCGTCAGTCTGCCTCTTCTACTCTCCCCTCTGTCTCTGGTGACTTCTCTCACCCTCCCGAGCTTCTGACTGTACCCAGTGCTTGTATAAATAAATAAATAAATCTTTGGGAAAAAAAAAAAAAGAATGACAATCTCATATATGAAACTAGTATCAATTTGAGGACAAGTGAGTCTAAAGAATGAATGAATGGATGGATGGATGGATGAATGAATGAATGAAAGAATGCAGTATTTCATGCCCACGCTGATGACACTCATAAGACATAACAGCTCATATCTACTTACAACACACCCCAAAATCGCAGAAACCAGACAGCACAAAACAAAAAGCAGAAGCATCAGCAAGGGTGAGTGGTCTACAAAACTGAGTGGAAAAAATGGGCAAAGGGGAGTCAAAGGATTTTAAAAAATGACATTACCTGATAGTCATGCCACCAGGTGTGTGGGTGAAGATCCCATTAATCAATTTGAGAAAGAAAACAGCTTGCATCTGAGCTTGAAAAAACAAACAAAAATGCGAGGATGAGAACATCTCACCATAGGCAAGTTTTGAAGGAAGAAAGTGCCAACCCACTGCCTAAAAACACCAGCAGGAGGCAATGACAGGTCCTCATCAAGAGGAGCACTAACTGCTTTGAAGTGGCATTAGAGAGATCGTCTCATATGTTATCACTGTAGTTCATATTGATTCATTCTCTGTAGTTGAATTATCTTTAAAAAATTTATGGTGCATTTTTATGGCAATAGCCAATCATGCATATCATTAGTGTGCATAGCAAAGAGTTTAAGACAAGAGGAGACTGATGGCTTTTCAATTATTGATGCAAATGAATTGCCAAGTGTAGCTAGTTTAGGAAATGCAATAAAGAGCAAAAGTCAAATCCCTGGTTTTGAACGCACACACACACAACCACACTAAACAAACTCATCTGTCATCTTAGTACTTAGTACTTAGTGAAGAAGGCAATTAAGTTACTGAAAATTTCAGACACTGCTGGAATTTTATATCAGAAAATGACAAGAAATAGCACAGTCATTGTACCTAAGAAAGAGATACTCAGATTTTTCAAATTAAGAAAAACCTCCAGAAGTCATGAAGTCCAAGCCTGCCTGGGGCAGGTGTCCTGTCCAGGAGCCTGTGATGGTTGTCGCCAGTCTCTGATCTGACTGGAGAGTAGTCAGTTCTGCTTATAGAATGGAAGTCAATGCATGGGGAAATGTGCTAACCAAATTAAGAAACAGGTCATTTGTCCACCTGTATTGGGGTTTCACTGCTCAATTTCTGGGTTTCCTTGAGCAAATTATTTTCTCTAGACATCTTTTGGTTTTTGTCTCTAAAATGGAAAGTGATAGTGGTTATTACTTCATGTCAGTGTTTTAGGGATTTAAAGAGTGGTGGAATATAATACAAAGGTACAGAGAAATGGGTTCATATTGTAGTTGTGCTTATGTTGGTAACATTCATCTCTACATCTCAGGAAATTGCTGCAAACATCACTATCGATCTCCCCAAAGCACCACTTTGAATTCCTACTCTCTACTCTCAGTACAGTCCACTTAGAAACTCATTTAGATGCTTTTAATTAATTCCATTGTGTTTAGTATCATTTCAAAATTTAACTCTGTGCTCAAGCTGACATCCTGTCACATCCATTTATAATTAGTAGATAGAATTAGTTCCTGTAACATGAAAAGACTAAGAAAATATATGACCTATCTCAGCTTCTCATATGCCCATTAACAAATACATTTATATATGTTGCACTTTCCCTATTCCTGAAGTCTCAGATGATACCTATTCAGAAACAACATTGACCAATGATCTTATATAGGCTCTATATACCCTCCCTCAAAGCTAAAACCAAGTTATAAGTCTACATAATCATTCAATGCTTTCAACCAAAATAGCTAAATATCCATTGTCAATCTCCATCCAGATGTTGCAAAGAAAACCTATATTTAACATATTCCAGTGGAATCCTAATGAATACCTCCAACCAAAATGCCTATGTTCACTGAGTGACTATCTAAGTACTCAGGTCATATAGCTTTAAGTCCCCTTAAAACCTCCCTTTCCATATGTCTGGAATCCAGTTGAAAAGTTATGTCAGGTATACCTTTTTAAGCTCTGCCTTGTTTCTATTTACTTATCGCCAACATAATAGCTATTTTAATTCAATCCATCTTTGTCATGAGAACTACTGCAATGAACTCCTGGTTGCTCATCTTGACTGCTGTGTTGCTACTTTAAAATCTAATCTCCATGCCACACTCTCTCTAAAGCACTTATTCAACAGCATTCAAAGGGTAAGCCTTTTATGATCTGGCCCTGCTTACCCCTTAAGCCACATTGCTCTGTGTTAGCCTCTCACTCACTGCGCTGCTGTCAGACTAAGCTTCGTACAGTTCCACTCTATCACTTTTAGTGATTTTTGCACCATTTGTCTTCCTATCTCTTCAGCTGACTCTTATTAATCATGCTTAATATAGCTATCTCCTGGAATCTTTCTCATACCCCTCTTCTTCACTTTCATGTCACTCTTCACTGTAGTTTTCTTTTTCTTCTTCCATGAAGTGTAAGTTTTCCAAAGGCAGGAGTCTAATAGGTAACTGGAAGCGAATTCAAAGTTCTTTTTTTGTGTGGAAAGGTTGTGTCTAAAGCCTCTCTTTATAAACTATAGGCATATTGCTGTGTGCTCGACCAGGGGTATAGATGCAGTCACCAAATACAGCATAGAGTTGAGCGAGGGCTGTGGACAGAGCCATAGAGGATGCTAGCAAGATCCTGCTGTATGTAACCAAGGCCATAAAAAAGCAGGAAGAGCAATTTTGGGGTTCATGTGATATTTTCAGGATATAAGAAATCTCCAGAGAAAAATGCAGAAGGGATATAAACAAAGGGCTCACATTTGTATCATGACAACTAATCTATAAAGCAGGTTATCTGCCTGCAGTTAATGAGGCTGACAAAATATGAGAAGCAAAATCAAGAATATTGAAGTTTAGTGCAGTATTTAGACTACACAAATAAGGAAGCACCTTATTTGAATGAATTTGTGTGGTGAAGTAAAAAGGAGAAAAACAAAACACAAAATTGTCCATCAAGACAAAGAATATAACACATAATTATAAGATTCACAAAAAAACATACAAAGGATGAACTTAGCCCTTTTACAAATCCTTTATATCAGACAAATTGGACTGAAAAATCACAGTGTACAAGGCATGGCTGTTAAAGGATCTTTTGTTTTGAGCTTCACCTCACACCAAAGCCTTGAGGTTTCTTGATTCTTTAATACTATTGGGTTTATTTTTATACAGGTTAAATCACCTGTTGTTAGAATGTGGATCTGGGTCATTACACAGTGAATTTTAATAAATTAAACCTGCTGTCCTTTTCCAAAATAACACATGGGTCAACAACTATGATTAAGTTGTCTATATTAATAAGTGGTTATATTTAGGATAATTATAGTTACCTCTAAGTGATTTGTATAAATGGGAAATGTCTTTAAATAGTTTCAAGTTATTTATATCTTCACCTGTGATATGTCCTATGTGATGAAATATCTGCAAATGGATACCCAGGAGTTTTAACTGCCATATTTAATTCAACATCCAAGCTAATTATTCCCACTAAGAAAGCAGTATAGCAGAGAGGTTAAAGACACAGATAGCAAAATCCCTGGGTTAAAATCCTAGAATCCTAGCTCTGTAACGAGTTCTTTGACCTTGAGCATGCTGTTAATCTACCAACTGCTCACTTGTAACCTGAAAAGAATAATAGTACTCATTATACTGGTGTTACTCTAAATATTAAAAAAGTTAATATAGTAATAAAATGTGATACAAATAAAATATTTTATAAAGTTCTTAGGACAGAGTGGTATAGGGGAAGGACTTAATTTAATTATAGTATTGTTCGCTTATTGTTTTGTCATCATTTTTTCAATAGAAGATGGTAATGAGGTAGTGAGGGAAAGGTAAAACAGAAAATGTAAGAAGAGAAAGGGTAGAAATTATTATAAAATATATTTTACATAACATAATACTATAGTGTTAGTAGTTAATGTCATTTTCTGCAAAACCAGGTGAAACAAAACCTTTCAACTTGGATATTTTCTATTTCAAATTCTGAATCCTATAGCTGATGGTGATCAATCACCCTATTCTGTTAATGGCATGGCAAGCATGCCAAAACATTTTGAGGAAACTGGGAAAAGACAATTTTCCAAGTTTTGAGGAAAATCATCCAGTTGCAATGAAATAACTCTTCACCACAGCCTGAGTCACATCCTTTAGGCCTTTGTGAAATAACAAGTTTTTACAAATTTGACCATGTAGAGGCTAGTGATAAAGCTGGATTTTATTCACTTCTCTTTTTGGTGAAGTTCCTGAATTGATGGATTTCTAATTGGTTTTCAGATGTATTGAGTGCCCATAAGTTACCAGATAGTTGCCAGATCCTGGGACTACAAAGACAGACACACAACCCACAATAAGTCCAACTTTAAATTTCCTCTGTTATAGAATTGGGGTGTATGAAAGCATAATTCCAAAAGCAGTACCATGGGACATGATTGATGGGAGGAGGGGTAAGGGGTTGACAAAATGCTTTTATTTTTTTTTTATAAATTTTATTGTTATATTCCCCATACAATTGACAAAATGCTTTTAAATCACATGAAATGAAAAATTAAATTTATTGCAGGAGTGAGGAGTTATGAGGGGAGAGGAGTATGTTAGCACAAGACTTCATCAGTGATACATTGAATTGGTCTTTGAAATGAGAACTGTTTCTCCTAGACTTCAGATAATGAGACTGTAAAATATATCACTCAATAATATTTAAAAAAAAAAAAAAAGAAGAAGAAAGGACTTGGGAACATGGCGTAAGGAGACGCTGCGAGTAAGATCTCCCATTAAAAAAAGTTAATAGGGAGGAAAAGCGGCAGGTCCCAGTGAGAACTGGGACACGGAAGATAAATGGTTGACTCCAGCAAACTGCCCGAAGAAGAAAGTGGCCATAAAAGAGGACCAGAAGGGAGGAAAGCGCAAAACCCTGCTCCCCTCCCCCGCCCACAGAGTCGGCACTCTCCGACCAGCAGAGAGGAGGAAAAAAACAAAAAAAACAAAAAACAAAAAACAAACTAAAAGGACCAACAAGAACAAACTACGCAGAAAGTGGGACTGTGAGTGGAAAGGAACTATTTCAGCCACCACACCCCGTGAACGGGAGCTGCGGAGAATCCTGCAGGATCCGCCTCGAGGTGAGCTCCAGGCGCCATTAAAGAGAGACCCCGCCCCCCAGGAGGAGGCCTGCACCAGCACACAGCCCCAGGCTGCCCGGTAAGCTTGCGCAGAAAAGCAGTGCACTGGAAAAGCAGACGCGGATCGGGATCGGGATCGGGATTGCGAGGAAAAGCAGTGCAGTTGAAAAGCAAGCACAGGTCCCCGCACCTGCGACCTAGGCTTGCGGGGAGACGCGCGGAGGCCCTCACTGAGTGAGCAGGAACCAGGCGCCCAGGCACGGAAGCGGGATTCAAAAGGCGCCATTCCCGCGCCACTGAACTGGGCTACAGCCCAAGTCCTGGAACTGAGGGCTTTGGAACTGAGACCCGGGGCACGAAATTAGGGGCGTGGGTTCCCCACGACGGTGGGGCACAAGGCAGACACAGCACCCCAAAGCCGTTGAGGTGTACCCTACCATTCCCGCTCTGTTCCCTGTCCCATGGGGTGGAAAATCAGCTCCCCAAGGGCTCTAGGAGAGATCTCTGGCACCGCCTAGCGAATTGAAGCCAGCAGAGGCTCCTGGAGGAGCCAGTGGCCAGCTGGGGAGTTAGCCCACGCCGGGCCCCTTCCGACCAGTAGTCTGAGCCCACAGGGGGAGCGAGCACCCACAGCCGGGGCAGACCAGGCGCGCAGAAGAGTGTGCCTGAGACCGGACGCACAGGGAGTGTGTCCCACATCACCATTTTAGAACAGGGACATTTCTTCAGTAAAGACTACATTTCTTCCATAAAGAAGGCTTCCTCAGGAGCCAGAGGTGAGCGGGGGAAGGTCGCCCAAGCCAGACCCCCTCTGGCCTGCAGTCCAAGCTCAGAGGGGGAGAAGGAACCCACTGCCAGGGCAGACCAGGCGCACAGGGGAGTGTGTCCCCACATCGGCATTTTAAAACAGGGACCTTTCTCCAGTAAAGACTGCTTGAAACTGACATATGGCTCCTGGAAGAACCAGAGGAGAGCAGAGAAGCTCACCCAAGATGCCGGCCAGTCCCAACAACACAGTGTCCCAACGCATACGGCAAATTAGAAAACAGACAGAAGGGAGCAGAATAACCACACGCAACCTAGCAACTCCCCAGGGAAAAAGCACACCACAAAAAGAAAACCAGCCCCCAGATTGCAACGACAGTAACTTGGAAGAACTTCTGAGCCTTCCAGAAAGAGAATTTAAAATTGCCGTGATTAAAAAACTGACAGAAGTCATAAAGGAAAACAATGATAAGGGAAAAATAATCAACGATCAGAAGAATGCAATTGAGTCCCTAGAGAGGGAAAACAATGGTCAGAAGAATGAAATTGAGTCCCTAAAGAGGGAAGTAAAAGAAATGCAAGAGATCAAAGAATTAATGGAAGAACTAAAGAATTCTGGGAAAAGCAATGAAAGCAGAATAGATGAAATGGAAGAACGAATAAGTACTCTTGCAGACACAGAAATAAAAAGAACCAAAACAGAAAAGGAAAGAGAAGTACGAAGGAAAAAGAATGAAGAAAGACTTCGGGAACTATCTGACTCCATGAGGAAAGGAAATATAAGAGTTATAGGAATACCAGAAGGAGAGGAGAGAGATGTAGGAACAGAGAAAATATTCAAAGAGATAATTGAAGAGAACTTCCCAAATGTGAAGAAGGAGCTAAAAATTGATATACAAGAAACAAGAAGAACACCAAACTTCCACAACGAAAGGAAAAATACAGCAAGACACATAATAGTAAAGCTCCCAAGAATCCAGGACAAGGAAAAAATAATGAAGCTGGCAAGAGGGAAGAAACAGATAACATTCAAAGGAAAGCCAATCAGGCTGACATCGGACTTCTCCGAAGAAACACTACGGGCAAGGAGAGAGTGGAGGGACATAGTCAACAGACTCCAAGAAAACAGATGCCAACCAAGAATACTCTATCCCGCAAAGCTCTCCTTCCTCTTTGAAGAAAGAATATGGACCTTCCCAGACAAACAGAAACTCCGGAATTTTATTACAACTAAACCCCCACTCCAAAAATACTACAAGGAGCCCTAAAGCCAGAAACTCAGATGGACAAATAACAATGAAAGAAGGCCAAAAAAAAAAGTTATTAAAAGAATAAATAAATAAAATCAAAGGAAAGGCAATCACAATGGCAAATACAGATGCTAACATATCAATATTAACTCTAAATGTAAATGGAATAAACTCTTCAATAAAAAGACAGAGAGTTGCAGCCTGGATTAAGAAACAAAACCCAACCTTTTGCTGTCTCCAGGAAACACATTTAGCTACAAAAGATAAAAATAGGCTCAAAGTTAAAGGATGGAAAACAATCCTACAAGCAAATGGACCAAAAAAGAATGCAGGAACAGCTATACTTATATCAGATAAAACAGATTTCAAACTCAAAAAGATAAAAAGAGACCCCAATGGTCACTACATTATGATCAAGGGGACAATACTTCAAGAAGAAATAACACTCATTAACATATACTCACCAAACGAAGGAGCACCAAAATATATCAGACAACTGGTGTCCTCTCTGAAAACAGACATCAGAGAAAACACATACGTAGTGGGAGACTTCAACACACCACTATCAACAATGGATAGATCAACAAGACAAAAAATAAGTAAAGAAACCAAAGCTCTAAATAAGGACCTAGAGCAATTGGGCTTAACAGACATCTATAGAACACTAAACCCCCAAAAAACAGAGTACACATTTTTCTCAAGCGCACACAGATCATTCTCCAGGATCGATCACATACTGGGGCACAAGACAAACATCAACAGATACACCAAGATTGAAATCATATCAACCATCTTTTCTGACCATGAAGGCATCAAACTAGAAACAAACCATAAAAAGAAGGCAAGGAACTTTCCTACCTCATGGAGATTAAAAACCACACTAATGGAAGACCACTGGACTAATGAGGAGATCAAAGAAGAAATTAAAAAATTCTTTGAATTGAACGACAAGGAGGACACCAATATCCTAAATGTATGGGATGCAGCAAAAGCAGTAATAAGAGGAAAATATATAGCAATAGAAGCTCACATCAAGAAACAAGAAAGAACTCAAAGAAACAACCTAATCTCGAAGCTCAAAGATCTAGAAAAAGAACAACAAAAAAACCCCAAAACCAGTAGAAGAAAAGAAATAATAAAAACCAAAGTAGAAATAAATGAAATTGAAACTAAAAAAACAATCCAAAAGATCAATGAAACCAAGAGCTGGTTCTTTGAAAAAATCAATAAAATAGACAAACCCCTAGCCAGGCTCACAAAGGAAAAAAGGGAGAAAGCACAAATACACAGGATCATAAATGAAAGAGGAGAAATCACAACGGACACAGCAGAAATCAAAAGAATAATCAGTAACTACTATGAACAGTTATATGGAAACAAGTTCAACAATCTAGAGGAGATGCACAAATTCCTACAACTCTACAATCACCCAAAGCTAGATAAAGAAGAAATAGAACACTTAAACAGACCAATTACAAGCAGCAAAATTGAAATGGTAATCAAAAACCTCCCCAAAAACAAAAGCCCAGGACCTGATGGATTTACAATGAATTCTACCAAACATTTTGAGACGAATTAGTGCCTATCCTTCACAAACTCTTCCAAAAAATTGAGAAGGAAGGGACAATACCAAACACGTTCTATGAAGCCAACATTACACTAATACCAAAACCGAACAAGGACAACACAAAAAAGGAAAACTACAGGCCAATCTCCCTAATGAACACTGATGCAAAAATCCTCAATAAAATTTTAGCTATCAGAATCCAACAATGTATCCATAAGATAATTCACTAGGACCAAGTAGGATTCATTCCAGGGACACAAGTATGGTTTAACATCCAAAAATCAATCAACGTTATCCAACACATCAACAAAAAGAAATATAAAAACCATATGATAATATCAATAGATGCTGAGAAAGCTTTCGACAAAGTGCAACACCCATTCATGATAAAAGCCCTTGAAATTCTTGGGATACAAGGAACATACCTCAACATCATAAAGGCCATCTATGACAAGCCAACAGCCAGTATCATTCTCAATGGTGAAAAGCTGAAAGCAATTCCATTAAAATCTGGAACAAGACAAGGATGTCCACTCTCACCACTGCTTTTCAATATAATACTGGAAGTCCTAGCCAGAGCAATAAGACAAGAGAAAGACATCCAAGGAATCCAAATAGGAAAAGAAGAAGTCAAGCTATCACTATTTGCAGATGATATGATAATATACATAGAGAACCCCAAAAACTCCACATAAAAACTAATTCAACGCATCAATCAGTTCAATAAAGTGGCAGGATACAAAATCAACACGCAAAAGTCAGTAGCCTTCCTATACACAAACAATAAATCTGAAGAAGAAGAAATAAAAAAAAAGTCCCTTTTTTATTGAAACAAAAAAAATCAAATATTTGGGAATAAATCTAACAAAAGAGGTAAAGGACCTATACAAAGAAAACTATAAAACACTGTTAAAAGAAATAGAAGAAGACACAAAGAAATGGAAAGACATCCCCTGCTCATGGATTGGAAGAATAAACATTATTAAAATGGCCATCCTTCCAAAAGCAATATACAGATTCAATGCTATTCCAATCAAAATTTCAATGTCATTCTTTAAAGAAATAGAACAATTATTGATGAAATTCATATGGAATCACAAAAAACCCCGAATAGCCAAAGCTCTCCTGAAAAAAAAAGAAGGGAATGGAGGCATCACACTCCCAGACTTCAAACACTACTACAAAGCCATAATCATCAAAACTGCACGGTATTGGGACAAGAACAGACATACAGACCAATGGAATCGAATAGAAAATCCAGAAATAAACCCACAGATTTATGGTCAACTAATCTTTGACAAAGGAGCAAAGACTATGCATTGGAGCAAAGAAAGTTTGTTCAATAAATGGTGCTGGGAAAACTGGGTCGCTACATGCAAAAGAATGAAGCTTGACCACTACCTCACACCATACACAAAAATCAACTCAAAATGGATTAAAGAACTAGACATAAGACCGGAAACCATAAAATATATAGAAGGAAATATAGGCGAAACACTACGTGATTTGCACATCAAAGACATCTTTACAGACACATCACCCAAAGCAGTGATAGTGAAGGCAAAGATAAACAGCTGGGGGTACATCAAATTAAAGAGCTTCTGCACAGCAAAAGAGACAATAACAAAAACAAAGAGAAACCCCACCAACTGGGAGAACATTTTTGCACCCAACACTAATGATAAAGGACTGATCACAAAAATCTGCAAAGAGCTGATGAGACTCAACAACAACAAAGAAAATAATCCAGTCAAAAAATGGGCAGAAGAGCTAAAAAGAAACTTCTCTGAAGAGGAAATGCAAATGGCCAACAGGCATATGAAAAAATGTTCAACATCACTTGTCATCAGGGAAATGCAAATCAAAACTACCATGAGATACCATCTTACACCAGTGAGAATGGCACATATTAAAAAAACTAGCAACAACAAATGTTGGCGAGGGTGTGGAGAAAAAGGAACTCTTCTGCACTGTTGGTGGGAGTGCAAACTGGTCCAACCACTATGGAGAGCTGTGTGGAGATTTCTGGACCTACTAAACATAGAGCTTCCATATGATCCAGCAATTCCACTCCTAGGTATTTACCCAAAGGACACAGAAACATTAATTCCAAAGAACACCTGCACCCCTATGTTTATTGCAGCACTATTTACAATAGCTAAGCTTTGGAAACAACCCAAATGCCCAAAAATAGATGACTGGATCAAGAAGATGTGGTACATATATACCATGGAATATTACTCAGCATTCAAAAAAGATAAACACATGCAATTTGCAGCAACATGGATGGCGCTGGAAGGGATCATGCTCAGCGAAATAAGCCAGAAAGAAAAAGAAAAATACCGGATGGTCTCACTCATAGCAGGAATCTAGAAAACTTAATTAAGGGACCAGGAAAATGAATAACTATAAGAAAGTGAAAATCAAAATCAACAAAAAACCATGAACCAGAGACACTTTTTGGGGGGTGAGGGGCAGGACGGGAGGGATTGGGGCCAGAATGGGGGGGGGCTGCAATTGTATGGGGAATATAAAAATAAAATTTATTATTTAAAAAAAAAGAAAGGACTTGGATAGAAAAAAAATATTTAAAAAAAAAAAACAAATGAAGGATATTAAAGAGTTAGGTATAGAGTCCAATAGAGACAGACTGAAGGCAGTCAGGAGCCTTGGGCTTGGTCATAAATGTAAAGAGTTCATTAGGGGCCTCCTTGGTGGTGCAGGGGTTTAAAGTGTCAGCACTATCAAGCTATAGCCATTCACTGTGACCTGAGTTTGATCCCCAGCCTGGGAGCTGACACACATGGTGCAGCAGACCTCTCCTGTCTCACCCACTTCTCCCCTCAGCAGTGTATTTTAGTAGATCTACCTGTTCTGTTCACCACTCTGCCTCTGGTGAATCTGCTCACCCCCTATACCTCTGGCCTATACCCAAGTTCTTGTATGCATAGATAAATAAAAATAAATATTTTTTAAAGATCTCATTAAATTGAGAGTTGTACATAGTCCTGTAATAACTGAGACAATGAATACTATTAAGAATCAGAATTACATTCTATGTTTTAATTTTAGAAAATCTGCACAAGAGGAAGCAAGTTCAACCAGGAAATTCTAAAAGAAGAACATCCAAACCAAAGCAATGCCAACTGAATGGTCAAAGGGGAACTGATTGGAGAGATTTAGAAAAGGTCAAAGTCAAGAGGACTCAGGACCCAGCTGATTGGAAAAGTAAAACATGAAGAAAAGACTAATATGGGCCCATGATTTCCAGTAGAATGTTGAAAGGGTGTCTATAGATTTTGAAAAAAACAAACAAACAAAAAAAACCCCAGCAGGTTAGTAATACATGAAGCATTTAGTTTCACCACAGTTCTCTATGAGGTGCATAAGGGTCCAAGAGCAGACATTCATGGGTTGTGGAAATACAGTTCAGGAGCACAAGGAAAATTCTTGTATTATGGCAGATTCAGAACACAAATGTGTAAGTGGTATTTTAAGCCAGAAGTCATAACAAGTAAGAGGGAAAAGCAAGGACTTATGAAATGTAAAATTTAAGGTGTAAAGATGAGATTTAAATAGGGGATCCAACAAAACTGCGAAAGGTATGACTGAGAGAGAAGGACTGCTGACTTTCTAATTGATAAAGGCATTTTAAGACAGATGGAACTATGTAGGTTATCCATTCTCCACAGAGGTCAAGGGACAAAGTTTGAAAAGCCATTAGACTTAATGTTTAAGATACCAATTTTCCAGCTCCATCCATGTACCTGCAAATGGCATGAGTTCATCTTTTTTTGATTACTGAGTAATATTCCACTGTGTATATGTACCACATCTTCTTGCTCAGTGAAATAAGCCAGAAAGAAAAAGAAAAATACCAGATGGTCTCACTCATAGCAGGAATTTAGAAGATCCAAATAAGGGATCAGGAAAAAAAGACTAATTATGATAAAGTAAAAATCAAAATTAACAGGCAACTATAAACCAGAGACATACTACAGGGAGGCAGAAGGGAGTAGGATCAACAAAAGGGTGGTGGGAATTTTATGGGGACTATAACAAAGATGAAAATGCATACATGGTACAAAAATGAAAAATGATGTAAAATATATAAAATAAAAAGAGATAACAATTTTACTGGGTTGATGGATGAGGGGGTGGAGGTATAAACGTCAGCTTAAAAAGACAAGAGCTTTAAATTCAATATTTGGATAATGCAAGAAATGGGGATGGTTTGTTTAAAATTAACTCTTCTTGTGAAGATGTGCTAAGATTATAAACACTGTGTAAATGTAACAACTGTGACATAGTATTTGGGTGATTTGACTGAAGCCCACTCACCCTCTAATGACAGTAAATAGGACAAAATGCAAATAATAATAATAATAAATGTCTCTTGTTTAGTTTCACGTATTCCTTTTAGGGTGTTGAACATTGTATAGAAAAATTAACAGAATGCTAATTTTCCAGACTTTCCTCTATTTCTAACTCCTTCATCAAGCTTTCTCAGAGACTCTTAAGAGACAGACTACCCAATCCTAGTGTTTATAACCTCAGCATTGTTTAATGCTAGTTAAAAGTCCTATGGAAAGTCTCTAACTGCTTTTGTTTCCCACACTGGCTCATACTTAATGAGGACTGCATTTCTTGTTTAAATTCTAAAGTTTGTTTCTTACTGAAAACAAAGGGAACAGAAAACAAGCAACACTAAGTCTGACAAGTCCCCAGAGGCATGCAGTTCTCTTGTTCTTTAAAAGCTCTCAGTAGCCTTTGTGGAATTACCAAAGTTCATTCCAGAGACAAATAAAAAACTTAGTTCTGTAGTGACAATTCCATTCACCTTTAAAGAAAAAAAAAAAAGAAAACAAGAATAGCTTAAAAGTCTAGATGTTTGGTTTCAGGCAATATTTTACTTTTCATTCCCTCCAATCAATCTTGAAAACATATTTTAGCTTTTAAAATATAACACTTCAAGATATCAAAAGGAAGGGACCTCACCTCAAACAAAGTCTAATGTTGAAAACTGGGTCTAGAATGATAAGATTGTTTTTGTGAATTAAATGAAAGGAAAATAATCAATTTCATTGAAATTATTGGTTTATATTGTTGATACACCCTGTTTGGATTTCAATATAAACTGATTAACAGTTAAGATATTTTTCATGTTAAGAAAGAATGAAAAATGATTTGATGTAACTGAGAAGCATATATTCCTCCCTAAGTACTGAAGGCATTCTGTCTCTGAAAAGACAGTCCATATTTCCCTGAGGTTTCTAGAGACCAATTCCATCCTTATCCCATCCACATGCCAGTTCTGTGGAGTATCTGTAACCTCAGCATGAAGTATGCTTATGGCTCCAGAATTTTGTTAACACCTTGATAATGCCATGCTTTCCTCTGTCACTCTTTTGAGTTAGTATGGCTGACACACTGAAAATGTGCACAAAATATACTATGTTCACCCAGAATTCCTCAACTACTTGTACTCCCAAAGGAACTTCAAATCTGTCAAACAACAAAACAGAAAACACACACACACACATATACGTCTACAACATTCATCATTCTTGTTCAGAAAAGGTGATATCATTGCCATTTTATTTAGCACACTCCTCATGGGGCTTCATAGTTTTCTTTGTTTGGAAATCAAATCTTAGCGGTTATGCTTATTTCTAAATGTTCTACTATTTTTTTCCCCCACACTTGATGAAAGCCATTTCACCTTTGGATTGAATATGATGCAGAAAATGGTCATTTTTTAATATACTTTTTTTTTTTTTAAGATTAAACACTTCTAGGGCCTCCCTGATGGCACAGGGGATTAAGTCTCAGCACTATGAAGCTATTGGCAGCCACCACAGCATGAGTTCGATCCCTGGCCAGAGAGCTGACCCTCATGGCACAGTAGATCTCTCCTGTCTCGCCCACTGCTCCCCTCAGCAGTGGATTTCAGTAGATATGCTTGTTCTGTGCCCCACTGTCTCTGGTGGCCCCTCTTAGGCTCCCACCCCTGCACCTCTGGCCTATACCCCAGCTCTTGTATGCATAAATAAATAAGTCCTCAAAAAAATGTTATGTTTAAATTAAGCATTATTGAAAAGCAAGGTATGAATCTTTGCTAATCTATGGCAAAACTGTCTCAGAACTTTAGAGTTTTTTTTTTTTTTAATTTTCATTAGCTCAGCATATTACAAGAACTTGTACGAAAGTTCCATAGCTCTTTTTTCTAGTACTTCTCTGCATATTTTTTTTTTTCTGGTGAATACTGGCAAGAGATATTATTTGGCTTTAGTTTTAAGACAAAATTGGGAAAGTTTAACTAACAGTTTTCAAGTATTAAATTGGATTCTGCTCCAATTATTCTTTCTAAGTACTGGAGATTTTTGCTTGTGGGGATTCTGAGACCATATCTAATTCTTTGGTTATTTCTTGAATTATACATCATGTAAGCCTACTGACTTCCAGATCAGCTATAATTTGATTGTAGACTGGAGAATTTTCTGAGACTTCCAAAAATAATTCTCCTGCAATATATTTTATCAGGAAGTTCCATTTGCAAATAGTTCCCTACCAATTAAATTGGTTAGTATTTTTAATTCAACAGAAGAGGAAATGTTCTTCTATAATAGTCCTAAAGTAAGATGCTCTTACTGAGACAATGAAAATGCTTAGGATAGTTAAAGTTCTTCCTACTTGAGTGGATTTATTAATGAAGTGGATATGATATTCTATGTTAATGGGATCAATGGTAGATATTATGACATCCGTGTAAAATAAGAAAACCACATAGCTGGAACCTCCTTAAAACAATCTTTTCAGAAGTATGAACCTATAACCCTAAATCACATACATTGTGGTAACCCAATGCAACCTCAATAAAAACAAATAACTCTCTTTTATTTTTGGCAGTCATAATTTTGATTAGACATAAGAAAAATATTTAGGGCCAATATATAAAAGGCACATGAATGGAAAGAAGTCAGAGTAAACAAACTCATTCATTTCAAGTGTTCAGCCTCAGAGGGTACCTCCAAATCAATAGGTCTAATTGGATTTGATGAACAAAGTCAGAAGTACTTATGTGCATACACACTTAAAATAACAATTCATAAAAAAATATTTATCTTGGAATCAACTTTTAAATGTGTTGTTCTAGAAAGTTGAGTTTCACTTATTTTTCAAAATAATTTATATACTAGTCATAAGCAATTTAAAAATGAATGTAAGAAAATAATTCTATTAGCAATGTCATAAAAAATAAATTAGGAGTACATTTAATAAAGTAGATTTATGTACTGACAACTACAAAAATCCCTAAAATTATTGAAGATTAAATATAGAGACTTTCCACACTCATGAACTATAGAATATTAATATATCAATTATTTCCAAATTTACATATAGGTTTCATGATATCTTATATAAATCTTAGAGGATTTTCTCCAGTCTTAACAGGGCAATTTGAGACTTTAAAAAAAAAATACAAGGTATCTAAATAATGAAAAAATCTTGAAAAAGGAGAAATTTTTTTAATATAATTTTTTTTTATTTTTTATATTCCCCATACAATTGTGACCCCCTTATTTTGACCCCAATCCTTCCCCTCCCCAACCCCTACCCCCTAAAGAGTGTCTCTGGTTCATAATTGTTTGTTGATTTTGATTTTTACTTTCTTATAGTCATTCTTTTTCCTGGTCCCTTATTTAAGTTTTCTAGATTCCTGCTATGAGTGAGACCATCTGGTATTTTTCTTTCTCTTTCTGGCTTATTTCGCTGAGCATGATCCCTTCCAGTGCCATCCATGTTGCTGCAAATTGCATGTGTTTATCTCTTTTGAATGTTGAGTAATATTCCATGGTCTATGTGTACCACATCTTCTTGATCCAGTCATCTATTTTTGGGCATTTGGGTTGTTTCCAAAGCTTAGCTATTGTAAACAGTGCTGCTATAAACATAGGGGTGCAGGTGTTCTTTGGAATTGATGTTTCTGTGCCCTTTGGGTAAATACCTAGGAGTGGAATTGCTGGATCCTATGGAAGCTCTGTGTTTAGTAGGTCCAGGAATCTCCACACAGCTCTCCATAGTGGTTGGACCAGTTTGCACTCCCACCAACAGTGCAGGAGAGTAAAAGGAGAAAAAAATTGGAGGACCTATGTTATCTCATTACAAAGTTTACTGCAAAGTCACAGTGCTTAAAATGGTGTGGTATTAGCATAACTATGGGCATAGAGATAACTGCAGCTGAACTGATAGTACACAAATGAACAAATTGATGGTTAATAATTGTTTACTTAGTTGTCAAGACAATTCATAAGAATAACCTTTTCAATAAATGGTGCTGGGACAATTGGTAACTTCATGTAAAAAAAGAAACAGACACACAAACATACAAAAACTGAAATTTTTACCCCATACCATACACTCACATTAACTCAAAATAAAACATGGTTCTAAATGTAAAAAATAAAACTACAAAAGTTTTAAAAGAAAACAGGGAAAAATCTTCTTTATCTTAAATCAGGCAAGGGAATTTAGAGACAATTCCAAAAGCATGAGTCATAAAATAAAGATAATTTGGTCTTAAAATAGAAACAAAGTCATGCTTAAAAACATACTATTAAAATTAAAAAATAAAGATAAACTGGGATAAAATACTTACCAATATGTTTGATAAAAGAACTGATATCCAGAATACATGAAGAATACTTATAATTCAATAAGACAAGTGACCCAATTAAAATAAAAAAAAAGATATTTCAAAAAAATGTATGAACAGCTAATAAGTACTAAAAAGGACACTTAGCATTATTCGTGATTAGAGAAATGTGATTTAAAACTGCAGTGAGATTCATCCACTGTATATAATAAAAAGGCATATAATACAAAGAGATGAAGAGATAGAAACTAAAACCATCTTATTCTGGACAATTTTTCAATTTCTTACAAGGTTTGTCATAGTCATTAAACACAGCAGTTTTTCAGTCTCATGTATCTAATAGAAAAATGAAAACTGTACCCACACATAGACTGAGCTATCACTGGTCATTGCAACTTTACTCTTGTAGACAGAATTGAAAAAACAATTCAAATATCCATCCAGCTGGTGAGATGATCAAGAAAATCTGGCCTGCCCACAGCATAGACTAATATTCATCAATAACAAGGTATGAAAGGTTAATAAAGATACAATATGGATGGGCTTCAGAAACATATCATGCTAAGTCCTATAAAATCTGAATTCATTGGAATGGGTGGGCACATATATATTGCTTATAGAAGACGACCCTCTATGGATAGTTTCCTGATTGCTACTATGAGAAGCTTCTGGAAAACACTTATTATGAAATTGATTGTGAAAAGTCTGCAGTTATTGAAGATTTTGTCATGTCACTGAAAAATTAATCACAATGCCAACACCAAAGAAAGTCATCCTGGACATATAACTGACAGCACGGCTGGGGCCCCAAAGTTCACCTTCAGTTCACTGAGGTCATATGCAAAGAAATAAATGTGAATCAAGTTCTAGGTTCCTGTTGCACGTAGATCTGAGGTTAATGCTCCTTTGGCATTTATCTCTAACCTCAAAGATGATATTGGAATCCCCAGGACAATGCAGCTTCATCCCCCACTTACCATTAAGAGCTTCCTTTCCACTTTTATTTTTATTAAATACCAAAATATACTTCTGCAAATGTGTGAGTGTTTTTATATTTCATATAACATTACTTGTATTTAGAATAAGAAAGGGAAACTTCAATCTATGCTCAAGTTACCCCTTTAAAACATAAGCTTTAGTGGACTTTTTTCCAAAAAGGCTTATGCAGATTGACCTGCTAGGGTTTTATGCTTTTTGCATGGAATTTGGTCTGTACTTCTGTCTTTACCACAGAATTTAATAAATTAAATTTTTTTCCCCTTAGAGAAAGAATATACTCTGAAACCTGTTTTAAAACTCTCCAGTGTGGTAATTTAAACTGGCATAAATATCCACTGTAAAGATGGACTGAAAATATACAATGAGCTATTTCCCCAAACACTGTTTAAGATATTCTCATTTTGTCTACCATCACATTAACTAAGTATTTCTAGTTAGACAAGACTTTATTTATTATTATTATTTGCTTTCTCTCTTCAGTACAGCTGCATTACATCCACTGGGATTAACAAAAATTCTCTTTTAAAATCTAATCCTCTTCTTCAGCTAAAAAGAAGAAAAAAATGCTATGTAGGCTTGGTATGTGTCCACTGAGTATTCAGAAGATTAACATTTATATAATGACAAAAATTGTAGCTTGCTCTCTTTCTATGTATGGACACACACATATACATCTAGTCTCAACAGTATTAAGAAGCTGGACAAAAATTAGTCCTGTCTAACTGAACAGAAACTCCACACAATTTGTTCATTATTTATACAAGGTCACATAGCATATTTGATCCAGATTTGGTCTTATTCCATTTTTCCCAATACTGTCAATAGGACTGAGTAATTCCTGAACTTCATAATGCAATTAATCTGTCATTAACTGTGACATCAATCATTGGATGTGGGATTTGCTTACCCTTTAATTTAATGAATCTCTATTATGAACACATATTTGTTCTTCCTTTCAGCCCTGGAACACTGAAGACAATCCACTTACCATTCTTTTGGTGGGTCCAATATATTACATTATTTTTTAGCAATATTCACAACCTCCCCTTGACCTACATGAGAAGAATGTACTTCTGTGTTCCTCTGATATTGAGCACAGACATGTAACTAGTTTCGGCAAATCTTGCACAAATGTGCTTTTTTTCTCTCAGGCTTCTGCTACTGTCAAGACAAGAACATGGATTGGTAGCCCATTCAATAAACTCATAGGCTGTATTTAAATATAAAAAACAAAAAGTTCTACAGGTGTAGCTTTAGTATGTGAATTTGATTAGTATCAAATCATTGGAAACATCTTTTTGAGAAAGTCATGTTTAAAAACGCGATGCCCATCTGATCTAAGGAGTTCTGGGTCATTCAAGTCATGAAAACACTTGAGGTTTCACAACTTTCAACAGATAGGAAGAAGGAAGAAACATTTACTTAACCACCAATGAGAGAGAGAATGTTACGTACTGACTCTTCAGCAATGCCCCAGTAAGATGATGGCAAAGGACGAATATTCTAGAACAACATTCAAGAGGTATAGCAGTAAATGAACTGAGGAATCCTTCTCAAGAACCACAACTGAGGTCTAATCAAAAGCCTTTCCTATCTCAAGGTGATATTCCCTGGCAAAATTTCCACTTGGATTTTGGAATTTCTATGGCAATAAGCCTCCTATGCACTCCCTTTCCATATGTGTTATACTTTCCATGTTCCAACATTGTATGTTGTATGTATACTGCGAACATGTACATGTATTAACAGCTTATAGGTCACTAGACTTAATATTTTAAAGGGAGATAAAAGTGTATCAAAGTTTCAGTGAGAAAATCTTGGTGTAATTCTCATGAATGAATCTGTACAACTGAGCTCTCATGTGGCGTCATCCCCAGGAACCTTTGTGATTTTGAACGCGTCCTGGTCATTCTGGACTAAGTGAACCTCTGTGACAAAGGAGGAAGATTCTCAGTAGTTGTACTTTTTTTTTTTAAGATTTATTTAGTCACACATACAAAAAGCAGTGTACAGGCCAGAGGCGCCGGAGGGTGAGAGGATTCACCAGAGACAGAGTGGGGAACAGAACAGGCAGAGTGACTGAAATGCACTGCTGAGGGGAGCAGTGGATGACACAGGAGAGGTCTGCTGCACCATGTGGGTATCTCCCTGGCCCTCCGGGATCAAACTGGCACTATGGAGGCTGCGGACAGCTTCACAGCGCTGCACTCAACCTGCTGCGCCACCAGGGGAGGCCCTAGTAGTTGTACCTTCATCATAACATGGAACTTCTATCTTTTGATTCCTTTTGGGTTGTTGTTAATAGTTACTTTTTTAAATTAGGAACATTTCTTAGAGGTAATATCTTCCTCATTATTAATGTTTAGATACTGTAATTATAAGAATACTTAACATAATCAATTATCAGCTGCAAATGTAGATAATTTGTCCTTGTTAAACAAGGAATATGGCTCATAATTGCTTTCATTTCATAATAATTTCTATACATTGAGTAGTTACTGTATTCTGCAAAATATTTATTTAGCAATTTGTAGGATTACTGTGTTATTTAGATTGGTTAAAAATATGTGGCCAATATGCAAAGTAGTAGTGAGTTAGGAAAAAAGGCTTGACCTCTAAATGCCCTTCATTACAGTGATGCTCACACTACAGTCTCAAGGTGACAAAGGTAGAAGACTGGAGACACAGCAGAATGAGATGTTCTGGGAAAGAGATGAGCACGTCCTGAATGTGTGAAAGACCAGAAATGCACCGAATGTGTGCAGCCCCAGGTTTTGCAGTATGTCGTTGATGAAAATAAAATTATACAAATAGACAAACAATAAAAAAGGAACATAAGGTGATCAATATGTTCTGAGACTGAAATAAAATATCTGACACCAGATACTTTAGAAACAACAGATACACGGTGATTAGATGAGACACAAGGAAGCTTCAGAGTGAGTGATAAAGCATGTGTTCATGGAATGGAAAGGAACTATTGCAGCCACCAGACCCCGTGAACGGGAGTGTGGAGAACCCTGCAGTGATAGTGAAGACAAAGATAAACAGCTGGGACTACATCAAATTAAATAGAGCTTCTGCACAGCAGAAGAGACAATAACAAAAACAAAGAGAAACCCCACCAACTGGGAGAACATTTTTGCACCCAACACTAATGATAAAGGACTGATCACAAAAATCTGATGAGACTCAGCAACAACCAAGAAAATAATCCAGTCAAAAAATGGGCAGAAGAGCTAAAAAGAAACTTCTCTGAAGAGGAAATGCAAATGGCCAACAGACATATGAAAAAATGTTCAACATCACTTGTCATCAGGGAAATGCAAATCAAAACTACCATGAGATACCATCTCACACCAGTGAGAATGGCACATATTAAAAAAACTAGCAACAACAAATGTTGGCGAGGGTGTGGAGAAAAAGGAACTCTTCTGCACTGTTGGTGGGAGTGCAAACTGGTCCAACCACTATGGAGAGCTGTGTGGAGATTTCTGGACCTACTAAACATAGAGCTTCCATATGATCCAGCAATTCCACTCCTAGGTATTTACCCAAAGGACACAGAAACATCAATTCCAAAGAGCACCTGCACCCCTATGTTTATAAAGCACTGTTTACAATAGCTAAGCTTTGGAAACAACCCAAATGCCCAAAAATAGATGACTGGATCAAGAAGATGTGGTACATATATACCATGGAATATTACTCAGCATTCAAAAAGATAAACACATGCAATTTGCAGCAACATGGATGGCGCTGGAAGGGATCATGCTCAGCAAAATAAGCCAAAAAGAAAAAGAAAAATACCGGATGGTCTCACTCATAGCAGGAATCTAGAGAACTTAAATAAGGGACCAGGAAAATGAATATAAGAAAGTGAAAATCAAAATCAACAGAAAACTATGAACCAGAGACAGTTTTTGGGGGGTGGGGGGCGGGAGAGGAAGGATTGGGGTCAGAATGGGGCATTTGCAATTGTATGGGGGAATATAAAAATAAAATTTATTATTTAAAAAAATAAAAAATAAAAAATAAAAATCCATGATGGAGAACAGGAAAAAAAAAAAAAAAAGCATGTGTTCATTATCTATTCCGCTAGGAAACATACTTCCAGCCTAGTGATCACTGTCCTTATGCCACTGCATATTATAAGAAAAACTCCATTTAATTTTACTTGCACAACTTAAATTTGCCCATTTCAATACAGTGAAGAATGTTTAATTAGATTCAGTATGCCTTCATCATCTACTTCTTTTTACATAAATCAGTGAATGACAGATTGACGATAAATGACCAATAATTTTAAAAATCCTTTAAGTGAAATCGTTGCAGGTTTAATTTTCAAATAACCTTAGGTTTAACTTTTTCATTAGAACTACACATAGAAAAAGAAATCATAATTAAATAAAAAAATAGCTTAATTATGTTTGGGGCCTCCCTGGTGGTAAAAAAGGTTAAAAGGCAGCACTATGAAGCTATCCACAGCCATTGCTGCACAAGGTCAATACCTGGCTAGGGAGCTGACCCACATGGCACAGCAGACCTCTCCTGACTTGCCCGTTGCTCCCTCAGCAGTGTACTTTGGTCAATCTGCCTGTTCTGTTCCCCACTCTGTCTCTGGTGAATCCTTTCTCCCACCACCTCTGGCCTGTACCACAGATCTTGTATGCATAAATAAATCTTTAAAAAATAATTTTGTTTATGCAAAAACACCTTCCAGATCCTACCCATTTCTTATAACTAATCATCTCCCCTCCTACCTAATCAGTCAACAAGAAAAGGTGCTCTCCTCCCAGGACATTTGTGGAATGAGGATATCATCTTTTTGTGGGGTTACAAGACTCTCATAAAATTGTATTACTCCTCTTTCAACTTATTTCTAATGCATATATCCTGCCTTGTTGGCCTCATTTGCCACAACACATGCATGTTTTGTTACCAGTATTTCTCATAACAGTCATTATACAGAAATAAAAGTTACCCTACAGGAAGTGGAGAGGTGCTAAGGAGGAGAGGAAGATGTGAAAGAGATGCCAGGAAGGGATTAATAAGTCACATATACCTATTTTACACACAGAATATCAAAAGAACCTGTCAAGCAGGCCCATGAATCACTGACACTACACAACATCCAACTCACTATCTTCTCTCAACACCACGTGTTCAGGAATTCATGCGGCCTCAGGCAGCACTCCAAATATCTAAGGGATCATCAGTATTACTGCAAAATAGACACTGACACTAATGCCTGTTGCCAAAGTTAACACTAGATAGTGAAACTAAAACACTACTGCTTGTAGAGCCAGGGAGCAAATTCCAGATGCCATGAATGAGAAATATAGGGATGGATCCTTTCACCTAATTCTTAGATTGACTGTGAGTGCACTTAATTTTAATTAACTCACACTCATTGACTTCCCACCCTGTTATTCTGGTTCTCAGACATTTATCTAATAGTATTGCCTAATATCTAATATTATGGTCTCTCAAACAGAATCATAACTGCTATGTGAAAGTAGTTTGAAAACACCCCTTATTTGTTGTTAATCGAGCATCTCAAAATGTAACAAATATTTAATAAGTATATCCTGGATATCCAACATTGAGATTATGAGACAGCTTTGTCATGGTTACAGTGCAAAGGTAGAAACAAATATATAAGTAGAATAAAATGCATCAAAAGCTGTGAAAGAGTCATATAAAAAGAATATGTTATTTTAATGAATTTGGATAGTTATTATATAAACATACACATACATATATACATATCTGCACACTTGCATATATACTTATATATGTGAGTATGTATGTGTTTTAGAGAATAAATAAAGCAAAGAACACCAAAAAAAATTTTACGCTTGTTCTTTTTTTTGTGGGAAGATTTCAAGTCACAAAATTGTCAATCACCCTAAAATTACCAAGTATTTCTTTTCAAAGTAAGTTGAAATTAACTTTATATGGCAAAGCAAATTTAGAGATCATAGACAGAAAAGTTCATAAAGAAAAGAACAGCAAATGAACAACTCTCTTACCCTAGTAGATAACACTCGAACACTGCTTTTGTACTGAGAGATGATTATACTATTGTATTGGGTTCTCCATTTTGGTATCATTAACAGTTTGATAAAAACTTGCTGGAAAGAAGGGTGGCTACCCTATGCATTATAGGATATTCAGCAACATCCCTCAACTCAATGGACTGGATGACACTAAGACCAAACCAGTTGTCAAAATTAAAATTAAACAATGTCCCCAAACATTGTCAAATATCCCCTGGAGGCCAAAATCAATGTCCACTGAAAACCATTAGATCCAGATTGCTTGATAAGGTACAAACAGACCATATCTCTCTCCTTAATTTTCTTTTTTTTTTAAAGATTCATTTATTTATTTACTTATTTATTTATACATGAACTGGGGTACAGGCCATTTCTACTTCTAATTGTTAAACTTGATGCGACTTCTAGTTTGTCAGGAATGTTCATCCCAAGATTTGCACTTCAAGTTTCATATCTTCATTTGATTATATTCTGTCTTTTCACGAGAATACAAGCTCTATTAGGACAGGAATTTTGTCTTGCTTGCTATAAGCCTTATAATTTAAAATAGCACCCTGCTTATAAAAGGCACTGAATACATTGCTTGGACATATTTTGAAAGAACAGACACATTCCTACACATCAAAAATCAAATGAGCAAAAAAAAAAAAGCAAAAGGAGGCAATTTTGTACCACATATATTCAAATTAATTGTCTCTTCATCTGAATCATACAGTGTTGTAAACCAATGTTACCTCAATAATAATAAATTAAAAAAGAAGCAATTAAAGTATATGTAAAATAATTATGAACAGGTGTTAACATTAACAAATCATTAAGGAAATCAGATTGTTAAAAAGTAGGTTTGATATCACATTAAAAAAATTAGCAAAAAACATCTTCTAAAGTTAATCAAGGCAGAAAAAACAGTTGAAATGTGTATTAATACACAATTCCAAGAAGAATTAATCAACTTAAAACATTTGCAGATATTGCAAGTTGACTCTTATCTGATATTTTAAATAAGTAAATAAGTATAGAAGTTAAAAACTAGCAAAAATATGTGAAATAAAAATTTTGCACACTCAAAAAGGGAAAAGTGAACTCAATAATAAACTGTAACTGCAAGGTGATAAAGCACCTTATGTTTCATGGAAGATATACAAAGGAAGATATACAAATGGTCATTCAGACATAGCATAAAAAATATCAAGATTAAAAATAAGATCATAGAAGAGACAAAATGCACTTTAAAAAAAGTGATAGTTACAGCAAAAGGCAATGAAATGTCATATATATGTACCTGGAATTTTGCTGAAGAAAAAGAGTGGTGAAAATTAACATTTAGATTCATAATTCAAGAAAACAAATCTGGAAAGCATCTAATCTGCATAGATAAAGGTCCTTGTTACTGAAAAGAAAAAAAAAATGAGGTAGTACATTCAATTCCAAAATACATCCCAGTAAAATTATTGTACTCTAAAGGTTGAAAAGAGGTAACAAGTTTCTTGTGAAGAAAAAGAAATCAGTTTACATCATGACTCCAAACAGCAGCATTTAATCAAAAAGATAATGGACCATAAGAAAGTTCAAATATAGATATTTAAGAATACAAAGTACTAACTTAGGATTTTTCAAAGCAGCCAAGTTGCCAATAAGATATAAAAGCAACAGAAATTCAAAAACTAAGATGACTGAACTCATAAGCCTTTGCCAGGAATTCACTAGAGGATGAGCTTTATTCAATCAAAATGTGATTTTGAAACTTCAATTAAAGAATTAATAATAAGCAAATATATATAATTGTAGATATAAGTTTCAAATAAACAAATGGGGAAAAAGCAGATAAAGAGAAAGAAATTTATATTTTCTCACACAGTACAAATAAGTATTTGTAATATGGGAGAATTAAAGAAAGGAGAAAATAGAATTAGATCATTGTCAAATAGGTAATAGATGAAAACTAGATGACAACAAATGAAGCTGTAAAACTAATGAAAAACATAAGTAAGAAAACATGGAAATTAAGATAATTCTAAATAGCATGTATTAGATAAAGGTAACTACTGTGTCTCTCCATCTATCATCTATCTATGTTTCCATGTATCTATCTCATGATGGAGGTGCATATATATATATATATATATATATATATATATGCTTATATTTCCTAAGTATGAAACTATTTTAAAGAAAGTAAAAAAAACAAGAAAGTGAATATGCAAAGGTGAGATTGAAAACAAGAGTAAAAGCAAGGGCAAGATCTAGAATAAGCAAGAAAGAGACAGACTGAAAGTCTGCAAAGAGAACAACAGTAAATATAACGCACACAGGAAAAGTCATAGAATGATGATTTAATTGATACAAAGCATAAAAGCCATATCAATAAATGTGCTTTTTCTCTTAAAAAATAAACTTTCAAACTCATTCATAGGTAAGATCCAACTCTAAACAGTATAAAAGATACATAAAACAATGTGATTCATTGTTTAAAACAAAAGGATAAGCAAAAGCCAGGCAAATATGTAAAATGAAAGGAGAGTACCATACCAAAAGTGTTTACTTCAACCAACCAGGAATACCTTGACCCTTGTAAAGCTAAACGCTAATATTTGCAATGCAATCATCACCATTAGAAATGTCAACCCCAAACAAAATATAGTGGAAATTACTGTGATACAAGGAGAAACAAAGAAAGGAAATAAAAGGAGATTTTAAGATATGCCTTGCTACCAATTCAGGTTTACTGAAGGATTGAAAATAAATAAATAAAGCTTAAAAGTTGTAATCAATACTGGTTGCACTTACATATTAAAATAAAGCAATGTGCCATTTATATAGTTTGAAATAGGATTATACCTTATGCCACAAATAAAATATAATTTTCTTAAAGTAAAATTAATATTATCAGCATTTTTGATTGTTATGCAATAAAAGTAAAAATCAATAGCAAAATAATTAAACTTCTCTGTTATCTCAATATGCTAGAAGTATCACTATCAAATCTCCCTCACAACAGTTGAAATAGAAACAATATGAAGAATTTCTAAGAAATGATGCTGAACATATTACATCTCATAATACATGGGATAAGGGCAAAATAATGATACAAATAAACAAATAAACAAATATACAAATAAAAAAAGTAATACTTCATGAAGGAAATATAGAAAAAGCAAATAAGACTACAATGAAAATATATCTCTAATATGTGAGGTAGAAATCAAACCAAAAAGTAAAATTAATGAACCCCTCAAAAAGCTGATTTTGTTTGAAAAAATAGATAAAGCTAACATTTAGGATCATAAGCAGCAGTATGTCAGGGCATTGTTGTCACTATAACAAACAGAACTGGATTAAAAAGTAATCTGTCTTAAATATATAAGAACTATGAGAGAAAAGGGAAAATGATAAATTATCAAACTAAATTTTCAAGGTGAAGAAATTTTGCAAAGTGAGCTGATAAACCCATGTATCTTCCCTCTCCCAACTCCTAGCTCCAGCTTGGCATAATTTCAGACTCAATTTAAAAAAAAAAAAAAGGAAAAATGGCATCATCTCAAGTTGCAGAAAAAAGATTTGGTAAAACTAAATAACCATTTATAATAAAATAGCAGCAACTCATCCAACTAAGATTAAAAGGAAGCTATTTTTCAAATTTAGCAAAGATCTAAAACAATGCAGACAATGTTGAAATAGTGAAAACTTCCATTAGTAATGGAATCAGAATAAAGACAGCTTTGTTTCTTTAATACTTATTAGTCTTGCTTTTTTTTTTCCTTTTTGCCATCCAATCAGGACATGCAGTTCAATGCTGAATATAAGTGATAAGCCACATATATAAAGGCAGAGGATTTTCCAGAAAAATGATAGGTTATGAAGGTGACATGTTGAGCTTGTCAATATATACTGCTGGTGCAACTGTATATCCACATCTGACAACATAACAAACATTTTTGTTTTATTTTTCTAATTTAAACCATATATAAAAATATTAGATTTTAATATAAAATGAGCAAGTTTATACAAGAATGCTACAAAAGACTGTCTTATAAACTTGGAATAGAAAGCATTAAATAAAAGTTTAACAAACTGAACTTCATTAAACGTAAAATGTGTTTATAAAAATATTAAATATCAAACCTCAGACTGAGAGAATATTTGTAAAACAAAATCATTCATACTCTGAATGCTAAAAAAATCCATAAATTAATACGAAACTAAAAATAAATGCCCACCAAAGTACAAACACCAGCAGGTTCCTAGCATCTTTATTCATAATATCCCAAAGCTGAGATCAATCAGATGTCAGAAAAATACACTGTAGCATAACTATACTGTACAGGATAACTTGAAAAAGATAATGAAGGCAAAGTAAATATAGACACAGAAACATCTACTTCCACCTGTAATGGAGCAGGAATCAGATACACCCTCCTATGTTAATCAACCAGTAATGTAAAAAGAAGAAAAACATACGAAAAAACAACTTTCAGCTCCTGGACAACAAACATTGCCAAGACTGGGATTTCTGGGAGAAGGGAAATGAAACAGGTAAGTTCTGGGACTGCTTCAGCTTCCTGCCTGGAAAAGGCAACCCCGTACAGGCCAATTAGGGAAAATTCAGAAGAAACTGAATGCCTGGTTCATCTGGGAATACAGAAAAGCCACAGAGATTGGGTAAACTACAGAGGGATTCCTGGGAGTCTTTCACTGAATACCAATCTGAGGATTATTAAGAGAAAATGACATGAAAAGTCAGCGAACCACTATAAAGCAGGTACCTGAACAATTTTAGGAGGTCACACCGTCTGGCACAGTTTTCAAGCTAGCTAAGTGGACAGACCCCATAATACAAATGATTTAGACTTCTTACTAGGACATAGTTGCATTAGTGAGAATAAATTATCCATTGTATAAAAGTGTGTCTGTATTCATCCTAACAAAGGTTAAAGAAAGCCTCAAAGCAATCAATATTACTCCAACTAATTTAACTGCATGCTAGGCCCAAATTCAACACTACTTGTAGGAACAGACACACACAAAATAGCAACTGCCAGAAGTAAAATTAACAATGACTGCTATCCCATGGGAAATTATTAGGTACACAGAGCAAGAATGTATGATCCAATGATAAAAATTAATTTTTAGAAATAGGGAAAAAGTGGATGAATAAATCAGAATTAATAATGTTTTGAGTAATTGTTATTTTAATTTTCTCCATATGAAGAGGAAACTATTAATTTGATAAAGAAAAAATTGGTAAATTAATAAAAAAAGAAAAAATGGAAATTCTGGAAATAAAATATATGATATCTAAATGATAGAAGTAGGTAGCAAAATAAGAAACTGAGGAAAAAATAGGTAAGAGTACATGAAGACACAGAAATAACTTCCAAAATGAAGATGAGAAAAAAGACTGATTAAAATGATGAACACAGCAATGGTGTGTGAGAGATGATCAAACAATCTAAGATATATGCAATTTAACCGCGGAAAAACACAGCAAGATGAGGGGAGGGATAAAAATATTTGAAGAGGGCCTCCTTGGTGGCTCAAGGGGTTAAGACACAACCTATGAAGCTATTGGCAGCCACTGCAGCACGAGTTCAAACCCCAGCCAGGGAGGTGACCCACATGGCACAGCAGATCTCTCCTGACTTGAGGGCTGCTCCCCTCAGCAGTGTATTTCAGTAGATCTGCCTGCTCTGTTCCCCACTCTGTCTCTGGTGAATCCTCTCACCCCACCACACTTCTGACCTGTACCCCAGTTCTTGTATGCCTAAGTAAATAAATCTTTAAAAAAATATTTGAAGAAATAGTTACTGAAATCTTTTGATACTGGATTAAACTAAATGTATAGATCTAAGATGTCAAAGAACACTGAGCAGCGTTATTACAACAAAAAGAAAACACACTACACTAGGAAAAAAAATTGTAAAAATTAGAATAGGGAAATAATTTTATAGGACTGATGAGCAACACCAGGTTAAACTGAGAAAAAATAAAAAAAGATGATCAACAGTAATTGGTAAGGGGATAGTGCTCAAAATATACAAAGTATGCTTGTGTTTTGCTGGTAAAAACACAACCCAATTTTAAAAATGTTCAAAAGACATGACTAGATATGTCTTAAAAGATACAAGAATGACAACCATAAAGCAAGATTCTCAGCATCATTAGAGAAATATATTTAAAAGCTGCCATAAGTTGCCATTTCACATTCACCAAGATGGTATACTTTTTTTTTTTTTAAGATTTATTTATTGGGCCTCCCCGGTGGTGCAGCGGTTGAGCGCTGGGTTGCGAAGCTGCCCGCCGCCTCTGCAGCACCGGTTCAATCCCCGGCTGCTCCCCGGCCACCAGAGGAGGGTCCCACATGGCGCGCAGACCTCTCCTGCCGCCAGCTGCTCCCCTCAGCAGTGTACTTCGGTCCTTCTGCCTGCTCTGCTCCCTGCTCTGGCTCTGGTGAATTCTCTCACCCTCCTGCGCTTCTGACTGTACCTAGTGCTTGTATAAATAAATAAATAAGTCAATAAATCTTACAAAAAAAAAAAAGCAATGTTTAAAAAAAAAAAAGATTTATTTATTTATACAAGCACTGGGTACAGTCAGAAGCGCGGGAGGGTGAGAGAATTCACCAGAGCCAGAGCGGGGAACAGAACAGGCAGACTGATGAAATACACTGCTGAGGGGAGCAGCAGGAGAGACAGGAGAGGTCTGTGCGCCATATGGGACCCTCACCCAGTGGCCGGGGATTGAACCGACGCAGCAGAGGCTGCGGGCAGCTTCGCAACCCAGCGCTCAACTGCTGCGCCACTAGGGAGGCCCGAGATGGTATACTTTTTGTAAAAAAGGAAGGGATGAACGTTTCAGTGAAGTTGCAGAGAAAACACAACTCTCAGACATTGTTGTTGGAATGCAAAGCAGCTCAGCTGCTGTTGACAACAGTTTGTTTGTTCCTCAAAAAATTAAACAGAATTACCATATGACCTCCATTTCTGGACAAACATGTGCTGAAATGATTCATGTACAGTAGTCAAAAAAAATATGAAATGCTGAAGGCATCTATTCAGGGAAAAGAAAATAAAAACACATGGATATTTGGATCTACACACACACACACTGAGAAAAGAAGAAAGTAGTACGTAAGTGTGAAAATATAGACTTTTTTCAAATTTTAAACTTATTTTTTCCAAAGTAAAATGCAGAAAGCAAAAATGATATACTGTGGGATTTTTTATTAGGCTTTACTTACAGTAATGATAGCTGCATAGCAAAATTGAGTGGAAAGCACAGGTGTGCATATGGGTAGCTCTTGCCACACCCATGCAAGCCTTCCCCTAATAAAACTGTGGAATTTTGAACATACGCAATATTTGTAATTATTGCCATCATCCTAGAGGGTGAGAAGTCAGCATGGTTTTGATTTCCATTTCCCTAATGACTAATGATGTTGAACATCTCATTGCATGTGCCAACTGACCAATGGTCTACTTTTTTAGTGAAGTATCTATTTGACTCCTTTGCCTGTTTTTATTGCCTTTTTTATTTACAGGAATTCATTATGTAATCTGAATATTACAACCTTATCAAAATATGATTTATTTCATCCCAATCTTTTCTTTCACATTGTATTGATAATGTTCATTAGTGAACACACGTGTTTTTTTTGATGTTCAATTTATCCGTTCTCTTGTTTCCTATGCTCTCAATGTCATATTAAGAAACTCGCCAAGAAAAAGGTCATGCAGATTTCCCTCTGTGTCCTTCTCAAAGTTTTATAATAAAATCTTATTAAGTCTCTGATCCAAGTTGACATACTTTGTAAATGCAGAGTAAGGCAGAGATCCAGTTACACTCCATGGAGGTGAACATACAGTTTTTCTAGCACCATTTGTTGAAGAGAATATCTTACCCCATTGAGTGATTTCAATATCCTTATTGAAAATTAATCAGCCATATATGTGAGGGATAAGGTTTATAGCAAAAAATAATAGCATATTACATTATGGCATGTATTAGATCTGAGAAGCTGGAAGCACAGTTGGAGGTAAAATGCTTAAGTATTCAGCACTGATCAAGATTAGGAGTAGAGGACATTTAAAATGAAGATGATCAACTCCATAATAATTCAGTGAAGTCACACAATGACTACTGGCAAGTCCTCTGCCCTTACCCTAAAATCGAAAATGGAATGTATTCAAAACACCCATCTGGACCTCCCTGGTGGCACAGGGGTTAAGCACAGCACTATGAAGCTGTCTACAGCACAAATTCGATCCCTGCTAGGGAGGTGACCCACATGGCGCAGTGGACCTCTCCTGTCTCACCCGCTGCTCCCCTCAACAGTATTTCAGTCAGCCCATTGTGTTCCCCATTCTGTCTCTGGTGCAACATCTCACCCTGACACCTCTGACCTGTACCCCAGGTCTTGTACGCATAATAAATCTTAAAAATTATTAAAAAAACACCTATCTGAAAGGCAATCCTCAGTTTTAAATGTGACAGTAGATGGTAGAGACAGAAGAAAGTAGAAACAATTAGAAAGGTAATGACAACTTCTATAAGTAGAAACACTCACAGAGGAAGTGAATTTTATTCTTACTTCTTTATAAAACTTTCTCCTAAAAAACTTAGGAACATGTCATTGCATAAAATGTTGGCTTGACAAATACATTAGAATATGGGTCAGGCTGATAAATTACACTGGAAATGGCATACGTATAAGATGTTATGTCTCACATAGATACATTAAATGACTATTTGTAGAAAGTTAAGCCCCGTGCATTAAAACTGTATTCATTTCTTCTGATTTTATTGAACAGGATTTACCATTAGAGTGGACATGGGGAGACCTTGATTTTTTTTTTCTATATCCCTGCCACAATTTCCTTTGACACCTTGGAAAGTAATTTAAACTCAATAAAATGAAGATAATTGCACTTACCTCACAAAGATATAGAGTGCATTAATGAGATCATGTCTACAAAGTGATCCAAAGTCTTTAGTTGGTAATATAAATAGCAAGCATAACTATATTTTTCCAGATGTCTAATAATGATAACTATAAATATGATGAGCTGAAAAGTTAAAAGGCTGCCAGCAAAAGTAAAATGTTTTCATTTTAATTGCTAGGCATTTAAATGTTCCCTCTTGAATGTTTGGATTATAGGGAATGCACAAAAAATGTTAATTATGAGTTCCATTTTAATAAGGACATGTCCCCTAAGTTTAGACTCAAGAGTACTTAACTTCTAGCCAAATAGGGAAAAAAACTGAACTCTCTCTTTTTTTAAAAATTATGCCTAATAAATCACTGTAGAGATTTAATAAAATACATCACAGGGTAAATTTTAATGAAACCTATATATTACTTCTTCAAAATGTTTCTTAATATGATATAGAAGAGCATGCCTTTAGTTCTAAGTCCCATTACTCAATTGTCATACCTTCAGAGTGTCTTTATTCCTGAGGTGATAAAGCCAAATACTAATACCCTCCATTCAGTTCCTATCCTGTTAAATATTTCTCATTGCAGGAATACTTGTAATCAGACCCAAACTATTTTTAAGTTCAGAGTCTACACTATAATCCTACTGCTGTCAACCATTTGTAAATTAAAGTACTTATCTTTGAAACTGAATTGCTTTTTACATTAAATGAGCCAGAAAAAGCAATGTTGATTCTAACGGGAACAGGCATGATAATCTCCTGGCAAAGATGCTTTTCAAAGTGCTGATTCTTGGCAGCTATGGTGGCTCACTGTCTACTGTATTTGGCCTTAGGATAGGCATCACAGACAGGGACTTTGAAATGAGACTAGACATTAGGTCTGGACTCAATAAATTCCAGAGTAAAGGAGGTCACCCTCTACAGCAACCAGCAGGGTAATTGCATCCTAAAGGACAGCAGGATTTCTTGTCATGTCCCGTGAGGGTGAGAGCAGTCTGGGTTGCATTGATCTGACTGGTTATTGCTGGATCTCATCCAACAGGTTGTCAGGATTCAGTAGTCCATCACCCTCCACACACACAGATACAGAAGCAGGCTGAGAGAAAAAAAAAAATCCAATAGCTTCCTGGAAAAAAATAACTGTCCTAGAAAAAAAAGAATGTTTTTTTTCTAAACTTTCTTCTATGATCAAAATTAATAAATCCATGCAGTACATTAGAGTTAAAGCATAATGCATTCATCATTTATCCACCTTGACACTAGTTAAATAAACTTTGTTTCTCAACAAAACTTATATATGAAATATCTTTTCTTAAAGTCAGTCATATTCCTACAAATTACTGGGAAAATACTGTTAGGATATTAGATTGGCAATTTTTTAAAAAAGATTTATTTATTTATGCATATTAGAACTGGGGTGCAAGCCAGAGGTGTGGGGGGTGAGAGGATTCACCAGAGACAGAGCAGGGAACAGAACAGGCAGACTGACTGAAGTACAATGCTGAGGGGAGTAGCAAGCGAGTCAGGAGAGGTCTGCTATGCTCCCTGCCCGGGTATCGAACTCATGCTGCAGTGGCTGTAGACAGCTTTGTAGGTTGCTTCTTAGATAAGAATATCTCTTCTTTTTAGAAGGGAAGTAAACAAAGGAATATATGTATTTAATTAAATGCAACTTTTATTTAAAAATTGAAGGGAAAGAGGAACTTTCTGCTTAGTTTCTGTTAGTTTCTGTTAGTTAACCATTGATATAAAAGTCACGTAAGTAAAAGTTAATTGCATTTCTATGCACTAGCAATGAACAATAAAAATGAAATTAAGAAAACAAGTCAATTTACAATAGCATCTAAAAACCTGGAATAACTAGAAATCAATTATGAAACATATTGAAAGAAATCACAGACCTAGATAATGGAAAATCATCTTCTGCTCATTGATTAGAAACTAAGTTTGTGAGGATGGCAATAGTCCCCACATGACCTACAGACTCAATGTAATTCTTATTAAAACCTTAGCTGGATTTTTTTCCAGAAATTGACAGGTAGATCTTAAAATTCATATGGGAATTCAAGGGAGCCAGAATAGCTAGAACAATGTTGTGGGAAAAAGCTGGAAGACACAGTCCTGATTTCAAAATTTAGTTCAAAGCTATAGCAATCAAGAGAGTGTAGTTTAGCACTGGCTTGAGGACAAACACAAAGCTCAAATAATTAGAGTTGGGAGTCAGTGATTTTGACATATGCGGTGGGAGAAATAGTTTTTTAAAAACTAGTGCAGGGATAATTGGAAATTCACATGAAAAGGAAGAACAGAGGACCCTATTTCATGCAATATACAAAAACTGAATCAAAATGGCTTGAAGAAAAATGGAAAGAGCTAAAATTGTAAAAAAAATTAGAAGAAAACATGAGGCACTTGGATATGACAGTGATTTCTTAGTAATGAACTCTAAAAATCAAAGAAAAAATACATTTGTTTTTATCAATATTATAATCATTGTTCATCATCTTATTAGGAAAAAGTAAGTTGAAACACTAGTCAGGTATCACCTCACACTTACGAAATTGCTATTCCCCAAAAGACAAAAAAATAAGTATTGGCGAGATTGTGGAAAGGGACAGTTTATACTGGTGGTGGGAATTGCAGGTATTATGGAAAACAGTATGAAGTCCTCAGAATGTTAAAAAATATGTATTTCATAGAAACCATTTATACCAATTTTGTGTATTTAACCCCCAGTATACAAAAATACTAAATCAAAGAGAAATATGCAGCTCCATGCTTATTGCAGAATAATTTATAATAGTCAGGAGCTAGAAACAACCTAAGGAACCTATCTATGACTGGATAAAGACAATGTGGTATACATACGGAATGGAATAATGCTAAGCTATAGAAAAAGATGAAATTCTGCCATTTGCAATGACTTAGATGAAAGTGCAAGGGATTATGCGAGGTGGAGGAAGTAAGGGTGGAGGAAGACAAACATATCATCTCACTCATATGTGGAATACAGAGAAATCAAACAGATGAGCTGAAAAATAAATTAATATACTTTTAGACTCTAAGATGAATTAGTGTTTACCTGAAGGAAAGGGATTGGGAAGGATTGAGCAAATCAGGAAAAAGTGGTCAATGTATGGTGAAGGATAGAATTGTATTTTTTTGGGTGATGAGGGATTTGCTGTGGAATTAGTTGTTAAGTTTGTATTTGTGTGTGTGTTTGTGTGTGTAAACCTATAGCATGTGCTATCAAACTGATGAAATTTAGGGTTTATGAATTATAATCTAAAAATTGGAAAATTGTATCAAATGATATATCCATGAAGGAACTATGTAGAAGGGCACACACAAACCATGCCACTCAAACAGAAGTATAAATTACTTCTAATTCTGTTCTTTTTCCCTCCTGTTTCCCAATCAAAATTTCTGTGAAATATATATTATAGGAATTAGGAACTTTTGACAAAAAAATAGACTCTAGACATGTTTCCTGATGTCAGAAATATAATTTCTCCATTTAATGGTAACTATTAACTTTTATCATACATTTTCCTGCAATCCCTGTTCCTACAAATTTCAGGGAAACTTGTGATTTGTGCTCACGATACAATCCAGTCCTTCTAATTATGGGATAAGCAATGTAACCTCTCAGGAGTATTTGTACTATTAATTCCTTCTGTCTTCTTGATTATATTTTCCTCCATTTGTTTTCCTCCTCTACCCCAGGTCATTCTGTCTGGTTATCTATGCTGGCTCCTCCCTTTCTCCTTGACTTTCTTATATTTGATTGCTCCAGGGCTCAAAGTCTGGTTCACTTACTAGCTCTGTCTATACTAACCCTGTCAGTAATAACACCGATTCTCAAGTATCATTGACATGCCAGGGACCTGAGATATAAATTCCTGCCCTAGATGATTTTTGAAACTTCAGATTCTAATATGTAACTGCATCCTCACCACAACATCAGAATTAGGAATCTTGGTTACGTAAAATGTTTAAAACTCCCAGACTTCAAACTATACTACAAAGCCATAATCATCAAAACTGCATGGTATTGGAACAAGAACAGACATACAGACCAATGGAATCCAATAGAAAATCCAGAAATAAACCCACAGATTTATGGTCAACTAATCTTTGACAAAGGAGCAAAGACTATGCATTGGAGCAAAGAAAGTTTGTTCAATAAATGGTGCTGGGAAAACTGGGTCGCTACATGCAAAAGAATGAAGCTTGACCGCTACCTCACACCATACACAAAAATCAACTCAAAATGGATTAAAGAACTAGACATAAGACCTGAAACCATAAAATATATAGAAGGAAATATAGGTGAAACACTACGTGATTTGCACATCAAAGACATCTTTACAGACACATCACCCAAAGCAGTGATAGTGAAGGCAAAGATAAACAGCTGGGACTACATCAAATTAAAAAGCTTCTGCAAAGCAAAAGAGACAATAACAAAAACAAAGAGAAACCCCACTGACTGGGAGAACATTTTTGCACCCAACACTAATGATAAAGGACTGATCACAAAAATCTGCAAAGAATTTATTGGAGCAACATGGCGGCGAGGAGACGCTGCGAGTAAGATCTCCCATTAAAAAAAGTTAATAGGGAGGAAAAGCGGCAGGTCCCAGTGAGAACCGGGACACGGAAGATAAACGGACTACTCCAGCAAACTGCCCAAAGAAGAAAGTCGCCATAAAAGAGGACCAGAAGGGAGGGAAGCGCAGAACCCTGCTCCCCTCCCCCGCCCACAGAGGCGGCATTCCCTGACCGGCAGAGAGGAGGAAAAAAACAAACTAAAACTGCCAACAAGAACAAAGGACGCAGCAAGCGGGACTGTGAGTGGAAAGGAACTATTGCAGCCACCACACCCTGTGAACGGGAGCTGTGGAGAACCCCCGCAGGATCCACCGCGGAGGTGAGCTCCGGGCGCCATTGAAGAGAGCCCCGCCCAGGAGGAGACCAGCACCAGCATGGCCCGCCCAGTAAGCCTGCGCTGAAAGCGGCGCGCCGGAAAAACAGACTCGGAGCGGGATTGCGCGGGGAAAGCGGCGCGGATTGCGCGGATCAGATCGCAGCTGCCCAGGTCCCCGCGCCTGCGACCTAGGCTTGCGGGGAGACGCGCGGAGGCCCTCCCGGAGTAAGCAGGAACCAGGCGCCCAGGCAGGGGAGCGGGATCCAAAAGGCGCCATTCCCGCGCCACTGATCTGGGCTACAGCCCGCGTCCTGGAGCTGAGGGCTTTGGAACTGAGACCCGGGGCATGAAATTAGGGGCGTGGGTTCCCCACGACGGTGGGGCACAAGGCAGACACAGCACCCCAAAGCCGTTGAGGTGTACCCTACCATCCCCGCTCTGCTCCCTGTCCCACGGGGTGGAAAATCAGCTCCCCAAGGGCTCTAGGAGAGATCTCTGGCGCCACCTAGCAACTTGAAGCCAGCAGAGGCTCCTGAAGGAGATAGTGGCCAGCTGGGGAGTTAGCCCAGGCCGGGCCCCTTCCGACCAGTAGTCTGAGCCCACAGGGGGAGCGAGCACCCACAGCCGGGTCAGACCAGGCACGCAGAAGAGTGTGCCTGACACCGTACGCGCAGGGAGTGTGTCCCACATCACCATTTTAGAACAGGGACATTTCTTCAGTGAAGACTACCTGCAGAAGGCTTCCTCAGGAGCCAGAGGTGAGCGGGGGAAGTTCGCCCATGCCAGACCCCCTCTGGCCTGCAGTCCAAGCCCAGAGGGGGAGCAGGAACCCACCGCCGGGGCAGACCAGGCGCACAGGGGAGTGTGTCCCCACATCGGCATTTTAGAACAGGGACCTTTCTCCAATAAAGACTGCTTGAAACTGACAGATGACTCCTGGAGGAACCAGGGGGGAGCAGAGAAGCCCACCCAAGATGCCGGCCAGTCCCAACTACACAGTGTCCCAACGCATACGGCAAATTAGAAAACAGACTGTAGGGAGGAGAAGAACCACACGCAACCTAGCAACTCTCCAGAGAAAAAGCACACCACAAAAAGAAAACCAGCCCCCAGATGGCAACGACAGTAACTTGGAAGAACTTCTGAGCCTTCCAGAAAGAGAATTTAAAATTGCCGTGATTAAAAAACTGACAGAAGTCATAAAGGAAAACAATGATAAGGGAAAAATAATCAACGATCAGAAGAATGAAATTGAGTCCCTAAAGAGGGAAGTAAAAGAAATGCAGGAGATCAAAGAATTAATGGAAGAACTAAAGAATTCTGGGAAAAGCAATGAAAGCAGAATTGATGAAATGGAAGAACGAATAAGTACTCTTGAAGACACAGAAATAAAAAGAACCAAAACAGAAAAGGAAAGAGAAGTACGAAGGAAAAAGAATGAAGAAAGACTTCGGGAACTATCTGACTCCATGAGGAAAGGAAATATAAGAGTTATAGGAATACCAGAAGGAGAGGAGAGAGAAGTAGGAACAGAGAAAATATTCAAAGAGATAATTGAAGAGAACTTCCCAAATGTGAAGGAGGAGCCGAAAATTGATATACAAGAAGCAAGAAGAACACCAAACTTCCACAACGAAAGGAAAAATACAGCAAGACACATAATAGTAAAGCTCCCAAGAATCCAGGACAAGGAAAAAATAATGAAGCTGGCAAGAGGGAAGAAACAGATAACATTCAAAGGAAAGCCAATCAGGCTGACATCAGACTTCTCCGAAGAAACACTACGGGCAAGGAGAGAGTGGAGGGACATAGTCAACAGACTCCAAGAAAACAGATGCCAACCAAGAATACTCTATCCCGCAAAGCTCTCCTTCCTCTTTGAAGAAAGAATATGGACTTTCCCAGACAAACAGAAACTCCGGAATTTCATTGCAACTAAACCCCCACTCCAAAAAATACTACAAGGAGTCCTAAAGCCAGAACCTCAGAGGGACGAATAACAATGAAAGAAGGCCAAAAAAAAAGTTATTAAAAGAATAAATAAATAAAATCAAAGGAAAGACAAACACAATGGCAAATACAGATGTTAACATATCAATATTAACTCTAAATGTAAATGGACTAAATTCTTCAATAAAAAGACACAGAGTTGCAGCCTGGATTAAGAAACAAAACCCAACCTTTTGCTGTCTCCAGGAAACACATTTAGCTACAAAAGATAAAAATAGGCTCAAAGTTAAAGGATGGAAAACAATCCATCAAGCAAATGGACCAAAAAAAAAAAGCAGGAACAGCTATACTTATATCAGATAAAACAGATTTCAAACTCAAAAAGATAAAAAGAGACCCCAATGGTCACTACATTATGATCAAGGGGACAATACTTCAAGAAGAAATAACACTCATTAACATATACTCACCAAATGAAGGAGCACCAAAATATATCAGACAACTGTTGTCCTCTCTGAAAACAGACATCAGAGAAAACACATACGTAGTGGGAGACTTCAACACACCACTATCAACAATGGATAGATCAACAAGACAAAAAATAAGTAAAGAAACCAAAGCTCTAAATAAGGACCTAGAGCAATTGGGCTTAACAGACATCTATAGAACACTAAACCCCAAAAAAACGGAGTACACATTTTTCTCAAGCGCACACGGATCATTCTCCAGGATCGATCACATACTGGGGCACAAGACAAACATCAACAGATACACCAAGATTGAAATCATATCAACCATCTTTTCTGACCATGAAGGCATCAAACTAGAAATAAACCATAAAAAGAAGGCAAGGAACTTTCCTACCTCATGTAGATTAAAAACCACACTACTGGAAGACCACTGGACTAATGAGGAGATGAAAGAAGAAATTAAAAAATTTTTTGAATTGAACGACAAGGAGGACACCAATATCCTAAATGTATGGGATTCAGCAAAAGCAGTAATAAGAGGAAAATATATAGCAATAGAAGCTCACATCAAGAAACAAGAAAGAACTCAAAGAAACAACCTAATCTCGAAGCTCAAAGATCTAGAAAAAGAACAACAAAAAAACCCCAAAACCAGTAGAAGAAAAGAAATAATAAAAACCAAAGCAGAAATAAATGAAATTGAAACTAAAAAAACAATCCAAAAGATCAATGAAACCAAGAGCTGGTTCTTTGAAAAAATCAATAAAATAGACAAACCCCTAGCCAGGCTCACAAAGGAAAAAAGGGAGAAAACACAAATAAACAGGATCATCAATGAAAGAGGAGAAATCACAACGGACACAGCAGAAATCAAAAGAATAATCAGTAACTACTATGAACAGTTATATGGAAACAAGTTTAACAATCTAGAGGAGATGGACAAATTCCTACAACTCTACAATCACCCAAAGCTAGATAAAGAAGAAATAGAACACATAAACAGACCAATTACAATTAGCGAAATTGAAATGGTAATCAAAAACCTCCCCAAAAACAAAAGCCCAGGACCTGATGGATTTACAAATGAATTCTACCAAACATTCAGAGACGAATTAGTGCCTATCCTTCACAAACTCTTCCAAAAAATTGAGAAGGAAGGGACAATACCAAACACGTTCTATGAAGCCAACATTACACTAATACCAAAACCGAACAAGGACAACACAAAAAAGGAAAACTACAGGCCAATCTCCCTAATGAACACTGATGCAAAAATCCTCAATAAAATTTTAGCCATCAGAATCCAACAATGTATCCATAAGATAATTCACCACGACCAAGTAGGATTCATTCCAGGGACACAAGGATGGTTTAACATCCGAAAATCAATCAACGTTATCCAACACATCAACAAAAAGAAATATAAAAACCATATGATAATATCAATAGATGCTGAGAAAGCTTTCGACAAAGTGCAACACCCATTCATGATAAAAGCCCTTGAAATTCTTGGGACACAAGGAACATACCTTAACATCATAAAGGCCATCTATGACAAGCCAACAGCCAGTATCATTCTCAATGGTGAAAAGCTGAAAGCAATTCCATTAAGATCTGGAACAAGACAAGGATGTCCACTATCACCACTGCTTTTCAATATAATACTGGAAGTCCTAGCCAGGGCAATAAGACAAGAGAAAGACATCCAAGGAATCCAAATAGGAAAAGAAGAAGTCAAACTATCACTATTTGCAGACGATATGATATTATACATAGAGAACCCCAAAAACTCCACAGAAAAGCTAATTCAACTCATCAATCAGTTCAGTAAAGTGGCAGGATACAAAATCAACACGCAAAAGTCAGTAGCCTTCCTATACACAAACAATAAATCTGAAGAAGAAGAAATCAAAAAAACCATCCCTTTCGTTATTGAAACAAAAAAAATCAAATATTCGGGAATAAATCTAACAAAAGAGGTAAAGGACCTATACAAAGAAAACTATAAAACACTCTTAAAAGAAATAGAAGAAGACACAAAGAAATGGAGAGATATCCCCTGCTCATGGATTGGAAGAATAAACATTATTAAAATGGCCATCCTTCCAAAAGCAATATACAGATTCAATGCTATTCCAATCAAAACTTCAATGTCATTCTTCAAAGAAATAGAACAATTATTGATGAAATTCATATGGAATCACAAAAAAACCCGAATAGCCAAAGCTCTCCTGAAAAAAAAAGAAGGGAATGGAGGCATCACACTCCCAGACTTCAAACTATACTACAAAGCCATAATCATCAAAACTGCATGGTATTGGAACAAGAACAGACATACAGACCAATGGAATCAAATAGAAAATCCAGAGATAAACCCACAGATTTATGGTCAACTAATCTTTGACAAAGGAGCAAAGACTATGCATTGGAGCAAAGAAAGTTTGTTCAATAAATGGTGCTGGGAAAACTGGGTCGCTACATGCAAAAGAATGAAGCTTGACCACCACCTCACACCATACACAAAAATCAACTCAAAATGGATTAAAGAATTAGACATAAGACCTGAAACCATAAAATACATAGAAGGAAATATAGGCGAAACACTACGTGATTTGCACATCAAAGACATCTTTACAGACACATCACCCAAAGCAGTGATAGTGTAGGCGAAGATAAACAGCTGGGACTACATCAAATTAAAGAGCTTCTGCACAGCAAAAGAGACAATAACAAAAACAAAGAGAAACCCCACCAACTGGGAGAACATTTTTGCACCCAACACTAATGATAAAGGACTGATCACAAAAATCTGCAAAGAGCTGATGAGACTCAACAACAACAAAGAAAATAATCCAGTCAAAAAATGGGCAGAAGAGCTAAAAAGAAACTTCTCTGAAGAGGAAATGCAAATGGCCAACAGGCATATGAAAAAATGTTCAACATCACTTGTCATCAGGGAAATGCAAATCAAAACTACCATGAGATACCATCTTACACCAGTGAGAATGGCACATATTAAAAAAACTAGCAACAACAAATGTTGGCGAGGGTGTGGAGAAAAAGGAACTCTTCTGCACTGTTGGTGGGAGTGCAAACTGGTCCAACCACTGTGGAAAGCTGTGTGGAGATTTCTGGACCTACTAAACATAGAGCTTCCATATGATCCAGCAATTCCACTCCTAGGTATTTACCCAAAGGTCACAGAAACATCAATTCCAAAGAACACCTGCACCCCTATGTTTATAGCAGCACTGTTTACAATAGCTAAGCTTTGGAAACAACCCAAATGCCCAAAAATCGATGACTGGATCAAGAAGATGTGGTACATATATACCATGGAATATTACTCAGCATTCAAAAAAGATAAACACATGCAATTTGCAGCAACATGGATGGCGCTGGAAGGGATCATGCTCAGCGAAATAAGCCAGAAAGAAAAAGAAAAATACCGGATGGTCTCCCTCATAGCAGGAATCTAGAAAACTTAAATAAGGGACCAAGAGAATGAATAACTATAAGAAAGTGAAAATCAAAATCAACAAAAAACTATGAACCATAGACACTTTTAGGGGGGCAGGGGCGGGAGGGGAGGGATTGGGGTCAGAATGGGGGCGCTGCAATTGTATGGGGAATATAACAATAAAATTTATTATCTAAAAAAAAAAAAGAAATATGAGGTTATATGTTCCCAAATATACAGTTTTGTAAAAATAAAAACAAGGGTAAATCAATAAAATTTGATAAATTAAAAAAAAAAAATCTGCAAAGAGCTGATGAGACTCAACAACAACAAAGAAAATAACCCAGTCAAAAAATGGGCAGAAGAGCTAAAACTTCTCTGAAGAGGAAATGCAAATGGCCAACAGGCATATGAAAAATGTTCAATATCACTTGTAATCAGGGAAATGCAAATCAAAACTACCATGAGATACCATCTTACACCAGTGAGAATGGCACATATTAAAAAAACTAGCAACAACAAATGTTGGCGAGGGTGTGGAGAAAAAGGAACTCTCCTGCACTGTTGGTGGGAGTGCAAACTGGTCCAACCACTATGGAGAGCTGTGTGGAGATTTCTGGACCTACTAAACATAGAGCTTCCATATGATCCAGCAATTTCACTCCTAGGTATTTACCCAAAGGACACAGAAACATCAATTCCAAAGAGCACCTGCACCCCTATGTTTATAGCAGCACTGTTTACAATAGCTAAGCTTTGGAAACAGCCCAAATGCCCAAAAATAGATGACTGGATCAAGAAGATGTGGTACATATATACCATGGAATATTACTCAGTATTGAAAAAAAGATAAACACATGCAATTTGCAGCAACATGGATGGCGCTGGAAGGGATCATGCTCAGTGAAATAAGCCAAAAAGAAAAAGAAAAATACCGGATGGTCTCACTCATAGCAGGAATCTAGAATACTTAAATAAGGGACCAGGAAAATGAATAACTATAAGAAAGTGAAAATCAAAATCAACAAACAACTATGAACCAGAGACACTTTTTGGGGGGCGGGGGGCGGGAGGGGAGGAATTGGGGTCAGAATGGGGGGGTTGCAATTGTATGGGGAATATAAAAATAAAGTTTATTATTAAAAAAAAAAACTAAATTACTGATTTCACTTCTCTTTCACCAATCCCTCACCCCACACCATTCACTCCTATATATATATATATATACATATATGTATATATATAGAGAGAGGTTACTTTTAAGAGTATTTCTTATGGTTGATTAGGAACAATTCAACTTGGATATCTTGATGTGGTTTGCTTTCTATTTATTCTCTTCTGGGTTCATTGCACTTCTTAGGTCTTTGTGTTTATGGTTCATCAGATTGGGGAAATTTTCCATTACGATTTCAATCAAATTTAAATATATCTGTCCAAACACAATTCCTTTCTTATCCTACTCTTTTGGTTTGCTTTCATGAAATCTTTTTCTATAGTCCCATACCATAGGTCACTGAGGAAATATTCATTTTTTATTATATTTTTTTCTTTGAGCTTTAATTTCAATCCAAGTATTTCTAAATATGCAATATTCTGTTAAGCTTGTCCAATATATATATAAAATATTTAGTTAAGAGTTTGTATTTAGGGCCTCCCCTGGTGGCACAGCAGTTGAGCGCTGGGCTGCGAAGCTGCCCGCAGCCTCTACAGCGCAAGTTCGATCCCAGGCTTCCGGGCGAGGGTCCCACATGACACAACAGACCTCTTCTGCTGCTCCTGCTGATCCCCTCAGCAGTGTATTTCGTCAGTCTGCCTGTTCTTTTCCCCGCTCTGGCTCTGGTGAATTCTCTCACCCTCCCGCGCTTCTGACTGTATCCAGTGCTTGTATAAATAAATAAATATATCTTAAAAAAAAAGTTTGTATTTAATTTCAGAATTTTCATTCAGTCCTAATTTGTAGCTTGGAGAGTCCATATATGTTACCACTTGATATCAAAGAATATTGCAAATATGGCGTGATCAACAATATTTAGAAAATACAATATATATTGGCAAGTACTAAGCAAAAACATAAAATTGTTACAAAGAAATATTTTTGATTTGATCTTATTGGTTAAAAAGACAATTTGTTAATATGGACATGATTATGTGGGTCACTTCATATTTTATGTAGTTAGTTATTAGGTGGGTGGATATAGAAATGACCATCAAATATAAAGGCTCAGTGGCAAGAACATGCATTGCAGAGATTGTAGATTAGGGGAGAGGTAGTAGAGGGTGCAATGAGGTCTGGCTCATTGGCCACGATGGCCACCAGCTTAGAGCTATGGATGGTTCTACAGTTCCAGAAGTCAGAATTATTGGAGGAAATATGGTATTAGCACTGTACAGTGCCAGAAACGATTCTGTGCAAATTTTTCAAATTAAAAAACAGGTCAAAATACAAGGAAGAATTCAGTTTTTAGAGATACCAGCTCCAAAGAGATTTTCTATGCTAACTATATATTTAGGCATGTATATTTAATTTGCATTTAAAACTTTTATAAAACAATACATTTGTGTTATTATTTTACATATTACTTTGTTTGCTTTTTTGTTTGTATGCTTAATATTTTGAAATCTACAGCTCTTAAAGGAAATTTACAGTCTTCCCAAATTTAACTACATCTCAAAAATGTAAATGGCATTTCTACTAACACATTGTGAAGCTGAAGTAATCTTTCCTAAAATATCAATTATTAAAGGAAGTTAATTCATATCAGTAGCGGAAAGATTTAATTGACTTTGTATTCTCATATCAGAAATTATAATTATAAAACCATTTGCAAGTAAAGGGCAATTAAAGAAAATGTAGCCAAAACAAAAGTTAGAAAAATAAAAAAATTATGTTAGAAATTTTATGAATAAAACATTATATTGTTTCCCTGGATTTTATCAATATTCTGTTATTTATTGTAATTTCTTTTCTCATTATGAATAAATGTTTACTAATTTTATATTATTTCCCCAAAGAAGTTTTTGTCAAAATTGTATATGCTTGAGGCCACAACAGAACAGAGAGTATGCTCACAAAATTAAGCACTTTTAATGTTGAAATAAAAATATAACTCATAGTCCAAAAGAATACTTAATTAACGAATGTCAGAAATCTTTACTGCAACAGTAATATAACAAACACAAATTGAAGCCCACCAATCCATTTATCAAATTACCAAAAATGAAAGATAAGATGGCTTTTTGGAATTTGAGGAATGAGTGTCTACTCTCATAAAATTTTCCATAAAGAATTACATGCAAAAATACCAAAATTCTTATGATGCTCCTACTCTTTGACTCAGTGGGAAGGTGATTAATGCTTCTCATTTACAGAAAATATCACATAGGACTTTATCACTATATGATTATGATAGTGAGTGAAGGTTAAAGAGAATTAGATGGAAATTAAAAATGTTAAAAGTGTGTCTTCAGATTGTAAAACTTCTGATTTTACCAAGTTACATGGTAACATTAAAATGCAGAATAGTCTGATCTTAAGGATTTGCAGAATACAGAATGCACGCCTAAAAGGCAAAAGAAAATGTAGTGTCTTTGGTGGCTCACTTGTTGTTTAATTTTCCTTTTCGCTATTTTATTCCTGTTCCTCTTCCTCCTGTTCTCTGCTGCCCCTTCTTTTCCCTTCTTGTCCCCCTTCTCTCTTTATGTTCTCCCTTGCTCTTTCCTCTCTTGTGTCCTTGTGTTGGCAAGAATTCTCCAAATTTTCTGCAGAAAATCTTAGAGCTTTTAGACCTAAGCCATACTTTCTAATGAGATCAAGGACACCAATCACACAGAACCCCACAGTCTTCCTAGTATTTGGGGAAAACCTGGCCAACTTGGGTCCTAAACTCACCTCCATTACCACTTAATTGTGTCACTTTGAACAGTTATAAGTCCTCATGGGTTTCACATTCCTCCTCCTGAGATGGCACTGAATTTGTTTTTTTTTTTTCAAATAAAAGAATGCATGAGAAAACACAGGGGGAAAGCTAAAACCCCCATATTTTTAGGGCTAACTTTGCATCTTTTTTAAAGATTTATTTATTTATGCATACAAGAACTGGGGTGCAGGCCAGAGGGGTGGGTGGTGAGAGGATTCACCAGAGACAGAGTGGGGAACAGGCAGATCTACTGAAATACACTGCTGAGGGGAGCAGTGGGGAGACAGGAGAGGTCTGCCGCACCACGTGGGTAGCTCCCTGGCCGGGGCTCAAACTCTCGCTGCAGTGGCTGCCAATAGCTTCATAGGTTGTGTCTTAATCCCTTGTGCCACCAGGGAGACCCTAACTTTGCATCCTAATAAAAGTTTTCCATAAAGAAACTATATATGGGAAGACATGGAAGAAAGGATAACAGGTACTAATTTTAAGGTGCATGTTGTAAGGAAGAAGACATCTCCCAGGTAAAGCTGTCAGATAAGAGGGGAGACTTTCACAAAGTAAACTTAAATAGGCACCTCATTTCTCATGATTCCAGAGATGATCTTGTAAAAGGGGCAGAAAGAAAGCTAATCCCTCTGGAGCCAGGCAGTCGCACGGCTGAGCTTCCTGCAGCTCGCAGGCTGCCATCCCCCAGGCCGGGCGAGAGAACTGGACACCAGATGAGCGGAACATGAAAATCCGTGATAAGGGTAAGAATTCTTTTTTATCTTTGGCATCCATTTTCCAGTCGCTTGACACGGTTCCCCGAAGACGTCAGCAGAGCATCTGCTCTGTTGACAGAACGAGCTGCTTGACATTTCTTCTGAGGAATGAACTATTAGGGTTCCTGGAAAGTGTGCTGAGCGCCGGCAGGAAGCCCCGCAGCTTCGGGCCACCTCTGCAAACTGCGTCCCCGATGTCCATTACATTTATATATTTTTGCTCCTAATAACTAACCAAAGAGCTAAAGCACAACCTGTTTCTGATAGTAAATTGGCTGCAGGCACAGTTCCTAGGTTTCCACATTGATGGCAGGCAAAGGCGAGCGAAGAGCTTTCTTTACAAAACACGCACATCTGGCGCAGGCCTTAGGCTGGACATGCTCCAGACAGAGTTGATCATCTGTTTTTATCACATTTTCTCATCGTAAGACAGGTTTCGGATTCCTGTATAGTTTAATTCTTTACGTATATAGTTTCATAAAATGCCTATGATAAAAATTTTTAAATCATACAAGAGTGTAATATAATGAGAAATGGTTCTGCCTTTGGCTCTGGATTTGAAGCGCACACCACACTGATGGTCAGTGTGAGCAGGGGCGGGTGCACCTTTTAATCAGCACTTAATACAATAACAATATCTTTTTTCTTAATGGCTGCTCTGTGCACCAGGGCATGAAGGTGTTTCCTTAATTTATTTTTTTTTTGAATTTCTGCATGGTACATATTTATGTTACATCAAATGCTGTGTGGGCAAAGCTCACATAATGAACATCCTGACATTGTCATGAAAAGGTAGTAAAATTTTGTTCAGAGCTCAGAGACTGAGTTCGATTATGTCTGATCAAATTTCAGTTTTTCTTCGTCTTCTTTTTTTTTTTTTTTAACCAGCTTTGATCTTGGGCAAGTTCATTTACCTCTATTTGTTTTTGTTACCCTGTAAGATGGGGTGATAGTACTGGCTTGGGTAAGTAAGATGGGGTAATAGTACTGGCTTGGGTTTTGTGAGGATAAACAGGATGAGTACATGCACAGGAGGACCATCAAGACCAGAGCTGATATGTTTTTGAAAAGACATCACATATTTCAACTCTCATTCATAGAATATGAAAAGCCAGTTGTCATCAATTCTCAGTAACAGAATATTGTTATATGTAACTAACCTCTGCTAGTCTAATAGGACAAAAATTGTACTTGTTTGAAAACATTTTTTTTAATTATGGGTAAAAGTATTTTTATGCACAAGCACAATTTTCATTGATTTCCCAATGAACTCCCTACCATATTTTCCTTTCCCTCTTCTATACTGTATGGCTTATCATTTTCATAGTGATTGACAAAAGCGTTCTTTATCTTATTGAACTTAACCTGTGGGTAGCAATTATTTGTCAAACTTATTTCCTCAGTAGTTGCTTATCTGCTGTTTGCTTTTGGTATTTACATTAAGCCAAGTGTTTTTTTATTTTTTTTTTTAGAAATTATTTAATATTGAGAACCTCCCTGATGTCATGCGGGTTAAAGTCTCAGTGCTATCACTTTATCGCCACTGCAGCATGAGTTCAATCCTCACCCAGCGAGAGGACCCAAATGGTGCAGCAGACCTCTCCTGTCTCGTCCACTGCTCCCCTCAGCAGTGTATTTCAGTAGATCTGCCTATTCTGCTCCCCACCCTGTCTCTGGTGAATCCTCTCACCCCTTGCACCTCTAGTCTACAGCACAGTTCTTCTATGCATAGACAAATAAATCATTAAAAATAGAAATTATTTATTATCAAGTCAAATGAAACTATTTTTCTTTATGACTCCGAGAAGATTCATCTGTTTTAGAAGATCCAATGGGAAAATCACCCTATATGGACATTTAATTTCGTTTAGAAATGATTCTGTAGATCAGCAGGATAAAACTATTTTTCTAAAGAGAATTAGATATCCATATGGAAAGCAAAAAGTTGTTGGTTTCTTATCACAGAATACAAAATTATATTCTGGCAGATTGTATATCTACATGTGAAAGCCAGACCTTTCTGAAGATCATATTGGAGAATAGTTTCATGACCTTGGAGTAAGAAAATAAAATAAATTGAAAATCACTAACCATAAAGACAGATAAATGTGTCTATCAAAAATAATTTCATAAAAGTTACAATTAGGGACAAAAGTCAAGCTACTTACAGGAGATATTTAAAACACATATAATAAATACATTTTATATCCAAAATATATTTAAAAATCTTTACAGTTAGGGAAAATATATTATTGAGATGTAGGTGAAGTTTAAAGAAGAACACCATAAAATATACCCAAGTAGCTATTATAGGATATGTAAAGACTTAATAACTGTGGAACTGTAAGTTAAATCAAAATGAAATGTCCCTGACTATCTACTGTAAAAGACTGACAGTTAGACTATGGAAAGAAGTGGACACACTGAGTTGAAATATTGGCAAATCGTTTAGCATGATTGGGTGAAAGATGTTGGTCACTTGGTGTGGGTGGACAGTCAGGATGATGGAACATAGTTAAAATCTGGATATATTTTGAAAGGAAAGATTAATAGAGTAATGTAAAGCATGTGCAGTGAGCAAGAGAGGAGTGAAGGATAGCTCCAAAGACTGGTCTGAACAAGTGGACAGATGAGGTTGTCATCAATTGATGTAGGAAAGCCTGCAGAAGAGGCTTTATTAGCCATGCAGGAGGGGGTGACTCAGTGATTCAGTTTCTTGCCATGTTAGCTTGAAATGCCTGTTCTGAATCCAGTGGTACAGTTGCAAATAAATGTTTGAAGCTCAGGGATCAGGTGTAGGTTGGGGAAATATACTTGTGAGTCATCAGTGATGAACAGTATTCAAAGTCACGAAACTGGCAGTGAACTCCAAGGTAATAAAAGGAACCAATGCAGAAAGACAACAAGACTGACCACAGACGTTTTAATGGGTATACAGTGAGGAAGAAACAGCCAAACAGACATAGGAAGTGCAGTAGTAATAAGATCAGAGGGAACATAAGAGATTGTGGTAACCCAAAATCAATCACAGAAAAAAAAAAAAATGCTCCTAGGAGGAAAGAGTCATCAAATGTTAAATGTTGATAGGCCAGGTAAGACAAAGCCCAAGAATTGACTATTGATTTAGAAATGTGGAGGCCATTGATGGCTTTGAATTGGGAGCTTGATAGCATTGAAATCTGAACGAAGAGTTTGACATAGAAATGGAGGGGGGGGTCGGTAGTAGTGAGAACAGACCACACATTTTTTAAAAGATTTTTTTATTTATACAAGAACTGGGGTACAGGTCAAAGGCGCGGGAGAGTGAGAGAATTCACAAGTGACAGAGTGGGGAGCAGAACAGACAGACGACAGAAACACACTGCTGAGGGGAGCAGCGGACGAGGCAGGAGAGGTCTGCCACGCCATGTGGATTTCTCCCTGGCTGGCCGGGAATCAAACCCACACTGCAGAGGCTGCAGACAGCTTCATAGTATGGCATTCAACCCGCTGCACTACCAGGGAGACCCCAGACAACACTTTTTATAAGAGTTTTGCTCTAAAGCAAAGGGCAACAGAAAGAAAGGGAACAGGGTGGAGCATATAGGATGTGTGCTTGGCTGATGGAAAAGTTACCGAGGAGAGGTACACTTTAATGAAGAGCTATCCAGGAATGGCAAGTCATGAAATTGCATGTTTAAGTTGACACAATTTCCTTCAGGTGCAGAAGTCATTCAATATGATACCACAGGTGAAGAACTCGCAGGGAATGCTTAGCCAGGCGGTTAGATATGATAATAGAACCTCATAAAATGTTCCTTCCAATCACCTTTGTTTTCTCAGAAAAATAGGAAAGAAATACACCAATTATACTTAGAGAGAGGGGATTTTTATGTTTAAGGGGTTTTGGGAGAGAGAAAATGATAAGATATTTTCATCCAAAAGAGTGGAGGAGTGAATGAGCAAGAAAATTGTATTAAGAACGCCATGGGCCATTAATATTTTAATTTACACAGATTTTAATTTAATTATGAAACATTGTGACTCTTATAATCACGAAATAGGTATTTTCCTTTATATGGTAAAGCATTTCTTATGCTCTAAGAATACTTGATGGATCAGATAAATTTGGTCATGGCCTTCAGGGAGTTTACGGCTCTTCTAGCTTTAAGCCGGTACTCCTGGGTAGCAAAGTCATTCTTTCCATTGCTATAGCACTGAGAAAAACTGATTCATCCATGAGCTATGCATTCAGAACGTACAAACAAAAAAAAAAAAAAAAGGAAAAAGTTTCAGAAATATTTAACCGTAAATAACATTATTATCATTTTATTACATGATGAACTATCACTTATTTCTGATCCATATCTGGATTTTCTTTTTTCCTTTGTTGAGGTGACAACAGTTTGCTGTGTTTGATTTAGGAGAATAGGCTCATACCTGCTTTGGAAATAGGAACATCATTCTCAACACTGCCAGTTTCCAGGCCTGAGAATGAGGCTGACATATGAGAGAGTTAATTGGTATGGGTTGAGTGTGTAAGTGAATGGCAGGAACATAGTAAACCAGGATATACCATTTAAAGAAATACCTATTTACCCGAAGGACACAGAAACATTAATTCAAAAGGGCATCTGCACCCCTATGTTTAGAGCATCACTATTTACAATAGGTAAGCTATGGAAACAACCCAAATGCCCATAGAAAGATGACTGGATCAAGAAGATGTGGTACATATACACCATGGAATATGACTCAGCAATCAAAAAAGAGAAACTCATGCAATTTGCAGCAACATGGATGGAGCTGGAAGGGATCATGCTCAGCGAAATAAGCCAGAAAGAAAAAGAAAAATACCAGATGGTCTCACTCATAGAAGGAATTTAGAAAACCTAAATAAGGGACCATGAAAAAGACTAATTATAATAAAGTAAAAATCAAAATCAACAAGCAACTATAAACCAGAGACACACTGTGGGGGTGGTAGGGACAGGAGAATAGAGGGAAGAGGGATTAGAGTCAAAACAAGGCGGGGGAATTATATGGGAACTATAACCAAGATGAATATGCATACACTGTACAAAAATGAAAAATGATGTAAAATATAAAGAAAATAAAAGAAAAAAAATACATTTGGAATCAAATTAGACATTTAAACCATATTCTAATCATTGTTGCCAACAGAGATAATATTAAATACCTTCTTGAATTAAAAAAAAAATAAATGCCTAAGGTGAAAAAAAATTAAAAATCTCCCATATTTTCCAGTTTTATATCCTACATGGTTTTGTCAAAGTGTAGAATTAATAAAAGTTGGATAAATTTGATTAACCTATTCAAAATATTTTGACTGTAAGACATATGTAGCCCTAGAATATCATAAGAGTACAATATAATGGAACTCAGAGAATTTTGCTAGATATTGTTTAAAAAGATTAAGAAAAGTTCTCAGCTCACTGAATTTCAGTCTTCAGCAAATAAAGAAAATGTCATTAATTATTAATGAAAGCCTTCTCACTTATTAATCTGTGAACTGTATGGGTAAAGATGAATCGGTTATTAATAACAAAATGTGAATATTATGAGAGATTATACACCTAACCATCAAGTTTGCTGAACAAAGTAAAGTCTTACCTCTCCTGGGAATGAATTACTTTAGGAAAAATGAATTAAATATTGTTCAGGATTCAGAACAATTGGGCATGGATGAGGAAATTATGACATTGACATATATTCCTCTATAAATACTGAGATTTATTCTGTGCATAATTCAAGGCATATTTGTTAAAAATTGAGTTTAAACAATCTCATATCAGTGATCTACACAACATAATTGAGACACATGATAAATTAAATGATTGCTCATGTTTTAATGCTTTACATGTTTACTGATACCAAAAATATGATATTGTTTTAGGCTCATTAATTATGAACTTAGGAATCATTTATGGTTTGAAAAAAAATCTTGCAAGTAAATCTTTTGTTGTCAGTTTTTTTAATAAATTACTAAAGAAAACTGGTGAAGTGGTTGGTCACAGTATCAAGTATTTCAAGTATCTTGTGTATTCAATGTAAAATTGGAAGCAATTTAAATGATATATTAAATACAAGCTGTTGTATTAATTCATTTATCTATTATATGTAAGCTGTTATATTATTTTTCATTTATGAAGACATCTGTAAAATGTTTTTATTTAAATTGTTAGAGTAGTTATATCGTGTGCTATCAAAAATCAACTTTCTGTATAAGTTCATTGGGTAGTTTAAAGGATTATAAAATTTGTAAACATGCCTAATTATTTTATTGGTTACTTAGTAACTTAAAATCATGCAAGTAACATTAATGTTTTTCAATAATCCAGATAATATTTGGGATAAACACCCAGTTCTCTGTAAAGCGCTCCATCTCCTCAATATGGTGAGAAGATATGTGGTAAGTATATTAAAATCTTTTTCTCTCGAAAGCAGCTGTAGTTTAGTTAAATTACTGTTACTCATTGACTCTAAACTTCAAGAATGAGATTTCTGGTGTCTCATAAATTTCATAAACTTTAAATCTTCTGGTGTCAGTTTTCCGTTGCTCAATTCCCACAGAATCCACAAGCTAGGGGTCCTTTGCTCATTTTCCTCAGCCTATTTTCTATAAGTGGGACTCTTAAAGGGTGAATTAAGTTTAAAAGACAACCCCATCTTTCTTTTGATATAGAATATGTGATGAGTAATTTCACATGGAGTTAAAGCTATTATGCAGCACTTAACTATATTTCTACTACATCATCACTTTTATTATGATGAAGCAAAGTTCATCATACTGTTCCAACATGGGAAGAGATGTTCTTCAAGAAATTGACCTTTCTATAGCTTCTTATATTTTACAGTTCCCTGAATTGCGCTTATTCAAAAAATCTCCCTTACCACTCCCTTATTCATAAGGGAGTGTCTCTGCAGGTCTTCTGGCAGGCATGTGTTTATTCTGCTCAGCAAGTCCTTCTGTAAGAGGACTAAGCGATAAATTCCATTTCTCTCTCAAACTCAGTAACATGAACACTTATTCTGCTCTCTATGGGAAAAAATGGAGGGATAAGAATTTCCACAATAATGGGGTTTTCGCCCCATGTGAATAAAATCTTGGGAGGAAGCTTTGCCACCACCCTCATGGCCAACAGAGTATGGTTGTTCTTCCCCAACGAAGGTGATCAACATTACCGCTCTACTCACAAAACCTCTTCCCCAGAAATAACAACTACTCTCCTTGATTATCTCCCTGGAAATACCACTAGGGAATATCATTTTTGTCACCCAGAAGTCTAAATCCAATTATAACAAATGTTTACCAAATCTTTTCTAGATTCATACTGTATCTAAGGATGTAATTTTCTAAATTTCCATCTTAAAATATTTTAAACCACTTTGCAAAAAGAATCTATTACAGTCTGCAGTGGGAGCAAATGGCATCAAGATTTATGTAAATTTCAATAAAGCTTTGCCCTAATTTGAATACAAATCCCTTTCCATTATTGTATTATTTAGAATATGTACAAAGCCAAAAGAAAATAAATTAAGACACAATTACCTAATTGATCTAAAAATAAATATTAAAATAAACCAAAATCCCTATCACCATTTCATGTTTTATTGCATTTCTTCCTGTAAACAAGAAGTCACATATTTCTATGCTCCTTTAAAAAAGGGGGGAGAAAGAAGAATAAAGAGAGGAACATAAGAAGCAAAAGAGAAAGAAAAGGTAGAAAAAGATGCTTCATGTTTAATTCTCTAGAAATGATACAGCATCATAATTTCTAAAGATTTTTTAAGTGGCCCATAATTTGGCTTCATCAAAGGACCAGCGCAGGGTGTAATGAACTTTTCTATCATTTGGTTCTGAGCATCTAAGTGCCTACTTCCTTTATTATCAAGTTCCCTTTCTACATTGAATCTAAGAATTTCTACTGATGCTGCTTTCTCCTGACAATGGGATGTTTATATTGATGACAGGCAATCCTACTGCAAAATACACTGATTTATAATTTGGACAACTCCAGTTATTTGCTCTCCAAATAGTGCTTGACCTCATTCAGTCACAGTTGGGTATCTCCAAATTCCTGATATCCCTAAACACCTATCAACCTAATTCTGTCTTTTCTTCCAGTGTGAGGGTTGCCCTAACAATATTCCTTAGAGTCCCTGTTGATGTACAAATGTGTTCATTGTTTACTTTGTTGGGAAAACAGCTGTGGTTATTTTTTTTTCTGTTGAATGGTATTATATATATATATATATAATTATATATATATATAATTTTTTATAGTACATGTATCAGACTCTGCCGGGATCCTCTACAGTAAGAAATGGGTTGCCTTTCACTTTTGGTTCTGACAAAACATTTCTGCTTTTGTTCTCCTAAGTGTGGTAATCATATCTAAGAGTTATTCTCTCAGCCTCAAATCTAGTGCAGTTCTGGATTCCACCTATTGAGATCTGCCTATCTTCCCCCTTGTTGCTAGCATCCATCCTTTATCTTCCCTTAGATATCTTATTTTATTAAATTTCCATAACATGTTACTCGAGATAACTGTTACTGCCTCCTTTGTCTCCATTTACAATCAACTTTCCATGGAACTCACTTGACAATAATTTGAACATTTTACACTGGCATCCGTATTTTCTCCTATTACATTTGTTCAAATAGTATATAAACTGTTATTATAGTCATCAGAATACTCAAAGTGTAAAGTTTCCATTATTCTTTATATGTACTTTAGCTTTGAGATGGCATTTTTTTAATAGCTAACTTCCTAGCTCCATACCAGGGTTATTATTTCAATCTGGTATATGTGTTCCTCATTATAGTCTTCTGTTAAGTTTCTCAAGTCCCAATCACTTATTTTTTCCTGGATAGTTATCAACAAAATATCTTCCCCCTTGTCTAATGCAAACTTTGAAATTAGTTACCTATGTACATCGCAACACTACTTCTAATAGTTAAGTTATGGAAATAACCTGTGTACTCAGTAACAGTGGCATGAATTTTAAAATGTGGTATATATACAAAATGGAATACAACTCAACTATCAAAAGGTGAAACATTGCTATTTCTGACAACATGGATAGAACTTGGAGAGGTTATGCTAATCAAATAAGTCAGGAGAAAGACAAATACTGGATGATTTCACTCATATATGGAATGTAAATAAATAAAACAAAGGAACAGATAAAACAAACTGAACAAACCCTACAAATTTAATAGCAAAATTGAAGCTACCACAGGGGCTGAGACTCGGGAGCCCAGTGGACCATGGGAGAGCATTATGAGAGCTCCGGTTGTGGGTATAGGTATGAATCTATACTATTAAATCATAACAGTGTTGTAAATCATTATTACCTCAAAGAAAATGATATGCTTTAGACAAATGTAATTAAATCTTGGTATAGGATGTCCTATGTATATGTTTATTCTTTTATTTATATCTTAGTATCTGGAAACTTGAACCTCTTGGGAGTATATATCTTTTCTTTTTTAATATGGATTGCCTAGTTCATCTTTAGTCCAATCTCATATTCATTGAAAGTATGCTACAATTTCTCTACCATTTTCCTTTGCCCTGACACTGTTTCTATACCAGGATAATTCTCAAGATTAAGTCACCCTTAGCATAAGCTTTATTGAATCATAATAGTTTAAGAGGTCATTCAAGCATTTGTAATCAAGCATTTGTAATCAGTTCTTTACATATATTCATGAAAAGTCATAAAATCTGTCATATTGCAGTAGATAGAGTGTTATTTGAATGCCCACAATTTACATGTGTAATTTATCAGCTAATATGAATTAATCTGAGGGTGTCTTAATTAAAAAAACTAGCAACAACAAATGTTGGCGAGGGTGTGGAGAAAAAGGAACTCTTCTGCACTGTTGGTGGGAGTGCAAACTGGTCCAACCACTATGGAGAGCTGTGTGGAGATTTCTGGACCTACTAAACATAGAGCTTCCATATGATCCAGCAATTCCACTCCTAGGTATTTACCCAAAGGACACAGAAACATCAATTCCAAAGAACCCCTGCACCCCTATGTTTATAGCAGCACTGTTTACAATAGCTAAGCTTTGGAAACAACCCAAATGCCCAAAAATAGATGACTGGATCAAGAAGATGTGGTACATATATACCATGGAATATTACTCAGCATTCAAAAAAGATAAACACATGCAATTTGCAGCAACATGGATGGCGCTGGAAGGGATCATGCTCAGCGAAATAAGCCAAAAAGAAAAAGAAAAATACCGGATGGTCTCACTCATAGCAGGAATCTAGAAAACTTAAATAAGGGACCAGGAAAATGATTAACTATAAGAAAGTGAAAATCAAAATCAACAAAAAACTATGAACCAGAGACACTTTTAGGGGGGCGAGGGCGGGAGGGGAGGGATTGGGGTCAGAATGGGGGGGCTGCAATTGTATGGGGAATATAAAAATAAAATTTATTATTTATAAAAAAAATAAAAAAATAAAAAAAAATAATAAGGTATTTGCTTTTCTAACTTGCTCAGTCATGGTAAAATACAGTATTTACAATCTTAAAACTTTGCATATATTTATATGCATTTCTATTTATATATATATATATATACACATTTCTGTGTGTGTGTGTATGTGTGTGTGTGTGTGTATAAACTTAAATACCAACAGACCTGATTGAGAGGCAAAACAGAGGTTACAAAGTTGGCAGAAGTTATTGGAAATTGGGTATTAAGCTTTAAAGATAAAAAATGAAAATAAGTATCATAGGTATCATGCGTCCTGGCTTCTTCAAAATTTTTCATGCACTTTAGCCTTCACAGCTCATTTTAGGCTCCCTGCTCAGCAGTTGAGACATGAGCATAGGAGGACAGACCACTGGCCTCACAGGCTCCACCACCTCACAGTGCACTGTGTGCAGCTGTAACCCCAGAGCACAGAGCTGAGCAACTGCCAACTTCCAAAAGATGGAGAAGGAAACTTAGTAACCAAGGAAGTTCCTGAAAGTGAAGGGAAAATTAACCTGACAAATACCAGAGAGCAAATGAACATTCACCAAATATCTGAAGCCAAATGAGAACCCTGGATGAGTTTTGAGGAAAACAATGAGGAGGACATTGCAATGAGTGCAGATACTGTCACCACCTATGGCAGCACCTGAAGACCTGCAAGCAGACCTCCCCTTGTGATCACTCAACAGTGAGTGTTTCCCTAGGAATTCTTGGAATATGTGAGGTGAAGCGAGAGATGGGATAACCATTCAGGTGAGCTTATTCTTCGGACAGGAGTGAGGGTCAAGAACAAGGAAAATATCGAATGTCCTTTGAGTTTTATTTGACAAAAATGCTCTTCACTCATGAGAATGACATGTAGTCACCTGGAGAAAAACTCTTTAAACTTGCAGTTTTTGAAAATAGACTTTATATAAAATATCAGCTAATAGGATGATAATGCTAAATAGACTTTATATAAAGCAGATAATCAGATGATAATGTTGTGTGTGTGTGTGTGTGTGTTTTGGGTCCAGTCAAATAGTTAGCATCACACAGCAGGGAAAAAATAGGGGGGGGTTAAAATCACAGCCTAAGCTTTTTCTGTAATTATCTAAAATTATCTAGATTAAACTTGAATATGTCTACTGTACCTCATTAAGCACACTGTTCCATCGCCTGCCCTTTCTATCTCAAAATGTTCTCTCATTTTTGAATTGAATTTCTCCCCCATTAACTTACTGCTTAGGTATATTTTAATGGCCTTCCTTTCAACATAAGCACACTTGTTTTGGCCGTGAAATTATCTCATTTCATTGTATAAAGCCAAGCTTCATTTCTAATTTTCAGTAATTGTGTCCGTTCCTAGGTGAAAAATGCAAGCCTAAACAAAGGCCTCTTTAAACCAGCCTGTCATTTTCAATTCTTTCTCTTCCAGACACTGATTGTTAATTTTCATCACAATGATGCATGTCTGTTCTCCCTCTTCAACACACTGTTACAACCAACACATCTGCATCTTGCTGTGTGAGATCATCTCTTGGAGCAACTAACAGGTTCACACAGCAATGGACAGGGTAGGGAGAGTAACCTCAGGTAATCTATCCACCCTCTTGCCATCCGAGTTTTGCCTAAAAATAACCAGAACACTATGCTTCTTTTCCAGTAACTAGAAATCACTAGCGGAAAGCTTTGTCTGATAGTTACTCTTGCTTTACATTGCAGACATGCTCACAAATACACTTTGAAAATTCACATATAATATGTTCTATACCCTACTGCGAGCATGTGTGTGTGTGTGTGTGTGCGCACACACACACACACATGCACACACACTATGGCTTGAAAAATGTTTGGAAATGACTGGCCAGTACTTTTCAATCTCTAAGTTGTGCCAGTTTGCCACTGGAGGACAATGCAGAGCGAATGATACTCCAAGTAGAGTAACTAGTTTATAGAAAGACACCATGTGTTGAAAAGACCTTGACATTTTGCAAAACATGGGAAGGGAAATACATCTGGTACAGGAAAAAAATGAGTTTGTAGCTGTACTGTGGAGTAAAACTGAGAAGAACTTTATATGTCAAGTCTCAGACCCTGGATGTGATCCAAAAACCTGGTGTATGACTCAAGCATCTGAACTTAATCCAATTATTACACAAGACATGCAAACCATTTCCATTAAAATAACATTTATCAACCACTTTTATATATACATTATTAACTAAAATGCATTCACTTATATTTCCCCTTTCAATTGTCCATAAAACAGAGGCAAAAATCAAACCAAAACAACAACAAAGAAAAAACTCTGCAGTAGTAGGACAGTTGATAAGGGAATTATCATCATAAGAATCAGGAAAACAAGACTCAAAGCTTTTAAGTAAATCTTCAAGTTTCAACAATTTCCCTGTGCCTATGTCATTAAGCTAAAAGCATAGAACGTATGCTGGAGAGGGTCCCCAAGAATTGGAAAAGATGAGGGCTGGCCTATAAAAATGTTTCTCAGCACAGGTACACCACACAATTTCTACATTCCCCTAGGAAGACCAGGCACCAGAGTAAGGGAGTCGAGAAGTGTGAAAGATTAATGTTGTATCTAGATTCAGGGAAAGATTTTGACAAAGATGTTAGCTAGAGGATTATTTATAATGACAAAAATTAGAAATAATGCATGTGTTACTGAATATGAAGGCAAAATAAAAATGTGCATCATATATTTAAATACCATGTGGGCATTAGGAAATGATCTCAATTAAATGGAGAAAAGTTTACAGGATAATATTAAGAAAAATAAAATATGGAACAGAAGCCCCCAAAAAACAAACAAAAAATGACACACATAATCACTCAATATGCTTTCAAGCATAACTATCATTATCCATTGATCTTGTTCTGTATCATCTATTGATTTTCCCAACTAATTATGCTTTCAATCTGTCCAACATTCAGGTTTCTCTAGGACACTTGAAGGAAATACATTCAGTAGATATCAGGATATTTTCCTCCTTTTGAGACAGTTTTTTTTTTTTTTTTCGCTCTACATACTTCCCAATGTGGTAGAGAACTTTGGGAAGGGAACTCACACTCCATTAGTCTCTGAGTTAGATATGTGTGCCTCTTCTATATAATGCAGACATTCGGTTGGCCACTGGCTTGTGTTTAAATGGCAAGTGAGGAAACAAGATATAAGAAGATAGCAATGCAATAACTAGCACTTTCTAAGAGCCTAGTATGTGCTGGACAGAAGAGGTGTGCTAGCCTTGTGGAGTCAAGTGGGTATAGAACATAAAATATGCAATATATGCAATAATAATGAAATGTGGTAACTGGTATAATGGCGCAATTAAAAGTATTTGAAAACTATATATTAAGAACACAAAATTCCATCTAGGAGGAATTCAAAAAAATTATAGATATAGAGATATTTAGGACTCAGACCCTAAATAGCAATACACTCCCAGAAGGAAGCATCAGCGCATGTAAAAGCCCTGAAATGACATCACCTGACATGTTTGAGGAACTGAAGAAGATTTAGATTGATTGGACTAGAAGATGTCTTGGTAGGAGGAGGGAAGGGCAGAATGAAAGAGAATTTAGAAGTAAGCACTAGTAAATATTAAATGTCACATGAAGCACATAAAGAAATGTGGGATCTACCCATAGAAAAGCAAGAAGGCACTGAAATGTTTCAAGATTATTTTTTTTTAAGATTTATTTATACAAGAACCCAGGTACAGGCCAGATGTGTGGGAAGGTGAGAGGGTTCACCAGAGACAGAGCTGGGAACAGAACAGGCAGACTGACGAAATATACTGCTGAGGGGAGCAGCGGGCGAGACAGGAGAGGTCTGCTTGCCATGTGGGCTGCTCCGAGGCTGGCGGGGATCGAACCAGCACTGCAGAGGCTGCAGACAGCTCTACAACGTGGTGCTCAACCGCCTGTGCCACCAAGGAGGCCCCTGAAATGTTTCAAGATTTTAATGGAGTTGGTTGAGGGGTAAGGGTGGCAGAGTTAGCATTTTAGTGGATTAATTCTGGCTGTGATAGAGTGCTGATTGGTTGTAATTAAGACTGGATGAAGGGGAATATGTTAAGATACAATTTCGGTAGCTCCATAGAGAGATGATGGTGAGCTTGATTAATGCAGTAAAAACAGAAATGAAGCAAAATTACAATCCATAGACTTTGGATGCAATGATATGAATAGAGCAGCAAAGTCCCAATTATGACTGGATTATTTTCCTGGGAGAACTTGGATAGGATCTAATTGGCTGAAGATGAAAGAACAGATTTTTCCTATAAAAAAATTATCAGGACCTCCCTGGTGGCACAAGGGGTTAAGTCTCAGCACTATTAAGCTATCAGCAGCCACTGCAGCATGAGTTCAATCCCTGGCCAAGGAGGTGACCCACATGGCGCAGCAGACCTCTCCTGTATCATCTGCTGCTCTCCTCAGCAGTGTATTTCAGTCAGCCCACCTGTGCTGCTCCCTGCTCTGTCTCTGGTGAATCCTCTCACCACCATCCCCACACCTCCGACCTACACTCCAGCTCTTGTATGAATAAATAAATATTTAAAAATTATCATTTAAAAAATATATTGTCACTGATATGGGTATTTACCTAACAAAATCAATAGAAGCACCAGCCCTTGCATATTCACACAATTTGACATAGCTCATGTATTGGGAGCTGATAATAATTTAGGATTAGGCAAGCAATTGGCAAAATAAGTGAGTTGAAAAGCTACACAAATCCTTGTGGGGGTGTAGGAATCACCCCTATAGATGTTTCTAGAGATAGCAGGATATGAGGACACTGGCTTGATTTATATTGCTGCCTGTGACAGAGAGATTGGTGTAGATGAAATTGGAAGTGCTTAATAAAAATGCTATTGTGGCATACATGCAATTTATACCCACTTCTCAGTGACATTTGGGTACATCTGTATTTTTTGAGTTTTCTACATTGAGCAGATATCATAAGACCCTTGACATTTACCAGGGATAAATCCCAAGATCTTTGCAAATTTCTAGCTTTGCAAATATAGAAAAGTTTGTTCAGTATCTTGACTTTCTCTAAAAATTATATTTCCTTCAAGAGAAATGTCTCTAGTGAATTTTCTTACATTGTAAGCAAGAGTTACTTCTTCTAACTACAAAACATGTATGAAATCCCTCCTCAGCTTTCAAACTGCATCATGGCTACCCTACTCTAAACCATGTCATCTTTTTCTTGAAGAAACTATTACCCCAAAATTTCCATTTTGAATTGCACAGAACCCACAATATATATAAAATATGTATCATATCACTAACATCTACAAATTCCTTTTCATTGGTTTCAGAAAAAAAAAATCCTCCTTCACTGCCAGGACGTAGAATGCTCTTTAACACATTATTGATAATTCCTGTACCTGCTAAAATTGCAGTGTTCTAACTCATAAGAGTGTTTTGTATGTCTGTACCAGCTTGTCCCGATAGTGTGTACAAGCAGTGTGAATGCTGGTGGGTGCTTTTGTTTTGATGATCTGTGGTTAGGTTGTTGTGGTAGACATGGAGGCAATGTTTGCTTACAAGATCAGCCCCAATAAAACCCCCCAAACTCTTAGACTCAAGTAAGCTTCCTTGGTAGGCAACTTTTACAGGTGTTACTAAATGTACAGTTAGAAGAATTAAGTGTGTGATGACTCCACTAGAAGAAAACGCTGAAAGCTTTCTATTTTTTTTTAAGATAGATTCATTTATGCATACAAGAACTGGGGTGTAGGCCAGAGGTGTGTGGGGTGAGAAGATTCACCAGAGACAGAGTGGGGAGCAGAATAGGAGGATCTACTGAAATGCATTGTTTTGGGGAGCAGTGGGTGAGATAGGAGAGGTCTGCTGTGCCATGTGGGTTAGCTCCATGGCAGGGGATCAAACTCATATTGCACTAGCTGGGGATAGCTTCATAGTACTGGGTCACTAGACAGGCCCTGGAAAGTTTCTCTTGTACTCCATACACTTTGCCTATGCACAATCACTTGCTGGTTTTGCTTTGTGCCTTTACACAGTAGTAACTCAGAGTATAAAGACTTCCAAGTTCTGAGTCCTTTGAGTGAATCATTTAACCTGGGTGTTTCTTGGAGACCCCTGAGATATTTCCCAAAGTAATACATTTCCAATTGCTATTGGAAATGGTGTGCTGTCATATCAAAATCCTAAAATATGTGACATTACTGTTATAGTGGCCTGAAAATATGGTGATTTGCATTAAAAAGTGGTGGAGCATTTGTCATATGTGATAGAGTAGTAAAACACTTGCCTGGGGTAATTTGAGAAGTAGATCATGTAAATGATAAACTTGCCCTCTCAACCTAAGAGTCTAGAGAAAAAGGTTGGAAAATAGAATTTTATTAGTGTGTCTTGAATGAAATTGACCACATTTTATAGGACATTTCAAGAAAGTGATGAGTTCGGGAAAGAATTAACTGTGGAATGGAGTGGCAGAATTATGAACATCCTTGGTTTTGCAGTATTGCTGAAACTGACTGTTTTGAATCCCCCACTATAAGTGATGATATAAGAAAGACTTTGAAAGTCAAAAGTCTATAAAAACTCAGCAATGCAATAATGATTAAATTAAAGGCCTTGCCCCTTTGTTAAAACTCTCAAAAGGTTTGAGTGACTTATGAAATCCAACTAAGGGTCAATGCCCAATAAATTAATATCATATTGAAAATATCTTGAGATAATCTCAGATTTATGGTGTATCCTGTAGCTTTTCATCAACTATCCAAAAATAGATTCAGTAAGTTGGCAAAGAAAGTAGTCTTGGAAAAAAAAGGTAATCGAGAAATGAATGGCCCTCAGCCTCCCTGGCAGTGCAGGGGTTAATGTCTCAGGACTATCAAGCTATCACCAGCTACTGCAACCTGAATTCAAACCCACCTGAGTTAACCCACAAGGTGTAGCAGATCTCTCCTGTCTTGTCTGCTGCTCCCCTCAGTAGTGTATTTCAGTAGACCTGCCTGTTCTGTTCCCCACTCTATCTCTGGTGAATCCTCTCACTCCCCTGTACCTTTGGCATATACCCCAGTTCTTGTATGCATAAATAAAAATAAATCTTAAAAAAATGAATGGATCTCAGAATCTATAAACACTACACTTAAAAAACTTTGAGATAATACTGGTTTATAACATTGTTTGTATTTTATAAGTATAGGATCCCCCCCAAGCTATTTAGGTGTTTTGACAATAGTTCATGTCCACCACCAAAGCATCCATCCTCTACTACCACAGTCCATTCTGCTCCCTCCCCACCTTTTAAAACTATGATTATTAAAGTAACATTGGTTTATCAACTTACAGTGGTTTCAGGCTTACATTGTTTCAACTTTGATATCTGTATATACATTATAATCACCACCAAAATCCCATTTCCATCTAACAACGTGTAAGACATCCTTTATGCAATTTATCTACTGATCCCCTTCCCCATTCATAACCAGCTAGTATCAACATAGACAAGAAACAGCAAGTGCTGGTGAAGATGTAAAGGGAACCCTCCTGTAGTGCCAGTAGTGCTGTGAACTGGTGCAGATACTATGAAAAACAGTACTGAAAGTCCTCAAAATAATGAAAACTTGAAATACTATATGGAGCTATTCCACTTCTGGATATTTAATGGAAGAATATAAAAATATATTTAAGGCAAGGTGTGGTTACTGGTACATGGATCTGAATGGACTGAAATATAAAATATCCATACTGTGTATGTGTGTATAGTATCATTGTGCTAAAGAAATGTAGAGCGGGCCTCCCCGGTGGCGCAGCGGTTGAGTGCTGGGTTGCGAAGCTGCCCGCAGCCTCTGCAGCGCTGGTTCGATCCCCAGCTGCTCCCTGGCCACCGGAGGAGGGTCCCACATGGCGCGCAGACCTCTCCTGCCGCCCGCTGCTCCCCTCAGCAGTGTACTTCGGTCCTTCTGCCTGCTCTGCTCCCCGCTCTGGCTCTGGTGAATTCTCTCATCCTCCCGCACTTCTGACTGTACCCAGTGCTTGTATAAATAAATAAATACATCTTAAAAAAATGAAGTTAGAGCAAGGAAAGTAAAAAAAAATAAAAATAAATAAAAATAAAAAAAGAAATGTGGAGCCTAGTTCAAAAAAAAGCCACTGATTCTTTGAGCCTTAAAAATTACCTTTGCATTTCTTGAAAATATTGATTATGCTCAGCTACCACTGGAATTGCTAACAATTCCTGAAACACTCCCTTTAACACAGAAGTATAAAGAGAATAGAAATAAAGGAACCATTTCAGATTGGTATCAGGAAAGAACAGGGTTTTAATCCAAGTCGCATTTTGAATTAGCTATGGAACACTGGGCAATTTAAACAGGAATAATTACAATGCCATTTCAAAAGGTCATTGTGAGGATTAAATGCATGAAATAGCTTAGTATAATTTCTATCACACAGAAAACATCCAATAAATGTTAACATTCATTGTCAAAATGATCCTTGGGGGGCCTCCCGGGTGGCATGAGGGGTTAAGATGCAACCTATGAAGCTCTCTCAGTCACTGTAGCATGAGTTCGATCCCCAGCCAGGGAGCTACCCACATGGCACAGCAGACCTTTCCTGTCTCACCCGCTGCTCCACTCAGCAGTGTATTTCAGTCAATTCACCTGTTCTGTTCCCCACTCTGTCTCTGGTGAATCCTGTCACCACCCCCCACCTCTGGCTTGGACCCCAGTTCTTGTATGCATAAATAAATCTTTGAAAAAAAAAAAAGATCCTTGGGTCCCCATGCTTCTACAAGCACATAGTAAACTGTTACATTCCCTATGTAGGGCACATTCCCCAAAGTCCACCTCTGATATGGATTTAAGAGGAATAGTAGTAGGGGAGGGGAGAGAAGCTTTCAGAAGCAGGAGGTAGGAGGTCACTGTGAATAATGTAATAGTGAACCTCTTCTGGGAGAGAGAATAAGGGCCTCATCAAGGAATATAATCTACTTTCATGATAGGTGGTTCACACAATGTCTAACCCAAAATATTATAGAATTTCTAAGGGCCAAAATGAGCTATAGATTGGTCATTTGACTCCTTTCAGAATGAGAATAGTTATTGCAATTAGCTAGTCATATTCCACCATTATATCACAAGTGTACGTGGCGTGAACAGATGGTTGTCTTTGGAGTTAGGGAGTTTCTAGTCCAAGAGAAGCCACTTCTGGATTTGATGAAGTGACTAGTAACCTCACTACAACTCTTAAAACTTGGGAGTTGCTGCTGGATGAGATTTGGGTGGTCTTCCTTGGCCTGGGGGTGTGCATTTGACATTAAGGTTAAACTAATGTTAGAAATGGAAGAACAAACTGACTGCACAGAGTTTACCCATGTTAATCAGTATCTAACTGTCCTTTCTTGTTTTGATTTAAGGGAACTACACTTCCTCTCAAATAAAGCAGATAGCACTTTCCCCCTGTAGGGAAATACCATTTTAAATGACCTTTAGTGTCTTTGGAAAGATCTGAAAACTTTCTTCAAAGAGGAAGGAAAAGGTATTTCTGAAGGTCTAGGGGTGGAATTTCCAACTTGGAAGGAGTGTAGCTATTGAATGCCTTCTATGAGCCTGGCATATTGGTAGAAACTTTACATATATCACATTAATCATTCCTTACAAGAAGGTTTTGAATTAGGCATTATAATAAGCCCACTGTAGAGATGGGATTAGGATTAGAAAGGTAAATTGGGTATTATAAATTAGTAACAATCAAAATCAGTACATGAATTCGGGTGTCTTGCTTTGCAATACATGCTCTTAAGACTTTGTAAATTACTGTTCACAGGGAGATGACCAGAGAGACCTGAATGAGGCTGTGGTCAACAAGCATGGATGAAGGAAGCAGCCAAGAATATAACTCACTCTAAATAATTTTTCTGTTTTGTTTATTCTTCCATCCATGAGAGTGAAATGATGAACAAGTGAGCCATGTAGTAATTTTTATTTATACCTTTCAGCCTCCAAAACTTTTCATGTGTCAGATGGGATCCTATTGTTGGTTTTTTGAGTGAGAAATACCTCAGAGAAACGTACTTCCTCTACATGGTGTGTGCATTTTTACTCCTTTTTAAATTCCCAATTATCAATTAACTGGTATTAACATTTCTCCTCTTCTCATGATGATTTATTATCTAGCCTACCTTGATGTAGAGTTGTGCTCCAAGTGAGAGGGACATAAAGATACAGAAGGAATCGGAGGGCAGGGAGGGTAAGAAAGAAGGGGTGCAGCAGGATAGGGAATTGGGAGCAGGGCAGAGATTGGGGCTCATCAAAGGGAGGGCTGAAACAGGGCAAGGAAAAGAGAAATAGACATGATTATTGCCCTAAAAGATCAAATTGCTTAGAGAAATAAATAGATGTAGAGGAGTGATAACAAGCATCTCCAGCCTAAGGATTTTCTCTTTTTTTTTTTTTTTCAGACCAAAAAAGTACATACTGTATTTTATTGTGTATAGGAAATTCTGGAATGGGAGAAACTAGTGTATAGTAACAGAAAGGTTACCAGTGGTTGCCAGGAACTAGAGGTACAGAGGGTAAATTCCAGTCTGTATCAGGAATTCTTTTTTATTGTTTATTTTTTTAATTTTATATATAAAATCAAAATCAAAATCAACAAGCAACTATAAACCAGAGACACTATAGGGGGAGCAATTATAAACCATACACTAGGGGGAGGGAGGAGGGAGTAGGATCAAAACAAGGGGGGTGGGAATTGTATGGGAACTATAATCAAGATGAAAATGCATACATTGTGCAAAAATGAAAAATGATGTAAAAATACATAAAATAAAAAAAAAATCTAAGGATTTCTCTCTTTAAAGCCTAGTTGATAATCAAGCAGGATGTCCCTCCAGGAAGAAGGATAGTAGAGTGGAATTCACAAAAGATGTTGCAAGATGAGCTGGTTAAGTCAGGGAAGGAAAGAATCTGAGTAAAAAAAAAGGTCAGTATGGTGAAGGAGGTAGAACATGAAATTCAGAATCAGAAGGAAAACCCAGGTTTTTCTCTCAATAGTGAAAGGACTACAGCATGTTTCATTGTTTTCATTCTTAGCTGCTTGTGTAGAGCAGGCACAATGATAGAGACATCGTAGATGTGATGGAGGATTTGATGATGAAACTAGAGTTGTTTGTATCATCTAGTGCCTTGACACAACGTGGACCTCACTAAGTCTCTGCCCTTCCTCATCCTTGCTTCAAGGCTGGGTTCATCATTGTTTGGCCAATTAATTCCTACATTTAAGAAATATTGACTGAATTCTTATTATAGAGTAATTACTCTTCCAATTGCTTAGGACTGAATGATGAACGAACTAGGTTTTTGCTTTCTTAGAGCTTCTATTCTTGTGGGAGATTAAAAATAAAAAAAAAGCAAATAACCTAATAATCACACAGGCTTACCTGAAATGTTGATAAATGGAAGGAAGTAATTAGAAGTATGATGTTATAGAGAAGGGGGGGGGGCGTTTGCAGAGAAAACTTTTTCCAGTGGGAATAACCCTTGTAAAGACACACATCTGACCAATAAGCCTCAAGTTTTGGTGGGACCTAGCAGTGGTCAAAGAATGACAGGAGGGAATGATGAGAAGACACAGCCACGGTGCCACAGATCCCTTGAAACCTCGGTAGAGCACGTGAATCAAAGGGGGGCATCTGTAAAGACAGAGGGGCCCTGTGAGGAGCTCAGGGGGAGGTGAATGGAGGAGAGCAGAGGGTGGTGGCAGAGACACTCTGTGCCATGACTGGGAATTTAAACAGTCTCATTACATCCCGTCCCAAACTAGATCTTCCCAAGCAGTCCAGAACCCTTTTTTTTTGCTTGACCAAATGTGATCATTAGCCAATTCACATTTTTTTTCAACCCATTTCTTTCAGACCATTGATCCATGTAGCCTGGTCCAGCCATGCTGAATTTTTATTCCAATGAATAAACTCCCATTCACCGCCTCTCTGACCGTCCCTCGTGCAATTTCCCAAGTGCCTCTTCCATTTGGTTCCTAGTCATGCCTCTGTTACTGTTTTCATTATTTTAAAAATGGAGAGGATGCATTTCTGCTGAAGTTGCCTGATCTTGTTTCACTCTATTGGACTCCAAAGTGCGCTGTCTGGGTGCGGGCAGATGGATGAGGCAGAAAAGCCACTGATTTGATTTTCCCTTTCAATTTTCAGATCTTTCACTGCTTGCCTGGTTTTGTTTTCTCTTCTAACAGTGCATCTAAATGTGTGTTTTTTTTTCTGTCTCTTAAGGTAATCCTTTTATTGCTCTTACCTATAACATTTACCTTTGATGGTTTTCTGGATATGTGTTCAGGATCAAAAATATTCTGTCCTTGGGCCTCCCTGGTGGTGCAGTGGGTTAAGAGCAGCACTGTGAAGCTGTCAGCATCCTCTGCAACATGGGTTTGATTCCCAGCCCACCAGGTAGATTCCCACATGGCGTGGTGGCAGACCTCTCTTGTCTCACCCACTGCTCCCTTCAGCAGTGTATTTCAGTCAGTCTCCCTGTTCTGCTCCCTGCTCTGTCTCTGGTGAATTCTCTCATCCTCCTGCGCCTCTGGCCTGTACCCCAGTTCTTGCATAAATAAATAAATTTAAAAAATCTTAAAAAAATATTCTGTTCTCTGCTTAGCTGTTGTGTTTTTGCTTCAACTTAGTTACAGCCCTATGTGTTTTTTCTGGCTTAGCTTTGTGCTCTCTCTTCTTAGAGATTCCTTCAGTTGGGGTGTCAAAATAGTGTCTTTAAATAAACTTTTTGGCCTCCAGAACTTTTAATGTCAGGTAAGATCCTATTGTTGGTGTTTTGAAAGAGAAATACCACCCGAGAGAAACATACTTTTCCTGTACAGGATCTGTGTGGTCTTCCTCCTACAATACCCAGCAATGAGTTGTCTACAGTTCCTAATTCAAGTCTCCATTCTGTCAAAAAACAGGTTCTTACCCATCCTGTTCATTTGCAGTGCATCTCAAAAGCTTGCTCACAGAAATGTGAGGACGTTTAATTTTTTCCTGTTATTGCTTTCCAGAAACACGACCATCACAGGAAATTGAAACAGTGCTGGAAGTCTATGCTAGAGAAGGCTCTGCATACTTTGCATGATTATGAAAGGGTATCTTCTCAGCTAGACATTTGGAATACTGATACATTGTATATTGACACGCTTTATTAATTCCTCCTTTCACTTAATTTTTTTTAGAACACTTAGGTTTCAAGAAGCCAAGTAAGTTTAACCTCAGCACTCAATATACACTGCATTTTGTAATAGTTCTTAGAGTGTAGGTTTGACTAAATTCTTTGCAACTTTCTGTCAACATAGTTTTTCAAAAACATATAGAGTTGACTTTTTGGTCTGCACCATTGCTTTTTTATGTAGGTTTTCATCAACTGACCCAGACTTTAAACAAGCATTAAAAGTTTGTCATGGAATGTATCTTAGTTATTTCTCTAGGTGACTCTAAAACTTTCTGGTTAAAGAGGGATGTTGACACAATTATAGGTAGACAATAGTATGCACTGGTTTCATATTTCATTCTGCTCAAATGCATATATTTTACTCATTACAAAACTTTATAACCAAAGTATAAAATTATGGAAATTTTTAAAAGGGCAATCATACTGTCTTCATTTTAGCATTGTTGTCACTTTAGAACATAAAGATATAGTTCTTGAGTTTTTGATGCCTCCAAATGCTGAACTAGCAAGATCCTGGGACTATGAAAAAACAGAACAGACTTTGAGCTGGAAAGGGGTCCAGGTGGAGAGAGCAGCACCCATTAAACCTTACAATGAGACCATTTCAAAAGTATCTATCAGACTCCAGGATAGAATATTTAGGGTGTACAAAGAAAGTGGGATGGGGAAGATAATTTTAAAGGGTAAATTAGGCTAATTCAAGACAGAAAGGACTGGACAGTCATTGCAGGAAAAAGGAATGCATGAATCAAAGCATATGTCCTCACTTCATTTTGGGAATCAGAAACAACTCACTGTTTGTAGAAATATAACATAAGAGGTGAGAAAAGTTAAAAATTAAAAGTTAGGGTAACTATAAACTTCTCTGTGCATTATTCTTTAAGTACAAATTTAATCCAGGGATATACAGACACATGCATATTTGTGTACATGTGAACGGTGCATTATATTTCATGTACAGTCATGTCAAGTGAAGATGCTTTCACCATCATCACTAAATATTATATATTGTCAACTATTGTTAAATTGTCAAATATTAAATCTTATTAAATAAAATATGTATACTAGAAAATATTAAATATGATTAGACATTGTTTGGTAAGTCAAATAAATCTAATACTATTAATTCCAGGTATGTTTTTTTTTTCCTTTAGCTAAAATTACTACTTTAGAGTATATTCCTAGGTTTGCATATCCTCTAGCAAAATAAGAAACACTTTGTGGTTCCCAATATATGTTAGGAATTATTTAATAAAATAGTTTTTACCAATTTATACACTCATCTACAATGCAAATTTGAATGTGTTCTTCTCTTAACATATACTGCCAACACTGGTGCTATTTCCCCACTCAGTTTTACTAATTTATTTGCCAGAATATTTCTTAGTCTTTAGTATGAAATCCTTGTGGTACATTGGGAATTATTCTCATGTCTTAATGATGTTATGAGGACTAATTTAAGTAATGAATGAAAATTGCTAAGCACACTGGCACATATAAGTGTTCGATAAATTATACCAATCAGGTTATTATCTCTCCAACTAACAAAGATTAGATCTGTTTTTTCTTCTTTTCCTAGATATATTGGAGAACTAATAACTTAATGAATAATTAAATCATACACTAGAAAAAATTCTTACTTTGTACTAGTGATTGACTACCACCACACAGAGCCCAAAACTATGATGAGGTAGAGAAGTAATAAGACCATTTCAAACCTCTCAAAAAATATCAGTTCATATAGACTGGCTTCAATACAAATTATTCAAATTCTTACAGCTCAAATCAATAGGAAAATAATAATAGGGTAGGCAAAGAAAATGACTTTCTTATGTCACTTATGACATAACTCTAAAATACACTTAGATCTCTGAAATTCAAAAGCTCCTCTTGTACTAAAAATTACCCAAACATTGATGTGAATTAAGTGTTCTAAATACAATATCTGTTAAGGAAGAATAATATGTGTGTTTGTGTCTTGGGGTGGGTGGAGGGGTCTGGGGTAGGATGTGTGGAAATAACTGCACTTTTCAGATATTAAGAGACTGAAGTCTAAGTACCACTGCATAATCATGTTGATCAAAACAGTGCTGGGGCCTCCCTGGTGGTACAAGGGGTTGAGATGCAACCTATGATGCTATCCGCAGCCACTGCAGCACAAGTTCGATCCCCCCTCCAGGGAGCAACCCACATGGAGCAGCAGACCTCTCCTGTCTCGCCCACTGCTCCCCTCAGCAGTGTATTCCATCTGCCTGTTCTGTTCCCCACTCTGTCTCTGGTGAATCCTCTCACCCCTGCACCTCTGGCCTATACCCCTGCTCTTGTATGCATAAGTAAATAAATCTTAAAAAAAAAAAAAAGCACACAGTGCTGAGTCATAAAATAAAAACAAAATTGTTTTAAAAACCCACTGGTGTTAGCTTTTCTAGGGGGTACACAACAACTCCTTTCCTAACTAGACCAGTACTTTCATTTTTATTTCATCAGGTCTATTGAAATATAGTTTATGTGCAGTTATTTTATGCTCTTTAGTTGTTTCCCTCAAAGCATTTGTCCTCTTAACTTATCAAATTTATAGTCACAAGGTTGATGTTTTCTTACCCTTTTATATGATATCTGTAGAATTCGAGGTGATGTCATGCTGATTATTGGCACTTTGCATCTTTTTTCTTAATCAGATTGGTCAGAGTTTTGCTAGATTTATCATTGCTTTTTTCAAAGGACTGGTTTTAGTTTTGCTCATTTTACTGTCTTTTGTATTTCAAATTTCACTGATTTCTGCTCTATTATTTTCTTTCTCTTCTGCTTTGAATGTATTTGTTCTTTTTGTAGTTGCTTAGATTTAATCTCCAAAGATAGACTGGAAATATTTATTTTTTCCCAATTGCAATATTTTCTAAGTACTTCTTCAGTTATACCATGTAAGTACTGATATGCTGTATTTTCTCTTTGATTTAATGCCAAACATTTTCTAATTTCACTGTTGTTTTCTCTTTTGACACAGGTGTACTCATAAGTGTTTTTGAATTTCAAAATATTTGAGATTTTTCCAATTACTTTTTACTTAGTTATAGTTTAATTCCATTGTGATCTGAGTACATGCATGTACAATTTCATTCTAGAATCTCTGTGAGATTCTAGACGAATAGTGAATAGCCTATCATGATGAATAGTGCATGTGCATTTGAAAACGATATCTATTCTGCTATTGGAGACTCCTTTAAATATCAGATCAATCAGGTTAGTTGATAGTATTGTTCAGTTGTTATGTTTTCTCACTATTCTATCAATTACTGGGCCATCTCCAAATACGTAATTGCAAATTAAAAAAAAATGCTGTAAATACCATTTATTATTAATGTCTAATAAATAGCAAATTTCTTTTTTTTTAAGTCACATAATTATCTAAAATGTGCCCATGATGTTTAAATTCACTTTAATTTAGGCTTTCACCAAAATATGAAACATCAGATACTTTTCATTGAGCAGCACATAATAACAACTATTTATGTGGCCATGCATAATTTAACCATATACATATTTTGCTATTTGGGGAAACTAACCCTATTTAAGACATTTTCTAAATGTTACTAACCAATGGGCAAGACATTTTACCTCTTCTGATGTTAAGATCCTGCGTGATGATTTTTAGAAAATTCCCATTTTGAGTTTCAATTGCATTGGCTGTAAGAGGGAGAAGATTAGCCTAAATATTTTAAGAACCTCTCCTTTCTGTGACATCATTCATATAATCAAAGTTAGAATACTTACTTTTGATACATTTTGATTTAAAATGTACTTTTGAGGGCCAACCCTCTTTTTTCTAATGAGCTGATATACTAAGTTGAGCTCACTTTTGTTGATTATAAAACAATAATCCAGGCCTTCCCATACAGTAGGAAGTTGCAATAAATGAGGATAGGAAGATAAAAAGTAATTGTCACTATACAACCACATTGATATAATAATTATTATCAAGCAAAAACACTGACATGCTAATCAAAGTTGCTACTTTCCTCTGAACCACACACAAAAAAATATTCTGCCCTAGAAACTTAATTATACTTGTACTATCCCTTTATGTAAATCTTTGAATGATCTTCTTATATTGTTTCTAACACAAAATTTCATGAGCTCTCCTTCCTAAGCAGCTAATTAAATCAATGACTGAACTATTCAGTTCATACTAAGACAATCAGAAATTTCTATTTCTTATTAACTAGTTCAGGAGCAAAACTGCATAGTTCCCTTTCTTAGAATCTCAAAGAAGCAAGACTGAATGGACTGAATAGGTTGAGTTTAGAGTTGCAAACAAGACTATCTTCAAGACTTTGGTCAACTGGTATCTACCTCTGTAGAAATGGTCTGACTACTCAAAAATGAGCTGGTCAGTGTCCCACTAATGTGGCCTTTGGTTATTCCATTCCAGTAACTCTGAATTTTTGTCACCTACTTTAAAAAGAAATCTAACTTGGGAAGCATGATTTCTTATTTTTCATCCAGAGGGAATTAGTAGAGAAAATTAAGTTCCCTCATCTAAGTAAGTACCTCAGGGAACTATTCACCTATCAATGCAAGGGAGAATTTCAGCCTATAACTTACCCAATTTCATTAGCAGTAATGGGAGTTTCATGTGAAATCCTGTGTGAATCACTGCTTTAGGAGATCTGTAAGTTGTTGATTACTTTTATTTTGTAATGACTTTATTCTCTAATTCAAACTTTTAACTCCTTAGGTTTGCAATCGATGGTAGATTTTGGAAGGAATGAAACTTACACTTTTGAAGGTAATTAAATCAGGTTAGCATCACATAGAATCATTTACCACTGTGAATATTAGATGCTTATTTCATGTTAGGTTCCTGGATGTTCTAATGTCATATTGTCTATAGTGTGTGAAGACTGAAGATGCAAATTGAAATTTTTAGCTTTCAACAAATTGATCTGTTTATTAATATGTAACCATTTGTGAACATTCATATGATCATCCCCTTTTTTCCTCTCAATGTTGGACCATAAATTTTTCACCCACTTGAATGATCCTTCGAGCAACCTGCCATGCCCTTTCCTGGGTTTCATTATTGTCCATGAATTTGTGTCCAAACCAGAACAATGTTCAAGGTGAAGGGGTGAACTGGGGGAGACTCAGAGCCTGGACATGTGCAAATTCAGGTGGGGCATTCCAGTGCACCAAATGGGCTCATTCTTTGGTCAGTGGCCCTGTGTGACTAGCAGGAAGATGGAACAAGAAGCCATGCAGGAGGGGCAGCCCCACCCTTCTGACAAGGCCCTCGTTCTCCAAAACTCACTTGTTTCAATGCCACAAAGACCTCATTTTGAGTTTTTTAGAAATTCAAGGGAAGAATAGATGACTTCTGACTAGAAGAAAATTCAGACAAATTACCTGGTGAATGACAAAGGAAGCACTTTCTGTGTAATAAGAGAGAGATGTTGTGAAAGAAGTCTCAGTGAATCCACAGCAATTTCATCAAATCCAGACCTTGATGCTAGAGTAAGTGAAAATTCAGGTGGTTGGATCAGGATTCAGTTTCAGATTAGTTCACTGTAGAATTTAAACTTGATTCTTGATTCAGAAGATTATAGCCTTACAGCAGAAGAATAACTCTCACAAGAAAATGATGAGATATGTTGAGTTACTGTGTGTCGGCAGGGGAGAGAGATATAGATTCTATGAAGAGGATCCTGAAACTTCCTTAGCTGGCTATTGGAAGTGTTCACATGAAATAAAATGAATTTGTCTTTTCTACTGCATTGCAACAGATGTTGGGCCCATCCTGAGAATTGGCTTCCTCATAACAAAAAGAAGGATGAAGGGGAAATATCTTAGAAAGTCAAACAGAAAACTCAACATGGGTTGAAGAGGGCTTTGATGCCCCTGATGGTAAATGATTCCAAAAATTCATGTGTTGAAGTAAAGGATGATAAAAATCACACAAGTCTCTCAATCCCAAGAAAGTGAACACAATTCTCAGTCATCAGCCTCTAATAGCATCATCTATAGCAGCCAAAAATGTGTCAGCAAGTTTGGGTGGAAGAAACATAAGACAAAGAATAAAATATGAAATCTAGTTTTCTCCATAAAGTCAGTGATCCTTGTTTGAATTGCCAAGGTCAGTATAAAAAGAGTTGTGTTATCCTTGGCAATACAGTACATCTTGTGGCATGTTCTACATGTGCAAATAAGCTAAAATATGCAAGATGAAGAAGTTCTACAAAGTTGCTATACCACAAAGTACATATAGTTAGCAATATGGCACTGTACTCTTGAAAATACGTTGAGAATAAATCTCATGCTAAGTTATCTTACTACACACACAAGGAAAATGTGGAGGTGATGCGTATGTTTCATATATTTATCATGGTGAGAGCATTATAGGTGTATGCATAGGTCCAAACTCATCAATATATGGGTTAATATATACATTTTATATGTCAATTATACCACACAAAACTTAAACAGAAATAAACCCTGTTCACTATGAAGACAATCAAATAAAATGATTGTGCTACCTTATTTCTCCTACCTGATCTGTCCACAATAGAGTTCTGACAATATAATCCTGAAGTTTAGACACAAATTAAACATTTTTTTTTAATTTATCAAACCAAGAATGAATCTCAGTCCATGTATATTTTGTCTCTTTCATCTAATTTACCTATTTTGGAAGGAGAGTAGTGAATAGTTATTTCTTCCTTTTAGAAAGCGTCAATTCTGTCTATATTTTATATTTGGGTTTAATGTAATTTGAATGGACTATACAGATCATTTTTTACCTCTATATTCACATATCTTATTCTGTGAATATATATATCTCTACTTCTCTTAAATTATAACTATCTGATTGTGTGCGTGTGTACACTTGTGCATGTGTATCAACTTTAAATGTAACTTAGTATTTTAATTCATTTAAGAAGAAAACATTAATGTGAAATTTTTATATTACAATTTTAGATTCTTATTAATCTCCTGAGTCTTAGATTCTCTGCTCTTTCATTGCTTTTAAAATACTCTTTTCAGTGAAATAAGCCAGAAAGAAAAAGAAAAATATCGGATGGTCTCACTCATAGTAGGAATCTAGAAAACTTAAATAAGGGACCAGGAAAATGAATATCTATAAGAAAGTGAAAATCATAATCAACAAACAACTATGAACCAGAGACATTTTATGAGGGGAGGGGGGCGGGGGGGGATTGGAGTCAAAATAAAGGGGTTGCAATTGTTTGGGGAATATAAAAATAAAAAAATTAAAAATTAAAAAAAATAAAAATTAAAAAATAAATAAATAAAATAAGGGGGGGGTGCAATTGTATGGGGAATATAACCAAAATGAAAATGCACACATTGTGCAAGAATGAAAATGATGAAAGAATTATATAAAATAAAATATTAAAATAAAAAAAGAAAGACTATGGACTGGAGGAAAACTTATTACTAGATAATAAAAGATATTGCCATTCTTGTTTTTCAAAAAAAAATAAATAAATAAAATAAAATACTCTTTTCAGAATAAAAATAAATTGGTAGTTCTATCTGGTGTTGCATCAGTAAAAATTGTACTTTTTATTCTCCAGCCACTATAGTATATAAGGGATCAGTGGTAAAAATGCTGTCAATTGAGATGTCTTTCAGAAATAGCCATTATTTACCCATTTGACATTTTAAGGCTCTATAGTAGAATATGAGTTTCCTTGGGGTTCTAACCTCACAGACCAGGGCTTTTCCACACTTGACTTGAGGATTTGGTGGAATCCACTGTATCCCCAAAGTTGAAGGACAATTCTAAGATACTTTGAAGTTCCTCCTTGGTCTGGATTCAATAGTTTCTGGTAGTTGCTTAGGTTTCAGACATTTGCTTAAGGCAATTTCAGAAAACAATGAATTCAGGAAGGATGGGCTCAGAAATTTGATGACACACACACACAAAAATCCCTTTTACAACTATCCAGAAGGGTCTTAACATTTTTTTCAAAATTACCCAGAAATTATGCATTATTTTTATCAAGACAGAGACACAATGCAGGGTTCTGAAATATCTCTCAAACTGTGTAGATTAACTTCTTCTTATATATGAATAGGAATTTTCAACAAAATTGTGTAAATAATTCTGACAGGGGTACATATTCTGGTGAGGATAGTCAAATCAACAAAACTGTTAGTTTTGAATATAATGGATGAGTAATATTTCATAGCAACACTGGTGACAGTTACTAACAGTGTCTGGTACTTATAAACTTCAGAAACACACACACACACACACACACACACACATACAACCTACCCAATATGTACTTGTGAAACAAATGGCTAAAGGCTCACTGCCTTAATCATACCAGTACTCAAATACAACAAGGTTTTATTAATTTGGATTTTATAATACATCAGCTAAGTAGTGCTAAATACAAGTCATCATTTCTAAGGAGAGTAGGTAGTATAAATGAGATTATAAACTGTACATCTAGGGTATATGTATGCAATTATTATGCTATTTGTAAAACACTCTATGTGCAAATGGAATCTCATTCTGTATGCCATGGGCTAATACATCTTTAGGTTTAGAATACATAGATTACTTATTGATTTATAAATAAATAAATGGGTAATGAAATGTTAGATTAAGAAAAAAATGAAAAGGGCCTCCCTGGTGGTGCAAGGGGTTAAGCACTGTACTATGAAGCAATCCACAGCCTCTGCAGCAGGAGTTCCATCCCTGGCCAGCCAGGGAGCAACTCACATGGTGCAGCAGACATCTCCTGTCTCGCCCGCTGCTCCCCTCAGCAGTGTATTTCTGTCAATCCGCCTGTTCTGTTCCCCGCTCTGTCTCTGGTGAATCCTCTCACCTGCCACATCTCTGACCTGTACCCCAGTTCTTGTATGCATAAATAAATCTTTAAAAAATGAAAGGAGAAATATTCATTATTAAGTTAAGGACAACAAGAATTTAATGAGTCTCACCTCTAACTCAACCAATTGATAGACATACTTGCCTTGGTATACCCATGGTCCTTAAAATCTGGAAAATCTCCAGTAATAAAATAAAAGCAGCCCAGTCTTTTTTTTTTTTTTTTATAATTGTCAAACCCCCACTGTTCCAGTTGGTTGTAACCAAAGTGGCCTTTCAGTTGACCAAGGTCTCCAGACTTCTGCCCTTTCTACTTTTATATTATGTCTGCATTGTAAGCTGCTCCTATACTTCCTTCACTTTTGACTAGATACTAAGTTGGACACTTTCTAATATCTTCCTTTCACTCAAACTAGTATCATTTTCCTGAATCCACCTTCCAGAATACTAATTCTGGAATATGTCTTGTCTTCCTCCCTGAGCAGTGCCAGGCTAAATATACTGTGCAGAGAAAAAACAGCAGTTCACAAAGTACTGTTCTATGGTATGTATACTCGCTAGCATCAAATGGGCCCTTCAACTCCCCAATATTCTTGTTTTCTAGGAAACATATTCTTACTGAGTCATTTTTCTTTGAGCCATCTTCGTCAAGCCATTAAAAAATGGAAAATATGGCAATGCCATCTTCAGAAAGGTAAATGTACCTGCATGCTTATTTTTCTCTTTCATGTTCACCACACTGTAAGAGAGAGCTTCCTCTTTAAAAGATTAATTCACTCATCTGAGTTCTGGAATCTATAACCTTGTACCTCTCAAGAGACCTTCCTGCATTGATTTTTACCTCTTTCTGCAATGTCTTCAAAGAAAACAATTAGCTAACATTGGTCCAGAGTATACTGACTTACATTTACAGATGAAGACTTAGAGAAATGTCAGAAGCATGCTGCTTGGAAATGGAAGCATGAAGTTAAGACTGAAATGTGGGACACCATAGATAGAAGAATTATTAGCTACCATGTATCGATTGTCTTCTGCATTCTTTAAAAACACCCTCAGATCTTTTTCATCCGAATTCCAGGAAATAAAATAATTGCCTATGCTTCCTGTCTCCAATTTCACATCTTCCATTCATTCAACTCACAACAATCTGGCTTGACCCTATTCTGTACCCCAAAATCTCACTTTAGCTATGACTCTCTGCCAGCTCTTTTTTTTTTCTTTTATAGAGTATATTCTTGCATAGAAGAGCAGGGGTATAGGCCAGAGGCGCAGAAGGTGGGGTGTGAGAGGATTCACCAGAGACAGAGTGGGTAGTGGAACAGGCGGATTGACTGAAGTATACTACTGAGGGAAGCAGCAGGTGAGACATGAGAGGTCTGCAGCCAGCTATTATTGTTAAAACCATTTCACCTTTCTGAATCTTAATAGCTTATTTTTTTAAGATTTATTTATTTATTTATACAAGAACCGGGTACAGGCCAGATTCATGGGGGGGGGGGGTGAGAAGGTTCACCAGAGACAGAGTGGGGAACAGAACAGGCAGACTGACTGAAGTGTACCGCTGAGGGGAACAGCAGGCAAGACAGGAGAGGTCTGCTGCACCATGTGGGTATCTCTCCAGCCGGCTGGGATCGAACCTGCATTCCAGAGGCTGCAGACAGCTTCTCAGCGCTGTGCTCAACTGCCTGGGCCACAATGGAGGCCCCTTTTTTCTCTTAGTAGTACTCACACACAATGCAAACCTGTGGCATTACAGCTAAGGAGGTGTTTCATTTGCCACAAGAGTGACAAATGTTGGTCCTTTGGTTTCTCAATGAACAGCTGGGCTCTCTGGCACCCACTTCCGATGAAGCCTGATAAGCAAAATTTTAATCCAATATTATTTCACCGTCTCCCTCATTTTGACTGGTACTAAGGTTGAAATCACTGTCATCTGTAGTCACTTTTCACATTTACACATTGTGTATGTCTTTACAATAGCTTGAGTTATCAAAAATTTTTGCCAGTTTGTGGGTTGTAGGGAAATAATGACAGTTCCCAATTTTATAGAAGATTTTAAGTTTAAAGGAGGTGAAGTATTTGGGTCCTCTGACTTGCTATGAAGAGTTTATCATTAGTGTTCCTGACTCTACTCCAGTTAGGATGTGCAAACATCAGTATTTGTATGTCAAAGATACTCTCCCAGCAATGGTAACACACAGGTGCATCCATGTGCTTAGTGGGGTGGACCTGGTTTCATACCCAGCATGTCTTTCTTTCTGTGTTTAGAGGCAAAAAGAAAACATAGAGCAAGTGTCTATAGATGCCCTACGGGTACCCAGTGCTTAGATGACCATTAGCAGTATCTGCTCCAAAGTTATTGGACTGGTCTTGCAGGGGTTAAAGAAATAGTGTCATCAAGGTATTGGCAGTCACTGCCTCATGAGTTCGATGCCTGGCCAGGGAGCTGACCCACATGGCACAACAGACCTCTCCTGTCTCGCCCACTGCTCCCCTCAGCAGTGTATTTCAGTGGATCCACCTGTTGTGCTTCCCACTCTGTCTCTGTTGAATCCTCTCACTCCCTGTACCTCTGCACTACACCCCAGCTCTTGTATGCATAAATAAAAAAAGAGGTGTTTAAAGGAAGATATTCTAACAGTTAAAATCAGAAACGACTGGCATCTAATAGGGTTAACTATAAATGTCTATGTTTGGGTATAAATATTTGAAGAGACAAAAAAGATTTAATAAATATTCATGATCTTAATGAGGGAAAATCCGTTTTGGGCAACAGTTTGAGATTTCTCTTGACAAAACAAATGCATTCTGTGAATTATTGCAATACTGATTAGAAATCAAAAGTGAGAACCTTCCAGCAGGGTGATGTGGCTGACCACATTGGGGTCGTTGTGACCAGTTCAGAGGATCAAATTTACAAAGAACTGATGACCTGTAAGCTAGTGACCACAATGACGGATGACCGCCATGTGGACTGACAAACTCCCCCGGAGCAGTAGTGCTAACAGGGACATCTGTTTTTGTTAAATATAAAGGCATATTCTCAAGATTAGAACTATAAAAAAAATGGAACTAGTTTTCCTGTGACATCATGATCTTGCTTTCACAAAGCTAAAGAGTGTATCTATGAGTGGCCCTTTTTTTTATTTTTTTAAGATTTATTTATTTGTACAAGCACTGGGTACAGTCAGAAGCGTGGGAGGGTGAGAGAATTCACCGGAGCCAGAGCAGGGAAGAGAACAGGCAGACCGACGAAATATACTGCTGAGGGGAGCAGCGGGCGCAGCAGTAGAGGTCTGTGTGCTACGGGGGACCCTCGCCAGAGGCGTGGGATTGAACCAGCACTGCAGAGGCTGCGGGCAGCTTTGCAGCCCAGCACCCAACCACTGAGCCACCAGGGGAGGCCCATGAGTGGCCCTTTTGACATAAGTCCTGGTTCATCGATAAAGCAAATTAGCTCCACCCAATATCAGTCCGAATCTGTAGAATTCTAAGATAGGGCAAAACATTCTGGATGCTGCAGGATTAAGACACTTTCATCATTATGAGGATTCCTCCCCCATTAATAAAACATGGAAAATATCAAAGAAAATGGGATGAGTATGAATCACAGAGCAGAATGCCTTTTGTAATATAACATGTTATAAGACTATTCAAGCAGATGTACATAGAAACAGTTTGCCAAATTATTGTACAATAGTATTATGAAATATTTTTCTCAATGAAAAAACTTATGGCTATCAACCTAAGAAAATCCTGTTGGAATGTGTGTTCAAACCTGTCTTCAGAAACTACTTAATATGTCAATAATTACTTATGAGTCTAGTTAATGTCTGGTTTTGAATTGCTTTTTCTGTGATTCACAAAAAAGTACAAGTGTACCAGATGGCAATGCATAAGATGAGAATAATTTATTGCTTTTACTTAACAAAGTACTGTAACTTGGCTTATGTGAGAAGGAAATTTTAATTTTAGGATGTCAACCCTCACATCTAAATGTGTGTGTGTGTGTGTGTGTGTGTGTGTGTGGTATAAGTCTGTAAAGGAATTTTCCACATCTGCATCATGCTTGGTGGGTGTTTTTTCTGTATTCATCAGCAAAAGTTAGTGGTAACATACTTTCCAGTGAATGTTCTTTGTGATATGTTTACTCGGTACAGAATAGGGGTGAGAAGATGAACCTGGTGAGATTAAAAAATGTTTGGATTAAGAATGCAAAAACACAAATTTGAAGAGATATATACACCCCTATGTTCACTGCAGGCCAGGCAAGAGCACAAAGGACTGTGGTGATGAATTTATTTACCCAAGTCATGGAAACAACCCAAATGCCCAATGACAGATGAGTGAATTAAGAAAATACGGTATATATGCACAATGGAATACCAGGCAGCTATTAAAAAATGGATATACCATATGACCCAGTATTTCCACTCCTACCTATGTATCTTAAAAATACAAAATCACTAGTATGAAAGAAGCTTGCACTCCCATGTTTACTGCAGCACTGTTTAAAACAGCCAATATTTCTCTGGAAAAAATGTGTCCAATAACAGATAAGTGGATCAAGAAAACATGGTGTAAGGCCTCCCAGGTGGCGCAGCGGTTGAATGCTGGGTTGCAAAGCTGCCTGCTAGGCTGCTGGCTAGGGTCCACATGGCATGCAGAACTCTCCTGCCCCACCCGCTGCTCCCCTCAGCAGTGTACTTCATCAGTCTGCCTGCTCTGCTTTCCGCTCTGGCTCTGGTGAATTCTCTTAACTTCCTGCACTTCTGACTGTCCCCAATGCTTGTATAAATAAATAAATAAATCTTAAAAAAAGAAAACATGGTGTATACACACAGTGGAGTACTACTGAGCAATCAGTAATGGGTGTGCCATTCGTAGTCACATGGTTGGAGCATGAAAGAATTATCCTAAGCAAAGTAAGCCAGAAATAGAAAGACAGATACTGGATGGTGTCACTTCTAGGTGGACTACAGAGAAACAAAAAAAAAAAAAAAAAAGGGTCAGGTAAAGTCAAACTTAAAAACTAACCCTTGAAAATTGATCACAGAACTGAGGGGCCCAGAGGGAGATGGGAAAGAATGAGAATAAAGTGAGCAGAAGGCATGACGGACGATGGTTGTGGACTTTGGGTGTTCTGGAGGTGAGCGCACTCTGGTAAAGCCACTGAAGGGGGAGATCCTACATTTCCAAAATCCTTACAACAATATAAACCAGTGGTACAAAACTAAATACACAAATATTCATCTGTGGACACTGGAGGGGAAAAAAAATAAAACAGAAAACAGAAACCTGTCTTCTGCTACAACCTGGATGGAACTGGGGGCGTCATGCTAAGTGGAATAAGTCAGAGAGAGTAGGACAAATACTGGATAATTTCATTCACGTGTGAAGTAGAGAGAAACAAAATAAGGGAACAGGCAAAAATATTCCAAAAAAAAAAAAAAAAACAACCTAGAAATCTGACTGCATAACCAAGGCCACCAGAGAGGGAGGATGAGGAGAAATCAGAAAGGGTCCCCCAGGGATTATGGTAGTGGATTGATGGTGGGTGCAGTATGGGAACATGCATTAAAAGTGGTGTGACGCTTTATGCCTAAATCACATGCACTGCTGTACATGAGCATAACCTCAACAAGATACACAATTTAAAAAGATGCTTAGGGGTCTCCCTGGTGCTGTAGGGGTTAAATCTCAGTGCTATCCAGCTATCACCAGCCGCAGCACCTGAGTTTGATCCACATCCAGGGAGCTTAGCTCCATGGCACAGCAGACATCTCCTGTCTCACCTGCTGCTCCCCTCAGCAGTGGATTTGAGTACATCTGCCTGTTCTGCTCCCCACTCTGTCCCTACAAGGACTGCACAGTAATGAAGCATATTTGTTACTAGAGTGAAGCCTGAGACCACACAGCATGGATGTGATAAGAATGGTGAGTTCATGCAGCAAAATTCATAATCTTGCTTATTCCCAATCAGTTACAGATTTAAGGCAATATATATTTTTTAATAAACTAAATGGAAAACTATCTAATACAACAAAGGGCATAAACAAAAGACCTGTTATAATCTGTTCTTTGGTTACCTCTAATACACCCGTATCTATTTAACTTCCAGCTGGAAACAGGGAAATGTTTTCAAAGTATCCTATTCTTCCAAGGCATTGCCAAATCCTATATTCTACTTTCTCATCTCATGAAGGAAAAAAAGTAAATCTCAGAAAGTTATATTCTCTTTTGTGTTACCCCACAAAACCTGCATCTTATCTCTGCAAAATCACTGATATCTAAAATCGTGAAAACTAAAGTTATTTTGCTTGCATTTTATGCCAAGCAAATTAACCTCTTATTCTCATCTCCTTCCAATTCTTAATTTCTTGCTGTCTATTAATGAACATATGCCATTTCAAACCATACCAACTCATTTTTTTCTCTCTAATGCATCTCTCTTGAGTATATTCAAGTTTTTATTCAAGTATTTTCTTTTTTAGTTACTAAAAAAATCTTGAATCCTTTCATACTATAGCCAAACCTCAAAGGCACCTGCTATTTTCATGGTCCCTCTATGTTCCAAAGAACAGCTTTTGCTACTTTGCCTGAAGTTAGTCTGAAATTCTGTAGCCTTAGTTTCTGCCTTCACTGAACCTTGTATCACTCAATTGTTTCCTTTAAATTCCTGCACAAATTGCTACCCATCCTTGCACTTTCAAGAAATATTAACTAGCTAATGAATAAGTAAACTTCCCAATATTTAAGTCAGGGTTGGGTCAAAACCCAAAATGTATATTAATAGTTTTTTTTTTACTGAGTTGATGGCTGTGTAATAACTGGGGACTAAATTGATCTTACTCTATGTGAACCCCAAACAATGATGAGGACACCTCGCACCCTTACACGTCTCAGAGGTCATGTCTATTACAAAATGCTCAGGATGGAATGTGAGTATGACCTGCAGACTTAACTACCTTTGAATCCCTAGGGTTCCGGAGTCACAATAGGATGTACAGGTATAGTGATGCCTACATCTGTTTGAAGCCACAATGCCCACCTATCACTCTCCTATAAGCAACATATAAATTCTCTCTGCAGCTGCCAAAGAACATCTGTCTTCTGTGCCCAATTCATTCATATGAAAGAAAAATAGAAACCTGGTTTGCACTCTTTCCAGGTTTAGGGTACTGCAATCTCTGCAACTGATTTGGCTCCATTTGTTTACATAATATTAAGAAGTATTTCAGGCACCATCTTTCAAGTTGCCAGCAATAAACAAGCACCACCACAAAAAAATATTGTTTCAGTTTCTTAAAACATAATTAATCTGTAGTCTTCTGTACTAGGTTAACTCAATAGATTTTTCTGCACCCCCAAGCCCCCTGTGCTTGACAGCTTGAAAGTGGGCCTGGCAAAGCTCATTTGCATTCTTGCAGCAAGGCTGGAGAATAAACCAGGCAAAGTGTCTATTTGTGTACTTCAATATATGACTGTGCTTGCTTCAATCAAGACTTATTTTCAGTATCATGGCCAACAAAAGCATTAAACGAGTTTTCTCTGACATGAGTGATAAGCTGTAGAATGTATTTCTTTAAAGGTTTTTTTTTTTTCCCCTGTGACGCTTATAGAGTGTAATAAAAAAAAAAATAGAAGAGTACAAATCTCACTAGAAATTCACAGCTACCTTGCCATTTGAACTCTTTCTCCTTGTTTTCTGACAAGTTAAATACCTTCATTATAGTTTAGGTTGTACCTGATTATAAGTTTAAAAGGTTACAGTTATATTTCAAAAGGAATTATTTTTAAAAATCAGTATTTCAAATTGAACTTTAAAGATTGCCTTCTCCACCCAAGACTGTCATTTCACTTACTGATCTCTTTTGGGAGTTGATTCTGGTATTGACTTCTTAGAATGAAAAGCATCTAAAATCTCTTTTTTCCCAGAAGTTAGCATTGTTTGAACATAAACTCTTCTGGACATTTTTTTCCTACTTCTTCCCCCATGAAGATACTTGACATTTTTCATTTAATTTATTTCTTCTTTAACTATTCCCTCTCATAGGGGTTAAATATTTAGCTGAACCCAATTATTTCTGACTCTAAACTCATATGTCTTCATCTATAAAATGTAAAAATCTCTTTCTCTCTCCCCCTCCCTGTGTGTGTGTGTATGTGTGTGTGTACAGACAGAATGCAGCAGATGGGGGGAGGGAGCAAGGGAGAAGGGGAGAGAGTATGCACTAGCTCAAGCAAGAAAAAGAATGAATTTGTGTCTGTAAGTGGAAAAGCACAAGAGAAAGAGAAAGAAATCACCTTCCTTGTGTCCACCTAAAGCTATGGCACAGTGTTAATGACAGAGATGATATTCTCAGTCATTTCAGTCAACACATTCTTCTTTTCACAACCTAATCTCCTTCATCTGAAAGAGAAATATATTTTTAGCCAACTCTCTGGGACCATGTCATTGATTTATGAATATAAGGTGAAGGACTTCATGAATTTTTTCCTGCCCTCCATCTGTCATTTCCTCAGTCATATCTATTTTAAGAAATATAAAACAAATTGTCCTAATGGGGCACATTATCACCTTGATATATTATACAGGAAGAACTGCTGCTGCTTATCACACCCTCACCAAAAATTAGCTTTACAGTTTCATAAGCTGATTTTTCACCCTGTTCTTCATTATTTTATACTGATGATGATATATATTACTCAAATGCTGATTCATGCTGAATATTTTGACTTGTGACTGGAGTAAGTCCCTTCAAGTCTTCTGAAGAGAAGGGCAGACAACCAGGAACAATTGTTCCTGCATCTAAGGATTCCTGGAAAATTAATCCACCAAAGCTACCTGACAGATCATCACAGTTGCTAAGTTGTCCATTACTATCTAGGTGTTCACACTCGAACAACATTAACAATTCCGTCTTTGGCAGACATCACACCAGTTATGCCTCGAGAGTCTCATCCAAACTAAGAAAAAAAAAAAAAAACACTGACATCCCAATGATTAAAGAAATGCAAATTAAAACTGTAATGAAATACTGCCTTACACCCATTAGGATGTCTACTATCAAAAAGAAAACCAGAAAATAACATGTTGGTGAAAAATGGAGACAGCAAAATCCTCGTGCACTGTTGGTGGGAATGTAAATTGGTGTAATCGCTATGGGAAACAGTATGGTGGCTGCATAAAAAGTTCAAAAACATAATTAACATATGATCCAGCAATTCCATTTTTCAGTCTATACCCAACATAATTGAAAGTTGTGTCACAAAGATATGTGTATACATGTGCTCCTAGCAGCAGTAGTCACAACAGCTAAAATATAGAAGTGACCCAAGTGTCTACAGATGGATAAATAAGCAAAATATTTCATATGCATATAAGGAACTATTATTCAATCTTAAAAAGGAAGAAATTTGACATATTCTATGGCAGAGATGGACTTCGAGGTGATTATGTTCAAAGCCATCAAAAAATAAAAGAAAACAGGGCCTCCCCTGGTGGCACAGCGGTTGAGCACTGGGCTGTGAAGCTGCCCACAGCCTCTGCAGTGCCAGTTTGATTCCCGGCCACCAGCGAGGGTCCCACATTGTGCGACAGACCTCTCCTGCCACACCTGCTGCTCCCCTCAGCAGTGTATTTCATCAGTCTGACTGTTCTGTTCTCCGCTCTGGCTCTGGTGAATTCTCTCACTCTCCCACACCTCTGACTGTACCCAGTACTTATATAAATAAATAAAGAAATCTTTAAAAAACAAAAATAAAAAAACAAACACGGTATAATTCCGTTCACATGAGGCACTTCATTAGTCAAAAGTATGAAGACAGAAAGTAGAATGGTGTTTTACAGATAGAGGGAAATCTGGGGGGGGTGGGGAGTCATTGTTTCATGGGTACAAAGCTCTGGAGATGGGTGTTGGTGAAGCTAACATACTATAACTATATTCAGTACCATGAAACTATACGCTTAAAAATGGGTTAAGAGGATAAATTTTGTCTGTGTGTTTTACCATAGTAAAAAGGTGGAAAATTGAGAACCATTTAGTTTTTTTTAAAGAGATATAATTAGGAAACAAAAAATTAAAATTTTGATTATATTTAGATGAACTGCATCTAGTCTCATTTTATAACCACCTGTGACTACACACAAATTATACTCCTCTGTACACATTAGTAAATTATTTCTAACACATACATACACACTCACACACACATATAAATGGGAAAAATATAAGGATATGAGCAGGGAGAATTCGTTCTCTGGGATAGATGCCCACTCTGTGAGCTTTCCTATGTGGTATCGTTTGTCTTTTTTGTCTTCTACACTTTAAGAACATTGGCAAACTGAAGCACTGTTGGAGGAGGGTGATCTGGAGGATGAAATGTCTGGGATCCAAGCTAGAGATGAGGAAGAGCTTTTGGTATGGAAACTATCTCGCTTGGATACACAGGAATCCCATTGTAAGGACATTTAATACATCAGAGGCACAACCATAAAACAAAAGAGCCTCATACTGTGCAGCTTTATGTAATAAATTAAGATCAAATGTGATAATTTTGTGATTTGTTAGCATTCATCTTGTTTAAAAGAAAAGTTCTGCACAATTCATACTGCCCAGCCTCACCACATGGCCCTGTTGAGCTACTATTCTCCTTGTCACTGGGAGAATTGAAGAAATACCCATTTTAGGTAAATCCTTAGAGAAAGGCCACAGATGGTTGCATGTTAGAGGCTGGGGCAGATGTGGGGGAGGAGAAACTACTGAAAGTGTAAGGGGCTTTTAATGTTTTGCAAGTTATCAGGAATGTTGATTGTGCTACACTGTGAGCATACAAAAGGCCACGTCTCTGTACATTTTTAGGCAAGCTTATACTTTGTGCTTTTAGCATGGATGGATTATTTTAAAATTCATATTGTATTCCAGATGGAGAGGCAGAGATGAGTCCAACCATTAATTACCTAAAAGAGAAGAGGAGCAGTCTCTCTTCTGTCTGGAATTCAACAATCTGGTTGCTCAGAAACTGGGTGGATCCTAGGAAAGGACTGTGTCTGAGGACAGGTCCAACCCAGCTCAGCCCTGGGGTAGCTGCAGCCCTTGGTGTGTGGTTATTGCTGTCAGTGCAGTGCAGAGGCAGCTATGAGGTGCGCAGCCAGCGATTTGGCTGATGTTCTTTTCCATTCAAGTGAGATAACAAGATGTGCAACAGTTTGCATCCACCTGGGACAGACAACATTTATTTACAATTATGCCTCAGGACCATGCTGTCTCCTGCCTTCTGTCAATGCAGAGTCCTAAGAGAGCTGGGACACCCGGACCATCACAGAGCACCCCACAGCTGTGTCACACTAGTCACAGCACATTGAATGATGAGATGAGCAAGAACTGGCAGGTGCTCTGGAGCCCTTGGTAAAGTATGCGTATCCTGGAGGCAAATACCTGTGGATCCAGAAGCCTCTGCATCATGTAGGTCCCCCATACTCCCATGCTCATTAGAGAATACACTAACCAGAACTGAAAAGGCAATGGCTATCCAAGTTTCACAGCCTCAGGAGCAAAGGTTGGGGTCACACCACCAAGTAATCCATCAAAAACTGCTGAGGGTGAGAGGAATTTTGAATGGGTAGGAAAAGGCCCAGCACGATCTGGGCTCATCTGCAGTAACAGGGCCACTAGTTCATGCCAATGACCTTAACTTTGCTCTCCTGAATTTTCCTCTGGAGAGGTTACAGAAGACATGGAGGAAGCATTGTCATGGTTATGACTGCCACCCCCAACCCCCAACACCCCCCCCACCAAACCTGTGACCTATGTATGCACCTCCCAGACCTGTCACTGCCGTCAGAAGGTGGACAAGGGCCCCCAACGCCAGGCCAGAACAGCTTTGAAGTCCATCACTGAGCTGTCCTGAGACCACACTCCCTGGGCTGCCTCTGATAGGGGGAAAGGATGTCCTGAGCAAACTCCATACAGGATTTGTGGACTCCACTCCCGTGACACTGGGAACTACAAATCCCATGATCACCAAAGGGAAGACTGCAAGGACCCGAGGGCAGAGTTAAACAACTAGGCTTGTGGTTTGGGTATTTACCTGGCCATTGGGCTGGGGGTCACCCCTTTTTGGCCACCAAGCATGCTAGGTTTTTTGGTAGCTCGGCGGGTCATTGGGATTCCAGGTCAGCAGAATGGGTAAGACGCATTTACAAATTTATCTCCCTCTTTTTCTCCCTGAGTTATTCATTTCCCCAGTTCCCCTTTCCTTGTAAATAAACCTTTTATCAACCTTTTGTGTGTGTCTGCAGTTTAGCATTAATAAATCCCTTTAAAACGCGCAGGTGAGGACACACAGTCAGGCAACCCCATTTTATATCGGGGTTTGCCCTGTAACACTTCCAGTGAGTGACCAGAGTAGAAAGGACACTGAGAACATGTATATTGACATAGAAGTTATAACAAATCCAGAGCCAGTAGATTAGCAGATCACCAGGCATGTATCAGAAAAGGAAAGCAAAGAGCAAACATCATAATGTGCTCATTGCACAACAGTTAGGGCCTCCAGGGAGAGGCAGTGTGCTGTCGTATAAAGGTCAGTGAACAGGTGAGGATGATAATAGTGAGGAAGAGAAGAAAAAGAAGTAGTTGGCTGACAGCTCACCATGTTGGCGAGGGAGGGAGGAAACAGGAGCTCAGAAACATGGGGTACATGGGCCTCCCTGTGGCACAGGCGGGTGAGTGCCACACTGTGAAGCTGTCCGCAGCCTCTGAAACGTGGGTTCGATTCCGGCAGCCTGGCAAGTATCCCACATGGTGCGGCAGACCTCTCCTGTCGCGCCCACTGCTCCCCTCAGCAGTGTATTTCATCAGTCTGCCTGTTCTGCTCCCCACTCTGTCTCTGGTGAGTCCTCTCACCCTCCCGCACATCTGGCCTGTACTCCAGTTCTCGTATAAATAAAACTTAAAAAAAAAAAGAAACATGGGGTACACATGGACCTAAATATTTGGAAATGCTGCAAAGCAACAATGAGAGAAAAACAAGGTATCCTATTCCAAAAGCCTAGTATTTTAGCTATTTGAAGAAAATGAAAACAAATCTAGATATCTGAGGCAGAGAAACTCAAACTGAGTGTAGGCACAGACAACATCTTCAGACAGGCCAGGCAGAAGGAACAGACCCCTTTCAGGGCCTTCCAGATTCAGTCCTGCAGCATCCCCTCACTCTGACCCTGCAGTGCTGTCCCTGCCACAGTGAAGACAATGGGCAGTCAGGATGTCAAGGACCCACACACAGCTGTCATCCGGAATGGGCAAACTGTCACCCCATGGCACTCCAGGCCACATCTGTTGGGTCACAGGTGGAAATTGGCCCCCGGATCCTGCACCCTGACAGTGGGGAGAATAAATGCCTCTGCCTCGTTGTCAGCAGAGGGACCCAGGCTTCCCTTCACCTCTCCTCTTCTGAATCTCCCTGGGAACATCAGGCTGGGAAATCTACAACCAGCCCGCAGCCACAGGCGGAAGGGAGTTTCAACCTTTGTTGGTTCCTGCCATCCAGACAGGCAAACAAGAGTCTGAAATGGACCTTGAGCACGAATCTGTACTAAATCCTCCGCATCCAGCAATTTCACTTCTAAGCACACAACCCAGAGCCCTGTTTATCCAGAGGGGAAGTATTGGCGTTCCGGGTGGCTAATTCTTTATTGCAGTGGATATTTTTTATAGGATGGATGGTAAGCATCTCTGGCCACCTAGAACGAGATGCCAGCCGTGTCCTTAGATATCAGGATAGACAAGTTGCATGGACACATGATAGCCACATCCAGGACAGAGCCCCCTTCCCATGCAACAGCTGTTTCCCTAAAGTATTTCCAGTATTTTTTCACACAGCTATTAATAGTAACATTATCAATTAAAGTGAAAAATTTCAGTCTAAATGGCCATTGATGGTGGAATAAGATGGAGAGATATGCTCAGCTGTATAATTTGCAGCAATTAAAATGAATGCGTCATCGGCATGTTATCAATGAGAATAATCCTCAGATTTTTTTTTTTGTGGGGGAAACTCCAAGTAGTAAAAGGATGGCTACTTCTCTAACACTTAAGAGTTTAGCACTTAAGAAAACTATAGATAAAATTCAGGATATTTTGGCAAATTAGGTCCTTGAGCCAGTGCGAATCCAGTCTTGGGGGAACAAAATCTGTTGAGGTCTGTCGACAGCACATGACCAGAGTTTGCAAGGTAGTGTAGGCCTCAGGGGTACTGGTACAGGCAGAATAAAAGCATATTTGCACAGAACAGAGTACTCATATGCTGAGGCTGTCTGAGGCTGGAAGTGACAAACCTGAGTCTGTCCCGGCCTCCATAGGGGCTAAGGTGAACATTACAGGTGACTTTTACCCATTGGGTGATGAGCCTTTGGGAAGAACTGTATGAATGAGGATCCCCCAGGCTTGCATTGGTGTCACCACTTCTGCCAAATCAACTTTCCTTAAGGGAGCTGTGTATTTGAGACTGATATCACCAAGGTAACCGATGTAGTCACAAGCATCTGAAAGAGGTAGGTTACAAGGGAAAGCATATTAAACCCACGGGGCAGACACCCTATCACATCCCCCCTGTACCCAACCGCTCTCTGAAAGCTAAGTGGGGTGCTGGATACCCCTGAATGTCTCCTCACTGAGGGGTGCTCCACTCTCGTTGCCATAGTTCCTTGCTGGCTGACCTTCAAATTCCTAAATTCCAGCCAGTCTTCATGACCAGTTGATGAAAAGGGCATAGTACAAAAGTGCCTTTGAATGTGGAATATTCCTTGAGGATTTTATGATCAAAGGGAGGCCCAGGACCTCTGGCAAACAAACTCAAAACACGAGGCTGTCCTGACACTCTACATGTATCCTCAGGCCCTGAAAGCTGACCAGCTCTCAGCAGTCACTCCAGAATCCACATGAGTTTTATAAGTAATTTGTACACAAAGTTGTACCTGCACAGTGTATACAAAATGTTCTGTTACAAATTCCGCCCAGCCTATTTGAGAAGGAGACAAACATTTTAAAGAAGGGAGAAGATGAAAGGGGCCTGGGAGGGAAAAGGAGCAAAGAGGAGGGGAGAGAAAGGTGGAAAGCAACTGACACACCAATTGCTTTTTCTGTTCTACAAGGAGATCAGAAAGCTTGGGCAGCCTTAAAGCCTTCTTGCCCCTTGAGCCACTTGCAAGGTCCTGAAAATAATTTGGGGGGGGGGAGTAGATTCTTCTTTCCTTCTTGGAAGGAGTCGTGCCCTCTTCCTCTTCAGGACGGTGTGTGGTTGCCTGGCTTTCCTCTCTGCCTCAGTCATTCTGTCTGCTCTTTTCTGAAGCCCAGCACATGGAGAAGGCGTGGCAGCCGGGATCGGGCAAGCGTTGCAGCTCAGACAGCCCCCATTTCTCCCCAAAGCTCTATTTTAGAGTCTCCTGCCCATGAATCAGATGTATTCTGCTTCTGAGCCCCATCATGCACCTGCCTGGAGCACTGCTTAGATTTTCTCTCTGGGGTACAGTTTGTGTGAAGCCCACTGAGTTGAAAGTCCTTCAGCATTTGCTCTTTCCCACACCCGGGAGGCAGAGCCGCAGACGGCAGCTTTGTATTCTAGCTGCTAAATGTTAGGAAGTCAGATGGAGGCAGAAAGTTCAAGGTCTGGCCACGTTAAGCTTTGGTATCACAGCCCTGCACACTTCGACCATCATTTGTGAGGCCGGAACACTGGCTTCAGAAACATGTTACATTTGAGACAGAAGAACAGCCAGATCCTCTAAACCTCAATTTTATTCATTCACCGGACCAAAATCATACACCCTGTCACAAAAATCACTTGTTCTGAGGCATCGTCCAAAGGAAAGGGCAGAGTTTTCTTTATGTTTACAAGGAGCCTGAACAGGGATTCGCTCTGCTGTTAGAATAGGAAAGTGAGCGCAGGGTCTGGACAGTGTACGCTGTTCATTGTTTGGTAAAGAGGCTGATTTGGCTTTGATGTGATAAAACATTTACCCTGGATTCCAAAATACAGAAACACAAATAACATGATATTTCTTCAGACTTCATCCATTGGTAATAGATGGAGAGACTGCCCGGGCTGGAACAAGGCCCAGGCTTCAGAATGGCTTGGAGAACAGAGATCCAGTCAAGATAAGGCTGCCTTCTAGCTGTGGCACCTGGGTTTCTCAAGCTCTTTGGGTTTTTCTTATCACCCACCTGTTGTGAATGGCATGACTTTTGGGGTTGTGGTATGATATGTTAAACTTTCAGCTGAATTTCTACAATTATTGATCAGCCTCAGGAAAGGTTGGATTCCAAACTACCCATCTGCTCTCACCTGTGTGTGTGTGTGTGTGTGTGGGGGGGGGGGATCTTTATCTATTGTGTGTGTCTAATTATGACCTCAAGACCTTCTGTTTCTTTAAGGATGTTTCTGATGAAAATCCAAGATGGTGACTTCTGCTGGTGTAGTGTTGGGAGTCCTGAAAGCGTTAGTAAAACCCAATGCCTGCCAGAAAAGGAGGCCTCAGAAAACTTGGTAGACTAAAGGCATGCTTGCTTCATTCATTCATTTACTTAATATAAACTTAGTTGTTCACCAAGTGATGATTATTAGATGATTAGTTCTCTCAGTCCACAGGGTAATGTAAGGATTTGGAAATGTAAGGTGAAACTTTCAGACGAACTCAAAAACCCAACCATGGGGGCCTGGTGGTTCAGGGGTTAAAGTCCCAGCACTATCAGGTTATCATCAGCCACTGCAGCACAAGTTTGACCCTCTTACAGGGAGCGAATCCACATGGCACAGCAGACCACTCTTGTCTCGCCCTCTGCTCCCCTTAGCAGTGTGTTTCAGCAGATCAACTTTTCTGCTCCCCACTCTATCTCTGTTGGATCCTCTCACCCCCTGCAACTCTGGCCTACACCTCGGTTTTTGTATGCATAAATAAATAAATCTTTTAAAAAAAAAAAAACTGAAGGTCGTCTTTTAGTAAAAGCCAAAATGATGAGAATAAAGTACTATACATTTGTAAGTACTATAGGTTTGATTGTTTTAAAGGCAGAGTTCCATATTTTGAGATAATATCAAAGCTTTAAAGAGAGTCTGTTAGGACAAATATAATGTATTGACAATTTCTATTAGTATAAAGGAAAATTAAACACTTTTTTTTAATCACAATTGGATCTAGGTAAGACCCCATTCCCCATGGGCAGAGCCTGTACACAGCCCCAATTTGGGCAAATTAAGCACTTATGGACTAAAGAGAAACTTTTGGGAACTCCTTACTTTTTACTAGTAAAACCACAGGGATGTTTTATGGTGTTTTGGGAGACCACCATGGCTGGAGGGGCAGTTTATAGCTGCGGAAGAAGCTTTACAACGCAGAGCTAGGTCTCACTCATAGCAGGAATTTAGAAAACCTAAATAAGGGACCAGGAAAAAGACTAATGAAGTAAAAATCCAAATCAACAAGCAACTATAAACCAGAGACACACTACAGGGAGCAGGGGTCCAGGGGAGGGATTAGGTCAAAATAAGGGGGTTGGAAATTGTATGGGGAATGTAACCAAGATGAAAATGCATACAGTGTACAAAAATGAAAAATGATGTAAAACATATATAAAATTAAAAAAAAAATGCAGACCTAAGTTTTTCGTATTCTGAGGGAGTTTTCCAGTTTTACCCCCAAGGTAAACATTTCAAAAAGCCCTAACTCTTCTTCCTCACTTCTCACAATCTCCCACTAGTTAAAGGTCATTTCCTCCTAGATTTTTTTGAACCATGCATTTTAAACTACTGAATCTGACCTGAAATTATGTCTCAGAAACACAAGCTTTCTATTCCTTCACTTTTTCCCAAGGCCTCTACTCTCCACTGAATTTCTACAACTATTGATCAGTCTCAGGAAAGGTTGGGTTCCAAGCTACCCATCTGCCAGCGCTGGCGTGTGTGGGACCTTTATTAATTGCCCACGGGAGCATCACTGAACCCTTCAGAGTTGTAAATTTCATGCTTACAAGGACCACTTCCTTCCCCTAATTTTCCAGGCAGTTCCCCTACCACCACCTCCTCAACACTGACACCTCAGCTGACTCCATTCAGAGTTGAAGCGGAAATAAATTCAATTCTTGTCTCCATTTTCCTAACATATTAAGTCTGTCACCCCTTTTTAGTGTGTGTGTCCAATGAGTAAACCTTAGGTCTCCATTTCTAATTGTTTGGACAATGTAACCTCTAGTGCCTTTTATCCTTGGGTTGTTGAAGAAATAGAAAGTTTCTCTCTGCGGAAATCTAGGGCAGCATTGTAATGATGGACAATGAAATGTGTGAGGACAGCCCAGAGTCAAACAACTCATGTGAGATAAAAATAGACAATTTCAGAGAGTTTCTTTATCTGACAGGGTGAAGAAATCATTATTAATAAAGTTTACTTGTATGAATTATTCACAGCTTTAATGAAACATTAGAAAACTAGACAGATGTAATTCTGTGGGTTACACAGATGGCCTTGAAGCCAATCAAGCCTGCTTCCTGGTAAATGTAAGTCCATGGCTAGCTGAATAACCTCTATAGAAAACTTCTTTTCTTCATTTGTGAGATGGGGATAATCATTCCTAGTAAGCCCTGCTGCAGTGTTGCTGTGGGAATCAAATGAAAACACATTAAAAAGTGAATTGAGATGTGGAGAGCATAACCAAATGGTAATTCAATACTATTAGATTCTGAAATGTGTCATGTTAAAAGGGGATCTGAGGCACCAGAAAATGCACTTTTCCTTTAGGAAAATAATTATGCTTAAATCATAGGGAGACCTGCATGTTGTGGAGGAACAAGAAAGACACAAAGTGGTGCAATGCTTGTCAGTGGTAAATAAATTCCAAAATTCTTTTAATAGTTGTGTGACCATGAGCAAGTCATATTCTCCAGGTCTCTGTACTTTTATTCATGAAACTATGATCATGTGGTTCTATATTTTACAAGATTGCTGTAAGAATTAGGTGAACTGGGCCTCCCTGCTGGTGAAAGGGGTTAAGTCTCAGCACTATGAAGCTGTCAGCAGCCACTGCAGCACAAGTTTGATCCCCAGACAGGGAGGTGACCCACCTGGCACAGCAAAACTCTCCTGTCTCACCCACTGCTCCCCTCAGCAGTGTATTTCAGTTAATCTGCGTTTTCTGCTCCCCACTCTGTCTCTGTTGACTCCTCTCACCACCCCCTGCACCTCTGGCCTACACCCCAGCTCTTGTATGCATAAATACAATAAATCTTAAAAAGAAAAACATTATGTGAACTACACATGTCTGATACAGTGCCTGGTACAATAGTGCCCAAGTCATGGCCACAGAGAAGAGACCTTATAACTTCTTTTAAAATATTACCCTGAAAGGAAAACATACCAAACTTTCAAACATGGGCAACTTGCTCATTGGTTTTAATCATGGTTCAGACTATTCTATAGTGTTTGGGATTCAGTAGATATTGTTCACTTTTCTGGCCAATCTAGTCACTTATGAGATAATTAGTTCTTAGTTATAGTTACATTTTCTTTGCTTGGTTTAAGCACTAAGAACATAAACTTTAATAAAACATGGTTAATTTAACACAATGTGGATAATTAAAGTTAGTTTTCATAAAAAATGCAGGACCTGAACTAAGCATTTGATTTCTTAAGTGTTTTGAGTTTCTTTAAAAATTCAGATATAATTCACATAGTGTGGAGAGTGGGACATTGTCCCCTAAATCATACCCACCAAGCCTCAGGATGTAACTTTATTTGGAAATAGGGCATTGGCAGTTATGAATAAATAGCTCAATATAAGATAAGCCCAGATGTAAGATGGGACCTAAACCCAATGGCTGGTGTCTTTATCATAGCAAAGAGAGGGAGATTTGTCAGAAACAGAAGCACCCAGGAAAGAAGGCTGCAGGTTTTAGAGTAATGTCACAAATGAAGCCACATCAGGAACCACCAAGACCTGGAAGAGACAGTAAAGATTCTCCCTAGAGACTTCAGAGTAAATATGGCCCTGCCCACACCCTGATTTTTGATTTCAGTCCTTAAATTTATTTTTAATTGTGTAGTTGGTTAAGGAAGCCCTAGGAAACAAATATGCATACCAAAAAAAAAATTGCCCTTTTAAAATGAACAATGCAGATTTTAGTATATTCACAAATTTGTGCACAATTTCCAAAAACATTTATCACTTCAGAAAGAAGCCCTACAGCCATCAAGAGCCACTCCTCATTCTCTCCTTCCCTGAGCCCCTGGCAACAACTAATCAGTTTTCTGTCTGTATGGATTTGCCTAGTCTAGACACTTCCTATAAATGGAATTGTGTGCAGATATGCCACTTGTGTTTATTCATCAGTGGATGACTATTTGTATTGTTTTCATATTTGGACTATTATGGGTAACACTGCTTATGAACACTCCTGTATTATGTGAGGAGATTATGTCCTCATTTCTTTTGAGTACATGGTTAGAAGTGGAACATCTGGGCACACTAGAAGAACTGCCAAACTTTCCAAGGTGCTGGAAAATTTTACATCATCACCAAAGTAGCATTAAGCCTTCTGATGTTACCTCATCTTTCCCAACCTATTTTTCATCTATTGATGCTACATGGTGTGAAGTATTGTATTATTGAGTTGAATTTCTCTAAGGACTAACAAGAGTCTTTTCTCTGCTTATTGGTTATTTGTCCTCATTGGAGAAAAAAAAATCCAAATCCTTTGTTCAGCTTTAAATTAGATTATTTGTCTTTTTATTGTTGAGCTATAAACTTCATTTTATATTTTGAATATGGAGCCTAAATCTCAGTCATATGATTTGTAAATATTTCATCACATTTAATGATTTGTCTTTTCACTTGCTTAATAGTGTCTTTTGATACAGAGCAGTTTTAATATTAATGAAATACAATTTATCTATCTTTCCCCTTGGTTACATATATGGTTGGTTTCATATCTAAATTACTGTAGTCTAATCTAATGTCACAGACTTAGGTTTACTTCTAAGACTGTTATAATTGCATTTCATATTTAGGTGTATGATATGTTTTAAGTTAATCTTTGAGTATAGTGTCATTTGGGAATTAAATATGAATATAAAGTTACCTGTATCATTTGTTGAAGAGACTATTTTCCCCAGTAATTTGTCTTACTCTTTTACTAAATCAATCGGTCACTGATGTACAGGTTTATTTCTGGACACACAATTCTAGTCCATTGATTTATTCATCACCCACAAAGAAGTAAATTGACCTTTAAATTGCAAATCCAATCACCCTGCCCATTTAAAATAATTCAGAAACTTCTAATTTTCCTTAGAACAATGTCCTGCATTCTCTGGACTCTATCTTGTTCTCTGTCCTTGTCTTGCACAAATTCCTTCCTTCCAAACAACACTGCTCTGATCAATCCCATCACGTACCCATCTTGCTGCTGAATCGGGGTTTCACAAGCACCATCTCCCAGTTTTGCAATGCTCGTGTGACCACACTCTCTTATCATAGGTCTTTCTCCACCTGTTAACTTTTTACAATGCAAATATGACTTTTCAGAAGGGTAACGTTTGATTATTATTTATCTTAGAACCCTGTAATTTCCCATCACATATTACATCTGCAATTTATGTGCTGTATTTCCTTTTATATCTTACTCAATTTGAAAAAGAAACCCACTATGTTGTGTTAACCAACATAAACACTGGATTTTCAGTGACATGCCTGGCACATAGGCAATGCGGAGCAACTATCAGGGAAATGAATCAATAAATGAATGAGTGTACTGCTGTGCACCCAGACTGAGTACCTTTTCCATAGAATGTTAACTATTATTTGGATTGGATATATAAACATATTGATAAAAAATTTTGAATATGAAATATCTGAGTATGAAATGATAGCAATTAAGAAGGATTTTTTATTTGTTTTCCAGGCTTTTTATGAATTACTACTACTCTAAAGAGAACATTGACACATCTTAGATTTTACATCAAAATGAGATTTCTTTCGGGCCTCCCCTATTGGGGCAGTGGTTGAGCGCTGAGTTGCGAGGCTGCCCGCAGCCTCTGCAGCGCCAGTTCGATCCCCGGCCACCGGCAAAGGGTCCCACAAAATGAGATTTCTTTTTCCTTGACATAGGCATCAATTTTGTATATTGTGCTTCTATTGATGGGGTAATTGTCTAATTGGTAATTTCTACTTTTGTTAATATCAAAGCAAATTTGCAAGACAAAGAAAAGTCTTGCTATTCCATTTTCATACTGGGTTTCAGCTCAAAAATAGAAACCCTCCAAATCAGATAGGGGATGGGCATCTATCATGATTACATCTTTTCTTTGCAGTCTCCTCCTAACATAATTCTTCATTCAGATATTCACAGAGAACTAGAAATTATTATGTGCTAGAGAAGAGAAAAAAAAATCAAAAGAGAATGCCAACTAAGAGAACAAAAAAGACCTTTGAGGAAAATAGCAAATTAGCAAACAGAAGCAAATTTTAGAAAATGTATTTGTAAAACTAGACCAAACTGTTTTAAATGGAGAAATAAGAATTAAAATTTAAATGCCTACCTATAAGCACTTATAAATATTTAAATAGCATGTTATATATTAAGCATAAAATATATTCTTGAAAAATTTCTTGCATTTTAAAAATTAGACAATCAGGGCCTCCCCGGTGGCGCAGCAGCGGTTGAGCGTTGGGTTGCGAAGCTGCCCGCGGCCTCTGCTGCGCCGGTTCGATCCCCGGCTGCTCCCCGGCCACCTGAGGAGGGTCCCACATGGTGTGCAGACCTCTCCTGCCGCCCGCTGCTCCCCTCAGCAGTGTCCTTCGGTCCTTCTGCCTGCTCTGCTCCCCGCTCTGGCTCTGGTGAATTCTCTCACCCTCCCGCGCTTCTGACTGTACCCAGTGCATGTATAAGCAAAACAAACAAACAAACCAGCAAACAAATAAATAAAGCATGCCTCTATAAAAAAAAAAAAATTAGACAATCAGAATTTCAAATTTGACATGAATGAACAAGATAGCTATCTGCACATGTAATTGAAACAAATACTCATAATATGGATAAATAAAGAACATAAAGAATGGAAGGGGAGGGAAAATAAGCGTACTGAGTTAGAAAGTTTCTAATTATCCCTAGTATGAGTTACAGAATAAAAAGACTAAACAATGGAAGGCAGGAAACAGTCAGAGAAATAATGGTTCTACGGGAAGATGATGTCAGATTTGACATAGAATTGTAATCTGAAATAGAATTGATAAAAACATAAAATCCATACTTTCATTTATTAGTTCTCGCAATTCCAAGGTTAAAGAGAATATCAAAAAATCATTTAAAAATAAAACATTGCTCCAAAATATCAGCTATCTTATTGGTGATACTGGGTCTATATAAAATTCATAGCTTCAAAATTTTGATGAAAAACATTTTTCAGAGATTAATAGATCCAGTTAAGCCACTAAATGGCATAAAAGATTCTGGGGGAAAATGTAAAGGAAGTCTGTTTATATGTGCAGAAAGAATTAGGTAACTAAATATTGCCCAAAATTGAGAGTTCAATTATTTACAGTAGATTCTTCTTTAAGCAATAACTTTGAATAATATTAGCTATATTTTCTTCTCTAAAGAGTCACTCATTCTATTTAATTCTGCAATGAATTGTGCTTCAAGTTTTATATTGATATTACTCATCATGTTTTAAAATCAAACTACAATCAAAAATCCAATTACAGATACAGGAGAGAATGTAATGTTATAACCTTTGATGAGAAATAAAAAAAATGACTAAGGAAAACTGGAAAAGAATTAATGGGAATGTTAGTAAAAGGACAATGAGTGTCCTAATCTCTTTAATTAAAAGAGTAAGGGTCTGTTTGAAGTTGATACATAAATCAATACTAATTCAAACATAATTTTAATTGATTTCAACCAAAACAGATCCAAAATACTTATCCATATTTACCCACTAAAAATTAGTAAAGTTGGAAAATGTAGGTCTTCTGTGTTATCAATATAATACATCTCCAATTTTTATTATAAAAAAATCTAGCTATTGATAATATACCAGAAATCCAGGAGTTCATTGTTTAGAGACAGAAGATAACCACATTAGCACAAAGCAAAAAGCTGTTCATACTATTTGACTCTAGGAAGTGAGAGTAAGTTTGAACAAGGAAAAGGTTTCACTTATATTTGTTTTTATTTCTTTTTGCTGCAGGGACTTTTAAAAAATATATTTATTTATTTATGCATACAAGAACTGGGGTACAGGACAGAGGTGTGAGGGGTGAGAGGATTCACCAGAGACAGTGGGGAGCACAACAGGCAGACTGACTGAAATCCACTGCTGAGGGGAGCAGCGGGAGAAGCAAGAGAGGTCTGCTGCACCATGTGGGTAGCTCCCTGGCTGGCAGGAGATCAAACTCATATAGCAGAGCTGCAGAGGCTGCAGATAGCTTCATAGCGCTGTGCTTAACCCTTGCGCCACCAGGGAGGCCTCTGTAGGGACATTATTTTTTACCCAAATGCATATATTCTACTTTTAACTAATATAATTTCAGGATAATAAAAATAATTTAAAAATGTATGTGTCCCAACCTGTGCTCTTTATTCACCATACTTGAACCTGCATGAATCAGGATGGGTTCTAGTAAGTAAATCTATCCTCGAAGGAGGAAGACTCAGCACTAGAGAATGTTAAAAATGCTCTCAGTACCAGGATCTTTCCCAGTGGTGACATTTTTACAGTCCTAAGCACACTGTAGAGGTAGGTTACAGAATCTCGATTATACAAATATCACAGTGTTCATGGTACTTAAATGAAGTACATACTTTTCCGCTGACTCTAAAGAGACTCACAGAGAATGCTGGTTTCCATATTGCAATGTCTTCTATTTCTAGTTCCTCTTTCAGCATCCTCAAGAAATCTCAAGAAACCATGGATGGGTTCATCGGTAGCAGGTTTTTTTTTTTTTAAAGATTTATTTATTTATACAAGAACTGGGGTACAGTCAGAGGCACAGGAGGGTGAGAGGATTCACCAGAGACAGAGTGGGGAGCAGAACAGGCAGACTGACTAAAAGACACTGCTGAGGGGAGCAGCGGGTGAGACAGGAGAGGTCTGCCATGCCATGTGGGATTCTCGCCGGCTGGCTGGGATTGAACCCACACTACAGAGGCTGCGGAAATTCACTTCCTTCTGTAAGCCCCTTTGCATTGTCATTTCATGCAGCAAATAGAATGCTATAATAGATTAAACTAATCAAAACAAAGGGTAAATCTACAAGAAAGCTGAAAAGTACTTAGCCTCCAGGAAAAAATGGTTTATGCTGCCCATACAGAGAAGAGAGAAATAGGATGCAAGACATTTTTCTATTCCTCTGAGTTCCAAACCTTTTTACTTGAACAATAAACCTCAAGGTGATCAATATTCAGTCACTGGAGCCTTGGTATATGCAATACACAACCTTTACTACTAATGGAAAGAAATTATGTGTTTCAGAAAATGTAGGTCCCATACCCACAATGCCTAAAAACGGTGTGTGCCAGGTCTAAGTACATCTCCAATTCCAAAGGGAGTTCCTTGATCAAACCTGTCACAAGATCTCAGTCTCCCAAAGGACACTTTTTTTTTTTTTAATTTAAAATGTTCTTTAATTTGGGGGGAAAGTCACATCAGGACTCAGAGGCAAAAGCAGAGAACCCCAAATGCCTAGTTTTTCCTTCTCAGACTGGAGCAGAGTTTAGACCAGTCTAGAGCTACTCCTGGTCCCAGATATGTTGATTACAAAACAGCTTCATTTCATCTCAGGGCCTAGTCCGAGGGCATTCATGGCTTCCCCCAGTTTGATTATCCCTCATTCCTGACGCTGGTGGTGCCACTCGGCCAGGGACCGTGGAGCATCCACTTTTTAAGGGCACGCCACTCATTGAATGAGTGAACTCGGTTGTCAACTATCAGACATACTGACAGCCACACATAGGGATTTCAGTGCCATTTCAATGATTAACCTATTCATTAACATTAAATGAACAACTAGAAATGAAAGTGCATCTTGTGTATCTGCCCCCAAATTAGTTTTTTTTTTTTTTTCATCTGGTTGTTAAGAAAACCTTCATTCTGGCACCAGAGATGGAGCATCACAATCCTTGGGTTCCTCCACTTTAATCACCAAATTGTAGATTAAATATGTCACATTTTAGAAGGCAGTGATGCTGATCACGAGAGCACTGATGCAAATATAACACATTTGGATTTTAAATGTGATGTGTAAAAATGAAGGTTTTATAGACACCAAGGACTACCTACATTCGGCAAATTCTCAATATGGGGTCAAGTTTATTTATGCCCCATGAGTGGCTTTAAAGCATAATCAAGTAAATTAAGTTTGATTCAGCTCCTTCTAAATCAGGACCATCCCCAACCCCCTTCCATCTTTCCTTCCTTAATCATTCCTGCTGTATCAATTGCCCAGGACCTGAAACAGCCGGGGGTTCTTCCCATTCTGAAATCAAATTATTGAGCTTCTCCATCCCAAGAGCATTATTCATTCTGTTCATTACAGAACCCTACATATCCCAAAGACCAGATTCACTATATTTATTTCAGAAGTCAAGAAAATGAGACCCAGAAAATAAAGACATATGGCAGGACCACAGGGAACACAAAAATCCACCCAGAAGTGAAATGATTCTGTGACATCACTCTGCTAATGGTTCACAGCATAGAGTGGACTGCTCTTTTGTCCACCACTTCTAGTTTGAATCATGCCTCTCCTAAACAGTTTGAGCAAGTCACACTGAGGTTAGGATATCACATTGGCATTTAAGATGTCCTGGCTCCTCTCTTATGCTGCTGGTAGGAGTGCAAACTGGTCCAATCACCATGGAAAGCTGTGTGGAGGTTCCTTAAACTACTAAAAACGAAGCTACCATATGACCTGGCCATTCCACTCTTAGGAATCTACCCAAAGAACACACAGTCATTAATTTAAAAGGATACCTGCACACCTATGTTAATTGCAGCACTATTTACAATAGGTAAGACAGACAATTCAAATGCCCAAAAATAGATGACTAGACCAAGAAGATATGGCATATATACACAATGGAATATTACTCAGCAATCAAAAAAGATAAAGTCATGTTATTTACAGCAACTTGGATGGAGTTGGAAGGTATTATGCTCAGTGGAATAAGTCAGAAGGAAAAAAGAAAAAGAAAAATATTGGATGGTTTCACTTATAGGAGGAATATAAGGAAACCAAATAAGGGATCAGGGAAAAATAATAATAAAAAAAATTAACAAGCAACTATATCAGAGACATTCTGTAGGGGAGCGGGAGGGGTTCAAAACAGTGGGAAAGAGTACAAGGGGCTATGGGAATGATGCATGGGTGAAGTGATGGTGGGGATTTTACCAGGATTACACCTGAGAGCAAAAAGCAAATATTGTACAAAAATATACAATGATGTAAAATATATACAAATAAATTTTAAAATAAATAAAATGCCCTAGCTCCAAGGCATGTTCTATAATTTCCATAAACATCTCCTAAAACCACCAGACCATGGGGTTATGAACATTGCCTCTTTATCCTTGCCCTGATATTGTGTGATCCTTTTCCGATGTTTCTTAAATATTGTATTGTAAACAACACTCTTCCCTGGATTTATCTGAGATTATAATTCTGGGAGATATCGAGTCATGGATACAGTCTGCTTCTGGGAAAATGTCAAACATTTATAAGGCTAAGGAGATAGTGAATACCTTTCATTCTGAAGACAAGCTCCAATTACTACTCAAAACCAGGAGCAGCACCCTATTTTCATTCAGCTGCAAAAGCTGAGAATTTATACCATGTTGGTATAACATGTTTCCATGGGATACACATGGACTCCATTTTATAATTCTTCACAACTAAATGGGTTGAGCCCAGAATAAACTACCATTTTATTTTAGTATATGTTTCCAAAATGGTCAAAACTTGATCTTTAGACATTCTTGAAACTTCCTTTGAAAAGAAAACACAGTAACATACAATAATCATACACATTTGAGATACATATTTTCCTTCTGTTTTCTCTAAAATGACCCACACTGAGAAAATTGCTGAACATGTACAAGGTAAGCCACATTTTATAAGCCACTAATGGAGAAGCTGCAGCAACTAATTAACTCCAACCAGTACAAGTCAAACTGTTATTAACAAAATCTGAAAGTTAAATAGAGGTTCATTACTACCCCAGTCATTGGTTCCCCCTCTCTGGGGAGTGTTTAACTTGTAGCAATGGTTTTGGCTTTGCTTGATTAAATCTCATTAGGAGAAAGGAATAAGCACTGTGCCCAAGTCTGAAGAAACCCAGAGGTGTGCCAAGCCATCCACTAGGCTGTACAGAAAAGAAGCTGGTCAGAAATCAGTATGGCAGACACTCGCTTCCCCATTCATTCTGGAATCTGGTGAAAAATAGCATTCCAAGGCTTTTGTTTTTCCTGATGGATTCCTTTTTAGAATTGATTGACAATTGCCTTTCTGCATCTTTCAATTCAAGAAAAAACATTGTTGAACAGATTGATAGTCTTGAATTGAAAGATGTGTGTTACTTTCTACTCTTAAATGGCCCGCAACAGAACATACAGTTGCAATAATGGACAGTTTGCACGTAAAAAGGAATCAAGCATGTATGTGCAGTTTTCCAAAGAGTAAAGGCTGTGACAGGCTATAGTTTAATTATCCAAGATGAGCCCTGTAAACAAGAATAGCCTTGCAGAAATTAAACAATTACCTGCTATTAGCTCCCTCCTACTTACAAGACTGTCACAGTCAGCAGTGATAAAACAGGATATTAAGTCACTTATGACAGGGGATGACCATTCCCATCTGCAATCCTAACTATACATACCTCTAACTATGGAGGAAGCAAAGGTAAATAGGTGTCTTTCCTGGAGGACTTTTAAGAATTTTAAATTATAATGCTAAAATTAAATTTTAAAATATCTTCATAGAAATTATTCAAAAAGGGGATAGAATACAGAGAACAGGGTAAAGTTGTTTTGTTTTTGTTTTTACTTTTTTACTTCCAGTTGTATTTTATAGCACAAAGAATTTCCACAGGAAAGTTGGGGAAAGGATTTGCTAATCCTAGGATTCTCAATCTTGGCACTATTGACATTCTCAGTCAGATAGTTCTTTGTTATGGGCAATGTCTGTAGATTGTAGAATGTATAGCAGACATTCTGCCCTCTCTCCACTGAATGCCAGTAGCACACCTCCCACTTCCAGTCATGACAATAAAAATCATGTCTCCAGACATTTGCCCCTCTGGCAAGATCCCCCCTGGGTGAGAAGCACTGGATGAGACAATTTCCAGTGGCTCTAGCTGTCATATTCTCTGGTTCAGAAAGAAATAAAGGTCTACAGATCATCGAGAGGCAGCACAGGTAGTTGTTAACAACACAGGTTGTAAAGGTAAACGTTTTGGGTTCAAATCCAAGGTCTACCGAATACCTTAATACCTGAGAAATTTAGTTTCTGTTACAAAATGGGGATGATATAGGTAACACTTATTTCTTGTAGCTGTTATGGAACTTAAATGAAACTGTTTGAAAATAATTTATGTAATGCCTGGGACACAGCAAAGGACCTGGCAGGTATAAGCACTAACTTTCTCACTGGAATTCATTATGTAGTTGTTAATTATTTCTAGACGTTGCTTGCATTTTTAGAAACAGGTTACAATACAAATAATTTCCTTTTCCTATTAATTCTCTTATTTCTTTAAAGTACTCTCATCCATCCACTCATCAAGCAATTTTATTTTTTTTTAATTTTCTATGTTACCCTTCTATACTAGATTCATAATGATGCACTTCTGAGTCAGGTGGAGGCACTGGAAATATTCAAGTTTGTTCCAGAAGTTTTATTACATAACACTTTAAAATAAATTTCTTGACAACATAGGTTTAGTGACGGAAAAACAAAACCATTCTAGTCTTTTCAAGCAAAATGAGGTTTAATATAGTTTAATAAACGGGGTTCAATACTGGAAGGACAGAAGGCTGAAGTCAAGGGCCATTGCTTCTCAAGGTGACACCTCATGACACTGACTGAATGACAGGAAGCATCTGCTTTTATACTATCACTGTTGTCACTGCCACACTCTCACAGGAAGCCACTGACAAGCCAATGAATCTTCTTCAGACTCTTGTCTATTAGAGCTTACTTGTCAGGCAGCATCAGCACAGAGATGGGTCGATTATCCTAAGCAAGTGTGAGTATATTCAACTCACAGAGAACTTTAGCTACAACACCCTAAAACTAAAGAAGCAAACCCCAGAAAACTAGCTACAAAAGTACAAGAGTCTGGAACATGTGTTTGTATCTTTCCAAATCTTCCAAACACAAGGCAAGAAAAATAGAGGTTGAGAGGCCAACCAAACATTCATCTACTTTACACACACATACAAAGCATTAAAGATATGTTCCTAAACTTCAACAATATCAAGATCACTTGCTCCTTTCTAATATAATCCAATCATCTCTGGGACAAAGGAAATCCAGTTATTGCTTCTCTTAAGGAGGAGATCAAGTTTCCATCAGTCCCTGCTTCTATTCCTCCGTGTTCATTCATCATCTAGCCAAAATCTCACCATGAAATAATATAGCCTAAAGAATAAATTATGAAGTCCAAAGTCAATGGCATAACTTATATAAAATAGGAGAAAAATTTGTTTAATGTCTGCATAGATATGCAAAGAATAAATGCATACACTACTGTCCGTGCTTCTGTAACTTATAATGAAGCCACGCTGGCATTTAACTTCCTTTTATTCAGCACATCAAATGGCTGAAGGTTCTAGAGTTCTGGAACATCTCAAACTTTCATTCTAAAAGTGTGCTTTCTTGTACTGCATTTCTGCAGGCTTTTAGGACACCTCCTGCATTTGTGTCCAGATATATTTCTGACTCTTGTATTGCTACAAAAGTATCCCTCTTAATTAGTCATTCCCTCCAACTAATTCAATAACTATTCCCAATTTGCTACTCTACGTGAAGTTGTTCCAGGAAACTCCATAGCTACTATATTTCTCTACCTTGGCACAACGTTTACCTAAGTGTATTCTTTGACATTCTTGATGTATAAACCTGACCATTATTTCAATCCCCTGGTGCAGTTATGCAATTTTTCTGTATTGGGCCTTTAAGGCTCAAGGGGAATGCAGAGGAAGCGAGGTATGCAGCAGCAGCATCGTCTGGACTCCATAGAATCATCTTGTGTGCACTATTGGCCCTTGTCCTGGTCAAGAGACACATCAGCTTCTCAGTATAGATGTAAGAGGATGCCCGAGTTATTACTGTCAGATAAGTATCTCTAACATTCCCAAACAAGATTTCCTATGTAGTACTGATCAGGCATGTTTACACTCATCTCTCCTGCTTCCTGATCACCTTTCCCCAAAATTATTCATTCTTATGTTTATGCAATAAACATGATGTTAGTGGTATAATCATTTTAACTGCCATTTTTGAACCCTTATCTAGGTACTAGGTAAGTACTAGAGACACATTTCCTCTTTTAATACTTCAATAATTCTAAAGATAATTTTATTAATATAATTCATATGCAAGGAAGCAGGTATAAACAAGTATTTTATATAAACTTAAGACAATGGCAACAGAACCCAGAACTCAGATTTGAATGCTTTCTGTCTTGCTCCTAAGGAAGCCCTTGGACAGACAGAAGAGGAAATGGAGACACATAAGTTTTTGTCAAAGCTTTGAATATAGCTTTTAAATATAAATTAGCTTTTAATATAAATCCCCTATTAGGAATCTAATATATTTCTTTACCTCCATATGGATCGCTGGGAAATTAAACTTTTCCGTTTTTGCATTTTTCTCCTCTTATTTAGTGTCAAAACGTAGAAATACAAAAACGGACCCACATCAGATAGATTAAATCCTGTTTCCTTGAAAATGGAAAATAATTTTCTTGATTTTTATCTTAATTTTTCAGTAACTAACAGAACTCTTTTGAATTCTATTTTTCCTCTCTCAGAAGATCTACAAGACAAATAGTTTTAATGAAGCTCTCTCTATGTAGCCAAGCAATGATTGATTTCTGATTCATCTTTGATAAGGCTACTTTTGATTAATTATGGAATATCCCAGAAGTGCTCAGGGCTCTTTCACTGTATGTCCTGACAATACCATATGACTTTGCCAATCATTACTCTTAAGGTCTTTGGTGAAAATCACAAAATTCCTACAGCTGATATTCATCACACCTCACTGTGGGCATACAGCTGAACTTTCTATAGTTCATGGTCTATTTGCATACAGCTAAAGAAATGTTCCCTTAGCTATCACTGATCAGTTGGAGAACAGAGATATCAAGTAACTATGACTATCCTAGAGGAAAAATAGATGTAAATCAGTTCTAATATTTGTCTGGATGTCTACAGTTTATCACCTAAGTGGTGATCCCTTCACATTTTTACTTTGCACTGAGATGCATAAAACAATTCCAGATGACATGACAAAATAGTATGTTCCTACCTTGGAATATTTAACCTGTCGGAGACAGTGATTCAGATATATTTTGCACTTGAGATTAGCATTAATAAACCCCCCAAATTTAGGACTAAGGCATTCATAAAACTACATTTTTTATTCAAGTGGCAAAATCCATATTGCTTAACAGAGATTGTCCCACTTAAACCAAAATCTGAGATAACTAACTGTCCATTAATTCTGACAGTTCAGTGTGAGGGCTGTTCCTACCAATAACATTGTCTCTTCATAATTTCCACCCACCATGAACTTATATTTTTATGAGAAAGGACACTGTAAATTTTGGTTTAGAAACCAGTGTCAAGCTAAGTAATTGTTTATCTAGTGTTTATTTTTTCATTTACCCATTTCTTGATTAGCCATTGAAGAAATTGAATGCTTTCTCTGATTAATAAAGAAGTATACCTCTGAACACTTGAGTGGGGACTTTGAATCACATTCTAAAGCATTATTAATCCTGATGTCAGTGGGTTGACCTGCCCCTCACCAATATATTGGCGACATACTAGCCAGAATGACTGATGTGTTTTCCTAAATACAAAAGTAGATCAGGTCAACTCATGTTATAAACTCCTGAAAGCAAGTTACTGCCTTCATACTATCCCCCTTCTTGCTCAAAAAAACAATCTCTCTGACCTGCCACTGAGCCTCTGGTATCACCATTTCCCTAACCTGGTGTCGATTTTTTTGCTTCTATGTGGATCTGACCCCTTCCTTCTTAGTTACACCAATGCCAAACCTCATGAGTAAATCTTTGTAGCACTTTGTAGCACCACGATCTTTCTCTCTCCCTCTGTATCTCTCTCTCTGTGTATGTGTCTCACACCCTTCCATTCTAACCACCCCCTTCAAGCTCTCATCCATGCACAACACAATTCCTAATTATATAGGACAGGAGCTTAGTCTTTGGGAGAGACAAAATAGGCTTATAATTAACTATTCCAAAGACCTCATGAAATAGTGCCTGCCTCACCTCTCCTTACACACTGTTTACATATAACATACCTGCCTGCCTAGCCTCTCCTCTCTCTGCAATTCCTTTTTCCCCTTACTGAGTCTCTCTTCTCCCTCATCTCCAAAATAGGTAAGCAAAGACAAGTCAAGATCATGAAACAAATTTTCATTTTTGTGTCAAAGCTCTTTGGTTCAGTTCTCAGAATCTATCTCAGATGTGGTTCAGGCAGCCTATTTTATTCCAAAAAAAAATGTAATTTAAACTTTGAAACTACAGTTTTGACTTCACAGAATGTTGTTCTCTTCCCCAGTCTCTGCTGGTGAGACAGAGTTTCACACTTCCATTTTCGCTAGAAAAGAGTGACACATTTCTGTTACAAGATTAGTCGTGTATTTATGATCAGTTTTACTCATTGAAAACAGGGTCTACACTGGATTTGGGCAGTTTCAAAATTAGTTCCTTGAGGATAAAGCAGCATTATGGTTCTTAATGCAAGAATGATAGCATTACATGAAATCAGCTTAACAAACACGTAAAGTCTAAACTGCCCAATTCTGAACACAGTGCTTTAGAGCAACACTTTGTTTAAATAAAACATCTCCTTTAAGCATAACGGAGTGATTGCTGTTCCTACTCACAGATGGACTGGGGAGATTAAGGCCTCCTTCCAGTCTTCAACTCACAGCTCACAAGAAAGGTCACCAGAACGGTGCCAGAGCTGAGATGACTAGAGGCAACCGAGATGAGCTAGAGGCGCATTCAGCACAGCAGCCTCCCCCACAGCCTGGCCCTCTGCTCCCACGTGGGATTCCTGGCAGGGATGACTTATCCAGACTTCCACAAGACCTAACTACCTGGAGCTTGACACTCAATTACCACCACCCTTCCCTGACAGAAGACAATGGACTTAGACTCAAATTTTCATGTTCTGAGATGAAACTTTTTAACTGAAGAAGTATTTGTTTATGCAATTATATTTCAGGTGTAAAGGCTTATAGAGCAGTATCTGTGTATGCTACTTCGTCATCAGAAGCCCAGTTTCCATCCCTCACTGTACAGCTGAGCCCTTTTGCCTTTTTACTAGCCACATTCCTCCTTCCCTGATAAAAATTTTGTTCATGCAGCCTGAGTTTGGTTTTATATTGTTTGGTCGTTCTTTTTTTTTTTTTTTTTTATCACTTGTGACTGAAATCATATGGTGCTGTCTTTTCCCATCTGACTTATAATATAGTCTGGGCCCATGCATGTTGTTGCAAATGACTCATTTTTTACCACTGAGCAGAATCCCATTGTGTGTCTATACCATATCTCTTAATCCACTCACCCACTGATGGAACACTTAGACTGTTTTCAATTCTTAGTTGTTGTTTACAGTGCTGCAATGAACGCAGTGATGTATATATTTCTTCAAATTAGTGTTGTTGCTCTTCAGACCCAACTGTGGGATAGCTAGATAGCTGATTAATGTTTTTTTCTATTCTTAATCATTTATGTGGTCTCCATAACATTTACCATAATGAATGCTACCAGTTCACATCCTCATCACGTTTCATGATGATGACTTAATTCTTAACCTACTTAAAAAGACAGACATTTTCAAATTATGAGGTCTTTTGACAAACGAGAATCATGAAAATTTCCAAAGGTCATAAGGACAGGAAGTGATACACATATACACACACATGCACACATGGTGTTTCAGGCACCCTGTTGGGGTCAGCATGTCTACACCACCTCCAGAACAAGCATTGGCTCCATGATTATATTTCCTCATTGAGAAACCAGCTATCATGGCAGGATTACTTGGTCTCTGCCTCACATGACTTGCCTAACATATAAATAAACTATTTATTTAACATGTTCACTATCCACCAATTATCCACATTCACTCTCATGGCCGTAAAGAGTTTAAGTTTCTAACTAGTCAGGAGTCAACTGATTGACTGAAAGTTAAAATGTCACCAAAGTAAGTTGTGAGGGAAAATTTTCACTGCAAATGATCTTAAATGTCTCCAACCAATAGAACATCACAGTCTTCTGCTGAGTGGCCTCTGCTAACAAGCCCGTCTTCAGCATGTCCATGTCTCTGCACAGAGCATCTTGTTTCTAATCAGGTAGTATCGATCATCTTCACTTATTCGTTTGTCAAACTGGCATCCACAACAAACATCTAGACACCGAAAATAACATCCACTATTTTGCAATATTATCTTAATTGAATGTCAAATTCAAGGAATGTCATTTTCAATTGTAAACTTAAAAGCCAGCAATAACTGTTGGTAAAATTGTATCCCTGTTAATTCATTCTGCTTCCTAGACACTGCTTTACCATCTGTATGACCAGGTGCTTTGTTCTGGTCTTGACTTTCCTTTTTTTTTTTTCCCTTTTAGAGGGGATGGAGAATAGAGAATCAGCCAGAGGAAAAAAGGGAGAGAGAAGAAACTAGAAAAATCGGTTAGCTAAAGTTTAATTACAAACTTGATTCAAGCTATTATGGTCACCAATTCATGTAAAGCACAAAGTCTCTGGAAGCATAAAATAAATTTACATTGGTGCACATGGCATGTATCTCGATCAGTTGAAAACATGTGCCTAAAAAGAGCTTAAAGTTCTGGAGAAATATCATAAGGCCTATCTATTACTTAATTAGAGCTGTACAGCCTATCTATTAATTAATTAGAGCTATACAATCTAAATCAGTAATCAAATAATTAGATTTCTGGGCTAATATAATTTGAATCAACTGAATAAATGGATTCTTGATTTCATATATATTTCTATGCTAAGTCAATGAAGTTAATTCATTATGAAATTTTCAAAGCAAATGCTGATTTCTTTCTTCAACATTTTGCAATGCAGTACCATGAATTTTTTCTTGCCAAGTTACTTTATAAACATTTTTAATTGAATATATTTATCTCTATAGAATCTTCTTTGTTGAAGTAACATTGGTTTACAACATTACATAGGTTTCAGGTATGAACATTTAGAGTCTAACACCTGTATATATATTTTGCTCATCACCAATATTCTAGTTTATAATCTGATTTCACAAAATAAGGTCATTTGAATGTGGTTCACACACAGAAAATCTTTCAGAAAAACTTCTGCCCAAGGTTATATCCTGCCCAAGGTTATATCTGAAATAGAAATATTTTCCCTTTTAAAATTGTATATATGGAATAAAAATGTAATACCAAAGTTAAAAATAAAAATTTCAAAAATATAAATACAAGTACATTCTGATAGAACAAAAATATTTGAAAATACCAAATGAAATATATACATGTATATGTACATATGTGCATACACACATATATTAAAAAGAAGCCCTGCCATTTGCAACAACATGGATAGGGTCTAGAGGGTGCTGCGCCCTTAGTGAAAGACAAATACCATATGATATCACTTCTATGTGGCACACAGAGAAATAAAATCAACTGATGGACTAAATAAAACAATAAACTTTTATAATCACCAACCAAATTAGTGGTTAGAACGGAAGGGCAGGAGGGTGAGTAAATAGGACAAAGGGGCCAACTATATTGGAAGGATGGAATTAGACTTACGCTGGTGAAGTTAATGTAGTGTAGATGTTGATTTATGATTGACACCTGAAACCACAGAAGGTCATTAACTAATGCTACTACAATAAAATTAAAATTAAAAAATAAAGTTGTGATATATAGATGAAAACTTTAAATGTTAATGCATATCATGGAATCTTTACCATTTAGTTAATGTGCATCACCCCAGAGTCTCATTTTTTTCTCTTAAGATTAGAATTCTTAAGACTATTTTCTTGTAAATTTCAAATATAAATTATTGTTAATTATAGTCATATGCTGTATATTACATCCCCAGGATTTGTCTTATACCTACACATCTATACCTCTTTGCCACCTTTATCCATTTCCTCTCCAATGCTTTCTACTACTTAATCTGGCTATGTATAAATATTTGTATAACTTCACATTTATATGATGCTTTTCCAGCTAATGAAGCATATATATATATATATATATATACATACACACACACAAACACACACACACATATGTATTATCTCATTAACCTTGCATAGGTAATAATAACAATATCTTTTACATTTGCCAAGTACTCTCATTTATTATTTCAATTGATATTTTAGTGACTTACTAATTACATCTCATAAACTACATCCCCCCTTGCAAGAGGCCAGTCCCGAGAAGAGTGCCACACAGACTTGCAGACCCTAGAGACACAAAGAACCCACTCAACCCAGCAGACTTCTGAACACCTTCCGTGCATTCAACTACTCTGGTGGAAAATTCTTGAATAATAAATTGATTTTAAATGATATGAGTAATAAACCCATTCACTTGGTTTCATTTTCCTACAGCGAATGCTGACCATCTCATTAATAATTAATGACCACAGCTGCTAATGCCTTGGAAGGAGATGGCTAATTTACATATCCTGGACTCTAGCAAGGGTTCCAACACGTTTCACTGGATCCACAGAGAATTATATTTTCTCCAAGGCAGGTAAAGGGCAGAGAGGCATCTACAGTTGAAACATGAATATTAATAAAGTTATAAAGTAGCAGATAACTGAACCATATCAATTATTTATCTAATTATGAGGTTATTAGTCATCTAAAATTACTCATCAAGCAACTCCAGAGAGCATGAGGCACTAATATACAGTGTTGTCCAGAATCATCAGGTCTGCGAAATTTCATCTGACAATACTTCAACATTAATTAACTTTAAGATCTGAAGGATGAGCAGAAAAATGGGAATAGGTAAATTATTCTATGTCAAAAGGGATGGCTCTTTGAAATCTGGGAATGAGTGAAAGTTTTGGTGCTTTTTGCTGTATTTTACTCAACTACTCCTTACTTTCTGAGGTTACTTCATTTGGAACAACCTTGCCCTTATTCCACTGGGTCAACAGGCTTCTTGGGACTGAAGCCATGCATAAACCAGATTTTCAGTCCATTAATTTAACGCAAAGGTAGGATTCTGCACTCACTGAAAGCCTCACCGTTTTCCTTGTATCTCCATGTAGGTAGTGAAGTTTTCATTCACTGTGGTAAACAGAACAGTTCTCCAAAGATGTTTACATCCTAATCCCAGAAGCCATAAATATGTTACCCTACATGGCAAAAGGTACTCGGCAGTTGTGAAACATTAAGGATCTTGAGATGGGAGATTACCAGGTATTATCCAGGTTGGCCAACACAGTCACGGTGGCCCTGAAGAAAGGAAACTAGGGGCCATAGTCAGATAGGGAGATATGAGGACAAAAATAACATGCCAATGAAATGAGGAAAATGGGGACAGATACTTGAATATGCAATGAAGATGGAGGGAGAGGCTGCAAACCAAGAAATGCAGGGAGGCTCTAGAAGCTGGAAAAGACAAGAAACAAATCCTCACCTAGAACCTCCATATGAAACACAGCTCTACTGACCTATTTCAGACCTCTGACCTTCAGAGTAGTAAGACAGCCCAGTTAAGTTGGTGGGCATTGTCATCACAGCACTAGGAAAAAACATTCACCAATCATTTCCCGAATAAATTCATTATCAGCTTAATTGTTCATATTGCTATCCCAAGGCTGTAGAGACAGTGACCTAACAACATGCACTTTTAATATTTTGTTTTTACATGTAAGAGTAACAACTCCACAAAGAGAAACTTCCCTCAAGAAAATATGAAGGGGTGATGTAAATACACAAGGACAAACTGAGTTAACCAGCTGTCCTCTCAGTCACAGGAATATCAAATAAACCAAAATTTATCAGTGTGTTAGAGTTCCAGCGATAGGAAGGACAAGAGAGCCCTCTAAGACACATTCCAACCTTCAATACATGGCCATTTATAAAATTCTACAACCTGAAACATCTAAATATAAAACAATTAAAAAAAAGGTATCTGGGAGAGTGGAGAGTGAATTGAGTTCTCAGCGGAACTTTATTCAGGATGGACTGAGGGCAACAAAGGGACTTTGCAATTGTCAGCTGAATGGCAATATTTAGTTTTGGGTTCTCGGGGAATGAGGACTCAGCCCCAACTTACCTTTTCCCCTCGGCCTCCCAGGTGCAGCAAGAGCACCGCTGCAGTTGTCTAACTGAAGTATTTAGAAAAGTGAGAGCTTTTCTTCCAACCAAGCATGACCTTTGTCTCCAATTCCTGCAGGACTTTCTTTTTAATTAAAATAAAAATGACTCCAGTCTCCTTATACTATACTGTGGAAAACCCAATATCCTTCGCAGTGCTTTGGAAGCAACTTGGGAGCAGGCAAAGATTGTTCCCTTCTCCAAGGGTCCTCTGAATCCTCATACACAGTCCTTCCTTCTGCATCCCTTGAAACACACCTAATACAATCCCACTCATTTGTAATATGCTACTTCTGAAGATTTAGCAAGCGAGTTCTTAGGCACAGTGCTTTGCAACCATCCCAGGCCAGGTAGGTTCACCTTGGTTCAGGCCGCTTAAAAGAGAAGCTGTTGGCATCATCCCCACAGGTTTTTGAAGAGTATGCAGGAGAAGCAAGCCAGCAGGGGGACAGCAGCGTGGGGCCCCTGTAAATCTATATGCTCTTTCCTCTGGGCTTTATCTGGCATTTTCTTGTGGTCTCTTCTGCTTGCAGTCATTGCTCTTCCTGGCATGGCCTTCAGCCATCTCGTCCTGAGGAACGCCGCCCCTATATGCCTGACCTCCAGGCTCAGGTGTGCACACTTGCACATGCCCACACACCCACGCTCAGGTGTCCATAGTCAGGCACACTTGCCCCACACCCACGTGCCCTATATATTAACACGATCAAGGCCACAGGTGATAGCCATAGACACCAATGGTGCAAAGGCCTGACCAATTCACTTACCCTACACACAGCAAATAACAGGGAATGACTTACAATTAAATGTTAGTCATAACTAACTTGAATCTCTCAGGCTATCCAGAGAGACAAAAGACATCTTTTTCTTCCAAAGGGCATTCTTTTCCCAAGGGGCTTGCTCCTTTTCATCCTCCAGGGAACCATTCTAATTCTGGTTACTCCGCAACACAGCTACTCACTTGTCTTTGTCTTAGTCTCTCACACCAGGAGAAACTGGATCCCCTAGCTAAAAGCCCATTAAGGTGTTTTCCAAACAAAAGAGTGATGTGCTCCTAAGGCTCCCACATGTCCCCAGGCCACAGGTGCAAACTGTAGGCAGCTTCTGAAGTAGCTGCTTAGTCTCCTGTGCAGAAGGAAGCAATCTCTGGCCCAGCAGTGATTCGCTGGCCAGCCTGTCTCCAGCTACAGCTTATTTTTTCCTCTCAAAGAGTACCTGCAACTCATATTTATAAAGAAAGGCTATCATTGGCTTAAACATCTACTTCTTCACTCGGGCTTAAAAGATTTGGTAGGAACTCACACAACTTCTGACAGAATCTGCACTAAATCCCAATCGGACAAACAGTACCCTCCGAGAAAAAGTGTCAAACACATATAAACATCCCATAGTTAAAAAAAGACAGCTAATCTGAAGAAAGTTCAAATACTGCCCTTTGCAAATAGCTAAATAAAGGGGGACTAAAGCTAGTGTATCTAAAACTTTTAGAAATTATCTAATTCCTATTTGCAGTGCCATCAAGGAGATATTATATTTATGAAGCTAAAAGAGCTACTCAGGGAGTTACTGGCTTGACAGATCACATTTCTCCTCAGAGCCAATCAATGCCACACTTCGGTGGAACTTCAGTAAATTGCTGAGGGGGAATAATGTGTGTACCCAATAATTAAATATTTAGTTAAATTTTCATTTGTCAATGTAAGGGCAGGACTGGGCACAGTGCAGGTTTTCTGATCCCATGCAGACCGGGTAAAGGAGGAGTCAGAGTCCTCAGTAGTTTTGCAGGTTTTTTATTTGGGGTTCACCAGGCATATGGCAGGCAGGGGTGCTGGCTGGGGGGCTGGGAGGCCTGCCAGCCTCCCAGCCCCCAGCAAGTCTTTACTCTATCTGGGCTCTCTGGCGTTCTCTGCTTCTGCTTCGGCTTCTCCTTCAGGTTCTGCTGCTGCTGGCTGGGGCTGCTGGCGTCCCCCCGTGACGCCGCCCTTAAAAGCACAGTCTTAGCTCAGCTGAATCCCATCTACCTATGCCCACACCCTATTCCAGGTGCCCGCCATCAGGCATGCATTCAGGACAAGGATCCATCATCTATCCTGATGGCGGAAGGGCAGAAAAGCCTGACATTTTCTTTACCCTACAGTCAATAATGACGATTAAAAGTAAAATTATTAAACATGAAAAAATAAAGCATGCCATTTACATTTTCTTCTCAAAAAAAGTAAAATGTTCAAATAAACTGAGAAAGGAACAAATGATAAAAGGACACTCAGAAAATAGACAGCAGTGAGCATGGAAGCAGTAGACTAACTCAGAGCTTCTCAATTTTGGCTGCACATTTGTAAAGGGCAGGAACGGGCACAGTGCATGTTTTCTGATCCCATGCAGACCGGGTAAAGGAGGAGTCAGAGTCCTCAGCGGTTTTTTGCAAGTCTTTTATTGGGGTTCACCAGGCATATGGCAGGCAGGGGTGCTGGCTGGGGGGCTGAGAGGCTGGCAGGCCTCCCAGCCCCCAGCAAGTCTTCACTCTATCTGGGCTCGCTGGGGTTCGTTCTGCTGCTTCTCGGCTTCTGCTTCGGCTTCTACTGCTGCTGCTGGCGTCCCCGTGACGCCGCCCTTAAAAGCACAGTCTTAGCCCAGGTGAATCCAATCTACCTATGCCCACACCCCATTCCAGGTGCCCGCCATCAGGCATGCATCCAGGACAAGGATCCATCATCTATCCTGATGGCGGAAGGGCAGAAAAGCCTGACATTTTCTTTACCCTACGACATTTTAATTACCTTACAGCTTTAAAATTAAAAAAAAAAATAATAAAGTGAATAATAAAAGCATTTCCTAGACCACATTCACAGGGTAGCTAATGAATTGCTGTTCTTAGGAGGGACACAGAGATATGGGGTTCTGCAGAGTGTGCTCAGTGATTCTAATGTGCCGAACTGGGGACTCTATTTTAAGTAAGTCTCTTTTGGTGGGTGTGTGGACCTGGGGCATGGAGACAGGAGGGAGCAGGAAGACCTAATTTTTAAAATGTTTTATATATATATATATATATAATATACTGTTATAATAAAATGTTACATATAAATGTTATATATAAAATGTTATATATGTACATCTCATCTTATAGGAATTGGAGGTAACAGTTAATGCTCCATTCATTTGTTTGATTGAAAACCCATACTGTGACAGGTTTTCTGACAAGTGATGGAGAAAAATAATGATCAAAATAGGCCCAATCCTATAATTCAAGGAACACAGAGTCTAGGCAGACAGATCATCAGGAAGTAGATGGGCACAGTGTTTGGAGGTGCTAGCTGGTGGGAGGGGGTGAGAGGGGACAGAGTCCAGGGAGTCAAAGGGACCTGACAGAGCAGCTGACATCCAAACTACTAGCTGGTCTGCTTTCTACTCATAAGCAATCTTCTCAGCCATTACTTACAATATATTTTTCTCTTTTTCTAGTTCACTATTGCTTGTCTTCTAGTTCATACCTGATTAGAGCCAATAGATTAGATAGAAAGGAATCAATCTGCAGGGGCAGGCCAAATGGCTGGAAAGAAGAGAGTCTGAGATCTAAAGTCAACAGACAAAGCCAATACGGGAAATCAAAGCCGACCCAATAGTATCAAAGTCTTGGGACATTTTAAACAGGAACAATCATTTTGTGTATCTCAATATTTCTCAAAGGCAGTAGTAATGAGAGTTTATCATATCTTCCAAAGACATTTATTAAAGGTTAGCTATTGCTATTGCTCCTTTTTAAATGTGTGGGAAAGTGTCATTTTGGTAGCAAGGTTAAATTTCCTGTCAGGTGTTTGAGGAAGAGGGAGTTATCAGCCCCTGAGTTGTGTCCCTGGGGTGTCACTATTTTGTGAACTTCTAAATTCATGCCTTGCACAGCTCTTTTGGAATTACTAACACTGCCATACACCTAGTACTTATATACCCATTTTCATCAACAAGATGTCACTCTCTTCTCACAGACTTAAAAAACTGGGAACAATAAGAGGCACGTATTCTCATTTATACAATGTTTACTTTTCCATAATGTCGTTTAACAAATTTCTATGGAATTAGTGGTCATGGGGAGGAGTTTAGGCAACAAAAGTACAATGCATTAAGGGATATTTTAAAAATAAAAACATGCATGTCCTGGGCTGGGGGGAGAGTCAAAAAATCACCACAAAAATTGAACCTTTCACATTACTGGTCTTATGGATATACCCACATCCTGACTTACCTGCCCATCCTCAGGACCAATGCTTTCCCTGGAAAGTAACTCTTGTTCTCACCTTAAAAATAAGATTCTCTCCTCCTTTTAGAGAAAACTTGTCGCTTATTTGCTTTTGTTGATCTGACTTTAGAAGCCATCCATTTCTCCCCTTATTAAGAAAATCTAAGTACCATCTTATTTCAATACATTTTCCAAAGCATAAGCAATTCTTATAAGAAAAAACACCACCGAATAAGTAGAAGGGGATGATTAGACAATGCTAGGCTAAACTTGACATTTGATGCCTATCTGTACCTGATTTTTGTAAGGTACAGATCTGATGAGTGATTCTTCTTGATCATCCAAATGGTAACTATTGAGTCAAACACCCACTTTCGAAGGAAGAGTTTGAATTTTCTGAGACAGACAATTAAAGACCATCTAAAGAAGTATGTGCATTTGCTTAACTGCTCCTGAGCCTGTTCACTGTTCAAACCTACTCAGAGGTCATACTTGACATAGTGTGTGTAATCTGTGAAATGCAAGGAAGCTCTCCTTTGTTTCCTGTTGTTTACACAGGGCATTTCTGTGATTATCAACATGTGAGATATGAAACATTCAAATGGACATCTGATCCAAAGAAACATACAGATTCAATGCAATCACTGGTGAGCACACAATGACATTCTTTACAGAAATAAAACAAAAAATGATTTTTATGAAGCAACAAAAGACCTCAAACATGCAAAACAATCTGGAAGAGGATAATAAAAATGGAGGTAACATGTTCCCTGACCTCAAACTATACTACAAAGTTACAGGAACTAAAAGAGTATGATGATGCAATAAAAACAGTTACACAGATTAGTGGAATAATATGAAGAGCACAGCAACAAAATCATACAAATATGGGCAACTAATTTATGATAAAGGAGTCAATAGCATATTCTGTAAAGAGAATGGTACTGGGAAAACTGGATAACCACATGCAAAAGGGTAATACTACACAACTATATTACACAATATATTAAAATCGATTAAAAATTAAATACATGATATAAGATCTGAAATCATAAAATACAGAGAAGAAAATAGATAATAAGATCATTAACAAAGACCTTAGTGTCGCCTTTATGAATCTGTCTCCAACAGCAAGAGAAGCAAAAGGGAATATAAACAGATGGGACTACATCAAGCAATGTCTGCATAGCAAAAGTAGCCAATGTTAAAACAAAAAGGCAGCCTACTGAATGGGAGAAGATATTTGCAAACCATGTATCAACAGGGAATCAATATCCAAAATACATAAAAAAACTTAAACAATCCAACAACAAGAAAACATATAATTTGAATAAAAAATAGGCAGAGGATCGAAGTAGGCATTTCACACAAAGAAGACAACTGAAACATACAAAGACATTTTATATCACCTATCAATTAGGGGAATGCAAACTGAAACCACAGTGAAATTTAACCTCACACAGGTGAGAGTGACTTTTATCTAAAAGGCAAGAAATAGTAAGTGCTAAGAAAGATGTGAAGAAAAGGGAACATGGCACTGATGGTGGGAATGTGAATTGGTGCAACCACTTTGGAAAACAAAACTGAAATTCCTCAAAATATTTAAATTAGAACTACTATGTGATTCAGTAATCCCACATCTAGGTATTTACCCAAAGAACATAAAAACATTATTTCAAAAAGATATATGTACCTTATGATCATAGTAGCGCTAGTCACAATAGCCAAGATATGGAAAAGTCCCAAGTGCCTAATAGATGGATGGATAAAGAAGGTGTGGTGTATATGCAAAATGGGCTTCTACTTAGCTATTAAAAAATATAAAATTTTGTGATGTGTGACAACGTGGATGGACCTTGAGATAGACAAATAATTTATTATTTCATCCATTTGTGGACTATAAATCATAAAAATCAAAAGAACACAAATAAAATAAAAAAACAAACCCCTCCATTCTGCCAACTGAAGGTGGTTACCAGAGGAGAAAGATGAGGAGGGCATGGTTAGAGGGAGCAAATCAGTGGTGGAATGGTGCTGTGGTGTACAGGGTTCTATATACATTTTCTGAATGGGAAATTGTACACCTGAAACCTAATGGGTTAAATGATTATTACACAATAAAAGGAAAAAAGCAAAAATCCATGTTCTTGTCACTACTTTGCTCCAACAGTAAATACCTAGCAGGAGTTTCAAAATGGAAAGATGTTACTTTAAAAAATTACCTTTGGCGACAACTCAAAAATTTGATGATGACTTTCTGAAAGCTTCTTGTTGGCAAACAAGGAGAATTTGATTTAATTTAAAGATTAAAGTATTTGAGCTTTCATATTCTTCTTGCCAGAAAGATAGACACATGTCTATACATACACAGTATGTATACATACTGGTGATTACAGGATATCTTTGCAATTTAAAGGTAAGATAAAGTTTTATGAGAGGAGGGAGTTTTCTGGATATTGGGAGACATCAAGAGCCATGAAATTCCTAGAAACTGAATATATGCTCTCTGTGTGCCTTTTATAGGTCAAAAGGGATAATTACTCCCATCCTCAAAACCATGACCTACTAAATAATGGTGACAAAATCATGACCTACTAAATATTGCTACAAAAAAAAAAAATGACCTGCTAAATAATGGTACAAAATTGTGACCTACTAAGTAATGGTAAATATAATCATTAACTAATGATATATAATGGACCTTTTTTAAGAAACAAGATTTATTCCAAGATGATAGTATGTTGGAAGTTCGTCCTCTGCAGGTCTCATCCTCTCTCTGGATCAAAGCCTTCTGATTTCTCAAGCCATATAAAAGCAGATAAATGTTCTTCTCACTGATCTGTTCTAAGATGATGATTCCAAGAGCAAGAAAAAAAGAATTCACTCTCTATCAATTCCACAATCGACTAACTAGGTTTGCATTAATTTTAACTCTTACAGAATTAGCTGAACTTTAGCTTTACCAGAAAATTCTACCATAATCTGATATCACTATTGTTTTTAAAAGCCTATTTGCACACCTAATCACATTAATTTGACTCTTAAATATTTTATTATTTAAAGAAAAGTAACTATAAAATAACCACGTGAACCTAACAGGAGTATAGGCCCAAAATACAAGGTGCAGAGCTGAAGAAAAGTACTACGTAGGATCCATGTGAAAGGTTGAGCTGGGATTTGGAAGAGGAACCATTCAGCTATAGCCTGAAGATAAAGAGATACAGAGCAAAATCAAAAGCTGACTGCTCAGGGACAAGTATGCAAATAAGGTTGAGAGTTGGTGACAGCCATATTAATTTTCAGGGGAACCTTGTATACAGTATGATGAACAAAGACCACTCACATGGCCGATTCTGTAGAGATTCACTGAGGAATAGAGAAGAAAAAAGGGGGGAAAAAGAAAACAAAACATAATCCAAATCCAGTTGGAAAAAACTGTGTGTGTGTGTGTGTGTGTGTGTGTGTGTGAGAGAGAGAGAGAGAGAGAGAGAGAGAGAGAGAGAGAGAAAGAGAGAACATCCTTACTTAAACTCACACATGCAGTAGCTTGATGTTGTTTGAAGCATATACGTTATCCATCACTAGAAATCAGTTTAGAGTTTTCCTTTTTCTTTTTCTTTTTTAAAAGATGTATTTATTGTTTATACAAGAACTGGGGTACAGGCCAGAAGCATGGGAGGGTGAGAGAATTCACCAGAGACAGAGTGTGGAGCAGAACAGGTAGACTGATGAAATACACTGCTGAGGGGAGCAGTGGATAAGGCAGCAGAGGTCTGCCCCGCCATGTGGGTTTCTCCCTGGCCAGTCGGGAATCGAACTCATGTTTTAGAGGCTGTGGACAGCTTCACAGTGCTGTGCTCAACCTGTTGTGCCACCGGGGAGGCCCGAGTTTTTCTTTTTACTAACACAACAGCTTTTTGGAAAGAACATGCCTCTTGAATGATTTATATTGGGGAGAATTGTATAATAAGGTACAAGCACTATTTGATTATAGTGCATGCATTTCTATAGCAGTACTCAATAGTAAAACATATGTGAAGATTAATGAATCTTGTGTGAGGAGGGTAGCTTGGTGTTTAAGTTAGGTCACATGCCCTTTTACATTATCATGGCATTATTTTTATTAACCACTATTATTTAGTAACATTCATTTTAAAGAACAGGCATCCATGCACTTACTTAAGATTTTCTTTCTTCTGAATGATTTTCAGGATTATGCAGCTGCAAGATTCTTCACAGCCTATCAGAAAACAATCCATGAACTTGAATTTATTTTGTGACGATTTCCCAAAGGTTTGTCCTACAAATCCTATTTTTTATGAAACAAGAATATATGTGCATGTATGTGTATTTATGTCTGTATAATATATATATAGTCATAAAATATACATGCATCTATGCACATGCATGAATATACTACACATAAATATATCTGCATATGTGTATATATATGTATCACATGTTTGTAGGATATGAAGGGTTACACAGATAAGATTTAGATGCTATTTTCCTGAGATAAATGCTTTAGATGGTTTTCACAGTCCTCAGGATTCATCTATTTATTCTAACAGCTTTAGAGATACTTCTGGTCCCAACCAGACAAAATAACCTTTGGAGAAATGAGTTAATTTTATTAAATTATTTGAGGTTAGTGCAGTCTTACCATGGAAAGCTTAAAGTCATTAACTTCAACCTGCCAGTTAGTTGGCAGATCAATTCATAACCTCTCTGAAAGGATGCTGCCCATTCTCCAACAGAGATGCTTATGTGTAGGGATAATTGTCTATTTGGTTTTTACATATTAGCTACTTAAGTTCCTTACATGGAAACCAGACACACACCTCCCTTGAACTGCTCTTCAAAATTAGGAGTGATGCATATCTAGGTTAAAATTTTAGTAAGAATTGAAGTTACTGTGACCACCACAGAGACTAATCTCTTCAGCAAGTTAAACTCCTTTTTTTATTTCATTGTCTCAAATTACATGAGATGTATACTATAAAATTATAATAAAAATGGTAACAATTATAATAAAAAAACTTATTTTACTTGCATTAGCATGTTATTTTTTTATTAAAAACAAGGTGAGGTCTGTGATGAATATATTAACATTACTAAAATGCAGAATAGGAAACACACTCAGGCATTAAATATTTCTAGGTGGGCAGTAATAACAGCAGCAGGGCTAGGTTGATGGGAAAACTTTCTCTGATAATTTCTAATTGCCTCCAAGCCACCTCAAACAAATGCACATTCTAAATAGAATAGTGCATTTTCCATGCCAACAGCTTCAAGGCAAATCCTTTCATCGCAAACTTCTCCACTCACCCTGAGAGGTAACCCTCGTGTCTTTCTACATGGAAATTCTGGGGTCAATACAGGGAACATGAAGCCCACCTGTTTATTTTCTAGTGTGAGAATATTCCCTTTGCACTAGCCAACCCAAAGACAAACAAGAACGTTATGAAATGACACTCCAGAAATAAGCTCAATATAGAAAACTTTGGTATGGACAGTTCAAAATACAATGATACTCTGCTACTGACACTATATTTGATTAAAGGTAACATCTACCTTATGAGCAGTCATTTGTGTTCACTCTGTTGTAGGTAAGGTTGAGCTCATAATAAGCTTATAAAATACTCATCATTTCAGTCCTGCTAGTCTAAGAAATACTGAATTCATTATTTTGGAGGATGGAAAAGTTTTCCTTCTCAAATGTGCAAAGGGACTTCCCTTCCCTCTCATTAAAAATAATAAAGAGCATGAACATATCAAGACCTAATCTGCAATAAGGCAGCTACCGCCATACAATGAGGAAAGGACTGTATCTTTAATAAATGATGCTGCAAAAACTGGAAGACAGCAGATAAAATAATGAAGATCACTCTTTAACGCCATACAAAAAAATAAATTCCAAAAGGATTAAATGTTTGATATAAAATGGGCAACAATAAAATACATAGATGAAAACATCAGTGATGTGTTCCATGGCATCCATGACAAAGAAGTTTTTGGAAACTTGACCTGTCTGCAAGGGGAACAAAAGGAAACGTAAACAATTCAGATTATTTCAAGTTGAAAAGCTTTTGCACAGTGAAAATAAAAGAAAATTTAAAAGAAATACTACTGAATATGAGAAAATATTCACACAATATGTAACTGACATGGTGTTAACATCCAAAATAAATGAAAACCTCAATCAATTCAACAATAGAATTAAAAAAAACAATAAATAAGCAACAGATATGGTCAGAAAATTCACCAATTCACCTTTTATCCAGAAGGCCAACAGAAGTCTAAAAAAATGTTCGGCATTTCTTCCAACAAGAGAGATTCAGGTTAAAACCAATGCAATACCATCTCACACTTGTGAGACTAGTACATATAAAAAAGACCCCCTCAACAAGTGCTGGAGAGGATGCAGAGAAAGAGGAACACTATTGTGTTGATGGCAGGAATAGTCAAACCATTATGGAAAGCAAGATGGATTCACCTTAAAAATTTAATAATGGGACCTTCCTGGTGGTGCAAGGGGTTAAGACGCAACCTATGAAGTTGTCAGCAGCCACTGAAGTACAATTTCAATCTCCCGGGCAGGGAGCTACCCACATGGTGCATCAGACCTCTCCTGACTCATCCACTGCTCCCCTCAGCAGTCTATGTCAGTCAGTCTGCCAGTTCTGATCACCATTCTGTCTCTGGTGAATCATCTTACCCCCCACAACTCTGGCCTGTACCCCAGTTCTTATATGCATAAATGATCTTTTTAAAAAATCTAACAATGGAAATTCCTTATGACCCAGCAATCCCATTTGGCATCTACCCAAAGGACATAAAACCATCAATTCAAAAAATTATATGCTCCGCAAGGATTGTTGCAGAACTACTTACAATAGCTAAAACATGGAAGAAATCTAAGTGTCTATCTATAGATGACTGGATCAGATCTAACTAAGTTAGAGTATACTATTCAGGCAAAAGGAAAAATGAGAGGCAGTCATTTACACAAAATGGTGAGAGTTTTAGGGAGTTACATGTAGCAAATCAAGTCAGAATGACAGCAACATACTGAACATTTACATAACAGATAATTTGATAAACTAAAATATTTACGAAAGGGCCTCCCCTGGTGGCACAGTGGTTGAGCGCTGGGCTACGAAGCTGCCCGCTGCCTCTGCAGTGCAAGTTCCATCCCTGGCCACCAGTGAGGGTCCCACATGGCGCGCAGACCTCCCCTGCCGCCCGCTGCTCCCCTCAGCAGTGTACTTCGGTCCTTCTGCCTGCTCTGCTCCCCGCTCTGGCTCTGGTGAATTCTCTCACCCTCCCGCGCTTCTGACTGTACCCAGTGCATGTATAAATAAAGAAATAAATCTTAAAAAAATAAAATATTTACAAAAACTAGCAGGCATTTAAAAATGCCATGAAGGTTCTGAGGGAAGGAGGTGGGAGAAAGGAATAAGGGGCTGTCAGCGTGGACTCATGGAAAACTATTTGGGCTATAATCCAATACTATATTTTCACTATATTTTTCAAATTTCTAGCTTGGCTCATAGGAAGCCTTTTCCATTAGTGCCTGTATTCCCTCTACCTTCCTCCATCTTAATGGAACTGTAAATTCTTTGTGTATATTTCCTGTCCCAATCTAACATTTCTTCACAATGACGTGGTATTTTTTTGTTGAGAACTGTGTTAGAAACCAATTCTCAGAGTTTTCACAGCTACACCCTATTGCTTATATCCTTCCTAAATGGGAAATGTAAAAGAACAAAATTAATAGTAGAGAACATAGGAGGAAACTAAAGGAGGCCCATAGAGTATGGAAGGGTTTCTTTAATAAAAAAAAAAAAAGGAAAACATGCAAAAAATTGGAATTTGCTGTAGTAAAATATATAGAATTTTATTGGAAGGTATCACAATGTATATAGGAAGAAGCATTTAGGATTAGTTTGTTGAAATATCTCTTAATGACAGGGAATTAAATCTAAAATATGAAAAATGAATTCTAAAATTAATTTTAAAAATACAGGAAATACTATAGACAATGGAAATGATAAGGTTGCATAATACACAGCTTATGCTATCCATTTGACCATGAAGTACATAACCTGAGGCACAGATGCACCAGAAACAGAGAACTCCAAAACCTCAAAAAAAGCACTGCCCCTCTGGTTAAGATGGGGTAAGAGAGCAGAGTTTGTGGCTAACAATGCAGTCACCAGGAAAAAACACAGAAAAGGGGAAACTTATTCTACTTGAAGACATTAAAGGCTTTCTTTGGCACCCAGGAATTGAAAAAACAGAATCTAACAGGATAGGAAATTTCAAAGATGTGAACTATTATTCTGTAGCTGCTTTTCACCTCAGGGTCTTTGTAAATCTGGGCACAAAGCTGATAATCTGTAAAGAGTCCAAGCAAAGGACATGCTCCTAAATGGTACAAAGAAAAAAGGAGCTGAATAGGGACTTTAAGAAATTTGTGGGGAAAACAACCACAACTACAACAACAATGCATGGATGGAAATTAAAAACTAAAGACTTGAGGAGCTAAAAATATTGATGGTGAAAAAAGTGAATTTCACTGAGTCCCATGATTAGATATTTGCCAAATTCTTAAGTTACACAATGAGAGAGAATAATAAGAAACAGAAAGGTCTAGAGGGAAATAGTAGTTGACAGTCATTGATGCTATGGAAACAAGGGCTAGAGTTTAGGACCTACAAGGAGAAAACAAAGCCTCCATGAGCACCAGAGGCTCTTAATTATAATTCCTAATGGGATATGCTCTGGGAGAGGTAATGGCTCAGATAGTAGAAAGTGGCATATCTAAAATACAAACCAGTCTCAAGTCAACTCAGCCTCCAAGGATTTATATGAATAGACTGTCACTCCATCTGTGTTATAATCTCAGAAAGTTGATAGAGAAAGTGGAAGGAAGCAATACTTGAATAAGAGCTACCAAGTGAACAGTTTCATGAAACTCTGCAAACCCCAAATAGAATAAATACAAAGAAAATCACACATAAAGTAAAACTGCTGAAACATACAGAAAAAGAAAAGAATCCTGTAATAGTCAAACATGGCGAGATGATTACATTCAAAGGTACAACAATAAACTTAAAGTACAAAATCTTGACAGAGGGGCCTCCAGGTGGTGCAGCGGTTGAGCCCAGCAGTTGAGAGCACTGGGTTGTGAAGCTGCCCACAGCCTCTGCAGCACCGGTTTGATCCCCAGCTGGGCCGCAGGGGGAGGGTCCCACATGGTGCACAGACCTCTCCTGCCGACCGCTGCTCCCCTCATCAGTGTACTTCGGTCCTTCTGCCTGCTCTGCTCCCCGCTCTGGCTCTGGTGAATTCTCTCACCCTCCCACACTTCTGACTGTACCCAGTGCTTGCATAAATAAATAAATCTTTACAAACAAAAACAAAAACAAAATCTTGACAGAAATTATGGGAGGCAAACAGCAATTAGACAATTTTTGAATGACCTGAAAAAATGGCTGTCAATCTAGAATTCCATACCTAATAAAATAGCTTAGCTTAAACAGAAGTATATACATTAGCAGAAACACAAAGGCTAAACTATCTGTCATCAGCATGCCTAAATTAACAGTAACAATAAAATTCTTGACAGCAACAAAATGAAGGTTATAAAGAAAAGCAGAAAGTGGTTCTTGAGATCTACAGATGGATTATTCCATGTCTTTCCCAAAGAAATCAGCTCTGTAAACTGAATATTTCAAGCCAGAGTTCTTTTGGCTTCCTATGTCTCACTCTTCTTTTTTTATAATTAAACATGTTAATCAAAAGCTTTTGAGTAGGAAGATTCCTCTATCTGACCTGAGCTCTCGACCTTCAGACACATTCTCTTTATTGTCTTCATTGGATAGGCATTAAATATATATATATATATATGTGTGTGTATATATGTATAGATCTTCAGAAGTCATATAAGAACAATGTGTGTAATATTAGGGAATGAGAGAAGACTTCCAGAAATAACTGATATGATAATCTGGCCCCTAAAGGAAAAAAAAAAAGTCAATTTTGCCTAAGGGTAGAAGTCAAACTTTGCAGGAGGTTGCCTATAATAAGGTTGAAAAGAGCACTCCACATCAATAAAATGGCAGTGGTACAGTGGATTGAAACTTAAGATACTAATAGCATTCAGAAAAATGTCGAGAGAGAGTTTGAAGGGTAAAATAAGGAGAAGGCCCAGATTATAAATGTTTCTGATCTATTTTTGATGCATAAAGAAAGAAACACATTATAGAGAATAAATTGATATTATACAAATAAGGTCAGGAAACCTGTGAAGAGACTTGGCATACAGCTGGTTTTAACAGAGAAAATCTGTAGGTTTTCATGGGAAGCAAGTTCAAGTCACCCCATCCTCTTGTCTATAGTCAAAGAATGAGAATACTTATCTGAAAGGTATTGATTAGACAGGTATTGATTAGACAAAAATGATTTGGAAAAGTACCTACCCTTCTTTTTTGATTAAACCTTTTAGATATTTCCAAGACTTATGGTGATAAAGACATGGCCCAGGGTTTACTTCTTATCATCAGGAGACTATCATTCTCTTTCTTTAAAGCACTTCTCCCTCTATCTGACATCTTCTGTCAATCTTACACTCTTTCTCACTTCTCACTGCCTTTCTTCTACATTGTTGACCTAGATAATTTATGCCAGCTGCCACAGCATAGCACTCCTAAAATCTCAGTAGTTGAACACAACACAGATTTATTTCTGGCTTTCAGACAGTCTGGTAGGACTGGAGGTACACTGCACGGCAAGAGACAAAATGGATGGAGCATCCTGGTTATAAACGCCTTGAGCTGGAAGCAGCACACTCCCCTCCAATCAGGGCCCATCCACTGGAAGTAGTTACCAGTTACTGGGCTTCTGCCTGCAAGGGAGTCTGGGAAAAAATGGAGGAATATATGAAATACGCTGTTTTTTAATCCTGAAGAAACTTAGAGAATCATTCTTGCGCAGCTGCTCTGGAGTCTCTCCCTCACCCTGCCCCTCTCGCAGCCCCTCCCTCCCAATGTCTCTCTCTCTCTCTCTTACACACACACACACATACACACACATGCAGCAAACAGATATCTGCTTAGTTTTTCTTTTTTGCACTTTTAGTTGTCTCAGCATCTGCACGTGCATTATCTAATTTGATAATCTCAGCAACCCTATGATATAGGCTTTGTTGAGTGTGACTAATCTGCTCAATTTCATGATGCCATTAAAGAGCTGATCCAAGATTTAACTGAGAACTCCTATCTCTAAACTCGATTACTGCACTTCAGCCTGTAGTAGGACCCCTTAGACGACTTGCTAAAGCACTGAAGTCCCGAGTTCCACTCTCAATGTCTCTGATTCAGTGGATCTAGTGGTTTCTGAGAATTTGCATTTTTAACAAGTTCACAGTGATGCTGATGCTTCTGGTCTTGAAACCAGACTTGAGGCAGGGCTCAATCCACCTCCATGGGTGGAAAACGAAAGTATTACCTATGACCAAGTTTGGAAACAAATAAATCTTTCCAAATCAGGAACACTTCTCAGAGGATGGGACTTGCTGTCAGCAATGACTGCAGACCCTTAATAATCCACACCCCTGACAAGTTCTGCTTGCTTCAGGCGGGGAGAGCAGAGGCTGGGCTGTGGTTTCTAAGGAAGTGGGGCTCACAGGCTTGCCTCCCCTCTGAAGAAGGTACCACCAGCCTTTTTTTCTGAGCTTCCCATCTGCCCCAGCCCACATTAAGCTCTGGTGCACATGTTCTGTGTTTAGAGGGGAAGGAGAGCAAGAACAGTTTTTCATTTCTCTCTGCCCATGCCTCTGGCAGACATAAGCACGGCCCATCTGTTCTCTTCTCAGATTCAGCCCACCCTTGATCTCTTTTTCTTCTAGACTTCACACTTCCCAGAAGGACAGAATTATTAGCAGGTACTCCTCCTCAGCTCTCAACTTCCCACAATGTCAGAGATGCCCCCCTCCACATTGCAAACCTCGGTCCCCAGGGGTTGCAACAGCATCACCAATGCCTACCTATATGTGAGCCTTCCTTCTTAGGGATACACCTGGTGCATAAGTAATAAATAATGAAAATCAATCATAACAAAGCATATTGAGTATGCAAACTCTTCTAAAATGTATAATGAGAAAATTAGCAGAGATCTTTGTCTCGGGGACAAAGTGTGAGACAGAAAACAACCAGCCTCCCTGTGCGTGCATGGTGGCCACTGTCCAAGTAGTTTTGGGTCTGAAAAAACTGGCCCCACAACGCAACCAAAGGGATTCCTGTGCCCTTTAGAGGGGACCAGGGCAGCACTGCCAGACCAGTCCCCACCTCCCATTCCACTCGGGAGGGGATGCCTTCAACAGCAAGGGTTCATTACAGGACCTCGGGCAGCACGTCCTGGAAATGAATAATGCTCATAAGAGAGGCCTCAAGAAGCCTCCAAAAGGCTCAGTGGCTTGCATTCCCCAAACCAAGAAGGGAGTCAGGAAGTAACCATGGGGCAGAAAGTGAAGTAAGGACACACTCCCCCACTACCCTCCCATGTGCCTCCTTGTCCTTTCCCCTTCCATCCTCGGGATGCTCACTGATGGCCACTGGTTTTTGAAAATTTTCAAATTATTGAATTGTCTGTTGTGTTAATGCTCAATATTTGTTTTTACCATTGTGATTGACTTTGTTGCATGTAATTCTCTCTAATTCCCTCTGCTTTGTTGGAAACGACTGCCTTTCCACTCTCTTGTAGCTGTATAGAACTCCATGGTATGCTTCAAGCACATCATCTTGATCCCTTCATCATGGAAGGAGGTCTGGGCTACCTCTGTGCCCTAGCTATTGTGAATAATGCTGCTGTGAGTATTTTTTAAGATATTATTTTTATTCATCTATGCATACAAGAGCTAGGGTGTAGGCCAGAGGTGCAGAGGGTGAGAGGATTTTCCAGAGATTGTAGGGAGCAGAACAGGCAGATCTACTGAAATACACTGCTGAGGGGAGCAGTGAGTGAGACAGGAGAGGTCTGCTGCTCCATGTGGGTCAGCTCACTGGCCTGGGATTGAACTCAGGCCTCAGTGGCAGGTGATAGCTTGATAGTACTGAGACTTTAACCCTGAACCATCAGGGAGTCCCTGCTATGAGCATTCTGGAAGCACATGGTTTTACTCATGATATCACCCTCTTCAGCAGGGGTACTGCTTCTACTTATCTTACTAAAAACATACCCATCCTCTCTTATTATCATTAATACTCAATAATGTCATTATTACTAATGATGATAACTGATTTTATTTTTTAAAAATGTATTTATTTATGCATACAAAAACTGGGGTACAGGCCAGAGGTGTGGGGGATGAGAGGATTCACCAGAGACAGAGTGGGGAACAGAACAGGCAGATTGACTGAAATACACTGCTGAGGGGAGCAGTGGGTGAGATAGGAGTGATCTGTTGCACCATGTGGGTAGCTCCCTGGATGGGGATTGAACTCATGCTACAGTGTGGCTAGCTTCATAGTGCTGTGCTTAACTCTTTGCACCACCAGGGAAGCCCAATAACTGATTTTATTAATCATAATTCCATTATTCATTCATCTATCATAAATTTGTCTAAATTTGCTTAGTGTATATTGATTTCTATTCTTTTATTTAATTGTAGTGATTTTGACTCAAAGAGGTTAAATAACTTACCCAAGATCACAAAACAGGCAATGGAATGAACTATGGTTCTGATCTAATTTGGTTTAACTCCAAGCATCTTGTCATTTTGTATGCTCAGAGGCTGGTTGGTTTCCAACTCCTTTGCTGACTTGCCCCACACCATACTGCTCAGTGCTGAACTCCCCGACTTACCAGGCAGTGCTGATGGTGTTGCCTTTCAAGTGACCTTAGTCCCGCACTGTGGTCTCTGCAGTACTCATATAGTTCATACCACAATTCAGCCAGTGTACATCTTTAATTTTATTTTTGTTTTTAATTTCATCTGGACCCTTCTTCTTCCCACAAGCACTAATAATAGTTCATTTGCATAATTACTCATATATTGCAAACACTTCAGTGTATATAATCTCAGTTGTATTTTTTGCAATTATCCTGGGAATGATTCAGTTCAGGTTATTCTCTTCACATATTACAGACTGACAGACAAAAGGATACACCTTTTTGACTTTTGACACGCAGGCATGCAGATACAAATAATTTGATAGATAGATTATAGACATGTGTTTCCAGTTTATACCGGGCAGTTAGAATAGCAAAGGGCCTTTAAAAATACTTTGGTCTACTCCAGTGTGCTCACAGGGACATATGAAAGATGACTTTGTTCTACTTGATACGAGTTTGTTGGAGAGGTAATGATTGACACTTTCGGGGGGAATAGGAAGGTCTCATAGGGGGCCGTAATCCCTCCCACATAAAATGTTCCACTTACAGGGCCTTCCCTGGTGGCGCAGCCATTGAGCGCTGGGCTGTGAGGCTGCCCGCAGCCTCTATACTGCTGGTTCGTTCCCCGGCCACAGGCGAGGGTCCCACAAAAAAAAAAAAAAAAAAAAAAAAAAAAAAGTTCCACTTAACAAACATTCTGAAGAGCTGGAATGATTTTGATATTTGATATCAAAATCAAGAGATTTTGATATTTGTCTGCACGAAGAAATCAGAAACTGGACTCTAACCCTAACCCTAACTCCCCAGCTAATACTGAAAGTTCTCTGGTATCTTAGGAAAGAAAGACTACATCTATGCAGATTCTGGTTTGGAGTTCTTTCTCTGACATTTGGTAATGGTGACCTTTTCATCTAGAATATTTTAATCCTGCCTTCCCCGGTGGCGCAGCACGTTGAGCAGTGTGCTGTGAAGCTGTCCACAGCCTCTGCAGCGCCGGTTCAATTCCTGGCCAGCCAGGGAGAATCTCACATGGCGTGGCAGACCTCTCCTGTCTCGCCCACTGCTCCCTCAGCAATGTCTTCAGTCTATCTGCCTGTTCTGCTCCCCACTCTGTCTCTGGTGAATTCTCTCACCCTCCCATGCCTCTGACTGTACCCCAGTTCTTGTATAAATAAATAAATCTTAAAAAATATTTAATCCATTAAATATAATAACTTCTCCTATTGGTAGCATTACCATAAGTGAAAAAAAAAATATTTAAGGGCCTCCCCAGTGGCGCAGCGGTTGAGCGCTGGGTTGCGAAGCTGCCCACAGCCTCTGCAGCGCCGGTTCCATCCCTGGCTGCTCCCCGGCCACCAGGAGGAGGGTCCCACGTGGCGCACAGACCTCTCCTCCCGCCCGCTGCTCCCCTCAGCAGTGTACTTCAGTCCTTCTGCCTGCTCTGCTCCGTGCTCTGGCTCTGGTGAATTCTCTCACCCTCTCGCGCTTCAGACTGTACCCAGTGCTTGTATAAATAAATAAATAAACCTTAAAAATATTTAAAATATACAACAATAGTTATAATAACCTATTCTTAAAATAAAAATCTTGAAAACACAAATAAAATATTCACGATATGCAAAATTGCAGCTCAGAATATGCAAAGCAGGGGTCTGCAAACCACAGTTCACAGAGCAAATCTGGCCCATATTCTCCTTTTGTAAATAAAGTTTTATTGGAACACAGTCATACTTATTGGTCTATTAAACACAAACTATCTATGGCTGTTTTCATGTTATAATTGCAGAGTTGATTATTTGTAAGAGACCACATGGCCTGCAGAGCCAACAATATTTATTAAGTGGACCTTGGAAGAATAAGTTTGCTATCCCTGTTCTAACACAGGGAAAAAAGATGAGAATATTAGACTCATATGCCTTCAAGCAGTGCTACTCAAAGTGTGGGTTGTGCAAAGATGTCAGCTTATGATTCAATAAACATGGAAATTGAGAATAAACATTTAGAAACTTCCACAGCAATTTGACAAAGTAATTTTAATGTCTGTTGAATCTAATAATTAAAATAGCAGGTTTGTATTTTGCATGTTATTTTACTAGTTAACATTTGTTTTAAATAATCATTTCCTTGCAGTTTGTTTCTCTTCTATCCACTAATGAAGGAGTGGAAATTTTTTTCTAGGACAATTAGTTTGAGCAGCACTGCTTTAGAGCACATGGTCAAACCTTCCCACCAAAGGAACCAAAACTAATTTCCCAACAAAAAGACCCATAAGTTTTGTCTTCTTGCTTAAAAATATGTAGTCCAGATACTTCAATACTCTTGTCTCTTGTTATCTGAAAGCATTTATCTCTGCATTCATTCCTCAGCCCTTCATCATAACATCACCTTCCTCATAGTGACCAGGGGTACAATCTTCTCCAGTCAGGTTGCAAGGGGAAACCAAGATTATCATATAGTATCTCTCCTGATCTTGATCTTGGATTTACCATCAAAGAGTTATTTGCTTTATTGGGCCTCCCAGGTGGCACAGGCGGTTGAGTGCCACACTGTGAAGCTAACCGCAGCCTCTGCAGCGTGGGTTCGATCCTGGCTGGCCGGTGAGAATCCTACATGGTGCAGCCGACCTGTCTTGTCTTGCCTGCTGCTCCCCTCAGCAGTGTATTTCATCAGTCTGCCTGTTCTGTTCCCCACTCTGTCTCTGGTGAATCCTCTCACCCTCCCGCACCTCTGGCCTGTACCCCGGTTCTTGTCTAAAAATAAATAAATCTTTTTAAAAAGTTATTTGCTTTATAGTGTGTTTGTGTGTTTCTGTGTAGGGCTTAATGTTAGAAGAAGGGGAAATAGAATATATGAAATTTGGAAACAATTTGAGCATACCTAATCATTGGCCTCTTCATTAATGTATATATTTAAATTATGCTGGAATTCAATTTTAGGCCAGTGGATACTAAACAGGAAAACATTATGTTATTCTTATCTCCCAAAAAAGAAATATAAGTTCACATAAGTGAGTAAGGTAACAAATGTTGATTCTGTGTATCTGCAAATAGCTTATTAGTCACTCAAAATTCCCTCGAACCCCAGTGGTCATAAACTTTTGTTGCCTGTTGCCACTGATGATTGAAATGGTTTCATAAGTAGTAGTGAATGAATTCATCACATCCAGTTAGACAGTAACCCCCAAAGTGACAGCAGATGCATGAGGGGTCTGCCTTCCAGGACTCAGCCTTCCTTTGTAATCTGCACACTTTGCATCCTAATCTACCAGGCTTTCTAATATGTGGCTGCCAGGTTCATTTCTGCACACCAAAGCCTTCTGTGGGGAGAAGGCCCTTCCTTGCTGCGCACGGATGGTAAACAAATCAGAGAAACTCCATTATGCTGTATGAAAGCCCAGCATTTTTCTCTTGCTGATTGTAATTAAGTTCATCTAAAGGTCAGCTGCAAAGGGCCCTCTGCTATTACCGCTGCTGTATGTGGAACAGCTTTGTCACGATTAATGTTGAGGCTATGCTGTGAATAGTTCATAGGCAATAGGGCTGAGCAGCCGGAGGACGAGATGGCTGTGCGTAGGTGAAGCCTCACAACCCACTATGTTCAATCCCCATCACTCGAAGCAGAGGGAGTGAATGGAAGGTGGGATTTAGCTGCAAACCCTACTGCTTTTTGAGGAAGAAATTCCTGATTAATCTGCCATTATGAATAGGCAACTACTCCTACTTCCATGTGATAAAGTCCTTAGTAATTTTCTAAGATTTATTTATTTTATGCATGCAAGAACTGGAGTACAGGCCAGAGGTACAGGGGGTGAGAGGATTCGCCCCCTGCAGAGACAGAGTGGGGAGCAGAACAGGCAGACTGACTGAAATACACTGCTGAGGGGAGCAGCGGGAGAGAGGAGAGGTCTGCTGTGCCATGTGGGTAGCTCCCTTGCTGGCCAGGGAGGGGACTCATGCTGCAGTGGCTGCGGGATAGCTTCATAGTGCTGTGCTTAACCCCCTGTGCCACCATGTAGGCCCAGTAATTTTAATATGATTTATAGTATGAAAACTGTTTATAAGTGCAACATATTAGTTAGCATTTAGCAAGTATTTCTAATGCAGATGCTTCTGTGATGCCACCAACTCAAATGCATCTTTCATGCCACAAATCATAGTAAGAGCATCTTAAGGTTTGGTCTAGGGGGCACGGGATTTCTTGGTTAAGTGTTCTTCAAGCCAAGTGTGCAGCTTACACTTGTGTTTTCACAGAATGTCCACCCAAAAGCTGATACCTACCACCCACCCTCCTTCACTCTCTCACAAATTCTTAAGCAGTTATAGAGAAAGTTCTAGCACCACCTGGCTTGAGAGTTACTCTACACAGGTGGCCTCAAGTAAATTTTTTAATCCTATTGGATCACAGCTTCCCCAGTACAAAATGAAGAAGAGCTATCACTCAGTCTGTAATTAGGTGACAATACAGTTAATCATCCTAAGTGGAACACTTTTCAGGGTAAAAGGGTTTTTGGTATAACAGGTAGAAATGAGAATGTTCTAGGTAAACTAAAATCTTTGGTCCCCTTTCTTTTCTTTTTTTTAAAGATTTCTTTATTTATGCATACAAGAGCTGGGACAGAGGCCAGAGATGCAGGGAGTGAGAGGATCCACCAGAGACAGAGTGGGAAACAGAACAGGCAGACTGACTGAAATACACTGCTGAGGGGAGCAGTGGGCGAGACAGGAGAGTTCTGCCTCACCATGTGGGTTTCTCTCTGGCTGGTCAGGGATCGAACTTGTGCTGCAGAGGCTGTGGATTGCTTCATAGTGTAGTGCTTAACCACTTGCGCCACCAGTGAGGTGGTCCTTTTTCTGATGGTCCTCTTTCTGATGCCTATTGTTTGAGTAAACCAAAACATGTATATATGGTGAAAAAGCCCTATTGAGCACAGAGTTACTTCATCCTCACCACTACCCTCACCTTCCTTCAGAAATTACCTAACTGGTTCTTCTCTAAAAAGTATAGAATCAAACTCGAAACCATAGCTCTCACAAAGAAAATGTCAGTTATCTAGAAAGCAATGTGCAGTACTTTAGTATGAAATTGTGAATGCTGAACTCATTCACGGAAGCTAGTGAACACTTTGAAACAGGATATTTCCTTGATAACCAAGGTCATTGGTACAATGCCAAGGGCCCAGACAGATTCAGGAAGGATTCGATGAGTCAGCATGTTTAACTTGGAGCTGAGTGCTCTGTTAGCTCAACAGCGGCCCATTAGATAAGACCCTATGTTAGAAAGTCAGTCAAATTATGTGGAGATTTCCTGGATAACTAGTACATAAGTTGGCCCAGACTTTCATCTGTTAGGTATAAAGAGTACTTTTTCTAAATATGAGCTCCAAAACACAGAAATCTGTAAGTCTAGCTCAAGAAAGGTTTATTTCATTTGTGCAATGGCCTCAGGTACTCTTTTAAGTTAACATCTTAACCCAACCAGGGTGCATTTCTCAAAAACTATGAACTAAACATCAGCACATGAATATTAACTAAACCAGGTTCTAATTGGATGCGCAATTACAATTTTAATTCCTTTTCATGTACTTTGACTCTCCATGAAGCCTTTGCTGTTAGAAATACCTTAATCTCCCCAAAAGTGATTTAAGCATTTCTCAAACACAGGGGGAAGCAGAAGGTAGCAGTAACAAAATGGTTAATTTTAGTATCAGGAGAATCGCTTTTTCCCCCTGCGATGATAGCTGGCATTGAGTATGTATGTGTATATGGGATGGGGGGGTGGTATTTGTTTTCTCCCCTCTTACCAATTTCACAACTGAATGAGCCTCAAGCTTATCTCTTGCCTCAGCAATTCAGAGAGACGCCCACCACAGAGCTGTACCCAGCACTTACTGATAATCTAAGTACTGCATGTAATGGCCGCCTGTGCTCCCGGGGGATCCCACATAGTGGCGGGAGCTAGTGGAGCACAGCATCTATTTCCAGATACAGCCATGCTTGTCTTTGGTCAGATTGAGCCCCCAGCCCACCCCTCTACAGGCTGTTTCATCTTCTAAATCACTGTCTGAGGCTTTGTGCACAAAAGGAATAGGGCAGGCTCTCGCATGGCTAAAGCAAGCATCTGGGAAGCAGACTGTGTGGCCGGAACCCTATTTTCACGGTGTTCTTTGGTACAGTGCTCTTTGGAAGGCAGTGGCAGAGGCAGCTGAAAGACCATGTAATTCAAAGAACCCCACATCCAGGTTTGAATCCAAGCTGGAATATGTGACCTTGGGGAATTGCTTCAAGTCTCTGTACCTCAGCGATATCTGTTATAGAGATGACCATGCAGGCTGGTGGAGCTGAGAGGCCCAGGGGCATGCACTCCTGTCTGATGGTGGCAGAACTTTCACATTTGTAATGTTTTCTCCTTGACCAGGCCCACAGTCAAGAGGGGAAAAAAAAAAATAAACATTGAATTTACATTCAACATGACAACAGGGATTATTGAATCTCTGCTTTTCTTGGACAGTCTTTTATTGAGAAATTCTAGATCTCTAGTCTCCTGTGGCTGTCAGTTGCAGAAAAGTATCTTTTAACTAAAAGTTTCCAGTTCTGAGAAAAACACAGAGAAGGTAATCAGTGTCCGGTTTCTAGCAACTGATGGTTATGAATTTGGCCCCTAGTCCCAGCTATGGCTATCTTCACTCCCAAGCTCACATATTTCCAGGAGTCTCTAATCTCCAGCTGAGCTCTGGTTTCAACCTGGCCTTCAGCCTTTGGAATGAACAGAAGCAACCTTAGGTAGACCTTGACTTCCACTCCCTTCCAATGCACATCCCTGCTGTCGCTCCTATCTGCTTGGCTTCTCCTCTGAACCTCCTTCATGTAATTTTCTTCTTTTGGGGAAGTCCTGGCCTGCTGCCTTGTGTGTTCGGTTCTCTAATCCTCTCTGAGGTCTATTCTGTCTGATGCCTCTCCTGATTCAGTGTGCTCCCCAGCACCTAGAAATCAGGGATCCCTCTGTGCTCCAATTACTTCCTTAGTCCCTGTTTTGGTTTCCTAAAGGAAATGCAAACACGAGCAGAGATCTCACTGCAACATTTTTACTACAAGGATGTCTTCACCAACACTTAGAAATTCCTCCTTCTGGAGGTCATACGTGGACAAATTATACTTCTAATGATTGTCTACGTGCAAAATAATGTCAGTGGATCACTGCCTTGATACTGAGCAGTCAGAGAAGAGTACTTTACACTTCCAATAAGGAATCAAATTTCAAAAATAACTGTAGAGCTGCCATTAGAGAAAGCAAAAGAAAATGAAATAGAGTTTCTTGGGTATCAAAAAAAATCAGGAGTTGAAATTGTTCATATGTTGAAAGTTATAGCTGACAGCCATAAAGACAAACACTACATTCAGATTAAATACTCTAAATAGGTTCTAGAATATTCTATTAACTTCACAGAATAATGCTTCTAATTTTTGTGTTTTGCAAAGATGTGTGTGCATGTGTGTGTGTGTGTGTGTGTATAAATGTGGCAAAATAAAATGTGAATGTTTCCAACAATGGATTGACCTAGTAGTCTTTACCTAATTTTTTTTAAGTGTTATTTTTTAGGAAAAAAAAGTTTTAAGAAAAAAAAATATGTATATCCTACCAGAACTGATTCTCTGATTAAAGGATGCACCCTGACTGATACAGTCACCAACTCTTTAGCTTAATATTTTGTCCTGATTATCCACCACCTGAACATGAAGCCATTGTCATTGAGTTCAGCTTCTGTTGTAATAGGATTCCACTTCTATTCACTAAATTCTGCATGCATTAAGTACAAGTTTTGTACAGCACAGAAAACCTAGATTTCAAAGGCTTACACAAGCCAGGGGCATCACTGATCACTGATACAGAAGTTTGAGTGAATCTTCCAGGACTGGAGGACTGTTGACTGGTGACATCTTTACTTGTGAATAAATAGTTTTTAAAAATACCTTTTCATTTTTCTTCTGCATCAGGTTTATATATTTTATTGTTTTTTCTTTGTTTATATGTTTAGGTTTTCAAAAATACTAACCTATGCACAACATTTTCTAAGTCATCTTCCAAAATCATCATCTAACAAAAATAAGGCCTTAGAATCTTTAACCTCCCTCATTTTATTACTGTATCATCTTCCATGCATTATTCTTAAAATAATACAATAATATAATTCACGTTATTATCATCATAACCCATAGTCAATTTGTAATTATAGTGTCCAATGTAATTTATACATTTACCTCTTAAATATGTTGGTATTTTATTCATTCATTCTGAATTTATTTTTTTTTCTTAGCCATTCTCTCTGCAGTGCATTATCTTAATTTCCCCAAACTTGACAATGTCTTTCTATACCCCATTCTCCAGCACTAATTTAAATAGATAGATAGATAGATAGATAGATAGATAGTACTTCTTTCAAGCTTCTGAAGCTATCACATATATTGCTAATGAGAAACCTGAAGTTATTCTGATTGTTTTTTCTTTAGAAAAAGGGCAATGGGCTAGGTTGATGCCCTAGAAAGATTGTACCCATTCAGTCACACTGACTGAAAGGGTCCATGGTTCTAATCCCTGTGTATACATATAAACTACAGCTGTTCTGCAAAAGCATGAGATGCACTTGGTCCCCTCTTCTTGGCGAGCACTGACAATTAGACCAGAGCATCTATCTATGGTCACTGATGCCTTATAATCCATTGTCATTGATTCTTCTGCTCTGGGTTTTCTCTGCATTACTCAAAAATTGCATTCAAGACTTCACATACAGTAATGCATCTATCTATGTAAGTTTTAAAATTATATTTTATCTGTCATGTCTATGTGTTTGGAATAGAGGGCTAGATTTAGCATATGCTTACAAGTCCATTTGAATTTTCCATTTTTTTAAATATAAAAAGCAAAATTCTTCAGCCACGATTATTCTGATGTGCATTATTTCCTTATTATAAATGTAATGTGTTAGTCGTGAAATGAAACATTACTGAATTACATTTTCTTAATGTCTTTCCTAGAAAACAAGACACTTAATGACATTAACATGTAGTACTATGATACCACTGAATAATCCTTCAAGCAAATAATGCAAAGACATTTAAAAAGCAAATGTGTATTAACAATTGATTCAGGTCTTTTAATCAATCTGAGCACGTTTTGAGTTTGTTCTGATGGTCACTGATGCCTTATATTCCATTATCCAGCCCAATTTTGTAGAAATATTGACTGAAAAATTATACATTTAGATACGTTATTAATATTTACAGAACACCCATCCCAGGTTTATCACTCATGTCACCTTGAGTGGAAGAAGAATGCTGGAACATTATTTAAATTTATGGCGACAAGTTAAAGCAATTATTTTTATTTTTATTTTAGAAACTGGTACAAAGAGTTCCTCTCAAATGACTACCACACAGAATATCCATGACTTTGGATTGTGGTCCATTTATCTATAAAGAAACATGGAGTTTAGGAAAATGACTAACTATAACTACAGAGCAAACAGAGGTCTCTTCTAAAATTACATTTGTATCCCCAAGATTTCTGAGACACAGGGAAAGGAACACTGCCTACTAAGTTGTCCCAAATCTGAGAACACAGTAAATGGGAGCTGCCCTCTGCCATAGAATGGTAAGCCCCAGGGAAGATCTTCACAACCAGAGCAGAAGCAGGCACAGTGTGTTGGGCCTCCCCGGTGGCGCAGCGGTTGAGCACTGGGTTGTGAAGCTGCCCGCAGCCTCTGCAGCGCTGGTTCGATCCCCAGCTGCTCCCCGGCCACCAGAGGAGGGTCCCACATGGCGCGCAGACCTCGCCTGCCGCCCGCTGCTCCCCTCAGCAGTGTGCTTCGGTCCTTCTGCCTGCTCTGCTCCCAGCTCTGGCTCTGGTGAATTCTCTCACCCTCCCGTGCTTCTGACTGTACCCAGTGCTTATATAAATAAATAAACAAACAAACAAATAAATAAATAAATCTTTTTTTTTTTAAAAAAAAAAGAAAGAAACAGGCACAGTGTAGCTCCTGGTCACTCTCTAAGAAACTCCTGTGCTAACAGGAGGAAGTAATAAAGCCTGCACCTTCTTTCTTCCAAAGAGGGCAACATGTTTGTCTAGTCTCTTCCAGTTGTAAATACATGACACTTTAGCTTAGCAATGTCTATGGGGTTTACAATATACAGTGAGGTCAAAAACAAATTGGCAGTCCCTTCTGGAGAGAAGTTAAATTTTAGACAAGAATAAAGGTCAGAGCCAGATGTAAGTCAAGGTTAAAGAAAGCAGCCCAAGTATCTAAAGCCTCCAATATTTGTCCCTGGAGGCTCAGGAGCCATAAATAAGTGTTGTCTCCAGCTACTTTGGTAACCCTTATATTAGCTCTACTTTCATGACCCAAAACTCAGGTGCATTATTGCATTACTATTAGTAATGAATTGGCCAAGATGTCTTCCTACAGCATCCTCATTAGCATAAGGGCTTAGTAGATTCTTCAAATCACAGTCCCTGATTGACATCTATGTAACAGAAGAATTTTACTTTGAAATCCCTCTTCATTCCCACTAGCTAGTGATCAGATCCCATTCTTTCTTTGGGAATATTCCATTAACTATGGAGACGACAGTTCTGAAATATACCGCCCAGCCTTTGTATATGTCTCTATCAGCATCCAGTCAAGGGGGTAGGGGAGGTTTGCAGTGGTCTCTGTCCTGTTATCAGAAACCTACTTTTACTCTGATAATGTGTTTACACGTGTGTGTGTGTGTGCTTTAATCTCTTTAAGCATTGCAATCATAATTGTTTCAAAGGTAAATTTTAATTCTTGGTGTTAGTTCATAACAAGGTACCATAAACTGGGTAGCTTAAACAATAGTTATTTTTTTTCTCACAGCTCTGGAGGCTGGAAGTCCAAGATGAAGGAGGTAGCAGGCCTGGCTTTTAGTGAGGTCTCTCTTCCTGGCTGGCTGACGGCTGCTTTTTTGCTGTGTCCTAAAAAATGCCTTTCCTCTATGCACATGTGCAGTGAAGGTGTGAAAGCTCTGACTTCTCCTACTACAAGGGCCAGTCTACTGGATTAGGATTCCACCCTAATGACTTCATTTAACCTTCGTCACGTACTTAAAGACCCTTCCTATAGATATAGTCACATGTCACATGCTGGGGTCTAGGGGTGCGGAAGGGAGAGAGGCAGAGACCTGGTGGGGTATAGTTTAGTCCATAACAGTGTTCAGAACCTTTTCTTTGTTCTAGTTGCTGCCTAGTTGGTGAACAGACAGTTCCTCAAGACAAAATACAAATTAAAAATTAAAAATTCTGAAACAAACTTTAAAATGGGCATGATTACAATATTCAAAAAACATTTTTTAAAAAGTATAAAGGCAAAACTAAATAAATTTCCAGAATCGAAAAATATAACCATGAATTAAGTAAATGCATAGATACCACTTTTGGCTGAGACCCCACCTGGGCACCATGCCACCATACTACCTGTGCTCTGGACATGGAGGCACAGGAACCCTCCAGGAAGCTTTGCACTTCACTTCCCACAGACCCATGTGCTTCAGCCCTGCTGGGTATGTGTTTTCCTGAATAATATTTTTTGCCAAGATTCCTACACTTAAAAGGTATTTTGATTTGGAATGTAAGATTCAGATCCCAACAGAGATTCTGACAAAGAGAAATGAAATGATTACAGATATGTAGGTAATATTGCCTATATAATATCGTTAAATATTCTGTATTTTGCAAATCACTTGCTCATACATACTAAAATGATAGACTCTTTAAAATGGGCATTGCATTTAAAGCACGTGTATATTTTTCTTTAAGAAATCCTGATGGATTCCATAATTCTAATGAGGATGTTCCACACCATTAGTTTTGCTGCTGCTGTGGAAAAAAATAAAAGCAGCATGAGTAGGGGGTGGGAGTAGAGGGGGGAGCTCAGCAATATGCTTTTAATATGATGATAATGTACTATATGAAAGGCATCTGTTGTGTGGCTGGTTACTTAGTTGTTCTATTTAACTGATTATACACATTTGTGGAAGTTCTAAAGTCTATTATTTATATTTCACTGTTGCTTTTGTGGTCCTTTCTCAATGGAAGTACTGGCGAACCTGCCAGTTCAGCCTGGAGAAATGCAAGCTAACGAATACGATTTTCCTAATGTGTACCAGACACTGCAGCATGTGCTTAAACTCCAGGCTCATTTCACATCTATAGCAACTGTTTGAGGCAGATATGATTTTATTTTACAAATATCAAAAATCAGGACATTGAATCTCAAAGAAGTAGCCCACCCATCACCCTGCTGCAAGAAAAATCATTTGATTCTTTTCCTTTATTCCAGAATACACGCTTTACAGAAAATCATGCAATCTAACGTAATGCTCTACCAGAATACGTTTAATAACAACACACAATTCAAATACATGTTTTAAATCTATTTTTTAGAAATATAATCTTCCACCCAAGCATTTTTTTCCCAATAGCTGCTGGCAATGTTTAACTCATTTTGAGTAAAAAGAAAACAAACAAATAGAAAAATGTGTAACAGAAACTCTTTTGTTTTCAATATGTCAAAGAAATGTGTAATTTTGAGGTGGCCTGTAGTTTGGGATTACATTAGATCAAATGATACAAGAAAAGTCCTTATATATTCTGATTGCCAGAGAAATTATTATAAAATGTATCATATTCGATACACTTAAAAATGAATGTTCTACCTTAGATCCAGAATGCACAACCATTTATTATATTAAATATGAGATCTGATACAAAACCTACTTGAGCCTATGTATTTCTATCACAAGCAGGAATCCCCAAAAAGTTTCCATAAGCCAAGTAGAGATTCCGTTCCCTCCTGACCACTAGCATTTTCACTATTGCCTAGGTCTTCTCCAGTGGAAGGGGAAATATCTTCAGAGTCAAGAAGGCAAGTGGGATCCCATAGACATGTGGTTCTGGAGTCTCAAGAGAAAAGCCCCAACTCCCAGTTATAATGACTACTTTCCCCAGAGTTTTCAAAGCAGTACCAGCTTTAAAAGTAATGCTCCAAATAGGGAGGAAAAGCGGCAGGTCCCAGTGAGAACTGGGACACGGAAGATAAACGGACGACTCCAGCAAACTGCCCAAAGAAAAAAGTTGCCATAAAAGAGGACGAGAAGGGAGGGAAGCGCAGAACCCTGCTCCCCTCCCCCGCCCACAGAGGCGGCACTCTCCGACCGGCAGAGAGGAGGGAAACAACAAACCAAAACGCCCAACAAGAAAAACGGACGCAGCAAGTGGGACTGTGAGTGGAAAGGAACTATTTCAGCCACCACACCCCGTGAACGGGAGCTGAGGCGAACCCAGCAGGATCCGCCGTGGACGTGAGCTCCAGCCGCCAGTAAAGAGAGCCCCGCCCACCAGGAGGAGACCAGCACCAGCACACAGCCCCGGCTGCCCGGTAAGCTTGCGCGAAAGCGGCGCTCGGATTGCAGCTGCCCAGGTCCCCGCGCCTGCGACCTAGGCTTGCGGGGAGACGGCGGAGGCCCTCCCTGAGTGAGCAGGAATAAGGCGCCCAGGCAGGGGAGCAGGATTCAAAAGGCGCCATTCCCGCGCCACTGATCTGGGCTACAGCCCGCATCCTGGAACTGAGGGCTTTGGAACTGAGACCCGGGCGGAGGCCCTCCCTGAGTGAGCAGGAACAAGGCGCCCAGGCAGGGGAGCGGGATTCAAAAGGCGCCATTCCCGTGCCACTGATCTGGGCTACAGCCCGCATCCTGGAACTGAGGGCTTTGGAACTGAGACCCGGGGCACGAAATTAGGGGCGTGGGTTCCCCACGACGGTGGGGCACAAGGCAGACACAGCACCCCAAAGCCGTTGAGGTGTACCCTACCATCCCCACTCTGCTCCCTGTCCCACGGGGTGGAAAATCAGCTCCCCAAGGGCTCTAGGACAGATCTCTGGTGCCACCTAGCGACTTGACCCCAGCACAGGCTACTGAAGGAGCTAGTGGCCAGCTGGGGAGTTAGCCCACACCGGGCCCCTTCCGAACAAGTAGTCTGAGCCCACAGGGAGAGCGAGCACCCACAGCCGGGGCAGACCAGGCGCGCAGAAGAGTGTGCCTGAGACCAGAAGCGCAGGGAGTGTGTCCCACATCACCATTTTAGAACAGGGACATTTCTTCAGTAAAGACTACCTGCAGAAGGCTTCCTCAGGAGCCAGAGGTGAGCGGGGGAAGTTCGCCCACGCCAGACCCCCTCTGGCCTGCAGTCCAGGCCCAGAGGGGAGCAGGAACCCACCGCCGGGGCAGACCAGGCGCACAGGGGAGTGTGTCCCCACATCGGCATTTTAGAACAGGGACCTTTCTCCAGTAAAGGCTGCTTGAAACTGACAGATGACTCCTGGAAGAACCAGAGGGGAACAGAGAAGCCCACCCAAGATGCCGGCCAGTCCCAACAACACAGTGTCCCAACGCATACGGCAAATTAGAAAACAGACAGTAGGGAGGAGAAGAACCACACGCAACCTAGCAACTCTCCAGAGAAAAAGCACACCACAAAAAGAAAGCCAGCCCCCAGATTGCAACGACAATAACTTGGAAGAATTTCTGAGCCTTCCAGAAAGAGAATTTAAAATTGCCGTGATTAAAAAACTGACAGAAGTCATAAAGGAAAACAATGATAAGGGAAAAATAATCAACGATCAGAAGAATGCAATTGAGTCCCTAGAGAGGGAAAACAATGGTCAGAAGAAAGAAATTGAGTCCCTAAAGAGGGAAGTAAAAGAAATGCAGGAGATCAAAGAATTAATGGAAGAACTAAAGAATTCTGGGAAAAGCAATGAAAGCAGAATAGATGAAATGGAAGAACGAATAAGTAATCTTGAAGACACAGAAATAAAAAGAACCAAAACAGAAAAGGAAAGAGAAGTACGAAGGAAAAAGAACGAAGAAAGACTTCGGGAACTATCTGACTCCATGAGGAAAGGAAATATAAGAATCATAGGAATACCAGAAGGAGAGGAGAGAGATGTAGGAACAGAGAAAATATTCAAAGAGATAATTGAAGAGAACTTCCCAAATGTGAAGAAGGAGCTGAAAATTGATATACAAGAAGCAAGAAGAACACCAAACTTCCACGACGAAAGAAAAAATACAGCAAGACACATAATAGTAAAGCTCCCAAGAATCCAGGACAAGGAAAAAATAATGAAGCTGGCAAGAGGGAAGAAACAGATAACATTCAAAGGAAAACCAATCAGGATGACATCAGACTTCTCCGAAGAAACACTACGGGCAAGGAGAGAGTGGAGGGACATAGTCAACAGACTCCAAGAAAACAGATGCCAACCAAGAATACTCTATCCCGCAAAGCTCTCCTTCCTCTTTGAAGAAAGAATATGGACCTTCCCAGACAAACAGAAACTCCGGAATTTCATTGCAACTAAACCCCCAATCCAAAAAATACTACAAGGAGTCCTAAAGCCAGAACCTCAGAGCGACGAATAACAATGAAAGAAGGCCAAAAAAAAAAAAAAAGTTATTAAAAGAATAAATAAATAAAATCAAAGGAAAGACAAACACAATGGCAAATACAGATGTTAACATATCAATATTAACTCTAAATGTAAATGGACTAAACTCTTCAATAAAAAGACACAGAGTTGCAGCCTGGATTAAGAAACAAAACCCAACCTTTTGCTGTCTCCAGGAAACACATTTAGCTACAAAAGATAAAAATAGGCTCAAAGTTAAAGGATGGAAAACAATCCTACAAGCAAATGGACCAAAAAAGAAAGCAGGAACAGCTATACTTATATCAGATAAAACAGATTTCAAACTCAAAAAGATAAAAAGAGACCCCAATGGTCACTACATTATGATCAAGGGGACAATACTTCAAGAAGAAATAACACTCATTAACATATACTCACCAAATGAAGGAGCACCAAAATATATCAGACAACTGTTGTCCTCTCTGAAAACAGACATCAGAGAAAACACATACGTAGTGGGAGACTTCAACACACCACTATCAACAATGGATAGATCAACAAGACAAAAAATAAGTAAAGAAACCAAAGCTCTAAATAAAGACCTAGAGCAATTGGGCTTAACAGACATCTATAGAACACTAAACCCCAAAAAAACGGAGTACACATTTTTCTCAAGCGCACACGGATCATTCTCCAGGATCGATCACATACTGGGGCACAAGACAAACATCAACAGATACACCAAGATTGAAATCATATCAACCATCTTTTCTGACCATGAAGGCATCAAACTAGAAATAAACCATAAAAAGAAGGCAAGGAACTTTCCTACCTCATGGAGATTAAAAACCACACTACTGGAAGACCATTGGACTAATGAGGAGATCAAAGAAGAAATTAAAAAATTTTTTGAATTGAACGACAAGGAGGACATCAATATCCTAAATGTATGGGATGCAGCAAAAGCAGTAATAAGAGGAAAATATATAGCAATAGAAGCTCACATCAAGAAACAAGAAAGAACGCAAAGAAACAACCTAATCTCAAAGCTCAAAGATCTAGAAAAAGAACAACAAAAAAACCCCAAAACCAGTAGAAGAAAAGAAATAATAAAAACCAAAGCAGAAATAAATGAAATTGAAACTAAAAAAACAATCCAAAAGATCAATGAAACCAAGAGCTGGTTCTTTGAAAAAATCAATAAAATAGACAAACCCCTAGCCAGGCTCACAAAGGAAAAAAGGGAGAAAGCACAAATAAACAGGATCATCAATGAAAGAGGAGAAATCACAACGGACACAGCAGAAATCAAAAGAATAATCAGTAACTACTATGAAGAGTTATATGGAAACAAGTTTAACAATCTAGAGGAGATGGACAAATTCCTACAACTCTACAATCACCCAAAGCTAGATAAAGAAGAAATAGAACACCTAAACAGACCAATTACAATTAGCGAAATTGAAATGGTAATCAAAAACCTCCCCAAAAACAAAAGCCCAGGACCTGATGGATTTACAAATGAATTCTACCAAACATTCAGAGACGAATTAGTACCTATCCTTCACAAACTCTTCCAAAAAATTGAGAAGGAAGGGACAATACCAAACACGTTTTATGAAGCCAACATTACACTAATACCAAAACCGAACAAGGACAACACAAAAAAGGAAAACTACAGGCCAATCTCCCTAATGAACACTGATGCAAAAATCCTCAATAAAATTTTAGCTATCAGAATCCAACAATGTATCCATAAGATAATTCACCACGACCAAGTTGGATTCATTCCAGGGGCACAAGGATGGTTTAACATCCGAAAATCAATCAACGTTATCCAACACATCAACAAAAAGAAATATAAAAACCATATGATAATATCAATAGATGCTGAGAAAGCTTTCGACAAAGTGCAACACCCATTCATGATAAAAGCCCTTGAAATTCTTGGGATACAAGGAACATACCTCAACATCATAAAGGCCATCTATGACAAGCCAACAGCCAGTATCATTCTCAATGGTGAAAAGCTGAAAGCAATTCCATTAAGATCTGGAACAAGACAAGGATGTCCACTCTCACCATTGCTTTTCAATATAATACTGGAAGTCCTAGCCAGGGCAATAAGACAAGAGAAAGACATCCAAGGAATCCAAATAGGAAAAGAAGAAGTCAAACTATCACTATTTGCAGACGATATGATATTATACATAGAGAACCCCAAAAACTCCACAGAAAAGCTAATTCAACTCATCAATCAGTTCAGTAAAGTGGCAGGATACAAAATCAACACGCAAAAGTCAGTAGCCTTCCTATACACAAACAATAAATCTGAAGAAGAAATCAAAAAGACCATCCCTTTTGTTATTGAAACAAAAAAAATCAAATATTTGGGAATAAATCTAACAAAAGAGGTAAAGGACCTATACAAAGAAAACTATAAAACACTGTTAAAAGAAATAGAAGAAGACACAAAGAAATGGAGAGACATCCCCTGCTCATGGATTGGAAGAATAAACATTATTAAAATGGCCATCCTTCCAAAAGCAATATACAGATTCAATGCTATTCCAATCAAAATTTCAATGTCATTCTTCAAAGAAATAGAACAATTATTGATGAAATTCATATGGAATCACAAAAAACCCCGAATAGCCAAAGCTCTCCTCAAAAAAAAAGAAGGGAATGGAGGCATCAGACTCCCAGACTTCAAACTATACTACAAAGCCATAATCATCAAAACTGCATGGTATTGGAACAAGAACAGACATACAGACCAATGGAATCGAATAGAAAATCCAGAAATAAACCCACAGATTTATGGTCAACTAATCTTTGACAAAGGAGCAAAGAATATGCATTGGAGCAAAGAAAGTTTGTTCAATAAATGGTGCTGGGAAAACTGGGTCGCTACATGCAAAAGAATGAAGCTTGACCACCACCTCACACCATACACAAAAATCAACTCAAAATGGATTAAAGAACTAGACATAAGACCTGAAACCATAAAATATATAGAAGGAAATATAGGCGAAACACTACGTGATTTGCACATCAAAGACATCTTTACAGACACATCACCCAAAGCAGTGATAGTGAAGGCAAAGATAAACAGCTGGGACTACATCAAATTAAAGAGCTTCTGCACAGCAAAAGAGACAATAACAAAAACAAAGAGAAACCCCACCAACTGGGAGAACATTTTTGCACCCAACACTAATGATAAAGGACTGATCACAAAAATCTGCAAAGAGCTGATGAGACTCAACAACAACAAAGAAAATAATCCAGTCAAAAAATGGGCAGAAGAGCTTAAAAGAAACTTCTCTGAAGAGGAAATGCAAATGGCCAACAGGCATATGAAAAAATGTTCAACATCACTTGTCATCAGGGAAATGCAAATCAAAACTACCATGAGATACCATCTTACACCAGTGAGAATGGCACATATTAAAAAAACTAGCAACAACAAATGTTGGCGAGGGTGTGGAGAAAAAGGAACTCTTCTGCACTGTTGGTGGGAGTGCAAACTGGTCCAACCACTGTGGAAAGCTGTGTGGAGATTTCTGGACCTACTAAACATAGAGCTTCCATATGATCCAGCAATTCCACTCCTAGGTATTTACCCAAAGGACACAGAAACATCAATTCCAAAGAACACCTGCACCCCTATGTTTATAGCAGCACTGTTTACAATAGCTAAGCTTTGGAAACAACCCAAATGCCCAAAAATAGATGACTGGATCAAGAAGATGTGGTACATATATACCATGGAATATTACTCAGCATTCAAAAAAGATAAACACATGCAATTTGCTGCAACATGGATGGTGCTGGAAGGGATCATGCTCAGCGAAATAAGCCAAAAAGAAAACGAAAAATACCGGATGGTCTCACTCATAGCAGGAATCTAGAAAACTTAAATAAGGGACCAGGAAAATGAATAACTATAAGAAAGTGAAAATCAGAATGAACAAAAAACTATGAACCAGAGACACTTTTAGGGGGGCGGGGGCTGGAGGGGAGGGATTGGGGTCAGAATGGGAGCCTCAATTGTATGGGGAATATAACAATTAAATTTATAAAAAAAATAAAAAATAAAAAAAATAAATAAAAAAAAAAATAAAAAACCACTTAAGCGTCTAAAAAAAAAAAAAAAAAAAAAAAAAAAGTAATGCTCCATTGTCAACTCGTATGTCGCTGAAACATATCTTTCAAAAAAAGCAGACAACCTAATATATCCTCTTAAAGAATATTAATGAAAGCACTTGAGTAGGTACAATTTGGGGGTTCTATTCAAATATCTGAGCCTCTATTCAAGAGGAAAGGCATACACCAGGAGTCAACCATTTCCCACTGAATCCTTCCCAATCTTCTGTGTATGCACCTATAGCAGGCCCCCCTGAGTGCCCATCACATCACAGGTACATAGAAATGGTAACTTTAAGTACTAGTATTTCCACTCTGAGGGATCCTTTACTTTTTCAGGAAGTATATAACGATATACATTGTAAAATATTAAGAACACAGAGCATGTAAAATTTTAATGTGCACACAAAAGTCTTTTACAATCTTCTCACTCACTAAGTGGTCCCACATTAAAATAAAATAAATCTTCACCCAAAGAGAAAGCACTTAAAATGTGTAGTCTTTTCAGATTTTAGCCCCCTAAAGAATTCATTTTTCTTAATAGTGTCAGATATAATAAAACCATCCGTTTCAAGGAAAAAAATAATTAAAGCACTTAGCATGATGTTTTACTTTTAGTATTTAAAAATCAGCTATTTCTTATGATCAGTAATTTGGGATTCCATTAGTTTTTATGATACTAAATATAGATTTACACAATAGATACTAATGACTCTGGATTCTCAGATTCCTGTTACTTAAGTCATAAGCCAGGATATATGCCAAAATGCTATGTTCTTAAAAATTACACAGAGAATGCAAAATGAACAGAGAATAGATACAAAGAGCACAAATCCTACCAAATGGTATTTTCCATGCAAGTCATATCCTTTCCAAACAGTGATGCTTAGAAGAAACAACTTTCATTGATTCATTGCTTTTTACCCATCCATTTTAATAAATACATTTATTTAAATATGTATCAATTGCTTTCCATATACTAGGCACTGTATTTTGCATTAGGGATTTAAAAAGTAATAAATAAATAAGAAAAACAAGAGTTTTAGTCTATGCTCTCAGTGAGCTGACAGTAATTGGGAACAACATAAAGTTTAAAAAGTATTATTCAGTGTGCTGAGGTGATATACTGCAATGTTAGTAAGCTGGGAAAGAGCCTTTACTTGCCGTTGGTGATCTACAAAGGTCTCACAAGGAAAGTGTAAAAATAAACAAGTGGGTAAAGGAAAACAACTCCTAAAGAGGAAAACGCATCAAAACAATACTTCACTGGTGGAAGGTGTTTTAGACCCACGGGTCTCAGTATGGTTTCCTTCAAGAACAAAAAACCAGAGGCCCCTCAAGCACTTCTGTAGATTTCTGGGTTTCACATGAATTGCTGGATCAGAGACCATAAGGATAGGCCAAAACACAGACTTAACCTGTACCGAAGTAGACTGTATCCACTATCAGAAGTAAAGAATATGGTATAGAGACATGTCATTTAGAGTGGGCAGTAGTTTCTCAGGAAGGTATTACCACCTTCTTAGGGCTACCATTTTATTTTTTTCTGAATATTTTTCATGTATGTTGATTAACTTACCTTCACTTTAAAATAAAAAAAAAAAATACAACATACCAAAGCATCACTGCTAATACAGATTTATTGTGCTTTCTTGCATAAAATCAGTTTCCTAAATTGAGTGATTTTCAGAGCTGTGTCATTGTTCCATTCATTTCCACTGAGAGACACAGTGCTGGATGGGGAGCAGTAAGGATTCCAAAGAGCAGAAGTATGTGTGAGTTCTTTGAATAACATGCATTGCAGCTACTTAAATTTGTGCACACCAATAGCTCTATTATGGCAACACACACACAAAAATATCTACCCATATTTGCATATCACAGTTAAGATAAGATCTAGATTAACTTTTAAAGTAGAAACACCTGGCTATAATTTGCAATCCCTCACAATAAATTTCAGCTGTTATCTATTATTCAATAATTGAAATCTGATTATATCTCCCTCATCTAAATAACAAATTTCTTTCCACTTCCTCTTAAGTTTAGAAACCTTTTAATCTTCCTTTATTTCAGTAATAAGCATGGGCAGAAAAAGTAAAAAGCAAAATAACAAAAAATACCATAAGTGGGCCAGATGCAGTCTTTAAATAACTGTTTAATTTTACAACAAAAATTTGCCTTCTTAACATTCTTAAAATTTGCCATGCTGTTAATTTACTTCTTAAGGTAAATTTATTTTTTTAGTTAAAAAGAGCTTCATGGTGGTTTTTATTTATTCATATCCCCCCACACACACACAAACACACACTCATGGGGAGTGTATACAAATTTGTGGCAATTTCTCTCAATCTTCTTAGTCTGATCTCCAACATAATCTATTAAGTTAATAAATATAATGAAAAATACTCCCAAATTTTACTCATTAGTTGGAAGTTTAAAACCTCCATAGCTTTGTCATCAGAATTTCTTGAGATATGCCATTTTCCTTTGTCTGAAAGTTATACAAATGCTTATTAAAATAGGATTATGTTTAACTTTGAAGATACTGTATTTTTATCATAGTATCAAAATCCTAAATACCAAATAGAAGTGAAGACTAGCCTATCTGCAATAGAACAAAAGTACATTTTAGGGTAAAAAAGGTGTCAAACATATGCTCACATCTCCCTAGAATTTTATATAGTTTATTCCCACAGCAGTATAACCCAACACCCAAATAAATAGCAGAAATAATAGCCATTCCTTTTCAAGCTAAAATAAGTGACAATAATGCTTCAATTCAACCTTGAATTTTTGTTAAATTCTAGGTTGAACAAATAATGTTTATGTGATCGATACCAAAACTGGCTATCATGTGCCCCCAGATTTTGTCACCTATCTATGACGTAAATATAAATAAGGCACTTCTCTAAGCAGCTCAAAATCCAGTTTTGGACTTAACAAAGGAGACTAAAATCTTAGGTCATAATCTTGGAACTTCAGGTACAATGAACAACTTTGGGTATTTACCTTTTTCAGCTACTCTGTATGTGCCTAATTTACCCTAACCATAAACCCTTGCTTTATATCACAACATCACATTGCTGACAATGATGCTATCTTACTTCTTTGTAATAAATCCCCAAAACTCCCATGCAACACTTCTCCAAATCTGGGTTTGCTCATGAAAATGTGACTTGGATCATCATCAATCAGCCATTCAATAAGGTGAGAAGCTGTGTGACTAATAAATTGCTCATCCAAATTTGGTGCTACCTAGACACATCATTCAGTAGTTTACAACAGTCTTTAAATTATCTTCTAACTACACACATTGGCAAACTTACTCCAGAATAGACTCGAAAATGACCCCAAGAGTCCATAAACATTTGAGTTTTCTCTGACATCATTATGTGTTATAATTATGAAGTTCATGTATTTGTTTGACTAATGAGTAAATTTAAAAGACAAAAACTACACACCCAATGTAAAAAGCATAAGTAAGAGGCAGATTCTAGGAAAATTATAGCCAGATTAATCACACTCTGAAATATGTTAGCACATTTGCTGAGGGAAAAATTCCGGGGTATAAGAGAAGTTTAAGGACAAAAACCTTAATCTCTGTAGTAACTAATTAAGTCCTTGACTAAAATGTTCCTTGACTAAAATGAGTTGCCCCTGATTTGTAGAGATGGGAACCACCTTAACATGTGCTGGTTCCCACAGAGCCAAAAGAAATCTGGCCAGTTCACAAGACATACAAAAACTTTCAAATAAAACATTCTTTCTTGCTGGACAATGTGATCCTGTTTATGACAAACATTTTTGTTTGCTTTTTTATTATGTAGATCAGTTCATCCAAACTTTAACCATATTGGCAAATCATCTCCTATAAAATAGAGGACAGAACTTTGTAGGATGCCTGAGATTATGATCTATAGACTATGTAAACAGTGCCAGTTAAGTCACAGATTTGTGAAGAAATTCATGCTAATGTGAGCATGGTAACTACCGTATACATTCATCTTTTATTTCAGTCCCAGTAAATCATGGCCATTAATTCACTCAACAAATATTTATTGTGTATTTGCAATGCAGTAGGAAATAAAATCAAAACAAATAGCCCGACATATTCATAATTCCTGACTTGTGGCAAGTACTGTAATTAACATGGGAAAGTAGGGTGATAGAAAAATCACAGGTTGAGGTGAACTACTTCAGATAAGGTGGCAGAGTGGGATTAGATAAAATTAAAGGATTAAGAAAGAGGCAGTCATGTAAGAAGCTGAAAGTATAGAGTAATGGCACCACAATTCAGACAAAGATTTAGAATATCCAAATTCTCTCCCGTAGGGAAGGACACAGCCAGAGAAGAGAGAGAAAGAGAAAGACTGTCAAATGAATGGAGAAAAAATAGACCAAAATCAGAAAATGTTAATTTAAGTAAAGCCTAGGAGTTTAGGTTTTCTTCTTCAATGAATGGGAAGATATGGATGGTTTTTAAACTGGGGAATGAAGTGATTTTACTTACATTGGAAAAAATATCAATCTAGCTGTTATGAAGAAAATGGATCACATCGTAATAAATGTGAAAAGCCAATTAGAAGGCTATAGGTATTGTCTGGATGAGGTATGCCTAGTTTTGAAAATATGGTCCCAGAAATAATCAAGAGGAAAGAGTGGGTTCAAGGCATATTTTGTAGGAACACTAATGAGTTGTCAATACCTTTGATTAATGGGTAAGAAAAAAAAAGAGAGGAAATAGGGATGCATTTCACGCCTCTGACTTCACTCGGTGAGCAGTAAAACCTCCTTAAATTAAATAAGGAAAAATAAGGGAGAGAAAAATTTCTGGAGAAGTTTCAAAATGAATTCCACTCATACTAAACTAAAATAGACTTGAAGCACCCAAAAGCAGATCTAAGTAGACAATCTGAAGTATATAAATTAGTCTAGTTGAGAAATCAGTGGAAATTGGAATTTCTTAGTCGCTATCACACAGATGTTGACAAAGTTGTGGTAATGAAGGGAACAAGTTAGGGATAAAAGTGGAGATAATTTGGGGCCTCTGAGTGTTCTGTGAGGCAGTTCCTGACTTACACAAATGGAACAGCAGAAAGAATAAACCATGAAGACAATGAAAATAGTCAAATGAAATTCTGGAAGAGGATCTGGAGTCAAAGAGGCCAAGGAAGGAATGTCCTTCATAAAGCAGAGACCGAGAGATGGGCTAAGACAAGGACAGAACATCTTCTGTTGTGTCTGTTGGCAAGAACATCTTCTCAGTAGTGATAAAGGCTGAGAACACTCTGGAGGCAAGAGGCAGGGGAGAAGCTGGACACATTGTGTTGAAAAGGAAAATATTTTGAAAAGTGTTTCTCTAAAGGGGGACAGAGAAATGAAAATGTAGCCAGAAGGATCTGCAGAGAAAAGGGACTTTGTTTGATTACATTTGTCAGTTTTTCATTAAGTAGAGTTACTAAAGCATGTCCCTTTGTTTACAAAAATAAGAAAACAATGGAGCAGAGAGTTCTAGAATAGAAAAGAAAAAATAAATGAAGAAACAAAGTCCTTGGCAAGGTGAGGTGGATGGAGATCCAGGAACCAAGGGGACAGGGTCCCACCACAAGGGTCTTTTGGTAGGAATTTTTTTTTTGATAGGTTTAAAGTTATTTTTAAAATTAGGCCTGAAAAGCAAGTCATCCAATATTTGAAGGTCACTAATTCATCCTGAGGAAAACACTCTTCATTATGGAAATGTGAAATGCATTCTTTTTTTTCACCCTCCTGATATCCCTAAGGGAGAAGTTTGTTCTAGCTCACAAAGACCTACATTCATGAATTCAAGGAAAGTAAAAGACACACTTGGAAAAAATAATGAAGAATCCTGAGGGACTGTGCACAGAAAAATCACCAGATTTTGCAATAAGACAAATGAAAATTAGTTGGGTTTTTATTTAATGATTGTGTAGTAATTCTAATTTGGTGGAATGCAGTAGCATAAATAAAATCTTAGATGACACCGTAGTAGATGACACTGTCCGGTTGCAATAGTATGAGTTATAATTAAGAGAAAACCTAACATGAATAGGTTCTGACAACAGGTAGAATCTACTAGAATCTTGATCATCCCAGGACAACATTTAGGCATGGCTGGCTCAGGTTCAAACAAAATGATGAGACTGTTTCCGCTCTCCTTCATGAATCCATCTTGTTTTCTCAGAGCTGCCTTAATTCTAAAGCTTTTTCTCTCCTGTATAAAATTATTGCATCAAACTCTTTTTTTTAAAGATTTATTTATTTATTTATACAAGCACTGGGTACAGTCAGAAGCACAGGAGGGTGAGAGAATTCACCGAGCCAGAGCGGGGAGCAGAGCAGGCAGAAGGACCGAAGTACACTGCTGAGGGGAGCAGCGGGAGGCAGGAGAGGTCTGCGCGCCATGTGGGACCCTCCTCCGGTGGCCGGGGAGCAGCCGGGGATGGAACTGGCGCTGCAGAGGCTGCGGGCAGCTTCGCAACCCAGCGCTCAACCACTGCGCCACCCGGGAGGCCCTGCATCAAACTCTTTTAATGCACAGATATACTAGAAATAAAGGGAAAGGACAAACAACTGGAAGAAGGCAAACAAAACAAACCGATAATATCTAAGATGTATTTTTATAAAAAATGTATTTTTAGGGCCTCCCTGGTGGTGCAAGGGGTTAAGACACAACCTATGAAGTTATCCATAGCCAAAGCAGCGCAAGTTCGATCCCTGGCCAGGAAGCTATCCACATGGCACAGCAGACCTCTCCTGCCTCGCTCGCTGCTCCCCTCAGCAGTATATTTCAGTCAGTCTGCCTGTTCTGCTCCCCACTCTGTCTCTGGTGAATTTTTCAACCCGCCATCCCTCGCCACCACACTCAGCTCTGGCCTGCAGCCCAGCTCTTGTATGCATACATAAATAAATCTTTAAAAAATGTGTTTTTACAACTATGAGCCAGAGACCCTCTATGGGGGGTGGGGGGTGGGGAGGGGAGGGATTGGGGTCAAAATAAGGGGGTCGCAATTGTATGGGGAATATAAAAATTAAAAAATATATATATATTAAAAAAATTAAAAAATAAACCAGAAATACATAAAAAGTGTTTTTATAAATCAATAATATAAACCAATAATAAAATTAATTGATAGAAAAATAAAAGACAAAAGGTATGATGACTGAGCATAACTAGGATAAGAAACATGAATGGCTCAAAAACATGGACGTTTTTCCATGCCCTTAAAAAACACGGAAATCCAAATTCCCACTGAAGCACCATTCCACACACACTGGAAAAAACTGAAATGTGTTGGTGAGCACAGGGTACATCAAAACAATGAAATTCCCCTACTTCCTGGTGAGACTCTATGCGGGCACAGTTGCTTTGGAAAAGAGTGTGACAATACCTAAAGATGCACTTGCCCTTCTGATACTCGATAAATATCCTAGGACTTTTGACAGTGTGTGTATGTCTGTGTGTGTGTGCATGTGTGTGTGTCCTAGAGAGACTGGCCATCATTACTTACCTATGAAATACTACAAATAAAAATGGCAAAAATGATGCAAAGGTTTATCAACAGTAGATGAGATAAGTAAGTAAATACAGTGACACAGATCCCACTCAGACAATAACGTATGATAAAGCTCTGACATAAACGAACTACAGCAGATGAGTTACAACACGCATGATTCTCAAGAAAAAAGTGTTGAGCAAGAAAAGCTGGATAATGGGAATATGCAACATGTGATTCTATGAATATAAAGTCCCAAATGGTCAAAATGCCACCAAATATTATTTACAGCTATATCCATACATATTAGAACTCGAACGAAAGAGTAATATAGCATTTAGGGAAGTGGTTAGCCCTGTAAGAGAGTGGATAAAGAGGATGAGATAAGAAGGGATGACTTCTAGGTCACTGGAAAATTTTATTTATTAAGCTCAGTGTTGAATACACAGGTTTTCAATTTTTATCATTTTACTCTACTATATTTATTACACATTTTGGTATATACAGTATATTTAGCAATAAAAACTTAACCAAATCATTATACAGGTAAATTGCTAATGATATTTTAACACTGATGATATGCTAATGAAATTGGTTTGCTTATACACACCTTTGGTAAAGTACTTGGTCATATATGTCTAGAGGTATAAAAAGGGTCTCTCTTTTTGATCCCATACTATCACAACTTGAATTTTACTATAAAGAAAAATTATAAAAATTATATTTTCTACCATTCTAAATTAAATGTCTAAAGAAACATTATACTAAATAACACCTTCCAAATTCATCAGGGTGACTCTCCATAAGCTTTGAAACTCTGCAAAAGTTTAAATTTTCCCAGAATGGACTCCCCACCCACTTTATTTTCCTGGTAAATCCTCTGTATCTTTTAGGACTCAATGCAAGTGCTATTTCTTCCTGTCAATCATTTTTGACATGCATACAAAGTTACATTTCCTGCTACTGTGTCTTCATATTTGTACATTCACCTCTTTTGGAATGATCACATGTTCATATGATTTCCTATGAGATTGCCAGTTCCATACTTGGAGCCAGGCAGTGGTTCACTCACACGTAAATCTCTCCCCAAGAGCAAGTACTATCAATCGCTGTTTAATCAATATTCATTAGTTGAAAGAGAACAGAGATGACATGTTCACAAGAGCATTGTTTATTATCACAAAAGTGCACAACAGCCTGAGTATCTATTGATGGAGGGAATGATCTGTTAATTATTTTCCATCCATTTGATAAACATTCATAAAAATGCTATTGTCAAGTCAAATATATTGAAAAATCTTAATGATATAATGTAAACTAATCTAATTCATGAAAAAGATTTTTTTTTTACTATCCACATTATAACTATGCAAAAAGTATACATGCATAAATTGGAACGAGAAGGCAAAATGCAATAACCTATAGATGACAGAAATGTGAAAATGACTGATCATAGTTTCTTCATCGAAATATTTTCTTGAGGGCCTCCCTAGTGACACAAGGGGTTAAGACGCAACCTATGAAGCTATCCGCAGCCTGTGCAGCACGAGTTCAATTCCCCTGGCCAGAGAACTACCCACATGGCACAGCAGACCTCTCCTGTCTCGCCAGGGGCTCCCCTCAGCAGTGTATTTCAGTCAGTCTGCCTGTTTTGCTCCTCTCTCTGCTTCTGGTGACTCATCTCACCCCCCAATACCTCTGGCCTGCATCCCAGCTCTTGAATGCATAATAAAATAAATCTTTTTTTTAAAGATTTATTTATTTATTTATTTATTTATGCAAGCACTGGGTACAGTCAGAAGCCCTGGAGGGTGATAGAATTCACCAGTGCCAGAGCGGGGAACAGAACAGGCAGACCGACGAAATACACTACTGAGGGGAGCAGCAGGGTGGCAGGAGATTTCTGTCGTGCCATGTGGAACCCTCACTGGTGGCCGGGAATCCAACCAGTGCTGCAGAGGCTGTGGGCAGCTTCGCAGCCCAGTGCTCAGCCACTGTGCCACCAGGGAAGGCCCTAATAAAATAAATCTTAAAAAAAAAAGAAATGCTTTCTTGAGAACAAATCATTTTTTTTTTTAGAAATTACATTAAAATTCTATGTTTTCATACATAATTGGCTGAGATTCTGACTCACAGAACACAACAGCCTTATTCATGGCAAAGTCCCTTCTTAGTACACTTTTCAACATGCACTTGGGAAGCCAAAAAGAAAAAAAAAAAGCTTCAGATGGACACTAAGGAATAATTTCTACCTAACTCCAACCAACCAAATGACAATGAAGTTTATAAAAATAAACCTTCAATAATGGATTTTCAATAATAATCCTAGGTTGTCAACTAGTTAAGAAAGGAAAAATGAAGATTTAAAAAGAGCCCTCTTGAGATGCATAAACATAAACTTTTAAGGATCTCATAAAACTAAAAATTGTGCTGTGAGTCACCCAACTTAAGTATCTTTAATTGCTCTAATCACTGTCCCTTCCTGCTGTCACAGACAGCCATGAGACAGGACTATTTTCCATGTGGGAGCATACACTTACAAAATGAGCACTCTCCTTCAACTTTGCCAAGATGACACATCTGAATTGGTCCTAGCACATTACAAATATAGATTCTTACACTCCAACCCAATTGAGTTTGGGTGGTTTTCCAAGCTTCCTAAATTTTCAGAACTCTGCAGGAGATTGAAATGTACAGCCCAGGTTAAGAAATACTAGTTCATATCATGAACATAATTTTTACACATAAAATAATATGATTCTTGCTTTTTATTTATTAATTTTAATTTTTTCATTGGTGTCCAACAACAAATGAGTGGATAAAGAAGATGTGGTGTATGAACTCGCTGAGGGTGCAGGGGTTTGGTCTCAGCACTATCAAGCTATTCCCAGCCACTGTGGACTGAGTTCGATCCCACACCAGGGAGCTGACCCACAGCAGACCTCTCGCGTCTTGCCCACTGCTCCCCTCAGCAGTGTATTACAGTGAATCTGCCTGTTTTTCTCCCCACTCTGTCTCTGGTGAATCCTCTCACCCCCTGCACCTCTGGCCTACACCCCAGTCCTTATATGTATAAATTAAATCTTTTTTAAAAATGATGTTTTATATATATATATATATATATATATATATATACACACACAATAGAATACTACTGAACTATGAAAATAATTGAATGTCACTTTTTAAAGTTAACCTAAAGCTTAGTGAAATTAAGAAACTCACTTTTTTTTTTTAAGTGTCACTATATATAGTATCTTTGGATTAATAACGGCTCCTCAAAGGTTCTGAAAATGCTCATTTAAACGCTTGCTGTGGCTCTTGAATTCAACATGTCTAAAAACAGTATCTCTCTGATCTTTCTCTTCCTCTACTGAGTCAGCCTCCCACCCACTATACTTCTGGCATACTTTCAATACCAAGAAATCCAACATCCCTAACTCTAGTTGCCCTAGTTGAATCCATCCTGAATATCATCACCAAACTAGTCATATTGGGCATCACACTCTTCTTCAATCTTCAGTAGGTCCCACTGATCACTAGACTTTCAAACTGATGCTTGAGACCTTTATAGTCCACACTGGATTCTGCCAAAGGACAGACCCACATCTGATTCTACATGTTCTTTGCCACTTTTTTCTTTCATTTCCTTCATAAGCTTTACCACAGCTGCCAAGTCATCTGATAATTCCGACTCTTCCTAAAATTTGCTTTAAAAACATTCTTCAAAAAGCATATCCAACTCACAAATTCCAGTTTACTCCCACTCACCGTCAATTCCAGCTCAATTTCTGACAACACCCCGTTCTACACCAAGACGCTCAGCAACTTCCCTTTGCTTTTGCTTTTATTTGTTTCCCAGTCCTCTGAAGGTCTCAAAAATCTTGGAAAGCCCCACTCCAAGTTTGCTCCAGAAGGGAAGGAATGATTTTAAACCACTTAATTTTCAATCAATCTTAAGCAAGTCACTCAAAAGCAACATCTGACCCAGTTTGTTTAGAAACCCATTCATCCAGCTTTGTGGCTTCTCAGCCATGCAGGAGACCTGTCAGAATGGAATCAAGAAAAAAAGCTGATCGAAATTTAACGTTGAACTAATGTTGCTTCTGCAGTAGCCTGCATTAGAAGGGTGATGGGAAGTCCAGGAAGGAAGTGAAAAATGGCCTTTCTTGCTCTCACTTTTTTTTTCTTTTGTAAAGAGTTCAAACGTTCAATCTGTCCTTTCAATGAACCTACTATTTACGGCAACCTCTTTTAACCGATATATAATGCATGAAGAAATGTAGGCAGAATAATATTGCATGTAGTCGCTCACATGACTGATTGCGTTGAACCCTGAAAGCTTTTGGATGTCAGGATCACGATATTGCCAGGTCCCCAGCTAACTCCACCTGCTAAGGCAACTCTTAACCTTCAGAAAAATTACGCATAGATTTTTATAGTATGAAATTTCAAGTGTGAATTCTGTCTCAATCTAGAGGACTTATATGTCTTCCTCATTTCTCGGCATCTTTTTTCACACTGTAATGCCTCCAATAGGGTTTCATTGATGCTTTCCACTGAGTGACAGAGTCTATAAATTTGTGCAGTGATTTAAAGACCATCTATGACATCTGAGCAGGAGGAAATACTGAAAATGAATGCTGGTTTTCTCATCTCTTCTTTCCCAATGATTATAGTAGCTAGTTTTGTTTCTTTGCCTCATATCTCATACTCAACTCAAGCCAAAGAAAAGTAAGATAAGCAGTAAGCAAGGACGGGAGACACTACTTCTAAATAAGCAATCGCTCCAGAGCTGCGTTGGTACTCAGAGTGTAGGGACCTTCATTCTCATAAAAGTGACTTGAGATCAATGAAAGGCTGAACCCCCTTCAACCTGTTCAGTTTTGATGACTTAATTTCACTATATTTTTTTCCAATACGTTCAACAGTACATCTGGAATAGTTAAACCTTCCTACTACACCAGTCCCATCACTTCTGGCAGTTTTTTGTTTGTTTGTTTGTTTTTAAGTAGCATCAATTGTTTGGGTAGCTTCATCCAAAAGCACAGTCTGGTACAGGCAGTGGGTGTAGGTGGTTTATATGAGAGCAGGGAAAATGGAGCAAGGAGAGGAAGAAAGGAATGGAGAAAATTGCAGTAAAGTATGCAGGCACCACTTAGGACAACTGGGTCTCATTCCTGCAGGGAAATGTCATAATACCCATGTGCTATCAGAATAGATGTGCAAAACTATCTCTTGAAATACCTGGAAGTTCCAGCTTCTATCCCCCATTGTCTTCCAAGACCCTGATCTCCTCTATGCGGTGGCCCCTTGAAAAATTCTGGACCATGTGGGTATGATATAAGACCTAAAGTCAAGAATCTAAAATTCAGCATAAGCAAATCTCTTGGCAATAATATAACATCATCTTTAGTGCTTACTTTATGTCAAGTGCTGTCATAAATGTTTGTATCTGCTTACTGCTTTAATTTATACAATACCATAAGGATGATTATAGCTATTTCATAAGAGAAGAAACTGGGTAAGGAGCTATAGTGAGTTCCCAACCTCTACTGAGTGATGGAGCTGGCATTATAGCCAAATAGCCTAAACTCAGAGTTGCAACCTAAACCACTGAGAAAATTGCCGCAGATGATTATTGTCACCCTTTCCTAATTCCTCTCCCTCCAAAACTTTGGCCTAAATGTCCATTCTAGCTAAAGTAGAGGTAGGCTAATTTTTTTCATGCAACTCACTTTCTCTGAGGATAAAGTTCATTGTGTGTTCAAAATGGCAGTGTCAGACAGCAGGGATGTAGAAAGGGAAAAAAAAATGAGACACATCCTTAATTGTGCAATGCTTTTATGCCTCTTCAGTAAATAGTGGCATGATCTGAATATGACTGTATAATTTATAAGTCAAACCAGGACATTTCTGAGAGTGAAAGTGGGCACTGTTGATCATGCTAGGACAGTGGGCATACAAAAAAATTATCTACAGTGAACTGATCCCTGTGGATTATCACCTCAGGACTCCATGTCTCAAGGGAGGATAAGATACAGTTAGAAAAGACTGGAAAAGCTTGGTGATTCTGGGTGTTTTATATATATATATATATATATATATATATATATATGATATAGTAATTCAATTACGATTTTCCCTAACTGAGGCCTAAATACTTCCACAGCCTCCTTTCATTCCACTGCTTTCCTCACACCTGCTCTCTAAAGCACTACATTTCTTAGAGCTCTTCAGAATTTGCCTCTGCAATCTCGACTTTGTCCATACTATTCTGTATTTGGGATGGTCTTCCCATTACTCTTCTGGCTAACGTGGTCACTTGGCCAACTGTTCCCTTTTAACCACTTTCTTGGCTAACGATTCACTTGTATTCTTAACTGAAGAATAAGATCAACTCATGGCTTATAAACAAAACGTGTAACTGTCTACTATCTACCCCCTATGAAGAAACTAACTTTAAATATAACAACATAGGCAGGGCCAAAGTCTTTGTAAGAAACACCCTGCTGCTCTTTTGGGAAGGTTCTCTTGCTTTTTTTTTCTTTTTCTTTTTAATTGTTTTATTTTTTACAGAGGTTCTAATGGTTTACAACACTCCATCTGATTGGGAGGTACAGGTTCACACATCTTCAGTGCACGCTACTATGTTCTTATGACAGTGTGGATATCAACGCAGGAGGCACAACACTTAAAAAATCAGAAGCTACCATTAGTTTGAAATAGATAAAATAGGACAAATATCCATCTTGTTCTTATTTTAAAATGCCTGTTAATTTTTAAAAGATTTATTTATTTATGCATACAAAATGGGGGTGTAGACCAGAGATGCAGGGGGTGAGAGGATTCACCAGAGAAAGTAGGGAACACAACGGGCTGATTGATTGAAATACACTGCTGAGGAGAACAGTGGGTGAGACAAGAGAGGTCTGCTGTGCCTTGTGGGTTGCTCCCTGGGATCAAACTCTTACTGCAGTGGCTGGGGATAGCTTGATAGTAATGTGTCTTTAACACTTGCACCACCAGAGAGGCACCAAATGTCTGTTAATTTTTGGCACACTGCACTGTTCTTCAGAATGAACAATCAAGTTAGAATTTTAATTACAATTGTACTGGATTAGACATAATTTAAGGGAGAATAATTGACATTTTTTGGATACTGAGTCATTGTGTCCATGAATATAAGACCTCTCATTAATTAGCTTTTCCTTAATGTCATTTGGTAAAAACTTACATTTTTATGTCTTAAAACCCTGCTTATGCTTATATTTGTTTCAAGTTTTGTTTTAGTGGTTTATAAGAATACGTCACTTAGATGATCTCTTTGTTATATAAAAGTCACTTGATATTTTAATATGTTAATCCTCTATAGTATACATACTAAATAATTTTACTAATTATATCAATTATCTATGTTAATTAGATTTCCATAGATAAAAAAATAATCTGCAAATAAGCAATTTTGCTTCTTACCTTTCAAGTCTTATCTGTTAATTAAATAATTCATTCATTTTAAAATTTATTGAGCTTTATATTGCTGGCTAGAATTACCAATATAATATTTACGGGTAGTTGGCAAACATGCACTTATTTCTTGGTACTAGTATTAAACAAATTGCTTTCAATATTTTTTCATTAAGAATGTTAATTTATGGGCCTCCCTGGTGGTGCAAGGGGTTAAGCACCTCACTACAAAGCAATCCCCAGCCTCTGCAGCACGAGTTCAATCCTTGGCCAGCCAGGGAGCAACCCACATAGTGCAGCAGACCTCTCCTGTCTCCCCGCTGCTCCCCTCAGCAGTGTACTTCAGTCAGTCTGCCTGTTCTGTTCTTCATTATATTAAGGAAGGTTACTTTACCTTTTATTTTTATTTTTATTTTGCCAAGTTTTCTCATCATGCATACATGTTGAATTTTATCTAATGCTAGTTCTGAAATTATTGACTTGCTCTCATAATTTTGTACTTTCACATAGTGAATTATTCCAACAAATTTCTAAACTCTAAATACCAATCCAAATACTAATCTAAATGCCAAATCTAAATCTAAAAATCCAATATTGTATTTCAGAGAAAATCCAACAAAGTCATGAGATAGTGTTCTGTTTTCATTCATTACAGATATTGCTTATCAATATTTTATTTAGGGTGTTTGCATCTAGATTCACCAGTGAATTCAACTAATCATTGCTTACCTTTGTAAGGTTTTGGAATCAGGATTATGTCTCTTCATGTGAACTCCATAATGTGTAGTGGAGCATCCCCAGCATTTCTCTTCTGTATTCATTTTGTAACATTTGATTTACTTGTTCTTTCAATAGTTGATAGAATATGCCATAAAACATTCTGTCTGATGCTTTTATTATGGGAAGAATTTTAACCACTGCAGACCTTCTTCATTTTTAATGGCTATAGAAAAGTTCTATTTTCTATTTCTTATTGAGATCGATTTGGTGAGTTATGTTTTCTTTGACATTTGTCCATTTTATCAAAGTTTTCAAATTTTTAGTACAAAGTTGTTCATCATGTCCACTCATTAAATTTTTAATCTCTGAGATGACTTTAGTTTTGTCTCCTTATCCATTCTTACTATTTTTTTTCTTAATAAATCTTCTAGAACTTTATTATGCTCTTAATTTTAGGCTACAAATTTCCATCAAAATTACACTGTAACTTATTTCACAATTTTGATGTGTAATGAATGCATAATTTAGTTCTAAGCACATTCTAAATTTCATTATGATTTTATTTTTAATGTGTTAAATTAAAATTTTAATTTCTTAAAATTAAGAATGTTTCTACCAATATTTTTATTATTGAGTTCCAACTTATAATCATTAGGATTATGGAAAATTGATCCAAGTAATATTCATAGAGTATTTCACCAAAAAATTATGAATGCCTAATATTATCAAGTAGGCAGAGAACATTTAGGAAAATTAATGATAAATTGGCACATTAAACTTTAAAACACATTCAAAAATTTAGATTGTAAAAAAATTTAGATTGTAAAATTTAGATTATAAAATCTAAATTTTTGAATGTGTTTCGAAATTTAATGTGCCAATTTATCATTCATTTCCCTAAATATTCTATGCCTACTTGATAATATTAGGCATTCATAATTTTTTGGTGAAATATTCTATGAATACTACTTGGATCAATGTATCTAATTTTGAAATTTAATCATTCTATGAAAATATTTCTTTATTTTGACTATGTAGTTTAAGAATTATTTAAAGAAGTATATATAAAACTCTTTCAGTATGATAACTTTTATAAGTGTAGCCAGTTGATATAATTTAGATGCACAACTTGTCATTGGCATGTATTTATAGTTTAGTTTGCCTTTTTTCAAGTTTAATAGTCTTTTACCTGGAGTATTTCATCAGTTTACATTATTATAACATCTAATATAGCTGGGTTTATTTTGACACTATTTCAATACTTTTTATTTACATAAACTTTTCCATTTCTTTTCCTCTCCTTTTTAGATATTTTCTACTGTATTTCTCATCTCACTTTTTTTCTGCATTAGTTTGGAATTTACATACTCTTTTCTTTGCACGGTAGCCAAGTGATTTTAATATGCATTCTTGTTCAAATAAAAAGTCATTATTTTTATTCTCTTTGCAAATTAGCATTTATACATTTGTACATTTATACATTTACTTCTAAACTTTTATGTTACTCTTTCCATTTATTTAGCTTTTCTAACCCTATGAGATGGTATTAATCTTTCTTGTTGGAACTAGTTTTACATTTATCTATATTCACCAATTTCTTTGCTTGTTATTCCTCCTATTCCTTAGACCTTTTATCTTACCTTCATGAAAATTCCCTTTAGTGAACGGTCTGAATGAAAATGTGTGTAGGAAAGTCCTCTATGTTCCTAATGGAAAACAGTGCATATAAATATCTTACTAAAAATATAATAGTCCTGGGTACAAAATTCAAGTTTTGCTAGGTATGAAATTCAATATTAACACTTTTTTTCCTGAACTCACTGATGATATTATGCTGTATTCTAGTGTCTTACTTTTTTCCCCTTTAGTTTCACCTTTTTATTTTTATTATTATTATTTTTTTTTAATTTACACCCAGGTGTGGAGACCTTAAAAAAAAAAAATAGCTTAAGGATTCACTGGTCTTACTGAATTTGAGGATTTCTTATGAATGGAAATTATGTCAGCTGTTATTTATCCTCTGTTCTAGAACTTCAATGAGATAAATCTTATATCTTTGTATTCTGGCTCAATTTTCTCTTAATCTCTCACATTCCCTACCATGTCTTTATTTCTGTGTGCTGTATTACAGATAGTCTTTTATAGATTTACCTCTCTGTCCATAATCACTTTCTGTTCTTTCTAAATACTTTTTACTTTATTTCTAGAAGTTCGTTTGATTAACATACCTCAACATCATAAAGGCCATCTATGACAAGCCAACAGCCAGTATCATTCTCAATGGTGAAAAGCTGAAAGCAATTCCATTAAGATCTGGAACAAGACAAGGATGTCCACTCTCACCATTGCTTTTCAATATAATACTGGAAGTCCTAGCCAGGGCAATAAGACAAGAGAAAGACATCCAAGGAATCCAAATAGGAAAAGAAGAAGTCAAACTATCACTATTTGCAGACGATATGATATTATACATAGAGAACCCCAAAAACTCCACAGAAAAGCTAATTCAACTCATCAATCAGTTCAGTAAAGTGGCAGGATACAAAATCAACACGCAAAAGTCAGTAGCCTTCCTATACACAAACAATAAATCTGAAGAAGAAGAAATCAAAAAGACCATCCCTTTTGTTATTGAAACAAAAAAAATCAAATATTTGGGAATAAATCTAACAAAAGAGGTAAAGGACCTATACAAAGAAAACTATAAAACACTGTTAAAAGAAATAGAAGAAGACACAAAGAAATGGAGAGACATCCCCTGCTCATGGATTGGAAGAATAAACATTATTAAAATGGCCATCCTTCCAAAAGCAATATACAGATTCAATGCTATTCCAATCAAAATTTCAATGTCATTCTTCAAAGAAATAGAACAATTATTGATGAAATTCATATGGAATCACAAAAAACCCCGAATAGCCAAAGCTCTCCTGAAAAAAAAAGAAGGGAATGGAGGCATCAGACTCCCAGACTTCAAACTATACTACAAAGCCATAATCATCAAAACTGCATGGTATTGGAACAAGAACAGACATACAGACCAATGGAATCGAATAGAAAATCCAGAAATAAACCCACAGATTTATGGTCAACTAATCTTTGACAAAGGAGCAAAGACTATGCATTGGAGCAAAGAAAGTTTGTTCAATAAATGGTGCTGGGAAAACTGGGTCGCTACATGCAAAAGAATGAAGCTTGACCACCACCTCACACCATACACAAAAATCAACTCAAAATGGATTAAAGAACTAGACATAAGACCTGAAACCATAAAATATATAGAAGGAAATATAGGCGAAACACTACGTGATTTGCACATCAAAGACATCTTTACAGACACATCACCCAAAGCAGTGATAGTGAAGGCAAAGATAAACAGCTGGGACTATATCAAATTAAAGAGCTTTTGCACAGCAAAAGAGACAATAACAAAAACAAAGAGAAACCCCACCAACTGGGAGAACATTTTTGCACCCAACACTAATGATAAAGGACTGATCACAAAAATCTGCAAAGAGCTGATGAGACTCAACAACAACAAAGAAAATAATCCAGTCAAAAAATGGGCAGAAGAGCTTAAAAGAAACTTCTCTGAAGAGGAAATGCAAATGGCCAACAGGCATATGAAAAAATGTTCAACATCACTTGTCATCAGGGAAATGCAAATCAAAACTACCATGAGATACCATCTTACACCAGTGAGAATGGCACATATTAAAAAAATTAGCAACAACAAATGTTGGCGAGGGTGTGGAGAAAAAGGAACTCTTCTGCACTGTTGGTGGGAGTGCAAACTGGTCCAACCACTGTGGAAAGCTGTGTGGAGATTTCTGGACCTACTAAACATAGAGCTTCCATATGACCCAGCAATTCCACTCCTAGGTATTTACCCAAAGGACACAGAAACATCAATTCCAAAGAACACCTGCACCCCTATGTTTATAGCAGCACTGTTTACAATAGCTAAGCTTTGGAAACAACCCAAATGCCCAAAAATAGATGACTGGATCAAGAAGATGTGGTACATATATACCATGGAATATTACTCAGCATTCAAAAAAGATAAACACATGCAATTTGCTGCAACATGGATGGCGCTGGAAGGGATCATGCTCAGCAAAATAAGCCAAAAAGAAAAAGAAAAATACCGGATGGTCTCACTCATAGCAGGAATCTAGAAAACTTAAATAAGGGACCAGGAAAATGAATAACTATAAGAAAGTGAAAATCAAAATCAACAAAAAACTATGAACCAGAGACACTTTTAGGGGGGCGGGGGCGGGAGGGGAGGGATTGGGGTCAGAATGGGGGGCTGCAATTGTATGGGGAATATAACAATAAAATTTATAAAAAAAAAATAAAAAATAAATAAAAAATAAAAAAATAAAAAAAAAAAAAAGGTGAATATATCACCTGGACCTCAATTAGCCAAAATATAGGTGAGAATATTGGCAGAACTTCTATTAACCAAAATAAAGACCATCATGGCTAAAGATTGAACTCTGACTAATCTGCAAGTCTTAAGAACAAAGTCATGATTTACATAATTCATGAATTTGCGAGTTGTTTTTCCCTGCAAAGGATACTAACAGTAACAATATTTTATTTGTGGTTATTGGAACTCTAAACATCTAAATAAATTCAGCAGTAAATGGGAAAAAAAAAAAAAAAAAAGAAACTGTGCTTGTCTTTTGTTCGTGGACTGGGTGACACAGATGTGGGTGAGACCTGTGGGGAGGTGACAATGGCAGCTTTTATCTTGATGTTGATTTTGCTCTTTTCCTTCCGGGCTTGTCCAGTTGTTTGTGACCCTTTTCTGTGGGTCCCCACTGGAAGATGCTTTAGACTTGTAGCAGGCCTTGGGGCCTTGCTCTGGGCCGATCCCATTTGGATGGACTTTTACCCACGAGGGGATGTGTAACTTTGGATGCTTGATTTAGAAACTAGATTCTTCGCCTTACCTGTATTGTTTCCTAGTTTTATTAAAGTTCCTTCCCATTAAAAAAAAAAAAAAAAAAAAAGAAGCTCTTACAAAACACAGCATTACAAAATACAGCAGACAAAACACAGCAGCCATAACTTACTACTCACAGCTCTCAATGCTGGAACTAAAAGATCAAAGTGCCATCAAAGCAGGGTAATGGCTTCTGTGTTATAGATTTCTGGGTATATCCTTACAGAGTATGCAGAGCAGAGTATTGGAAATGAGAAACAAAGAAAAGGAGAAGGAGAGGAAAAGAGTGGGGAAGAGAGAGAGCAAGCAAGAAAAAGAGGGAGGGGGAGAGAGGGGGAGAGAGAGAGAGAGAGAGAGGGGATGAGACTTCTCTGAAAATTGGAATTTTCCTGTGAGTGTTAAGGGATAGGCATGCTAGCTACTGATCATCTGGGAAACACACACATACACACCCCACCCAAAATAATTAAAGCAAACAACCTGCAGCTCTGACACAGAACCAGAATTTTCTAGGCATCCAGTAGCATATTCAGAGGTTAATTACCTGAATAGTGGCCCAGTATCACCCTATCATGCCCTGCCCACACCATGATAAAAATTAAACAAATCTCAGAATGTTCTAACTGCATCCCAGTAACCAAATGCATCCCAGAACAAAGTTCAAGAATGATTATATGGATACAAAAGTATCTGGTACTTTCAAATTCACAAAGGCTGATAGAGATCAAAAATTAAGTTCTATACAAGACAACAGAATTTAGAAAACCAGGACATAAAAGTGGTAGTTGTTGTTATTATAAGTGTCTTCCATGCATTTATAGAGTCAACAGAAACTCTGAACATGTTAGAGACATAAAAGAGAAAAAGACTATCAAACCACTAGCAGTGGAAACTGCAGTGCCTGAAGTGAAAATTAAACTGGGCGAGATTAACAGCAGAGTAGATACTACAGGATTCATGAACCTGAAAACCTAGGAACACAAACCATCCAAAATGAAACCCAGCGGGAGGAAAACAGCTGAGAAGAGACGGCAAGGGTTTCCGGGAAATGTGAGACAATGTCAAGTCCCTGAGTTATATTTTTTTACTTAGTCCAGAGAATTTCCTCACAATGAGTGGGAGAGATGGGCTGCAGTGGATTTATCCCTTGTGGGCAAGCACAGGACAACTACCAGGCTTTTACTATCACTCAAAGGACAATAAAACTCAAATAATTTTTCTCAATGCCAATGAATACATATTCATTCAGTTGACTAGTTAAGATGATCAGCACCATTCATTTGTCATCTATTATAAGAAACTAGCATTCTCTCTGCTGAGCTCGCCAATTTGTTTTACTTGAACCTTCTGTGTGTTGTTTTCTGAAAAGAGCAGTTTCCCACTGGTGATTCTCTCAGAGAAAATATCATTTCATCTTAAAATAAGATGAAATAAATAAAATGAAGAAAGATCACCTAATGGCCTACTTTAATACTGCTCATCTCTTTTGAGAGGCTTCCTTGTACTTACGACAGGCTCTCTCTGTATAATCCCAGGACACAGTTTGATTTAGGTTTTATAATCTCTTACCTAGATTAATGCAACAACCTCTTACTTAGACACCAGACCTCTAGGCTTCTCCTATCACCTCCCATTTTGATCATAATAAAGGTCCTTACAATGACCAGTGAGAACCTACAGGATTCCCTCCCCAGACCCCCAGACAATCTGACCTCATCTCATAATACTCTAGCTCTTGTTTGCATTGCAACAGTTACCAGGGTACCTAGAAATTCCCCAGCACATTTTCACCTACTATTACCATTATCTGAAATTTTCCTCCTTTATATGATTTCATCTCCTTCTGGTTTCTGCTTAAAAATTCACTGTATGAGTAATGTCTCCCATATCCACCTTATATAAAATAACATTCCCTAACCCACAATGACCTTGTTTGTCTCTTATCTCTGGGTTTCATTTGCAGAATACATAGAACCATCTGGCATAATATTAGTAGAAGCTGAATAATAAATCCTACAGTTATCAGGTCCTACATACCAGTCTATAAATATTCCTTTATTTGGACTAAAAGGATATTGCAGATATAATTAAATTAAGAATGCTGAGATGAGATTATCCTAGATTGTCAGAGGAAAAGTAATACACTATGAATTTGTGGATAGTGTATTATTTTGTCTGTTCTAATCCCATATATCCAGAACGTACCATCCATGAAAGAAGAGTCACTGTTTTGTTCACTGATCCATCTTCATTTCCCTAAATGGTTCCTGATTCAAAATAGAAGCCCAATAAATATCTTTGAAAGTATAAATTAATGAATATTTGTGTCATTGGTATTAACTGTAATGGGGGCTCAGAAAAAGCTGAAACCAAAGGAGTGGGTGTTTAAGGGGAAGCTTCATGAAAAGGTGGGTGATGAATTACTTACCCCCAGAAACTGAGATCACCAGATTCAATGTGTGTGTGTGTGTGTGTGTGTGTGTGAGTGTGCGTGTGAATGACTTCTTTATTCTCCTAAATTATGCTGAAATTTAGTGCTAGAAATTGCTTTTGCCCTCCTGAACAGAGGTGAAGATAAATATAAATTATTTTCCCTGAATAGATCTTGAAGTCATCATTGGTCACAATTCTACCTAAAAGAAGCATAAATGGCAAAACGTTCCTTGTTCCTGTGCATTCATCCTTTGTGAAGATGATAATATAACAGGTGACAGGACATAAAACATGTACATCCTAAGAGACCTAAGCTTGAAGCAGGACGCTGCCACTTCTAATACCCGCCAACAATTATTCAACACTTGCCATGTGTTGAGAATGGTACCGTGGGCTTTGCACGCTGCTTCCTGATGTGTATGTTGCATAAACTTAGGCAAGTCCTTTAACCTTTTAGTTGTAACAACTTTAAAAGAGGATATTTTCTTCTCTAGAAAATAGGTGAAGTCAGTGAAGCACAGAGAACTGAAGGTCAAGGTCATATAACCAGTCTTCTCTGAAACTGGAATTCAGATTTCAGTCTTTCCTGACTCCCAATTCTATTGAACGTCCAATATAATATGATCCTCTCTTAGCTAACTTTGCATCAGTCCCTGGTCTATTCTGATTCTTAGTTTCTTCATCTATAAAATGGAAAGAACTACACAGGATTATTGGATATATTCACAAGTGAATGAATTTGCTGAAAATGCTCAAAAAAGAATGGGAGTATTTTTATTTATTTACTTTTATTTTTGCCTAGAAGAACTGGGGTGTAGGTCAGAGGTACAGGGGGGTGAGAGGATTTACCAGAGACAGAGTGGGGAGCAGGCCAGGTGGATTTACTGAAATATACAGCTAAAGCAGTGGGCAAGACAGGAAAGGTCTGTTGTGCCGTTTGTGGCTCAGCTCCCTGGCCAGGGATCTATTCATAGACTCTGGTATGTAGGACCTGATAACTGTAGGATTTGTTATTCAGCTTCTACTAATATTGTTATTCCGGTAGTGGTGATAGTGTTGAGACTTAACCCCTAGGCCACCAGGGAGGCCCAAACAGTGGTATACATTTTTAATAAATATGCATTTGACCTTGGGCTTTGATTTTATGGCACAAATAGATATTGGTGTCCTTAACCTGGTCTTTCCAGAGGTTTCCTCTGCATTCCTACTTATTCTTCAAGTCATCGTGTCAGTCAATTTCCTCATCCCTCTCTATAAAATAATTTCTCAGACTTTTCTACTGTAAAGGATGTTTGTCATCACATCTTGCTCATGGAGGATTTTTTTTTTAATTAATAAATTTTATTTTTAAGTCCATCTCTCACTGTTAAAACACAAACTTCTTCCACAGTGCAGTGGAAAGGGGTAGGTTCTGAGTTATCAGGCAAGTGAACTACGACTTTAAGGAGCATCGCAATTTGGGAGTCCTCTAAAACCATTGTCTTCCACTGAGGCTCTCCTGAGTGGGCAAAGTAGGTTCCTAAAACCCAGGTTCTCATCTTTCCCCAGAAGCTTTCTGGGTCTATAAAGTTCAGCGTGAGCATCTCCCCCGGTCAAATGAGAGCACTTCACACCAACTGTTTCTGTGCAGATAGGCCCAGCCCACATTCTCGCCACTCTGCAAGCTGTGCAAACATGTGTGGGCTTGAGGCAGCTCAGTTCTGAGACAGCCCTTCATCTGCTCGTCTCCTCCTGTGCAGACACGAGGCCAAGTTCTGAACTGGTGAGTCCATATGACAAGGAGGGCTGCCGGGGAGTCATGGTGTCCCCCAAGCTGATCTTTCTGCAGACATAACCCAGAAACACAGTTCCTCCTTTCATGAGCGAGGAGGCACTCTGCCAGCCCTTCTAACAAAGCACTGGAGGGTGCGGTCTGCATCGCACGCCTCTTGCTTTCAGCAGATGTTCTGCGCGAGGCTGCCAGGGCGTTTCTGTAGCAGTGAAGGTGTTAAAGCTTCAAGGCCTTCAGAATATGTCTGTGCTGACAGATTGGGGAAAACATGCTAAAGCGCTTATGGTGATGAGCATGTAAAAATAGGGCACAGATGTCTAATTTAAAAGACAAGAAAATTTCTTGGCATTTACATCTTATTAGTCATTACGATGTTTTTCTTGTATTTTATTCACACATTTAACTTTGGGTGCTCCTGTGATTTGCTTTGCCAACTGCAAGCTACCATCCCATCATCCAAAAAATAAAAAAAAAGGTACTATTGCATTTTAAAAGATCATTAAGAGTCATGGAAGTTTCCATGGTCTTTGCTTAGAACTTCATATGGGTTTCAATATGACTGTGTTCACACTAATGTGCCCACACCATGGACAATCTTGACCTGATTCTATGACAAGGAAGGAGCTTGGTAGCTTGCAAAATGTGTCTCTGAGGAGGAACAAAGACATTTTGAAAATTACCTCTAAAGGTCTTAGAAATAACCTCTCTTTTTTTTAATGGTTAGGTTTTCCATTAATGCAAGTTGATGGCTTTAATAGTTTGACCCAATTCCCAAAGACGATGCTGAACAACTCAAGTGAAATAAAAAATAAGCAGTAGTATTTGTATAAACAAGTCTAATATCTATTATATTTTTATAAGACTTTTGATTAGAAAAAGACTCTGGTGAACTGACTAAATGAAGGAGAAAGATTTTAACTCAATAGGTAGAAGGGGTTTGGAATTTTCAAAATTCTAGAGCAGCTTGCTGTGTTACCATATAGAGAAAACAAAAGCAGAGACGTTGAAATCAGATGAATGGCTTTCCCTTCCTGACACACCGGAGGGTTAGTTTCCCAGTAGTACAAAGAGGAAAGATCTTGATCCAAGTTGATAGAAATCTCAGAACAGAAAAGAGAAAAATACTGCATGTTAGCACCATCATCAACACATGTGTTAATTAATGCACAACAACTCAGCTAGGTGCTGTGAGATCGGGGCCCTGGGTTCATAACGCAAAGGCACACACATACTCATATACAAACACACAAATTAAAGACTAGATAACCTACTGGCTAAGGGATCCTATAAATATGCACTTAAATCTCAGCTACACTAAGTATTGTCGCTAGGGCATTGGGGAAGCCAGGAAACCTTTTAAAATCTCGGTTTACTTACAGAGGGAGATCACGCTAGCAACATCCTCATGCTATTGCATCCACCAAATTCTTATCAGGTATCTTGCAGATTCTGAACACTCAACCAAGAGTGCCTTTTATTATTTCTTGTTGATCCCATTTTTGATGTAATATCTTTAGAGTTAAGTTCAAGAATTATCAATATAAAAAGCATACTCCTGTTCTGCATCTTATTTATTGATCACAAAATATGTTATATAATTGCAGGCACCTGTACTCTCTTTACACAAGAGCTTAACATTTTCAGAGGCTGATAATAAGCTTAATTATGCAAAGCTGAGGACAAAGCAGAAATGGCTCTTGCTGCAGTTTTGATGGGTGGTTCTGAGCAAGGGCTCCTCCCCAGGCTGTCTGTGCCTGAGTGAGCTTCTCTCACCACACCCCAGGCAGGATCTAAAGGCACCTCAATGTTCCATCCTGCCTCACTTAGGGAGATGCACCACAGAAGCGCTCCCTTTATCATTCCAAGTCCTCATGTATAGAATCCGATGAAATCCTTATTCACTAACACTCTGTTACTTTCTAGATATACATGGTCTCAAAATTTATACTGGGTCCCTTTTCTCATTAATTAGTATCAACACATTTTATTCATTTAAGATAATGTATATGAGAAGCATAGCACAGCTCGTGATGCAGGGTAAGCACTCAATCAAAGATCACTATTATTATTATTATTATTAGTCCATTTATAGAAAATCTATTTCTACCACACTTTTAAAGCAATTATTAAAATTAAAATCATTAATTCAATCACTATGTGTAGTACCTAATTTTATTATAATTATCTTTATCTTAATAATCCAAATACTACTACTAACTCGCAGCTATTTCAATCATCATTAATTACTTCTAACTTTATGGCAATCTATAATGTTCTGGCAGGGCCAGCCCTCAGCTAAATATTGAAGTAGACACATTACTTTTTGCTTCTTTTCCTCTGTTCTTTGGTATTCTACTTCTCCTATAAAGACTGGTTTCTGGAAGGGGTCTGACAAATGAATTCTCACAGGGGATAGGCTGATACGTAGGAAGAGGTGATCCTGTGTTCCTCTCTCAGTGCCTGCTGTGTTATACGCTCTCTAGTGCTGGCCTTCAGTATACAACCAGCAACACCAGGTAGATAGGGTAGGGGCAGTTTACAATTCCAGATGTGAATGTTCCCAGTGCCATTGATCTTTAACAAAGTCCTACGAAAGGTCAGACTTTTAAATTCAACAAAACTGCTTTCAAATGATAGAACCAATGCCATAATTCAAAACTGAGGATATTTTGGGGAAACTGCAAAGTATGTGAACATTGTTAAATTTCCTGCAGATCCATCCCCTGGCCTAGCAGGTAAGAGGGCAAACCCATCCTCACAGGTTCTATCCTGTATGTGGGAATCTGCTGCCTAAGGATAAAATCTGTCTTTTTAGATTAACAAAGTTTTACCAGTGGGTACCAGTCACTTCAGATGCCCAGTGCATTAATTGGCAAGGGAAAAGTTAAATGATGCTTAGCTTTCTCAAGCATCAGCATATCTTTAGGTCAGGATGACTTAGAACTAGAAGTCAATCCTATCAAGACACTCACATTCTTGTATGGGATGCAGCAAAAGCAGTAATAAGATGAAAATATATAGCAATACAGGCTCACATCAAGAAACAAGAAGTAACTCAAAGAAACAACCTAATCTCACATCTCAAGGAGCTAGAAAATGAACAACCAAAAAACCCGAAAGCCAGTAGAAAGGAAATAATAAAAATCAAAGCAGAAATAAAAGAAATAGAAATTAAAAAAAACAATCCAGGGCCTCCCTGGTGGCACAGGCTGTTGAGAGCAGCGCTATGAAGATGTCCACAGTCTCTGCAGTGCGGGTTTGATCCCCGCCAGCCACAGAGATGCCCACATGATGAGGCAGACCTCTCCTGTCTCACCCGCTGCTCCCCTCAGCAGTGTATTTCATCAGTCTGTCTGTTCTGTTCCCTGCTCTGTCTCTGGTGAATCCTCTCACCCTCCTGCACATCTGGCCTATACCCCGGTTCTTATATAAATAAATAAATCTTTTTAAAAAATCCAAAAGATCAATGAAACCAAAAGTTGGTTTGAAAAATAAACAAAATAGACAAAGCTTTAGCCAGGCTCACAAAGAAAAATCAGGAGAAAACACATATAAATAGGGTTTTAAATGAAAGAGGAGAAATCGCAATCAAAAGAATAATCAGAGATTACTATGAACACTTATATGCAAATAAATTCAACAACCTAGAAGAGATGGACAAATTTGTAGAACTATATAATCATCCAAATCTGGACAAAGAAGAAACAGAACACCTAAACAGACCAATTACAAGCAGCGCAATTGAGGCAGTAATCAAAGCACCCTCCAAAAGCAAAAGACCAGGCCCAGACAGCTTCACAAATGAATTCTACCAAACGTTCAGCAGTGAATTAACGCCTATCCTATACAAACTCTTTCAAAAAACTGAAAAAGAAGGAATACTACCAAATACATTCTACAAAGCCAACATTACACTAATACCAAAACCAAACAAAGATAGCATAAAAAAATAAAATTACAGGCCAATCTCCCTAATGAACACTGATGCAAAAATCCTCAACAAAATCCTTGCCAACAGAATCCAACAATGCATGAAGGGATAATACACCATGATCAACTGGGATTCATCCCAGGGGCACAAGGATGATTCAACATATAAAAATCAATCAGTGTAATCTATCACATCAACAAAAAGAAAAAACATATGATCATATCAATAGATGCTGAGAAAGCATTTGACAAAGTCCAACAGCGATTTATGATGAAGGCCCTTAAAATTCTCAGGATAGAAGGAATATACCTTATCATGATAAAAGCCATACATGACAAACCCACCGCCAATATTATTCTCAATGACGAAAATCTGAAGGCCTTTCCTTTAAGATCAGGAACAAGACAAGGATGTCCTCTCTCCACACTGCTCTTCAGTATAATGCTGGAAGTCCTGGCCAGGGCAATAAGACTAGAGAAAGACATACAAGGAAACCAGATAGGGAAATAAGAAGTAAAACTATCACTATGTGCAGATGATATGATAAAATACATAGAGGACCCTAAAAACTCCACTGAAAAATTACTCAAAATAATCAACCAGTTCAGTAAAGTAGCAGGATACAAAAGCAACACCCAAAAATCAGTAGTCTTCCTATACACAATCAATCTGAAAAAGAAGAAATCAAGAAAACCATCTCTTTTATATTTGAAACAAACAAAAAAAAATCAAATACTTGGGAAAAAAAACTAACAAAAGAGGTGAAAGACCAACACAAGGAAAATTATAAAATGCTGTTAAAAGAAATAAAAAAGACACAAAGAAATGGAAAGACATCCCCTGCTCATGGATTGGAAAAATTAACATTATTAAAATGTCCATCTTACCAAAATCAGTATACAGATTCAACACTATTCCAATAAAAATCTCAATGACATTCTTCAATAAATAGAACAAATACTGATGAAATTCATATGGAACCACAAAAAAACACCATGAATGGCCAAAGCCCTACTGATGAAAACAAAGGAGAAAGGAGGTTCACTCTTCCAAACTTTAAGCTATAATACAAAGCCATAATAATTAAAACAGTTTGGTATTGGAACAAAAACAGACATACAAACCAATAGAACAAAATAGGGAGCCCAGAAATAAAACCACGCTTATATGGACAACTGATCTTTGACAAAGGAGCAAAGAATATGCAATGGAACATGGACAGTTTGTTCAATAAATGGTGCTGGGAAAACTGGACCACCACATGCAAAAAAATGAAACTAGACCACTACCTTTCACTGTGCACAAAAATCAACTCAAAACGGATAAAATAATTGGACATAAGACCTAAAACTAGGGACTCCCCTGGTGGCACAGCAGTTGAGCGCTGGGCTGCAAAGCTGCCTGCAGCCTCTGCAGCGCCGGTTCAATCCCCAGCCCCCAGCGAGGGCCCCACATGGCACACAGACCTCTCCTGCTGCCCGCTGCTCCCCTCAGCAGTGTACTTTGTCAGTCTGCCTGTTCTGCTCCCTGCTCTGGCTCTGGTGAATTCTCTCACCCTCCCGCACTTCTGACTATACCCAGTGCTTGAATAAATAAATAAATAAATCTTTAAAAAAAAAAAAAAAAAGACCTAAAACTATAAAATATAGGGAAGAAAATATAGGTAAAACACTACAAGGCATACCTCACAATAACATCTTTAAAGACTCATCCCCCAAAGCAAAGAAAGTCAAGGAAAAGATATACATCTGGGATTACATCAAACTGAAAAGCTTCTGCACAGCAAAAGAGACATTAACCAAAACAGAGAGACAGCCCACTTATTGGGAAAAAATCTTTGCACTCCAACCAACTGATAAGAGACTGATCACAAAGATATACAAAGAACTCACAGGACTCAACAAAAACAAAATAAACAATCCAGTCAAGAAATGGGCAGAAGAACTTAAAAGACATTTCTCCAAAGAAGAAATGCAAATGTCCAATAGGCATATGAAAAAATGTTTAACATCCCTTATCATCAGGGAAATGCAAATCAAAACCACACTGAGATACCACCTTACAGCAGTAAGAAGGGCACATATCAAATAAAACAAGCAACAACAAATGTTGGCAAGGATGTGGTGAAAAAGGAACGTTCCCACATTGCTGGTGGGAGTGCAAATGGTCCAACCACTATGCAAAGCTGTCTCAAGTTTCCTCAGTCTACTAAAAATGGAGCTATCATACAACCCAGTAATTCCACTACTAGGTTAACCCAACGGACACAAAAACATTGATTCAAAAGAACACCTGTACACTTATGTTTATTGAAGCACTATTTACAATAGGTAAAACCTGGAAACAACCCGAATGCCCAAAAATAGATGACTGGATCAAAAAGATGTGGTATATATACACAATGGAATATTATTCAACAATTGAAAAAGAAAAACTCATGACATTTGCAGCAACGAGGAAGGAACTTATGATCAGTGAAATAAGCCAGAAGGGAAAAGGAACATCAGATGTTTTTACTTACAGCAGGAATATAGGGGAAGCAAATAAGACATCAGTGTAAAAAAATAATAATAGTACAAAACACAATAAAGCAAAACCAGACAACTATAAATCAGAGACATCCTGCAGGGGAGGGAGAGGGGTCAGAGGGAGGGAGGGAGCAGCACAGGGGACTGAGATGATGGTGCATGGGTGCCTTGGGGAAGGAAACTCTATGGGGACTACACCTGAGGGGGTGAGGAAAGCAAATATTGTTTAAAAATGAACAACGATGTAAAAAATAAAAAAAATACTAATAAAAAAGAAAGAAAGAACACTCACATTCTTAATGTTAGTGACTCACTGTTCCTACCTATATAAACTAAATTCAAACTTGTATTTATTGGAATAGCTCTCACAGAGTGAAAGCTGCTGGACTGCCTCCCAGGATAGAATCCTCATTTTGATTATTTAATCAACTCTTTGTGTAGCTATCTCTGAGATTTTTTTTTTTTTTTCAGTTAACAAGTGAGATGCAATGTCAGAGAACTTTACTCAGAGCCCTGTAAGTGGTCACAATACTAAGTGGTATTAATTCCACTAAAAGGAGGGATAATGAATGCCAGGTAGCCTCATGGATGCCTGTCTTCCTCCTGAATAGAATAGCCTGTTCGTGACCTGTCACAGGGAGCCCTCATCATTGTCATCAAAATCTAGAGAAAATGAGTTCTGTCACTTGGAGTGAAAAATTGGTCAAACCATGCCTGATGGAAAAATTTCAAATACAGCAACTGATAAGTGTTAATTATCATTTCAGGGATCAGCAAGCTTTTCCGGCAAAAAGCTCAAATAATGTCCATCATTTGTTTGTGGTCACCATCCTTTAAAAATCTAAAACACATTCTTAGGTAAAAGCCCGCTTATCAACTCCTGTGAAGTGAAGAGGAACATCATGGCGAGGGGAAAACAGGCAGGGCTACAGGAAGGTTTGGGAAGGTTTCTGGAAAGAAGAAGGTGGAGATGTGGACTCATTCAACCACTATCCCATCTCCAAACCCTACAGGGTTAGGATTACTTATTTAGTGAGATTGTAGATAATAACATCAGAGTAGACAGATACTAAAATTAAAAGGAAAAAATAATAGGCATTGCAATTATCGCCAGATACCTAACAACGCTAGCCACTCCACCAAGAAGGAAAGAGGCACCGCTCTCTCTGGTTGTGTCCTTTCTTTTTCACCGCCCAGCCCTGAAGGATCACATAGACAAAATGACCTCTCTAAGCGTGGTGAGCAGACAACCGTCAGCAATACGGAAACTATCAACCTGGAGGAGCTGTCAGAAAAGCGATGTGCTGCTGGAGTTATGAACTCATTAATTAAATATCAGTGTATCAAATGGGCTATGAGCTATTAATTCAAAAGCTATTACTGGCTTTGAAGTTGAAATTATAAGCAAAGCAATTAAAAAGTAACTTCTCAATGAGAGAGTTAAGGGAGCATCATATCTGTTTATATACATCAACTCTTTAATTTGGGGATTGAATTGCTCCCTTAAAAATAATGATTATAGAAATGATCAAACTAACTACTTTATTGCAAAAGCTGGATGCTATAGCTAGAAAGAGAATTTGCAATGTTTCCTCTAAGGCAATAATACCATGCCATTGCAAATATACTCCACACAAGGAAACAGGGATCACAGTGAAAAATACAAAGCCAGAAGAGTGTTAACACATTTAATATCTTGATATTTGCTTTTGTTTATTTCTTCTTAAACACCATGCCTTCAAGGAGGTCAACTGTGATAGATAGCTGAGCAGTTCAGATGCCGATTTGAAAGGGTGGCCTAGCTCAGTCTACAGCATTGTTTTTCTCAATAAACATTGTCATTGTAATCATATCCTAATAGTTGGTTTAGAGCCTCCCTTTGAAGGCTTTAATACCATTTCTTACCAATCCCCATACCTCCTACCTTCTTTTTTGGCCCTCTCTATTTGACTAAATCTCTTTCCTTTCCCTTTATGTTTTCTCTCTATAATATTTTATTACGCTCCCCTCTCTCTTGGTTTTAAACACATATATACAAAAAGCTGTTATTGGAATCCCTTGGAAGTCAGGTATCTCCCTGAATTTCTCTCTTACTAGTGATTTTAATTAGAAACAACAATCTCTCTTCAAAGAAGTTGTTTCTCTGGGCAGAGTTAGCATTCTGGATGTTGGTACCAATGCTGCCTTTTCCTCCTACCACATATGCAGCAACCATTGCTGGTAGGGGTTTGATTAATGGACTAAAACTTATTCTGAAGAAAAATGAATGCTTTTAGTGGCTCGGAAGCAGAAATGCCTATAGTTTATAACCAGTGGCGAACCACTCTAAAAGAGCAGCTGGAGACTTTATATCTATTTAGTTGTGGCTCGTAGGAACCTCTACTTTTTTTTTTTTTCTCAGTGAATTCTAAAAGGTTCATTTATTCCTCCAAAGTGCAACCTCTTTTTTCTGCAACAAAACAAAAATGATGGTGGGCAGACCAAAGTTGCCATTGGAAATCATCTCCACCTGGAAAATCCATTCATTCAACCCTCTTTCTTGAGTTTCTTTCTTTTGCCATGCACTCTTCCAGAAAGATGAGAACACCCACCTTCTTGGAGCATACACTTTCTCACTCTAATACTATTTTAATTAAATGTCAATGTTAATCTGCTTTCTTAGCATTCAGTGGGCAACAAAGACTTTTTTTTTCCTCACTTGGAATACCTCAAATTGTTCACCAGATAATCTCAAACATCAAAGGAACTGAATGGAGAAAAGGTTCCAGCCTAGTGTCAACAACCAACCAGTTCTGGAAAACACTACATTGTCTGCTTTCATTCCAAGTTACAGAGGCTCAAATTCCATCTTCTCCATTTAAAAGATATATGTTATTAAAAACATAACCCTCTCTGAGATTCATTTGCATCATTTGCTTAATGGAGGCTCCACTCAAAAGGCTTTGTAATGATATAATAGGATAATGTATGTAAAACACTTAACACAGTGTTTTCTCCTCAGCAGGCAAGTGTGAGCATCCCCATGAGGTTTTATTTTGTTTTGACAGCCAGAAGCCTGCTAAAGAAATGCTGGCAGACTCTCTTTTTATCCAGGTGCAACCAGAACTAGGATACCAAGTGTGAGAGAGCCTGTCTGATGTCTTCCCTTGGGCTCCTGAAGACACATGGGTAGTTAGTGTCTCCTGGGCCAGACAGAAATTTTGTAAGTTTTATGAGAATGTTGGATTCTGCAATAATATCTCACATTTTTCTCCACAGCTCTTCTGGAAATAATTTATATTGTTTACCGAAAACAGAGCCAAGACCATCAGATTAGCAAAATCCAGGATTTGTATTTATCCTGTTGTTAATGAATGATGGGACAGAGGCTACAGTCACAATTATCCCATCATAACAGATTTGCCTCATTTCTGCCACATGCTACATTTTTGATCTTTGAAACAAAAGGAGAAAATGAGTAGCAGTGTTCTTTATAAGTTTTTCTGGTGCATCAATATTATCTCTCAACCAGAATCCTGATTCTTTTAATTAGGGGCAAACAAATCACAATCACAGAGATATTAATGCTCACAAAGTCTCCAACCTCTTAAATCTCTTAAGAAACACTTGGTATAATTTAAAAAAAAGAATATCTATCATTTAACAGGGAATTTGGCATGGCATATTTGTATTTTGCATTGTAATAGTTAGCACTCTGATATTTATTTGTGGTTTACCTGCTGAAAAGACAGAAGAAATGTTGCACCACCTTTATTCCTAATCCATTATTTTGCAGCCAGAAACAATTATATGAAAAAGTATATGGGGCACACAAGAGTGCATATATGTGCTTGTGGGACAGAGGTGGGAAAATATGATATTTTCCAAGATAAAAGTTTATCTTTTTCCAAGATAAAAATGTTTGCATTCTCATGTGTGAAATGAGTATGTTCTCACTCTAATTGTTTATTTCTTCCCTTCAAAAATGTTATCATTCAAAGAATCTACAAGTCTAAGATGTAATTCAATCTTGACAGCAAGCAGCGGCCATCTCCTCCAGGTCTAACATAATTAATGAAGGCAAATGGACAGTCCAGAAGGGATTTAAGAAATTAATTTAATAAGTCTTTGTGAGGCTATTATTTTACACGGTTGGCTCTGTGCTAAGTGCTGTGGGAAATGAGGAGCTTCATAATACAAGGTCACTTCCTCAAATAAGACTCAGATCCAGGGCAAACACAAAGAAAGATGACAAGTTCATTGGATACTGACAAACTTTAAGTCTTTACAAAAGCCTTCTATGATTAAGCCAATATACATTATTTATAATCTATAGATTCCATTATGTTCCCTTTTTGACCTCAGTGCTCTGTCACATTTATAGTGGGATAAACCTAATATTTTTATTTGATTTGTCCTAGTACAACATGATCAACATGATTTTTTTTTTGTTTGTTTTTTTTAAAGATTTTATTTATTTATGCATACAAGAGCTGAGGTACGGGCCAGAGCTGTCAGGGGTGAGAGGATTCACCAGAGACAGAGTGGGGAACAGAACATGCAGACTGATTGAAACACACTGCTGAGGGGAGCAGCGGGCGAGTCAGGAGAGGTCTGCTGTGCCATGTGGGTAGCTCCCTGGCTGGCCAGGGGATCGATCTTGCCCTGCAGAGGCTGCGGACAGTTTCATAGGTTGCATCTTAACCCCTTGCGCCACCAGGGAGGCCCATCATGGTGGTTTTGAATATTGTGTCTAATATATAGCATTAAGTCACCTGATTATATAATTATTAACTTATGGTCAATCATATTCCCTACACTACTACCCAGCAACTCCCTCTCCCAATTCTCTCAGCTTTCCTTGCCTCTCCCTGCCCCTTATGTTCTATCCCTATTTCACTTAGACTCTCCACTCTGGCCTTCCCCCTTCCTTCCTCTTCTCATTTTCTCCTCTCTCCCTCTTCTTCTTCTCCATGTTCTTTTCTCTCCTCCTCCCTCCCCATGCTCCCCATCTATCAATCTCTGTATGAAGAAGCAGAAACTGATTTCATAACATGTGCTGAAGTTAAAGGCAGAAGAACTGAGTGATTAAAGAACAGAGAAGCTACTGTAAGAACTCACAAAAGCTAGAAGTCCAGGCAACCATGGTGAGTGATCAGACGATGCTCTCAGTGGCCTTCAGTAGGAAGTGTGAATTCAGCTTGTCCAAAGAGGCATTGGTTGTTGATGACAGTTGGCTATAGGCTGATGTGGGTGGTTTGAAGTAGTTCAAATGGAAGATCCTATATCTCACAGCTGCCACTTGTTTACAACACTGCCTGCAATTGCCACCAAATGAAAATCTTTACCTTTACTTTAGTATCAGACCAGGACTTCTTTTTTTTAAGATTTATTTATTTATTTATTTATACAAGAACCAGGGTACAGGCCAGATGTGCAGGAAGGTGAGAGGATTCACCAGAGACAGAGTGGGGAGCAGAACAGGCAGACTGACTGAAATACACGGCTGAGGGGAGCAGCGGGCAAGACAGGAGAGGTCTGCTTTGCCATGTGGGATTCTCACGGGCTAGCCGGGATCAAACCTGTGCTGCAGAAGCTGCAGACAGCTTCACAGTGCTGCACTTAACTGCCTGAGCCACCAGGGGAGGCCCAGACCAGGACTTCTTATTGGCAGATTCTAACTTAAAATTTTATTAGAAGAAGATTTGGTAAAACGTAGTCCTCACATCTCTTCCATGATTTAAGGGACAAAATTGAAGAAGAAGGACATGAGGGTAAGCTATTGGTATTTTGATACTATACATGCATTATCCCATTGAACACTTTCAACAGCCTCCATAAGAGGTATCATTAAGTCCATAGACATTGGTGAGGAAAAGTATGCACAAAAGATTACGTAACTTATATGAGGCATTAATTCAAAATGCTAGGTCCATTCACTACGCAACCTATTTCCATCATTCCGTGAATAAACATATCTTGAAATACTCATTGTGGGCCTCCCTGGTGGTGCAAGTGGTTAAGCACCACACTATGAAGCAATCCACAGCCTCTGGAGTATGAGTTTGATCCCTGGCCAGCCAGGGAGCAACCCTCATGGTGCAGCAGACCTCTCCTGTCTCTCCCGCTGCTCCCCACTGCATTACTTTCAGTAAATATGCCTATTCTGTTCCCCACTCTGTCTGTGGTGGATCCTTTCACCCTACCCCCCAGATCTCTGCCTTGTACCCCAGTTCTTGTATGCATAAAGAAATAAATCTTAAAAAAAAAGAAATACTCATTGTACTATCTAGTTTATTCCACTTAATGCATTTTAATGATCTGCCAGGTTAGTTAACTCGTTAAGACAGTGAATTAGGATAGACTGATATAATTTACTCTTAAGAAGACCATGTACCACTTTTCTTTCTAGTCACTTACATATTTTCCTGTCATTATCCCATTCTAGATTCTAGCTCAGCTTCCATCCTGTGGCCATCTCATCTTACAAAATCTAATGTTTCTAAAATCTAAACATGGAGACTTGAAACTCTCTTGATTACTTTTAGTTACCCCTGAATCCTAGGTGACAAAGAAAATGGAAAATTACAGAATAGTGAAAAATAAATTGAGAAGTGGAGAACATATGAAAAAATATTAACTTACTTAACAGGCCCAAAGAGTGAGGACAAATGTAGCACTGAGGGGAAAAAACAAAATCAAGTGAATGTATATATGACTATATGCCAGAGTGCCCTAGACAACACACACACACACACACACACACACACACAGATTAGAGGCCGAGTGATTTCTAAAAGGGAGGCACAAGAGAGGAACAAGATAATTGGTTGAAAATCTATATGAGAAGAAGTAGGATTATCTAAGAAACTCTCCCACCTCACTGACCATACAAACATGGGTAGCTGCCCCTACTCTTCCTTATCGTGTGACTCTTGAGTGGGGACACTGGGGCCAGCTGAGGCCATGTGTGCTATATTAAAAAGGGATAATAATAAAAAATGCACATATTAATTTTGAAACTTTAAGCATCTTTACCTGATGTGTTTCCCCTTGTCATAGCAGCAGCTTTATGCTTCCAGGAAGATAACATGACTAGATATTGACTAACTAACTAACGAAGTAAATAAACTAAATAAGCTGAGTTACAGATAGTTGTGGGTATATATAGCTGTGGGTACTCCAATGATACAGCCCAACCATATCACTCTACAAGGAAGCCTACTAATAAGACAAACATTATATCTTTCAGTGTCTCACTGCTAAATATGAAATGAGAAATAAGACCCAGCAGAAGGAATAAAAGAAACTAACTGAGGAAATGATATATATAGAAAAACAAATGATGCCTAGTGATAAAACTAAAAATAAATACAAGTAAACTAAAGTAAAAATAAAAACAAAACCATAACCCTTTTTAAATTTTTCTATCTTTATCGCAATAAAAGAAGGTATTTCATGCATGAACAGGAACAGAATGCTGTGAATAGGAATGTCTGGAGAGCCACAAAAAGCTCTTAAAGATTAAATTCACTGAAAAGATGCAAGTGGAATTGAGGAAATCTCCCAGAAAGAAAACAGAAATAGACAAAGATGGAAATTAGGAAAGACACAGCAAATAATAAAACATAATTAAAGGGCTAACCCAACTTTTCACCAATCAAATGATAAAATTTTAACAAAAAGACAAAATATATTAAAGGTAAGAAGATGAAATCAGGGCCTCCCTGGTGGCACAGGGGGTTAAGTGTCAGCACTATGAAGCTATCCCCAGTAACTGCAACATGAGTTCCATGCCCGGCCAGGGAGCTAATCCACATGGCGCAGCAGACCTCTCCTGACTCTCCTGCTGCTCCCCTCAGCAGTGTACTTCAGTTGATCTGCCTGTTCTGCTCCCCACTCTATCTCTGGTGAGTCCTCTCACCCTCTCCCACCCCCAACACCTCTGGCCTGTACCCCAGTTCTTGTATGCATAAATAAATAAATCTTTAAAAAAATAAACAAAACAAAAAACATAGACCATTTCCTTTCCAATGCCACTTGCTCCTCCATCTCTCCCATTTCATCCAAGTCTCCTCATTTCACATTTTGGGCATTTATTCTCTGCAAATGGATCTCTACTAATCAGCAGGATCTTTCACTGATTTGGATCACTTAGAATATATACTCATATTTAAGGTCACTTAGTTCTTCCAAATTTAAACATACAAAATGAAGCCTCTTGTCCAGAAAGGAACCATGATCATTTTCAGAAATTGAATTCCTTCCACTGCCATCTGTAAGAGAGATTTGTAAGTAAGGATTTATAAATCCTTCCAGATGATTCTATTGGTAATGACTGTCTAACATGGAAAATAGAAGATGGTAATTATTGCACTTATTAGATAATAAAATGTAAAGTGTTATTATGAAGAGAATGAACCAGGAATTCACTGTAGTCCTGCAGGTGTTTCTGACCTTCTGCTGTATAATGCTGTAGAAGTTTGAAGCACTTGAGTTAAATAACTAAGAGATTGACATTTTGTCAAATAGGCAAACCAGAGGGCTTTCTGAAAACACTATATTTGGGTGAAATTTTGATGAAAAAGGTAGAAAATCTGCTGTTATGGAAGTACAGAGTCAGACCACTGAAACCTCTAACTCCCGTGAATTAGTAGTTATTACATGTGGAGGAAAACACAAACTTTGTTAATACTTTTCCCATCCACTGTGAAATATCGAAACTCAGCTGTGATGTAGCATTTAACTGCACATCGAATCAAGAGTCCAGTAATAGAAATTGCCTTTTTGCAGTAGAAAACAGGGTTAGGAGCAAACCAAAATAACACATAAAACAGATCTCCATGGAGAAAATTGAAGATTGTTTCTAGCATGTAAAGATGGAGGATGCAATTCCTGTTCTGTGAAAAGCTTTTTCCTGGGGTTTTAAATTTTCCTCTTGATTATGTGTGGAATCAAGGGGTGTCTGTGTGATTGCACCCATGCATGACTCCAGGAAACAGAAATGGGGCAGAAACAGACAGATGGTGACAGGCTTATTTTGAAACCCAAGCAGCAGAGAGAAAAGGAAGGAATATAAGGCACAAAACTTGGCCTCAGATTTTCATTTCCAGAGTGTATGTCCTCAACTGGCTACAACTAAGTTTACTTCACTAGTCAACAACAGATTCAAAATAAATAGTAAGCAGGACTCTTTTTTTATTTAACCAGCTAATTTATAATATTTTGAAAACTCATCCCCAGTCATTGTTAGCAAGGGTACAGAAAATGGGAGTTCTCTTACACTATTATTTGATATATAAATTGGAACAGCCTTTCTAGAAAGCAATTTATTACACAAATAATTTATTTGTAATGGAGAAGAATTAGAAACAATCTACTGTTCCAAAAGCAGAAGACTTCCATATCCATTAGAGCACATCAATACAAATTAGGTTTTCAACTAATTTTAAAGATAGAAGAAACTGATAGAGGAAACAGAATGATACCACGGTCTGTGAACAAAATGAAATACAAATCAAATATCCAGTGTAATCCTCATAGATGGCATGACAGTAAGGTTTTTTTTTTTTTTTTCAAAAGAGCTGCTGCACTCCAAAATGTTATTATTTAATTTCTCAGCACTGGACAATAGGTGATTTTATTTCTGCTACAACAGCACAATTTTAAATTTTGTTATATAATTATTGTTTCATGGAAAGATTGTTTAAAAACTATACACTGTCTTCTTTTTAAGGACAAATGCTTTTGTATCTGTCAATATATTTTTCAAAGTATATCCCCATATAATCTTAGAGAGAGAATCCTCCTCAGCTAGGAGAAGCACGTCTATATTGCTTTTGTTGAGTCTCAGCTCATAATCCCTTTTTTCTATTGTGTGATAGAACAGACCTCAATGTCAGACTCAGGATCACTGTCTGTGAAAACACAAATGCTGGTGCTCCATCTCTCAATTACTTCAACTTTCTACCATATCCAAGGAAAATAATTGCCAGACATTCAAGGGGTGCTCCCCCAGAGTGCACTTTCTAAAGAGTAGGTGAGTACCCATGGGTTTGCAAAGGAGAAAATAGAAAAGGATCAAGATATATTGTACAAAGTTTAATTTTTTAGAACTGTGCCCCAGGACTCTCCCTTGCACATTCTGTTTCCTTCCTAGGTCATGGGAAAGGTTTCCCGAAGCCTCTCCCCACTTCTTTTTTGAGGAAATTCATTCCCCCAAAAAGAAATTTCCCCTGAACACTCCCAAAACAATTGTACCTTAATTTAGTCAATTGCTGCATTACATGAATATTAGCTACTATTTATTTATTATGTGGCCAACATGCTTCTAAGTGTTCTGTTCCCTGCAACCCCAACCTGTGTCAATTCATTCAATCAACAAAACAATCTTACAGGATATTATTATTAGCTCTACTGTGCAAAGAAACCTGAGACACAAGGAAATTAATTCATCTTCCCAGGGTCACAGAGTTAATTCGTGGTGGAGTTAGGACACAAATGCAGGCAGTTTAGCTCCTAAGACTGCCATCTATCTGTCTGTCTATCTATTCATCTATCTGAGCCCCAGGTATCTCTGTGCAGAATCTATCATTCTACTGTTCCAAACACATGGTAATCCATCAAGTCACTGGAAGATCTCCATTCTATAATCCAATATGTCTCCTCAAGTTAGCAAAAATAATTGAAAGTCCCCAGCAATTATTCTCAAAGTATCTATAGACCATATTTCAGTTCATCTATGATAATGTAAAAATACAAAATTTTGCATTCCCCCACCACACCACAGTTGTACTGAATCAACATCTCTGCAATCTAATAAACTAAGGGGTTGAAGAATTTCTGTTTGGGTCATTTGGGGAGTCACCAGAAGATAGAACAAGACTGTTTGCACTTGATGACTTTTTGATTCAATGGAATCACCAGAATTCATGGTTGAAGATTTCAATTAGCAAGTTGATGGTTTAACATCATAACCTCTTCCCGAAAAGTTCTAAGCACTTTTCAAACACCAACATACATTATCACAGGACAATTTAAACATAATCTAAACATCCACTTTCTTTGATACATATAGGCTTGAATGGTTGGATGCAATTCTTCACATTTATATTTGGAAAATATGCTATATATAGATATATATGGCATCAGTGTCTGGAAAACATTAATCATGCTTATTCCTTGGTGGGGGGGTAAGACTGATGTGTAAAGCCACAAAGCTGAAATAAGTAGTAAATAAGCCATAGAAAACAAATTAACAATGACATGAATATAGACAATAATATTTTACTGTGAATATGTGACAGAGCTGCTAAATATTGTTATAAGGCAATATATAAATATATCAAATTAACAAGTTATGCACATTAAAATTATATAATATTTTATGTCAAATATATTAAAAAAAGAATGTGAAAACATAATTTCTATATGCTGATACTGTTCTTTATGTTCTTTATATTGCTCGATAAGTCTGTCAACAAATATTTTATGCACATCTATGGCATCATGTTATTACTATGGGTGTGGCTGAATTGGAGCCTCAACACTCTAGTGATATTGAAGTGAATTCTACTGCATCAGTCATTTCTTCCACTAGTTTGTAGTGAAGTAGTGTTTTTGAGAATATTCTATGAAGCATGATAAGAATAACAAGGAAGGTATGATTTTGTCAGCATTTAATTAAGACACCAAATGACAGTCCTCACATATGGAGTTAATTCATTATGTTTGAAATATATTTGAGCTTTTGAACCCTGGTCTATCACATAAACTGCTCAGACCACCATGATTTCACCTTGAATACAGTTGGTTGTGATTGAAATGTTCTAACAAACATGTTCCTCTATTCCATTTTACAACTGTGGTCTGCTTGAGTTCATGTGCTACTATTGCCCATTTTGAAGTTTATTCTATTCTAGAAATTCTGTATTGGACAGTGGTTAGATCATTAGACTATACAGGAAAGCTTTCAAATATTGCCAATCTGAACACTTTAGCTAACTTAAGCCCATTCCTGAGGGAATATTTTCCAATCAGCTAAATAAAAATTATATTCATCCCGCATTTGGCTATTTTCTTTAGCCAAGACAATGAGGAATGAATTTATCTACTTTTCCTTTTAAAAAATGATTTTGTGTGAAAAAATAATTATGACAAATTCACATAGAAACAGTTCGTGGGGCACAACTTTCAAATAAAACTCTTATTATATTGATAGACATTGAAATTGTTGCTTGCTGTGCAGGGACATAAATATCCATTCTGCCCAAAACAAATTTAGAAAAATCAAAATATGTAACACTAAGAACATTTCAGTTTTTCTCTAACACATGGAGCCAGCCATACATGCCAACCCAATTCTATCGCCTCTCCTCATTAAGCTTGAAAGCATATTTTGTGTTGCTTTTAGCAGCTCCTAAAATTTCTTTGTCTCTTAGCACAGTAACATAAAAGTTCCCACCTGACACATCATAAATCGTCCTCAAAGAGCAGTCTGTCCCCTGGTTCACACAGGCTACATCCTATTCTCCAGATACACTGCTAACAGCATTCATGCACTTTTATACAAAACTTAGTTTCAGGATCTGGAAAATGCTTGACCCTGTCCTATCAACTCATAGCAGGGAATGGTCCATTTTAGACAAAGCATTTATTCTCATTGAGAATCAAGGCAGAGGGTTTCCTTTGTGATGAAACACACTGGGAACAATGTAGATTGGGTTATCTGAAGTCAAGGAAATCTGGCCACACAAATACCACCTGAATATTTAGATCTCCCTTGCGTACTATGGAATGGATAATGACAGTTTTTCTTTCATCCTTGTCTCTAAAGGATATTTAAGGATGTGTCATGGATAGACCAATTTGTTATTGGTTCCTTCCTTTTCTAAGCATGTTTTGAGAACCTATGAAATTCCAGACACTTTGCCAAGTGATACAATCTCAGATAGAGAAGGCATAGTCCCTGCCCGCTGGTGCACATAGATTTGCATCTATGCTAGAATTTTCAGCAACACTTAAGAGAGGTATTGCTAATCAAGCAATAACTTACTACACAGAAGAAAAAGAGGAGTTAAGAAGTTTTCATGGAAGAATTAAAGTAGGCACAGAATTTTGAGATCAGAACAGGAGTTTCTTAAGTGGTCTTTGGGTAGCAGGTCATATATAAAAGACACAATTTTGAAGACACAGCATATATGGATCAAGTTTTAGCAGTAGTTCAGAGTGAGTGGAATCCATGCATTATGTAGTAATGAGAAGACGAGACTGAGAGTTAAACAAAATTAAATCCCAAAATGCCCTATCTATCAGTATAAAGAGTTTGCAGGGTTTGTTTGTTTTTAAAATATGGTGATATGGTGACAAAGAGCCAATGAATATTGTGGCATAGAGCTGTTTTATGGTCAGATGTTCAGTTATTCTTATCTTAATGATAATAAAAAAACAGATACTACAAAAGCAAGTATGCAAATTGCAGAGGGCTATACATTCTGTAATGGGTATCCCTTCACAAAAGGACACTGTACTTCCTGTCAACAAAAGGAAGAGTGAGTTACTCTAAGAGTGGGTGTTTGGTATGTGACATCCCATGGGACAGGAGTAAACACACCATCAGAGAATTGGAAATGGCTGTCATAGAGAGACATTCACCCACCTGATACTCTTGCAAAGATCAAACTGGAATTGTAGCAGTTTGGGATGACCTCCTGAATAAGGAGAGACATATTTCCAAGTAACCCTCCATTCCTGGCTATCAGTCTGCTAATAGTTAAATACATGCCTGAGGTCATCCTAGATCTGGCCATCAACCCATCTGTGACATGCCTTGACACCTGCCTCCAGAAACATGAATGAGCCCAGGAAAGGTCACCTGAACTATCCCAGACTAAAAACAAAGTAACCAGCCTCCAAAATTATGAGTTATGTAATTAGTTGATTTAATCCACTGAGTTTTAAGGTAAAACTTTGTGGAACAGAACTAACATACACAAAGAGCATGTATTTTAGACCTATAGAATTATAAAATCAGTTTTTCCTATTAGAAAAGCTTTGAATCAGTTTTAACTTGTCAGAACTAGTTTTAACTGGTTTTAATTAGTCAAAACCAGTTTCAACTGCTTGGAATTAAGCAGAGCCAGTTTCAGACATTTTGACTCAGTTGGAACTGGTTTCAGCCACTTTTAGCTAGTTGCAACTAGTTTCAGTGAGGTTGAGCTTGTTGAAACCAGGGTGAGTTGGAATGAACCAGTGAGAACAAGTTTCCATTGGTTTGAACCAGTCAAAACTGGTATAATCCAATCTGAGCCAGTCAGAACCAGTTTCAGTTGGTTTGAACCAGTCATAATCAGTGTCAGTAGGCTTGAACCTGGCAGAAACCAGTTTCACTTGCTTTGAACCAGTAACAACCAGTTCAGAATGTTTGAACCAATTTTTTTGAAGTAAGAAATTTTCCACCAAGACAAGTATCAACCATGTTGAGCCAGCTGGGACCAGTTGCATCCGATTTGAACAGGTTGGAACCAATTTGGGCTGATTTGAAACCAGTCAGAACCAGTATCAATCAGCTGGAGCCAGTTGGAGCCAGTGTCAGTTGGCTTTGGTTTCACTTGCTTTTAGGTGGTTTCAATTTCACTTGGTTTGATTTGGTTTAGTTTCAGTTGTTTTGAACAAGTCAGAAATCATTTCAGCCATTATAAGCCAGTTAGAAGCAGTGCCAGTTGGTTTCATTTTCAGTTGTTTTAGGTTTCAGTTGCTTTGAACAAGTCAAACCCATTTTAGTCATTTTGAGCTGGTCAGACGTGGCCTCAGCAAGTCCGAACCAGTTTGAGCCATTGGAACTGGTTTGAGCTGGTTTGAACTGGTTACATCTGGTTAGAGGTGGACAGAACAGGTTTCAGTCAGTTTGAGCCAGTCAGAACTGGTTTCAGCCAGCTTGAAGTAGTCCAAGTTGATTTCAGCCTGTCAGAACTGCTTTCAGCAGGTTTCAGCTGGTTTGAACCAGCCCAAACTGGTTTCGGCTGGTCTGAACCAACCAGAATTGGTTTCAACCAGTTTGAAGCAGAACAAGTTTGAAGCAGAACCAGTTTGAACTGGTCAGAACTTGTCCAAACCAGTCAGAACTGGTTTCAGCCAGTTTGAGACAGTCAAAACCATTGTCAGTTGGTTTCAGTTGGTTTCAATTTCACTTGGTTTGAGTTGTTTTGTTTTGGTTGGTTTGAAAAATTCAGAAACAGTTTCAGACATATGAGCAAATCAAGAGATAAGTCAGTTGATTTAAGTTTCAGATGTTTTGAACAAGTAACAACTGGATTCAGCTATCTGGAGCTGTTTAGAACCAGTTTCAGCCAGTCAGATCCATTTTGACCTAGTTGGAATCAGTATGACCTATGGGTTTCAGCTGTTATGAGTCAGTCAGAGCCACTGTCATTTGGTTTCAGTCTCACTTGGCTTTAGTTTCATTTGGATTTATTTGATCTTAATTTCAGTTGGTTTGAGTTGGTTTGGCTTCCATTGGTTTGATCAAGTCAAAATTGATTTTAGGCATTATGAGCTAGTTGGAAGCAGTATCATTTGGTTTGTTTCAGGTTTTGTTTTTTTTTTTTTTAATTTCCTTTGATCAAGTTAGAATTGGTTTTAGCCATTTTGATCTGGTGGGAACCATTTCAGTCAGTTGGAAACAGTTTGAGCCAGCCAGAGTCAGTCTTGTCTGGTTTGAACCAGTCAGAACTGCTTTGAATGATCAGAATGAGTTACAGCTGGTTTGAACTGGTCCAGACCTGTTTAAGCCAGAATGAGCCAGTCAGATCAAGTGTCGTTTAGTTTCAGTTTCACCTGCTTTGAATTGGTTTAGTTTCAGTTGGTTTGAACAAATCAAAATGGGTTTGGTTTCAGTCATTTTGATCTATCAAAACGAGTTTCAACCAGTTTAGAACCAGTTTGAGCCAGTTGAAATCCACTTTAGCAGTTTGGAAACAGTCAACACCAGTTTGAAACTGTCAGAATTGGTTTCAGAAAGCAAGTTTGAGCTGGGCTGAACCAGTCAAAAACGGTTTGAACCAATCAGAACCAGATTCAGCTGGTTTGAACCAGTCAGAACTGGTTTGGACTGGCCAGAACCAGTTTCTTACAGTTTAAACCAGTCAGAACTTGATTGGACTGGTTGATTTGGGGCTGGTTTGAACTGGTCAGAACCAGATTCATCCAGTTTGACCAGGCTGGTGACAGTTGGAACTGGTTTAAACCAGTTGGAACTGATTTCAGCTAGTCAGAGCCAATTGAAACTGGATTGAATTGGTTGGAACTGGTTGGAACCAGTCTCAGCCAGTTTGAACCTGCTGGAATTTGTTTCAGCCAGTCTGAACCAATCTAAGCCAGTTTGAACCAGTCAGTACCAGTGTCATCTGATTTGAACCAGTCAAAACTGGTGTAAAATGGTCAGGACCAGTTTCAGCCATATTGAGCCAGTTACAGCAAGTGCCAGTTGGTTAAAGTTTCATGTGGTTTTAGTTGGATGTGAGTTCATTTTATTCAGTTGTATAGTTTTAGTGGTTTGATCATGTCAGAAACAGTTTCAGCTATTATGAGCCACCTAGAAGCCATGTCAGATGGTTTCAGTTTCAGTTGGCTTTGGTTTTATTTGCTTTGCACAAGTTCGGAACAGGTTTCAGCCATTTTAAGCTAGCCGGAACCGGTTTCAGACAGTCGGAACCATTTTGAACTGATTGGAATCTGTTTCAGCCAGCTTGAACCAGTCCGAACTGCTTTCAGTTAGATTGAACCAGTTGGAGCAAGTGTCATTTGGTTTCAGTTTCACTTGGTTTTAGTTAATTTCAATTTCATTTAGTTTGAGTTGGTTTGGTTTCAGCCATTATGAGCCAGTTGGAAGTAGTGTCAGTTGGTTTCAGTTTCAGTTGTTTCAATTTTTATTTGCTTTGAACAAGTCAGAACCATTTTTAACTATTCTGAGCCAGTTTAAGCTGGTTTGAACCAGCTGGTAACAGTTTAAACCAGTGGGAACCAGTCTCATCTGGTTTTAACTGGTTCGAAATAGTTGGAACCTGTTTCAGCCAGATTGAACTAGCCGGAATTGGTTTCAGCTGGTTCCAACTGATTTTAGCCATTTGTGACAGGTTTTACCCAGTTTTAACTGGTTTTAGAAAGTTGAAGCCAGTCAGAGCCAGTGTCAGTTGGTTTCAGTTTCAGTTGGTTTCAATGTCAGTTTCAGTAGGTTTGAACCAGTCAGAACCTGTTTCAGCCATTTTGAACCAGTCAGAACCAGTTTCAATTGGCTTCAGTTTTAGTTGTTTTTGGTTTCAGTTGCCAGTGGGAACCAGTGTCAGTTGTTATGAACCAGGTGGAACCAGTTTCAGTTGCTTTCATTTTCAGTTGGTTTGAAACAGTTACAACTGGTTTAATCTAGTTTGAGCCAGTTACAAACTGTTTCAGTTGGTTTGAACTAGTCAGAGCCAGTGTCAGTTGGTTTGAATCAGTAGGAACCAGTTTCAGTTGGTTTGAATCAGTAGGAACCAGTTTCAGTTGGTTTTAGTTGGTTTACTTTTTGTCTCAAGAGAATTCCTAAGAATTTGGGAACAAATCTGACATTAGAAATGGTGAAAATTTAGTACCTGTGGCTATTAAGCTGTGCATTCCAAGATTTAGTATACTAAATATTTCCTAGTTGCAATCCTGAAAACATTTGGACATTCATTATCAATGAATACTGGCTTATCTTAAAAACCACCCACCCACTCTTATAAGTTATGAGAGCTCCAAGGTAAATCAGCCAACTCCATCATCTTCATTTACTTTCAGAAATATGTCCAGGTAGTCAAAGTTTTTAGCCATTTGGGCCATACATATTTTTAAAATTGCATTATTTTTTATTAAAATAACATTGGTTGACAACAATGTATATGATTTGGAGGTGTAGGTTCAACACTTTTTCAGACAAATCACCACACCATACCCATAGTCTTCCACCACAGATCTTTGGGTCCCCTCCCTAATTTGTATCTCGCTTCCATTTGGTAGCTTCAATTCTACAGTCAGAATTCTAGCATTTTTCTGGTTTAGTTTTGTATGTTCCTTTATTTTGTTTCCCTACAGTCTACTCACAAGTGAAATTATTCAGTATCTGTTTGATCTATCTGTAATCTCTTGAGGAACCTCCATTCTGTTTTCTGTAGGGCCTGGATCAGTCTACATTAGTAGCAACAGTGTATGAGGATTCCTTTTCTCTACACATTCACCATTTGTTGTTTCTGTTTTTTCATATATGTATGTATATATGCCTCATTCCATAATTTTTAAAAAGTGATCACCTTAGGGGCCTCCCCGGTGGCGCAGCGGTTGAGTGATGGGTTGCAAAGCTGCTCGCAGCCTCTGCAGCACCGGTTCGATCCCCAGCAACTGGGTGAGGGTCCCACATGGCACACAGACCTCTCCTGCTGCCCGCTGCTCCTCTCAGCAGTGTGCTTCAGTCCTTCTGCCTGTTCTGCTCCCCGCTCTGACTCTGGTGAATTCTCTCACCCTCCCACACTTCTGACTATACCCAGTGCTTGTATAAATAAATAAATAAATAAATAAATAAATAAATAAATAAATAAATCTTCCAAAAAAAAAAAATGATCAACTTATTTTCTTGGGGCTCTGACTGTCTCCTCCTGGTGGATTTTAGCACTTTGAATTTTCTGTGTCAATAAAAACTCAGGAATTTTCCCCTCATTCTCCATCTCTGTAAGGTTCTGGGAGGACAAGGGGGCATCTAAATGAAACACCCTGTGATCAGAGAGTCCCAGCACTGAGAAAGGGCCAAACCCCAAATAGGATCCCTGACTTGGCAAATTTCATTGTTTCCGAGAAGTCTTGATTCCACTTTGCTACCAATCCTCTGCTGTATGTAGGTGACAGTGGCAAATGTGTTTGAATTTCTGTCTTCATTGTATTGATTTCCATTTATTTTGATCTTTACAGTCTTTTTTCTTTGCCACAGAAAGTTTTTTGACCAAGGGAAATACTTTAGAGTTGTCTTATATCTAAGTTGTAGCACTTTAAAAAAAAAAAAACACTAGAAAGGAATAAGACAAGTGTCAGATAAGGGTCAAAAGAGGAATGATCAAGGGTAAGTTGTAGACGAGCACATCAAGGCAGAGTTAGGGAGAAAAGCAGAGTCTGCTATCCAGGTCCACGTTTTCCACTCTGGCTGTCTCGGGCTCTGAGAATAATCATACTCTTGGATAAAAGAATTTGGCTTTGCAGAATTTCAGCTAAGGGTATTAGAAAATTGGAGATCAAATCAGCTATAACCTGATTTCACACTGGTCTATGCAACAGTATGCAACAGTACTAAAAACACAGCTTGTGCTTTTAACACCTGTGCTAATAACAGGTCCTGCTTCAATCACTTCAGGTGATTGAAGTCACAGCTTTCTTATTCCAAGTTCGTCCATGCTATGAAGATGCCTAAAACCTGGTTCCATTTTGGAACCTATTATTACTTGAGAAGTGTCCCCTAATTTGCTTTCTAAAACTCCTCAACCTGCAATGGCTAGTTTTCTTTTTATTTAAAAACTTATGCATAAACTCTCTTGAGACTTATTCTATGCTGGCTAGCACTCAGTAGCTTTCCAGGAAGTTGGGTGTCCATTTATCGTGTGCACATCTACCTCTCTTGGTTACAGGACTAGTCAATAGGGTTAAGATCTTCTTCCACCCCTGTTTTTATTTAGAATTCTTGGTCCACAGCTATTTGAGTGTGACGTGTCTAAGTATGGCTTTTTAGCAATTGTTCTTCTGGGGTAGAATACAGTAGATCAAACCATGTCAACAGAGTTTATAACACATTAAAAATAGATAACTTACAAATATTCTATTTTTAAAAGGCTAAGAGAAATTTGAAAGTAATGAGGACTACATGGACTAAAATTCTAGAATGGAAAGAACAGGGATTTTTTGTGATTTACCATTTACTCTCCTGAAAGATTTTGTCCATCCTAGATATGGGCTAATGATCAAAATTGACCTGACTGAGGGATTTTGACTGAAAGAGAAAATGGGAGGTTTGAGGTATGCACAGCTAGTGAAACAAATCGTGTAGTAATGGGAACCACAAACACACTGCTGGTTTCCCCAAACACTATTTTCTTAGTGGCATCAGAGTTTGGGGGGCTAGACCAGAAACTTCTAAAAGCCTCATGAAATCTCTTATGTTCTCAACACAGTTTGAAAATCCTAACCAGAATTCAAACTATGACGAGTTATTCCCAAGACTTTGGGAAGACAATTTAAGAGGTAAGATTATAGTTCTAGCAGGTGGAAGAGAACCTCTCTGTCTTCCAAGGCTAAGTCAAAACCCCAGGATTCCACATTCTAAAAACAGAAGAATTTGAGGTGGACTGTCTCACTTAATACTGGTATCCAACACAGAACTTTCTAATTCCTGGTTATGCACACTCTCCACTAACAAAGTGCAGTTGGCCAGAGTGGAGGAAAGTAGCATCATTCACAGTCCTTGTGGTCACTTGTGTCACAGAAAGTCAGGATTTGTGAAGCAGGAAAATCTATCTAATAATCAAGACAAAAGACAGATAATGGAAGCAGACTTGCAAAAGATACAAATTATATTTTCAGCATACAAAGATTTTAAAGGTCTGTTTTAAACATGCTAATCATTTTACGGATTGCTGAGTCTCTTTGATATCTCTCAACATCTCTGGAATTTTTCTCAATCATTACTGTTTTTAATAGAATGTCTTTTCCACTGTCACCTCTGGAAGTCTGATTATATATACCATGGATGTTATTATTCTATGCAATCTACCTAACATACTTTGAATTTTAATTATTTTATTTTACTTGCATCTGTTCCTCTTCCATTAGAATATATGTTTCTTTAGGGCATGAATTTTGAACTTTTTTTATTGCTGTATCTTTAGGCCACTGAAAAGTCATTTAATCTAATAAATGCTACAGAATATTATGACTGGGGTGAAATAACACCTCTGAAAATTAAAGAATGTATTATCTGTGCAAAATTCTGAATAATATATGCAACAAATGCAGTAATATGCATCAAAGTAAGAAATAAAAGGCACCTCACTTTTTCAATAATGAAAGCCTAGAAAGGTGTCTATTAAAGAAAGAAAAATAAAACAATAGTCAATATTTATTAAATAGTTACTTTTTTCTTCTCTCCTGCCTCTCAAAATGCGACTTCATGCTGCTTTAGCAGAATTGCTACTTAGCATAATCTCGAAGTCCCTATTCATAACAAAAATATAAAAGGAAAGGAACTAAAAACAATCACAATTATTTGTACACATTTGTACGATTATTTGTACACATTTGCATTATCAACTGAAAATTCATTAAATTTAATTAGAGTATTAAAAAGTGGCTGAATACAAAATTAGAAAATATTTTCTACATAGTAACAATACTTGTTTGAAAAATACATTGGAAAAGGTATTCATACTAACAAATTCATGTACTATATATAATAATTTTTAGAAAACTAATGGGAAACATAGATAAAGAAACTTTGCTGAGACATAAAGGAAATACAGGGAGAATGATTATGTACCTAGTTAAAGAGACCAGATGGGATAAAAAATGACAGGTGATATCAAACTTATGTTGTTATTTCCAAATGCTAATACTTAGAACACTGTATCAATATAGGTAACACGCACACACACACATGCAAATGTTCACATTTCATAAATAAAAAGAAATTTGGAAAATGCTACTTACTGTCTTCTTTTATTGGACAATCAGAAAAATTCTGATGTTGATAGTTCTCAAATATTCTGTCATCAGTATATACACAGCCAATAATAAATACAGATTGCCTTAACCTAGACTTATTCTGACACCCCTTCTTAACCTATGGCACAGTGTTGTACAGAGTAAATTTTGAAAAATGGTTAAATATCAATAAGTTCTGTCTACTTTAAGTCAAAATTTCAGAAGTAAATGGACAGTAATTTTAAAATGATTCTAATGTTTCTCTGAATGAATGGCTAATGGTCACTGGTATAAGTCACTTTACAAAAATAGGATCATGAGTCACTTCTTCAGACACTAAAAAAAATACAAATGGGTAATAACTGAAGGAGTATTCTGGAAGCAGAAGAGAGGTGCAGAGCAGCCTAGAAATTCTTGTACATGAACCTACTCATTAATAGGCACCATGCCAGACAGTGCATTTCTTTGTATGCCTTATTTTATCTAAAATGTTCATATCCAAAAAAGAAAATCATAGGGCCTCCCCTGTGGCGCAGTGGTTGAGTGCGGGGTTGCGAAGCTTCCCGCAGTCTGCAGTGCCGGTTCGATCCCCGGCTGTTCCCCGGCCACCGGAGGAGGGTCCCGCATGGCGCGCAGACCTCTCCTGCCGCCCGCTGCTCCCCTCAGCAGTGTACTTCGGTCCTTCTGCCTGTTCTGTTCCCCCCTCTGGCTCTGGTGAATTCTCTCACCCTTCCACGCTTCTAACTGTACCCAGTGCTTGTATAAATAAATAAATCTTTAAAAAAAAAAAAAAAAAAAAAAAAGAAAATCAAAAAAGTAATAAGGGAATCACAAAGAATAAATAGAGCTGATATCATGGGTCTATCAAGGAACGGGTCTGTCCTCTGTTTTTGAAGCTCCCAGTGAGTAGAAGAAACTAAGCAGAAGAAGGAAATCCACAGGAACCCCACTGACTGTTGTCGTTTTGTTATATTTACTCTAATTTTCTCATTAAATATTTAATTCTCAAATATTATAAAACATAAAAGAAAAATAATTAAATTAAATGTTAAAAATATTAATTATGCATAAGAATGCATAAATATCAACTTTTAAAACTTTTTATGCCATTAGATTAACATTGTAGGACCAACTGGAATAAATAGGAAAATTCAAAAAAATAAATATAATCACATATACACACATCATACTTATGTTCATGTGGGTATATGCCTATCATTTTATAAAATTAGAGTACACATCAAATGCATTAAGGCAGGATACACAGCTCATCCTTTTTAAACTAGAATCTCAAAGCCAATTCCTATTGCCCAGCCATAATGCACTCTCAAAGATGTAGTCTAGATCATTTCATAAAATGACATAATCACCATACAGCAAGTAATGACTCTGTCCCCTGTCTCAAGCCCACAGTGAGTGGACAAAACCCTGTGGACAGAACCCTGTTGACTGTTGTCTTTTTGTTTTATTAACTCTCATTTTCTCATTTACTTCTCATTTCTCACTCAAACGTAAACCTGGAGACAGGTGTAGGGAAGTTTGGGGGAGGCTTGGGGAGCTGGTGTACGAATTTCCTCCAAGTGGTCTCCGCATTAACAACAGCCGACCAAAGGTATGAAAGGAAGGTAAGTGAATCTACAACATATTTTCACAAAACAATGCAAAGGAGACCACAGACTTACAACTTCCAGATGGAAGTGGAAAAGGTCAGCTTGTCACTGGAAAAGGTCTCACATGTGAGGACGCCGGGGGCCTGCACTCCAGTTCTTCAACAATGTGGGCAAACACCTCTACTTTGATTTCCATAACTCACGGCAATGACAAACCATTCTAAACAAAGTATAAATAAGTCCTGTTCTCCAGAATGCTCACTGCAAAAGTGAACCTATAGTTGCCTTAAAGTTGGAAGCATGTCTTTATAGAGCAGTCTCTGGGCTTTGTAGGATGGACATGAGCAAAACCTCCTCTCTGTTGGGATATATTAGAGATAATACCCAATTCATGACAATGGGACTTTTTCTCCAGGCCACTGACAGTGATGGCAGTTGGGGTGCTTAGTGTGTGTTCCCTAAAATGGGATTTGCTTGCTGAGGAACTCGGGATCTGTGCAAATATGTTTGAGATGAGATGGTGGAAGGCAGTACCTGAGGACGTGCCTATGAAGACAAAGCAATCATCTAAAAGCAGAAGAAAAGCAGCCTTTGCAAGAAGAAAAGAAGTTGGACCACTGCCACACTGTTGCTAGGCTGCAGAATGGCCTGGGCACTGCGAGCGCTAATATACAGAAGGCCTAAGTAGTGGAGGCTGGAAAAGAGGGTCCAGCCATGTCGATCAGCAAACTGTGAGACCCTGAACACTCAGAATTTACTGAGCGATAAGAATAATGGGGATATTTTTTGTCATAATAACTAGTCTCTTGAATCCAGTTCCTGAGATTGCTCTACAGGCATAATGATGAAATGGGCACCTTGTTATTAATTACAAGCCCATTTCCAGTACAAATAGGTTTACGCTAATTAGGTGACTTTGGGAAAGCACCTAAGGGTGTGGTTGCCAGGGGCACCGACCATGCATGGGGAACTGGAATTTTCAGTCTCATCCCAGATTCTGTAGGGAAACAGGCTGAAATGAAAATCAACCACCAATGACCAATTATGTAATCAATATTGTTCCGGTAATGCAGCAACTATAAAATCCCAAAGGGACAAGGTTCAGAACGACTGGAGAACATGTGGAGATTTTGGGAGAGATGGGTACTTAAGAAGGGCAAGTAATTTGTGTACCCTTTGCTTATACCTTTCCCCTGAGCTGTATCTCTTTATAATAACTGGTATTTCAGTAAGTAAAATGTTTCTCTGAAATCTGGGAGCCACTCTGGCAAATTAAACAAAGCCAAGGAGAGGGTCATTGGAACCTCTGATCTATTTCAGGTTGGTAAGAAGCACAGGGAACAAGCTGGACTTGCAAGAGGTGTCTGGAGTCCAAGGAGGGGACACTCTGGAAACTTCAATCTATATCTGGTCAATCAGAAGCACAAGTTATACTTAAATTTCCAACTGAAGGGGATTAAGGTGCAGTCTTGTGAGACAAACACTTAACTAGTGGGATCTGATGTTATCTCTGGGTAGATAATATTAGAATGGACTTGCTGTATCGCACATCTTGCTGGTGTTCAAAGGATTGTTTCATGGTGGTGAGGGAAACATTCCCATCCCCAAATGGAACTGAGCCCCTGAATCACTCTTTCATGTGCATTACTATAACATGCCAAGTACTCTTACCATCATAAAATAAAATTTAAGAGAATAAAAGGCTTTAATTGATCCATTATATTATTCAGCTGCCAGAAGTGGTTTTCCACATAGACAGCCCTTCTTATCCCTCCTTATAACTTTTTCACACCTTTGACTCTTCCTGTTGGAGAATGTTCTTCGGATTGCAGTTTTCTGTAGCCAGAGGGCCCTGTATATCCTTCCTCTCCTTACTTTGTATATCCAGCTGGGCAAAGTTTATTCTGTTTTATGTACCATAATCTGTCATGGCTGATTTTGTTATAACAAGATCTGAACAGATGGGGAATGGTTTGCTCAAGAATTACTTGCAATATGAGTGACCTATAGAAAAAATCAGGAACTGGAATGCAGTCCCTGCAATAAAATCTCAAACTCGTTACCCTCCCCACAGGATGCCCATGTATCTCTTCCCACATGAAGGTGTTAATGACTAATCCAGAGACCTATAAAGGAGTCCAGTCCTCAGGTAAAATGTACAAGCATAAACAAAGGAATAAGATAGAAACAGAAAAAGGCAGTAACGATTCTTTGTCATAACTTGTCTTTCTGACTTTTTTTTTTTACTATCAAGTGACATGTACTTAAAAGATACAAACACAATCAGTTAACAATGGAATGGAAATGCTGCAAATAAGGCAATTTCCTTAGAACTGGAAAAGCTCCAGAATTAGACAGATTCCCATCAGCATTTAATAAACTTTTTTAACACCTACTGAGTCCAATTTCATAGTTCTTCAAAGTTCTTGCTAAGCATAATGGGGAAGATAATCAGAAACCCTTATGGGCAATATGCTGTCTGAAAAGAGTATTAAAAAAAAAAAAAGATCAGACAATGAGGGCACCACTAATCCTCTAATCCAACTGCCTGTATTTATGTTGATTTTTACAAAAAAAAAAAAAATTCTAAGTTGTTAATGCCTCCACCACCACTCCAAAGAGACCGTATAAATACATTTAAAAATTCTTCTCTGCATAAGTTCTCTTTACAGCAACTGCTCAATTAGATCCAGCCTACAGCCATTCCCACATTTAAAAAATTGCAACATTAACCATATGATCTTTGAAGAACATTTATGATACAACAACAAAATCCCTATAATTCCTAAAACAACTTGAGTGGAAAAAATAAAGAAAACAAAGAGAAAGGAAACTTTGACTATTTGTGTTATGTGACAGGCTTCTCCTTTAGAAATAAGCTATCCTTTTTTTTTTTTTGAACCTCCTTAGCCATATTTTACACTTTTTTATTCTCTACCAAGCCTTTCCTGATATCTTGTGTCTGAATCAAAACTTGGGCATCACTTTTTTAAGGCAAACACTTGATTAAATGTGCCTCTATTGTCCTTTTCTGCTTCCGATGAAAAAGTTTCCTCCATTACAGTAAAACTATTTTTTTTTTTTAAGATCAAGACAATCAACTTTCATCTTTCACTCTCAGTACTAAATAACACTAAGTAAATAAGAGCAAGCTTCCAAAATTAATCCTAAATAGTAGAGAGACAATATCTAAATTTCCTTTTTTATGGCCAAACAGTCCCCATCCAGTCTATTGAGAAAGAGTGTAAGGGGAAGAGATAATTTACTGCCGGTTAGCTCTGAAGCTGATTAATTACACTGGGCAACTTCAGGCTCCAGGCAGCATCTTGCATTTTCAGCACTCCTCCAGGAGCACCAGACTAAGAAAGTAAGGGAAGCTCCAAACTTGTCCTTTAATCTCTATTTGTGCCTGAAACTCTGAATCCGGCATGGTTAGAAATCCAGGGCTTCACTACTCTCTTTCCCCGACTGTGACTCAAAAACTTTGCCAATCATGTTCCAAAGCTACTCTAAAAAATGCATCACAAGGGTAATGACACTCAGCATTTCAACAGCTCTTTATCCCTGTTTGTTAATTATCCTGCAATGCAGAAAATGACAAAGGTTCTTATTTAAGAGGAAAATCAATGGTTTTGCTAAAGTTGAGAAAGTCAGTGAAATTGGTCTCGAGAACACTGAACACTGGGCATTTTGCCTCACATTCACCCAGGAGGATATATTTACCACCCTTCCTTTCCTCCAGACACCCCAGCAACAGAGACTTTTTCTTCTCCTGCTAAGATGCTCTCTATTTACTGAGAATTTGGGTATATATTCCTTTTATATTATTACATCATTCTTCAGTGAACTTCTCTTGACTGCATCTTCCCCTGAACAATCAAAATGTTGTGGGCACTTGAGAATCATCATGTCAGTTTCCAGCTTGGGTGAGAGGTAGGGAAAGATCACAGTTTCAACAGATGAAGAAACTGAAGGATGAATCCATGGGATATTTCCTGCTTTCTCATCAAATCTTTACATCCACCCTTCCCAAGCACTGCCGGTTACTCTTCAACCCAACACGATCATCTGCACTGTCTCTCACGCTCTCACTGCATTTACACACACTCCCCCATACATGGCCATATCCATATTTTTATGTCTTAACCTAAATCTTTTCCTCTCTTCTTCAGTGTGAAACAATCCAAATCCTCACTTCTCACCCTTATCAGCATATCTCAGATGGGGTCCAATTCATCAGAGATTTATTAAACCATGTTTTAAAGAATTTGGAGGAAGGAGAAAGTGACTGTCACTTTACTGTCCCCCTAGCAAATTCTCTTTCTATTCATTCTGAGTTCTGTAGACTTTGAATATACTCCTAAATCTGGCTGGCAGATGAATGTGAGTATGAGTGTGAATGTGAATGTGTGTGTGTCTTCTTTATGGGAAAAACACAGCTCGAACAACAGACAACACTCAAAGTATATTTTAGTAGGTAGGTAGGTCATCAACATTTTTTTATCTCTTTATTGACAGGGAGATAAAATACACCTTGCATGGGCCATAGTCCATTGCTCAGAAAGGAAACTACTAAGATTTTATGACATTGACTAAAATATTTTCTATAGAGGCATGTTTTTTTTAATTTATTTGTTTGTTTGTTTATACATGCACTGGGTACAGTCAGAAGCGCGGGAGGGTAAGAGAATTCACCAGAGCCAGAGCGGGGAGCAGAGCAGGCAGAAAGACCGAAGTACACTGCTGAGGGGAGCAGCGGGCGGCAGGAGAGGTCTGCGCGCCATGCGGGACCCTCACCGGTGGCCAGGGATCAGCCGGGGATCGAACCGGCGCTGGCAGCTTCGCAATCCAGCGCTCAACCGCTGCGCCACTGGGGAGGCCCCTAAAATATTTTCTAAATGATATTTCCTTTGTCCAAATCCCATGTCCCATTCTGACTCCCTAGAGGTGCACACTGTTATGAATTAAATGTGTATATTCCTGTTAGTATTTTTGCTTGATTTTCTGTTTATTCCTTATGCTTTGACACAAATATATACACACAGTTAATTACATATCACAGGACTATGAAATGCTTTAAATACACAGAGTCAGTTCATACTTTATTGTTTCCTAATTTGTAAATTTTCTTCAACATAGTACTTTCTAAAATTGTCCGAATGAATAGATGCATCTGTGCCTATGTCATGGAGAGGAAGGAAGGAAGGATAGAAGGAAGGTAGGAAGGTTGGAAGGAAAGGAGAGGAAAGAGGAACAGAGAAGAAACATTCACTGATTTAAATGCTGTTAAATACTGCATTGTGAGAATCTGCCCTATTTCATTAATTAACATGTGTCATCCCAGTGACAGAATCTGGGACAGAACCTGGCCCCAGGTTGTTGCCAATTTCCTGAGTGCACATGATGTTTCCATGTTGTGTGTGGTGTAATAGCATCTTTTCCTGCATCATTTACTGATTCATTTATACTTATCTCAATGATTTGTCTGTTTGTAAATCTGGAAAATTTACTCCATTTTCTTTTCAAATATTCCTTCTCCCCCTCTCTTACTGGACTAACTTTCTCTGAACAATGAACATACCTTGTTTCATTGAGCTTCGCTTTTTTGACTTTACAGATACTGTGCTTTTTCACAAATGGAAGGTTTGGGGCCACCCCATGCTGAGCAACACAGTCAGCATTTGCCAAACAGTGTGTGTTCACTTTGTGTGTCTGTGTCATAGTTTGCAATTCTCCAGATATTTCAAATGTTTTCATAGTTATCGTATGCCATGGTGACCTGTGATCAGAGCTCTTTGATGTTAGTTACTATTGCAACTATTTTGGGGATCCACAAATCAGGCCCATAAAAGACTGAGAACATAATAAATATGTACCTGTTGACTGCTCCACAGACCAGCTACCCCACTTCCTTTCCCCTTCTCTGTCCTCTTTATTCCCTGAGACGTAAGTATTGAAATTAGGCAATTAATAACCCTAAGATACTCTCTAAGTGTTCAAATGAAGAGCCACCTGCCTCTCAATTTAAATCGAAAGATAGAAACAATTAAAGTGAGTGAAGGAGGCTTGATGAAAGTGTAGATAGGCTAAAAGCCAGCCTCTTGTACCAGTTATTCAAGCCATGAAAGCAAAGGGAAAGTTCTTAAAGAAAATTAAATATACTTCTCCAGTGATAATACAAAAAAAAAAATAAGAAAGCATAACAACCTATTGCTGATATGCAGAAAGTTTGGGTTTGGATAGAAAACCAAACTAGTCACAATTTCCACATAAGCCTCATCAAAAAAAAAACATAAACAAATGCTACCAAGGGTGTGGAGAAAGAGGAACCTTCATACACTGTTGGTACGACTGCAGACTGGTCCAGCCCCTGTGCAAAAGAGTATGGAGGTCTCATAAATATTAAAAATAGATCTACTGTATGATCCAGCATTTCTATTTTTTTTAAGATTTATTTATTTATTTATTTATACAAGCATTGGGTAGAGTCAGAAGAGCAGGAGGGTGAGAGAATTCACCAGAGCCAAAGCAGGGAACAGAACAGGCAGACTGATGAAATACACTGCTGAGGGGAGCAGTGGGCATGGCAGGAGAGGTCTGTCGTGCCATGTGGGACCCTCACTGGGGGCCAGGGATTGAACCGGCACTGCAGATGCTGCGGGCAGTTTTGCAGCCCAGTGCTCAACCACTGCGCCACCAGGGGAGGCCCTGATCCAGCATTTCTAATGGATAGATATCTACCAAAAGTATACAAGAATACCAATTCAAACACCAATGTGTTATTTGAAGTTCTATTTGCAATAGCCAAGTTATGGAAACAACCTAAGTGCACAATATCAGAGCAGATTAAAAAGATGTGGTGCACATACACAATGGAATATTACTCAATTATAAAAAAGATGAAATTTTGCCATTTGCAACAATATGGATGGAATTAGAGGGGAGTATGTTAAATGAGATAAAAATCCTAGAGCCCTTAAAAATTTTGCTAAATCTACTCTGCCTATGCTTCTACAAAACAAAGTCAGCATGGCAGTGCACCTATTTACAACTGGCTTACTGAATATTTTAAGCCCACTTTTGAGTCTTCTACTCAGGAGGAAAGATTCCTTTCAAAATATTATTCCTGTAACAATGCATCTGGTCATCCAAGAGCTCTGGTGGAGATGGGCAATGCTGTTTTCAGAACACAACATTCATTTGCAGAAGACAGTGGATCAAGGAATCATTTCAACATTAAGTCTCATAATTTAAGAAATATATTTCACAAGACTATAGCTCCCATCCCTCTTATGGAGCTGAACAACAACAACAACCAAATGAATACTTTCTGGAAAGGATTCATGATTCTAGATGTCATTAAGAATATCCATGATTCATAATAGGAGTTCAAAATACCAAGATGAATGAAAGTTTGGAAGAAGTTGATTCCAATCCTCATGGATGACTTTGAGGGATTCAAAACTTCAGTGGAGGAAGTAACTGCAGATATGAAAAAATAACCAAGAGAATTGGAATTAAAAATGGAGTCTTTTTTTTTTTTTCCAATCCCTCCCCTCCCGCCCCCGCCCCCCTAAAAGTGTCTCTGGTTCATAGTTTTTTGTTGATTTTGATTTTCACTTTCTTATAGTTATTCATTTTCCTGGTCCCTTATTTAAGTTTTCTAGATTCTTGCTATGAGTGAGACCATCCGGTATTTTTCTTTTTCTTTTTGGCTTATTTCGCTGAGCATGATCCCTTCCAGCGCCATCCATGTTGCTGCAAATTACATGTGTTTATCTTTTTTGAATGCTGAGTAATATTCCATGGTATATATGTACCACATCTTCTTGATCCAGTCATCTATTTTTGGGCATTTGGGTTGTTTCCAAAGCTTAGCTATTGTAAACAGTGCTGCTATAAACATAGGGGTGCAGGTGTTCTTTGGAATTGATGTTTCTGTGTCCTTTGGGTAAATACCTAGGAGTGGAATTGCTGGATCCTATGGAAGCTCTATGTTTAGTAGGTCCAGAAATCTCCACACAGCTTTCCACAGTGGTTGGACCAGTTTGCACTCCCACCAACAGTGCAGAAGAGTTCCTTTTTCTCCACACCCTCGCCAGCATTTGTTGTTGCTAGTTTTTTTAATATGTGCCATTCTCACTGGTGTAAGATGGTATCTCATGGTAGTTTTGATTTGCATTTCCCTGATAGCAAGTGATGTTGAACATTTTTTCATATGCCTGTTGGCCATTTGCATTTCCTCTTCAGAGAAGTTTCTTTTTAGCTCTTCTGCCCATTTTTTGACTGGATTATTTTCTTTGTTGTTGTTGAGTCTCATCAGCTCTTTGCAGATTTTTGTGATCAGTCCTTTATCATTAGTGTTGGGTGCAAAAATGTTCTCCCAGTTGGTGGGGTTTCTTAAGATGTATCTGAATCACTAGAATCTCATGATTAAACTTTAATGGATGAAGAGTTGCTTTATATGGATAAACAAATAAGGTGATTTCTTGAGATGGAATCTACTCCTGTGAATATACAGTAAATGCAGTTTGAACTGAAAACAAAGAATTTAGAATATTACATAAACTTACTTGATAAAGCACTGACAGGGTTTGAGAGGATGAGCTCTAATTATGAAAAAAAAAATTACTGTGGGTAAAATGCTACAAAAGAGTATTGCATACTATAAAGATCCCTTTTCTGCATGGAAAAGTCAGTTATGTGCCAAAATTCATTATTGTCTTATTTTAAGAAATTACCATGGTCACCCCAAAGTTTAGTCACCTCCACCCTTATCAGTTAGCAGTCATCAACACTGAAGGAAGACCCTCCACCAGCAAAATGATTTCCATTCACTGAAAGTTCAGATGCTATTTGGTACTTTTTTGGCAATATAGAATTAAAAAAAAAAAAGATTTTTTTTTTTAGTATGTGTATTATTGTTTTAGACACAATGTTATCACACACTTCAAAGACTCAGTGCAAACATAATTTTTACATGCACTGGGAAAACAAGCAAGGTATGTGACACACTTTATTGCAATATTGGTGTTATTGTTGTGGCACTGATATCTCTGAGGTGTGTCATATTAGAAACGATTTAGAGTTTACTAGATCATTTTCTAGATTGCTTAGCTTTTTAAAATTTCTTCTTTTTCTTTATATGCATGCTACACTGTTGATAAATTTTGCTGATATAAAATGTATTTCACTTTCTCTCCAACTATGACTTTTTTACTTAACCCTTTTAGAATTACTTAATTTTGATGGCTTGATTACTTTTCACCTGAATCTTTTCTTTAAATATGCCTGTTTCCTTCTCATAATGTCATTTTCTTGTGTTAAGACTCTACCCTTTCCATTATTTCAATGAAAATTAGAACATACTTTGCAATATTCATTTTCATGTTGTTCTTTTATATCAACCCTTTGCTTGTATATTCTCCTTTTCTTCAAATCTATTATTTTTGTTCTTGACAGCAGAATTTCTCATGGTTCTGTAATTTTTGCTTGTGAGCTTCTTTTCTGAGAGATAGCTTGCTTGAGAATCGTGGTGAATCCATTACCTTAAATCATTTCAAACTTTGAATCCTGGGTAGAAACAGCATCTGTCTTAACATAATGGCTCATGTCTTCCCCTGGTCTAAGCCACATGCCTACTTCTTATGAGGTGTTTAACGGTTGATGGTGCATCAACCTGTGATGTGTGCATGAGTTTAATCCCAGCTGCTCTTCTTACCTGGAGTCTGCAGCCTGACTCTGATCCTAGGACAGGACATCACCCTCAGTGTGCATCCACTGATCTCATCCCTGCCAAGGTCTGACCCAATCAAATCTGAGTTTGCTTCTTTATTTTTTCCACCATCAAAATGTTATTGATTTGCCATTTATCTACAAAAGTACATACATCTGAGAGGACAAAGTCATCCCTCAACCATATGTATGTGCTTCATGTGCCCTCCAGCAAAGCTCCAGGGGCCCCATTGTCCCCTCACCCCCTCTATGCCCTCCTTCCACTGATAGATGCCATAATTTCCACAGAATCTAACATAATTTTGTGTTTCGCCAGTTTGTTTTCTCCACAAAGGAGAGAACCCCTATGATAATTATTGTTCACATTCTGACTTATGTCACTTAGCAAAATCATCCCATGGTCCTTGCATATTGCTTCAAAAGTCACTGTTTCATATTTTAATAGCTGAGTAATGTTTCATTAAGTATATATCACCTATTTCAAAGTTATAATTCTTTTTTTATTTTTGCTATAGTCTAAAATTCGGCATGTGGGATTGGAGCTTCCTTCCCAGATCTACTCAGGCAGTTCTTGAACTGCTCTTTTACCAAAACCTCCCCACTGATTTATAAATAGTCACAAATCATAATCCAATCATACTCATTTCCCACAGATGACCTAGTTTCTTATCTCAGTTCCTGCTTCTTCATATGCATTTCTTGCCCTTACATTGTTACCACCCAACTTTATTACTGTAATTACAAAATATCTGAATATTTTAAAGGCAAGATTTGCTTTCCCTTGTTTACAATCCCCTTGGCTATTCTTTAACTTTTATGTTCCTGTAGGAATTGTGTTAGAATCAGAATGTGGTACCATTTATCATGATCATGGGACAAGCCATTACCCCCAATGTATAGACAATCATCCCCAGTGACAAATATTGTTTCAAAGTCACTACAATCAATTACAGTCACAAGGCTGTCTCATCATTCAAGAGCAACAGGCTACTAGGTGCAGTGTAACTGGGACTTTCTGTTTTCTTGCTCCTCAGAAAAGCAGGCAGAAAGGTAATAAGGCAAGAGAATGGGCAGCTACCTGTCCATAGGATAACCTTTCAAAAATGCACAAAACCATGGTCAAGGTTGGGACCTGTCCTGGCCTGGAGGCTGCAAGCCTGTGGAAGAATTATTCCCATATCTACTTATTAAGGAAGGACAAAGACCAAGATATCTCCCATTAATATTTATAAGCAGTAACTCTGAGATTTTTGAACCCAATATCAACTCCCATGAAGGCCCGGGTCACTGAATTAAAGAAGACTGGATCACAAAGTGTGGAAGGCTTATTCTCCTCACTGCATCATACCCTTCTCTGCAACCATTCAGCATGGGCGGTGCAATGCCTGCCAGGCAGTGACTGTGAGGCAGGCACAGGTGAGCAAGGGAGGCCAGGTGAAGGCTCTGTTCAGCTACCAGAGGATGGCAATATTCATTTCTTGGGAGAGGAAGGGGGACGGCGAGTGTCACAAAGGAAAATGAATCACCACACAGGATCTTCATCAATCTTACCATGGCCTTTTAGCACAAATAGAGGCAGGTAACTGTGCTAACTCTAACCATGTTACAAGGACAGTGTATTATCACAAAATTACTAATTTGTTGAGCCGACAGTACAATTTACACATCTCCAGTACCATCTCTAATTGTCTGACACTTATTTGGTGCTGAAAAGAAGCACACAGCAGGGGAGGGTCTGCAAGGCAGTGGATGCTTAGAAGCCACAATGGGCTACTCAGGCTTGCAGGATTTCACAAAGGATGGCTTCAAAGGGGAAAAAGCCCCATTTCTGATGGGAAAAGAGATTTTTGAAACAGAAAATACCGTTTGATAGAGATAATATAAAAATTGGGACAATTTTTTTCCCATTCATAAGACTGTGGCAAGGGAATCTGAGATGATGAAAAAGTGCTTTGTAAGTCCAGAGTGTTGACAGATGTGAGGGAAGCAGACATATTGAGGGGACTGTACTGTTCATCAGGGCTAGATGCTAAACTTATTGAGTAATCCACTTTCTCCATTCTTCCTGCAACAAGCCCTTATGGGGATTGTTGTCCCCTTTTATTATTATTATTTTTTAAAGACTTATTTGTTTATGCACATAAGAACTAGGGTGTAAGCCAGAGGTATGGGGGGGGTGAGAGGATTCACCAGAGACAGAGTGGGGAGCAGAGCAGGCAGACTGACTGAAATACACTGCTGAGGGGAGCAGCAGGCAAGGCAGGAGAGGTCTGCTGCACCATGTGGGTAGCTCCCTGGCCGGGGATCGAACTCAGTGGCTGGCGATAGCTTGATAGCACTGTCTTTAATTCCTGTGCCACCAGGGAGGCCCTATTGCCCCCTTTTTATTAATTTGACACCTCTAATAGTTAGGAGACCCTAGACGCCCTACTTTCATCCCCTTTAAGTATTTTGACAGATGTGCAGGAAGGATGAGAGTTGCACTACCATCTTCTATTGCCACAAGGCAAAGAGGTGTTTTCTGAATTCATGGTGCCACGCCCTGGAAAGTACAATGTGAGAAAGAGCCAGTTTGGCAAGGAATAGGGCTTCTTTCTCAGTCCCTAAAGCCTGAAAAGAGGAACATAAGATTGGGTTATCACCGTAAAAGTTAAATGCAACAACCCCTTATGTTGCAAAGTCATGTTTCAATGTGGAAAAATATTTAAAAACCTGTGGCCTCCCTGGGGGTGCAAGGGGTTAAGACGCAGCACTATGAAGCTGTCTGCAGCCACTGTAGCACAAATTCAATCCCCAGCCAGGGAGCTACCCACGTGGCACAGCAGACCTCTCCTGGCTCGCCCGCTGCTCCCCTCAGCAGTGCATTTCAGTCAGTCTTCCTGTTTTTTTCCCCACTCTGTCTCCGGTGAATCCTCTCACCCCCCCCATCTCTGGCCTGTACCCCAGTTCATGTACGCATAAGTAAATCAATCTTTAAAAAAATATTTAAAAACCTATGAAGATAAATTGCATAAATACTTTGTGGAATTAAAAGATAGCCCCTGCTAACAAAGAACTTCAAAAGTCTTGTAGGCATTTATACTTACAAGGACACCCACACATTTGTGTGTGTAGAAAGAATTAACATTACAAAGTAATAATGTGTTGGATCAGCTGTCAAATATATGGGGTTCGCATATGAACATGCTCTGAGATTTCAGAGAATGAAGAAATTCCTTCCTGCTGGTAGACCCTGAACTACAGGCACACATATATATGAAAAAACAAAGGAAGATAAACACAGATCAGCTTGGAATATCATTAGTATGGGCTTCAAAGTGAGGCTGAATAATCTTTTTAAGGAAGACAGTAAGATCATGTAAGTGGGAACAGAGAATATGTGGAAGAAAGCAGAGCAGATAAAATGTGAAAAGTCATGTAGTGATATTCAGAGGTCCTTCATTACCAGAATTAAAGGAAGGGTTTTTGAGATTAAGGTGGAGACACTGAGTTGTCATGCACAGCATCACACAGCCCCGGTACAGGTCCAAGTGATGGAATGAAAAGGAGACTAGTCTCGGGGATATCAGAAGTGTCGGTCTCTTCCAGAGGCTACCAGACAATTAAATGTGACTTCAAATGGGTTAAATTCACTTTGATATTCAGTGCTTCAGTAATTATTTTAGCTAAAAAACTATGTTGACTACCTACTTTAGCTCATGATGATTTAACTTTGTTGAATTGTTTCATTATCACAATAAGAGAATACAGACGCTGGAAGAGAGAGTACAACTTTGACAAGATGTTAATCCATTTCAAATGAAATTAACAAGCTAATTTGAAAAATAGCTTACATCTCCTCTTCATCAAATCAAAATATCTTGGTTAAACTTATTGACACGATGTGTAATCTTGAGTCTTATATGGGCCACAGTGGAAACTAAGCTTATTCTTCATCTTAACTGTGCACAGTATCCTTTCATCGAGGTGATAAAGGTAGAATGCATAGTCAATCAGATGGCAAGTGGTGAATTAGAAATCACTCAATCCGGGGCCTCCCTGGTGGTAAAAGGGGTTAAGACACACACTGTGAAGCTATTCACAGCCACTGCAGCATGAGTTCGATCCCCAGCCAGGGAGGTGACATACATGGTGCAGCAGACCTCTCCTGTCTTGCCCGCTGCTCCCCTCAGCAATGTATTTCAGTCAGTCCATCTATTCTGTTCCCTACTATCTCTGGTCAATCCTCTCACCACCCTTGCACCTTTGGCCTGTACCTCAGTTCTTGCATATATATATAAATCTTTAAAAATTAAAAAAAAAATCACTCAATCTGTACTGGTGAAAGCAAATTATCATTGATATAGCTCACAATTTAAGAACACAACCCATTTAGAGAGTTTAGCAAATCCAGTTTTTTCACTCTTATTTATTAAGAATATACATAAAGTTGCCTATTACTGATAGACCTCCACTAACTAGAACTAAGAAGTAAAAAATGTTATTACATGTTGGGAAACAATTTTTAAATTATGTACTCATTCCATGAATAGATTCATCCAATAAACATTTATTGAGTACCTATGATTTTGCAAATGCCATTCGGATATGAGACATACAGCGATGAACAAGAATAGTTTTTGCCTCCATGAAGCTCTGATTCAAGAAAAGGACAGAGATAATAAGAAACAAACCAAAAGGGCACTCATCAAGTCAGAGAATGATGAGTTCCTTAATGAAAAACTAAGCAGAGTGTTAGGATAGGAGATAATAAGACATTTTGTTAATTAATGTGGTCAAGGAAAGCCTGCATAACATTTAGAAAGAACCTAGACCCAAGATAGGAAAATGACCCTGAAAATATCTTGGGTAATAATACTAAGGCAAAAAGATTAGCATGTATGTAGGTCTTCTTTTTTTTAAAAAAGATTTATTTATTATGTATACAAGACCTAGGGTACAGGCCAGAGATGCAGGGGATGAGAGGACTCACCAGAGACAAAGTAGGGAACAGAACAGGCAGACTGACTGAAATACACTGCTGAGGGGAGCAGCGGGCGAGTCAGGAGAGGTCTGCTGCACCATGAGCGTTGCTCCCTGGCTGGCCGGGGACCGAACTCATAGTGCAGAGGCTGTGGATTGCTTCATAGTGCAGTGCTTAACCCCTTGTGCCACCAGGGAGGCCCCAAGTATGAAGGTCTTATTGTGGCATTATGTTACTGTAATGGAGGGAGAGAAACTAGCAGTGAAGCTAGAGCAGAACAAGTGCTGTGGAGAGAACAGGTGGTTGATGAGGCTGAAGAGTTAGTCAGAGGTCTGATCCCTGGGCTTTGAGTTAATGTTAAGGACCTTGATTTGAATCAAAGTATAACAGAAAGTCATACAAAGGTTTTACACAGAAGGTTGATGTCATATTATTGGTCTTTCCGAGAGCTCATGCTAACTACTTCGTGAAAAACATACAGAAGGAGGAAAGCATGGCAGCAGGGAAATAAGAGACTTTGATTGTTTGGGTAAGATATTGTAGAAGCTTCAAATATGGTCTTAAGTATCTACACAGTGAAAAGGAATCAGTTTGGGATAGATGTTTGAAGAGTCACAGATATATGACAGTATCCGTCACTTCAAACTTGACAACAGGGCCTCCCTGGTGGCACAAGGGGTTAGATGCAACCTACAAATCTATCCACAGCTACTGCAGCACGAGTTCGATCCCCGGCCAGGGAGCAACCCACATGGTGCAGCAGACCTCTCCTGTCTGCCCTCTGCTCCCCTCAGCAGTGTATTTCAGCCTGTTCTGTTCCCCATTCTGTCTCTGGTGAATCCTCTTACCCCCACACCTTTGGCCTGTACCCCAGTTCTTGTATGTATGTATATGTATGTATGTATATATATATATATATATATATATATATATATATATATAAAACTTGACAACACTTGAAATTCTCAGACTAATTTTTATTCCTTTTATGGCTATGAAATGGTAACTAAACATAAGTCAATTTGTATTTTCCTAGTCATTAATTATATTAAGCAGTTTTTCATGTTTATATTCCAGTCAGAATTTCTATTTTTGTGATGTTTCTTTTTACTTTCTCTCTCATGTTTCTCTGGGGCCCTTTTCCTTATGAAAATTCCTTGACTGGCAGTGTGTATTTCATTATGAACAATTCTGTTTTCCATACCTCCCAAGCACAGTAAGGTGGCAGGTTTGGCATAATCTTTTGTTGGAAAGACTGGTACTGAACTGTTCTGCTTTGCTCTTTCATATTATGCATTGTGCCCCAACTCTGAGAAAGAAGGAAGCACAACATAAGCAGTCAACCATACTTATTGACTTCATAGGCTCCAAGTGCCATGTGTATTAACTGAATAGACTGACTAAAAGTTTGCAGCCTCCCCTGTCCTGCACTTCATCACTCTAAACAACGGCATTCCCGATGCAGGACTGATAGGCACTCATGTCCACCCTTGGTTCTATAGCCACAATCCATTAGTATTGGCTTAAGGTTAGCATTTTGAATAAAAGATCAATTCTAATATAGTTACATTGACTTCTCTGTCTATCAGAGAGTAGATAGAAAGTTGAGAGGGATCAATAAATTCCAAACAACAAATCAGAAAATACACAGCATATAAGAATCAGTTAGTATATATGGATTTCTCTGTGCTAGTCACTGATTCAAATATAGTAGTCCAGAAATAATGTGCTGGCATCCAAATCTGTAAGTCAACATGGAAACTGACTCTCCAATCTATGTCTTTAGCTGAATAGAAAATAGGAAATAACAAAACTCTTGGCCTTAACTCAAAACCTTACATTCCGTGGGTCTGTGTTACCACTTCAAACTCCTTTCATGTCTTCCCCCCAGGTGTTTTTGTATGACAGTCTAACTTGCCTCATTTTTCTCCTATGCATGTTTTCCAAACACCAAAAACAACACTCCTCCGATTATCAACTTCATCATGCCCTTCTCATGTCTTGTCTGCCTATAAAAGCCATTCTCTAACCAAGGCCCTGACTAAATCTATCTCTTCTCCTAAGCTTTTAGCTACACAGCTCTGAGGATATCTTCCAACTGGTAGTCTTGTCCAGCAATTATTCCCTTTACACTGATTAGAGACTTATCAGAGCTGCCTCATCTTATCTTTCTAGCATGGTTAATTTCTATCTGTGTTAGCTATTCAACAAAATGATACCTGAAGATCAAAGACTGTGTTTGGGGTATTGATGCATGTCCCACCCACTTAGTAAATTGCCTGCATAGAAGTAGATTCTTCATTAAAACTGATTTATTAGTACAGATCTGCACTTTTATTCATATCTCTTGCTAATTGTTAATAAAACTTGTTAATAACAGTTGTTCAATCTCCACTGGGATCCTGATTTCCTTTTAACCTGAGTCACTAATTCAGGCAATTTTTACATTTACATCCTGTTCTTACCCATCCTGACCACAGTTTCATCTTTAAGATGAGCACCGCCTATTAAAAAAAAAATCAAACTCATGTAATATACAGTTAATGTATTCCTGGCTGAAACACATGGGCTAAAGGGCACCCTGTTCCTTCCTGAGTTATATGACTACATCCTGATAACTCAGAATTCCAGCATCCTGCTCCTAAATTTCATCATAAAGACTTTAATTATTCTAAATATAATACAATCATGTTTTTATAGAATTTTGAGATGCCTTTGGGTCTGGAAATTTACAAAGATATAATTAAAGATAACAATTATTAAATAATAAGTTTTTTTTGATAAACAAAGCTTACAAGGGTATAGTGGGAAAACGTGACTAAATAGAGAGGTTCTGATAAGCCTCTCCCCTAAGCACAGTCAGAAGTCAATTATTGCTTACAGAAAACCTCCTCAGCTTATCACCTCCTTTACAAGGATCTTATCACTTTTTATCTGCATTATTAGCTTAATCACCACAGATATGTCCCTCTGACATGGGTGGTTGGTAGATCACTGGACAGAAGTAAGGAAAGGGAGTGAAGACAAGGATAATAAAATTCAGTCAGTTGAATAAGTTGAGGGTGGAGAAGACTGTGTGACATATTCACCTCTCACAGAGCATCTTGCCAGTGAGAGCCAAGTGCAGAGCCATGTGCCCACTGCAACCACGGACATGTCTTCATTCATGGAAATTCTGGCTGTTGGCACAAGGGTAGCAAAGTCCCATACTCCTACTCTAGGGAATGAAGAAGATCTTATATCAGAGAAAGACTCACAATGTCACCACGGTAAGGAGCAGAAAGGAGAAGCATCTGGGATGAAGACTTGTTGGGGGACAGATGCATGGATTGATCCCAAATGAAGAGGCAACCAAAGACAGCCTACCCTGGTTGGCCCTCTCTGCCCCACTCCAAATGGAGACTGAGGTCCTCAAATTCTCTCCTTTCTTCCCCGCCCCCACCTGCCACAAGAGGATAACAAATAAAACAAATCCCCAATGCCCCATGTGGAAAAACAAAATAAGATAACACATATGCCTCAGAAACAAGGCGCCTGGTAACACAAGATTGAAATCTGAAAGAGAAAGCTAAATCTCTAGGGACCAATCTAAAAGACACAGAATTGGACAATCTACTGGACAAAGATGTCAAAATAAGTACAAGAGTCTCATTGAAGCAGGAATAGCAGGTTCTGGAGTTTAGTACTCTGAAACAGAAAGAATTCTTCAACATAGAGGTTAAAGAAATAGTGAATGAAATAAGGGCAAATAAGTCAAGTAGGCGTACGCTTCAGAGGAAAGAATAAGAGAGATTGAAGATAAAAATGTATAAATGACTTAATTGGAAGAAAAGAAATAAAATTTAGGGAACATGAAGGAATTCTGTAAGAAATATCAGACACCATTAGAAGAGGAAACAGACAGATCAAGGGTGATATGAAGAGCTAGGAAGGGGAGCAGAGGACGATTCAAATAAAACCTGAGAACTTCCCAAACCTAAGGAAAGAACTAACTATAAATGTCCAGAAAACTGAAAGAACACCAAAATGTCTATTCAAATATGATGGAGAAATAAAAGATTCCTTCCAAAAATACAAGCTAGGGCCTCCCCGGTGGCGCAGCAGTTGAGTGCTGGGTTGCGAAGCTGCCCGCAGCCTCTGCAGTGCCGGTTCGATCCCCGGCTGCTCCCCGGCCACCGGAGGAGGGTCCCACATGGCGCGCAGACCTCTCCTGCCGCCCGCTGCTCCCCTCAGCAGTGTACTTCGGTCCTTCTGCCTGTTCTGCTCCCCGCTCTGGCTCTGGTGAATTCTCTCACCCTCCCCACGCTTCTGACTGTACCCAGTGCTTGTATAAATAAATAAATTAAAAAAACAAACAAAAAAAAAACAAAAATACAAGCTAATGGAGTTCATAATCACTAGACCTGTCCTACAAGAAATGCTGAAAGAAGTTTTTCTACATGAAAAGAAAAAAAATAAAAGAATACAAAACCTTCAGCAAGGTGATAAGCAGTGACACAGAATCAGAAACAAAGAATAACAACATGAGACAACCACAGAATACTAAAGGTGAAAAGGAGAGAATCTGTAGAGTCAAAAGGTAATGAATGAGTTGATACATGTACACAAAAAAGTCTGTATTAGATTGTTGTAGTGACATCAGGAAAGCTGCTTTTCCAAAGTTACTTTTGGGATTTAACTTCAGTCTCAGTATTGGTTTTGGTTTGGGTAAGGACTTGTTTTGAGCCTTGCAAGTATCTTGGGATCCTGAATTTATACTACAGTTCTTTGTCCTTCATGTGTCCAATATTTTTAATTGCGCACTATTTTTATTTCATCTTACATTGGTATAAGAAGAATCCAGAGCAGAAACACTTCAGGGGGAAAAAAAAATGAAGAAATTGTGACACTACCAGATTAAACCATCTAAACGAAAAAGCAGAGAGAGACACATGAAGGAAAAAATAGAAGACAACTAAAACTTAAAAATAACCAGAAAACAAAAAATAAAAATTTATTATGCACATGCACAACTCTGCTTTACAGATATCAATCCATAATTTGCATAAAAATTCTATGAGCTAGGAATTATTACTCTATGGGAAAAATTCTACCTTGATCACTCTACATCCACTCTCCTCTGTTCTTCACCTTGCTTCAGGCTCCTCGCCTCCTGGTTTGTCACTGAATCCAGCCAGTGGCATATATCAATAATACATATTGGAGAATGGTAAGAAAGAACGTCCAATAATTTTACCTTAACAACTTCCTTTCTTCCAGGATGTGTTTTGACAATGGATACTTTTCTGTACCAAACTCCACAACTTAAAAAATCTGTGAACTCCTAATAGATATAACTCTCCCAAAAGTCTACTAACCACTGTCGCCCTTTACTCTTTAGACCTAGGAGGAATAAAGATGTTTTTGTTGTCAAAATACTTTACTATCTCATGTTAGTTTTCATTAACCTGCTCACACCTTTGCAAATATTCCTTTCAGTAAACTCTTTTAAGTGCAATGTATTATGGCTTAGAAAGCACCCTTCACAAGTAAGGAAAATGAAGCATGATCATTATAAGTTATTGCTCAAGATCAGAGAAATGGCCAATAGCACAACTGGGATTCAAATGTTGGCTGTCTGGCCCCACAATCTGTGCTCCTACCACTTTCTGGGTCTCCAAATTTAGCCAGACAACTGATGTTTGACACTAATACAGACCGTCAATGTCTTCTGGTCAGTTGAAGGCAAGAGTAAGGGCTTCTTTGCCAGGAAAGAAAAATCACCAGATCTATTTCAGAAAGCATGTGGGCAAAGTTAAGAAAAAAAAAAGGAAATATTGCTTCTGGCCATGATTTTCACATAATCTCCTTCTAGGTTTCACTGCTGTCCATTTTTGCAGTTAGACTGTAGATATGGGCAGGCATCAATGTAAGATGAAATAAAAATAGTGCACAATTAAAAATAATGGACACATGAAGGACAAAGAACTGTAGTATAAATTCAGGATCCCAACTAGATACTTGCAAGGCTCGAAACAGTCATTGCCCAAACTAAAACCAATACTGAGACTGAAGTTAAATCCAAAAAGTAACTTTGGAAAAGCAGCTTTCCTGATGTCACTACAACAATCCAGTCACCAAGTTGCTTTACCATGAAGACAGTGTTGTTTTAATATCGTGTGTATTAAATGCCTACAATATGTGAGGGATTTTACCTGCGAACCACTGGTAAATCTCTCCACATGTTTGAAAGGTACATATTATAAGTCTTATTTATCAGGTAGAGAGTAGAGGATCAGACTGATGATATTCTCAGAATGAAAGCACAAATGGACGACCAGTATTCAGACCCAAGTGTGACTCTTAATATTGTGTGTGTGTGTGTGTTTAAAGAGTATTATTATATTCACAGTTGTAGTATACCTGCAATAACTCAAACCTCAGTGCCCCTGAATAGGTGCAAATCACCTTGAATTCAACTTACCAATAACTTTTTCTCAGTTCTGTATTACACGTGCTATGTTAGTAGATGTTTGAGATTATGCAGATACAATAAGATGCATTTACTTTTTTTTTTTTCCTGAAAGTAGCCATCAGTGAGATAGGAAGAGCATACAATTCCACATCTATAGTGGGAATTTTCACAGCTGATAGCTAAGATAATTAAAATTTATTAGAATGATCAAACTCTGCCAATGCAGAATACACCTGGCTTTCTGCAAAACACAGGTCTCTGAAATAATTTGTAATCCCAAAATATGGATATTCATGTCCTTCCCCTGATTACTTCCAAGGCTATTTAAGAAAGGAACTCCTTAATTCTGGATGGGGCTTCTCTTAAGTGTCTCTGCCACCTTTGTCCTCCCATCCTTGGCAATGTGCTCAGCATTAAATTCAGTACTTAATTTTAAAAGATAAATCTTTCCTCAAAAAGTATGGTTAGGTAGACATAAGCTATGAGAGTCTAAAATAATTATTCAATTTCTGTGATCTGCTGTAGATATAACCACAAGCTCTAGCGCGTGGGTTTTTCCTGGCTGCCTGCAATTTTCCACCCAGAAGTAGAGGGATTGTGGATTTCTGCTATTGTAGGAAGTGCTGCTATCAGTGTTTACAAAAATGGCTGAGAAAACCCATGTCTGTCTGACAGCTTTTTACCACATCAATTATAAATGCATTTTCCCTTGGGTGGTATTATCTCTCGCCCAAGGAATTTTCCACTGTCCTGGAGCATTTGCTGAGGAGAATTGATTAGGAAGGCGGCTTCCCAGTAGATGGAGAGAAACTGCAAATGCTTCTGTTTGTTGATGCTGTTGCATTTAGAGCATAAGTACTGCAAGAATGTGAACAATTACAGCTGGAAATTTAAGAGGAAGCTGCAATGACAGGATTGGCAATGGGGCCCTGTGGGGCAGAACAGACCCAGATATGTGTGGCCTGAACATATCTACCTGGGCAGGTGGGCCGGACTTATTTGTTGGTCACAGTGAACAGTTTTTTTATTTTTTTATGTCTTTTCGTTTTTGTCTTATGTCCATGGAATATCAATAGTAAATGAATTATTAATAAGATGAGTTTATATAAAATTACTTTAAATCATTCTGGGTATATTGCTTAAGGCTTTTTTGTTTATATTACAATTAAAGATGATTATTAATCTTCTTCTATACAGAATACAACATGGTAGTATTTGAATATGAAGTAAGGCAATAGCATCTCAACCTTTCAGTGTTATTACCTATTAGGATTAAACGCAAACTTGTTTTATCAGATTTTTCTAGAACATTTAGCTCAAAATCTATATATCGGAAGTATTTAAATATTATTTTAGTAAAGTAACATTAGCTTGTGACATTATGTAGGTTTCAGGTGTACAACATTATAAATAAACATCTGTATATTTACGGTAGGTTTGCTGCCAAAATTCTAGTGCCCATTCTTCACCATGCAATTGACCTATTTGATCCAATTTACCTACTTCTCTTCTTCCATCTGGCAACTATGATTCTGTTCTTACAGTCTAAGAATTTGATTCTAGAAGAACTGTTGTCCTTTTTAAAAGTCCTATTTTCCATATTATATTGTTTTCACAAGTAAGAAAAGTAGAATAAGCAATAAAGACATGAAAAGAAAAATGTTGGGTGCCTCTGAGTATTCTGGGTGATGCCATTTGGACTCTTTAAATACACTCAGACCTGAGTAGTCAGACATCACTGCCAGGAGCCGTTGGTGCCTGTGACGCAGAGATATGAACTATGGTCCAGTCAGGCCTTGTGATGTGATTGCTAAAGTCTCCACAATTCCACCAAAAACACAATGCAAGTTGAATTATATAGAAAACCTCTCTCTCTCTCTCTCTCTCTCACACACACACACACACACACACACACACACACACACACACATTGAATTGGATTCAATTCAATCATTAAACAAATAAACACAGTTCTTATACCAGTTCTTTCTACCTATAATTTATGTTCCTATTACTAACCGTCATATTCAGGCCCTCAGTATCCACTGTCTCAGTGCCTCAGTAGACTTCAAATTGAGTTTCCTGCCTCTACTCTCTCCCTCCCTCCAATCTCAGACTTTGCACAAGATTGTCTCCCTAAACAAGTTCTCGCACAATGCTTTAACCCTACTGATGAGAGAAGACAATGAAAACTTAAACACTCGCTTTCTTACCTACTGATCAAAAAATCAGTTGCCTTTTTCAGGCCTTTAATTACTATCAGCCCTGTGCTCTCTAACCATGTCTAGACATAGGTTTTATCTCCAGCTTACCTTATGTAATTGCATTAATCTAAATAATTTCTCATCTCCATCCACTTAACACAGTATATGTCCTTGAAGATATGACCAACATTTACCTTTTAATGAATTATTTCATCTACCACATGCCAGTTATTTGGTGAGAGATATAAAAACAAGCTACCTAAACATGACTATGACCCTGTGTCTGTGTTACTGTGAAATCTATTCATTCCTCAAGCCAGACACATAGGTTCAAATTTCACTTCCACCCTCTTCTCCCTTTATCAAAGCACAATTTTCTATTGACTTTACTTTCTAAATAGTTCTCCATTCCCTCTCTTCATCTCTCTGTCTTTTCTCCAGGTTTATCCTCCATCTTCCTTTTGCCTGGATCAACACATCCTAAGTGTGCCCTGAACCTGTCCCACCAGCCAAAGCACTCCCTGCATCACCACAAAAATGTCTTCTTAAACACAATTTGACTATTCACTCTGCTCCCTGAAGGCCTTTGCCTAGTCTAGATCATCTTCAGGATATCCTGGGCTTTACAAAACTCTTCTCCACTGCTGGCCCCATCTACTAAAATCTCTCCACATTTACTTTTTATAATTTATGTTCCAGCAAGAACAACGTGTCCATTAGTTGCTCAATAAGACATGTGGATGGTCTCCCTGGTGGTGCAAGGGGTTAAATCTCAGCACTATCAAGCTATCAGCAGCCATTGCAGCATAAGTTAGATCTCCAGCAGGGAGCTCACCCACAAAGCACAGCAGACCTCTCCTGTCTCCCCTACTGCTTCCCCTCAGCAGTGTATTTCAGTAGATCCACCTGTTCTGCTTCTCACTTTATATCTCTGGCCTCCATCCCAGTTCTTGTATGCATAAATAAAAAAAATAAATAAATCTTTAAATAGGGGCATGTGGGTTTTGTATCTTTTCTTCTTTTTTTCTGAATCTTTGACCATCCCCTATTCCACTGTATATAAGTAACTGTACATGACTCATTGTTCTTTATTGTTTGGAATTAGAGCTTGATTTCCTCTAGAAAATGATTTAAAAGCTTGTCCTGGTTAATATTGACAGTCATTTTCACTGCATTGCTTCTCTCCTGCCCACTCCCACAGTGCTTTAGATGTACAGCTATCTATTCATCTTCATGCTATTTCAAAAATATTTGGGTTTGTGGGCCTCCCTGGAGGCACAAGGGGTGAAGATGCAACATACGAAGCTATCCACAGCCACTACAGCATAAGTTAGATCCCCAGCCAGGGAGCTACCCAGCACAGCAGACCTCTCCTGTCTCACCGTCTGCTCTCCGCAGCAGCGTATTTCAGTCAATCTGCCTGTTCTGTTCCCCCCTCTGTCTCTGGTGAGTCCTCTCACCCCCCACACCTCTGCCCTGTACCCCAGTTCTTGTATGCATAAATAAATAAATCTTTAAAAAATGTGTGGGTTTGTATCCCTCCGCAGACAGTGAACGCCTGAGAGCAAATAATTTATTTTACCCAGTTATCTGTCTCCTGCTTCTAATATGCGCTATGCCCTCAATACCAGGTTGTAGAAGGAACCAGTGAGAAGCCCACTTTAGTTTACAGCACATAAAACAGTTATAAACACAACAGTTTAACCCAGTATTAGTTGCATTACATCCAATAATCAAACTATTATTATTTAGTCTAAAGATTCCTTTATGGTAGTCAAAATATTACAGCTAAGGTAAATAATTCTTAGTTTCTCTGGCATGTTAGGCACCATATTAAAAACTATATATCTGCCACAGACTATCTAGAGATACAGAGAGGGAAGGAGTATGTGACAGATGTCACCTTGAACTTGGTGGGTACATTTCAAGTTTATAAGATCAGTCAGTTGCAACTTGCAAAGGTGAATCCAGGTCCAGGTAAATGTTAGCATTAGATATTTGAGTTTTGCAAGAAAAACATTTTCCCTTGGGTTGCTCCTTTTAAATACTATGACCAGAAATGTCCACAGGGAAATCAAAGAAATTGTTTGCCTTTACTACTCCTTGTTATATGTGATATCTATTCCAGAATTGTGACACTGTATTGCTTTTGTTTGGCAAGTACAGATTTCCTAAGGGAACTTGAAGTATCTTTTGAAATGCTAGGGAAATAAATTGTCATCTCATGCAATTAATTGGATAAGAATTTATTTGAAATTTACAAAATACATATTAAGGGATTCTTTAAAATCTGGTCACATTTGCATATCTGCTGTCCTCAATTTATTGTCATAGGAGTTAGAAATAAATGTTTATGTAGAACAAATAAGTGATGCATTAAGACCTGGTTCCATGTGATGGAGAAGTATTTCAAACAAAAACAAAATGTGTCTTGTCAAATAAAAATATGTTTAGACTATAATTTTAAAAGCTACATGAAATAGCAGTTTGGATAATTTGATAATTTCCTTTGTAATTCTCTACTTAAGACTCTTCTGAGTTTCCACAAATTAGAAACAAAGTAAAAATATCATTTAAAATATGGCCAGACTCTTACTTCTAAAGACTGTGATCCTACATTTCAAAAGAGAGCTTCCCTATAGCCATCTTAATCTTGGGTTGCTCTAATGAGCTTATCTTTGATTCTTTAACAGGTATCTTCTACAGACCTATTGTTATCATGGTAATGTCTTAGCAAAGAAGAAATTTAGAAAACGCAAAAATTCTGAGATGATTGAAACACAATCTTAATGCACATACTTTGTAAAATCACAAAGGCAATTTGGGAGACTCATTTTAAGACCATCCCTATCCAGATGTCAGTGGAGGGCAGACAAAGCAAAACAAGGATCAAAGATGCCACTTAGAACTACATGGATGTAGTTCCCATTCCTGGTTTAAAATCTGGAGATTGTACAGTGAGGAGAAACAGAATGAAGTAATCTTAATGTTTTGAAGTCTTCCCTCGCCAAATCCAGCGGATGGAAACCACATGGCAGCACAGAGCTTGGACCAGCTGCATGGGGGGGCGTCTCCACGGCCCCTGTTTTCCTACAGATGGCCCAGTGCGGAGAGGATCAGAGTCCCCCTGTTTGGCCAGTAGCCACTCGCTACCCCAGGGCCATTAGACGGCACTAACTTAGCTTTGCAAAGCAGCTGATGGCCAAATAACCCAAGTGTAATTAAAAGTCATGTTCAGAAAACAAAAAGAAATCCCTGCAGAGCGGTTTCCAGGAGGAAAGCTATCAGGCATCCACACGGGAGGCCAAATACAAAGGATAGAAGAGCCAAAAAATTACTGGGGAAGAAAAGGGACCTGGCTAAGGATGGACGCAGGAAGGAAGGCGCCTGGAAACTCACAGGCTCCAAGAGCCGGGCTGCTCACTGCTGATTAGCTCACCTGAAGGTGACAGGAAAGAAAAAGCAGAAAAATCCCTGCCTTGGACCTGAAACAAGAGAAATGCCCTAAGCTCATTAGCATTAGGGAGCCAAAAGGCTTTGTTCCCATACAAAATTAGAGAGAGAATTATAGAGTAATGACCGTCTTCGGTAAACAGACTTAATGCCTAGATGTGGCTCTGGGCCCCGTGTCCATTATGTCTCCCGTGGACAAAAGGAACATTTGTATTGAAATCTCTGACGTCAGCAAATAAGCTGGGCTGTGCTTTCCCTGGGGGACATGTGATACCTACTGAAACTATGAATAATTATAAAGTGGTAAAACAGTTTTGACAAGAAAATCTTTTGGAAAAACAAACAAAAATCCTTCCGTCATCAAGGCATGTTTCTGTGATTGAGGCTAGAAAGAAACGTGGAATATGTACTCTGGGAAAATTGTGCTGCCAGGGTCTTCTTGTTGGGCAGGTGAGTAACTAAAATCAGAGGGAAACCTCTTCTGGTTGACACATTTTTTTCTAGATTATTTCAATTTGGCAGAAGACATGATCCCTTAATGAAATATGTATGCTATGGGAGGAGAGGAATAAGCAGAATCATTCTCTAAATTATGTCCAGGATATCTGATTTCTGCCTGTTGAGCAGAAGGAGGGCATCATTTGGATAAGTGGTTTTACATAGTAGAAACCCACACAGAGCCTGATTGTTTTGTAAAGCATGTAGGAGAATGGTATTTTGCTTTTTACAAAGGCTGCTTTTAAATGCCCATAGGGTGCTTAGGGATAACACCCATAAAATTAGTTTTGGTCTAAGACTATTTCAATCCAAAAAGCTAGATACACTGTAACTCCAAATGCAGCATGTGGTGGTATAGTTTGACGGAAATGGAGACTATGTGCTATTCATGGGGCTCACTTTGGGAGGATGTGCTCTGGGGGACCCCAAAGATATCACCTCCAGAGCAGCTGAGAGTGAGACTCAATGTGAGGTTTCTGTGAATGTCCACAAGGGGGGAGGAATCATATAGTAAAATTCTGGGTACAGGAATAGCACACAGTGTAAACTCTACAGAGGAAGTTGTAAGCACAGATATTTTAAATCACAGGGAGTGACTCTGACTTTGTTTCTTCTCAGATAGGCAACTCCAGTATGGATGTCAAGAAGAGTGCTTGGATTTTAAAGAGGACCTCAGTATCCCTAAGGAATCTTAGCGAGATAGGATAATTTAAAGCAAGCATGGGGACTGTTTTCAAAATATATTGAATGGAACTAGTGCAGGTAGTTGACTCCTGTTGTGTGTGTGTGTGTGGGGGGGCTAATAGATACAGATGTTTTCAGTGGTCTGAAGCAGCTAGGAGTGATGATTAACAAAATAAACCGAGAACACAATTCTAGTTCTGCCTATACATTACTCAACTTGTGAAATTCACTTTTCTCATTGTGACATGGAGATAACAATATAACTTATGCCAATGATTGCTGTAAGCATTAAATGTGATAATGTCAGCCCCAAGCTTAGCAAAGCATCTGTCACAAGATGACCATTTAAAAATCACAACATAAAATAAGATAAATGAAAGAGACTCAATATATGAAGGATTTTTTTTTTATTTAGTGAACTATATTAGAGAGTCACAGTGAGAAACTTTGAGAATAAGTTTCCTTCCACTAAGAAAACTCAAGGAATACAAAGTCTTAACTCCAGAATAATGAGGATTACAGCAGCTGCTAATGTATAAGGATACTCAAACTCAACAGACCAGAGCTGTATCTGCAGCCTTTCCACCGTGTCTCTAAATGGCAAAGGACAGGTGGTTCCAGATGAACTTTCTCTCTATTATTTTATCAATTTGCCATAGCACACCTCTTATAATACCTGGACAAGAACACATCACACCTGTATGTAAACTTCAAGAAATTCATTTATACAAGTCCAAAGGCCAATTTCGAATTATTAAAGCAAGAGATGATAGAAACAAAGTAGCATGAGAAGTCTCTTTTTTTTTTTTCTCATGTGATGAAGAGTTTGGAAACTGACTGAGCTGGGGAAACAGAAGAAGTTACTGGGATGTGTCTTCTAGTCAGTGCTGGAGGAGACGTTTCTCTCTGGTGAAGAGGGAGCGTGTGTGGGTTACGGTGGCACCAAACCATGGGACTTTGATTTCTCTCAACCAAGTTATTCTTCTCAATTAATCCAAAATACCCCAGATGGCCACATATTTTAAGGGCAGGCAATAATTAAGTAAAACACAGGATTTTTGTGTTTTGATGAAGAAGTTAACTGGTATGCATGCTTGCTGGAGCCACAAGCATATCATAATGCAAATAATTGTCTTTGCCAACCCGAGACCTTAATACTTACTATTCAAGACAATGTTCAAGAATTTAGAGTAGAATGTGATTATTATTTTGGTATAAAAATTATTTGGCTTACCAGAGCAATTCTTAAAACACTGGAATGAAATTTAAGTACACTTTCTACTTTTTTTGAGAGATATAGAGAAAAATAAAATCTCTATGCACAACTTGTCAGAGAAGATTTTCCTAGTAAAACAAAAAATTCAGATATAATCTAGAGATCATTGTAATGATCGCAGCTGGTGAAGGAGGTTAGAAAGTAAAATCAAAACGAAATATGATCTTGCTTGCATAAGTTAAATCCCTACCCTGAAAGGATGTATTTGCCTCCAATAAATTTCAAATACTTGAAGTAGTATTCAAATACTTGAAGTCACTTCCAGTGACTAAAGCCAAAAGCAGAGAACTTTTAGCTTTCTTTCCAGCAATCAGAACTTAGTTATACTTGAAAAAAATCTACATAATTTCTTTTGGAGGTGATTTTTATTCAATAATTTTGAAATTTACATAGATCCATAGTGGCAATAAATCTCTACTGTCTCTCATACAGATGGGTACCATGAATGATGAAGGTTTTGCCCAGCATTGCCTAACTGACTTGAGGACAAAGAGAGAAAATACTGGGACTTGAATTCAACCTGAAGGGTTTTAAAAAACATGCTTATTCCTTGAAGAAAGCTTGCTTTCATCTGCAGTGTAAGCCAAGGAATGGCTGGGACTCTGCTTATCCTCACCTTTGTAATTTAGAGCTTTCAGCACTTGTTGGAATCAAAACAAGAAGTAAGAATCAGCTGGATGTCAAAGTTGTAGCTCCTTGAAATTTACTTCTGAGTAAAAAGTGGCTTATAGACGGTTTATTTTGTACAGTTTGGGTTTGTTTACTTTTTCTGAAAGAAGGCATCTATTTTTGCATGAAAAATGAGAGGCATGATATTTGTGAAGGTTTTTGTACTTAATATATATGAAGGAAATGAATTTCCAATGCAAAAATAAGTATGTGTGTGTGAGGGGGGACTCATTTGTGTTTATGTGGATTTTTCTGTGAAGAAATTTCAGAGTTTAGCAAATTCTCATGAAGACCTGTGAGTAAAAACATCATTGAATAACTGATGTGTAGGGAAACTGTTCTGAATGATTAAAAATAATAGAATAAATGAGTAAATAAGTACAGGAAGTTGAGATGATGAAGGCTATTAAGAAGAGTTGTAATTACACCTTTAAATGCTCTTATTAATAGAAGAGAAGAGGGAGTAAAGAGACTATCTTTTCTGAAGTTGCTTAGGAAATGTCAAGGGTTGGGGCCGAATATGTTCCATGTCTCAAACAAATGAAGCCAATCAACAAATATCACCCCCTCAAGCAGGATGCATTTGAATGTGAAAACAGATCCTTCATTAATCAGAAACACAGAATCACCAAGGTCAATGACTGAAATGCAGAGTCTGATTCACTACATCTGGGGTGGAGCTTGAGACTGTGCATTTCCAATAAGCTCCGAGATGGCAGCTCTGCTCTGCTCTTGCACCCCGAACAGTCAGGGCTAAGGCTAACAAGGCTAACAACAAGTGCTGTGGCAAAGTGAGCGAAGCAAAGGTGGCACTGGGTTTCCCTTGACATGCTGATTTATCATGCTTTGGTGCTTGGTTGACTTTTCCTTGTTACTCATAGCCCAGAGCAAGGGATCACAGCCTCGAATCTGCATGATCACAATGCCCAACTAACTCTCCCCCCAGGCTAAGATTTCATCTCCCCAAACTGTTAAAATTATGATTGTTATGATCATTATGATTACTGTTATTCCCACCACCTACAAGAGACCCTTCATTGGCCCATCCTGGGCCACATTAGACATTAGTCACCTCCCAAAATATCATGATGATCATAGGGCTTTCATGCTTCAAACTTGCCATCAGCTTCAATAGATTTCTTAGGATGGGTTTAAGGCCACCCCCCTCACTCCGCTCCCCGCAACCTTGCAACAATCACCAAAACTTTTATAGAATTAGAGCTTCCCGGGTGAGGCAAATGTCAGCTCCATGCCATTCTATATTAAATGCAAACTTCCACCTACCATTAGCTGACTTAACAAGCAGAGCCATCTCTTGATGAATTATACTGCATCTAGAATGTTTTTGTGTCTTTTCTCTGATTGACAGGTAAGACCTTCCTTCACAGTAATCCTCTGTTGTTCTGTTGATCATAGATTACCAAGCATTAGAGTGTCTAGATCAGGGTTTAAGAGTAGATGTTAGTAATAAAAATACATTCTATAATTGGAACTCTTGAAGGGGATATATATACTAAGACCAAGGATAAATTGACAGATGCTCCTTGTTTTTCTTGTATATCTTAATAATATATTAACCTAGTGTCTTATTCAACTGATAAGAGATGGGTATGTTAGGTTAGAAATAACCTACAATTATAAGGGGGTTCAGTTTCCGCGAGTTGTAGAATTCTTGGGGAAAGTGTACATGTTCACAAATATTCATATCAGCACTATTCATGGGAGCAAAAGACAGAAAGATAACAAATGTCCATCAAATGATGAGTAAATAAACAAACTGTGGAATAGTCATTCCATGGAATATTACTTAGCTCTAAATGAGAATGCAGTACTGCTATATACAACAACACGATGAATGAAAGATGGAAGCAGCATGTTATGTGAAAGAAAAAGCCTGGACAAAAAAAGTCACATGCTGTTGGACAACACTTATATGAGATATCCAGACAAGACAAATCCATGGAGACAGCAGCTTTGTGACTGCCAATAGCAAAGGGGAGGGGAGAATGTGAGCAACCCTGTAATGCATATGGGCTGTGCTTTTGGGGAGAGGAAATATTTTGGAACTAGATAGAAGTACTGATTTTACAACACAATAAATGTAATGCCATTGGACAGTACATCTGCAAGTGGTTAAGATGATAATTTTATATTATATGAATTTTATCTTCATTGCCCAAAATAACACATATTTGGACATTAGATTATCTATTCCTCACTGGATTCATTGGACACAGAAATCTCCCATAACAGCCAGCAGATTGGCTATATTCTCTTTATAGTTACTACCAGGAACTCAAATATCCAAAATAATTATGAGAGCTTCTGACACAGATTTCTAGTTCCTTATGAGACACAGGGCAAGCTAGGGTTATTAGGCAGTTTTAGGGACAGTGCAGGAGGGGACCTCTGAAGAATTAAGGGAGGCTTCAGAGATAAGGACAACCAAGGGAATGTAACCAATTCCACTGGGAAAAACAAACATCCCAGGACCATTGTTAACAAAATGGGAAAAACAAACATTCCAGAACCACGGACAATATCCAGGATGGTCCTGGTTTTCTTCAGGTGATAAAGAAAAAGTGTGGAGATGCTCTCCCGGAAGACTAGGCCATAAAGATAAAGATGTAACAAATGGGGAAAGACAAACCTGTTAGATAAGGAATTTGAAGATCCTCCACTCAGTAGCAAATTAAGTGAGACAGCCGAAAACTGACCAATCACAAAGAGACTGGTGGAGCTTTAGAATAATCAGGGAAAGAAAGTGTATATTCCCTGAGACACGACTCCACTTTGGCTTCCTTGCCCCTCCCAGGCCTGGTTTCCTGGCCTGGGAGTCCCACTTTATTTCTGCTCTTTTTCTCCTCAATAAACTTTTTCTTTCTCTAAACAAACCTGCCTCTTCTCACGTGCTTGCCTGAGCATCTGCGAAGTTCCTGCTGCGGCTTCGTGAGACACCAACCCGTGGGGGTCTAGTGGCTGGGGCTCAGCGTTGCCCTGCAGCCTGGGATCTGTTCCTGGCTGGGAGACTAGGCCTGACAATTCCGGTATCACTTACAAGGGAGCATGTGATACAAATTTTCAAATCCTCTATGATAATCTCACCAATTCAAATCAATCTATCTAGAATTCCAGGCTCTTCATAATATTATTTATCTTGACAAACCTTATTTAACAGAACTCCCCAAATTTTGACCTCTGCTCCATAGATTAGTCACCTTGGAATTTCACAATTGCATGAACATGCATTTCACCCCCATGTCTTTCTTCATGTTATTCATCCCAGCTGAAATATGTCCTATCCTCACTAGATGCATCCTATCCTCTAAGCACTGGGAGAGTTGCATCAGTATTCATTGCACCCCCTTTTTTTAAAGATTTTTTTATTTATGTGTATAAGAACTGGGGTATGGGCCAGAGGTATGAGGGGTGAGAGGATTCACCAGAGACAGAGTAGGGAGCAGAAAAGGTGGATTCACTGAAATACACTGCTGAGGGGAGCAGTGGGTGAGACAGGAGAGGTCTGCTGTACCATGTGGGCCAGCTCCCTGGCAGGGATCGAAATCATGCTACAGTGGCTGTGGATAGCTTCATAGTGCTGAGACTTAACCCCTTGTGCCACCAGGGAGGCCCCATTGCCAGCCTTTTCAGAATTATGTTCTTTCCTACTGAAAGAATGAGGGATATTTGACCCTATAGCTCCAAGATATTTGTGTTGGCCTTGTCTCCTCAACCAGTTTGTGACAATCAAGATCTGAGACTATCTATGTCAGTATGTCTTAGATAAGAGGACAGACTACTGATTTCAAAATAACTGACTTGTTTTTTCCAAGAATGATTTACCCAGAAAAGATAAGTATTAACCTAATAAATAATTTCACAGCTTGTTTCAGGAATTTCCCACAGATCAATTTATGAGACACCTAGGAAGGAGCTTACTTATTAACCACAGTTTACTTATCAAGATTCACTTCAAGTCCTTCACTCTCTGCGTCTGCCATTCTAAGCAATCATATTACAAATTCTGTCCAATCCCAATCAACTCCTAGACCTTGAAACATCTGCCTTAAACCACTTAAACTCAGACCCTAAAGCCCTACAAATATTTGAATATTGGTTTCCCTAGTTCAGACATTGCTGAAACACTATCAAGATGGTGTTCTCCCTTAATGCAGTAAATCCTAGCAAAGGTTAATTTTTTTTTTGCTTGTTTAGGAGATTTCTAGTGATAATTTGGGGGAGTTGAGCACCCTAAAGTATGAACAGGGCTTCCTAACACCGCTTTATCCACCCACCCTGGTGAATAGAGGGGGAAGCATTTCCTAGAGGAAAAATGGCAGGAGAGCAGGGCTTGTGCATGAAGTGTTGAAAAGAAAAAAAGAAAAGAAAAAAAGTAAGCAAGCAAGAGACAGCCTTGGGTGTCATCTGATAAAGAAATTTCACAATGTGAGTCATCATCATGTGAACAGCATGTGTTGTTAAGAGCAAAGACCTTGAAAGTATCTGGTTGTGAGTTAGAACTTTTCTTCCAATTATACATACAATTATTAGCCACCTTCTGGGACATATAGTTTCAAATAGAATGGGCTCTTTCCTGGAAGTTTAAGGTAATCCTTCTTAAGTTGGAGCACAGATCTCTAAGGAAACCAGAGGATGCAAGGAAGACCTCTGGAAGAGGGACCCCTCTCTCTCGGGGGAGTACCTAGGAGGGCAAGGAAGACCTCTGGAAGAGGGACCCCTCTCTCTCGGGGGAGTACCTAGGAGGGCTGAAGTGATTGAACAATCACTGACACCTAGAATTCTGCAGTGAGTTCATCTCTCCATTAACATGCTTAGCACTGATTATTTCCAATTACATTCTTGTGCATCACTGGTGATAACCACATGGATTATTCATTACATTATGACCTGAAAATTAAAGGAAGAATGAAGGTTTATAAATAAGAGAAATAACTGACTTTAAACTGGTGTGTCTGGGGAAGAAAAATCCAAAGCTCAAATGGAAAATCTCTTAATCATGCTTTCAGGAAAACCTTAGGATGATTACTAGAGAGGAAATTATAAAGGATACTGCATTTCAGTATTAGGGGGCAGGAAAGGTGTTTTTTAGACTAAATCATAAGTACAAAAGCAGGAAGCATAAAGTGACAGTGTATTTTGCACCTGCCCTCTTCCACATGGTATATACTGTAGATTGAATATTTGTGTCCCCCAAAAATTCTTATGCCAAAGCCCTAATGATGTTATTTGGAAGGGACCTCTGGAAGGCACTAGGTTATAAGGGAGCGTCTCAATACCAGGATTGGTGTTCTCATACAAAAAGAAGAGAACAAGGCCCCCTACTCTCTCTACCATGTGGGGACACAGAAATACAGCTGATACATCAGAAAAAGGGTTCTAATCAGAGACCCAGATGCCTGGCCATGCCGGCATCCAGGTCCTGCACTTCTATCCTCAAGAACTGTGAGAAATAAATATCTGCTGGTCAAGCCAACTGGTCTATGTAATGTTGAAACAGCCTGAGGAGTGGCGATCACAAGAGTGGGGAATGCAGCACCTGTTGGGAACAATTTTCCTTCCATTTGTGAGATAAGGGAGCAGTCTCGAGTCCATGGAGAGTATAGTAAGCTGACAAAAACTATCAGAGGATCCTTACCTAGAAATGAGATTCTATTTCCTAATTACTTTTCCCCCAAGATATTTTCATCTACCTTCATTATAGCACTCAACCTGCTCTGATGTACTTCCTGCTTACTCAGCTTGATGGTGGACTTTTCAAGGGCAGGAGCCTCACACAGTGCTGCAGTCAAAGTGCCCCACAAATTGCCTGGCACTTACAGGTGCACTTTTAGAGTTGGTGCATGGATTCACACAGTCTTAACTCACCACTGGCTTTACATCTGCTTTCTTCACAATCTTAGAATTTCCAAGCATAGCAGGACATTGCAGAATTTCTGGCAGATTTTCTACCTATCTTTTCTTTTCTAATTACTAATCACTCAGTCTAGAAATGCCTCCTGGAGGAGCTTCTTAAAACATTTTTCTTCTAAGGACTCAAGAATAGTGAGCTCTGTCATCCTAGTACTTTGGGAAAATAGTAAAATTCTTCTTCTAATATTTGGTCATAAGTTAAATGATACATCTGTAGATAATTCATAAAATAGGTGTATGTAAACCTACCTTAAGAAAAAAGAAAGAAAAGAAAGGTTTCCAGGTCAATGAGATGATAAGAGTAGCTGAGTACATGAACAAGGTCAGGCAAGACTGCTGGGTGGAAGAGTGTTGGACCCTAACTTGGACCCTATCAGGACAGTCAGAGCCACCGGTTCTGGTGGTGGGACCTGGGGGAGACTGGTTTGCTTTCTCCAGAAGCCTCTCTCCCCTGCTACTGAAAACCATTGAGCAATTTTTCAACATGACTATGTGGACCTCTTTCTCACTCCTTCCCTGACCCTAGATCTTATAATGCTAACCAGGCCACTGACATTCCTTCCTGGGACGTCTTTAAGCTGCTAGTAGTCTTCTTGGGCTCTTTCTTAGGACCATATTTATGGAATTTGGCAGAACAGCTGAAAGATTTTACATGAATCATGTTCCATGTAACTTGGTGGCCTGCCCCCCTCCACTTTGCCTCTGTCGTTTTATATCACCTTTCATCATTAATATAAATGATAAGACATTTGTTGTTTCTAAAATACAGATTCCCAGGGCCTGCTTTTTGGATTCTGAGAGCAGTCCTGAAGTTACATGTGCCAGTGAATATTCTTAAAAGCTCCCTCTGTGATGTTGAGTCAGCCCTGGCCTGGTGACACATGACTCAGAGGAGTGCGGCTTACAGACTAAGAGCACCAAGAATGGCCTGTTTTTGCATCTTACCTGGGAAGTAAATTATTATAGAGGTATCCGCTTTATTTATCTTCATTTCCAACACATCGCTGGGGAAACAATAGTTAAGACACCTCATCAAAGCTCTCGTGGCTTCCTTGAGGCATAAGTTCCTGTATAAGTAAAGAGCAAGGCTGGAAGTTGAAGGGTTAAGTCTGTTTTCACCCAAACATAAATGAGGTAGAGGAAGAGAAAACAGATTCTGCCCCTGGAGGTTTGAAAGGACTTAAATGTTAGCACTAACATATTGAACCTAATTCTCAGCTTCAGAGGTAGTCAGGGCAATCACCCAAGAGATCAATGCTTGCTCTCCCTGGGGACAGACACTCTCCTGCCTGTCCTATTCCATCCCCTAAACCTCATTTCTGACCAACTGCCCAAGACAGAGAATCGTTGTTATTGTTTTTTTTCTTCTTACTTTTCTGTGAAAAATTCATTTAGGACATAACATCATAATTCTCCACTCCCACTCATTTTTCTTCTTTTGGTGAAAATCAATAACCTATAGGACTGGATTTTATGAAGGTTGAAGCAGTTAGGAGAAAATAAAGGAATGAATCTTTTGGCTCATCAGATTTCACACACCCACCCACTTACTCTCTTTGCACAAGCCAGGAGAGACCTAGGGACACCCAGGCATGAAGGCTATGTGTTTTGGAAACCACACAGAGAGAGACAGAGAGCTAGGGAGGAGTGGGGAGAGAGAATGAACTACATGAATGCAGATGCCTAGATTCTGGTTACAAAGCTTGTTCCATGAATAGAAGCCAACCAGTAAGTATATGTTTACTGCTCAATGACTGACTTAATGAATGAATTAGCAGATGAGCACCCAATGGCAAATGACATAATTCAAGTTCAGAAGATGTTAAAAACATATCAGAAGACTCTAATATTCTTGTTAATAGTATCTAAAGAAATCTGACCTCTTAAATCACAGGGTATGACGAGCAAAACAATATTGAAAGGTGCTTAACATGACAGTGGTACGTTAGGGATGTTGGACTAGGAATTAGAATTATGAACAGTCCTGGTTAGAATAGTATCATGTTCCAAGCATGTGATGAAGGTCAGACTTGGGACAAGAACAGTGGTAATGGATAAAAGGGGACAGCATGAGGTAGAATATAAAAAAAAAAAAAGTAATATGAGAGTTTCTAGAAAGATTGGACTATGGAATGAAAAACAAACAGTAATCTTGGGGAAGACACTTCAAGAAGTTCTCTTCTGGCATAAATTTTACATATAGTTAATTTTCATCTTTGGATTTTCACTCTGATGAGTACATACTGTTTGTGGACTTTGCACTTGGACTTTATTTTTGTTTATTTGGTGCTATCTTTCTTTAGCATGGCTGTTAGCTTCTTTGGGAAATGTGTCTGCTCCCAAGAAATTAGGAATCAGAGCTTTGGTTCCAGATATGTGTTTGAGAAGCTTGGGGTAGTTGACAAGGAGGGATGAGAATTCCCTGGCTGCATCAAACATTTAAAATGGGTAAAGTTAAATACAAGTTTTAGGAAAAAGCCAGGGTTTAGAACTAAGCATTATATACACTACAATGGATGCACCACCTGCAGGGTCAGGACACAAAGGTATGAGGCCACAGGGCTGAAACCAGAGATGCAATGAATACATGAAATGTCTAGATCAGGAATAGGGACAGTCAGAGTGATGAAGGTAATAATATACTCTTAGTAATTGCTGTGTGCCAATAATATGTTAAAAGTTTTAACTTGTTATTCTTACATCAATATTGAGGAATATATTCAAAATTAATAAGAATGCCTAAGTAATTTTTTTTATTTTACCACTATGTTTATTTCTTCTCTAGCCTCAAGCTAATTAATGTTAGAATAAATACACTTAGTAATATGTTTTACCTCAGAAGAATAAAGTGAATAAAAGAGAATGCAACCAGGGTCAAAACTGTCTGCATTTATTTTCAATAATGGGGAGAGGTTGAAGAAGTGAATGACAATTTACCCTAATGGAAGAAGATACCATCCTAGTGGCCACCTGACTCCAGAAATCTCTGTCCTTCCCAAACACATTATGGTGTCACCATGGACCTGGAGAGATTGCTTTGGGTGTTAAAGAATGGACTTAGAAGTGTTGTGATGCAATCCTGTTAAAATTAAACCTGAGAGGCAATTATGAGAGGAGGTTGGGGCTACCTTATTAGATACCTCTCACATATTTTTAAAATATATATGCATTGGATATCATCATGCACATTTTAGATAGAGACACACATGCATCACTGGAAAATTCAGTCGAATTGAGGACACAGAAGAGTAAAGTCAGAGTTAGCAATCAGAACACTGAGTCCCAGGAGAAAGGGATTCGTGTGGTATCGCAGGAATACAGAAAGGAACCATCTGTCAGATTGGAAGGTCACTGAGACTTCTGGACAATGCAATTCCTGAGTTAATCTTGAAGTTGTCTAAGAGAGTAAGCACATCTTAGAAGCAGAAAACGCCTATGGAACATTAGTATAATGGCAAATTTACTAGAGTACAACTAGCTTGTCTTCATTCCAGATGGAGGAGAGAAGGTGATCATCCTTTCTTGGGGTTGTGAAGAACATCCTTACAACTGGGACTCTGCATCAATGGAATGGACAGCAAGAATCTTTATTGTATCTACTAAGGAAGACAGTCTTGCCTCCACCAGTACATACAAACCATCAAAGAGATGCACTTTTCTAAGATTAAGTGCTGTATTAACAGTTACATTTTAGAACACATCATATATCTAAAAAAATAACCAAAAACTTTTGCATAACACTTGCCCTAATCTCCAAGAGCTCAAGTGTTCCAGTGAGTTTGGGTTCTCTGCACTTTGTGTCACAATTCTTTTGAAATAATTTCTCAGAGTCACTCGCTCAGGCCTCCCTGTAAGACTAGACCACCTTGAAAGATTGAAACTTTCTTTGGATGACAGTCTTCACCTCCAAATTTTAATCCTATAAATGGGGAAAATTTTTTCTACAAATGATGGTGACCCCTTGGTGGGGGAAGGACACAGATTTGGTCCAGATAAAAAGGAAGCACCCTCTGGCCTATTTTCTTCCCCTTCTGCTCTTCTCCACACCCCTGTGCAGCTTCCTGGTGCTCTACGGTTCTCCCAGGATCACCCCTGCAGCCTCCACACTGAACCACTGACATGGTCAACATTTGACAATGAGCCCAAGGCTCAAGTTTTCCCAGAGCTGATTATCTTAGATCTAAGAAAGTATTTATTTGTAAGAGATAACTAGGCTTCAAATCTTACTCATGTAATTGTGACTTCGCATATTTTGATATGACTTTCAGCCCTAAAGAATTAAAGCAGATGCTTCAAGTCCAAGGACTATCCAGGGCATAGCAGGAAGTGAAAACAGCAGCAATAAGATGAAGGTACAATATTAAGTATGAATGTTAGTAAGACTGATAAAAGGCTGCAGAATATTCATTTATCTCAGACTCAGAGTCATATATTCCTCAAAGCAGGATATTTTTGAATCACCAGATATCATATCCTGAGTCTCTGTTCTTTCTCATTCCAGTAATTGTGTTGGATTTTTCCTTTTAAGAAATCAAGCCCTCAGACATTGAGATTAGCCAATATATATTAACAAGGCTAACACAGAATAAGGTGAATAATGTAATTTTCCTTCAATCAAGTATATCAACTCTTGATAACTTAGGGTATTTTTTTCACTTTCATAACTTTTTTATTTTATTTTGTATAATTTATGTCATTTTTCATTTTTGCACAATGTATGCATTTTCTTTATTGTATCTTACTTTTTTGTGTGCAAAAATGAAAAATGATGTAAGAATTATATAAAATAAAATATTAACAAAAAAAGCAGGGTATTTTTTTGATGCCTGTCACTAGCTCACCCATTATCTGGAATAGACTGCAATTAGCAAAAGCTTATATCTTTTCCTTCTACACCAAGAACATAATGTGGGGATGGACAGAGACATCTCGGGAATAAGAAAGTGAATCTTTCTTGCCTCCAATACAAGTGCTTCTCAACTGCCCTCTCTTTATTATCATTAGGTAGTTACAACCCTGAATTTGACAGCATAGATACATCTAATTAGAGGATTTGGGAAGTCAGTTTAAATGCAAAATCTTTAGGGTAAATGCCTCTGAGTCAGACTACTTGAGTCACATTCATATGATAGAGTTTTAAAAGCCAAAATTAAAAAAATAAAAATAGTACCTAGATTGTATATTTTAACATCTGGAGGAAGGTTCATTTGTTACCTGGACTCACCTCCTGTCACCCCTGCTAAGTCTTAATATCTTCTGGTGAAGAAAACACTTGTCCCCACTAAGAAGGCACAGTGGGGATGACAAACCAGCACAACCTTTCCTTTCTCTATTCTTGCCACAGAATTACCCAGTCATTCAACAAACTTTGGTAAGTGCATCCTGAACACCTAGGCATTCTCTCAGCATTATAATAGAAGAATCTAGTTTTATACTGTGTATGGTGACAGCTGTTAACTAGATTATTGTGATGATAATGTTTGCAATACATACAACACTGAAGCATCATGTTGCACACCTGAAACTAATATAAAGTTTTATGTCAATAAGAAAAATAAAAGGATCTACACAGCCACCCACTCTTGAGTGGTAGCTACTTGCTGATTTGATGGTCAGATGAACATATAGCAACTTTTCCTTTCTAAACTGATGTTTTCTATTCTGCATGAGGCTCTTTGATGGTTTCCTTTTATGTAGAACCTAGTCTTGGAAGAGGCCTCTAAGCTCGGAGTAACAGCAGTGAGTCTATGCAATCCCAGAGCAATACTGGTCTACCCAAAGACAGAGCACTGGAGTAGACAGTGTGAGTTAGGAATAGCTGATTTACACATGGTCAATTGCCCAGAAGAATTCACAATAAAAAATATGATATATCAAGAGTAATGTAAATCCAATATGGAATGGATTCACCAAAAAATGAATCCATTTGTGTGAACCTGAAACCTCAGCTTTTTCTTTTTTACAAGGGACACAAATCCACCTTCTTTTCTTATCTAATATGATGATTCCATTATGAGAACAGAGAGGGTAATACAAATGTGATCATTCACAGCATCAAGGAAAGTTGCCAAGAAAGCAGTAATTCTTTACACAGCACAATGTTCACCCAGGAATCAGCACCCACAAGCAGAGGACACTGAAAATAGAAATCACCCAGAAATCCCTGGATGTTCAATTGTTTGTGATGAGCAAGTATACCTGGTTGCAGAGAAGAACTTGGGATGCATTCTGTCTTCTCTGCCTGTCCCAAAGATGGGCTCATCCCAGAACCAGAATGCTGGGAACCATGAGCTAAGGCAACAGTGCAATGGCCATGTCTTCTATAATTACTGGGTGCTTCTCAGAGCCTCTAAGATTTATGTGCCTGTCAAAACAAGGGAACTGTACAGAGTATGACCAAATACACCAGTTTTCCCACATTAATTGTGGTTACCCGTACTTCCTTTCAGTGTCAAAAATGTCATTTAGATGGTTAATTATATGGGAATCACTCACTATACCCTGCCTTCAGAGGACATGCAGAGGGAGGCCACAGACACCATTTTTCCTTATAGCAGAATTCACAGTAAGGCCAAAAAAGTAGACTGAGGTAAGTCATGGAGAATACAAACACTACCTAAACCAAACAAGTCAAAATACGCTTCCATGTTTTGCAAATAGTGACCTGTTTTCAGTTCAACCTGGCTTCATTCTAGCTTGATATCTGATCCACATGCATCCTGGTTTATTGCTTTACCAGATGATAATCTGTATCATTTAAATTAGATGCTTCTGGAGGGCAACATGGCATAGTCAAGATGATGCTGTTGATGAGGATAGAAACCTCTTTCCATACTTTACAAATGATCCATGGCAATATTTCAAGTGATCTCAAATCCTGTGAGTTACCCTAATTTTATAGGCAAAGAAACTGACTCCCAGTTCAAGAATGAGCATTAGTTTGTGTTGAATTAGTTGGTGTTGAATTGTTGGCACTAGGACTTAGCTGGTTTCTCTGAATGTACATTCAAATCCCTGTGCACCAGAGTGCACCTGTAATTCACTCCTAATGGTTATGATTACAATAAAGAAAACCAAGGCACAAATAGAATGGGAGCAGAAATTACTTAGGAGGCTTTTTAATTATCTCATAAATTCTCCCTGTCAGCCCCAAAATCTCACCTGAGTTCTTTCCCTGGCTCATTATCTAAGCTAGAAAAGTCTTCCTTCAAAAGCCTCATATCCTCCACAAGTTATTCAAGTTTTCATGACCTCCAAGAAGCCTTCCTTGGTGCCTCAGGTACAAGGCAATTTCTCTCTTCTCTAAGCTTTCAATATTGACTTGCAAACACTTTCATTTGGAGACTCATTCATTAACTACTTTTCTATGACTCTTATTTCCTGAGTATCTTTTGAACTTACCATGGACAGAAATTACAAATGTTCATTGCTGCAGCCCCAACTTCCCTCCACCCACCCACCCATACCAAAAGCAAGACATGAGAGACATGGCAAGCAGACACAACAATGGACAACATAGGATGATCAAATCCTCTTGGGAAGTCCTGGTAGCCTTGTCTCTGACTGTGAAACTCATCCTCTGACCGATTTTAGGCCCCTGAAGAGCTGTGAAAAAGAATACATCAGGTCAGGGATCCACCAGCACAGGCATCTGCCTTTTGTCCTCCCTGGCCTCTTACACAACCAGTTCTAAAGGGCTCTTGTCAAGGGTGGGTGGAGCGAGGCAGGCCTGAACAGATTTCCGCAAGGAAACCTCCTTCCCTGGGGCGGGGATGTGTTAATAACTGTGACAATCCTTGAATTCTGACGTGTTCAAGTCTGTAACCATCATGTGGATTAAGCACCATTTCTGCCATGGACCACAGTGCCCATCCTTGTGGGGTTTCAATATCAATCGTGGCAGGTTCTACAATTTCAAACCTGTTAATTTGACTCAGATTTCCAAGTGTTGGAGAAATCTCAGAGGGAGGCTCAGCAGGAGGGATGCAATTATAAAACACTTTTACACACCATTAAAAGACAGTAGGTGTCCGTGCATGTAAGCATATGTGTATGTGTCTGTAATTTTGTGTGCATGTGTATACGTATGTGCACATAAGTGTGTGTATATGTGTGTGCACGTTCATATTTTAGAGCCTGACAATTCTCTCTGCCTGGAATACTCATTCTCGAGACATGCACATGGCTAAATCCCTCACCTCCTTCAAGTCTTTGTTCAAATGTTACCTTCACAAGGAGACCAATTTGACTGTTAAATGTAAGATTGGTATTGCCCTTCCCTGCTAGCTCTTCCTGAATTCTTTTCCTTTTTATCCCCCTCCTTTTTATTTTATAAAAGATTTATTTACTTATGCATACAAGAACTTGGGTACAGGCCAGAGGTGTGGGAGGTGACAGGACTCACCAGATACAGAGTGGGGAGCAGAACAGGAGGACTGACTGAAATACACTGCTGAGGGGAGCAGTGGGCAAAGGAGAGGTTTGCTGTGCCATGTGGGTCACCTCCCTGGTAGAGGATAGAACTCATGCTATCGTACTTGTGGATAGCTTCATAGTGCTGACGCTTAACCCCTTGCACCACCAAGGAGGTCCCATCCACTTCCTTTCTAACGTCTCATAAAATATACCCATGTAGTCCATGTGTTATTTAGTGTGTATCCTCTCCCTGGAATGTAAGCTTTATGTGGATGGGAGCTTTTGACTGTTTTTGTTCACTGATGTATAGCAAGCAAGCACCTGGGACAGGCCAAGTGCTTAGTAGGTACATTTCTATAGAATGGAGCAGACTAGAAAGAATGAATGAATATTGCATGCCTACCAAGCCTTGGGTGTTCCAACGTTTTACCTAGAGATAGTGCAGTCAGAGAAAGTGCCAGATGTCCCTGGTCACAGAAATATATGGCAGTGTGCAAATGAGCTCAGACTTTTGGTATCTAAGAACTGAGTTCCAGATCTTCTCTGCCATATGGGACCCATTAGGGTTTCATCTGTATAAGCTTTGAACCGAGTTTACTAGAGGAGGGATGTGGGTATTTCAGGAAAAAAAATAAATAAATAGGGGCAAATATCAGGTCGACCTGCACTTGGAAAAGCAAGACCCTGAGCTTCCCAGAGAAGCTTCCTTTACTCACAGTCCCGGGGTCTTTCCAGTCTAGTTCTCTGAAACACTCTCCCTGGACATCGGCCAGGGCCTGCTCCAGAATACACTCAAGTATAAACTGAGTCAGTGCATGAAGGAACAAAAGCCATCAAGGAATAGCCAGTTCACCAACCAAGGCCCTAAACCCAATTCCTCATTTTTTAACAGAGGAGCTGATGTCTTCGAAGATCGCCTCTAATAAGCCATGCCTTTGTGAATCTCTACTCTAACTGAGCTGGTGTCACCAGTGTAACTGCTGCTCCTGACCCTGGAGTGTCTGGCACAAATTTTGAGACATGGTGGCTAATTCAGAAAATGATCCAGAGGAAGAGGCATCCGAGAGTAGGACAGGCTGGGCAAAGCCTTCCCCTCCAATCCCCAGGGTGTGTCCTTGGGCAGCTACTTAGTATCTCTTTATAAAATAGGAATAGAAGCATCTCAATCCTAGTGTCATTATGAAGTTCAAGTAAATTAGTACCATGTGAAATCTCCAAATAGCGCCTGATACAACAGGGATCTTGGCAACAGCTAGATGTTCTAAGCTAGATGTTGTTCTGAGTTGTTATGACACTGATTTTTGCGATTCCTCGCCTGCAATGCTGCTCAGTCACACATTTCTGACAGATTTAGCAGATTAAAGGAGTTGTGCACCAGGAGTCCAGGAGCTCAGGTCCAGTTTCACTCTGTCCAAAATTAGCCATGTCATCTAAGGCAAATCACTTTTCCTTCTGAGCTTTGGTTACTTAAGAGGGTTATCACCAGACTCACATGCGATCATTGAGATAAATGTACCTTATGCACATTCTTCTAAGACTCTTGGGGTTGTCGTTTCTCCTTGACCCTGTGGCAGATGCCAGAGAGTTGATAAAAGCTGCACAGGGGATTAGAGCTTCTTCATAACTGGTTCAGGAGCAGGCACAGAGGAAATGTGCAGAGACTCGGGTGCTGGCCCCCAGGCACAGTGGCTGACTGCACACAGGTTGGCTATGGACAGGAGAAAGGTATCATCTGCTACTGGATTGACACTCAGTGGAGGGAAAAGCCACCTTAGGCACAAGCACAACAAGATGGGGACATGACAGTGAAATTTTCTCTTTCCCTGTCTTCTGTGGCACTTAACTTGCTGAACTATAATTGCAGGATTTCCTTATCTGTATTTCCTGCCAGAGGGTGAGTTCACTGAGGGCACAGACTGGATATTTGTATCTATAGTCAAGCATCTTGCAAGGCACCTGATACAATAAATATTTGTTGTATCAGTAAGACAATAAATAAATTGGTAACAGAGCCCCGATTGTCAACAGGACATTAGTGTCAACTGGTATCAGTAAGAACAAAACTCACGAGTGACTTGGCTGCGTGTTGCTCTGTGCAGAACTGCACAAGCACCGTGATACCACTTTCCAATTAATCCCCAGGGTGGGAACTCAAGTAGGTGTCCCTCTCTCTGTTTCATGAATGGGAAAACAAAGGTTCATAAAGAACAAGAAACATGAACAAGTTGACAAAACCAGCAATCAGAAGAACCAAGCTTTTCATTGATGGCTGCATGAATCCAAAATGCTGGTACAGCCCAGGGTGAGGTATTCAGCCTGTGAATGGACTAATCAGAGGCCCCAAGCCCAGAGGTAACCTCAAATTGAAGTAGACTGGGATCCCACAATGTTCTGCTTCTCCACCTGAATTTTAATTTTGTAAAGCACATATTGTTAAAAATCTTTGAAATGCTAGTTTTCTCAGCACCAAGTCTTTACTTGAGTTGGTTTGGCAAATCCATGAGACAACCTGTCCTCAACAGCGCCACTGACAGCCACCTCCAGGAGCCCTGAGCACGGGCAGCTGGGGAGGGGCCGGGGCCTTCCGGCTCGGGAAATTCAGTACAGGTGCTCTGCTCTTTCAAAAACACAGTTCTTCCAAAAATTCAGTCTAACTGAATCTCCATTTGCCACTACATTGCAAATCAGAGTTTAAATGGCACTCTATGCAATGCTCCACAAAAGCTGTTCTAGTGGGAAGCTGATTTCTAGCTTCATGCCAAAGATCCTGGGCCTGTTTGTTAACAGGACTATTAGCTGAACACCAGGCAAAATTTGGGTTCGTCAAAGCACTGATTTGTTTCTTAGGTGTCTGATAATTGCAGACATTGGAAATTCTGAAATAAAATAGGACTCTCCTGGCATTATGGATGAATTTAATCTGGTAACAATTAACTTGATTAATCCCACATGAGAGGCTGAGAGAAGCTAGAAACAGAGCAAAATGATCCATTTTTAAAGTCCTTTTCAGAAAAGAACTAATTCAGGATAATTTATTCACACAGTCCCATTATAATCTCAAAAGGCAATAAATGAAACAAGAATTGTTATTTCTTGGGACCACTGTTTCCAGAATTGTTTTTACGTGGATTAAATATGGGGAAGGGATTGACAATCCTGGAGAATTAAGACCCATGTGTCTCAAAGGATAGCAGTGATATAGCAGGGAAACCAGAAAAAAAAAACAAACAAGAAAGATGCTATAGGGCCTCCCCGGTGGCGCAGGGGTTGAGCGCTGGGTTGCGAAGCTGCCCGCAGCCTTTGCAGCGCCAGTTCGATCCCCGGCTGCTCCCCAGCCACCGGAGGAGGGTCCCACATGGCGCGTAGACCTCTCCTGCCGCCCGCTGCTCCCCTCAGCAGTGTGCTTCGGTCCTTCTGCCTGCTCTGCTCCCCGCTCTGGCTCTGGTGAATTCTCTCACCCTCCCACACTTCTGACTGTACCCAGTGCTTATATAAACAAAACAAACAAATAAATAAAAATCATAAATAAATAAAAATACATGCCTCTTAAAAAAATTTAAAAAATTAAAAAAAAAAAAAAGAAAGATGCTATAGGAAGAGGTGTGAAGAGGCAGAGGCTGGTTCAGAAGACTCCTTTGGCCCTGAAGCCCTAACTACTGAGCATCTAGCCTCCTAGGCCATGACCAAACCGTAGTACATTGATTTCCCCAGGCTGGTGCAGATTTGAAGAAAATCTGGATATTTAAGGTATGGAATATCTAGCATCAAGACAGGTGAAAATTCAACAACTCTAAGAGCATTACTGAAAAAGAGACAGCTACAACCTGGGGGCAAAAACACTCGAGAACTGGAAGATCCTCCCAGGATAAGTTCAGAGTAAGATCAACAGAGACCAGATGTCAAAGATGAGAAGCAGTCAGCACACCAGCTGCCTGGTGTGATGCTGCTTTGGACGAGAGCTCCAGGTTCAAGTCCACGGTCCTCTACTGATTTATCAAGGCTTGTTAAAGGGCAGCAGCTAAGAATAAAAGAATGAACCATACCTGCATGGTCTCGTTTCTCCTGAAGCTGTATTGTAGCAGAGAGAGAAGATGCAAAATAGAAAACAGATGATTGCAGGTTGGTAAAAGGGACCTGTCACAAGTCACTTGGCCTTATTGTGTCTCTTTCCTTAATATTCAGAAACACAAAATAATACTCACCTTGCCTAGATGACAGTGAAGGGTGAGAAGCAAATGGAAAAGTTCATGAGAAACATTAACAATTCTATCCAAAGAAGATGTTATGTTATTGCTTTAAATTGCTTTGAAAAGGATGATAAAAAATTACAGTAATTAACATAAAAGAAAAGAGTAATGTGGATACTGGCTCCAAATAATGCAGGATGGCTAAAACTTTTTAGAAAGAGAGAGATGTGGAATCAAGTGGAGAAAACAGGCATCTGAAAGTGTGGTTAATGACTCAGCTAATGGCAGTGGCCAATTTGTAAAGCATCATATGTTCCCTTCCACGAGAGAGCTGTCACTTTGGGACAGTTTCTCTGTGCCAGCAGGAAATGGCTGGAGGAGACATCAAGGAGTCCAAGAATCCAGGATTGGGAGCTCATGTTCTCAGCAACCAATCACAGATGGACTTCGATCAACCTGAGCTACAGCAGAGAGGAAAATTTCATAAAGAAGACAGAAAGCAAGAAAAGATGCTCATGAAGAGTGGAGAGTTGAGAGAGGCAGGGAGATGGAGGTGGAGATAGATAGGAACAAAGCTACAAAGAACAACTCTGTGCTGCAAAGATGTTTAGAATAAGTGGGTAAGAGAAATGATGGGGGCTCAAGAGCATTATGTGTGGCTTCACATTGAAAATGCCTGGAAGCTGAAAGGCGGCAGGTATATAAATCACTGAGCACGACCCTTAGTCCAGAGCAAGCTCTGATTAAATGGTAGTTTCATTTTATACCACGCCCCATCCTTTTTACTACTATGAGACTATTGCAATCAGGTGTCGCATTTCTGAGGGTTCCACAGTATCTCTGCTACAGACATACACAGGCCGGGGTTTAGGAAGAGGTGGCTGCATCTCCATAGTCAAGTTTTCCTGTCATGTCTAAAGGCTGTGACAGCTCAGTTGAGAATAATGAAACTCCGCAACAGCTCACAGGAGGTCAGGTTGGAGTATAGTGACTTCACACACTGAGAAAAGTAGAAGTGGACCCTGAGATACTCTTGGAGATTTTGCTAGAGACAATGCAAGCAATACTTGCTAAAAGGAAGGGGTAATGGTTCAGGAATGCACACTTCCATAGGAACATGTCCAGCTGCTCACGTAAACGTTATGCAGTTTACAGACTGTATGCAGATAATGGGTACTCCAGTTAAGAGCATACACTTGAAGGGATGTAGTAGAAGGTTGCACTTTGCCCCCAATGGCTATAGACATGCTGGGCACATCTTCAGCTGCTAACTGGCCATTCCAGGGGGAATTAGCTGCTATGGACAGTGAAAGAAATTCTGAGGAGTGAGCTGGTGTCATCCACACAGCGTGGGCCCAATCACGTGAGCTCTGGACACCAGAGATTCTGAGGCAAGGGGAGACTTGTCTTTGAGAGCTCACCACTTGCTTATCCCACTTATTCCATGCAGAGGAAGCAATGGAGATGTACTGAAAGGGTTAATTTTCTAAGGATCCAGAGGCCATGAGGAATCAGAGAAGACATGGCTGTAACATGGAATTCTTCTTCCTCCCAAGCCAGAATACTATAAATTTCATTACTCTCAATTTTTCTAATTTGGCTGCTTTCCTAAGATTCTGATAGTAGTCCACACAAGCTTCTCTGGTAGAAGGAAGTGGAGTTTAGATGGTGTGATCCCATAAGTACAGAGAAATGCAAGCCCATTCCCTAGAGTAGAATTTCTATGTGACCTCCATTCCCCAAGTCAACTGCCTCCCTTGCTGACCAGATGAAAACTCTCGTTAGCACAGACAAACAGAGAGTGGAGGCTTGGGAGTAGGAGCTGTGGCTTCCACTCAATCCCCATGCATAACTCCCATTAACAGTAATGTCTGTGATATGTGTGAGCTGAGGGAATACTTCACTTTATTAAGAGGAAATGATATATACAGTTACTTATGGAGTAAAATCAAATAGCCAAACTGTTGTTTGTCTATGGGAACTCTTTCTTATTAGTGTCATATAAACGCAAGTAGATACTTCAAGAGATTGATAACACAGGCTGGGTATAGCCAGGCTGTATGATTGACTAAACATCAATTTTTAAAACAGAGAGGAATGTCTTTTTTCTACATTCTGTGTTAAGAGTATTCCAATTCTAGAACCATGACCTCACCCACTAACAAGCATAGCAAACTGCAATCTTTCTGGCTCTTAAACAAATCTGGAAGGCAAAGAACACAAATTGTAGTGCGGTAAGCATGTTTTCTCTCACCTCTACCTTTTCTACTAAGCAAAATAAGTTAATGAGTCAACTCATTTTAAACCTGCATATTATATGCCAATTGCTTAAATCAAATGAGAAGCTCTTTCGAGCTCAGGACCCAGAGCTCAAGTGAAAGTTGTCAGATTTGATAAAGTGGATTTGTTCTAGAAGGAAACACTCCCTTTTTATTTTCTAGGGTACATCTGTTTGCCAGAGTGCATTTCCCAGCTAATACCAGTTTGTCGACAGCATTTGCAATGAACTTTAATTGTGTGCTTTACCTGACAGTCTTAATTGTAATCTGACTTCCTTCGGGTAGCAATCAGCCGAGTGAGGTAATCATATCTCCCTAAAGCCCATAAACACAACCACCTGCGCCCTTCTCTTGCGCGTCCCTCTCTTAAACTGCAGGATCACATGGAGTGGGGATGCGAGACCTGAAAAGGTACAGCGTCCTCAAAATAGCTGCCATTTCTCTATCATTGCGGTGGTGTATAATTAAACACAGACGGAATAACTGAGGACAAAAATAATCCTATAATTTTAGCAAAACTGCTGCATAAGCAGCTATGGCCTATTTTAGCAGGGAAGGTATTGGATCAGCTTCATGCTTATGCCTGCCTGATAGGCTCCCTGAAGGTTCTTCTTGGCATGTGGTCATCAATGCGAATGCCAGAGCTCTTCCTTCATACACCTCACCTGCATTCTCCACTCTGCTCCCTGTTCTGTCTTCCCACTGCTCACCTCCCTGATCCGCTCTCATGGATTCCTGAAGAAGGTTCTACTTGGTCTTTACGTGTCCAATTTATCTCTATTCAAACCACACCCCTGTGTACTTGAATAATCTTTTCTAAATGAAAATCAGGTCAGGCCACAGATGTAGACAAAAACATCTGGTGAGCTGAGTTGCCCAGAATGACTACAGCATTGTCATGCCAGTTTGCAAATGATCACCACTCCAGGCCCAAAACCCAAAGACATGAACAAAAGGAAACAAAAGATCAAGAAAAACTTCATCAGTGTCAAAACTAATGAAAAGATTCAATCTGAGGCCAAAATCACATAGAGCAAATCTCATTTTCATCATATAATATATGCATTACATTTTTTAAAAAGGGGACATTACCATAATTAGCACCGTGAATTCATTTATGTGTGTCATAAACTTTTTAATTAAGTATTCATCTACAATTAATGACATTTTTACTGATTGAATATCATTTAACTGCCTTTCATAGCAATTTACTTATCCAATTTCCTTTTTCAACATTTACATTTTTTTCAGTGTTCAGAAGTAGTAGAGATAAACAATACATGATTAAAAGTTTTCAAGCATAATCAATTATTTCCTTGGAGGACAAAATCCTAAAGCAAATGAATCTGATAAACATATAGTTGAAATTATTGATATCTCTTACAAATTGCTCTCTAGAAAGAATATCCCTGCAGTGATGTTAACCATTATTAGTTTGCTTTTCTTAGATGACAATTGAGGTTAACAATTACTTCATTATCAGCCATCTACATCTGTGTGTATGTGTGAAACTGTGGCTAGCCTTCCTCATATTTTTATTGGCATGTGCATATACTTATCATTCCTCTATAAGAGCCCTTTATAAATGAAGAATTATCATATTTTTCCTGCAGTTCATTTAACGCTCCATCTCATAAGTGTCTATTTTAAACAGTTTTCTTTTTGTTAAACCTGAAAAATCTCCTCCACTATCCTTAATTTATTTAATTACCTTACTCCCTTTTTGATTGAAAACTTGAAGCAATTATACGAGGATTTTCAAAAGTTGCCCCGTATACACATACCAACATCCACCCCATATATAGTCTGCCTTCTCTGCTACTTCATGAACGCGCCCCACTTCTAGCTAAGAGCCCAGCCTTTCCCTTCTCTGGGAGCTCTCAAGCCCTTGAGTGGTAATCAAGGACATCACACCAGCAATTTTCTCCTATCTTCTTTGTATCACCAGCTTCTCTACTGGATCATTCTCATCAGCATATGAAATTGCTCTATTTCTCCCATCTATAAAAAAAGAAAAAAAAAACTCTCTGCTGTCTTTAATTCCACAGGCAGCTATCAGTTTGTATGTCTTCTCCCATTTTCAGCAAAAGCCCTTGAAATTCTAGTCTATATGTCTATTTTGCTGTCTCCTAATCCATTCTCTCCTAACCAATTCTGACCAGACCTTCTTCAGCAACATGAGTTTTGACATATGAGTAGTATCTGAATTCTTCTCTGAAACATAGTCGATTAAATTCTCAGATACCACACTCTTCTGATTTTCCTCTTATTAGCTTACTCTTATTAGTTCATCCTTTGTGAAGGAGATTGACTATTTTTGCACTTCGTTTTGGACCAATCTTCGTTGGGTTTTTGTTTGTTTGTTTCTCTTTACTTTGTTTTGTTTTTAATCCTTCCTTCTCTCTTCTATGTTTATACCCGGTTTTTCTTGTGGGCATTCCATCAATTGCTTGGCTTTAGATATCACATATAAAGTGAATGATATTTACATTGTAGATTTGTTAACTGAAGACTCAAATTTCCAACTGACGAATCTAGGTTCTACACCATTGCAAGCAGGATATCCTTCTGTCTGCATCTCCTATTTCTAGCCCACTAACTGTAAAAACATATGGCCTCCATGCTGACAAACATTCCAGGTAAACTTACAACACAGCATTTGTGTGTCCACTGCATTCTGCATGGAGTCCTATCCCCTATATATATACACACATATTATTTCAATCTCTGAAATATTACCTCAAAATTTCCACTAGAAAATTGAAGTATCCATGTCACTTTTTCTGCTTGGTTTTTCTCATATTACTATTACTGTGCAAACATTATTTATTTATCTTTTATCTATTCTTTATCCCTGGACAAGACTATCACCCTCAGGAAAGCAAGAATTTCTTTGCTTTCCTATGTATACCTCATAGCTTGAACAGTATCTGGAACACAGATGGTGTATAATAAATATGTATTAAATTAATAAATGAATTATTTTAAAAAAAAACTCCAAGTCTATACTTCCAAAAACTAACAACTATGCAACAATATAGACTAACATTTTTTTAAATGAGCAGATAATTACTGTTCCAGAGGAATTATTGTACACATTTAGTAAAGCTATACACACAAGGGTTTAGCATATTTTCAAAATTCCACCTATGTGTTTGATGACTGACATCATTATTTTATTATTAGAAAACATGCACTTAATTTTAAAAGTTTATCCTAATCCTAATATTCATCTTAGCTAGTAAAATGAAAAAAAAATTGTCAATTATACTTGATGAAATAGCACAGGTAAGATATTAACTAATCAAAAACACATGTGTTGTTGCCAGCTAGAATGTATCCCAGGAATGCAATGCATGAATAGATTAACATCAAGATATCTATTTAAAGATGAAAAGTGAACAACTATATGATTATCTCTGGAGAGTGCTGATAAAACTCAAAATTCATACTTGACAAAACCCTCAGGACATTAAGAGAAGAAAACTTTCTCACATGAAAATGTTTTCTACCAGGTACATATATGCTGAAAATCCCTAAATTCGGGATTCCATTATCTATTAATTATGTGCCACAGATAAGTTCCTTTTTTACTCTGAACCTCAATTCCCTCATACAAAAAGTGGCTATACTAGGGAACATTACTGATAGATTATAGTGAAGACTGAACAAGAAAGTTAGTAAGCACTTCCTTTTATATAACTCAAAAATACATCTAATCGTAAAATATGATTTATAGTATATTAGTGATGTAGGCAAGAAGATCAAGTTAAATGATCTTTTTATAAATTTTTAATATTGTGTTGAGGGAATCTAACAGATACATTCAATGAAAATATAAATGGGTGGTACACATATTAGAAAGGAGCATTTTAAAGTTACCAAAGGCAATGTAAAAGTTTAACACAGATGATCCTAAAAAAAAAATCAATGAAAAATACTATTAAACTAATATAACTAAGAATCTAAATACACAACAACATAAACTATTTGCAAAATTAAACTGGTAAAATCCTTAGAAATGTTATTTAAAAATCTATTCACAAATGGTACCACAAGCCAATCAATTCCTAGAAAGACACTGCAAGTGTACTAGATTTCTGTCAAAACTAATACAGACATTTACAAAAGCACTAAGTAAAGGTATCTTGACAGAAAGGTTCAATACTACCTATATATACATATATAAATTTCTTCCATATCCAATAATAAATGAATTCCAATATAATTTTTAAATATATATTTTCATGCTAATTCTATAGTGGGTGGAAAGGATAAATGCACAACAGTAAGGATATTTAGAGTGAAGAATGCGGTGAAACTTGACTCAGCTCACATCATACAGTAACCAGCATAGCCTATAGAAAAACAATTCTCCCCATTTTTCTACTTTTCTACCTATAAAAACTGTATCCCCCAGGCCACAACAGACACTGAAAATGCTAATAGAAACTTTTTCTGCTCTAAACCCTCTAGAAGTAATTTAAAAACACATAGAGAGAAATTAAAATGAAGATACAAGCTATCATAAGATCTGGGAAGTACAAAAGCAGCAGTAAAATGGAAGTAGACAGCACCACATGTACTCGTCAAGAAGCAAAGAGCTCAAATAAATACACTTCCACCTTAAGGAACTAGAAAAAAAACAAAAAAAAAATCAAAAGCCAGTAGAAATAAGTAAAAGAATAAAAATTAGAGCAGAAATAAGTGTAACAGAAAGCAGAAAGATACACCAAAACATCAATGAAACTAAAAGCTAGTCCTTTGGGGAAAAAAAAAAATAGACAAATTAGACAAATCTCTAGTTACACTCACCAAGCAAAATAGGATGAAAAAGCTATTAAATAAAATCAGAATCAATGAAAGAGTTACCATGAACAACTCAGAAATACAGAGGGACATAAGAGATTACTATGGTCATCTTGATGACAGTAAATTTAATAACCTAGAAGAAATGGACAAATTCGTAGAAGTGTACAATTTTCTGATAACTGTATCAGAGTAACCAAAACTGGCTTCTCCAGTAAGGAGACAGATATAGTTGTGAGTTGGGCAGGTGCCTTAATTACACACACATACATACACACCCCCATGAAGTGCAAATTGAGTCAGAAACAGAGAAAGAGGGCCTCCCTGGTGGCGCAGCGGGTTGAGCACAGCCCTGTGAAGCTGTCCACAGCCTCTGCAGCATGGGTTCAATCCCCGGCTGGCCAGGGAGATTCTCACATGGTGCCGCAGACCTCTCCTGTCTTGCCCGCTGCTCCCCTCAGCAGTGTTTGGTCCGTCTGCCTGTTCTGCTCCTCTCTCTGTCTCTGGTGAATCCTCACATGCTACCATGCCTCTGGCCTATACACCAGTTCTTGTATAAATAAAATAAATCTTTAAAAAAAAGAGAAAGAAATTTCCACACATGGTGATGGGCCCAGCATCAACTGTGGGGCTCTTTATCTTTCCCTTATACCGTGTGTCAGGCTCGCGTCTCCTTATGCCACTGAGTGGAGGCCAGAAGTGAGCATGCAGTAGAGTGTCTTCACCAACATAAGGTATATTTTGTGTGTGTTACTTATTATAACATAATGAAAGAAGAAAATGTTTAAAATATGATCCAACCCTGAGGCCTTTGCAGAAATTAGCAGGCATTTCTCTCCTTTTCCACCCTCCTCTGAGCCTAGAGTCAGAAGGCATCCTTCACAAGATCCACCATTTCTACATCAAACTTCTGAGTTATGTATTTTTTCACTTCCAGTTTATCACTGGAGAAGCTAAGGTTTAAAGTAATCCAGTCACTTTTATTTTCTGGTTCAAAAATTTTCACTTAATAGAAAAAACATCTGCAAGAGTCAGAGAGAGGTGGTGCCATGATGGGCAGGGGCGAGAAAAGAGTGGCAATACCACCTGGGATTTATGAAGATGGCTAATGAAGCCCTTCTGGTTGTCCAAGAGTAAGCGCTGGCCATAGGCTCAATAAACTCTTTCCCGAAGCAACTCACAGGCACATCAGACCAAAATTTTTCCTAAGTCAGTATGTGACCTGGAAGTGCAAGTTGGTCAGGCTGCCTCAGAGCTCCCTCCTCCCCAGCAATACTGCAGCCAGACAGGTCAGGGAGCCACAGAATTAAATTGCCTGCAAAGGTGAGCAATTTATTTCTTTTTATTCCCTATGATCCAATATAATACTGACTCAGAGGTTACTGCCATTTGTAGAAAATTAAGACAGTTACTGTCTGTTACTGCTTCTTAGAAACAAGGGGACCTGACAAAATAAAATTTTACTCCCTGAAAGATTTGTGATTTCATTTCTGCCATCTCCAAAAGCAAACAAGCATAACCGGGGATAATTTAACAGATGAGCATCTGAATTCTTATTAAAAAAATGAATAAATGGGAAATCTTTCTTTAGAGAGGTTTTGTAACCTTAAGTCATAAAGAATCTAGTGTGATTTTCTTCAGGATAAGAGATCTTTGAAAATTACCTTTTCAGTGAAGGAACTAGAAGGGGAAAGTGAAAGAGAAGAAAGGATTGTTTTCAAAGCTTTGTTTAAGCAGAATGTTACTGAAAAAGGAAGATGCTGAACCCTAACTCTAACCTATATCATTCCAGATGATTTTCCTTCCTTCTAACTTCCAATTAATACATTCACTCTTCACATATATCCAGTCACCTTGTCAACTGATCCAAAGAGCAGTTTTTTTTTTTTTTTGTTATAACAATCGTGGGTTCTGTTTTTCAGATTCAGTTTGGTTCCTTCTCAACTGTGTCTCTCACTATATCACAGTACATATCACATATTATCATTTATTACATATTATCATTTATTACATATTATCATATTACATATAATTACATATTAGATGAAATTTTAAAATCCATTTATAGAAATTCTTTTTAAAACTAGTTTATTATTTCCTTGTCTCTTCCATTTGATGGGCTTGCTGACTTTTTCCCCCTCTTTCTCTCTCTCTCTATAAATTTCTTTTAAAAAATACATATTACATACATAAGATAATGGAATAATGGTTTGCAATTTTTTTAAATTTTATTTATTTTTTAAAGATTTATTTATGCATAAAAAACTGGGGTACAGGCCAGAGGTGTGGGAGTGTGAGAGGATTCACCAGAGTCAAAGCAGGAAGCAGAACAGGCGGACGGACTAAAAACACTGCTGATGGGAGCAGCAGGTGAGACAGGAGAGTTCTGCCGCACCATGTGGGTAACTCCCTGGCCAACCAGGAATCAAACTCATGCTGCAGAGGCTGCAGACAGCTTCACAGCGCTGCACTCAAACCGCTGCGCCACCAGGGAGGCCCTGGTTTGCAATTTTTTAAGGTAAGTTCAGGGACTATATCTAGAGAGAGTTCTATTTTTTTCTGAATTCTAAGAACACCTCCTCAAAAATGTTTGCCCCTAGTAGGCCTTTTCCCTGGATTAACTGGAGTTGTGAATGTAGAGTATGAATAGGACTTCATAAAAGGTGGTAAAACCTGAGATTATGATATTTTACAGGTCATTTTTTTCTGTCTGAACCTTCAAGAAGGCTTAATATTTTTTGTTGTTCTTGATTGTTAAGAGTTGGCATGATTTTGGTTTTATGAATGGCTCTGACTTGGAGTATGTTTGATTTGCCCCGTACCTCCTATCTATCCCAGCACTGTCTTCTCTTGCCAGGGTAATGGAAGACCAGGCCAGACAGTCCAGTGTGGGAGCCACTGCGATCCAGCTGAATTCACTGCTCCCACTTTGAATTCCCTCTGAACTCAGAGACTATTTTCCATGTTTGTAATTTGGGCTCAGCTATCTATTCCCATTTGTAGATGTTTTATTTTAAATGGTACTTCTATATGTTGAAAAGGGAGAGAAGATTTCCTGGGTCAGATTAGTCCAGCTATTTAATGGAAATTTACTTTGCATTCACATGAAATATTCTAATTGTCAATTTAGTTTTAGTCTTCTATGCAGAATGATTTCCTTGAGGGAAAGAACTATATTCTATTCATCTGTGTTTCTATTTGTTGAACAGATGAACTTATCACCTATGTCCTCATCTTACTCTTGCCATTTTCCTGTGTTTCTGAATTTTGTGGCTGCTGATAGAATTTTTGCAACAATGTGGTTGCTAGAACACAAACATATGAAATCGCAGTGACCTTTAGTGTTTGGTAGGGTTTAATGAAGCTTTGTCTGAATGATGGCTTAAAATCCAGATGTAGAAAAGCAGGCTTTCCTAGTCTCCGTTATTAGGAGGAAATGAAAACAGAAGCATAATTATAATGTATGTCTTTAGTAAAGCTGCCTCCTGGGATTAGAGGAAGACTTCTTTTTATTGAAAATGTTAAATAGTTGCTTCAAAAGTTCAATGAATCAATTAACATTTCTTTGTATTTAAACCTGCATTTAGGGGGGGAAATTTTGAAATTACTTTGAACCTATTTTATTCTTAGCAAGAAAACAGATTTTAATTCTTAAAACAAAATCGAGTGATATAATTTTGTTAAATATTTTTAGCAAGCTTCAAGCCAATAGAATGTTATTGTTTTAATTTGTCAACTATATTAGACATTTCTCTTTTTATGGTAAAGTATAATAACTCCTCTAAAGTGTTAGAAGATATAAACAAGGTCATCTCTTGTCTAGATTTCATTATTTCATTATTATTGTGACCGTAGCTTCCTGGGATATATAACATGTGGCTGGATTGCAATATCTATTTAGATGTTGAATAGTAATGTACATTTTCCAGGAAGATGGTGGAATGAATTCCATTTACCAAAAACTATTCTTGTTATTGTTATTATGACATTAAATCAGTATTTCTCATCATTTTATTAATCCATGGTCCTTACAATGTTCTCTCAGTTCTTTACACATTCCCATTACCAAGAAAATTTCAGAGTTTTCCTGTCTTCAGAGCACAAGTGTATTAAAAGTGATGTTTCAAATTATGTCTCTGCATCCCAGAATATTTTTCACAGAATCAACAGCTATTAAAATAAATATGGCTTGCCTTACACTACAGCAGGGTCTACCATAAACAAAATTTCACAGCTTCTATTCATTAGTAAGACTTCTCTCAGTAAGAACAGATAAAAGTCCAGATCTTTACATGATGTTCTAAATTTCAACCTTAATCTGATAGGAACTGCCCTGTCTTATGGATTGGCAAATCATGGCCAGCAAATGCAGCCCTAGGTCTATATTTTTAAAAATAAAGTTTTATTAAAATGCAGCTACACTCTTTGTTCCTATGATGATTGTGGCTGAATCCTGGCTCCATGGGCAGCAAAGATTATAATAAAAACTCATGGCCCACAAAAACAAAAATATTTACTATCTGGTTCTTTTTGTTTGTGAGCACGTGTGTGTGTGTGTGTAAATTGATATTTATTCACTTATTTTTATCTTTCTTTTTTATTGTAGGAACATTGGTTTACAACATTTCATAAATTGTAGGTATACAACATTACAGTTTCACATCTGAGTATATAATATATTATAATTGCCAAAACTCTAATTTTACCCACCAACACAAAATTGACTCTCAGGATCTAAGCTTTGGTTTTATTTTGCTTGTTTTGTTTGTTCATTTGCTTTGTTTTTTTGATTGTCCACATATGAGGGGAATCATATGGTATTTGCCTTTACTCATCTGACTTATTTCACTTAGCATAATACCCTTTAAATTCATCCATGTTGTTACAGATGGAAATATTTTATATTCCACATAATAAAAAACTGAGTAGTATTCCATGGTGTATATATGTCACATAGACATTTCTCCAAAAAAGACATACAGATGGTCAACAGGCATGAGAAAAGATGTTCATCATCACTTATGATTAGGGAAATGCAAATCAAAACTACAATGAGATACCACCTCACACCTGTGAGAATGACTAATATTAAAAAGACAATAAACAACACATGTTGGCAAGGATGTGGAGAAAACAGAACCCTCAGACACTTGCTGGGGATGTGAAGTGGTCCAGCCATTAGGGAAAATAGTATGGAGTCTCCTCAAAAGAATATAATTACCATATGATCCAGTGATTCCAGTTCTCAGTATTTATTCAAAGAATACAAAAACAGCACTAAATTCAGAAAGATATATTTATACCTATGTTCAATGAAGCACTTATAATAGCCAAGAAATGGATATCCTGGCCCATCTAATTGCCCATGATGGATGAATGGATTAAGAGAATGTATGCATTCACTACCTGGCTCTTTACAGAAAAGTTTGCAGACCTCTGCTTTAAATCACTCAGAGCTGCATTTGGGTTGCATTTCTTAAGCTAATTAATACATAAAGGGTATTATCACTGACATGGCTTTATAATTCTAGAGCCAAATACTAGCAAATTACTTAAATAAATAAGGTGATAGGGTTATTGTTCAAAATATTTGTTGTATATTTCTGGGAGGTGAATTACATTTCTTGGCTCCTTTAACATCAGGGCTGGCCATATAATTTCTTTGCCCAATGAACTGTGAATTGAATAATGTGTTTCACCTGCAGTAGGAAACTTTAAAATCCAATGCATGACTTGTCCTGCACTTTTTTCCATCTGGAAGAAGACCGGTGATGTGTTAGAGGTTGTTCTGACAGCATGAACCCTTAGTAAATGGAATAGAGCTGCAGACAATCTGCCATATTTATTAACAGGGGTGAGAAATAATCCTTTATTTGAGGAAGTACCTGGGGCTTTGGGGTTATTTCTTACTGCACAATAACTAACCTTAAGCTGACTAATAAACATTTATTCAAAGAAAGATATTTTAGTTTCTTCCTACGTGGATTAAAAAGCTAAAATAAGGGGCCTCCTTGGTGGCGCAGTGGTTGAGCGCTGGGTTGCGAAGCTGCCCGTGGCCTCTGCAGCACCTGTTCGATGCCTGGCTGCTCCCCAGCCACCAGAGGAGGGTCCCACATGGCGTGCAGATCTCTCCTGCCGCCCGCTGCTCCCCTCAGCAGTGCACTTCGGTCCTTCTGCCTGCTCTACTCCCTGCTCTGGCTCTGGTGAATTCTCTCACCCTCCCACGCTTCTGACTGTACCCAGTGCTTGTATAAATAAATAAATAAAATAAATCTTTAAAAAAAAAGACTTAATAAAAAAGCTAAAATAAAGATCAAATAAGCATATTCAACAACAAATAAATTAATTTCTTTAATTATAAGTCCAAATGAAAAACAATTTAAAACTCTTTTCAATAAGCTGGATCTTCCCCAGTAAACAAGGCTAGGAGAGCAGACACAAATAAACACAACTGAAAAAATAAAAATTACGGTAGAGGCCAAAATAAAAACAAATCACTAAGCTGCAACAGTACAAAGTTAAAAATGAGCCTAATTTTGTCACATTTCTATCACACACAGGCCATAAAGAAAAACAGATGCTCAATTCTGTCATTTGACTACTTAGGCATTTCTTTTATTTCTCACTGGCTCATATACTTGCATCTAAAAGAAAATCAAACTAATTTCGGAGCTAATAATTCAAAAAAAGAAAAACACCCTTAGACCAATTGATAACTGACTCCAAAACCTTAATAATGACATTATGCAATGGGATTTTCAAATATATAAATGCAATTCACATGAAAACTATAGCATAAGTGGGAGGATAAAGAGAACTATGTGGTTGTAGAGATCCTATAACTTGAAGTGGCAAAATACTAACTCTAAGCAGACAGTGAAAAGTTAGATATGTATTTGTAAAAACAACCTCTAAAACACTACACAAAATTTAGTGTCAATTCAGTATAAAATAGTGTATAGCAAAAAAAAAATGTATAATTAAAATGGAGTATTTAGAAACATAAATCCTATTAAAGATAAATCTCAAGGGGCCTCCCTGGTGTGCCAAGGGTTAAGTCTCAGCACTATCAAGCTATCAGGCAGCCAATGCAGCATGACTTTTTGATCCCCAGGCAGGAATCTAACCCACATGGTGCAGCAGACCTTGCCTGCCTCACCTGCTGCTCCCCTCAGCAGTGTATTTCAGTCAATCTGCCTGTTCTGCTCCCCACTCTGTCTCTAGTGAATCCTCTTACCGCCCCCCGCACCTCTGGCCTACAGCCCAGCTCTTGTATGCACAGATAAATAAAATATTTAAACATAAATAAATTTAAATTATTAAGAAAAATATTTTAAATATAAGTAAAAATACGGATAGCCAACAAATCCATGAAATGTTTATACATAATAGGTAATTAATGAGAAAATGTTGCTTTCCTGAAAAGGATATAACAGAATTTTATTATCCAATATTGTAAAAAAATAAAATACATGTGTCCTGCCACCCATACATGGTTGGTGAGATTGGAAACAGGCAAAAATCTTCTTGGGAAGCTACAACATGATTTATATTGGAGATCATTATAATGATCATAACACTTGGTCCAATTCTACAGCTAAGATCTTATCCTAAGGAAATAATTAAGCATGTGTGAAACTAATAATTTACAAAATTAGTCATCTGATCACAGTTGATAACAAACAATATATTTCCTAAAACATGGAACTGGTTAAATAGTCATGTCACATCTTTATTATGAACTTCTATTTCACAATTAAAAGTTAGGTAGTAGAAGAACACTAGCATAGAGATAAGGTCATGCCAGATTATAAAGCAGAAAAACGAGTGATCAACAGGATAAAAATCATTATATATGGCATGAGTATGTATTAGCAAAATAAATATTCCAGAAGTTATACACAAGTGTGTGACTAATGAATAACTATCAATTATTAGATTAAGGATGATATTTAATTCCTTTTTCTTGTCTTTATTTTCCAATCAGTATATAATATGCATAGATTGTTTTAGGCAAATAAAATTTAAATTAATAAATCATTAAGCCACAGTAATTAAGATAGAGTGGGACTATATATATCCATAATACATTACACATATGTATCATGTATTTATAGATAACATACTGAGGATATTATATTTATTATATATCAACATGCATATTATTATCTATCTATATACATGCATGTGCATATATATCTCCAAAAATATTTTCAGAGATATTATAGGCTGTATATGATATATAAATTTGTGATAATAAAGATACCGAAATTCATATGGCTAAGAAAAAATATTTTGTATATCAATTCTACAGTCAGATTTCTAGGGGTTGTTTTGTTTTGTTTAAACTGTTCCCTCATTTTGTTTCTCTAAAGTTGACAATGGGTAAAATTATCTGGAAATTGTATTTCTCCTGACTTATTTTACTTACCAATACTTCCCTCCACTTCCATTCACGTTGTTGCAAATGGCAAGAATCCATCTTTTTATAGCTGAGTAGTACTCCATTGTGGCTGTCTGCACTCCTATGTTCACTGTAAAGCTATTTACAACAGCCAAGTTATGGAAAAAAAGTGTCCAATAACACATGAGTAGATTAAGAAGATGTCGTGTATATGCATGGTAAGCTTTAAAGTATATTAAAAGTATTATTGTGAGGGATTTCTCCTTGCCACACTGTATAATTAGTTTTTATCTCATAATATTCATTGGTAATAAATGGATTATTTTTTCACCTGTTTTGCTGTATTATTTTACTGTTTCTAACCTTTCCAGCTTATCTTATTTGGGGCTACCATGCAAATGACTATATGTACTATACAATACATAAATATGACAATTTTGCATATTGGATTTAGCATCATTTGCACATTGTACATCCTACATTGTTTTTTCTGATTACATTTTTTATTATTATCAGAATAAATTTAAATAACACTGGAAATAATGAGTCTCTTGTCTTCTTGTCTTCAGGGGATTACTTATACTGTTTTTCATGAAGTGGGAGAGAAACTGTTTTCATAGGAGTGGCAAAAGGAAGGCAGAGGCAGTGGGGGAAAGTGAAGAAAGAGAGCATAGAGGCAGTATTCACTGATTACTATTCTGCTAAGACTTTTAACAAGGAATGACTGGAGAATTTTATCAAGGAATTTTTGTTCTGAAATGAAATACTCTTGAAGACAAAACCCATCACCTTTCAGAGAGATCCACTGCCACATTATATGAAGTGACACCTCTAATTACTCATCACTTCCTTCTTTATAGTTACTCCAGAGCATATATCAAAAATCTCTCAATGACTGGTAAATTTATGTATTTAGCTACTGTCTTCTCCTTAGTGAGTGTTCACTCCTGTCTGCTACCTGTCTAGTTCATATCTATAGTTGCTAGGAGCCAGATGATACATAATTCACACATAATAGATACTAAAACAATATTACTGAATCAAGAAGTACTGTATTTTAAATTAAACTCTTAAGTTTAATTTAATTATTTTAAATTAAACTATTAAGTTTCATTTATTTATTTTAAATTAAACTCTTAAGTTTCATTTAATTGCTAATATTTGTTTGGAATCTGCATTGACATTCTTAAATGAATCAGTGATAGATACTTGGTACAAACTTACCTGTTTGTACTCACTAAATGTTTGAGATTCACTAAGTATTTTGTGGGTTTTTTTTTTGTTGTTGTTTTTGTTTTTTTTAAGATTTATTTATTTATTTATTTATACAAACACTGGGTATAGTCAGAAGCATGGGAGGGTGAGAGAATTCACCAGAGCCAGAGCGGGGAACAGAACAGGCGGACTGATGAAATACACTGCTGAGGGGAGCAGTGGGCGTGGCAGGAGAGATCTGCGCACCATGTAGGACCCTCGCTGGCAGCCAGGGTTCAAACCTGCTCTGCAAAGATCTGCGGGCAGTTTCACAGCCCAGCTCTCAACCCCTGTTCCACCAGGGGAGGCCCTCACTAAGTATTTTGAATAAGAAAATAAGACATGGAACTTTTTCTCAACAGTGTGACATATATTGGAAATGCAAGGCATAGCAGTGCAAGAAAAAAAAAATGAAAAGAGAATTTAATGATATCAATAGATTTGGGGAAAGCTGACTGCAGGAAATAATTATTTCTTGGGTGGCAAAGACAATTATGGCCACTTTGAAAACCTTTTTGATATTTGTCTCCAGTCTTCAGCTTAGGGAAATTTTTATAACAGAGAAGATAACTGAAAGAGTAGATTAATATTAGTTTATTAGGAAACAAGACTCTTGCTAGTGAGCAAGGTCTGATCTAGACTCTGGTCTTTGTGGCCTCAATCACATGCACCCAACACATAGTACAGGTCTACCTGTGGGCAGCTCTTGCTTTCTGGAGGTTGCAAGTAGATGGATGAGAAAAAAAAACCTATTTCTAGCGAGTCTTTTCCTTATCCCTCTTTCTTCACTGCTCTTTGGGGGAATAAGGTAGAGGACATAAGACTGGCTGCTGATACTAGTTTTTTGTCTCTGAATTTGCTACAATTTTCTTCATTGCACAAATATCTTTAGAAAAAAATTGGGGGGAGTGGGTATAAAAGCAAAAGTAGAATCTTCTCCAGTTTCAATATTGGGAGCATTTTACAGTACTCTGTATTATTATTATTATTATTATTATTATTATTATTTTATTATTATTACTATTATTTTATAGAAGAACTGGGGTATAGGTATGAGGAGTAGGGGTTTAAGAGGATTCACCAGAGACAGAGTGGGGAGCAAAACAGGTGGATCTGCTGAAATACACTGCTAAGGAGAACAGTGGGAGAGACAGGAAAGGTCTGCTGTGCCAGATGTGGATCAGCTCCCTGGCCAGGGATCAGACTCAGGTCATAGCAGTGATATCGCTGAGACTAAATCCCTATGCCACCAGAGAGGCCCTTACAGTGCTCTTTAAATACTTAACCCTGTATATCTTTCCAATGTTTATCCATATCCAAGCATGCTATTAGAAAATTCTATCTGTAGTATAGATATAATTTTTTAATCCTTCTTGTTATGTAATTTCTTTTCATAAGTATTCTCCTCATGATCATATGCTCATAATTATTTTATATTGCTGCATAAGATATAAACTTGGTATATCTCACTTAGATTTTTATCTAGTTACAGGCATTTATTTAAATATCAGTTTGCTATTTTAAATAATTCTTCCTTAAATGTATTTGTGAATGTCACTATATTTTCATCACAGGAACATTTATGCATTTTAAATCCTAAAATAAATATATTTAATATCTTAACCACTCTAAAATTTGAGTATGTTTTAAAATCCATGTGTATATTTAACATGATCATTAAATATTATTAATGAACTATATAAAACTGAAGCCAAAAAATTATTTCACATGCTCAACAATACATACATATCTACCAAAAAACCATTTGCAACTTGCACACAAATTACACAATGACCTTCATTTTCTGCAGGTTAACATGTATTCTTGCGAGATTGCAAAATATCTTAAATAACAGTCAAGAGCAAGCAAAACAGGATAGACACAGGACTGGAGAGCTGGGTGTGACAGAGACTGCCAGAGAATGCCCCCAGGTAACCAGAGAGACTTTCAGTTATACACTCCAGGCTTTGGAGAACTTTTCTTAATCTGAATTTCTGGACAATTATCAATCCTTTACCAATACAATGACCTAAATGTAACCATTTGGTACCAAAAAAAGAGAAGTTTTCATCCCTGAATAGATTTGAAGAATCTCAATGTTCTGGGCTTCTAATTCCTGACCCAGTCAACTAGTGCAGACTAAGTCTGCCATTCTCAGTAACATTTTTTTTTTCCCGAGGAAGCACTTAATGGATCACCTACTACATGCCAGGAGCTGAGTGTTACACAGGGGCTGGGCACCTGATGGAGTAAACGGAGGAACAGTGCATTGCTGTGGCACCAGAAGTCTTTGCAGGAGGCCTTGGAGCCCTAGAGAGGTAGCTAATCAGCCTGAATTTTATCACTCAAAGAAAGTTGTTTATTGACTGCTCAAGATATCCATAATAAACTTTTATACCTCAATGCTAAGCTTGAAATCTTTAAAAGGAAAAAAAAAAGACACAATTCTCTGACTTCTGAACCAGAGGTTATAAAAATAACAAATCGATTACATGACTCTGCCTCTGGGTGATTATGCTAAACACACACCACCACCCAGGACGCTCCTCAGTGATGACCCAAAAACCAGTGAGTCATAAAGGACATATTTCCCCCAGAATAAATAACACCAACTTGCTGTGATTTAAATTGCTGTGCCTGCTTCATATGACTTGATGTCTCCTGCGGAATCATCTGATATCACTTTGATATACAGTAAAGAGTCAACATTGATGGACAGTGTTTTATATATACATAATGTAAATATGTGATCATTGGACTATTATTTTTCACATCATGATAAGCTCTATTGGTGTTACAATACAAAAGATAGTCTTCCCATCTGAAAAATGGGTGAAATAACAGACAAGAATGATAGGGCAGCAAACTCACAGAGAGTTCAAGAAATCAAGAGAAATCTTCAATAAGACAATGTTTTTTGAACATCATTAAGCAAAAGAGAAGATATTCTCTTTTGAGAATATCTGGATAAGGTATAACTGGATATAACTGGATAGTTAATCAATGTTCCACATTATTTTGAAAATAGATTGTTCAAGACAGCTTTCAATGATACTCATGATTGCTTAGTGGAGGAAAATTTGAGAAAGCTTAAGCTGCTGATGTAGTGCTTTCTTATTGGCTTTGTGTACTAAAAGGGCAGTATCTTAGGTCCCCTGCAAGTATCTGGGGACATTAATTAATTTTAATTAATGTTTCAGTCTCCTGTATAATTGGGGAGTGGTCCCAAAGAGTCAGTCTCCACTTTGAATTAAGGGACAAAGCTGGTAAACCCCACATCCCTCCTTTCATCTGGAGATTACCCAAAGCGGGGCAATACATTTTCCTAACATCCACTTTTGTTTTATCCTTCCCCTCAAAGTACAAACCCTTGTAAACTAAGAGTCTATGCGCAGTGAACAGTGGTTTTCTGGGGAAGAATCTATAAAACATAATTCCATTTCCTGAACCCTGCTACCCTTCTAAGTTCCATGATGTACCTAGGGATGTTTAAGGAAAAAAAAAATATCACAAAGATGATACTAAACGTCGTAAGTTCAGTCCGTCATGCAAATGAAATCTTAAGTCCACACCAGAATGTTTTCTTGTCAGAGGAGACCCAAACTAAAGAGGTTTGAGTGTGTTTTCTCTCTCAGAAAAATAATGGAAGACTCAAGAGAAAGAAAAAAAAAATCCAGGCCTTTGGTTCATCCAATCAATGACTATTTCTTGTCAAACATGTAGGTAGATTGAGAGTTCCTTACTACATTGAATTCATGAGCCATCAGGAAAAATGGCAGCTGGGCAAGCTTGGGAGAGCAGCTGGGGCTGTGGGAGGATGTGCCAGGACATGAGTACAGATGGGCCAGGACCAGGGGCCACAGCCTAGGAGACAGGAAAAGATGATCCTGCATCAGCTGAGTCAGGCTGGAGCTAGGTATTTGGCAGGGTCACAGGAGAGGCTCCTCTCCAGCCAGACCATCCTGCAGGTGTACAGCATACCCAGGCTGCATGTTAAGGGACAGGTTCAGAGTTTCCAAGAGAAAAACTCATGGATGTGGACAAAGCCATGAAGCAAGAGGAAAATGGCACGAAGGAACCGGAAAGTGCAAGGCTGCCCAGGCCTCATTACAAATTTGATCTCCAGGGCAATGGGAAAAATGGTGATTGTCATAATTTCATCTGCATTTTTGAAAAGATTGTTCTCCATCAGTGTGGAGAATAGACGAGAAGAGGCAGAAGTAGTTTTGTTAGCAGGGAGCTTGCTCTTTGCATACAGCGAGAAGACTATGTGTACTGGAGGCTTGGGCCACAGCCGAGGAAGCTGCCCTGCTAGGAACAAAACTCAGATAAAGGCAGGGCTCAGGTGGACTCCCGCCTCACGAGCACACTGGGTTTCCATGACAGTGACTTCTACCACATCTGGTAAGTCAACAGTATTAGAAGAAGGTAGAAATGCACACTCAGTAAGAATTCCCCTGAGGCCTCCCTGGAAGTGCAGGCTTGAAGACAGAGCACTACCAAGTTATCAGCAGCCACTGCAGCATGAGTTTGATCCCCCAACAGGGAACTAACCCACAAGGCACTGAAGATCTCTCCTGTCTCACCCACTGCTCCCCTCAGCAGTGTATTTCAGTGGATCTGCCTGTCTTGCTCCCCACTCTCTTTGGTGAACCCACTCAGCACCCCCGCCACACACCTCTGGCTTATACCCCAGTTCTTATATGCATACATAAATAAATCTTAAAAAAAAAAAAGAAAGAAAAAGAAAGAATCACCCTATACATGCTTCAGTTTTTTTGATGGCCTCCATGAAAGGTCAAGGCCTGAAGATCAGCCACAGTGAATGGCTCTGATTCACAAACACACTCACACAGGCATCTGAAGATGCACCTATTTCCTGGCAGAGCTATGAGAAAAGCCGCAGGAGCTCCAGGACTGAGGACTGAGTGTATGTCTGCTAGCAGGAAAGTCCTCCCAGGGACAGGATAAACCAAGCTGAGTACAGGAAGGAGCCTATGGTGCAAAGCACAGTTAAACTCCCATCCAGACAAGCAGCTCAAAGCACAGAGGTAGAGTCAGTTAAAGAATCATCCTCCAGGGTAGGGTCAGATAAAGAGTCATTTCTGACAGCCTTCCTGAAGTCATATGTTCCTCCTGAAGCCTTGGGCTGGGAATCCAGGTCTCCTTTCAATGCTTCTTGAAGTGACAGGTGCCTAGGGCAAGGCATGGGCAGGGCAGCTGACATCTCTATGTTAGGACTCAGCTGCCTGTCACCCAGTGAAAATTGTGCAAACAATGGAATCCTTTCCTTGGCCAGGCCAGGCATTCTGTCTGTTGATGAGCACCCAGTTGACGCCCAATAAATATTTAATTAAGTCAATCTCTTCCAAGTCCTAACACCCACCCTGTTAAATATTCAGAACATTTTAGAAAGTCAATTCACATTTTTTTTAATCAAACCACATTTATATTAACAACTATGCAACAATCATGGGGACATAAAATCAACAGCATGAGAAGTTAACTGATATTTCTTACTACTCTTATGCAAACGTCCATGATGAGTCACTGCTTTTTGTTCCTTCTGCTTTTTTTTTTTTCCTGAGCATATCTCTTCTTTCAATTTTCATCCCTACAGATTATAAAATCTTTCCTAGAATTAGGTCATGATATGCTTCACCCAATGAGAGACTCCAAATAGTGAAAATTAAGTCACCTTCAGGAAGGAATTTTACCTTGACTCTAAAATAAAAATGCAAGACTTGTATTGATAAAAAAGTAGAGTTTCTGTTCCACCCTTCTTCTGCTGTCCCTTCCCAAGTTTTGGCCAGAGTTCCTTGCCTCATAGTCTGCTCTGTTGGTTCTGGAAGATGCTGTGTGGAATGTAAAGGTAGACATCAGCAGGACTCTCAATGACGTCTCCCAACAGGTAACCCAGCCATTGTGCCACTCATCATTGTCTCTGCCCCTGTACCCTCTGGAAGGCTGCAAGGTACAGAGTAGGTACTCAGTACTGGCTTAGAAATTTTGGAAAGTGTGTTTGTGTGTGTATGTGATGTTACATGTTACTGCCCTAAGTTAACCACTATTAACACTTTGGTGTAAAAAATGGGATGATTCCCTATGAAAGTTACTAAAGCTCCTGAAGAGACTATAATGATAAAATCCTGGAAGCATTAATTAAGATGGTCAAGAAGGGCCAGGGAAAGGGAAAGAGTTGTGATTGGAAAAAGGAACTATGAGGATACATTAGGATGAATCTTTTCAAATAAGCTCAAGCAAGCAATAGAACCATTTACTTCAGAAAATCTCACTAAGGAAGCTTCAGGAACATGGTTCAAAGGAAGAGCAGATTGTTTATAATTCTATGGGAAAAAAAAGCTATAGGTCTTGAAGCTTCTGTTTATGCCAGATAATGCACAGCACTTGACCCTGCTCCCCCTGTAATCTGTGAATCTCTATTATTTCCCTTGATATGCCCCTGCCTTAAATTTAATTCTGCTTTGACTGGCAGTGAGAGTTGTTCATACTCCAATATTTACAGAAACATCAATTTCCATAAGCCTAGATACTTATGAATTACATTAGAATTATTCGTGTGATATATGGCAAATGTACTGCTGACCTAGTTAGAATTCTTCCAAAAGTGCTTTGTTAGTGTATTCAAGAAGTTTAATATGCAGGGTGGCCTGTTTAGAACAGGTTCCACTTAATTCATCATGGCCAGCGGCAGTGACAGGTACTTTGAGTTTTGGGCCAAGAACAAGCTTATTCAATTCCAACTACTCACATCCACTCCCCGTAGAAAGCAACCCCTAGGACACAAAGTAGCCACAGCCCAATGGTTGCAGAGACGCCTGCTCTCTCTCTGGTTTCCCTTTGTCCACAGTATGGTCATTTCTTCTTCCTGCTGACCACAGGTCTTTTCTAAACCTTCCTGCAAAATCATAATCTTTCACTTTGTTCATCAAGGTCCCCTTCATTCTCCAACTATGGGATTTCCAGGATTCTTCGACTAGCAGTGTTCTGACTATCGAAAATAAATCTCAAGTAGTGAATAAAGGACTTATGTGAAAGGAATTGTATGAAAAAAATTCACAATAATAAAGGAATTACATGAAAAAGAAAACATATTCTAGGTCAAAAATAGTTTAAAAAAATGTGGACTCTCTGCTGGTGCAGTGGTTGAGCACTGGGTTGCGAAGCTGCCCGCAGCCTCTGCAGTGCTGGTTTGATCCCCGGCCGCCGGAGGAGGGTCCCACATGGCGCACAGACCTCTCCTGCTGCGCCTGCTGCTCCCCTCAGCAGTGTACTTTGTCAGTCTGCCTGTTCTGTTTCCTGCTCTGGCTCTGGTGAATTCTCTCACCCTCCCGCACTTCTGACTGTACCCAGTGCTTGTATAAATAATAAATATTTTAAAAAATAGTTTAAAAAATAAAGAAGAAAAGATCTAAGTCAGTAATTTTTTCCACAAGTATTCACTGAAGACCTACTGTGTGCCAGATATGTAGTCAGGATAAAAGGCACAAACCTTGAGCAGAACAGGTGAAGTTACTTTGCCAGCGAATCTTCCAGTGTGCAGCTGGAAGTCAATATTATTCACGTCACCTCAAGGTAAATATAAAATGCAACCATGATAAGTACAACAGTTGAGACACATCAATGCTAGGAGACTGGACTAGGGGATGCAGTGAGGCCAGCGGGTCTTGGAGTACTTTCCCCAGAAAATAATGACAAAGCTAAGATCTGGAAGGGAACCACATGCACGAGGTCTTTGGGATGGAAAGAGTCTCAGACTTCTGAGAAATGGAAAGAACACCAGGATGGTTGGCCCTGGGAGGGATTATGCAAATGCTGTGGAAGATTAACCAAAGACTAGGGAGAAAGATGACTTGGAGGCATTTAGGAAAAGTTAAAAAAAAAAATGTCATAACATGTCCTTTACAGGATTTAAATAGGATCTAAAATTGGAGATTTGGTGACATGATTTACCCACACCATTGCTTCCCCACATGATTTTCTTTTCTTTTTTTTAATTAATTTATTTATTTTTGCATAGAAAAACCGAGGTATAGTCCAGAGGTGTGGGAGGTGAGAGGATTCACCAGAAACAGAGTTGTTACCAGAACAGGTAGATTAACTGAAATACATTGCTGAGGGGAGCAGTAGGTGAGACAGGAGTAGTCTGGTGTGCCACATGTGGGTCACCTCCCTGGCCAGGGATCAAACTTAGGTCATGAGGGTGACAGTGCTGAGACTAACCCATAGGCACCAGGAATGGCCTCTCCCATATGATTTTCTTACTCATTTGTCCATCCATAATAGTAGCTCATTTTTTATTTTAAGGATGCTTATAAAAGGCAGTGCCCAAATGAAATTGGGTTGAAGCAATTATAAAAAGTTCATTTAAAAACTAGTTCTTGATGGTGGTTGCTCAAAGCCCCTACCTTACATTAGTCTTCCTAACCTGCTTTATTTTTATTTTTTTTTTTGCTTTTGTTTTGTTTTTTAATAGAGGCATGTTTTATTTATTTATTTATTTGTTTGTTTGTTTTGTTTTATACATGCACTGGGTACAGTCAGAAGCCGGGAGGGTGAGAGAATTCACCAGAGCCAGAGCGGGGAGCAGAGCAGGCAGAAGGACTGAAGTACACTGCTGAGGGGAGCAGCGGGCGGCAGGAGAGGTCTGCGCGCCATGTGGGACCCTCCTCTGGTGGCTGGGGAGCAGCTGGGGATCGAACCGGCGCTGCAGAGGCTGTGGGCAGCTTCACAACCCAGTGCTCAACCGCTGCACCACCAGGGAGGCCCATATTTTTAAACAGTATGTTTCTATTGGTCAGTTTATCATGCAGTGGTGTGCTGCATTATCTTTGGTTTGGGGCTACAGTAACATGTCTCTGAACAATGCCCCAAGGAAGGAGCTGGCAAGTAGCCTCTTAGGATCATTTACATCTCTCGGTCAATGACCATGTGAAAAAGCCCTAGACACGCAGGAGTCTTGCCTCCTTCTCTGACTTTCATGGTCCTAGAGCTACTGGGAGTCAAGGTTGGGAGAAGATTTTGAAACTCATTTTCCACTAGAGTTCAGGATACTGAACACAAACAAAGCAATTAATGGTACCAAAATTTGAAACATGGCAACAAGAGTCTGAGAACGTGAGTACCAAAGTCTGGGAAAGAGAGGCTGGTAGGTAAAGAACAAAAATCTGCATCATCTAGAAGCTCAAAGACCTCTGAGATCTATCTTCAAAGAGAGAGATATGTAAAAGGTATTTCCCCCCTGGACAGAAAACAGGCAAACAACACAGATAAATGCAGAGGTCATAGAAGTCAGCAGTAGGACCATTGCATGAGTGACTTCATGGCACCAGAGAGCACAGCAGACCTCTGTACATGGCTACTATAATGGAAGGAGTACAGGAGAGAGAAGGCAGCTGCAAGAGCAGGATGTGCAAAGCAAGGACCAGCATGAGGGACAGGCGGAGAGACTGCTTCCTGTGTTCCTTTGGAGAATCCGAGATATGTAAGGAAACAAATATACCAGATCCTAGTGATTTATGATGGAAGCTATTGACCTAACAGATCCAAGTGAAAACTGGCAGACAGAATTTCCCAGAACTTAGTGAAGCCAAGTTCTACTGTCCTCCCCCCATGCTTCATGCTTAAGACATACTTAGATAATATTGTTTACAGGTATGCATACGCACATGTTCAAAGTAATAGGAAGAGCAATGGTTTCTAGTTGCTCACCTGGGAAATTCTCCAACACTGTGAAATACTGAATATCAAAAGATGTCAAGGTCCCACAAGAAAGTAATAAAATCACCTGTGAGGTGAGGTCATATTTGTACACCCTCCCCTCCTATGCTCCTTATAATATGTTCTTTTGCTTATTTTGATGTGAAACACAGTGATGAGAGATGTACAGAACTGGCAGGGGCTGTGGGCTGTGGAGGGAGGTGCATTTTTAAAAATCGCTCTACTCACTTGAACTGTAAGTGCAGAATGGCATCACCTTGAACAGCTTGATACATGCCCCCTGGGAGGGGCATGGGTTCAGTTACATGTCACTAGACTCTGTAAGAGAGATCTGTCTCTTTTCACATTGTTATCCAGAGGCATAAGTCTATGACTCCAGCACATGACTGATGATGAAGTCATCACATATATTTCATGAATATTTGCTTTCTTCTCACAATGACCCCTAAAAGGGAAAGGGTCTTCTATAAGCATATCCCATGCAGCATGCCCAAAATGATATTTGTGATCTGTGCAATATAAAGTTCTTTAATAGGGCCTCCCCGGTGGCGCAGCGGTTGAGCGCTGGGTTGCGAAACTGCGCGCGGCCTCTGCGGCGCCGGTTCGATCCCCGGCTGCTCCCCGGCCACCAGAGGAGGGTCCCACATGGCGTGCAGACCTCTCCTGCCGCCCGCTGCTCCCCTCAGCAGTGTACTTCGGTCCTTCTGCCTGCTCTGCTCCCCGCTCTGGCTCTGGTGAATTCTCTCACCCTCCCGCGCTTCTGACTGTACCCAGTGCATGTATAAACAAAACAAACAAACAAACCAGCAAACAAATAAATAAAGCATGCCTCTATTAAAAAAAAAAAATAAAGTTCTTTAATAGAACTATGTTCCTTGAAGAAAAGAATTGTATCTTTTATTTATTGAACAGCTATTGACCATGTTCTAAAATAGTCAACAAAATAGTAAAATCACCTTTCTCATGCAACTTACATTTTAACAATTCTGTGATACTTCTATAAGGCTTACTGTATTCCAAACACCATTCAAACTCAAGACATAGGTTAATATCTTAAAACAACAACCCTAGGAGGTAAGTACCAGGGCTATTTACTGCTTAATATGGAAAAGGGACTAAAGCAGATGGTGTTTAAGTGCCTTTTTCAAGAGTACAAAACTTGTGATGCTGGAATTTGTACCCAGGCAGTTTGGCTTCGAAGTCCATGTGGTTGTTCATTTCACTCTATTCTCTCTCATCCTTTATATTATTTTTCTATCACTAGTGTTTATAGCTCCCCACAATGTATAAAGGAATACTTATTGAATAAGCCAGTTAAAGAATGATGCTTTTTTATAATAAGGGCAATATGTTGAGAAGACATTGATAATAATGTTGTATATTTACTCATTACCTGCCATAATTCTTCATGAATTATGAGCATCCTGTATGCAGTCCTCTCAATAGGCAAGGTTTTACCAACTAAACTTGCATAGTGCTAAATCTGATACCGAGAAAAAATAAAAATATTTATATATATATAATATTACACAGCTGGCCAGATACAGAACCAAAGTTCCAACGGTAGCTATTTTAACTACATACTGCAACTAACGATATTAATCCAAGCACTTCCAAAATCTCTAAAGCTACCAATTCTGGAGATCCTCTGCTCCCCACTGGATAAAAGACTTGACCTGAGACCAATTATTTACAGCCTCTTGTTGCATATGGACCTCTTTATAAAAAAAGGTTAAAATATAATGTATCATGTACCAAGTATTAAAAACAAAAACTTCAGAATAAAATAAAAAAAAAAAAGACTTCATCTCTCCCCATATACACACACATGGCCCTACCCCACGGAATGGCAAGTTGAAAGTCACTATGCATCTACCATAAATCCCAGTGGATCTAGTGGAAAGGGTCTGAATGAAATTGAGATTAATATCTTAGGCACCATGTATAAAATACAATTTGTGATTTAAAATCCATAAAACAACTCTAAGGGCATTGTGATTTATTCTATATTAAGCCCATGTCCCAATCCTAATATTCAGGCCCACATGTTTTTAATATGCTATTTAACCACACATTTTACAGACATAAACATCACCATATGAGCTTTCAATTAGCATTGATTTTCATCCTGAAGAAGTGCCTATTGGAATGAAATGGTAGGAATAGCTGGGAACTGATGTATGTGGAGTTAAAGTGCTGTTAATTCAATTGCTTTATCTGATCCAAAGTCACTTAGATTATATTAAATTAGCCATCTGCTTGGCTTTCACCTTGGAATGTCTGCCAGATGCTGAATGTGTTTACAGAGTTCATCAGCAACACCAGCCTTAACAACGACATTATGGTGGCAACCCCAGTGACCAGAAGTTTCCCTGAGAAGACATCATAGGAAAAATGTGTAAGCATCTCTTCAATAAATGTTTTCAAAACAAAATGTTCCAATATACTATCAAATAAAAAATCCTTTTATTGGAAGGAAATTTGGACCATGGATTGTTACCAAAAACTGACTGATCTTTCACTTAAGTGTTTTGACAAAGATAATTGATCACACACTAATATTAAGAAGAAGACCAATTTCCTCAGATCTAAGGTATTTATTAGTTACATTAAAACCATCCATCCAATATGCACCAAAGAGAATCTTCTACCACTACACATTTTTGACTTGATATTTTTGAGTGTATTCTGATGAGCAAATGGCTATTCTATCTATGGAACAACATGGGATTTTATAGCATAGTGATGGAAGAATATAAGTGTGAAAATTAATTACAATGAACATTCCCCACCCCAAAGCTATTAGCGTGTGAACTGCTACACTTTCTCTCGAAGAATTACATGGAGTAACATTTGAATTAGATCTTGAATATTTTAGAATAACTACATATAAGTCATTCTAGATAGAATGAACACATTGAAAGGCATTTTCAGCTGGGAAATTAAGCATGAGGAAGGGGACAATGTGGGGAAGTGGAGAAAGATGAGGTTAGAAAGATTCTCAAAAGTCAGATCATGAAGATCCTTGATTGCTTTCTAGAAAACTTCACCTTTAATTTGCATACTATAAACAGGAAGCCACTGAACAGCTTTAAGCAGAGAAGTCCCATGACATACATGTGATTTGCAAAGATGGAGTGTATGAATTGTATGAGGGAGTGATCTGAATCACAGACACCTGTGTTAAGAGAATATGGTAAAGATATGGGAGAAGCAAAAGAGATTGTACTTAATGGAACAAAATTAAGGAGGTGAAGATACATAAAGGGGGTCAGATTTCACAGCTATCCAGTAAATAAACTCAATGGGATATGTTTCACAATTAAAAACAAGAATGTTAGGAGAGGAAGTTGTGTCATATAACTTCCAGATTTCTGACATGTACAATTGATTGATACAGATTGAAAGCTGAGAGGAAGTTCATGGAAATTAACTAGAGAAAATATGGGACCATGACATATCTTTAGATATTTTAAATTTAATGTGATTATTTGATATTCTAGGGAAAATGTGTCATAGACAGCTAGCTTTATAAATCTGAGACTCACAAGACTGGTCGCAACTAGAGAAACAAATTTGAGGCTCAAAGATGTATAATAAAAATGGGGTCATGGACATTAAATGAAGTTATCTCAAAAGAAAAGGTGTAATGGGAAGATAAGAATGCCACATGTAGAACTCAGAGTAAGATTGTTGTCACAGACACAGAAGGGAAGAAATACTGCAAAGGACTGTTAGAAGAAGTAGAACACAAATTGGAGAAGTCAGTGGAAGAAATATGATAGCAAGGAAAAAAGCTCAAGGGAAGCTAAACTATTCTCAGTACTAGAAAGTCTAATAAACCAATTAAAGCACCCAAATGCAGATAAAAAGCACCCAAATGCAGCAAAATAAGAAAACAAGTAAACAGGGACAGAAATTGATGATAAATATATAACCAATCCAAACCTTAGTGTTTATATGTAGATAGGTAGGTAGGTAGGAAGGTAGGTAGGTAGGAGGTAGGTAGGTAGATAGATAGATAGATAGATAGATAGATAGATAGATAGATAGAATAAATTTCAACTACTAAGTAAGACTGGACTTCGTAGATTAGTTATTTATCTATCTAGATAATTAAAATCAGAGGGGGGAGACAGTATATCAAATTTGTCAAATAAAGACCAATATTAACAAGTTGTATTTTACTTTGAAGTTTTAAATTATGGCATTATGTCACTTAAACTTTAAACAGCATTATGAAAATTTTAGATTATTATTATGCCTTCATTCTATCCTTATTTTATACTGAAGAAAACTAACCTTAAGAAATATAAAAGCTGGGCCTCCCTGGTGTTGCAAGGGGTTAAGCACAGCACTATGAAGCTGTCCACAGCCTCTGCAGCAGGAGTTTCATTCCTGGCCAGCCAGGGAGCAAGCCACATGGAGCAGCAGACCTCTCTTGACTCGCCTGCTGCTCCCCTCAGCAGTGTACTTCAGTCATCTGCCTGTTCTGTTCCCCACTCTGTCTCTGGTGAATCTTCTCACCCCTCAAACCTCTGGCCTGTACCCTAGCCCTTGTATGCATAAATAAATAAATCTTTTAAAAATGAAATATAAAAGCTAAAGAGTCCACTGTATTTTTACAGACTCCATGAGGGGCACATTCACTACCCAAATCCAAATATCTCATCCTCAAATTCTAAACTACAACGGAAAACTTAAAATATCTATGACAATGTGACAAGGTTGACCAGGTCACATGATGTCTCTGCTTAATGGAGTGAATGAAAGGCTTGAAGTAGATCATCTTTCCAGCTCTATGAGTCTGCATTTCTATTAAATGTTCTGAAAGTTGTGCAATTGTAAATGTCCCCTGGTATTAATGAATAGCTACCCAAACCTACAAAAATATTACTTTAAATTCAATTAATTTAAAGTTTATGTCTTGGAGCAAAGTATTTCATTTTGATTAATTATCATTCAATATTTATAAAAGTTCATGTTTCTGCTAAGTTGGAGCACTAGTTCTATCACCGGCTATAATAAAGGATGATGGATAATTATTACCTAGCTCTTTAAAAAAAGAGATGTTCACTTTACTGAAAATTGGACAACGTTCACCTATTTCACTGCAATGGTTCCATCACTGATAATTTAGGAGTATCACTATATTCAGCTTGTAAATATATCAAATAGTCAAGAGATACTTGGATTTGAATCAGTTTTCTTGAAAACATATCAACTGAGCACATTTCACTTGTTTTATTTGTATGTATTTACTAACAGACTTTTAAGAACACTTTTAGCTTTATAGAAATATTAAGAAGATAGTACAAATAGTTCCCATATGCTCCATTCCATACTTAACATTTTACATAAATGTCATATTTATTATACTTGATAACCAATATTGCCACAGTATCATTAAATGTACATCACTTATTCTTATTTCCTTAGCTTTTACCTAACATTATTTTTCTGTTCCAGAATTCCATCCAGGATAACACATTACATTTAGTTCTCATGTCTCTTTAGCCTTTTCATAATTGTGATTCTCAGAATTTCCTTCTTTTTGATGACTTTGACATAGTTGTGAGGTATACTGATTCAATATATCACAGGATGTCAACCAGTTGGCATTTGATATTTTTCTCATGGTTTGAATGGTTTTAGGGGGAACAAACAGAAGTAAAGTGTCACTGAAGGCAAATCATCACATCAAGGGTCTACACCATCACCGTAGTCTGTGATGTTGACTTTGATCATCTGTTGCCAGAAGTGATGTTTGTTCTGTTTCCCTAGTGCAGTCATTTTTACACATTTTTACACAATTTCATGCTGTAGTCTTTGAGGGTGGAATATCTACATAATTTATTTAGAATTTTTTTTGCATGGAAGATTTGTCTCTTCTCTTTCATTTGTTAATATTTTCAGTCATTGTTATTTATGTCAATATGGCCTCATGGGTATTTATTTTATATCCCAGATATTAATCTAGTGTTATACCATTATCTTATTTTTTAAAATGTTCCAACTTTGGCCACTGAGAGCTCTTTCAGTGGAATCGCTGTCTTCATTTCAAAAATACAAAAATCTATACATCATACTCCATTGTGTGTTATAAAAATAATCTACAAATGGGGTAGAAAAAGTTGGATAAATTTAATAGGGAGAAAAACTAAGTCTTCACTTCAATATATGCATATGACACTTGATAAATATAATTAATTGAAAATCAATATTTATATAAAATATTTCAAAAGTTTCTAAATGAAAGCTAACTAAGTTCATTATAATACATAAAAGGTTGACTCACTGGATATTATAGATTATTACATAATACAAAAAAAATATTGAAAATTATTAAATAATTCGATACTTATAAATAACAGCTTTCTTTTTAAAATATTTTAAAAATCATTGCTATATTTAGTAAAATAATTGAGTTGAGTGAAAGATAAACACAAATATCAGTAATTTTCCTTTCATTGTATCAGAATGTATAAGATAAAACAAGACAAAAAAGCCAATTAATTTTCAAAACCAAAGCATTAAATGAATTTACAGTGATATGCATAATTTTTTGCTAACAAGATAACTAGACTTCTTTTTACTAACTGTATGGTAGACCAGATAACCTAACTGGTCTTTTTTTTTATTGCAAAAGTAAATAATAAATAAATAAGCAAATAAGCAAACAGAAAAGTAATAATTTAAGAAAATATTGCTAACCCAGTACAAACTGAGGATACCTGCCACGGCCAAAAATATAAGCAAAGTAAACAGCAGACCTTTGGTAGTTAATTAACATCCCAAAATAGTCTTTATACTGAGATGTTTTTGGCAATCCTTGGAAATATTGAGCTTCCACCTACAAAAATTTCTGGGATGGAAGATAAGGCAGGGCCAACCAACATCAATTGTCTATCAGGGAAACCTCACATAAACCTGGATTTGTAATGCATGGCCTCAACATATCCATAAATAAAATCTAAAACTACTATATATAACACAATAGCTGGGACATTTTATGTCTTAACTGTGAGGCTAGATATAAAGAGAGAATCTTCACTGTTAGGAGAGAACCTGCGCAGCGAGCAGAAGGACCTTAACCTGAGTCCCAAAGGCACGTGAAAACACATGTGTCTTGGAGGAAATCCTCTGAGTGGCCGGACCTGGTGTTGAATGCCCGGAATGTGACCTGCGTGGAGTCGGGCCTCTAGTCTCCAGAGTCTTAGAATAACAAGAAATAATGAGCGAAATTCCCATGCTCTAGCTAGGGGGCAATAAGATTATGTACGTGAGACACCTGACACCCTACTGTCTGAAATAGATAATGGTAAGAAAGCAGAATAATCAATCATATATGCCGCCATTATATGGTATGCTTTGATGTTACACTTGCTGCACTTAAAATAGTGTATAAAAGAGCACTAAGAAAATAAAGATTCACTGCATGCTGGTCATGACATTCCCCCATGTCTGATTTCCTTCACTGTCGCATCCCAGCTCCAGGACTCACTAGAAGTCCACATTCACTGAGAGTCAAAGGTGCGATATTTTTATATAGCTGAAAAGAGAATTAGTAAAGTGGAAAACACGTTGATGAAATTATGTACAATGCAGCTAGTCGAAGCTAAGATATGGAGCACATGAAGCAGAGACCACAAGATTATAAGAAATATTGATGTAAGTTTCAGAAGAAGATAATGATGAAGAGGAAATATGTGAAGAAACTACAGTAAAATTAAGAAACCCTGCTTGTCAATAGACACTATTAACAATGTGTGAAAGGCAAAGCAAGTGGGAAAGTATATTCTGATTACATATGGAAATGACAAGTGATTCTAAAATGTACATGAAAGCAAACAACACTTAAACCAGTGCATGACACTGGTAAAGAGAAGATGGGGTGACTTTCCTAACAGTGACATACATTATAAAAGAGAGTCATTATGATTCATGCACATAAGCAAAAAAACTTATTTAAGATTTATTTATCCAAGTCAGTAGAGAATGGACAAAATACCTGTGTTTAAATAAATGGTTATATAGCAAAATAATTTCTATTTCTCCCTAAAGCCCCTATATATCAAGTGGGTAAAAAAATGTAAGAAACAATATTATAAAACTTTTAAAAAATGACAAACATATTTTCTTGAACTCAAGAAAGAAATAGGGAAGAATTCCTTAACCAACACACAAAAAGAGAACTTTATGAAGTTCTCTTATCACACCATGAGTAAATGGCCAGCTTTACATTGGGAAAGATATTTGCACATCATATAATAAGTTATCAAGTCCTTATGTTGAATAGATCTCAAAGTCATGAAAAACACAGTCAAACTTTCCTGTATATATATATCTATAAGTAAAAGGCAAGGAGAGACATGATGGCTCATAAACATGTGAAAATAGTCTATACCTTGTGGACAATGAGAAAAAACTTATTTATTTTTAAAGATTTATTTATTTGCTTAGAAGAACTGGTCTGTAGGCCAAAGGTGTGAGGGTGGGGGGTGGGGTGAGAAGATTCACAAAAGACAGAGTGGGAAGAGAACAGTAGGGCTTACTGAAATACACTGCTGAGGGGAGCAGGGGGTGAGACAGGAGAGGCCTGCAGTGCCAAATGTAGGTTAGCTTCTTGGTGGGATTCAAACTCAGGCTGTAGCATTGACAGTGCTGAGACTTAACCCCTAGGCCACAAGGGAGGCCCACAATGAGAAATATTTAAATTATAAATATGGCACACTGTTTAGATGAACTAGGTATCATACTACACTTATGTGACTAGCAAACATTAAAAAGTCACAAAGTACCAGAGATTGGAGAAACTCTGAAGCAAAATAAACTCATTCACCATTTGCTATGCACTCTTACATGAGCACAGCTGCTTGGAAACTCATGCCTCTGCCATTGCACTCCCAGGGATACCACTGGAAAACTCTCAGTATGTGCAGTGTGAGACCTGGACAGGAATATTCACATCAGCATTACTCATAAGCCAAACAATGGAAAATAGTCAAAGGGCTATCTGTCATTAAAAATAAAAAGAAATTCTAGAATATTCTTATAGCAGGAGAAAGGTGAACTACACTGCAACTCCACAGTAACTTATAACCACATGGATGAATAATTGAAGCATAATATTGCTGCAAAAAGACAAATCAAAGAAGCATTCCTACCATATGTTGTTGAGTGCACATGGATAGATCATAGTCTGTCTTTAATAAGCATGAGGCTGATGAACACAGAACTCATGGTGGTGGTTAACAGGGGAGGGCCATGGTATGCCACAGGTGAGGTCATGCTGACAGTTGTGAGTCTGGTGATGGCCTCTGTTAATTAAACTGGGTTGGACTATCATATTACCATTCCAGAATATATATGCATTGTGCTACCTTTCCACGTTTGCAAACTATCTTATCATAAAAAGTTTAAATTATTAAGAAAAGATAAAAATAGCAAATTTTAAAAACTATTAAGAGTTGAATAGAATAACTTTTAAATCACCCAGATGAGATGATAAAACATTAAAGAATAATTGAGATTTCTATACAGGTCTAAATGCCAGAAAATAATTGTGCTCTGTAACTTGACTGCCTACAAAGAAAAAAAAAATGAACAGTTTAAAATCCAAGAGTATTCTGAAGAGATGGGAACCTCATTTTTTCCCTTTTGTGTCTCCATAGATCTCCCCACATGGGATTTTGAAGAACTCAGATAAAACCAGAAACCCAGCTAAAGGCCATGCCATCCCAGCGTAGCAGCTGTGGTCTCTTTCTTTGCCACTATCGCTGCTACTGCCCGGCCTACATCAAGTCCCTTCCTGCACCACTGCTGAACACCTCCAGACCATCCCCCTGCCATCACACACCCCTAAGCACATCGCAGCCCACCGTCCCTTTCAACATGAGGACCACCATGTTTTGCTACAGGTGTACAGAGATCCCCTCTGGACTCACCCCCATAGCACCTGCTTTCTAATAGGTGTCCACCTTGGCACCTTGCCAGTCTCAAATACCCAGTGCTAACCTTTTCAGCTATGTAAATGTACATCCCTCCACATGGGGGGAACTTTTAGGTGTGGGTCAGAGATTAGAAAGAAACTGCCTTTGGCTTTTCTCTTATATCCTTCTCCTTTCAACACTAAAACTCCAGGAGTGCTGGGGCTAGGGGATGAGAGTTTTATGGACAAGAGTCCAGAAACATCCTAACACATCACCTAGACTCTGCATCTTTGAGGGCTGCTATAGATGTCTACTACTCTTTTTTTTTTTTTTTAAGATTTATTTATTTACACAAGAACCGGGATATAGGTCAGATGTGCGAATGAGAGGATTCACCAGAGACAGAGTGGGGAGCAGAACAGGCAGACACACTGAAAACACTGGTGAGAGGAGCAGTGGGCAAGACAGGAGAGGTCTGCCATGCCATGTGGGTTTCTCCCTGGCCATCTGGGAATTGAACCCATGCTGCAGAGGCTGAGCACAGCTCACAGAGTTGCACTCAACCCTCTGGGCTACCAGGGAGGCCCAGATGTAACTACTCTAACCAATGACCTCCTCCTCCTGAGGAGGTGCTCTCTAGGCCCCCTTGATTTTTCCTGCACATTGACTTAATTCAATAGCAACCAATTCTCACATTTATCAAATAGCTCTCTATCTGTGACAAAATTATGAAAGCACGGGGAAACAATGAAATACTGCAGAGGATACATGACCCCAAATATTAACAGAATTTACCACAAAATATTAGACCTCACTAGGAACACAGTAAATTCAAATGATAGCAAATGAAATAATGTGGTACATACATTGACATATAAAGATAATATTATCTAATGCAAGCACAATTAAAGTTAATTGATAAAGCAATGATGATACTATTCTAAATTACTACTTAGGGAGAGCAAACTGACATAAAGAAACCATAGATATATTTGCAAAAGTAGACTATATATCATACAGAATCTATACACACCAGATGTCTGGGAGGGGCATTTTATTATAACCAATGAAGATAAGCAATTTCTTAAACCATTAAAACAAAAGTAAACAAATTTCATCCCAACACCATAATCAATAACAAAACAAAACAAAATTAAGAAAGTAAAGCAAATGTTCAATATTAAGACATTTTAATAAGCTATGTCACATCAAAAATATATTTAGAGTTTCTGCTATTTGGGAGCAACATTTACTATGTAAAATACTCTGATATAATAGAAATTTATAGTTACAGTTATAAATCTGTAGCTGTACATTCAGCTTATTGACATGGATGGTATATTAAGAAATGGATAAATGTCATGGACTGTAGTTGGATAGCAAATTTTAAGTTATTTTCTTGAGCAATATAAAGCTGCCAACTTTCAGCTTCTTTTAAACTAATAAAAATAATATGGCATATGGTAAAGTCTAAGATGTTAAAAATACCTTGGAATAAAGGAGGAGACTGTTTTGCTCTCAAGGAAGGCCAGTCAACAGGATGTAAAAAGGTAAGGAGTAACAGATCCAATAGCTCTTCAGTTAAAGTCCTTCTGTGGTTTAAGATGATTTAAGAAGTTCATGGAGCTTAACCATTTGTTTATTTGCTATATGATCCTAACTGTCTTCTGTCCTTACCCCCATCTCACCCCACCACTTACAGGAATATGACAGTGAACACAGGATGCCTGAAGGCTCACCAGCCTAGATTTCTATTGAATTTCCAACCTGCCCCCCTCTACACCCCCCAACATGGTGCTTCAAGCCTGACCTGCTGTCTTTTAGCCTCTCCTGCCTATGCAAACCCATTTGGCCAAAACAACCTGAGAAAACTAGAATTATTTGCAGAATCACTGCAAAGGAGTTCAAGCATGGAAGAATCATTATTCATAATTTGCTGCCTATGGTAAAAATCAGTACCAGTCTGTTCATTTTCACTTACTTATTCACTTAATAAATCATCGAGTAGACATGATTTTCAACCTCCCCCAAGAAAGACGAAATTCTTTCAGAAAATAATCACTCAATGATTTAAGCTGAAAATATAAATGTAGTGCACACAGTACATAGAAAGCTCTGTCAGCTGTATAAATCTTAGACATGTCCTCCTTCACTTCTGCAGCATGACAATGCTCAGAGACCAAAGAATGTTTATAAAGGAGATATTGCAAAATGTTGAATGTTAACAGTATATTAAGGGCATTTTCAAATTTAAGTTGGATATAAACCCCACTCAAGATGAGTTGATTGGAAACCAGGCAATTTTATTTTTAAACTCTGGTAGACCAGATTTCCAGCACAGTCTTTTTGTAAAAATTGAGATGGTTAAATGATAGATAGAAAAAGCAGAAAATCAGAAACTTAAAGAAGCAAAATATAAAGGAAAAAAAAAGAAAAGGGATAACTTCCCTTTCTTCACAAATTATGAAAGAGGAAACAGACTGTTTATAAACAGGAAGAAAGACATGTATGATAAAGTGGAATCCCTGTCACTCACCATGACTGAGGCGATGCTGCATTAACAAACGGCTCCAACCTCAATAGTTTCATAGGTTACAGGTTTATCCTCACCGTTGTAGCTGGCATCCATGCTGAAGTTGCAGCTTACCTGTGTCTGTGGCATGCATTCTGGTGGTGCCTGGAAAGAAGCAAAGGTGAAGTTGTGGGATGTCTGCCCTCAGGGGTGGCCTCCTTAACATCTGCTTCCATCAGCCAAAAAAAGTCAGGGGCCAGATTTGACATCAGTGAGATATTACACATTCTTCCTACAGGAAATGTCCTGCAGTAACAAATGTGATAGAGAATGGCAACAAATATGGGTATAATCAAACAATACACCACAACTTCCCACAATATCTCAGATCCAGATCAGAATATAAGTTCTAGGTAAACTTCAATCTAACAGAAGCTGTCTCAGTGGAAGCTCAGTGTAGGGGCTAACTATAATGGTTCATATTTTACAACTATTGTAAAGGGAGCAGAATTTTTGATCATGCAATTAACGCCCAAAATTTGTTTACATTTGTATTTGAGATAGGCATTATAATATGGCGTGGAATTGACTGCTACCTGTCGAACTTTATTTTTCTTCTTTGATAGTCTATGGTTGGAACTTTAAGGGGTTAATTAAGCATTGATCCACTCTTTGCTCCCTGAGATTAAAACCAATGATACAAAATACAAGACAGAAAAATGTAGATGAAAATATTGGTTGCATTTATAGTACACACAGCTGTGCATTATAACTTTAGACATGATAACAAAAGAACTTTTTAACCTACACTGCCTTATAGGAAACAGATTTACTTATCATTTACTGGCAAAACTGGACAAATTACAACATAGGAAATAGCACCCCATCACATGGAATATTATAGATCTACTTATACTCTTTCTAAAATAAACCAATCTGAAGAGAAGAGAGAAAAGGAGTGAACTCCAGTAAAGGAGACTACGGTATTGCCCCAGTTTTCTATTCTCTTAACCTGATGATCTCAAACATTATGCCTGTGGCCAAGTCACAAGGAGGTTCCATCAAAACCAAGAGTTCTACATTGTTGATCTTGGCATAACTGGTGAGGAGTTCAAATATTTTCCCCAGGATATTTTGAAATGAACTGGAGCAACACATTCATTGATTCTAAGATCTTTCTGTAGTTAATGCAAAGAATCACCTCCCATCCCCTTTATGTCAGCATTTGACTGGAACCTTGCATGTCTTTTACTGGAAATAATATTGTTATTTCAGGGCCAGATAAATTGCTTGGTTTAACAACACTAAATCTCTTATATGTCTCACACATTAAATAATGCAACAAATTTCAGTTTATCACAGCACAGAATCTTAACTCAAGGATCTACCCAAAGCTATGTTATGTTCCCAGAATGCAGTATGTAGTATTGCCTAAAGTCCCTCACCGGGATGCTATAGATGGTATCATCTATAGCAGGATGATCCAAAGAAAGAGAAAGGAAAGGATTGAACTTGCTGAATTCATTCTCCCAAAGTGATGAATCGGATAACATACTCTTCCTCTTTTAGGGGCAGAGGAGCAGGGGAGAGAACTGAGAGGAAAGTTAGAAGTGTCAGTCTAGCTAAAGACCTTCCAAATGTTGGTATGAGGTGGGAATAAAGGTAGCTTCCCTAATGTCAAATATAGTTGCATTGACCTAATCTACCCTTTGCAAGAACAAAACAGAGGTAGTTTTCAATTTCAATGTCTTCCTGAAGCTGAAAGAATTCTTAGACAGCTGTCCCAAAGCTTCATTGCAAGATTCTTCCTCTCTAATCATAAACCCATAGATCATAGATAATGTACCACAGTCCATAATTAACATCTGGCAGTCACTGAGCTGGCAATTCTCTCTGGTTCAATAAAGGCTACTAAGTCATGAAGAGAAGTTCTCAAGTAGAAATCAGAGAAAAAATTAACATATACTATATTTATAATCACCATCTTCTTAATAAGTAATCATTAATGAATCATTGTACACATAGGCTATCAACTTACCCCATCAGGGTAAAATATGACTTCTGTTATTATGCTAAAGTCTTTAATAGCAAATATAATAGGAACTAAGAAAACATAATATAAACAAGAATAAAATTCCAAATTCTGGTTACTTGACCTTCTGATCAAGAAGTTTCTTAAAAAAACTGTACATATAGTTATAATTTAGCATCTCACTGGCATTTATCCCAGAGAGATGAAAACTTATGCTCACAAAAACTTGCACATAATACCCCACAGTACTGAAAACAAGGACTTGAAAAGATAATGGTACCACCATGTTCAAAGCAGTATTATCCAAAATTAGCCAAATGGTATAAGCAACCCTGTTGTCAGCAGATGAAGTAACAAAATGTGATGTGTACACACAATGGCATTTTATTGATTACTTTATTTGGTCAGAAGTAATCAGAATTTTTCATTTTATTTTTATTTTAATTATCTGTATTAATTATCACAGACTGAAAGGAGAAAGAGCTCAAAAGAAAATGGCTTAGAACATTTAGTTTTGTAGACTACTTATTTCAGTACCTAAGTGCCTAAATGCTCTCTATTATATATTTCTATTTCTCTATTAAATCTCCAATAAAAAGTCACCCAGACCATTCTATTCTGCTATGAGTAAAAGAGGATCCAATAAATCTCACCTAAAATTCTGAGTAAACATGTATTTAAATCCCACTCATGTTTCAAAATCCACTGTATATTTCTTCTATTTCAGGAATGTTTCCCAAACTCTGAAAATTTCATGATTATATATTTATGTGCATGGCACATAAAAGAGCATTGTAAATGCTTATATCCTGTCAAATCAACAGATGTAAACACTATACGGTCATGGATATTTTCAATATATTTGAAGTAATTAATTTAAAATAAAATCACATTTAAAATAAAATAACTGAAAATAAGTACTCTAGCAAAAACTTAGAAAACTAGCAAGTAAAGATCAATATTTTCTGTGAACTATAAACTGTCTTTGACCAGTTAGATGACCAGAGGGCAAAGCTAACATTCACCTATGCAAATAAAAGTGTCAGACTCCTTTTGGGGGGAAGGCAAGGGGACATCCTTTCACCACATTTTGCTCCTAGAAAGACCTTTTTCCTTACCAGAGTTGTTTTTGTCCAAGTACATAACATGTCCAAGAACGTAACTCTCGATTCTTATCACAGGATAAGGATGAACAACAGGGTCTGAACATATTTTTTTTATTTTAAAGCAAGTCTGACATCTCAGAATGCCTTTTGCAAAACATATAAATATGAATGGCATCTTTCTTTTCCGTTCAAAATGATTGTCATAAAATAAATCCCTAGACGATATTTGGTGGAACTTCTTTTTAGCACACTTTAATTCAGGGAAATGTTTACAAAATTAAATTTTATAATTTGGGCTTAGCCATTCTCAAAAATAAAGAAATATATTGTATATTTTACAGCAATAATCAGCAGAATAGTGTAAATTCTGTGAAGATTGTTATTAATATACAATATATTAATCTATCAAATAAATATTTACCTACAGTACTTAAGTAAGGAGTTGGATCTTCAAAAACAGAATGGATAAAACCCAAAGGTTTAATAAGAGACAAAAACATGAAAATATATAATACAACATGTTAAATGTCTAAATAATGGTATGTAGAGTGAGGATATGAATGGTCCATTTAAGACTCTTGGTTTTCTTTGTCATGCTAGATAATCATGCATGAAATTCATCTAAAAACTGCATTATGGGACCTCCCTGGTGGTGTGGGGGTTAAAGACAGCTCTATCAAACTATTGCCAGCCACTGCAGCATGAGTTCGATCCCCAGCCAGGAAGCTAACCCAAATGGAGCAGCAGACCTCTCCTGTCTTGCCTGTTGCTCCCCACAGCAGACCTGCCTGTTCTGCTCCCCGCTCTCTCCAGTGAATCCTCTTATCCCCACCTCTGGCTTACACCCCAGTTCTTTTTTTTTTTTTTTTTTTATACAAGCACTGGATACAGTCAGAAGCGAGGGAGGGTGAGAGGATTCACCAGAGCCAGAGCCGGGAACAGAACAGGCTGACTGATGAAATACACTGCTGAGGGGAGCAGTGGGTGGCAGGAGAAGTCTGCGCACCATGTGGGACCCTCGCCCGGCAGCTAGGGATCGAACCGGCCCTGCAGAGGCTGCGGGCAGCTTCGCAACCCAGTGCTCAAGCATTGCGCCATCAGGGAGGCCTTACACCCCAGTTCTTATATTCATAAATAAATCTTTAAAAAATGCATTATGAAATTTAAGGCTACGCTCATGTATTGCCAGGGTTAGGCAATTTCTTCTACATTTTATAACCATATACACTCAAACAATGCACTGGTTCTCAGTCTGATCTGAATATCATATAAACACTATCTTTAAAACACATGTTATGCATGTTTTCTGGAATCCTACTTCAAACCAGATATTCTCTCAATAATTAATATATATAAATTCAGATTATAACTAGTAAATATATCATATTTTTATCAAATATTGATTATTGAATGACCTTTGTGTAGTATTTGAATATTCAGTTTAGTTTGCCACCACTTTTGTTTTCAATTCACCTTCAAGTACATACTGGGAACATTGTGACAATCAAAAGCTCATTAAGCGATTGAATATGGATTATGTATGTTACAAAGCAGAATATTAATCAGATGGGTGTTTTTTTCAACAGATTTGCCTTTTAAAAAAAGTGAATCACTTAGCAGATTCTGCATGATGTCTGTTAACTTTCAAAATGTCCTTCCAGAGCAAGAAAAAGCAAGACTTGAAAATTAGCAATGTACACTAAGTTATATCAATTTCTAGTTTGCTCCAAAGGCTGCTTCAAGTGAATTTTTGGGTATTTAACGTATCCTCACCTCAAACAACAGCTTGTTTACAAAGTATTTATCAACTAAAACAAGGGTGTTATTCTCAAGTCATTCACAGCCCTCTCTCTACTTCACTAGGAGAATTACAGTGATGATCACTGAACAGGAACGCTAGGACCCACCTCAGCATCGCCACTATCCCTGAGCTTTCAGGCATGTGTCTGACATATGTGTGGCTACAAGCTAGCCAGGGACGTGGGGAGAGATGACATGGTGCTTATTTTGATTCCTCCCCCAACAATAAAGCAGTCATTACCATTCACTGAATGATGGCCTTAAAACTTCTTGTATAAAGGCATTCATCATTCAAAATTCTTTCTCTCACAGCATTATCCACATGAAATATGTCTAATCCAAATTATTGAATAGTTGTATATGTGAAAAAATGAATGATTGAGTTCAGCCACAGTGAGACATTGGCAAGCTCGTTCCTACAATTTCTCAAATTATGAATGGCTCCTACATTGACAGCTTTAGGTTTCCAGGTATAAGATTTACTTGAGTATAAAATTATTATAAAAGAATAAATTTCTCATTAAATTACCAAGATAGGATTAGTCTATTCAAGTGTTCAGTCAGAAAACATTCACCAGTGGGTGGTTATAAAGTAAGCTTTCCTACGTCCAAGTGGCATGTCCACTTTGAAGTGTTTAGAGCTGTCCTGGTGTGCCTGTAACAATGCTACCATCACCCCAAGATCTGAGCATGGCAAGTGATAATGAGGAAAAGCTCTGCTCCATCCTCACATTCAATTCAGGGATCTTTCTGGATAAAAAGGCTATTACGTCCAGAGATATCATTGCCATCACAACTCTCAATAGAAAGTCATTTATTTTTTAAGAGCTTTACTTGATATGTTAACCTTAACAGACTTAGGTTCTAAATTCTCCAGGATCAATTAGACTTAATCCAAAGCATAGCATTAGACTATGCTTCCCTTTAATTTATTTATTTTTAATTCTCTTGCCAGAAAGAGACAGGCATGCCAAAATTGCTGTTGCATAGACCTCTATAAAGAAAAAGAAAAAAAAAAAAACATTTCCCGCCTATGATCATTACACAGTGCAAATATTTTTCCTAAAAATCTTATAATCCATCATGCTAAATAGGACAGTGATAAGGCCTTAGTGCAGTCAACTGAAAGTTTCAGGAAGAGAACTCATTGGTGTAGTGATGAGTTAGGACCCATGATGAGTTGTACAAGAGTGACTCCCTCCACCTCCATCTGCTGCAGCTTCATTCCACTAAGGATTAATTGCCTTGACCTGAATTAGCAGATAGTCTGTGTGCAACTTCTTGATGAGGGGGATGATCCCAGTTCAAATACTGATTAACTTGGAATGCCCAAGTGAAGTGATAATTATTCTAGAAACATAAATTTAAAATGTAAAACCAAATTTCTACTGACAACATAAAAGAATTAGACCCTAAATAGGGAAAATCCATGCTATTTTTCTGCAACAATAGGAAGTTGGAAAGACCATTTCTACCTGTGATGCATGTGCTTTATATACCATTTGAATCTCTGTCTCCATTTTTCATTCTCAGAAAGGGAGGGATGGTTAAAAATATTATGCGAAGAATGTATAGCAGATTTTTGAATTAACAACTGTGAAGAAACAATGTGAAAAAACAAATTAAAGATGTGACAGTTGAGAAATTAGAAATAAGTTAATATGGAGCATGCATACACTCAAGGTTCCCAAAATGTTCTTAAAACAGAATTAATCCTTACAAACCACTAATGTTTCTGTACTAGATTAATGCTACTATTCACAGAGGTTGATCATCCCCAAGGAAGTTCAGAGTACATCAAGCTAACACTGCTCACTAAAGGGCACTTATATTTGGTAGAAATAATCCCCTTGAAAGTAAAAAAAAGAAAAGAAAATCAATCACCTCATGACATAATGGACGACCCAACAGAAATACTAGCCATTACCAAATATGAACTCCTTTGGTAATAATTAGAACATGCTTTATTATGTAAGAAAACATTCACATTTGAACCACTTTAAATTAAAACTCATTAAAATTTAATTGATATTGTCTATAAAATAAAATCAGTGATTTTAAAAATTAATCACAAATTCTAGATATTCACTAATGATTTATATGTATGTATTGCCTTTAATGTGGTAGGCATTTCATCTATTTCATACATAAAAAGCTATTTTTAATTATAAATGTACTTTATTCTGATCAACATCTATTAATTGAACAAATACAGGAAAATTTTGAATGGAATGAAGAACCTGTATTAAATAATCTGCCTATTAATTTAATATCTTAGCCTTCTTTCACCTCCTTTTGTTATATTTTCAATAATTTATCAAACATATCCTAAGCTGAATCTATATTTGAAGATTCTGGAAAGAAGAGAAAACCTCTCTGTCTAGCCCAGAGTCAGAAACCTATGTAGAAAATTTGAAATTACAAAAAATAGCATGGAATATTGAAAAGTCATAGGAAGAACTCTATCATTACTCACTGGTAAATTAAATTATCAAGTTTTTACAAATAATCTTCTATTTCTACAAAGGTTGTTGCAAAACAATTTACGGTTAATCAATACTCTTTATTCATAGATATGCAGTGCAAGATCTTGTAATGCCATTTAACCACTAAATGACTGGAGAAATTCTTTGAAGTCCTTAAGGCTTAAGATCCCCTACGGAAATGGTGAGAACAATAATAATGGCTATGTCACTGGAATTTTGTTAGAATTGAGTGGACTACAAGAATTCTGTGAAGTCCATGAAGAGTAAACTGTACGTAAATAGTAAAAATATGTTTATAGATTAGAAATCATAATTTGAGTATATAAAGATGTTTTAGTTGGTTTTGAAGCTATCACCAAAATTTTTTGGAGAATTATCTGTACTATCTAATGCACTTGCAAAACTCTCCATTCCATTCTGCCTTTTTTTAAATATTATATATATATATATATTATATATATATATATTACATCATTATTGCACAATGTAGGCGTTTTCCTCTCAGGTGTAGTCCCCGTGAAATCCCCACCACCAATCCCCCTGTGCACCATCACCATAATCCCTTGTGCTCTTCCCTCCTCTATTCTGTTTTATACAGAGGAAGAATCCAAAGACCAAGGATCAATCAGAGATGAATTCTGCACCTGGTTTTCTTTCTACATTTCTATTGATCATCCATATTTCTAAGTCAAATAAAGGTATTCCTACCAGTAGATTCTTTTGGTATAGTTCCAAAACCAAAGGCAGGACTACATTTGCCATTCTAGACAATGCACTCACAGTATCTAGCGAAAAATGAAACTCACACCTAATTCTCCAGACATGGACAGATTTTTGCCTGACTGTCTATCTAGATGCCCTAACTTCTTTCTCTCGTGTAGTGAAGTTTTACTGATGAGAAGAATATTCATTATTCATAACCATCAATAAAAGGAAAGTAATGTTTTACTTATTTTTATTTCCAACACAATCTTTATATCTATAAAGGATGTGCATAAGCTATAGGGGACACTTCAGTAACAAAACAAAGAAGGAAAACCCAAATAATTCTGGAATCAGATACAAAAGACACGATGCTTCAAAATATACATAAATATCCCTTCTTTAATATTCAAACAAGTTGAAACTTGTTTCAACATTTCCATGTTTACAGAAAGCTTGAGTGCTCTTGGAAAGAACTCTAGGCACAAAAGGGTTTAATTTTGTTTCTTTTAAGCTGGGGCCCATTCATCTAGCTCTAGCAATACACAACTCTCTTCAGCATTAAGAACCTTGATTTATGCCCTTGCATAAATCCCCTCCCTCATTTTCCTAATGAGCAAAGCGTGGAAGAAAATAGAACACATTTTGATTAATAGTGCTTTGATAGTTATCACTTTCTTTTGTATGTGGAGACTTGCTAGTTGCCTCTCAGTTGCAAATTAGAAAATACTTCAGTCTTCAATCCAAAGGTCTCAGAGTCAATTCAGTTCTAGTTCATTGGCATTAATGAACATATACTTATTTCTGACACCTTATTCAGTGATGATGAACACAGGAAAGATCATGACCCCTGCCCTCAAAGAGCTTACAATTTAGTAAGGGAAACAGCTATAGGAGTGTGTTAAGTGAAAAGCCATTACTGAAGTGTTACTTCTATATCCTGTACAGAGGACAGAAAGGGGGGAGGCACAATGGAAGAAGTAAGTCCTACTGAGAATGGGAAGGTATGAAAAGTAAATGTCCATGCCCATCAGTCTGGGAATATAAATGTGGTCATTAATATAATAATCACCCTAAACTGCTGATGTAATAGTTCCCCATAAAGTCCCCTGATGTGGTTCAGGGAGTCCCCAGAGTCTGTCTCAAATGTTCCTACATGTTTCTTCTACTCCTGATCCTGCTTTCTTTTCCATTTCCATTCACTTGCTACAAGTCAATTGTGGAAAGTCCTGCTCAGCAATAGGGAAAGAGTCCCTCTCCACAAGGTCCTTCAATAGGGCCTTCTGCTTTCCAAGTTCAAACAGCACACACTGAGGTGCCCAGTAGCACGGTGCTCCTCTGGCCCCTTACCTGGGGGGACCTACTGTGCATATTGTTCTTTTTCAATCTCTACATTGCATTTTCCCAGTTGCTTCTGAAGCACTGCTGCTTGTGTGTGAGCAGCAGTGCACTCTTTATATTTTAGCTGCACTCTCTCCCTTGAATGGAGTCAATATTAGTCACTGGTCAAAATACATCATCTCTAAAATCTAGAGAGTTGAACATCACATTTTCCCCTATTACATTTTATCTGCAACCTTCCTATGTCATGATTATGAATGACTATGAGTAGATATTACATGAGAAAGACTCAGAACCTAATCCCTGTTCCCACTCCTACAAGAGATGGAGCTTGAATTTGCACTGAGACAATAACTAGACAGGAAAGGTGGCAAAGCCATTCTAGGTAACGGAAACCACAAGAGCACAGCACAGAACATGATTCTGTCCAGTGTGGTTTAGTCCTGTGAACAGTGTGGTGTGACAACAGAGAGCGCAGGCCAGATGGAGAGCCTGGAGGGCTGATGGGAAACTGTCTTACTCGGGTTGACATTACGGAGTCCTTAGACCATTTTGCCTGAAGGAAGCAACACCCTCTTAACTATACACAGCAATCAAGTGTCTACAAATAGGTGCAGAATGAAATGGAGACAAAAACTACTGGAATAGACTAGCACTTGGGAAACTATGACAGTAAATAAATGCTACAAGGCATCACTGGCTCTGTGGTAGATAGAGGAGATCCTGGGAAGCCTCAGGTAGCAAGGAGAGAGAGCACTACTGCCACTTGTTGATTCTCTGTCATTTAGAAGTTATTGGTTTCTGATTCAAAACGGAAAATTAAGCTAGAAAAGCAGGTTTTAAGGGACTGTTGAAGAGTGGGGAGAAGAGTAAGTGTCCTGCAGATATGGTGAATTTGAAAGTCGTATGGTGTAGTGTAAAGGGAGGCTTTGTGCCCTAAATTTGATCCTAGAGGCAGTTAGGTTGAGATGGAAAATTGAGTCATGTAAGATGGTAGTTTCAACCAGATTAGTGGGTGAGATGCCATCTAGGCAAGTCTTGAGCAAGAAGAGATGAGGATCAAATTTGGAACATTTGGGAACAACAATGAGTTTATAACAGAAATTTTCTATATGATCCTAGATGCAATCTACCCTATGTTCTCTGTCTTGTTCACGATTCCCATGATTCACTATTAGATCTAAAGATTTTCATTCTTGACATTTTTTCTATTATTTTTTATTTAATTTTTCAATTTTCTCCCACTATTATTTCACAAAGAGGACTGGTAAGTGCTATGCTGTGACTAGTTCTAAAGATAAATGTTCTGTTCAGAAGTGAAGCTAGAAGCATTGACCAGGAGACTGGCTTTCTGTCCAATAATTCTAAGTTTTATGAAACATCAAGTGAAAGGACGCAGAACTCAGTGGTCTTCTCCTGCCAGGATCGCCCTTATCGACACATTTACATATCTTCATTGAAATGAATTTACAAAGCATAGGTTTCCAAATATTCTCCCTAGATTTGAGGGGCTCCAAGCACAAAGAGTGGTTTCTTGTCAAAAGGAAAAGTGTGTCCAGTGTCTTGGAAGAGAGCTGGAACTCATGGGTCACTCCAGAGCCTCCCTATGGGGCAGTCTTGATTGCAACTCAGTATAAAGGTGCTTCTAAATTGTTTCCTTTCCCTCTAAGAAATCATTAATTCATAAACACTGCCATTTTGGGTGCCAGAGTCTTCTTTAAAATTAAATACTGCCAGGTTTCCCTGGTGGTGCAAGGGGTTAAGCACAGCACTACAAAGCAATCTGCAGCTACTGCAGCACAAGTTCAATCCCCAGCCACCCAGGGAGAAACCCACATGGTGAAGCAGACCCCTCCTGTCTCACCCGCTGCTCCCCTCACCAGTGAATTTCAGTCAGTCTGCCTGATCTGTACCCTAGTCTATCTCCGGTGAATTCTATCACCCCCCACCTCTGGCCTGTACCCCAGCTCTTGTATGCATAAATAAATAAATCTTTAAAAAATAAATAAAATTAAACACTGTCTATCTACCCTTAGTAGTGCAGTGCCTCTAAGCAAATTAACTAGATACAAATACCCCAATAGCTCTCTCAGCAAACACTTATGATTTTATATATATATATATATATATATATATATATATATATATATATGCAGAGAGAGAAAGAACAAATAAAATGTTCACTTAATTTGCAATCACTAGAATAACTTGTTAATGGGATGTGTGTACTTGGGACACAGCACAAGTACCCAAACCTTAGAAACCGAGGGGATCACCTTCACTGTCTGTTCCACAATGATTTCATGACATATTTCCTTTATCGTAGCAACCTCACAAAGCTCAGTCATATAAAGCTGTGACATCACTAAGGGAAAGTAGCTAATCTAATGTTGAAACTGTGAACTACTGTGAGGGAGAAATTTGGGGATGACCAACAGTCTTGGTGTTTCACTCAAACATTGAAATGACCCCCCTGTGCCCAGGGGGATATGCTTGAGCTTTCTGGGATACTCGAGCACTCACTTCAGGAGCCAAAGATGTGAAAGAACAGCACTAATAAAGTCCCCCATTCACAGAGAGTCATCCTATAACAGTCAACAGTTTGTATTTGGAGGCGGCAAGATGATAAAGGTGGTTTACGGAGACAAAATTTATTTTTTAAAAGGTCATGTTAGTTATTTTCCAGAGAAAGAGAACAAAATGGGTGGCTAAAAAAAGAAATTCAGATATACCTGAAGAGAACTTTTCTCATCAACGGTCATGCCACCTAAATAAAACAATGTTATTTCTTTGTACTTTTTGCTCTGGAAAGCCGGTGGGTATCTTCTTCACAATGCCTTCATAGGATAAAGAAGCCAAATTTATCAGGAACAGGTGTTTTCAGCAGGAGAGAGGCACATTTCAACACACTGGGGTTTCTCTTTGTGAAAATTTACCTTTGAAGATTGAGAAGGTAATTTTAGGTCTATAGATTTCTGATCTTTGAAAAGTCAATAGAGAAACTCTCTGAATGAGATTCTCTATTATATACTGTGAGCCTGGTTCTTACACTCTGCTGCTCTTAAGGACAGCTATCAACTTTTTTTCTATTTATTCATTCATTCACTCATTCAGTCATCAAACATTCATTGACTATCAGCTCTGTGCCAGGTGTACTATTCTAGACAGTGTAGAAAATTAAAGAATGGAACATTGAGATGTGTTACCCTAGGAATTTCAAAATTGGGTCATCTTCCACATTTTAGAATATTATTTTTGATTCTTCAAACCAGACGGCATTAAAGAAGAGACTAGCTGTCTCCAACAGAAGATGGGAAATGAATGGACTATTTGAAATGTTCTTTGTTCATTGAGATGCTTATGGACATACAACGTCATGTACTTGACTTCCAGTACAGTGATGTTTCTCCTGTGGCCTTTAAATGAGTTCCCTGCTTGTGTTCTCAGGGCATCGTGGAGGTATCAACGTGGAAGGGAGAGGAAATACACGATGCGGATTTCCATCCTGCTTTATGGAGGCTTCCTTTTGATCTGTTTTATATGTAGAGCCTAACATCAGCCTTCAAACAAGTGGATTCTCTTGAAAACAAGAAAAAAATGGAAAACCAACACCCTCTATTCTACAACCTTCCCTTAATAAAAGAAAAAAACACAGCAGTTACCCTTGGGGATCCCTCTCTGCTTGGAGAGTTTTCCTGTCCTTTTCCTTATCTGACAGTAAACCTCTTCTTTTCTGACTGAAAAAAAAGTTCCAAATAAACTGTACATCTTTAGGCTTCCAGAGCCATATTCACATTTGTGAGCAGTTATATCATTCACCATCATGTATGTTTCAGTCAAAGAACTTTTCTTTATAGAGGAATGCTGATATAAACTTACTAACTGAAGTAAGAGAAGAAATAAGTGAGATCATTTTCTTCTTATAGAAGGACATTCAGAGGAGTCCAATATAAGTTGTAGAGGAAAAATGCAGTCATAGTAGCTGGAGTTAAAAGGAAATAATTAATTGCACCCTTCCCTATCCATCCCAGCTCTGATCACATTGAAAGAGACATGAATCAAGAAGACAGAGATATCACAACTATTGCTCTCAAAGGCTAGATTGGAGAATATGGATTTAAGCCTGCTAATTAGGTGAACTTGTTCATACAACATCCTCACATTTGAATTCCTCACCTCATCTAAGGACTGCAAGGAAAACACAGGTCTTTCCTGCAGGAGAGCATGACTCAGGGTAGACCAAAGCTTGACCTCTCTGCTGGTGAACACATCCCAAAGAGAAAAAAGGAGCATCTACAGTTTGCATCTTTAGTTTCTGCTCTCAAAATTGTTAGGGGATGTAGTGATTGAGACAATGAGGCAAAAACTAAGAGCGTATAGGAGGCTCACTCCTGGCAGAACCTGGAGTGAGAATAAACAATCCACACACGTCACGTAACATTACCTATGAGTGAGGTTCAGGAGGAGTAGATTCCCATTTGTAGAGAAGCTTGTTTAGGGGTAGAGGGGAGCACCTGAATCCACATCTAGATGGGAAGGACTATGGCTTCCAAGATACTGACTCCCCAACTTGGTACTCCAACAGATACAAGTAATGGAACCAGTCCACCAAGAAACATCTTTAGAAAATTGACTTCTAATTCATTCACAACACAATTTTTGGTACTAGAAAGGCAGAGGAGAGGCAGATTAATACCAGGATTAATGCATTCCAATGCTACCCAGCAGTATCTCCAGAACAAATTTGTGTCTGAATACATTGAATTCAAAAGCATCCTGGGTACATCCATATGATTATAATAAAAAGAATAACTAAGTCTGCATGAAATGTGAATGTGAACACTAGGAGTAAGCAAAGAAAAGGATCAGATCGAAGGCAATATGAAAATAGCAAGTGCCCACTGGAGCTTATTCCTCCTCCATCTCCTTGATTAAGCTCAGGAACTGACCTCCACGTTTCTCAGCAACAAAGCCCTCTCTTTTGAAAAGGGAGATTTATTTATTTATTTTTTTAATTTTTTAAATTTTTTTTTAAGATTTATTCACTTATTTATACAAGCACTGGGTATAGTCAGAAGCGCCAGAGGGTAAGAGAATTCACCAGAGCCAGAGGGGACAGCAGAGCAGGCAGAAGGACCGAAGTACACTGCTGAGGGGAGCAGTGGGCGGCAGGAGAGGTCTGCGCGCCATGTGAGACCCTCGCCAGTGGCCGGGGATCAAATTGGCGCTGCAGAGGCTGCGGGCAGCTTCACAGCCCAGCGCTCAACTGCTGCGCCACCGGGGAGGCCCAAGGGAGATTTTTTTTTTTTAAATAACCATTTTCTCCTCCTCACCACCCTTCCCCTAAGTAAGCTAATGCTGCAGATCTATAAAGAAATTTGAGCCAAATTTACATTTTTTCTAAAACCCAGTAGTACCTGTTTCCAGCATATAGAATAATGGGCCCCAAATGCATACGCAAAGCCCGTTGAAAATCCATAGTCCACTCTCCACCATGAGTCCACAGGCTGTCTAGGATTCCAAGGGCAGATGCAGAGGCAGAGCCACGTGCTCTGAAAGAAGAGCTGGGAATTCCTACATTCCACACAACTATATGAATGTGGACTTGGCCTATGGCCTTGATGGTCAGGTGCTCTTAAATGGAAATAGGTACTTCCTGACTTGGTCTTGAACATGCAGGCACTGTTTGCCTTGAAGCATTAAATTAGCAATGGCTGAGAAATAATATATTGACAAGACAAGTGTCAAAGAGCAAAGATCAAATATAAGTAAGAAGTCATTCAGAGATCTTCTGAATTTAATTAAAACCATCATTTATTTTGTTCTACTTACTCTGCTCATCGGGAGTGCTTTCTCTGAAATCATAATAAATGCATAGATTCTCTACTAGGGTCACTCAAGTGATCAAAAAATTCACCTTTCCTCTTTTCACTTGTAAAATGGAATTCTAAAACCAAATACACCATTTCAATGAGTTGCTGTGGCGATAACTATTATAATGAAATCATGTACATAGAAGTGTCTTCTAAGTAGGGAATTTTATTTATTTATTTTTTAAGATTTATTCATGCATACAAGAACTGGGATACAGGTGAGAGGTGTGGGGGTGAGAGGATTCACCAGAGACAGAATGGGGAACAGAACAGGTAGAGTGACTAAAATATACTGCTGAGGGGAGCAGCGGGCGAGTCAGGAGAGGTCTGCTGCACCATGTGGGTCACCTCCCTCGCTGGGGATAGAACTCGTGCTGCAGTGGCTGCAGTTAGCCTCTTAGTGCTGCGTCTTAACCCCTTGCACCACCCGGGAGGTCCCTAAGTAGGGAATTTTAACTGTGAAATAGTAGCCCTTGCATAGCTATCATTACATGAACATCAGTCACACCATGATACAGTCACAGCATCTGAGGAGAATATCTACCCCAAACTGACCAAATTCCCAGAATGAGATGAGGTCCCTCGCACTTAGAATTCCAAGCAAAATGCCAAGAGTCAAATATACATTACAAAGTCAGTGTATAAAAGCTGCTGCTATTTAATTACATAAACAAATCAGTAGGGGAAAATATTTCTTTAGGATATATCTTCTGATACTAAATAAATAGGTGGGTTTCCGTTTTCCCTGTGAAAAGACTAGTGGAATGAGATCTCACACTGACACACTCCTCTCCATCATGGTTTTCAAAGCCTGTGGGCATGCAGAGCTCATCCCCTCGGCCTTCAGCCAATGGCCAAACATCCTTTACATGAGCGCCCTCACGTCTAGCATTCCAAGCAATCTGGACCTCATCACCTAGCAACAATATTCAAATTTCTTCTTAAATAATTGAACACATGATCAATATCATAGAGCTTTAAGAACAGAGGGACTAGCAAAGAGCAAGACAGACATGATCTTGTCCTTGCTGGAGTTCATAGAGTTTAGCTCTATGAAGAAACACATTGCAGTGCTCACGATGTTACCTTACTTCAAACTGCCCAGTTCTACGCTGCTAAAAGAATAAATGCTAATCTCCTATGACTTAGGAGCTCCTCACACATTTTCATCTTCACTCCTCATCATTCTTCTACAACATCCCATAACATCCAGTCACATCCAATTTCTTGCTGTTCCTCAAACCTATCAACTAACTTCATTGTTCTAGTTCTTTGCATAGGATGTCCTACTTAGAATTCTGGTCACTCCATTCCCTTTCAGCCAAATGTGCTTTCATTATTAAAAATTTCTAAATGATTTAAATAAAATGAGAGAGGTGGAAGAGAGAAGGGGGGAAGGAAGAAAAGGAAATAGATATGTTCTTTTTCTAGTAACTGTGCCTTCTGAGTTCTGGCTATCATCTACACTGGATTATCCCATTGCTCATTTACTGGTTAATTAACAAATATTTATTAAAACCAGGCCAACTAAGATCACCTTCAAAAATGATCAACAATTTTCTCATATGAAACTCGTTTGGAACTTTGCACTCTCGGAAGTGGATTCTGATTCACTTACACTTGAATTTGGGTTGACATAGTGGCTTTCTTTGACTAACAGAATGCTACAGGTGTGACATTGTACCAGTCATGGGATCAACATTTAAGAATTCTGGCAACTTGAGATTAATTCTCTTGGAATCCAGTCTTCATATACAGAGAAATTGGCTGAGACCAGTGGAAAAAGAGAGATGGGTGGAACAGAACTCAGCTGCCCCATGAACACCAAAACAATGAGGACATCTCAGACTATCCAGCCCCTGCTCAGCTCCCAGCTGAATGCAAAAGACTTACAGAATTGTGAGAAAAAAGTAACCGCTATTATTTTAAGCTACTAAGTTTTGGTGTATTGGGGATATTTTGCTATGCAGACAAAAATAATTGAAACATTATGCCAATCACAAGATAACAGGTATAGTATACATCCTAGAGTAACTCAGTCATGGATAGATGAAATGGGAATATAAATATTTAATGACAGGTTACTAAAAACACATAAAAAGGATGGAAATTATCTTATCAATAACCTATTTTTTGGTGCAACATGCTAAGATAGATTTTCTTTTGCAACAGTAAGTAGTCTGAAACAAACAAGCAAGTAGTGAGTGATCCAAGGATCAATAGAGAGGTTTTATCAAAAAAAACCCCAAATTTACATATTTGTCATATCTGTAATATGAAATAATCATGAAGCATGTGTCTGAAAATTCCTTGTTAATTTCCTGTTGGCAATGTGAGAAAGGAAAAAGAACTGTGAGAGAAATTCTAATTTCTATCTCTTAGATTTCCAGGTCCTCCAAATTAGTTTTTCATTAAAGGAGTATTAATAATTTCCAATCAAGATGTCTCTGCCAGAAGGGAGTTTTCTTATTGATTCAGCACATATGTGACAATCTAGACTGTGCAGAGTTGAAAAAAAATCATTTCTTAGCTGGCATTATACTCCTCCCAGAGTGTGTTGTCTTTCAAGCTAGCCCATCCCATGAAGCACCCTATATGGCTGTCACTATATTGATCAATAGATGGAAAAAGAGGGATGATATGCATGCTAGAAAAATGTATATGCAAATATGTTTTCAAAGTCACCTGCCAAACCAAGGATGGCACCTAAAGACACAACAGAGAGAACATGGGGAATTCACAAGCATTAGGCACAGCTTGGACATCCACAAGGGAAGTCTCTGGTGGAGGAGTCTCTTGTATACATGATGATTCTATATGTTGCTGATACGTCTATGGTATGATTCCTACTAATAATAATAATAATTTGATAATAATTCCATATAAAAGAGCTGTACATTTCAAAATAAGCATTGCACTAAATTGTGTAAAAAATAAAATTCACACCAAGGCAGACTTTTGAAATTGTCCTTCATTTCAGGGATTAGGTTTCTGCATTGGTGACATGCTATGGAATTCGAAGTATACTTTCTAAAACGAATCCTATGGAATTTTGTCCAATGATAAACACACAGCAAACCAGTCACTGTCCCGCTACTGCTATTGTTCAGTCTCGTCCAGATGAAGACAGTAGGTTTCAACACTCTCAAAAAAAAAAAAAAAATGCTATCCATAATGAGCATCATCTTGTAACCTGCCTAAAAGGGGAGCAGACAATTCTTCAGCTCTCCGTGACTTCTGGGACCTTCAGGGTAAGACTGATCTGACTTCTCAAGGGTAATGAAGGATGGAGCTGTTTAAGTGGGTGCCAGAAGGGCAGTATCTTCTGACACATCACTGTGGGTATTTTAAACACACTTCTAGGGTCTGTGATCATAGCATAGTCATTTTGCTGCCCTTTTGACACCATCAAGGATTTTGCATTGTTGCCAAATGTCAAGATTCTTCTGTGGATTTACTTTTAATTGTGACCTGGTTTAAATGGCCTATTATTACTTAAAAAAATCGAAACAAGTAGATGGACAGACTTATTTAAATTTTGACATGTCGGCAAGCTGTTTTCCTACATGCACTATACTTTTTTTTTTTTTTCCTAACACTCAAAAACAGGAGTTGAGAAACTACCATATACCTCTATTTAAAATGTCTCTCTCCTGGGCCTCCCCTGTGGTGCAGCGGTTGAGCGCTGGGTTGCGAAGCTGCCCGCAGCCTCTGCAGTGCCAGTTCGATCCCCAGCTGCTCCCCAGCCACCAGAGGCGGGTCCCACATGGCACGCAGACCTCTCCTGCCGTCCGCTGCTCCCCTCTGCAGTGTACTTCGGTCCTTCTGCCTGCTCTGCTCCCCGCTCTGGCTCTGGTGAATTCTCACCCTCCTGACTGTACCCAGTGCTTGTATAAATAAAAAAAAAAAAATCTTAAAAAAAAATGTCTCTCTACTATTGAAAATGCTTCAAAATTTAAGATTATAACTCAGGAAGAAGTAAAATCTGATCTTAACAGACGCAAAAAATAATGCAGGAAACCTGAAAGCTTCTCAGAGTTGCTAAGGTGTTTAACAGACTTAATTAAACTAGGATCTTAAACATGTTGAACTTCATTTCAAAATAAGAGAAAGATCTTGCAGAATATTTCACTATAAAATAAAAGACCAACAAAGACACATAAAAAGAAACAACAGAAAACACCACAAGGATGTATTGAGCCTCCATGGATGTATCAAATTTTCTGCATAACAAATCATCCCATTGATCAGTGACTTAAAACAATTCTTTAATAATTGACAATCATGGAGCTCAACATCTTGAGCTGGGCTTAGCTGGTAGTTTCCTGCTGTCCTTTCCTGAGTATATTCAGCCATTTGCAGTCAGAAGATGTGTCAGCTGATGGCTCATTGGTCTTGGATGGCTTCACTTATATTTCTGGCATTTGGTAAGCTGTTGATAGGGGGATAGGGTTTTTCTCAATTTGATGGTTGGCTTTTATGTTAGCCAGGAAATGCCTACACATTTTTTATCATCCAAGAATTCATTCACATAATGGTCGAAAATAACACTTTTTAGACTTCTGCTGAATTATGTTTGCTCATTTCCCACTGACCAAGGAAATCTGTGTGGCCAAGTTCATATTCAAAATGCAGAGAAATGAAGAGCTCCTTTTGATGGGAGGAACTTCAAAGAATTTGTGGTCCTTTTTGACATTTGAACAAAATACTTAGCACTTTCTCAATATTTTTATGTCTGATTATAAAATACAAATACCTAACACCTGTTTCGCATTAAGCAACTTTCTTATTATGTGCTAAACAATTTTATGTGAATTACCCTTTGTCATCTTCACAATGCCAGGAGGCAGATAATATTATTCATTACTATTTATAAATGGTGAAACTAAACATAAAGTAAGCTGTCTAATATAATACAGCTTGTGTGAGTTGAAGGCAGGATTCCAACCTATGAAGTCCAAATAGAGATTTCATTTCTTAACCAAGACTAAAAAAGAGGTTGAATTATTTATCTTTTCAGTGAATTTGAGACTCATAAGATCTCAAGGGATATTTTTAAAATCATATTTAACACTAAGATGCATATTTTTCATTTTTGAGATGTCTGAAATTAAATTCATCTTTTATTTGCTAGCATGTCATCATGTAGTTAGCAGTAGTATTTTTTTACCTTTTTAATGGTATATAAAATAGCATAGAATCTTTCTATCCATGCTATCTTGCATTCAATAAATATGATGTATTATCATATGCCACAATTTCTAAATGAGTATATTCAGCAACAAAAAGGATTAAGCTCTTGGGCACTCAGCCCAAGCCCAGTGGCTTAGACATTGCTCAGTTTATACTAAATGATGACTAAAACTTATCATATTCCCGGGGGTATTGCCATTTTTTTGCATTTTTAACTATTATAGTTTAATGAAAATATTGATTTTCATAATGTTGTTCTATTAATCAAAATAGTCTTAGAAAAAGACTTTTATGAACAAATAATCAGTGATTTCTCTTAAGTGTATCAGTGATATATCCAGCAAATACTTGGCTTGTTTGAAATATTCTGCGAATACCCAGTAGAGAAAACAAATGAACACAGAATCCCTTAGGGATTATGAAAGAGGTGAGTAGACAACTCAGTATCTGCATCTCAGGGAGAGGAGTGGTTAGAAGTCAGGGGTCTGGAATTCAGCTTCCTGAATTTGTGATCTTAACTTGGGCAACTTACCTTTATTGTTATGCCTCTATCTCCTCATATATAAAACTGCAGACCCCTTAGTATCATTCCCATGAGTATATTGCCTGGTAAACAGTCAAGAAATTGTATAAACTATCATTCTTACTATTACTGGCATATCTCCTTCTATATCAGAGCTCCTGGAGGTGGGGGCAAGGTATTGTATGAAAGCAGAGTATATAAACTAAACTATGGAATGATTCCTTTTCAAGTTAAGGTCTTAGACCCATAAGATGCAAGACTATAAACAAGCAAACAATGCAGGTTTGGTTTACCAAGCTAATGCTACACATGTATTAAGCAGCTAATGACTCTATACAATGCAAAAAAAGGAAAAGAAGCAGGACATAAGCTTTGCACTTTCAGGAGATTTACAGTAATTTGACTTGTAGGTATAGATTCTTGGAAAAAATGAATTGAGGTCCATATGGTCAGACTCAAAAATTCTAAACTATAAGATGGCAGCAAATTAAAGTGGCAGTGGTGGTGATAAGGGAAAACAGGACTCCATGTAGAGCATGGAATCTACCCAAAAGGAGAGCAAAGGTATGCAAACCATCCAGACTTCTAAGTGTAGCTCTTTCCCTTTCTATTTATAATGCTTCTTAGTATTAAAAAAAAGGTAATGCAATCAGCTTCTTTCCACTGCAACTTTTCATTTGAGAGTCAAATAGAGCTTCAGAAAGAAAAATCCTTGCCAGTTTTACACAATATATTCATCAAAAAGGTCTTGGTCAAGTCAATTAACAGGTGATGAGCCAGGACTCTGGGATGATCCCAGGGAATGGTCTCTCATAAAATGTTATTTTGCTCTTAGTGACAATTAACTTAGCAGAGAACTAGAATGAAAGAGCAAGCAAGGTCACTTTTCAGTTGGTGCTTTCTTCTCCGTTAAATGACACATGGTGCCTGTATTTTAACATTATGCATGGGAGGTAGCAGGCTCCTGAATGCATTCCAAAATATATCACAGACCAGGTGTTAAAGTACATTGCTATTAAGCTGAAAACAGGAGCTGAAATACATAATACATAAACGTCGGAACTTTTCTACAGGTGTGCAATACATAGTGTAATTTTTTTTCTGATGTTACAGACAAAGGGAACCATCCTTCCGAGGCAGTCTGTTTGTGATAACTGTTAGAAATGGCAAATAAAACAACTTCCCTAAGCATGGAAGGTGTTAAACCTATAAAGTCAGAGTGAAAGATGTTGAAAGAGGACCTCTGAGGAAGCAGGAGGCCAAGAAAGCAGCTCTTCTCATTTTTTCTTCCATTGTACATACATCTATTAGAGGAGCGTTCCCCCAAGGAGATCTGGGAACCAGGTCAGCAGAATCACCTGCAAAGGGTTTTCTGCTTTTAATACAGAATTCTGGGTCACAACCTGGGAAATTCTGTTCTATGACATGTGGTGGGGAGAGCAAGAAATCTGGATTTATATCAACTATCTTGTGTGAATCAAATTCGAAGACAGATTTAAAGCCAAGAGAGTCACAGCTCACTGTAGTTGACCAATACTTTATATCCCTCCCTTGACCAAGTTGGAAGATCAAAAATAAATGCCCCTCACTCTTGAGACCATCACAGAACCCATACAGAACAGGCACTTACTGAACAGGCACTTTCCTTGAGTGCAGGAAAGCCAGCGCAAAATACGTAATATGTCCTCCGAGGGTTCTTTTCTCCATCTCTGCCGTTACACCCCTTTAGGTTCTAGGCTATTGGAGGCATCGGCAGGGAGGACTAAGCATAGTACAGAGAAGCAGAAAAACACAGGAAGGACCTGGATGAGGATCAACTCTTAGCATTGCCCATCACCTTCCATTCCATGCAGGGGTGAGTCTGCCTCATCCCTGGTGGGGAAGAGAGTAACCCAAATCTAGGGATCGTTTCCTGCCTTGGTAGCTCTAGCATGAGCCCTGTGAGGGGAAGGGCCTCTGCCTCAGCACCTGTCTGTGTGCTGCTCTCTCACAGCTACACCAAGGTGACATGCTCGTCTTTGGAGAATGGCAAAAACTCGGCAAGGACAGATGCTGAGATACAGGGAAAATCAGTCATTGTTAAAAATGTGCCTCACCACGTGAATTGGTCTTTCACTGGTACCAACCTTGGAACCCCAAAATGTTGTAAATAATTTTGACTGCTATGTCTTTTAGCTGTGGTTACTTTTTCTCCAGACTTTTTTTTAAAATGTGTGTCTTTTAGCTGTGGTTACTTTTTCTCTAGACTTTTTTTAAGTGTTTGTGTGTGTGTGTGTGTGTATATATATTATATATATATATAATATATATAAATTAAATTGCTGAAATGTAGGTCCTACATTTTCCATGTTATTCCTGACACTTACACTAACGGTATCTTCCACATCAGGACATCAGATTCAGCATTCTGACCACAGGGGCTGGGAAGTGAAGGCCCACTCCCTTGTCCTCACTTGGCCAGAGCTCCGCATGGCACTGCCTGATTTGGAAAGCTCTGATTGTCATTCCTCTATGCTCCACCTCTCAGATGCTCAAGTACCATCTGACAATGGAACATTTACGCAAGTTCAAGTGCATTCATTCTGATTCTTATAATCTTCATTCATATTTATGGCCTCCTGCCTTAAGATTCCATTCCAAGACACAATACTATGTCTTACTCAAGTCACTGACTCTAAAATTTCCTTTGTACTTTTCCCAACCTCCAGAGGAGGAAAATGTCTTTTTGGACAGTATATATGAGAAGAATAATTAGTGCTTTAGCTCCTATTTTATCCATGGCTACAAACTGGATTTATGTAATTTAAAAGATTAAAAAAAAAACAAAACAGTGAATTGTTGATAAATGATTTTAAATTCCAAAAATACAAGACTTACAGGTTTGAGGGTGTTAGCAATCCATTGCCGGAGATGCCAATCTTCCCCATGAGCTCACCTCAGTTCGGATTAAATGTATGCCTTGGGCCTAGGGGGTAGCTTGGACGATGGGAATGTGGATTCTACAGCCATCTCTCATCTGCAAGGCAGCAACTGTGCTGCATAGAAATGACTGCTCACAGTCAGCTTTTCCCTTTCTTATTGTAACCCCATCCCTAAAAAATTATGGACTTCTAGAAAATACATATTTCTGATGCATTACATTATGCTCCTGCCCTACCTCACAGTTTCAGACAGTTGTTTTTCAAGTGTGATCTACCCTCCTTGTAAATCTTCTAAGTTAATTTCTCTTAAGTTAATGCATCCCCCTCCCATTACTTTATTTGTATCTAGCACATAGTCAGACCATAATAATCATTCAATGAGTAAGGGGGGAAGGGAAATGTTAGTGTGAGAAATGAATTGCTTAGACTGCAACTACTTACTGAGTACGTCGTATGCAAAAAGTTATCTCTGCTTTCATGGAATGGAGTGTCTCAGGAATGGCAGGGAGAGCAGTGGGCGACATCACAGGCAAGTAAACAACTAAGCAAACAAGTTAAGTTCATAAAGTGGAAATGGTGGGAAGAAAGTGAATTTTGATGCTGTTGCAGAGAGCAACTGAGGAAATAGGAAGCCATTTTATAAAGGATGGCCAAAGAAGTGCTCTCTTAACCCTGAGATGACATGGGATGATATTCCAAAAAAAAAGATGAAGAAATTAGGAAAAATTCCAAAGATAAAAAAGGTAATTCTATGTACCTGAGTATGGAAGAACACATTTTCTGCCCTCCTAGTCGTGGGCTTGCTGAGTGTCTCCCCTTGAGAACAGACTGGATTCCCTTTTGCGCATGGTTGGAGCAAGCAGATCTCAGATCTTGCCTTGCTCCTTGGCTTCCTCCATTCTGATCCATTCTTTAAAAAAGTGCACAAAATCAGCTTCAGATGAAGGCTGGTTCCATCTGTCCCTGGCAGTGAGTTCATAGCAAGCGGCGCCTCTGGTAATGATGTCAATTCGGGTGGACACTGAGCAGGAGCTTGGTTTTCTCTGCTCCTAAGACAAGTTTCAGTATTATCCTCTGGACTTGCTATTAGCCAAAGCTGAATGCAAGCAACAGAATGTTTTCCACTTGAGCATTCATTCACTAACACAGGCCTTCAGTGGGCATTTGTTTAGTGCCCCAAACACAATTCTAGGTATGGGGGGATACAGAGAGAGGTGAAGTACTACCCTGGCCTTGCAGAGGTGCCCGAGTCAGGGGACAGGCAGGTAAACCCAAATCTCACTGCCCTGACATGTGCTCTAAGATATGGACAGGCCTGGGTGGGAGCACAGAAGCATCAATGCTCAATTCAGCCTGCAGAGGCCTAGCTTCCTGCGTGAGGCCAATTTTGGTCTGACTATTGAAGGCTAAAGTTTGCTAGGTGGGCTGAGATGTGGAAAGAATGGGCAACCTACAGAAAGAGAAGGTCATTTAAACACACAGATGTTGACAAGCACAGTGTGCTCAGAAGTCTTCAACACAAGATGTAAGAAAACTTAATGAATCTGGAGGAATACATTGCTTCAAGTGCCAGTTTTTCTGTAATCATCATTTTTTTACCAATTTGCTCCAACAGCTAAGAGCCATTTCATCAACATTCCAGCCTTGCCCGGGGGTGGCACCATATACTCACCCACAGTCCCAGCTATTTTCCACTGTCCTGAGGGACAGAAAGGTGCCTCCAATGCACTAGGGGAAAAGTTAAACTGCTTGCCAACCACTTGCTTATATTCTGACCGTGTGAGGTGGTTGTCATTCTTAGAATGGAGATGAGGAAACTGAGGCTCAGACTGAACCACCTCACCTACAGTGAAACAGCTAGAAAGTGGCCTGGTTATGATTCACTGCCAAACCCGGTGCTCATCCTATTATGCTGGAGCAGAGCGGGTTGTAAATCAGGCTGGCAGTCCGTTGAGCCTGTGGTTTTGGCTGGTATGAAGACATTGAAGGAAGGTTTGTATTAAGATGCTCTGCGATTTTGGCACAAGAGCTGTGGAAGCATATGGGCCCCTGGAGAGGTTAGCAATATGAGCAAGAAATAGCAGGATGAGATTCAACTGGAAAAATGCTAACGAATACATCTGGAGACAAACAAGCAGAAACACGGTGCGGTTAATGGGAAGCAGAGCAGCAGGCACCATGAGGGCTTGGAGGAAGTGGACACTTTATCATAAAGACATTGCCAGGAGGAGACAGGAGGGTGGGAGCAGAGTGAGGACTCGCTTGGCTTGGACAAAAAAGGCCTGATCTCACCAAGGTGAAAGAAAACAGCAAGGCCTTCTGTGTGCCTGATGTGTGGGTTATGCTACACCATTTTCACTTAAGTGACTGTCTTGTAAACCGAGATGGACTAGTGCTGGGTAATTCCAAAAGAACGAGCCACACACATAATTTAATACCAGAATGGAAGAACTTAAAACAAACAACCAAAAAAAAAAAAAAACCAAGAAAATAGGATCTTTGTAAATCTCTACAATTCTGCAAAGTAACTGGAGAAACTCTCTCCTAAAATGTCCCAGGCCTGGAGTCCAGCTAGTGGGCGGGGCGGGGGTAGGAGGAAGAGGAGATTCAGGGAATCAAAAAGAAGCCCATGGCTCCTTTAAGGAGCTCTTGCTCCTAATGCGATAATTACCCACAAAGGGCGCCCATGGAAGTCTTGCAGTTTCTTCTCTGGATGTAAAGCAACAGACCTCAGTCCTGAGCTGAACCCAAGGGGCAGGGAGATGGTATTATTTCTGTTTTCACTCTTCTTTTTCCTCCGTCTGTCATAGAACACTAGGTGGCATGGACAGAGCCTGAGTGTGTTATCTGAGCAATCCCTCAACCAAATGCTGTTTGCCAATAACCATCTATCTTGGAAACTGTCTCTCCCATTATCTTTTTCCTAACTGCTCGGAAACAGATGGTACTTTATACCTTAAACTCATGTCCAAGCCATTTCAGCTGCCACTGCCCTATGATTTGGGACTCTCGACCTGAGAGGGAAAACCACGCTTATATTAAAGTGTGCAAAGTGCCTTTGATTTTGCAAGGGAGCAGAGGCTATAGTGATTTTGGTGTGTTGTATTATCTGCCTGTAAGTAAAAGAGTCATACTCTTGGTGGAAACTCCCCGTGTGAACACTGGAGGACTAGGTCAAAATAGGAGATGCCCAAACAGAAGCTGGCCTAGTGGCTGTACCCCCGCAGTGACAGGAAAAGCTCCCTCCACGGCCCTCCTAGAAGCTTGCAGTGTCTTCTCAGCCACTTAGATTCTGAAAGGCCAGATCCTTCTTTTGAACATAAGACAAGCTCCCCTATCACTTGCTGAATAAATGCATGGTCACCTGAACGGTAAGAAGCATCATTACTTTGCTAGTCTGGGGCAGTATAACTATTCAAATGTCACCCTCACCTAAAAGGTGACTGATCACAGAATAGTTAACTTCAACTTTATATCCTTGAATTCCCTTTGTGTGTATGTGTTTGGGGTGGGGAGAGGTGTTGTGTGTGTGTGTGTGTGTGTGCATGTGTTTTAAATAGCAAGAATTTTACCTAACTCATGGGGTCCTGGCAGGGATTAAATGGGGATACGTGTGTGTACACGACCCAAGTCCTAGGGCATGGGAGAGGGTGAGCAAAAGTCCTGATTTAGCTCCTGATTTGGGACCAAGCCCATGACAATTCTCATGCCAACTTCTTACTTACTCACGAGCCCAGCCCAGTGTCCCACGGGAGCTTCCTGACCGCTTCCCTGCTTCTCTGTCTCCATCCTCTGGCCCTTTCAGCACCCAGTGTCCACAGGACTCATCTGGTCAGATGCACACGTAGCCTGGCATGCCACAGTGTTTATTTCATTTTCATTTCACATGTGCATCCATATCTGTGCCCAGATTGAAAACTTGAGAGCACATATCAGTGTGATATCCATGGAAACAGGAGGGTCTAGTCTCCTGCCCCACCCAAGGAAGGGTATGGCTGAGTGGGGAGGAGAAGCTTGAGAAGAACAGCAGAAGGGAGAAGCAGAGAGAGACGGAGAAAGGACATGCCTGAAGGAGGCACATGATGCAGAGACACATGAAGAAGCCACAGTTGCTTCTCAGCCTTGGGCTTGTACTAGGGACACGGTCGGAGACACTCGAAAGACACAGAGAAGTAAGTGAGAGACCCGCGGGATGGCTGAAAATGTCAGCCTTTATCTTCACGTGGGTTTTCAGTTTGCTCTTTTCCTTCCAAGCTTGCCTGGCCCCTCTTATCCCTTTATCGTGGTCCCCTCAAGAAGATGACTTTGAATTTCAGCAGGCGTTCAGGTCTCAGTGGCCCTGCTGTGGGCCAACCCTGTGTAGCTGGGCATTTACCCACCAGGGGATGGGTAACATTGGGTGTTTCATGGGGAAACTTTCAAACTATATTTTTTTCTCTTCTATCACACACTAATTGTAATAAAGTTCTTTTCTATTGAAGATCTTATGCACTAGAGTATATTCTGTCTAGATACTGTGGATGGCAGAACCCATTTAGAGCAGGCAGGTTTGGGGGTACTGGCTGCTCCTCCTTCAGCCCCTGGTAACAAGCAGACATGCAACAAGCTTCTTCCTAGCAAAATGCTCACTTCATAGGAGATAGATTTAGGCAAGCATTAACTGAACACACTATGACACACTTACTCCTTTTGAACCGGAGATATTTCATTTGTAAATAAGGACATAATATGTATTCTATCTAATTTTTATGTTGGTTATAAGGACCAAATGACACGATATATGTGAACAAATTAAAATTCTTCAAGCTTTTTTAAATGCATATAATTCTGCATTATGATTATTTTATCCTATTTGTTCTTCAGCTAGGATCTCAAGTATGAAAATATGGTTTCATAATTGATTTTTAAGAACCAAGCCCAAAAGGTTTAGTTAGATAGGTAACATCAGCCCAGTATTCATGTCTTGCTCCCCATAACCAAACATCTTCTTTCTATTTATAATGACCATATTTAACATACATGCACACTTTACAATACGTATGGTATGGTCTTAAGCTACAGTCCATGCTTATCATGGCCATGCTCTTTTTTTAAGGATTTATTTATTTATGCATACAAGAGCTGGGGTTTAGGCCAGAGGTGCAGGGTAGTGGTGGTGGTGAGAGGATTCACCAGAGACAGAGCGGGGAGCAGAACAGGCAGATTCACTGAAATACACTGCTGAGGGGAGCAGTGAGTGAGACAGGAGAGGTCTGCTGCACCATGTGGGTAGCTCACTGGCCGGGGATCAAACTTGTGCTGCAGTGGCTGCCGATAGCATCATAGTTCTGAGACTTAACCCCTTGCACCACCAGGGAGGCCCCACCATGCTCTTTGAATACAAAATCAGGCCATTGTTTTTATTCTCTTAAAGCCCATGTCCACACAACTGGGAGGTGTACATGGCATGTCCATTCCTTCTCTGTGGAAACCAGTGCTTATCTCTATTAATGGGCAAACTATATTTTAGTGATAAAATGAGTGAAGGCCTCTCAGCTGTGGCCCTGAGGTAACATTTATGAAAACACACACAAACACGCACACATTACCAAGTTGAAACAATATTAGAAGCTTGAAATCCATCAATGCTCTGCCAAAACCCTGGAAGAATTTCTACTAACCAAAGCACAGATGAAGCTTTGAGGAAATAAAAATGAGTAGACAAAAGGGGCAGATGTGAAAATCTGAGAAACTGATGAACTTTCTGAATAGCAGCTTTTTGTTTCTGTTTAATGGCAAGAGAGTAATTATAGAGTGCATTTAATTGTTCAAACATAAACACCCCTCCATACCATAGCATCAGTTGGTCAAACAATAAAAACAAGAAACGATTTTCAGTAGGATCCAGATATGGTTAGAAAGGAGACCCAGGTTTATAGTAGTGGGGCTCTGATAACTAATGTTTCCAACATTCAGCTCTTTTATTAAGATACAATTAATATATAATATTGTGAAAATTAAGATGTACAATATGTTGTTTAGATATATTTATATAGTACAATATGATATCACTATAGCATTAACTAACACCTTGATCATGTCACAGAATTATTTACTTCTGCAGGGAGAATATTTTAGTCTTTTATCAACTTTGAAGTACATAATACAGGATGCTAATCCTAGTAACTCTTCATGTAACCCCCATGTGAATATAGATGACCTTGAAAAATACTAGGGTTAGCATGTACCTTCATACAATCAAAATCTGAACATAACTTTTGATCCCAAAATTTAACTCCTGGCCCTCCCTGGTGCCTTGGGAGTTCAAGGGCCTTGTTGTTCAAGGGCCAATTGTACATGTAAAGGGGCAGTTCAATGTTTTACTATTACTATTACTACTACTATTATTATTATTATTATTATTATTATTATTATTATTATTATTATTATTATATGCTGGTGATTGTCTTCCATTATTTAGCATCCCCCAACCAAAAGATACCCACATACACACACACATGCACACGCGTGCACGCACACACACATAAATCTAATCTTTCAGAGATCTGGAAGCTTGGAAAATATCTTTCTTATATTCACCAGATCTGACTTAAAGCCCATTGTGAAACTCACCTACACAAAGTTAGAATGACAAGAGAAAGAAGCCATTTGCTGTAATTCCTTCTTTTCCCAATTCCCAAGGCCAGCTGCCTGAACTGATATGGATCCTGGTTTCCCCAGCTTTCCCAAAGTTTATGAGTAGCTGATTTTCTACATGAAATCTTTTCTGATTGAAATATCTAGAGTGACTTCTGGCCCCATGACCACATTTTACTTAATGAATATTATCATCTCTATAATCACCATTGTTGTTTGATTCAGCAGAGTATGCTTGGTAATTAATCCACAGGTACTGACAACTTGCCCACAGGCGATGCACTTTAGCCAGCCTCCATCTCAATCTCTGAGTGAGAAAGCCTCACTGGAAACAAATGCTTACTTCTCCCTAGGCCAAGAACAGCAAGGTTGTAAAGATCTCTGCTCATTAAGGGAGGAAGCAGTAAAGAGAAAACAACAATATCCACAAATTCAGCCTGCAAAAGATGCAGCAACCTTGCAATCAAAATGCAAACAAAAGAATAATTTTCCTGATTTATACAAAATTGTCTCCTGCATGCATCTATTACCTATGCAAGTAAAAGACAACCTATTTCAAAATTAAATAATACTGCAGGAAAAATGAAAATGAAAAAGACTTAGCTAGTAAGTTTTGTACTCCTCAAATGCTCTGAAACAAAGTGGGAAGGAAATCATCTTTAATTGATGTTTGTATTCAAGCACCAGTGAAGATTCTGGCATACACACATTTAACTGAATGGAAATGTAAAATCAGGATTTGTCTGAAACCTTCAGGGCACAGAGAGGCCAGAGTGATCTGGTTAGTTCCATACCAGCCAGCTTTCCTTGCTTCCTCTCCTCCCTGGCCCAGAGCTCACTTCTTATAGATGGTGCCCTTTCAAGGTGTGGACTTCACACCTATTAACACTGTAAAGACCCTGACTGAAGTTACACATATTGATACTCTAAGGACCAAGTATGATAGAAGGGTGGGGGCAATTGATACAAAGCAACTTATCAATTAAAAAACAGACACCATTTTAGGAAGACTGATAAACAGACCTACAAAACACAAGGTCAGATTAAAAACCTGGCTGTGTTGAGTGGTCCCTCCTAGATTACAAGGAACAGGCAATCTTTTTTTTTAAGTTTTAAGTTATGCATTCAAGAACTGGGGTACAGGCCAGAGGTTGTAGAGGGTGAGAGGATTCACCAGAGACAGAGTAGGGAGCAAAACAGGCAGACTGACTAAAATACACTGCTGAGGAGAGCAGCAGGCAAGACAGGAGAGGTCTGCTGCACCATGCGGGTCACCTCCCTGGCTGGGGATCAAACTCATACTGCAGAGGCTACAGATAGCTTCACAGGGCTGACACTTAACCCCTTGCACCACCAGGGTAGCCCAGGAACAAGCAATCTTGATAATAAGCCTTTGCAGAATAGTGTAAACATAGATTGCAAATTTGGAGGGGCCCATAGCTATAGTCCTGAAGTCCTCTCCAGTTTTGCGCAAAGTCACCAAAGACTCTTCAACTGTGAAGTGTCCTCCCCTTCCAGGACCTAATGAAACATGGGCATGGGGGCAGGAGGGCAGCAGACCTGAGCTGCCCCATCAGGCCAGCCCTGCCTGGGCATCTGCCTTTCCCACCCCACATCGGCGTCAGAGATTTTGATAAGCAAGTCTTTGCAGAATGGCACCCAGTTTTGATTCAGTACTTTTGACATTCTGGGTGAGCTAAAAGAAAAATAAATAAATAAATAATTTCAGAAAGTTTAATTATTTAAAAGATGTGCTTTAATTTAACTAGAAGGTTACAAAAACATTTCCTTTGCATTATAACTGACAAAACAGCTAAAAGTTGTGAGAGTATTACAGAGTTTCTGATGAGATAAATCTTTATTCTCAAAGACATAATTAACTTCTCCTTTGAGAAGTCACCCTAAGTTTAAATTCAAGGACATTTATTTTAAAACTTCTGAAGGTATGAGATTCTACATTGTAACTTCGGGAAATGAATTTTACCTTCTGATAAAATATTTTAATCCTCTTCTCTCCCTCCCACCCGTGAATTGTTGGTTTAAATGATTATTAGCTCTATTCTTAAGAAATTACACATTATTTGAAGCTGACCTTCCTCTGACTCCCAGAGCCCCATGCATTTACCATGTTTGGATCTCTTAAGAGATGGGTCAGGGCGTCAATCAGGTAGGTTTTTTGGGGTTTTTTTTGTATAGAAAAAATGGGGTATAGGCCAGAGGTGGGGTGGGGTGAGAGGATTTACAGGGACAGAGTAAAGAGCAGAACAGGTGGATTTACCACAACACATTGCTAAGAGGAGGAGTGGACAAGACAGGAGAGGTCTTCCAGGGAGAGGTTAGCTCCCTGGCCAGGGACCAAATCAGGCTGTACTGGTGATAGTGCTGAGTCTTACCCTCTAGGCCACCAGGTTGTTACAAAGTTCAGTCCATCAAGTTGATTTAGGGAGTCCCTGATCCGTGCCTGTTTACTGAGATTCCTGTCTGCTCTGGGGGAGAATGTCTGCCTTCATCTGCTCTTCTGCATGTGTGTGTGTGCATGTGCACAGGGGTGGGGAGGGGTGCCATCATAGAAGCCCAGACAACACTCTTCAGCTCTCATTTCTGAAACACAGCACTACATTTGCAATGTCCATTTTACCTGGTGGGTGACAGGGAAGTTATTGTCACAAGACCAGTCTCTACAATTTAAGAAAAACCCATCTTGCAGCTCAGTATTTACATAAAAGGAGAACTATGATGATAAAGGATTCCAGATGAAGGATCATTCAATAATTGTGGCAACCGAAGCTACTAATGACCCCCCAACAAGCCTGTGGATAGACTATTGGTTTTATGTAACTGCACTGAATTCTGAATAAAACACAGTTATCATAGTGAAACAGAAGGTTAATGTGGCATTCTTCTGTCTTGGTGACAAAAGGGTTGAAGGCATCAGTCAAGAAAGAAACGTAGGGAATATAATAGATGCAGCCCAACTGCAGCTGTCTATGTCAGGAGTGCTGAAACATGGCCATTCTTCATGCAGATGCAAGTTCACTGTATACATAACCATGAATACTCTTTGAATTCAGGTGAGAGCTAGAATTTTTCCATAATCCATCAATGTTTGTTGCCTGGTCCTCCAGTCATTTCTTATATGAAGTGTAACAATTAGAACTAGCAATTTAGATGTTCACAGCTTCAGAATGCTTTACAATTTCTTAAGCTGAGAAGTAGCCTAAAATAACATAAGCAGGATATAAATTAACATTATATCTTTTAGGAAGGGATTCCTATCTTTTGTCTCACAATGTACTATAGGATGTATAAGTAAGGCAGAGAGTTTTCACAGCTGTCAGTGACTCAAGATATTTAGAAGCCATTGTCATCATCTCAGATCCCACTGAATCCAGAGTCTCCTAGAAGAAATTTGGGAATGCTCCAGTATGGCCTATTCCCCCATAGAGAGTTCTGCTGAAATCTCCATACAATCTGCCCACTCTGAGCCTCAATGAGACTACAAGGATAACCAAGAACTTGAAAATTTTAGCTCCTATTTTGACATACCAAAGCCTGGTCCATCATCTGTGTCCACTTGGGAATTCTGTGGATTTTGAATTCTTGCTCTATCACTAAAACTAGTCTTATAAATTCTAACACCCAAGTGGAATCTGACCCTGTGGTCCCCTGGATTTTAGCAGAGGGGAGATGAACAAAGAAATTTGGAATTTAGAACAGACAGAAACAGCTGTGTGCACAGTACAGTATGTTGCCACTGCTCTGTACTGTAATAAAAGTGACAATTTTTCCTACATTTTACATTGTAATGTACCCTCTACCAGAAAGTATTTGCTATTGGTGAAAGCTGCATAGATCATTCAACTTCAAACTGTTTATATTACTTCAAACTGACAATTTCATTTTCTTCAGGCATAAAAAAAAATCTTCAGCCTCCTGCTAAAAAAGCAATTTTTGCTTATAACACCATTCATATCATCTCTGAAAGTATAGTCAAATCTGATATTAGTCACTGGACCTATCATTTCCCATATTTGAAGTTATTGTTCCTGTATTCTATGGTTCCATCTCCCCTGGTACAAACAGATTTAAGGTCTAAACTAACTGCAATGTGCTGTATGTCCTGGTTGTGGCATTAGTCACCAGGATGGCTGAAGTAGTTGTTAAGACATCAAAGATTATCATAAAATCTTCAAAATAGCAACCATTTGATCATTGGCATTTGAAAGTAAATTGTAAGGTAAAGGGGAAAAAAAGTGAGGTTCTCAAATATTTTAAATCATATCTTATTTTAAGACCATATAACTCCCTGGTGGGAAGTATTAGGAAGTGCAAGGGGAGGATTATTTCCTGGAACCAGTGCATCTATCTTGGGTGTTATTGCTTGTTACTAGGATACTCCAGGGCCCAACTCAGGGGAATGCTTAGGAGATAAGGCAGCCAGACCATGAGAGGTGACAGTGCTCACAGTAGGTGTGCAGCTTGAGGGGGAAGATGGAAGAGTACAGCTAAAAGAAAAGAGTTAATGCAAACCAAACTGGGTCAATGCTTCCCCCATCCCATTCCTATCAGCCACTGCCCTTGAGTCCCCTCACCTAGCCTGCTTACTCATTAAAGGCAAAAAAAAAAAACATTAAAACAAAACATAGCATCACATGTGTAAAAAGATAGGGTAGTTCAACTCTCTAAGCTGTTGTGACATTTTTTTTTTTAAAATTGGGAAATTTAAAGCAGCAAAATAAGGCGGTCCCAAAAAAACAACCAGAGGGCACCTTGACACTTCAAGGGGATATAGCATCACAAGAAAAGAAGAGGATTCAAAAATCTAAGCCTAAAAAAAATGGAAGACTATATTTCCCCATCAAATAGGGATTTCAAATTGCCATAATGGAGAAAATCAGAAAAATAAAAGAAAATTAGAAAGTAATTCAAAGTGATACAAGAGAACTCAGAAAAACTAGTCAAAGAGAATAAAATTTGAACAGAAAATTAATGAGCTCAGAAATAAAATAAGCAGAAAGTAGAAACTGAAGCTTCATATAAGAAAATAACAGAGATGCAAGATGTAGAAAGTTCAATAAATGAGATTCTTAAGTCTAGAGAAAGCTAAGGAAGCAGGCCAGACCAAATTGAAGGGTGGAATCAATGACCTCAAAGATAGAATAAAGGACCAAGATGGAAGAAGAGATGAAAACATGTCAAAAAAAAAATGAAGATTCAATTTGAGAATTATCTAACTCCATAGAAAAGCCAACATAATGTTAACGGTTATCCCCAATGGGGAGGAGAAAGCTTATTCAAAGAAATAATAAAGGAAAAATTCCCAAACCTGGAGAAGGAACTAAATATATAAGTCCATGAAGCTAAAGGCACACATGGTTATTTAAATGTAATGAGACCTATAGCAAGACATATGTAATGAATCTACTGAGTGTTCAAGACAAAGAAAGTTAGAAACAGCTAGGGGGATAAAACTGGTTATTACTACTACCACCACGTTTTCTTTATATTTTGCAGCAGATTCTACAAGTAAGGAGGGAATGCTCTGAAATAGTTGAAAAACTCAAAGATTAAAACTGTTAGGCAAGAATTCTATATTCTGCAAGCCTCTCTTTGAAATGTGAGTGAGGGAGAAATAAAAGCCTTCCCAGATAAACAAAGCCAAAGGAATTTGCCAACTCTAGACCTTCCCTACAAGGAATGTTGAAAGGATCTCTCTTATCTAAATCAAAGAGAAGAAAGCCCATGAAAATTAAAATGAAAAATGAAATAGATTGAACTAAAAAACAAACAAAAAATGACAGTAACAATTTAATGCAATATGGACTGAATAATCAATCACCTTTAATGCAAATGGACTGAGTTCACCAATCAAACAGCAAAGCGTGATTGGTAGGATCAAAAACAAAACCCAACTTTCTGCTGTCTCCTGTGAACCCATCTGAGCTTCAAAGATAAACATAGAAACTCAACATACAAGGTTGGAAAACAATCCTACAAGCAGATGATACTCTACAAAAGCCAAGGACAGCCATTCTTATCAAAAAACAAAAAAAACAAAACAGGCTTCCAGCTAAAAAAAAAGGTAATGACAGGGAGAGACATTATGTAAAGAGTAAGGGATCAATAAATACATCAGAAGGCCATAATACTCATCAATACATATACACCATATGAAGGAGAAGAAAGTATATAAAGCAGCTATTAACAAACCTATGAATAGACATTAATAGCAACGTTATAACAGTAAGGGACTTCAATATTCCACATATATCAATGGACATATCAACCAGACAGAAAATCAACAAGGAAACAACAAACTTAACTAAGGAACTAAACCAGATGTGTTTAAGAGATATTTATAGGGCACTGAACACCCAAAAAGCTGAGTACACATTCTTCTTAAGTGTACATCAAACTTTCTCAAGGGTAGACTATATTTTGGATCATAAAAAAGCATAAATAAATTCATGAAGTTCAAAAATATAGCAAGGATCTTCTCTGGTCATATGGTATCAAACATCAACCACAAAAAGAAAACAGGAAAAATATGGAACATAGGAGAATTTAACAACATGCTACTGAATGGCCATTTGGTTAATGGTGGAATCAAAAGAAAAATTTAAAATCTGGACACAAATGAAAATGAAAGCATGATGTACAGGACACAGCAAAAGCAGCGAGAAGAGGGGAGTATATAGCAAATAGGCTCACATTAAGAAATAAGAGAAATTGGTCCTCCCCCGGTGGCGCAGGCGGTTGAGCGCAGCACTGTGAAGCTGTTCACAGCCTCTGCAGCGCAGGTTCTATCCTGGCTGGCCGGTGAGGATCCCACATGGTGTGGCAAACCTTTCCTGCCTCGCCCGCTGCTCTTCTCAGCAGTGTATTTCATCTGTCTGCCTGTTCTGTTCCCCACTCTGTCTCTGGTGAATCCTCTCACCCTCCCATGCATCTGGACTGTACCCCTGTTCTTATATAAATGAATAAATCTTTATTTTAAAAAAAGAAATAAGAGAAATTTCAGATAAGTGATCTAATTTAAACAGCTTTAGGAACTAGAAAAAGAGGAACAAATGAAACCAAAAGTAGAAAATAAATAATAAATAAAACTAGAAATCATAAAGACAACTCAAAAGATGAGCAAAACCAAAAACCGGTTCTTTGAAAAGATAAATGTGATAGACAATCCTACTTCAAAAAGAAAGAGAGAGAAAGACAGGCAATTTTGATAAATGGAAACAGAAATAAAATAGGTAAATTACAACAAACAGATCAAAAATGCAAAGATCACAAGGAGACTACCAAAAACAACTGTATACCTATAAGCTGGAAAACTAGAAGAAGTGGACAAATTTTTAGAAGCATACAATCTTCAAGTCTGAATCAGAAAGAAATAAAAAAAACATAAACAGATCAATTACAAGCCAGGGAAAGTCTCCCAAGGGGACTTCAACAACCTACTTACATCAAAAAATCAAACAAAAGCCTAGGGCCAGGCAGTTTCACTAGTGAGTTCTACCAAACCTTCAAAGGCAAACTAATACCTATCTTTCTCAAACTCTTCCAAAATATTGAGAAAAAAGAATTCTCCCAATCACATGAGGCCAAAATTATTCTGAAAGCAACAGCAGAGCAGGATGTCATAAAAAAAGAAAATTATATACCAATATCCCTGATGAACATAGAAGCAAAAATATTAGCAAACCAAATTCAACATTACATTAAAAGTATCATATATCATGACCAAGTAGGACATAGTCAGGAAAGCAAGGATTGTTCAACATTTGCAAAACAATCAAATAACTCACTGCATCAACAAAAGGAAAGAAAACAATTATAAGTTAATATTAACAGATACAGATGCATTTCAGAGAATTCAGCATTCAATTTTGATAAAAACTCTCAAAAAATGTGGATGGAAGGAATAGACCTAAATATAATAAAAGGCATATATGACTAAACCATCACTAACAGCACACTCAATGGTGAAAAACTAAAAGTTTTCCCAATAAGATCAATACAAGACAAGAATGACCACTATCACCAACACCGTACTGAAAGTCCTATTACTCAACACAGTACTGAAAGTCCTAGCTAGAGCAATTTGGCAAAAGAAAGATATAAGAGGAATGCAAATTTGGAAAGAAGTAAAACTGTCACTATTTGCAGATAACTTGATAATATACCTTTAAAAAACAAAATAATTAAAACTCCATTAAACACGACCAGAAAGGCTATACCACTGCGGCCTGAGTTCTATTCTCAATCAGGGAGCTAACACACATATGGCACAGTAGACCACTTCTGTCTCGCCTGCTGCTCCCCCTGGCAGTGTATTTCAATAAGTCCAGCTCTTCTGTTCCCCACTCTGTCTCTGGTAAATCTTCTCATGCCCCACACCTTTGGCCTACACCCTAGTTCTTCTACACACACATAAAACAATCTTGCTTTTTAAAAAAATGCATCAAGCGCCCAAACCTCAGACTATACTACAAAGCTAATATAATCAAAAACACTAGGGTATCTGAGTATAAACAGACATAAAGACCAATGGAATAGAATTGAGAGCCCAGAAAGAAGCCCAGGATTAATTGAACATTTACTCTATCACAAAGGAACCAAGACTATACAATGAAGAAGGAAAAGTCGCTTCAACAAATAGAAAAATTGTACAGTCAAATACAAAAAAATAAATAAATAATGAAACTAGACCATTATTTCAAACCATACACAAAACCTAACTCCAAATGAAGACTTGGATATAAAACCTGAAACCACAAAATACATAGAAGAAAACATAGGCAAAATATTCAACAGCATAGGCTTCAGTGATGTATTTGTGGATTCTTTCCAACAGCAAAAGAAACAAAAAAATAATATAAACAAGTGGAACTACATCAAACTTAAAGAATTTCTGCATAGCAAAAGAAACAATCATTAAAATGAAATGACAGCTTGACAAATGGAAGAAAATATTTGCATATTATATATCTGACAAGGGACTAGTACTCAATATTTACAAAGATCTCATACAACTCACCAAAAACAAAACAAATAAAACAATAAAAATACCTTTTCCAAAGAAGACATACAGATGGTCAACAGGTATATGGAAAATATTCATCATTGCTTATCACCAGGGAAATGCAAATTAAAATCAAATGTGATACCACTTGACAATCACAAGAATGCCTATATTAAAAAGACCGGAAACAGCAAGTTTGACAAGGGTATAGAGAAAAAGGATCCTTCATACATTTTTGGTGGGAATGAACAGAAAACAGTAACAGAGAACAGAATTTTCTCAAATATTAAAGATAGATCTATCATTCCACACCTAAGTAAAAACACTAGTTCAAAGAAATAAATGTACTCCTATGTTCACTGCAGCAATATTTACAAAAACTAACCTATGGAAATATCCTAAATGCCCAAGTACAGCTGAGTGGATTAAGAAGATGTGATATATTACACAATGGAATACTAGTCAATTGTGAAAAAGAAAAGATGAAATCATACCATCTGCAACAACATGGATGGAACTAGTAGTGATTATGCTAAATGCAGTAAGTGAGATGCAGAAAGATAAATGCAGAATGGTTTCATTCATGGGTGAAATATAAAGAATCAAAACAAAGGAAGAACAAAATTAAACCAAAACAAATCCTAACAATCTAACTGTAGAATTGAGGGTTCCACAGGAAGGGTGTGGGATGGGGAGCAAGGATAGTAGGAAGTTTAATGGACTGTGGCTGAGTATTTTAGGTGCGTTGTTTGTGGGCATGGCCTGGTAACAAATATCCAAAAATCTGTGAGCCATACCCCTAAGCCATGGCCTCCCTGGTGGTGCAGATGGTTGAGTGCCACACTGTGAAGCTGTCCGCAGCCTCTGCAGCGTGGGTTCAATCCCGGCCAGCCAGCGAGAATCCCACATGGTGCAGCAGACCTCTCCTGTCTCGCCTGCTGCTTCCCTCAGCAGTGTATTTTGTCAGTCTGCCTGCTCTGTTCCCCGCTCTGTCTCTGGTGCATCCTCTCACCCTCCCACACATCTGGCCTGTACCCCAGCTCTTGTATAAATAAAATAAATCTTTTTTAAAAAATTTTAAAAATTTAAAAAAATAAAAAGGACACAATTTTAAAAATATAAATAGAGGCATATTTGTACACTGGGAAACTACTCACTTAAAAAAAGGAATAAAAATACCACATATTATTCTTTTTGAAATTGTACTGAATCAGATAAAGCTGATATAAAAAAGTATATGCTCTAAGATTCTTACTTAAATAAAGTTTACACTAAGTCCAACAATTTGTTCACAGACAGTAGTTAGCTGAGAATGAGGACTACGAGGATTGACTACCAAGGTTGCAGGAGAAATTCTTTTTAAGTGATAAAATGTTTCATATTCGATTTGGATTGTCGAAGGATCGTGCATATTTGTCAAAACTCCTCAAATGTACGCTTAAATATATATGCATTATATTGCTTATAAATTATACTTCAATGTCATTTCTAAACAGGAGAAAAAATATATTAACAGATAATATAAATTATATATAGGAGACCATAAACAACAAGAGTAAATAATTAGTGATTAAGATGCAAGAAAGATGGGTCAAATAGAAGAGAGAGAAAATGACACCCACACTGAGGGTTGGTGTGTAGTTGACATACAGATGGCCAACAGGTACATTTTTCTTTGCCTTCTACCTCATGTGTGAGCAATCCAGGCATGTACCAAGGTGCAGGTCCGGAGAAGCACAGCGTCCATCTGTAACGTGCAAGTAGGATTCGGAACTTCCTAAACCAGACTCGGTCTAACCATGGCTACCTCCCAAGTAACTATGTGATCATAAGACAACTGATTGTAAATTCACTGAGCCTCAATAGTCTCAATTGTGAAAGGAGAATGAAAATAGAGTATTTCTTTGGTTTATCATGAGGATTATGCTAAAAGACCATATTAAGTGACTGATACTCAGTACACTTAAGTGCTGCTTTTATCCTCATACTCAACCTGCTGATGGGGTGGAGAGCAGCCTGGGCTGATAGCATGGAGCCCTGTGGATGCTGTGAACATCCCCAGGGAGCCAGGCTGATTGACTGTAGTTAGCCTCAGACTCTGACCCTGCTCTTCTTGGTCTCTGATTACAGGACAATCTTGATGCAATGATGTTGGAATGCAAAAAAAAAAAAAAAAAAAAAAATGGAGCCAGTTCTTTCAAAAGAAAAAATGCCAACACTCCTTCATAAGGCAATTAATATTAAACTAAATTTTACTTACCTGAAAAAAATAAATTCACTTGTAAATGTAATCACCCAGGCATTCTGAAAATAGCTACATATCCACTGGTGAATTTCAAATTCTCAGAACACACTGGGCCATGGTTTGGATGGCTTGCTGGCTGATTTCTGGGCTCTGGGTTTCTAGTGTGCTCTCTGGGGTGCAAGTCACAAATGCAAGGTATTAAAACTTCTGTGTTAACTCCTTTGAAGACCCTGTTAGAGTTACAACAGTGTTGCTTTCTTTGCTCTGAATTTTCAACATCAGCCATAGCTGTTTACCTCCCATTTGTTTAGTCATCCTCAAGCAAACAAACAAATCATTCCTCTCCCTATTTAATGAACCATGACTGAAAAAAAAAGATAAATCACACGTGTAGTTTTAAAATATAGTTTCAACTAAAGCAAACTTTCAGAACATGGCTGCAAGAAAAAAGACTATGTAAAACAATTGCCAATTTCGAAGTGCTTAGATGTTCTCCAGCCTCAATTACTCAGCCAAACCATGGTGATGGTGGTGCACCAAAAGCCAGCAAAGGGAACACAGAGAGGTTGCCTCTGGGTTGCTGCCAGAATGAAGACGAGACCAGGAGAATGAAAGCACGTCAAAATGGTCTCTTTAGTAATGAAGCTCCAGGAAGTCAACCAGGAAGAAAGAAGGCCAGATGATCCCTAGGGTGCAAGGTGGATGCTCTAGGTGGAAAATTGAGATGGAGTGAGTTAGAGACAGAGGAGCTAAAATACAAGCTCATTAAATAGCACTGAGTGATTTAGCATCCCATTATAAAATAACAGGAACTATATATAGGAAACTATAGGAAACTGTAATATAGAAAAATACAACAAAAAATAGACTTGGCATAAACAACCAACATTAAAAATGAGCATTCTTACCTATTTTCTTTCTACAGATACACATATGCTTACATGTGTATTTTTTAAACTGGATAATAATATAAATATTTTGTACACTATTTTTTCACTCATATTCATATATACTAGGGACACTTTGATCTAGCACACTGAATCAGTAATCAATTCAAAAAAATTCTGTGACTGGAGATCATTAAAAACTCATTCATTCATTAGGCATGTTTTTTACTTAAGATATATAGATGTGCAATCATTAGTTATGTTTATGTTGTGGAGTCAAGGTCTTTCCTTTATGCGTAGGTCCTCTGATTAGAGTTCTACAAAGCTTTCTTATAAAGTTCACCTTTAATATGTCTAGCCTACAATTCCATTTTTTGATATTTTTACGTCTGAGTGAGAATGTAAAGTCTCTGGAAACATATTCTGAGCCCAGAAATGTACAAAGACTCAACTATCATAGTTGTCTAAGCACCCCTAATTCCACAACAGTTTTTCAGCACCCCAACGCCCAGGAAAACAATCTGAAACATTTTTCTTTGCACTAATGGCTCAGTGATTTACAAATTACATCGCATTTAATTGTGTTATGTAATTACAATGGCAAGGACAACTGGCATAAACATACTGACTCTTGATGAGATCACCACCAGGGGTAGGAACCAACAGCGACAGGGACACGGGTGAAGAGCTGCAAGCCAGAAAGTAAGACTGTCTGTACATGGTCAGTATGTGGAGATACAGTGCTGAACTGAATTATTCTCATGAAATGGTTCTAAGTAATGGTTCTAAGGTTTCTCTTCCAATTATCAGCATCCCCGTGTTTCAATAGTAAAAATTGTTCCCAGGCTCTGGAACAAAACAGAAGCTGTATATAGGTGGTAGGAAGAGACATGCAAGTCTATACTTTGCCTTATATCTCTAAATGGTATAATAAGAATTTGATGTTCTTGAAAGCTAGCAGCACCAACCCTAGATGAACTCCATCTTTCAGAATGAAGAACAGAGTTAAACTTAGGGGTAACAATGGAGTTTAACTCACCTGCAGGAAGTCATCTTTTTAGTAACAAATCAACATACTTTCTGCTTTTATCACATTTGAATATCAATAATTTACACTGAAGGCTTTTGCATAATTCAGCAAGGAATGTTGATGTCATCTTAGATTAGGGGGGTGTCATAGGTTTGCTGTTGCCCTAAAAGTAGCCTGCTAATTCCACTTTTTATTGCCAACATACCTTCTCCCAAGAACCAGCAGTGTTTTAAGTAATGTGCCTAGACCAAGTGCTAGAAAGTATTAACAATGCATTCATTAGTAAGGCAGCTAATGTATTTAATGATCCTTAATCACATAATGAAATGCTTTCTATGAATGCTTTATTCCACAACCTTTTCCACACATTATTTATTGCTAATTAGTTACTGAGGACTAGTGAGCATTATCTTTTGATGAAAAGGAATTACACAAAAGAACTAAAGAATTACATGATCAGCAATCCTTCGATTTAATAATATGTTGTTAAATTTTATGTGTCTGAAACCTTAGCTATATGATTCTTTTCCTCAGCACAGGTTATTTTGCCTAAGATATAATTACCATGTGTTTACATATGGTCCAGTTCTTGCATTTATCCATTTTCCATTTAAATCAGAAAAACTCTCAGGCATCTTAGCCTGGGGCTATGTTTCTGTTAACCATTTAAGAAGCCAAACTCTGTGACTGGGTTTCTTTGAAAGAATGCAGAAACTCTGCTTAGCTGGTTGAGTTTAAAATGTGGGGTGTGTGTGTGTGTGTGTGTGTGTGTGTGTGTGTGGAGAGAGGATAAGTATGTGTGCCTATAATGATGTATATGTAACACACATGTATAGTATATGAATATGTGTGTATATGAATATGTGTGTATGAATACATATATGTGTGCATATGTGCATGCATGCATGTGTGTGTCTTTAAAAGGCTTTTAAAACAATGTCCATTTTTACTAGTGCTCTTTGTTAATGGCTCCACCATTCATAGAAGCTGCCAAGCCAGAACTAAGAGCGGCATCTCAGATGCCTCTCTTTTTACTTATCATATTTAATAAGAAGTTATACAGTTAGAATGTTACCTTAGTAGGGCCTCCCTGGTGGCTCAAGGGGTTAAGCACCACACTAAGGCAATCCACAGCCTCTGCTGCACAAGTTTGATCCCCAGCTGGCCAGGGAGCTACCCACATGGCGCAGCAGACCTCTCCTGTCTCTCTTTCTGTTCCCCTCAGCAGTGTATTTCAGTCAGTCTGCCTGTTCTGTTCCCTGCTCTGTCTCTGGTGAATCCTCTCACCCCCCGCATCTCTGACCTGTATGAACATATACATATTCTCTCTCTCCCCAGCTCTTGTATGCATAAATAAATAAATCTTTAAAAAAAAAAGAACGTTACCTTAACAATTTGTTTTTTTTTTTTTTTAATCACTATTCTGCTTTTGTTCTAGTGTCATCATTTTTCCTGGGCATGTGCCCACAGACTCGAGTTCCTTTAAAGAATACAGAATTTAGCAGCTTCTTCTCCCTCCTTAACAACGTGTACTGATATTCCCTATTAGATGTATTTTCTGATCAACAAGAAGGATTAGAACAGGCTGTATGTGGTGATGATGGTGAGAATAGGGAGGTATGTCAGCCATAAAAAGGGAGGTAGCTTCTTAAGCCTCATTTGAGGAAAGCAGTTGCCATCGGGTGAATATAGTAAATTAAAGAGGGCCTCCCTGGTGGTGCAGCAGGTTGCACACCACACTGTGAAGCTGTCCACAGCCTCTGCAGTGCGGGTTCAATCCCTGCCAGTTGGCAAGAATCCCACATGGTGTGGCAGACCTCTCCTATAGTGCCCGCTGCTCCCCTCAGCAGTGTATTTCTGTCATCTGCCTGTTCTGCTCCCTGCTCTGTCTCTGGTAAATCCTCTCACCCTCTCATGCCTGTGACCTGTACCCCAGCTCTTTTATAAAAATAAATAAATCTTTAAATAAATAAATAAATAAGAGAAAACCAGCTTTCTATGGAAGTTTGATTTCTCACAAGTCATAGGGGAAACAAGTTCCTGTATGACAGCACACTATACTTAGAGACCTACAGGGGCTCCACACATCATCCAGTTTCACCCTGAAAGCTGTTATGCTTTGATAGGAGGTGAAGGGCATCTTCTTAAAACCACATGTTGAAGCCACCCACTCAGAGGGTTTCAGGAGGGGCCTGGGTTGGACATATGGCCTGATTTCAACGGGTGATGATGATGAAACAAAGCCAAGAGGCTGAACCCATTTATTTCCAGACAGTGTCTCCATAGGAGAAGAAAATTTGAGCACATCAAGAGACCCCAGGGATGTACAGGCCACATAACATAGGGAGAAGGCAGGCAAGGAAAGAGGCTTTAGGAGAAACCAGAACTGCCAACACCTTCTACTGGAACTTCCAGCCTCCGAAACTATGAGGAAATAAACATCTACTGATTCAGCCGCCCAGTCAGCGGTCTCTTGTCAAGGCAGCCCTAGCAGAATCAGCACACACATGCCCTTTTCCCTGGGAAGGCATGCTGTTCATTCCTCCACTAGCACACTCTGTTTTTTGAGGCACAATAATATAGAAAAGAATAATTTTCACCCTGGAAAACATTTAGGGCTGTGAAAATCTCACAGGAAAGCATGGTAGCAAGAGATTTGCAGCAATTAAACTTTAAGAAGCCTCTCTAGATCTCCCTGTAATGTGTGCACATCTCAAAGGCAAACACTAACAAACACATGCCCTGAAGCGACCCCGCTAGGAAAGTGCCTTCTCTGCTCCCTCATGACTCTGAGTTTTGGCTGATAACCTCTTATCTCAACCCAACTCCCAATGTGGAATCTAATAGCTGTTGGTTTGAAACTGTAATGTACCATACTGAAGGTAGCAAGCTGAATGTGAGGAAAAGAAACCCAATGGTTCAAAATGACTTGTATTACCTTCACATTTAACACAAGATAAAATCAGACAATCCTCAGACACAGACGTATTTTACCCCAAGCCATTATTTCAAGAATCTGATCTCAAGTGTGAATTACTGACTTGCCAAAGAATTGGTTAAGGAATTAACTTTATGTAGAACTTAACTCATGACCATCATTATCCAAGGCCACCAGACCTTCCAGTGACCTGGGCTCAGAGATGGTCCATGTCTTCCTGGGGTGCCTGTTATAACCCCTGGCTCTGCACAGTGTGAGATTCAAGTTTCCCACCAGGGCCATGGTGGGCTGGCAGACCTCAACAGAATGCACAGTTCATCAGTGTACAAGATTCACTGCAGAATAACGAATCAAAGAAAAGGTACTTAGCTATGGTCCTTTCTGATTTTTCCCTTTCAACTTTGGAATTCATTTTCTAGTCCAAGTAATATCAGGAAGTTTTTTAGTGGAAGGCATTGGCTTGTTTGGAAGGTACAGTGTCTTATTTTTATTTTTTGTAAGATTTATTTATTTATGCATACAAGAACTGGGGTATAGGCCAGAGGTGAAGGTGGTGAGAGGACTCATCAGAAACAGAGTCGGGAGCAGAACAGGCAGACTGAAATACTCTGCAGAGGGTGAGACAGGAGAGGTCTGCTGTGCCATGTGGGTTGCTCCCAGGTCAGCCTGTTGTAGAGCAACCCCGATACAAAACAGGGTGCCTGACTGTGGGTCCTCACCCGCGCGCTTAAAAGGACTTATCAATGCTCTACTGCAGGCACATGTGAAAGGTTAATAAAAGGTTTATTTACAAAGGGAAGGGGAAATGAGGAAATGTACAGCTCTGGGAGAAAAGTGGGAGACAAAGTTTTAAATGAGTCCTACCCGATCCGCCGATTAGGAATCCCAAAATGGCGCTCTGAGAGCTGGCCGCCAGCCAGGAGCTGTGAAGCCAGGAGGCGAGCGATCGCGAGCCAGAGAGCCCAAGGCCCACGTGTTTGTTTTTTTTATATCCAACCTGGCTGCCCAACTCCACCCTCAGGTCCCAGCCACCCTCCCTTGGTGGTGATGGGATTTGTCTTTCCCAATGTCTTGATGGCTTTAGTCTGGAGTGGGGGTGGAGTCCACAAAGCCTGTATAGGATTAACTCAGGACATCACTTCCCCCTAACAAGCCGAGGATAGAACTCATGTTGCAGAGGCTGCAGATTGCTTCAAAGTGCTGTGCTTAACCCCTTGTGCCACCAGGGAGATCCCAGTGTCTTATTTTTAAAAAAACATACATATTTATATGTGCACCTAAATCCATGTGTATGGATTATGAGCAATCATTGTTGCCACAGTCCTCATGGCCTTCATTGTACCTTGCCCTCTTCAAAAGACACTTGAAGTGACACAGAATGTACTAGAGATTTTGTGGCCCTTGAAGAAATTTTGAGATCTATCTGTAACCAAATTGGAGGCCCCAACGATAAAAGCATTACTTGTAAATACAAACATTCCAGCAAGTAAAGTAGGTCAAAAATGTGGATAAAATCTAAAGCTTGGTTTAGGGCAGGTCCCTTGGACCCTGGGGCGTCCAGTCACCAAAAGTGGGGCATTCTTCCAAAAAAGTGACATATTATCTCAGCAGCAAGCTAACTCCAGAGTGATTTTCCCCAAACTCCCTTTCTAAAAAGCATCTATGCATTCTGAAAAGGGTATAAAATGAAACCAGGATTGCTGGGATATTATTTCCCATAGTAGAAATCTACATATCACCTTCCCCTAATATGTTTCAGGAAAATACTGAATGAGAATTGAGGTGAACAGGAATAAGAATCTTCATAGAGGGCCGACAGTGAACAAGAAAATGGGATTTTCATTTTGTGCAGGAGAGGGGAAACAGACAAATCATCTAATTCTATACTAAATTTGAAGCTAATCCCTGTGTGGAAGGTGACCCTTGACTCTTATAGATATAGCAATCCTATACCTTGAATTTCCCTGTTCTAACATAAATTTAGGCACTTTTATTCTTTCAGGAAATGAATATATCTTTTTAAATAAATAAATGTATCTACAAATTTAATTTAATTTTTATGTTTGAGACTTTCCACATAAACAGATTATTATACCAAGAAATAATAGTTTGCAAAATTAGGTATTTTTATTCAGAAAATATGCATTCACAACTAGAAAATAGGCAAAACCTCCCTGACCCACTTAGTATAATTGAGATAATACAAGAGAACTACTTTGCATTATACCTACTGAGAAGGGGCGATTGTTTTGCTATCTTGGTTTATAAAAAGGACACTGGGAACATGCAAAGATTAATAAGAGAACACAGAACTAATCTTAAGGAAGTGTTGGCTAGGATTAGGCTATTTCAGCTGACTGTGTAACTGGTAGACACCACTTTTAATCTCCTGGGCAATAACTGTGACATGTTGGAATGAGTGAAATCAACCTCCTGGTGGCCATGATTAAATAGGGAGTTGGCACCACATGCATCACTAGTAATCCTGGCCACATGGCCTAAGAGGGAGAAGGCCACTTACCCTGGAAGTCTTGGTGCCCCCACCTCAGCCAGCATGTGTGCTGCCCTGGCCAAGTGGCCACGCTTACTCTTAAAAACATGTGTCATCTTTTCTCAGCCTACGTAGACTCGGAAGCAGAAGTAAGACTGTCAACCATTTTCCTCACACATCCCATCACACCTGTCACTTTGTGAGTCATGCTGCAGACACCAGCGGGTCCCAGAGTAGCTCTGCTAAAGCTAGACTGTGTGGCTCTAGTCCCCCAGGTCCCTTCTTGATTGGACATTGAATTGGGTGTGTTTCTCTTTCCTACTCACACATTCCTGTTTCTAGCATCTACATTGCTACCTACATCTCCTCTCTATTCTGGAAAGTCCATCAATTTCTTTTTTTTTTTTTTTTAAGAGTTACTTATTTATTTGTTTGTTTATTTGTTTATTTATACAAGCACTGGGTACAGTCAGAAGCGTGGGAGGGTGAGAGAATTCACCAGAGCCAGAGCGGAGAGCAGAGCAGGCAGAAGGACCGAAGTACACTGCTGAGGGGAGCAGCGGGCGGCAGGAGAGGTCTGCGCGCCATGTGGGACCCTCCTCTGGTGGCCGGGGAGCAGCCGGGGATTGAACCTGCGCTGCAGAGGCTGCAGGCAGCTTCGCAACCCAGCGCTCAACCGCTGCGCCACAGGGGAGGCCCAAGTCCATCAATTTCTAATCCCCCTCTCCTCTGCATTTTTCTCTACCTAAATTCTGACCTGAATCCCCTCAGTACTGCATGATACTGAGGAAATGGATATCCCTAGAAGCTGGGTCATGAACATTTCTCACAATCTGTGCTCCTTCCTTTGCTGACTATTACCCCGTTTCAAATTACTTACCAAGATACAGATCTGTGATATTTCCCACATGCTCACGATGCTGTCTCCCTAAGAGGAGTCAACTTGAATAAGCTATTCTCCATCTAAATGGTTTAAAGCACAGACATCCTACATGAGCACAGTGGTTACTAGCGGGAGCAAGAAGCAAAGAAGCAAAGCCCTCACCTTCACTGAGCCTTACAGTGTCCCCACAGAAGCCATTCCACAATGCATTTGGCTGTCAAAACATTAAGGTGCCCACTTTAAATTTATATAAATTTTATTTGGCAATTGTACTACAGTAAAGCCAAAAAATAAATAAATAAAACTGCTGAGAATTGGAATACAGTGGGGATTCTGTGGATTAGAAAAACAAATAGAGGGCCTCCCCTGGTGGCGCAGGCGGTTGAGCGCAGCACTGTGAGGCTGTCCGCAGTCTCTGCAGCGCCAGTTCAATCCCGGCTGGCCTGCCGGCGAGGGTCCCACATGGCGCGGCAGACCTCTCCTGTCGCACCCGCTGCTCCCCTCAGCAGTGTATTTCATTAGTCTGCCTGTTCTGTTCCCCACGCTGTCTCTGGTGAATCCTTTCACCCTCCCATGCATCTGACCTGTACCCCAGTTCTTGTATAAATAAATAAATTTTAAAAAAAAGAAAAACAAATAGAGCTCATATAAATATATGAAAATGAGAGACAAGACACACTCAGAGAACCATCAGCAGAGGACAAGCAATGAGTTGAAAAACCAACTCTGTCCCATCCCCCAGCATTCCAGAGAACCAAGATACCTGGGTGCTTCAAGACAGTGACACCCCGAAGCCCAGCCTCACTCCCCGCTGGCAGTGTTGCTAGCACAGCCGCAGAGAACCCTGTTCTGTTCTACATTCCAACTCCCCACAACACTACACTGCAGTACACCTTAAACCAAGGGGCCCCAAATGGCAATGCTATATGCTGCTCCCTCTTTGCTGAGGAGCAAAATTCACTGTGTGTGTGTGAGTGTGTGTGAGAGTGTGTGCATGAGTTGGGGGTTCCTTCAGCCTCAGAAATGACTCCCAAAGGCTGCCACAAATGCATCCCTGCAACCCCTCACAAGGCCACAGAGCACTATAAGCAAGGGTGTTGCCATGGAAACCAAGAGACAGCCAGGAGCTGAATGGATCTTATCACCCCACAAGTGGTGCTTCAAGTCTCCCATCTCATCACTCTTTCCATCTGACAATCTGCGTCATTAAGAGGGACCAGAGAGTAATTAATTATGAACTGTGTTTCCTCTACTCTGAGTTTGGTCAAGCCAGACTCAACCCAAGGATAAGCGAAAAGCAAGTTTAGCTGCAAGGTCTAAAAATGAAGATTGGGATGCGAGGGAGGCTACTAGGGAGAGACCTAGAGAGGGACAATCCTGGAGGTCATTTCACTCGATGCCCTCGCCGCAGCTCTCTGCACGAGCATGGAGATGAAAAATCATGCAGTGTAACATCTGATTGCCCTTTTCAAATTCCCAGAACAAAGCAATAAGAATCAGCAATGTCCCCTGGAGCACAGGAGAAAGCCTCCCAAGACAGAATTCTGGCCAAGGTCCCGGGGTATCTATTTATTCCCTCGTTCATTCAAGACAGAACTGGGCCCAGAAAACTGTGATATTGACTCCCTTGAGGACAAGTTATTTTAATAAGGAACCCATTTTGTATAATTTAATAAATTTTATGTTTTATTGCATTTTTTCTATTTTCCCTCTCACTGCTGTCATTAAAAAAAAAAAAAAAGTCTTCCATCTTTACAGGACAAATAGATTTCTTTTTCCATGACTCAGCCAGGAGAGCTTGAAGGTTCATGTTTTTCTTAGTGTGCTGTGGTGACAGCATTAAGGAAGGATGCTTTGGTCAAACAGGGGGTTGGGGAAGGGATGCTCTCTGTCCCTCATCCTTCCAGGCAGAGGAAATAACAAATTTGGCATCCCAGAGAGTGACAAATTGGTGTGACCTCACCTATGTCTAAGCAGTAGGAACAACAGAACATGTTTAATAGTAGTGACACATGATTCAGTTTGGTGGGCAAACTGGTCAATACTATCTAGTTAAATAAACAAGGAGTTTAGAATTTGTTTTAAGAGATGTGGGTAGATACTTAGTCTTAGCTTAGGCCTTACCAGAATGCAATTATGGCTGATGGTGGTTTTCATGAGGTCCTAAAGGTAAAAAGAAACAGGCTGTCTTAAAAGAACTGGACAAATGCAATGCTGAGTACAGTTGCCTCTATTGTATTGTCTGGAGTGAAATCTGCCTCCCTCCCCTTACAGGTGAGAACAGAGATATTCCTGAACTGTGAGAGTTTCAAGGGCACGCAGGGAGAGGGTTAACTGGACATATTGAAGGTTAGAATCACAGGATTGAGCTGGTGGGGGCAGAGGAGTCACAAATGAGGGAGGAATCTGTTCATTTCCTTTCTTCCTTGCCTCAAAGAAAAGCAACAGAATCTGCTCCGGAGTCCTGGGCTACAGATGGTGGAACAGCACAGCATATGTTCTGCAAGTACTTCCAAGAACCACCTATATCTTGGCACTTAAATACTTCATGAGAGAGAAAATGTGCTGATAGTTCATATATTCAATATGCGTTCATGTGTGTACATCACACAGACACAGACACACACACACACACACACACTCACACACACTCACACCCCACCACTGTTCTGCAAACTGCACCAGTGAAACTTAGCTCAGGAGTCCTTCTACTCTTTCCAGCCTCTCCTGTTCTTACTATCTTCACAAACTTTGTTCCTCCAGTCTTTAGTCCTTTTCTCAGGAAGAGCTCTAAAATCAATTAAAACTCTCCAGAAGATTTCAAGCTTCATAGGGAGACTAACACTAACAATCACTTCCATAATATGGAATAAAAATCTGTATTCCGTTCTTAGAAGAAACATGTGGGCCTCTCTGGTGGCACAAGGGGTTGAGATGCAACCTGTGAAGCTATCTACAAACACTGCAGCACAAGTTCAATCCCCGGCCAAGGAGCTGCCCACGTGGAATAGCAGACCTCTCCTGTCTCGCCTGCTGCTCCCCTCAGCAGTGTATTTCTGTCATTTTGCCTGTTCTGTTCCCCACTCTGTCTGTGGTGAGTTCTCTCACCCCCACCACACCTCTAGCCTATACCCCAGTTCTTGTATGCATAAAATAAATAAATCTTTAAAAAAAACAGAAGGGCCTCCCCTGGTGGCTCAGCGGTTGAGTGCCAGGCTGCGAAGCTGCCCGCAGCCTCTGCAGCACCGATTCAATCCCTGGCCGCCAGCAAGGGTCCCACGTGGTGTTACAGATCTCTACTGCTGTGCCCGCTGCTCCCCTCAGCAGTGTATTTCGTCAGTTTGCCTGTTATGCTCCCCACTCTGGCTCTGGTGAATTCTCTCACCCTCCCGCACTTCTGATTGTGCCCAGTGCTTGTATAGATAAATGGATAAATCTTTAAAAATAAATAAATAAAAATAAATAAATAAAAAACAGAAGAAAAATGTAAAATGTATTAGAATGGGAGTTACCATCATTGATCTCATAGTATATAGTTCACTACCTAGGTTTTGAATACCTAAAGCCAAGTATGCACATATAGGTACACTGCTGTTTGCAGATCCCATAAATACCAGTATCTGTGCAAGAAATACACAAAATGCCTCCTTTTATTTTCCCTGTTTTCAACCTTTGGTGTCCAGTAGCTCTGGCAAGTGGGATGGTGGCCACCATCTGACCACACAAACGTTAATCAAGAAAGTGATGTTGAGCATACCTTTCCCATCCAGGTGGGCAGAGAGGACATAGGATGGCACTAAATACCTTACAACTTCAGACTTCTGACTCTAATTACAACTCTCAGAACCAGTGTTACTCAATGGACTTAAAAATCCATCACTATATAATGGTTATTGCAGCAGGAATTTGTAACACATCTCCATTATCCATGTAACTGAGTAGATCACCTCTCTGGCTGTGACCACTTTGACAAAACATCCCACAGAACCCTGCCTGCACCATGATTACATTCATTGTGATTAAGTAGACAAGGCAGCAATTGTGCAAACCTCTAGCTGTGTCAATCCTTTGCTGGCAAATGCTTACCAGCACAACTATGCATATGACACCCCTCCTAACCCCCTCCCATTTAGGCTTACATACTTACTCTACACACAGATATACAGACCCACATATTCACTTTCTCCCTAAGACTTCCAGAGCTATGCCCATTCCCACACAGATGCATAGGCACTCATAAATGCACACCCTGTATGCAAACACAATCCCCACATATATTTATGCATGTGTTTTATAAACAGCTAAACCTTGCTAATTCACAAGCCTCTTTGGCTGGCAGATTACTGGAGTGTGCAGATTAGAACTAAAACAAATGATTACAAAGTCAAGGATAGCCCATTGCCAAACACATTCTGTTCTTTTGCTTAGCGTTGTAGTTTTGCCTTAATTTATGGTAATCCTACCCACGCTGCAAGTTAACGTACTGCTGGTTCATAAATGGAGTGCAATCTACTACTCCATTTTGGCTAAGAAGAAAGAGAAGACCGCCAGGTTTTTTAACGATGCTCTAAAAAACGAAAATTACAGTTTTGCTACATATTAATGTGAGAATAGTTGAGATTCCTCACTATACATATATATGTGGTATATGTGGACAAATATATAAACTCATAATGAAGTCCCAGTTCTGCAGGAATTCTTAGAACAGATGTTGATTTTAATTTCTCTCATAGCAGATGAGAGTTTGGTTTAATAAAAAAGAATTTATGGGCCTCTATAACTTCATGTCCAAGGACTGTATTTTTTGCCACTGTCCTTCACAACACCTCCTCTCTCCCTTCATTCCACATTGGACTTCAGGTCACACATTCAGTCCTTCTGCCCTGCTACTCTGCTTCTTCTTCCATGACAGGACCTGATCAAATGCTTTCAAAGTCACTCTCTCTATATCTGACCTACAAAATACAGTATAAATTCCTTAAATTGGGAGTTGAAACAGAATCTCATGCCAGTACCTTTACCTCTAATTTCCAATCACCCTTATTTACCCTAAGTCCAGGAACCTGCCATAAAAGTTCTCCTTTCTTTAATTCCCTAATTCTTCTCCAATGAGTTCAAATCTACATCAGTATTTTTTTTTTTTTTTTTTAGTCTGAACTTGTTCTTCAATGAGGAACAGGTCATCATTTCTCTTGCCTTGCAGGAATTTCAGATAAATAGAATGCATTTCTACCGTCTGGGAAAAAAAAAATCCTAGAATTTCTGAATCCCAAGTCAACATAAGGGGTAGCATTTTTAACTTATTTTAATGATTTATTTATTTATGCATACAAGACCTGGGGCACAGGCCAGAGATGAGGTGGGTGAGAGGATTCAGAGTGGGGAACAAAACAGGCAGATACACTGCAGAGGGGAGCAGAGGGTGAGACAGGAGAGTCTGCTGCACCATGTGGGTCAGCTCCCTGGCCAGGTATCGAACGCATGCTGCAGTGGCTGTGGATGGCTTCAACGTGCTGAGACTTAAGCCCCTGCACCACCCAGGAGGCCCACACATTTTTAACTTTTATATTGACATACAATAATGCATGTAACTGTATAACATACATATAAAATAGTGCATAGAACATAAATGTTCAATCAATTGAACTTTTAGAATTAAAAAAATGCCTGTGTAATCCAGCTCAAGAAAAAGAATATTAGTCACACCGCAGAAGTCCCCTCTCACAGCCCCTCACAATCATTAACTTCCACTCCAGAAAATAATAGAGAATATGTCCATCTTCTATTGCCACCAATTAATTGCTTGTCCTGGAGCTTTATATCCATGACACCATGTGATTTGTACTTTGTATCTTGCTTCGTTCAGTCAACATTAGATTTGAAAGTCAACCATATTACTGCATGTAGCTGTAGTTCATTAGTTCTCATTACATATCCATTGTGTAAATAAACCACACTATATTTATTCCTCTGCTGGTAGCTGGTGGACATTTGGGTAATTACATATTACATGATGTTAGAAATAGCTCTGCTGCAAACATTTTTGTGCATATCTTTTGGGAAATACATGTATGAGTTTCCATAGGAAAATGGCAGCAGTGGAATTCCTGAGTCCTCAATGTGCACATGTAGCTGATATTACACCATTACCTTCCTGGCCTGAGCAGTCCAGGGACACTACATACTCACCAACATACAATATTTATGAAAATCTTATGGCATTTTTATTTAGTTTTTTAAATATTTAGTTATTTATGCATATAAGAACTGGGGTACAGGCCAGAGGTACTGGGGGTGAGAGGATTCACCAGAGATGGAGTGGAGAACAGAACAGGCAGATCCATTGAAATACACTGCTGAGGGGAGCAGCTGGCGAGTCCGGAGAGGTCTGCTGTGCCATGTGGGTAGCTCCTTGGCTGGGCCTTGAACTCCTGATGCAGTGGCTTCTGATAGGTTGTGTCTTAACCCCTTATGCCACCAGGGATCTTATGGCCTTTTTATTATGGTGATAACATGATAATGATGATGGATTTGATGGTAATTTTAGTGAAAGCAGAGAGGTGTCACATTTTGACTTGTTTACATTTCCCTAACTGATCATACATTTGTGTATTTATTAAGTATTTGGATATCTCTGGTAAAGTTCCAATGGCAGTGAAAAGAAAGCATGCTTGTATTGTTTATTAGTCACTTGGATGTCCTTCTTCAAGGAGTTATTGTTGAAGTTTTTGCATATTTCTCTATTGCATTGTCTGCCTTTGTTGATTTATAGTTCTTTTTATGTCTCACTAGGAGTCCTTGCTGGAGTGGTGTATTGTGAGTAACTTCTCCCCATGGAGGGTGTTCTTATCTCCCTCTTAACTGTTTCTTATTTTGATATAGATTATGAAATATCAATCATAATACAATTCAATTGTTTTTTTTTTTATTTTTTTGGTTAGTGCTTCTTCTCACCCATTTAAGAAACTATTGCGTAACTCCAAGGCAGTATATTTTTAAGGTCTTTTGTATCCTCTAACTGGACCCTCAGAACATACCTGTGAAGTAGGTAGAGAAAATCTTAGTGTCTCCACATTATGAAATAGTATTTGCTCAGCAAGGAGCCTAGGTAAAACAGTTCTCAAGCAGGATCTTCTGACTCTGACAGAGTTTGGCATCTGAAAGTCCTGTAAACTTAAACAACACCTAAATCTCTTGAGATTCTTGAACTTGAGTCAACATTCTTGCTAAAACCACCCCTCTTTATGACCAGAAGGGAAGGTGTGTGGGTAATGAAACACCAAGAGGAAACTGATGTCGGTTTATAGTAAATGATTCACAAAAATGTTTTTGGGGGGTAAAGTCCAAAGGCCATTCCTCTCTTACCATTGACTGAGGCTGAATGGAAAGAGATCTGGCTATGCTTCCTGCTTCACGTGTTCAATTATAAGGAGACAGAGAAAGGAAAAGAGAGGACAAAGGATGAGAGGTATAAGAAGGAAAATGGTGAGGAAGAGTAGCTCAGGAGATAGCAGCAGAGTTGAGAGGCTTTGTGAGTCAGAGAAAGACAAATAAAGTGAGCAAATCTTAAGAGTAGAGATAGACTGGGGAGGAAGGGGAGACAGGAAGATGAAAAAAAAAATTAATACTAAAAGTCTAAGATATCTGTTAATGGGCCTCCCCGGTGGCACAAGGGGTTAAAATGCAACCTATGAAGCCATCTGCAGCCTCTGCAGCACCAGTTTGATTCCCCAGCTGGCCAGGGAGCTACCCACACGGCACAGCAGACCGCTCCTGACTCTCCCGCTGCTCCTCTCTGCAGTGTACTTCAGTCAGTCTGCCTGTTCTGTTCCCTATTCTGTCTCTGGTGAATCCTCTCACCCTCCTCACCACTGGCCTGTACCCCAGCTCTTGCATGCATAAATATATAAATCTTTAAAAAATAAAAATAAATAAAAATAAAAGTCTATGATATCTGTTAACACTCTTCAGTTTTCATCTCTCTACAATTAAGATAATGATAGTCATGTATCAATAAATGTCATGTGTCTATTGTTGGAATAGTATAACACTTGGTTGACCACAAAAATGGATAAAATAAAAAATGTGCTAAACATGATTATTTTAAAACATTCCGTTCCTTTGAGAATGACATGTATCCAAAAGACTAGAAACATTCACTGTTGGTAGAATTTAAATCGGCACAGCCTCTATGCAAAATGTTACAGCGATTCCTTAAAAAACTAAAAATGAAAATACCATATGATCCAACAATACATTTTCTAGGTATTTATCTCAAGAACATGAAAACACTAATCTGAAAAGGTTATGCGCCTCTATGTTCATAGCAGCACTAGCCACAATAGTCAAGTCAAGGAACCAACATAAATGCCCATCTATAGACAACTGGATCAAGACATTGTAGAATAATGAAATATTCTACAATGAATAGTACTGTAGTAGTATTCAATGAAATACTACTCAGTTATTTCAAAAAAGAGATGAAATTGTGCCTTTGGGGACAAGATGGCTAAATCTTGAGGTGATTATGCTTAGTAAAATGAGACAGAAAGTGAAAGACAATTACCAGATGGCTTCATTCTTTTGTGTAATATAAATCACCAAAGAAAACTAACAGGAACACAACAGAAAAACTCTTAGATTTTGTGAAAACTATGGTAGCTACCAGGGGAGAAGGCGTGGGGATGGGGTGGGGACAAAGGGGTACATTAGGTTATAGTGGCACTGAGCTTTGGGGGTGAGTGTAGGAAGCATGGACACCCGACAGGGTGTGAAGTTGTCCTCTTGAAATTACAGTTTTGTAAACAAATGGTACATAAACAGAATTTGATTAACAAATAAAAATAATAAATATAAAGACTGTAAGTATGGATACTCTATACAACTACAGCCTTCCCTGCAAAATCTTTAGCTTTGCCATTAACGAAATTTAATTTGATGACTCACTGACTCTCCCGCTGCTCCCCTCAGCAGTGTACTTCAGTCAGTCTGCCTGTTCTGTTCCCTGCTGTCTCTGGTGAATCCTCTCACCCTCCACAGCTCTGACCTGTACCCCGGCTCTTGTATGTATAAATATTTAAAAAATAAAAATAAATAAAAATGAATCAGAACTGTTTCCACACTGAGCTTCAGGGATGATGAACAACTATAGCTTGAGGGCCTCCCTGGTGGCAAGAAGTTAAGTCTCAGCGCTATCACTGCTGTGGCCTGACTTGGATCCCTGGCCTGGATCGACCTCTCTGCTGTATCACCCGCTGCTCCCCTCATCAGTGTATTTCAGTAGATCTGCCTGTTCTGCTCCTCACTCTGTCTCTGGTGAATCCTCTTGCCCCCCCCACAGCTGGCTTATACCCCAGTTCTTGAATGCATACATAAAATAAATCTTTCAAAAAAAAGAGAATAAATTCCAAGAAATAACTTATTTGCAAAGCCCCTGTTGCTGTTTTGCAGCTCTACAAGTGATGGGGAATAGGAAATGTTTTTGAAAGTTTTTTTTTTTTTCTTCAGAAGCCTCAGAGACCACATGTAGACCTCTACAAACATTAGAGTCAGGACCTTGAAGCCTGGGGCACCACAGCTCTCGGAGATGGCTCTCTTCCACCGGGCTCAGGCTAACCGTGATGTACAGAACAGCACAGGAATTTCTGTTTTACTTTTTCCTGTTGCTTACATAATCTTCCCTTCTTTCTCTGTTTCATTCTCAGATGATGGGAAGAGAGAATTTTTTTCAAATAGTATATCTTTAAAAGACTAGGAAGAGTCTGAAAAAAAATGGCAATGATTTGGTGGCAATTGCAGTATCTCAAAAAAAATTTGATTTAAAGGAAATACATACATGTATATTTAACTACATGTGGACACTAAAAAAATGTTCCACCACCTCAAGATACAAGGGGAGATTTTAAGATGAGAAATGGAAAGCTTCACTGACTGTACTGATGCAATAAGTTTAGAGAAAGATGAACTGACTTCTGAGAGTGTTGCTATGGCCTGAATCTTTGCAACCCCCCAAAATTGCAAATCCTAAAAAAATACCTCCCAGCAAAAATATATTAAAAGAGGACCAAAGTGCTGTAATGCCCTTTTTGATGAATTTTTTGACTAAGCAAGGTTTGGCACATACACAGAAAAAAACACAAAAATATATTGCTGAAATCCTCACTGCCAAGATGACGGTGTTCGGAAATGCATCCTTTGCGGAGGATTAGGTCATTAATACTCTTAAAAAAGAGACCCCCACAGAGTTCTGTGGCACTGTTCAACATGTGAGGACACAATGAGAAGGCCCTAGCTATGAAATAAAAAGTAAAATCTCATCAGACATTGATCTGGAATTTGATCAAGCTGCCCACACCTTGAACTTTAACCTCCCATCCTTTAGAACTATGAGTGTCTGTTGTTTCTAAGCCCCCAGGCTATGGTGTTTTGCCACAACAGCCCTAATGGACTAAGAAGAGAGCTAGATACACTGAGGTCACATGTCAGAGGTGAACCCCAATGACTAGGCCAGAAAAAGATAAATGGCATCCTCCTAGGAGCTGGGTTCTGCTTGGCATCTAGGGAGATGCTTTCCGTGAAAGTTTAGGGGGTGATACATTTCTCTTTGGCCCTGCAGATCTATGGAAAACTCCACCATGAAGGAGTTCTGCCCAGACTGTAGGCAGAGGGAAGGTCTGACCTCAGGGTCAGACCCTTATTAAATCTCCAACAGCCCTGCCCACAGAGCAATGTGGACAGTCCACCCTCAGTACAGCCCTACTTCCTTCTCACCTCCACGCAGGCCACACCAGAGCAGCATGCGGGCTCCATTCTATTCTCCCCAGAAATTCCAGGAACTGGGCTTCCCTGGTGGCCAAGGGGTTAAGTCTCAGCGTATCACTGTTGTGGCCTGAGTCCCATCCCCTGCCAGAGAACTAACCCACACATGGTGCAGCAGACCTCTCCTGTCTCACCCACTGTTCCCCTCAGCAATGTATTTCAGTAGATCCACCTGTTCTGCTCCCACTCTTGCCTCCCACACTTTTGGCCTACACCCCAGTTCTTTCATGCATAAATAAATAAAATCTTTAAAAGAAATAAAAAAAAAGAAATTCCAGGAACTGAATTATTTGCAAAGGCCTATGGTGTTGAAGCTGAAGTTACCTTGGAAACATCTCTATGATGAATGGGAACAACTTGAATGGAAATTTGGGGGAATAAGCACAGTGTTAGCTTAAGAATTACTTGTCTATTTTCTTTGTGCCTTTTTGAATGCAGTGTCTTCATTCGCAAGGCCCAAGGAGTCATGTGTGCTCGGCACTGTGCCCCTTCTCTTGTGTCCACACACGATGCACAGGCGTCCATGCCAGACAAAGCATCACATTCTAAAACTCCTTTGCACTGCCTTTTCCTACAAAATCATGCAGTCGGTTGCAGTAACTAGATTCCTTGTCACATACTTGCTGATAGTTTATTTTGGTCTAACGATGCTTTACACTTTTTAAACAGACACCAATGCCTCTCAGCACAGAATCAGAGTCCCTTCTGGTTCTACAACAACGTACACAGCATATTGTCTACAGAGGGAACTAACATTACCTTATTTAAAATATGACATTGTGTGTCAGCAAATGTGGACAACAGGAATTAATGACCAGAAACCTCATTCTCCAAGTAGCAGGAAGTGAAAAATCAGAGAAATAACCCAGGTTGTCCCTGAGGGTCTGCCAAGCTCAGGGCATAGAGGATGCTTTTCTGGCAAGTTTTGTAAGTTTGTGATGAACTGACCCATCTGTCCACCCTTGAGGCTGTGCCCCTAAGCAGGCATACGCCATAACAACATTCTTGCTGAGATGTTGGCAGCCTTAACCATCCCTTCCATAGGTCTCTCCTCTGTAGAGCATCTATATTCCAAAGAAAAGTCTCTAGGGATCAATTTATATTTCTCCTCTGTTATCCCATGTTTGTTAGTGTTCCCCAGAAATGGGGTCGAGGAGAGAGGAGTGTGAGGATCTTCCTGGAAATGTAGGCTGGTTAGTAACAGATGCCACCTGAGAAGTAACAAAATGTGAATGGAGTGCAATTAGTATTGGGGGCAGGTTCAAGGTGGCCTGAAGACTTCCTTGGAATATTCTAAACAGTGTCAAAGGACAATGCTTATCTGAATCCTCCCTTCACACCAAGGATCCCTGCCCAGGAGCAACCATCTCCGGGCCAGCTCCCTGGAACGTTCCGGCATCATTACACCAGGCTCATTCATTCACATCCCTACCTCTGGGGCCTGTTCTCCCCATGGCCTGCACCATGTTCCATTATGAACACCAACTGGATAACTGGATTCTCATTCAGTCACATCTACTGGAACCATTGTGTGTGATCCCGACAAAGTTAGGGGCTCTGGGCCTCCCTGGTGGTGCAGGTGGTTAAGCACAGAGCTGTGAAGCTGTCCGCAGACTCTGCAGTGCCCGTTTGATCCCCACCAGCCTTGGAGCAACCCACATGGCAAGCAGACCTCTCCTGTCTCACCCGCTGCTCTCCTCAGCAGTGTACTTCAGTCAGTCTGCCTGTTCTGTTCCCCGCTCTGTCTCTGGTGGATCCTCTCACCCTCCCGCACATCTGGCCAGTACCCCGATTCTTGTATAAATAAAATAAAATCTTAAAAAAAAAAAAAACAGAAAACAGTTAGGGGCTCCTAGCTTTCTTTTACTGGAGTCCAGTGCAGCTCACACGGCTGTCCTTTCACTTATTCTTCTCAAATGATCATCTAATATCCGTTCCTGAGGGAAGAAATGGTGCTGGCTCCTCTCTGTCCATAATCCCAAGTTGTTTCTAGAATATGAGAGCTTATTGCTTATCCTGTTATATAGTATTTTTAGTTTGTTTGATCTGATCCACACCCGAGATTTTGAGTAATTAAGAGAAGGAATGAGGTCCTGTTCACTTTAATCTTCAAACTCATGTCAAAAGTGAATACAGGACCTTCCTGGTGGTACAAGGGGTTAAGCGTCACACTATGAAGCAATCTGCAGCCTCTGCAGCACGAGTTCGATCCCCAGCTGGCCAGGGAGCAACCCACATGGTGAGGCAGACCTCTCCTGTCTCACCCGCTGCTCCCCTCAGCAGGGTATTTTCAGTCAATCTGCCTGTTCTGTTCCCCACTCTGTCTCTGGTGGATCTTCTCATTCCCCGCATCTCTGGCCTGTACCCCACTTCTTGTATACATAAATAAATAAATCTTTTTAAAAAGTTAATATAACACACTCCTAGCTTATCTAACAAAATACCTTATAGGAACACATACTTTGAAATACATATAGAAAATACTTAAAGACAGAAATATGTGAAAATTATATGAGTGTTCATTTGTTAATTCACTCATTCATTCATGATATAGTTATCAAACTGCTACTTCATGACAAATATTGTGAATATTACTTATTTAATCTATTCACTTCTAGAACTTCCAATATTATGATATACTTAGTGAATCTAAAGTAAGTATTGATATAGAAAAGAGAAACAAATCCCTGGAACTTTTAAGTATCTCATTATCAGTGGTAGACATGTCAGTTCATCATCAAAAATCAAAGTATGAAAACAAACGTTATTATGGAATCTCATTTATCATTCTTCATCTGATCAGATCTAATGTGTCATACTCAAATGTTCCTGAAAGAATTGCTGGTGGTGGGGTTACAGTTATGCAGGCTGGTTAGTTACAAACTTGGTTACAAGTTTTTCCTATTGATATTTCACTGGAATCAGAATTTGCTCTACTGTCCCCAAAGACATCACCACTGCATCATGGTGGGAGAAAAAGCTGTCACCACCACATTGTTCTTCAGTGTGAGAGACAGCCTTGCCTATGCTGAGCTCATGTTCTAGAAGAAGGCAGGGAAGCCCAAAGGTCCAATGTGCAGGTCCTATCTTGATTCTCAACCTCCACAGGGTTGCTCGGCAAAACTTATGGGCAGGCATGGCCTGCTGCTGCAAGAGCCACCTCCAGGAGCAGAAAACCAGACCTTCCAATGGAAAAGACCAGAATAATCAATCTCTCAGTGGCCATCACCTGCTGCACCAGGCTCAGAGAAACAGTTTCACAGGACACTAGTCACTCATTGATTGTGTCAAATTAAAGCAGGCTAACCAGAACTGACAGTGATTCATTCAAAGCAAAGCCTTGGGAAAAATCAAAGCCGGAGCTTCTTTTCTCTTCCTTTAAGCAACACAGGCTTCCCTACAGTTTTTGATAGATTAGAAATGGAAGGAAAAGCAGCTTTGTCAATAATCAGTGAAAGGAAGATGAATGCATCTCCTCAGGGCTTAGAAACCTTCACTGTCCTCACCTCAACTAAGTGGCCCAATCCAAAATCGGCGCCTATGTCTCATCGGGCTACCTACAATCCTCACACACTCCCCTGAATTCAGCATGAAGTGCAGATGGCTTCTCCCTGGAATGCATCTCCCTCCAGTCTATAATGTTCTATGTTCCACCTCACATTCAAAGCCCATCTCTGCAGTCAGACCTTCCCAAGGCCACTCACTGACCACTCCTGTGCACTGGACTCCTGTCCATGAACTCGCTGCCTTGCACTTAAGCTGTCAAAGCAGCCACTTTCTAGCACAAGGCTCTGTGTGCAGGGTGTCCCCTTGAAGAAAGCATACACTTTTCAAGGGTAAAAGCTTGGGTTCATTTCCTAAGGTGGTGTAACAAATATACATATCGGGCAGCTTAAGACAACAGATTATATTTTTTCACAGTTCCAAGGATAGAAGTCCAAGGTCAGGGTGTCAGCAGAGGCTACTCTCTCTGAAGGCCAAGAAGAGGATCTGCTGGTGCCTTTATCCTGCCCACTGTGTGAGACCCCCTAGAGCTCTCACATCACCCCAGTTCCCACCTCCCACTTTACAGGGTCATCACCCTCTGTGTTAGTGTCTGTGTGGGTCTTTTTCTCTTATAATGAGTCATGCCAGATTTAGGGTCTACTCTAATACAGGATGACCTCTTCTTAACCAAATGCATGTGGAAATACCCTCTTTTCAAATAAGATCAGACTTTGAGGTTCTGGGTAAACATATATTTTGGGGGAATACTTTCCAATCCAGGGCAGAGAAACACTTCCATCCACGCTACTTTTGATTAGTGTCTCCCATTACTAGGGTAATAGGACTTAGAGGATAAGTCCCAATTCAAGGACTTAGAGGATAAAGATGAAACTATTTATGGAGTCTGTGTGAGGTGCTGTGCTAAACTATGCAGGGGACATTTTCTTCACTGACTCAGAAACAGAAGGCAACAGAAGTACTCTTCCTCAACATCTTGGTTCTACTAAGAGAAACAGAAAAAGCCAATCACTTTGTTATGGTAATTGCTTTTGACCTGCTCTTCTGGGAGGCCACTGGTCGGTACAGTGGAGTTCACTTAAGCAAAGCTTTAGTATAAGAGATCAGGATTAATTAAGGCAGGGAGGGAGGGGAGAGGAAGCAATCATGGAGAAGTCTCATCTTAAAGCATGGGAAATGTCAAGTTGGATTCATTCTGTGTAAAGGTCAGCCTGAACATGCCAACCTTTTTAAATTTCATTTGAAGGACTTTGTTTAAAATACCATGCTACAAATTTGCTCAAAAACCATTCACTCTGGGAAAGCCTTTTAATATGGCTACTAAAGGCAGAGATACCATATTAAAAAGCACAATTGTGTGTGTGTGTGTGTGTGTGTGTGTTTCCCAGATTTCCAGGGAAACAAGTAAAGGAGCATATGAAATTTTAACCATCACAGAGCACATTCTGGTAGAAGAGACCCAAACAAACAGCAAAGAAATAAAATCTTACTAGTCTTGGAGTCAGGAAACTTGATTTCCAATTCCACTTTGCTATTTGCTGACTTGGGAATATAGAGCAAGTGAAGACATTTTACTTTCGCTAATAAGTAGAAATACTTAGCTTATATAAGATTGCTTTGTAAAACAAAATAAGATCTTAGGAGTGAGATATTGTGAAAAATCATTAATCACTCCACAAATATGTGTGATTATTTTGAGATCTCCAGATAAGCAGTTATATGTTATCCTGATGATTACCAAAGTGACACCAAATATTATCTGCCATTTTGAAATAAAACAAATTGGTTCTTGAGCAAGATCCTAAGGGATCAGCCCAAATTGGTTGCCTAGGACAAGAGGAATTTAACTAAAGGTCACATAAAATTGAAAACTGCAATCAGACATTTAAAAGTAGAATTTTAAAAGCAGATCTAGTCAGCAAACCAACCTACTATATGTAGGTGTTCTCCACAACTGAAGGATAAACAGCTGAAAAAAATTAGTAGCCCTGACACTAGGAAATATTAGAGTGCAGCCATACACTACTATAAAAAGATAATAATAAGAAAAATGTTAAGGTTACCTGTGAACACGACAGCGGCACAGATCAGTGAGACTGTGTGACTTCAGGCCAAGGGGACGCCACTAGGGGGGATGATCAGAGCAGCTCAGGGGAGCAGAGGGGGTGAGTTGCACAGTAAGAGACATCTCCCTGGCAATTTTTCATCAGACACTTAAATGCCTTGAATGGATGGAGGTTAGAAAGTATGAGAGTGAGGAAGACAGGGGGGAAAGAGAAACATGTTTGTTTTGATCCAGGGCATTACATATCAATAATTCCATCTTGTTATCTATAATATCCAGTCTGACTGTCCCCTCCTGCTGGTATGAAACAAAAGGACTTAAGGGGAAGCCTTACGCAGAGATACTATCTTCTGTTTATTTCAAATAGAAAGAAAGATGAGCAGGTATATCTTGAATCTACTTATCTATGGGGTGTTACAGACACTTGACCAGTATTTCCACTCCAGACAAATGGATCCATCCAGTCCCCTTAATCTCCTTATTAACAAAATATATGCACAGAAAGATTTTTGTTCTATGTTTTTACACACATGCAAGTGAATATTAAATGCATTATTAGAACTATACTAGTATCTGTGGGAAAAAAAGGGAAAAGGAAAATAAACAATTTGGTGAGAGAGGAAGTTTAAAAAAAGGCAGAATGGAATTTAGAGTGGCAAAACGGATCCTCTTTTAGAAGATGGAACGGAAGAAAATGATCAGACTGAAATTAGGTACATTGGAACAATGCTTTCTAAAAAGTGACCTATTGGGAGAAGGGAAGATCATGCCCCTTCAAGGAGAGACAATCAGCTTTTGTGTGCGGTGTCAGTGTAAAAGCTGCTTCCAGCCGAGAGGAGCCCAGCCCAGCACTTGCTTTTGAGAGGAGACAGTAAGATGACAGAGCAATGAACTTTAATGGGCTATCAGATATTTTTAAATAGCATTTTCCATTTTAAATGTGGATCCGAACCCAACGCTTACAGAATGAGGGCTAAAAGCTTCAGCTCCGACCAGCAAGGCCATCACCAGTATCGGCACCAAAAGCTCTCTGACAAGAATACACTTGATTTCCAACCAGCAAGACACTAGTTATTCCATTTAGGGAAATGACATCCTGATGACCTAAAATTACCCTTGCAGTTTCTGCAGAATATAGCTTCCACAGAGTATCTATTCCAGGTTGCACAGAAAGGCTTTGCTAAGGCTTTTAGGACGGCTCTCCAGGGTGACCATACTCTCCTGGCTCCATGGCTAAGGTGGCGTGCATATCTGTCAACACGGACTTACGAGCCCCCAAAGGTGGGGATACAATCATTTAGAAAAGTTGCTGAATATTCTCCATGTGTCAGACTCCGTGCCAGAGGCTGATGGTATAAAAATTACAAAGTGCCTACCCTAAGATCTCCCTGCCCTTTGGGGAACACAGAGAAATACACAGACCACCATAGACAGAGGCCGCCAGCTAATGAATTCCTGAAAGACTGGGAATTTTGCAGTTTTCAGCCCTCTTTTTTTTTTTTTTTATTCACTTTCTAACACTGCAACCTGGACAGGTTCCTGCCCGACACTGATCTCCCCAAGATCCCCAGGATCACTCAAACGCCCTATTTGATGATCAGTTGGATCTTATCCTACCCAATTTCCAACAGCATTTGTTACTTTCAGGTACCAACTAATTTTCTACACTACATTTATGTTGCCAGGACTGGGCAACATATTGATTTTTCTCCATATAATCTTGAAAATTCCATCTAAATTTTCTCGAGTTGTTTTTCCATTGTTTTGTCCTTAAATGTTAAGGATACATACATTTCATTCTGTTCTCTCTTTATGTGCTTTAATAGTTCTAATAATATATTCATTTCTCACAATCCCAAACAAAACACAACATCAAAATATCTCCCTTTGGATCCATCATCAATTCTGTTCATTAGATTCTGCAAATGCTTTTAAGCTTCCATTCAAGATGGTACACAGAGCCCATCTATCTGCACCATACAAAATTTTTGTGTATATTTACAATATTAATTAAAATGTGCAAATATTTAGAAAATGATATATATCATATGAGTTGGGCGGTGACCAAGAAAGAATGACTTTCATGAATTCAAAACTATGAGGACTTTTTTTCCAGCTTTAATAAGCTTGAATGTCTTAATAGAAAAGAAACTTACCAGTCTAAGGTCCAACACATGGAAAGTTATCTCCCAATTTTCAAAACATGGGGCAGGGAAGTTGGCAATCATTCTGCAGCATCTGGATCTCACAAAGTAAATGATTTCATGATGGACATTAGGGACATCCCAGAGGTCGGATGAGGACTCACCCCCTGGGGGTTTTGGTCACATGTAGTCATGCAAGAAACACAGAATAAAGTAGGGACATTTCCTCAGCAGCACTGACAATGACCTTGCCATTCTTCCTGTTCTCTGCACTTTCATTTTGCCAGATCAGGATGCCAGTTGTAAGAGGAGGGAGAAGGAAGCCATGACTTCAGAAATTTCTTCAGTAAGAAACTTTTACTCTTCAGCCTTGAGCCCATGCTCTGTATTTGCGGCATTTTGACAGCTGGGCTTGCTATAGCAGTTCACCCCAACTGCATCTCCCCAAATTAAAATGGAACCCCACACCCCCAACCTTTCTCCTCCAACCCCTGCTGCCTTCTCTGACAGGTGACCCTGCCTGGTTGATATACCTTTGCTTCGTAACAGCTGGAGAGAGCAATATGTAAGAACATACCTTGCTGCTATCTGCAAAATGGTAGGATTCCCAACCCCCCAAAGTTGGTTGTAACACTTGAAGTCAGCTGGACTAGTGCTGGCTCTCCTGACTTGACAGGAGTTTGCTCATTAACAGATCCTCCTTAGTAAGCCCCTTCTTTAAACAGCATGTGCCCCATGCCAAGTACAGTGAGTGAGTGCCCACAGTGCATCAGTCAATTATTACCACAATAATTCTGTGTGACAGGCAACCTCAAGATCTTAATAGGTTACAATAGCAAACACTTATTTTCCATGCTTTTGTGTATAAGCTATGGCTTTCCTGGGATAGGATGGGCTTGGCTGCAGGTCAAAAGCAGATTGCTCTAAACATCTTCTTTTCTGGGAAAGCAGATACAGGAGACATGTGTATCCCAGGGAGAGCCAGGAGAGTACAAGATGGTGAGTCAAATAGAAAATGCTTCACAAGGCCCAAGCTTCGGGCCTCACTGGTTAAGGGAGGGTGGCCTAGGGGTTAACTCTCAGCACTATTACCACTACAGCCTGAGTTCAATCCCTGGCCCCGGAGCTAACCCACATATGACACAACAGACCTCTTCTGTCTCAGCAGTGTATTTCAGTAGATCTGCCTGTTCTGCTCCCCACTCTGTCTCTGGTGAATCCATTCACCCCCATACTTCTGGCCTACACTCAATTCTTCTAATAAATATAATAATAATAGTAATAGTAATAATAACAATAAAGCTTTGGGGGGAAAAAAGGCCCAAGCTTAGAATGGGTACTGTGTCACCACTAAATACACAAGCCCTATTGCAGCCACTCCACCCACCTGGGTTGACATGGATGGGACCCCAAAGAAACAAAAAGGAAACAGAAAAGGATGGTAGCGATTGAGGTAAGTAGGATAAAAGTGTAACCTGGTGAATGATGTTAGGAATAGAACAGGTGACTTCACAAGTCCTGGTTAGTCAAGTATAATATGTTAGTTCAGTGCTCCAAACTTTTTCCTTCCTCTCAGTTTTAAGATTATATATTCATAACCCTTTGGCTTCAATTATTATAGCTTCAATTATTATGCTTCAATATGGCTTCAATTATTAGACCTTCAGCTTTCTATCCAGCCTTCAATTTAAGAGTGTCAACATGACATTTTGTACACATTCTTCCTTTTCTTATCTATGCTGATGCAAATGTTTCCTGATTTATATTTGGGTGTGTATGTACATAGATTAATATACATACACACATATTCATCAAGTTAATGATTTGGTTTTTCCTTCAGCCCATTCGCATATCCTATGTCTTTTTATCTCCATCCATTTTCTGACTCAGCAATTGACCTACCTGGCTCTCCCCATAAGTCCTCTAGTTTTTTTGATGCTTTTTTGGGATGGGGTGAAATATGGACCTCAAAACTCAGGTGTAAATGAACCATTTCCTGCTCACAAGGCAGAAGACTTTCTGTGAGATTGCATCAAAGATTGTGGACAGGGAACGCAACACCAGTGGACAAATTTTCTGACCTTTCTGCCCTTGCTGAACTTTTGAAGGTCAATTTCCCAATCCAGCCCTCAGTTTCTCCAACACTAAGAGGAAAACAAAAATTAAAGCAGTTTTTGTTCCTTTTTTACCCTACTACATCAAATGAAATGATGTTTAAGAATATGCTTTGAAAGAACAGAAGAAGGGTTACACAAATATGCTCTGCAATTATTAAAACAGAAATGTAATAAATCCAAGAACTATTGTTTAGAGAGTAAATATGACTTTTGTCTCTCAGAGTGAGGAGAGAAGAAGAGAAGGAAAGATATAGGGAAGTTATTTTCAGTTTGCCTCGGTCTAGATGAAATGGTGTTAAACATAGCATCACAATCAGAAAATACACACAGCCCTCAAGATATGACCAATCCCCTTATCCCACCTACCACTCATGTCAAGGAACCCCAAAGTGGGACAGGAAAGGGGGGAAGGAATCAGCATCTCTGAAAGGAGATGTATTTGGGAATGATATTTCAGAATCCTTCAACCATCAGGGATCAGATGACACAATTTGAGAAGGAGAGAGTTTACCTTGATAAAAGGATTCCTTTGTGCAGGGAGGATTGAGGAGGTGATGCAGAGAGGGAAAATAGAATTCTGGGATAACGTATTATCTGACTCCCTCTAAAATAAGGCATTTATTGAGCCTCCCTGGTGGTGCAGGGGTTAAAGTCTAATGCTGTCAGTCTAATAATGTCTAATAATGTCTAATAATAAAGTCTAATAATGTCCCCAGCCTGGGGACTACCCACATGGCTCAGCAGACCTCTCCTGTCTCCCCACTGCTCCCGTCAGCAGTGTATTTCAATAGGTGTGCATGCTCTGCTCCTCACTCTGTGTCTGGTGAATCCTCTCACCCCCACACCCCAGTTCTTGTATGCATAATAAATGATAAATTAATCTTTAAAAATATATTAAAAAATAAAATAAGGCATTTCTCACAATGCCTTCCATATTCTAGAACTGGAAAAAATAATAATAAAAAAAAAATTTCAAAGACTAAACCTAATGGTAAGGAGCCAGTTTCTCATAATAACAGCTAACAATGAATCTTCCTGAAATCCCTTTTCCAATCATAGGACGGGGATTGTCAGAGAAGATAGCACTGTATTAAGGCCAGACTAAAAGCTGGATCAGGACTTCTATGCTAAGGATTAAGCCACTAATAAAAGCAGTCCTCAGATATTTCTGTATGTGATCTATAATAGAAAGAACACTAATTAACCTAGAGAGAGACTCTTCCAAACATGCATTCCTTCTATGGAAGAATCTCCTGTATTGGCATTTTTGTGAATCATTCTTGACATTTTGCCAGTTCTGCTGTCAACTTTCAAGGGATACATAAATAGTGGATTTTTAAAAGCAAAACCAATAAAACAAAGTCTGATTACAAAACTACTGGCTAGCTAAAATAATACAAACAAACACAGAGATCATCATTACAAAACAAAACTTCTAGGAAAGCCTCCTGCAGTGAAATTGCTCTATCAAGTGTAGCAGGACTATGTCTGAAAGAGCCAGGTTGGATCCCATCAGAGTGCCTTTAGGGGCGTAGGATGACAGCTATGTTGAATTAGTGAGTGGTGTGTGTGTACACTGCTGAGCAGGTGACCATGGATACACACACACACATTTGTACCATAGATGGCTTTTCAGTACCAACTGTGTCAGGGACTGCAAAGAAGCCCTTACAATTTCTACCATTACTGTTTTATAAATACTAGAAATTGTTGGTAAAAGGAGGCAGTTTCTAAATGGTAAAATGTTTATTTTATGTGTTTAGTAACTGAACTGTTTTTTTCTTAAAAAAAAAAAAATGCATACAAGAACTTGGGTGCAGACCAGAGGTGCGGGAGTGAGAGGATTCACCAGAGACAGAGTGGGGAGCAGAACAGGTGAATCTACTGAAATGCACTGCTGACAGGAGCAGTGGGCAAGACAGGAGAGGTCTGCTGCACCATGTGGGTTGCTCCTGGCTGGCAGGGGATCAAACTTTTGCTGCAGATGCTGCTGATAACTTGATAGCACTGTCTTGAACCTCTGCACCACCAGGGAGGCCAGAATATTTTTTTCATAGATTATTTTTTAGAGCAGTTTTAAGTTCACAGCAAAATTGAGACGGTACAGAAACCTCCCATATAATCCCATGTACCCACACATGCATAGCATCTCCTATCATTAATTCCCAACTACAGTAGTCCTTTTGCTGGATCGGATGAACCCACACTGACAACAGTATCACCCAGAGTGTGTACTTTATGTAGAGTTCACTCTTAGAGTTACGTAGAGTTCACTTTCTAAGGATTTGAAAATGTATGATGACATGTATCCATCACTACAACAAAAATAGTCTTAGTGCCCTAAAAAGTGTCCGTGCTCTGCCTATTCAATACCCCCCCATGCTTGGCAACCAGATTTACAGCTCTTTTACTATCTCTATAGTTTAACCTTTTCTGAAATGTCCACAGTTGGAATCATACAGTATGCAGATTTTGTTAGATGGACTTCTTTCACTAATATGTAGCTGATATCCCACCATATATTCCTATGACATGATAGCTCGTTTCTTCTTAGTGTTGGACACTACCCTATTGGTTGAATGCACCACCAGCTTGGTTATCTATTTACCTACTGAAGTACATCTTGGTTGCACCGAGTTTTGGCAATTATAAATGAAATGCAGTAAGGCTTTGTTTTGTAAAGAAACTTACCAAACAGTGGCTTGCCTCTTGCATACTCAGCAACAAACAAGACTTCCCACCATTCCACACCCTCACCAGTGCTGGGTGGGGTCAGCGTTGTGGAATTTGGCCACTCTAATGTGCAGAGTGTGATCTTGCTTTCATTTTTATTTTCATTCCCCTAATGACAAATGTTGTAGAGCTTCTTTTCACAGGATTCTCTGTTTTCTGTGTATCTGCTTTGTGATGTTTCTATTAAGGCCTTCAGGTCATCTGCCAGGTTGGTTGTGTTCTTAAGGTTGAGTGTTCAGAATTCTTTGTATATTTTTAAAAAATTAGTCCTTTATCAGAGGATCCAAAGTATCTTTTGTAAATATTTTCTTCTTTTCTGTGGATTTTCTTTCCATGTTCATGATTTAATATAAAAGTACATGTACATAGTCCATGCACCTATATAATTGTAGAATGTTGATTGTAGAATTGTAGAATGTTGACTGCCCTGGTTTCACCAGTCCCTTTCTGTGTAAATTCTGCTTGTGAAGCATGATTTAAAGAGCATTATTCTCAAACACTATGTTCACCCAGATTTTGATCATGACTTTCATAGCCAAGGTAATGCTTCACACTGTGTCTGTCTAGTCATAGGGCCTCTCTGCTACCATGGAAAGCAAGGCCCCTGCCTCCTCCTAATTTCCAACATGACTGAAAAGTAAGATAAGTCCCAAATTAAGTTTGTTTCTTACAGCACATCTATAATTGAATGTAATAAAGACACAATTTTCTGGAAATCGAGAGAGACATTTTGACAAAGAACTCATGAGGTGAGCAGAAATGAGAACTTGTATTTATCTGCAGCTTGCAGAGTGGGGTCACTGAGAAGCTACTCCACCAACCAGGGATAGATTTTGGCATCAAAGTGGATCCATGCTCTGTCAATGCCAGATGAGCTAGAGAGAGGGGCTGCTCCAGGGGTTGGGTGTCTGAGGTTTGAACCTCCAAAATCTGATTCTACTTTTGTTTTTCTAAAGCACACACACATACAAAAAAAAAAAAAATCAAAGAAAACATTCACCTGCCAGGATATAGGCAGGAGAGAATTCATGAGCAAAAGTAAAAATTCACTTGCGTTCAATATGTGTGCAGAGCATATTTGGAGCCCTCAGAGGGCAGGGCCTGGGTGAAAATAACAAATAATGACAAAGATATTCCCACAAAGCTCCACAGAAAGTGGCTATGGAGACCAGCCATTCCCGGGGGCGTGACTGACCCCTCTGGAGCCAGCATCACGGACTCATGGGGTTACCCTATGTCCTCCCCTCTCCCCTGCTAGCTGACAATGTCTGCAGGCTCAGAAAAGAATAGGGACTAAGACTAGGGTTGAGGGCTCTCCTGTCCACGTCCACTGTGCAGGCCTCATCCCGCTGACCTGAATTGTCACAGACCTCTGCTAGAGAAAAATGGTTCTTGGGAAAAGTCTGTCAGCAGGAAGACTAGCTGAGGAAGAGAGACAGAGAGAGTTCCCCTGCAGCATCATATTTCTTTCTCTGCCTCAGTAATAGCAAGAAGATTTCTGAAAATGACTGGCTGAGTAAATTGTTTTTGGAATAAATGTGTTCTCTCCCACTGCTCTCCTCTTTCTCCTTTTGTTCCCTGGCTGGATGCCTCCCTCCTCATCTCCCCCGCCCCTCTGCAAGCATGGAAACCATAATGTACATCTATTGACAATACCGGAAAAAACTGTATGCGCATACCATGTCTCATGAACACACCAGGATGTGGCATCCAGCATCAGGGCCATGCTGTGTTGTGGACAAGATCAGAAGCAAAGTTCAGATCCATTCAGACATCCCAGCAGCAGGTGGCTCACTACAGGTCACTGACTAGAAGGCACCATCTATCTCCTGAGGTTCTGACACAAACACTAGCTTGAAGCCCCTCACCTTGTGAAATAGGATCCCATACCAGAGAGCCAGCTCCATGAGCAGGCGAGGCACACTCCATGGATGAAGTTGTAGCGCATTGTCACAAGGTCCTTTATTCTGTTTGGTCCAGCCCCCTCCAGGTTCTCTCTCACTTCTATTCTGACTTCTCCTCTCCTCTGGGAGAGCTTTCTCTTGATCTCTTTCAATACCTTTCTTATCAGCCTCACAGATCCTGTAATTCAACCTTCTGTGAGCTTGGCTCTCTCCAATCATGGTTGAAATTGTATTGAGACACAACTTTATCTGGGAGCTACTGTTGTGAATCCCTTTCCACTGGCAAAATAATACAACTTAGAGAGCAGAGTGTCTGCTAAATTAATGAACATAGTCTATTCTGTTTTCTGACAATAACAACTGATTTGTCAACTCTACACCAACTGAGTTCCCTACAGTTCAATTCAATTCTGACATCATCTACCTGGAATCAGCATCAGATCCCACAGTGCAAGGGACTCTGTCTCACAGAACTGTTCCACTGCCCATGCCAGTAGAAAGATCCAGACTGTTATCTGTACTTCTTTTGAACAGGTATAAATTCAGGGGCTCCTCCTCCCTCTTCCAAGACTTGATACTCTGCTAGAACAAGTCACAGAACTCAGAAGACTCATTACTGAATAAGAATACTTGACAATCAAGGACACAATTCATGAAGAACCACATGCAGGAGATGCACAGGACAAGGTCTGGGGGAGCGTGAGCAGAGCTTTGTGCCCTCCCCGGCACACAATCCTCCCAGAACTTCAAGGTGTTCACCTACCAAGATCCTCTCAAAACCCCTTCCTGCAGGAGTTTATTAATAGAGGCTTCATTATACAGGCAGGAGTGACTAAAATCATCAGCCACTCTTGCCTGACCCAGCCCCTCTCCCCACCCAGAGATCAGGGAATGGGGGTTGAGGCTGAAAGCACCAACCCTCTAATCTTGCCTTGGTCTTTCCGATGATCACCCCACATCCTCTAGGGGTCCTTAGCCACCAATCAAGTCTTTAGCATATAAAAGACATTCATTGGTCCAGGGATTTCCAGGGTTTTAGGAGCTATGTGCTAAGAACTTTGATCGGGTAAAGACTAAACATGTGTTTCTTATTATGCCACAAGAAATAAGACAAGTAACAAAGCAGAATGTCGCCAAGTTAATTAACACACAAATATAAAAACAAAGGACAGCATTTTGTGTCCCATCATCTCTCCATCCACATACACCACTGCCCCTTAACAGACTCATCTGCCAGTAACTCATCTGAGATCCGGTCTTCAGGGACCTCTCTTTATCCCTGTTGCCAAATATAACTGAAGTCAATTGAAGTTGACTCTGTACCATTCCTTTGGGTTATATCATCAAAAGAACTTCTACTTAAACACACATATGTGATTTGTCACTACAGGTAGAATAAAAAGCAAACTGAGACCTGGGCAAAGTTTTCCTTCCATCATCTCCAGTATCCAGTGCAGTAATTCTGGACTTCACTAAATGTACTGGTTAATTAATTGATAGACTAATGAAATTATTGTTGTTAAGAATAACAATGATTAAAAATAATATATTTTAAACATTAATAACTTTCCAGGAGCTTTGTAGACATTATACATTTAATACTTAATTTATACAAAACACTTAAGAAAGTGAATTAACACATTCTCTATATAGGAGATAACTGAACTTAATAGAAAAGAAGAAATCAAAGTATCTCATGGCCATGCATATAAGAGGTAGAAAAATTAGATTATTACTTCCTAAAATTCAGAATATTGGTCAAAGTGGGATTTTGAAGGGATCATTAACAAAATTTTCCAATGTTCTGTCTGTAGGAAAGACAATTTTTCTAACAAAAATCAATCTCTCTTTTAAGAAGCTTAACCAGAAATTTTTTATAAGCATTAGGATTTACAATGTACTTGTCCAGATGCTCATAGATTTTAGTAAAGGTAATCTGTATTACATAATGCCTGATTGAAAAGTTTGTAAAAGAAAATCTAATCTAACACTAACACAACTTGTTTACTTTCAGCATCCACTTGATATCCTTAAAATTTGATAGGCAAAAATTCTTTAGGGGCCTCCCTGGTGATGCAAGGGGTTAAGACGCAACCTTGTGAAGCTGTCCACAGCCTCTGCAGCATGAGTTCTATCTCTGGCCGGCCAGGGAGCAACCCACATGGCGTAGCAGACCTCTCCTGATTCTCCCGCTGCTCCCTCAGCGATGTATTTCAGTCAGTCTGCCTGTTCTGTTCCCCACTCTGTCTCTGGTGAGTCCTCTCACCCCCCACACCTCTGGCTTGTACTCCAGCTCTTGTATGCATAAATAAATAAATCTTTAAAAAAATTCTTTAGAACTTGGCTGGATGACATACTTCAGGCATTGGCAGGAAAAATGTCATTAGGTAGACAGAATAGAACTCTGATCTAGTTTCCAAGATTCCCAATTCCTAGGCTGTGTCTGTTCATTCTCAATTTTTGGCTTCATTTTTAGACCATACCTTTCAAGATCACCCCTTTTGGGATCTTGGTATCTCCCACTGACTTATAGGTTATGTCTATCTTGCCTTTTGACAATAGTTGAGCAACTATTGCATGACCTAGCTCAGTTATATATTTCTGCTAAGATGTGTTAAGATCTCTGATTTATTCATGAATTAAATAAGAAGTGGAACTTTAACTGTATTGTCAATCTAGAAGTCATCTTCTTTCTAATGCACCATGCAATAAAATGGAAAGTCCTTTGCTGGTAAAGAAGTGCCTCCTTGATACTGAATTAAGTACTTGATAAGAAGACATGTGGATGCTTGAGATGAGATCAGCACCCCCTGAGCTACTTCAGGTTATGAGAGAGCATTATATAGTCAACATTCACTTCATGGGAATAAACATCATAGGTTTGATATAACTTTCTACCTAGACTTACTAGCTCCTATCAAGGATCATGACTGCCTAATTTGGTAAAGAAAAAAGGAACAAAGATACACAAAGACTTCTGAGATCAGAGCAATTATCCTGACATAATTAGTACTACAAAAACAAACAAAAAACAAAAAAAGAAAGAAAGAAATTCAGAAAACCCTTGGACTTGGGCTCACTATATGAAATTAGCTCCAACTTTGCCATGATCAAGACAGAAGGGTAGACGGACTTCTCCCTACATATCTTTAGATACCTGTGCTACTTGTTCACCTTCAAGATCATTTTCAGATTCATATATTTTTCTTCCATGAGTAATCAGAAGACACACAACTACTTCTGACAGACGAGCAGATGCCACTATCCAGTCTCCTCCATTGCCAGGAAACCACTTCCCCACATCCACAACATAATGCATGAAAAATGGGCCACGGGCATAGATGTAGTACAGATTAAAGTAATATTATGCTAGTAAATTCATAGCAAATCTGTAGGGAATAAATTCCTAGAAAACACAAGTAGTGAAAATAGATTTTAGAAAATATCAATAGTCTTAAACTCATTAAGGAAAATTATATTAAATATTCCTCCAAAGAAAATTCTAAAGTTCTTATAGGCCAAGTCTATTAGCTTTTCACAAAACACACATTTCTGATCTCAAACAATCCTTTTCAGAAAATAGAAATTGAGAGAATTTTCATTCATACTTAACTTAGTCACCAAAACCTAACACCCACCCATTTGATGTGAGGACACCACATTCTGATTTTTTATCCTATATCAGAATCAGTTTCTGTGGCTCCTTCTCTCATTCCTAACCTCTGAAAGGTAGACTACATCATGGACCAATCAGATTCAGTCTTCACTCTTTCTTTCATGTGTTTCAAACAAACTAGGGAGAGAGATCATTACCTCTATCTTCAATTAAGCCCAGAACCTACCCAATTCATTCCAACTGCACAGCTGTCATATTTTCTTAAGGACATCACCTCTTGTCTGCATCACTGCATGAACTATTTCTCACTTCAACATTGTTCTCCTACATTAGCATACCAACATGATAATCTTTTCATATATAAGTAACATCATGTCACTGACCTCACATCACATAGAAAATGGGTAATAGTGACTTGCATATCACTTTTCTTTTTCAATCAATGCTGAATTATATTACAAGGTTTCCCAGTGTTAAAGTATGCATTTCTGCGATAAAACCAACATTGTAAGAATGCAATTTCTTATAAACATATACATTCCATTTTTTAATATGTTGTTTAGGAATATTCTATCTATAATCATCAATAAGATTATCCTGTTGGTTCCTTTATTATGCTGCTTTTGTTAGGTTTTGGTGACTAAGTATGAATGAAAATTCTCTCAATTTTTATTTTCTGAAAAGGATTGTTTGAGATCAGAAACGTGTGTTTTGTGAAAAGCTAATAGACTTGGCCTATAAGAACTTTAGAATTTTCTTTGGAGGAATATTTAATATAATTTTCTTTAATGAGTTTAAGACTATTGATATTTTCTAAAATCTATTTTCACTACTTGTGTTTTCCAGGAATTTATTCCCTGCAGATTTGCTATGAATTTACTAGCATAATATTACTTTAATCTGCGTACATCTATGGCCATGGCCCATTATTCATGCATTATGTTGTTACTTAGGCTTTTCTTTCTACTTTACTTTATATATAAAATTGAATTGTTCATTCAAAAATGATGCTATATCAGGCCTTCCCTGGTGGCACAGGGGTTGAGCGCTGGGTTTCGAGGCTGCCCGCAGCCTCTGCAGTGCCAGTTCGATCCCCGGCCACCAGTGAGGGCCCCCCCCCCAAAAAAAAAATCATGCTATGTCTTTTTTGATTATTTTCCATGTATATCTTTGCATTATTCTCTAAATTATGCAATTACCATTATTTTTTAAATAATTTCCTTTTCAAATCAGTGTTTACATTTTATAGTAGACAAAATTCTAAAAATCCCCCCCAGCTTCCATGCCTTAACTTCTAGAACTTCCAAATGTGATGAAATAGCACTCCCATAATTATGCTGCATTACAGGGCACAACTGGATTTAAGATAGGAAGATTATCTTAATGTGCACATAACAAAATCCCATAGTCCTTGTCAAAGGTCAAAGTTTCTAAAGCTGACAGCAGAAGAGACAGAGATTGTAAACATAGAGGAAACGGATTTGCTACTTTTGAAATTTAAAATGTAACTAAATGTGTTCCTATAACTAAGTTCTGACTTCTGCTCATTAGTATGAGAGTGAATGTCACCTTCATAAAGACAAGTTGCCTGTCCTTCTCAACTCCACATATTCCTGTGGGCAATACACAGTGATATTTAAGACTGGAAAACAAATTAAGACTAGCAGAGGCTTCTTTAAATTTCTAAATCACTTATTTTTAGAACTTTATAGGTGTGAGAGAGAACCATGATTTTACTTAGGTTACCATGCTTTAGTTTCTTGATCATAGCAGGTTGACCTATAGTCAAACAATTATAATATAATTAGAAATTGATCATATAATTTTCCATATCTTTTAACTTCTCTTTCAAATTTTCTCTCATCTCTCTGTAGTCCAGTCTGTTGTCACCATATATTGTCAGACCATCCAGTTTTCTAATTCCCTCTTCAGCTGTGTCTAATTGGATTTTATACTGTCTATTAAATTTCTAAATTCAATCATTGTGTTGTACTATTACAACTAGTATATTCTTTGTGAATATACTACTGCTAATTTTAAGATTATTGACTAAGCTATCCTATACTCAATAATCTCTTTATTTTTTTAAAGTTATCAATGCCACTGATAATCTTGAAATTAGTATTCCATGATGTCCTGACTAGGGAGTTCATTATTTCTGTTACCTCTCTTGGTCATTGCTGTCACTGTTACTTTCATAATATTTTATTGTGGGGCCTCCCTAGTGGCCTAGGGGTTAAGTCACAGTGCTGTTACTGCTGTGGACTGAGTTCAATCCCTTGCCAGGGAGCTAACCAACATATGGCACAGCAGACCTCTCCTGTCTTGTCTGCTGATTCCCTTAGCAGTGTATTTCAGAAAATCTTCCTGTTCTGCTCCCCACTCTGTGTCTGGTAAATACTCTCAACTACCCACACCTCTGGCCTACACCCAAGTTCTATGCAAAAGTGAAAAAATAATACTAATATTTATTGAGAACACATGTCCCTAGAAAGTTTTTGACAATTCCTTAAGATGAGATGTAGGTTTAAATTATGTTACTATAGAGAAGATGACCACATGCTTCTTACTAATGTATGGATGACTACCACTTAGAGCCACATTAGGCTGCATTTTATTTGTGACATGGGCAGGTTGGTACTGAGAGTATGTATTCTAATCCTTAAAAACAAAATCCATGGTTTGGAATTTCATCAGATATTTTTTTTTTGTTTTTGCACATAGAGTGCCAAAAGAGGTACAAACCCTACACATCTGCCACTGTAGGGCATAATTGTGCTGTATTACCACACAGAGTATTGTCCTTAGAGGACCAAGAATCATATGGCTACTCCAACTCCCTGTGTATTAGGTCATTCAGGATACACAGAACCCCTCAGAATTGTTATCAATTCTTACTTTCTACTTCTGATTTGGGCTTCTTATATTTCACATTTTTGAACTTTTCTACCAGTTCAACAATGCTTTGAAAAATAGACTTAGTGGAAGATATGTTCATGTACATTGTAATGCCCATACTTCCAGGTTAGCTTTAATCTTTCCTAAAGCATGTATCATACCATTAAATTATCTTGTGGTCTTTTTGCTGTTGTTATTTTATATCTCCCTCTTTTTAGACTATAACTTCCTGAGACTGGAGAACTGTTGGTCCTATTCACAGCCATCTTTCCAGTGCCTTCAGAAATGCCTAGCACACAGATGATACTAAATAAAATTCCCCAGTTAAAAAAATACAAAAATACATATATTTAGTGATTTGTATACATGTATATGCATATGCATATATATATATATTTGTATTACAGGCACACAAATGTATACATATATATCATACCTATATAATTTGAATTTGAATCAGTTTTTTAATCATCTAATTGATCATAGAACATTGAAATTTTAAAATGTGGTAAACATAATAATAAGATTAATGATGTAGCACAAATAATTAGCACATTCATTTCATTGAGTATTTTATAAAAAGCTAAATTGGAGTGCTTTGGAAAAATGGGTTGTTAACAAGACAGATACATTAGACAAATACATACTTGTAATGTCCTGAGTTATTTTTATATGTGTGTGTATAGTTATCTATATATACAGACAGTGGATGGTAACCTTAATTTCAGCTTGTCATTCACGTGGCATCCTTAATGCATCATTTTTTAGGGGGGATTGAAAGGTGCTGTATCAGAGATTGTCACTTGGAGGTTTGAGGCACCTGGGGCTACTGGCGTCTGACTGACATGAGCATTGAACAGTCCTCTGTAGCCTCTGCCAGCATGCCTTTATTTTGAGTAAAGGGAATAGATTAGATAATTGAATGGTTCAGCAAGAATTCATGTATGTGTATTTGATAGAAGCAAAAATATGTGTGAAGGAATGCAAATTTTAGGATGAACTATGTTTGCTCTAAAAAGAACACCAGAACTGGGGCGTTGATTTGGATTTAAGATTTAAACCTAGTTCATCCAGTTGCTTACTAGGTATTTAACTTAACCCTATGGACTTCAGTTAATTTAACTGAACAATTAAAAAGCTGTTGTAATAAATATCCCTTTCAATTCTATAATTATATTATCAAATATTTCTCAAACTTTTAGTATTTTCTTAAGATCAAATAAAGTTATTACTCTTGTGGTTCAGCTTATTTTAATGGCTAGATACTGAGGTTATCTCTGTGCTAAAATCATAGTAAATCTCAGCATTATTAAAATACTTGACCTTTCATCAACATCCTCTCATGAGATTAGACTGGGTTTGATGTACCCTTAGCTATCGATGATGCTGTCATAGCAAATTTGTGGGCCAGACCCAACATATCATATGAGCCTCACTCCAACAGCTTTGCCACCTACCCTCCTACTCCTGTAAATATAACCAGACTGTCACTATATAACCAGACTAAATAATCAATGGTTTTCTGGGATTCCTCCTTGGGAATCAGAACTTCCAACCACATTGATTTTTTTTTTTCCTCCTATCTCCTTGTCTTGTTTCACCATTTTATTCTCCTAGTCCATCATGGTGATCTTTAGATAAAGGCTATGTTGTTATGATATGACACCTCTTGTTCGCATAGGCATCACAAGCAAAAAGCATCAAGACCTCAGCTAATTAGAGGAATGGTACAGTAGTCACAAAGGGCACAACACTGGAGTCAGACCTGACTTACATATCTGTGTTTTTGATACTTTGATGAACTTGGGCATCACTCACTCACATCACATTCTCAAGGATATAAATATAAACTTCATTAATAAAGATTATTAATGAAATATTATAAAGAGGGCCTCCCCTGGTGGCGCAGCGGTTGAGTGCTGAGCTGCGAAGCTGCCCACAACCTCTGCAGCTCCAGTTCGATCCCAGGCTGCTGGCAAGGGTCCCACATGGCGCGACAGACCTCTCCTGTCTCACCAGCTGCTCGCCTCAGCAGTGTATTTCGTCAGTTTGCCTGTTCTGTTCCCCGCTCTGGTGAATTCTCTCATCCTCCCGTGCTTCTAACTGTACCCAGTGCTTGTATAAATAAATCAATCTTTAAAAAAAGAAATAATACAAAGAATGTAGTACAGAATCTGTCATAATCACTCAAAAAATAAAGTCTAGACAAACATTTGCTTTACAGATGAATGGTATGATCTATTAGAAGCATTTCAATGGAATCAATCGTGTTCCTCCCATTAGTTTTCTTTACTTTCAGTCTTGCACACATAGAAAAGTCTCTCAGGGAACAGGTCTTACATTTTTCTTGAGGAAGGGGTAATGATTACGCCTTTACTCAATATTATATGTTTTATAGGAAACAGAATGAGGACTAGCACTCAGGTCTTTATTCCCAGGGTAAAGAATTTGGGAGGTTGGGGGTTAGAGGGTTGTGAGCATTAGGGAATGAAGTATTCCTCTGTGTGGAATTTTTATAGCAGAGTATATGTCCCTCCAGTCCTGCTGTTTGCTGGACCTGATGTAAGAGATGAGTAGAAAGTAGCCGAGAGTCAAAGAAAGAGGCAAGCAACTTGGTTATGAGTGCTAAGCCACAAATTGATGAAAACAGTGCCAAAAGCAGCCCCTATCCATTAGTGTTCTGAACTATATTAGCCAATTAAACTTTTCTCAAGCAACCTGTGCAGCTTCTCCAAATATTCTTGTCAACACAATCAAGTATTCTCAGAAAAACAGCTAAGCTAGAGCCAACACACCTCTGAGTATGAAGTGCTGGAATTCTAGGATCTAGTCCAAGACTAACTTTAACCAGGAAACTAATTTTAATTTTAAATGGAAATAATACAAGGAGTAAGAAAGAAAACTTAGGTTGAACAGTGGAAAATTTAATAGGACGGTGAAGTCTGCACAAAGCATCTCTTTCATCGAGACCACCTGCTCATGCTGGGAATGAGTCTTGGATGGCAAACACCTTGGGGCTCCTCATACTTTTATCTCTGGTTCTGCCTGAGATCCATCCTGAAACGATCTTTATTAGAGCTAGGATGTAAAACTGCCTCATTATTAGCTTCTGTGACTGGGCCTGCTCCAAGTTGCTGTCAGAGAATTGAGGTCATCATTATGAGATGTGTATCAGGACCTTCCTAGAGGGAGCGGCTTTGTATCTGCCCCACAGTTCTTTGATCACATATTGGCATCACTGGTTCTAATGCTAAACACTATTCTAGGCCTGAGAACCAAGCCTGTCCTATGGATGAGAGAAGCTGGATAACCTAGCACCAACTCAGGCTGGCATCAGACTTGACTTTGTACGTAGAACCTAGACCCAGGAAGACAGATTCTCGCTATTCCTCATGGACCAAATCTTCCTCATCTTTTAGCTCAAATCAGTAATGTGAGTTCATTTGCCTCACTTTTTTTTCCCAGCTTAAGATTTCCCACACCCACCATTTTAACTGTGAAATCAGTTTTGCTTTTACCAATCCTCCAGGCAATGACCATCTCTGGTCTTGGGTAGAACCTTCTCCTAATCATGCACCTCACCTTCCAAAGATATCCTGCCCACTTGACTAGGGTTCACAAGTTTCTGATACTATTTTCTTCAAGTCCAATAGTCCCTGCCTTCACAAAGGTTGTGTTATAAATCCTATTGTGTTGTGACAATATCACTAGGGATGAGAGGGAAGGAGTGTTTAGATGCAGAAAAGAACTCAACTCGCCTCCTTATTAACATTTTACTAGAAAATGTAGGCGTGAAGAAGTTATAACCTAAGGAATAGAACAAATAAATACATAGTGATAGACAAAAATGGACCAAAAATTAGCCTCTACATCCTTTGCTCCATTCATGACCTATTTGTATTGAGCTTGTTCTGAACCCTTTTATTTCACAAGATTATTACAGAGTTTCCTACAGTATCATTGACCATCCATTGGTACTACACTGAGCCTATAAAATGACATCTTTTACCCCATGGCATTCTTTTTCTTCCCCTTCATTCAATATCTGGTATCTACATTCTAGGCCCAAATCCAAATACTATAAATCTTTGCTTCAATTATTTTAATGTTCAGTTTGAGAAAGAGTGACATGACATAAGCAGAAAGTAACAAATGTTAGGAAAATAGAGGATGACAAAGACCACTTTTTATCCTTAGAGATGTTATTAGTTATCCATGCTTCCTGTTCCTCCTCTGAGAACTAGATCCTAGTTCTAATCATGAAGCGAACTCATGATTAGAATAGATCAGAGGGTCTTTTGTGGTTCTACCTCTTCTTGTAAACACTTCTATTACTCTGTAGTATACCCTCTGTTTATCTCTCCTTATTAGATTATGAGTTATTTGGTAAGCATGTACTCAGTAGCATATGCAAAGTGGATATCAAGGACAGTGTCTGATGCCTGATAAATGTTCAATAAATGATCAATGAGTGACTGAATAGAAGGATAAGAATTTGGATTTTTTTGGACTCATTCATTTTGTATGAATGGGAGTTTATTCTTGGTCCATGACTTCTGTTTTCCCAAGGAAGTGTCACTAGCAGAAGGATTCATAATTACTGAGACTTCAGTAGTCCTCAGTGCCCCCAAAGTATGCTTTACCAACAACATAATATTCCCCTACTATATATGGTTGTTTACAAGTTCACCAAGATGCAATGGGAAATTTTACTTGATCACTGAAGGGATGATAAACCCACTAATAAATTTGTCAACACTAGTTAGTGACTTTAAAAAACATTTTAATTTCTTGAACACTTTCTCCCTTTGAGGCATTTATAAAGCACTATTTAAATAAGAACATGTTTAACTTTGTGCCAAACCCTGCAATATAAGCATGTCTGTCTTATACATAATAGAATTGAGATACAGAGAGTTTTAGTAATTTGCTCATACTCATACAGGTAGTGAATGAACAAAGCAGATTTTTCATTTAATAACCAATATTGACTAGATTCTCAGGGATTAGTCCAAATGTGACTGTGGAAGGTCACTTAACACACATCTGAAAGGATGTAACCTTATACCTCTGAATCATGAACAGAGTTGTAAACCAATGCTATCTCAGTTAAAAAAAAAAAAAACTATATTTCCTGCTAATGATCTAGTATAATCTAGTATACTATTTTAAGTGAAAATCATATTTATTCAAACCCCAGGAATTAAATACAAATTATTTGTTGTGATCATAGACTTGAAGTATTGATAAAAATATTCTTAGACACCAGTATGGACATGGAATGATTAATGGTTACAGGAAAGATTGGAAAGTTAGGTAATCATAATTCCATCTGGACTGGTGATATGATGACATCCATCAGGACTGGACCCTCATGATTTGATGACCCTCATGTTTTGACAAAGGCCAGGAGAAAATGACAGCACAATGTCAAAATGAACATTTATTACATATTTATTATTCTTTCATTGAATACATATATTCAAATGACTTACCTATTATATGCCAGACCCTGTGAGCTGATAAAGATACAGGAATTAATGTTTCATTCATTCAACCTCCTCAGTGTATCTTTGATTAGCTTTTTGCTTCCCATACTACAGTTTTTGACATGGTCTGGGTCTTTATCCACTCTTTTGTTGACAAAATGCATCTGACTTGCTTTCAAGCTCCACGCTGGTATCTTAATCTCCAATGTGTGCCCTCTCCAATTCAATTTCTGTATCACTGTCAAGAATACATGGTGGGTACTGACAAAGACTATCCTTGACCAAACTAGAAAATGGCTTAGGGTCTCCCTGATGGTGCAAGGGGTTAAGATGTAACCTATGAAGCTATCCTCAGCCGCTGCAGCACAAGTTCGATCCCTGGCCAGGGAGATACCCACATGGTGCATGGTGCAGCAGACCTCTCCTGACTTGCTCCCCTCAGCAGTGTATTTCAGTCAGTCTGCCTGTTCTGTACCCCACTCTGTCTGTGGTGAATTCTCTTACTGCCCACTACCCCCCCATCCCGCACCTCCGGCATGTACCTCAGTTCTTGTATGCATAAATGAATATTTTTTTTTTTTAAAAAGAAAATGTCTTAGCTGAATCTCCTTCCTGAACATGCCCTGACTGAGTGCTGTGCTTGGCCAACTTAGCCCAGTTTTAGTAAGACTCCTACTGGATCATCTGGGAGAGAATCCCTCATCCTTAACCTTTGGTCATATTCCTCATCCACCTTCTTGGACACCCTACCACTTCAACCCATGGTCACTAAGAATCCCACTGAGTAGGTGCAACAAGCATCCACCTAGCTTGGTTGCTTCTTCTTAGCAATACTCCTCAGCTGCATGAGCACATTTTCTCTTGTTCTGCTGTATTCAGAGTTGAGCCCAACATTTTTCTACTATAGAAACCCCATTGTAGTAGTCCTTGAATAAAGTCTTCCTTGCCACTTTTAATAATTATTACAAATAATTATTTAATAATCACCCATTGTTCTTTGGAGAGTATTCTTAACTTTCTGTGTCTGAGGAACCATGGCATAGAAGGATCCTCTTAATCAATCACTCAACTCACATCTCCAAGAATACTGACCTGAAACTTTCAACCTGCTTAGGCAACTCTTCCTTCTTATATTCTCATCCTTCTCTCATACTACACCAAGGTGGATTGCAACTAATAGTTATTTGTCACTTTTCCAACTTACCTCTGAACATTTTAAGGAAAGGAAATTGAATATATCTATCTTTGTCTTCATAGCACCTCTCACAAAACTAGGAAAATTAAATGTTTATCAAATGCCCGATGACTATTCAGACATGGTTTTTACCTTTAGAATGTATTAATTTGTGATTTTATAGCCTCTGTGAATATAGAGGTATTTCGTGGCACTGCAGCTGATGGTTATATGATTCTTCACAAGGTTGTGTGAAATGAGTGATTATTCAGTAGTCTTATTCCAACTGCTATACTCTACATTCATCAAGATACTCCACTCTTTTGCACAAAGGCTCAGACATGCAAGCATGAGAGAGTCATAGCAATTATCTTTGATCCTCATTCCTTAGCCTCTACTCTTTCCTGATAACCAATACTCCCCCTTCTCCCTCCCACCTCACTCTTACATCTCCCCCCCCACCCCGGTTAAGATTACTGAACTATTTGCTTATTAGGATAGAATTTTCCAAAGACCCACCATAAGAATGATTTAACTGACACTCAACATATTATTAAGGAAATAGGACACTGCTCAAAGGTCATAGTTTAGATTTGAAGCTTAAAGGTTTTCAAAATGTTTAGTAAAGTTATCATAAAATGTCATCTTGCTCCAGAGCTAGCACTCCCACAGTCGGTGACAAGTGGATTTATTCAGGACTAAGATTTCTTTAGTTTTGTGCAGCATTTGTCAGGGAAAAAAAAAAAAGATGGTTGTTTCCAGGAAGTTATTTTGTTCAGCACACTTGCTTCTTTAGCTAACATCATCAGACACATGATACCTGTAAAAATAATCTCTACCATACAAGATGCTGCCAGGTCCTCATGCCTCTTCTCAGATAGATTGGAGGGATAAACCAGATCATTGTTCCTCACTGAATAGTGTCCTATTTCCTCAAACTCAAATACCCATAGCATATTTGGTGTTGGAGTTTAATAGAAGGGGAATTTGATAAGGCAACACTGACTTGATAGTATAAACCTCTCTAAACAGCAGGATTATTTGGATTACTTGGATGAGTCCTCAATGACAAATGAGGTCAGAAGCTAAAACTTCTCAATAAATAAGTAGATTTGCTTGATTCACCATATATCCCAAAGGCTATTGCTTGTATTATAAGAGGCCTCTGTGTAGATATTTAAGTCAGATGCCAGAAGTTAGAGAGAAGATAAAAGAGACGAGAAATACGACAAAGTTCTACCTGGGTACTCTCACTAGAACCTAGCAATTTCCACAACAGTATCTGCATAAGAAGGAGGTTTCCTATATGTCCAGCTTTCTACAATGAATATAAATTTCCAGTGTAATGTATTAAATAAAATTGGAAATAACTGAATTATACAAATGATGTTGTAATTCATCATATTTACAAAAACAAAGCCATCAAGACACCCAATAAATTAGTCTTGATGAGATTTGTAATTAGGCATTAACGATAAGCTAAATAAATAGTTGAAATGTTAGAAAAATACATCACAGCATAACATAACTATTATACTTCATATTTCATGCAAATAATCAGATAAGGCATATTTTTAAATAAACAGATTTAAATCTTAAGAGAAACAACAAAAAGCAAATTTAATATTTTTGATTACCTAACAGAGTTCAAAGCTATTATACCCTGAGTAGAAATTATAATGCTGGAAGGAAAACATTTTTTTTTTGGTACTAAAGTCCATTGATTGTGTTTGTATCACCAGTGGAAATTAAAGACTTTTAATAAAAATGAAGTCATATTCAGCTTTTTAAAATTCCAGGGCAGTGTGAAGTTTAATGAACTCCTTTGGTTCTGGAAAAAGCTGTTCATTACAGGAGCTAATAGAAGAAAAAAAATAACTATCCCTATTGTTGGATAAGTGATATATCCAGAGCTGTCATTCTGCATTACTGTCAGAATTGTTGAGAAGATTTCTAATATATCACACAGGATCACTTTTTGACCAAATATTGTCATTTCTTTAAATCAAACATTGAATGGCCAAAAAGTGATCCTGCTATCACTAGCAATTGGTTGCAAGTATAATTCATTGTTTAGGGACAGAGTCTGTCCCAAGGGTCAGGGTCTTGTACTGGATGCACTGACACTTGATGAGCAGGACCCTCCGAGACTGAGTGTGAAGCACTATTATGTTTCTGTAAAAGAACAAAGAGGCCTATCACCTCTCTGTCATCAAGTCACTCCTTTCAGGAAGGTCTTGCTCTCAATATCTCACCTCCAAAACCCACTGTATGGATGCACATCTCTCTCCTCTGCCCACAGAAAGGATGACATTAGTTTCACTCCATTTTCTCTAGCACAAAGATAATAACACAAGACAAGTAAGGACCGGTAAGTTCAGAGTGGGAGGAAGACACGCCCTGACCCAGTTTCTCCTGATATTATGGTCCCAGTTCTTCATAGTTGGAACTTATGGTAATTTACAGAAACAAAATTCTGGGTTTGTAAGTTTTACAAATGTGCATGCCCCTTGTGTGTTTTGAGAATGCCTCAAGCACCTCATTACTCTTCATGCTTTCATGACCCACACTCAATTTCAAACCTCCATAATTCACATTCAAACCTGATGAAAAAGGTAAAGGTTTAGAAGTTTATTTCCAGCACCCTAAGATCCAAACCTCTCTAATCAACCAATCTGGTTTCATATCTCAGGATAGCAGGCTTCCTGATGAGATTTTACAATGTTTTGCTCCCAACTGAGCTGAAAATACCATAAGAATATGAGAATGGCTTTCTATTTTTCTCTCTGTGTGTCTGTAGGTATTTTCATGGGATTTTTCAACTTCTGTTTCTTCTACTGCAGATTATCATGAAAGACAAAATGCATGCTGCAGCAGCAATAGAGAAATCAAAGGGCAGAAACATAAGTGGGTCTAAAGATTTGAGGAGCTCTCTGAACAGGGCTCTTATTTTTGTAGCCCTAGTATTTCTGTTAAATTAGATAAACTAATAGATGTACATGGGAAAGGAAAGTGATCTTTGGTAAAGAAAAGGAGAGTCCTTGTCCTTAGATGTTCAAAGAGGAACCATGTGCTGGCCCTCTCCAGGGCCACTCCCAACTCATGGATTTGCTGGAAGTATTCACAGGATGCTTCTATAATTGTACCCATGGCTAAGATTTATTGCAAGTAAAAGGATTTATTACAAGTATAAAGTAAATATTAAAAAGGGGGAAAGACACATAGGTGAAGTCTGTAGGAAATTAGGTACTCGCGTCCAAGAAATTTTCCCAGAAGAGTCAGATAGGACTTGGCTCCCCTGGTACTGACTTATGGCAACAAATGAGATGCATTGTCTGCCAGGGACACACATTCGAGACTCAATGTCTAAGGTGTTTATTGGAGGCTGGCCACATAGACACCTTCTGCCTAGCACATACCAAGATCCCAGATTCCCACAGGCAAACCAAATTACTTATAAACAAACAGTTTCAGTGCAGCGAGCTACTCATATAATCAAGGGAAAGCTTTATGGAAGTGTGAGGAACAGTTTAGCAGTCAAGTCCCCAGGCACCAGGCCTTCCACAGGCAGCCTCAGTCCTGCTCTGTTCACTCATCCTGTCACTTTTAGTCCCACAATCCCATAGTGGCTTCATCACCATAGTGTGTGCAGGGCTGTAAGTAGACATTGTGTCTCCTGACCATGTTTACAAAACATGTTTAGAAAAGCACTTCACATTCATTATACAAGTGCTTTAAGGAGGGCCTCTCTGGTGGCACAAGGGTTAAGAAGCAACCTATAAAGCAATCCAGAGCCACTGCAGCACGGGTTCGATCCCCAACCAGGGAGCAACCCACACGGCGCAGCAGACCTCTCCTGTCGTGACCGCTGCTCCCCTCAGCAGTGTGCTTCAGTCAGTCTGCCTGTTCTGTTCCCCACTTTGTCTCTGGTGAATCCTCTCACACCCCCTCCATGCCTCGGGCCTGTACCCCAGCTCTTATATGCTTAAATAAATAAATCTTAAAAAAAAAAAAAACAAGTGCTTTAAGGAAAGCAGCACTAAGGATTTCTAGAAGAGGTGGTATTTATAACAGGAATCTCTCTTCAGATATTGTTGGTTCATCAGGTGTTTCAAACCTTTTGATAAAAATATTTCAAATACTTTGGGAAAAGTTACTGAAACCCTCAGTTCAGCCAACAGAAAGATTAATTACGGGAGCGGGTAGTCAGAGGAGTTTCAACAATTTGGACTCTCTGACTTGCTATTTTATATGGTTTGAGTTTTCTGCATGATCACCCATGGCAAAGCACAGCCTACACTATAGAGTCACCCTGACTGGGCACCCTAATTTTTTTCTACCCACATTTCAGCCCAAGAATCAAAGATAAAACTGGACAACTACGTGTAAGAGAATGAAACCAGACCACAAACACCATATGCAAAAATATATTCAAAATGCATTAAAAACTTGAATATCAAGTCTAGCAACCATAAAGTACATAGAAGAAAACATTTACAGTAAATTCCTTGAAGTGGGTTTTGAGATGTCATTGAGAGTTGTCTCCAATAGCAAGGGAAACAAAAGAAAAATTAACCCAAGGTTTACATGAAACCAAAAAGCTGTTGTATAGTGCAAGAAACCACCATCAAAACAAAAAGCTATCCTATTGAATGTAGAAGACATTTGTAAATAATTCATAGTCCAAAATTTAACATTCAAAATCTATCAAGAGTTCATAAAACTCAGTAACAACAATCCCTGTTAAAAAACAGGGGCAGAATGGTATTGGAACAAGAACAGACATACAGACCAATGGAATCGAATAGAAAATCCAGAAATAAACCCACAGATTTATGGTCAACTAATCTTTGACAAAGGAGCAAAGAATATGCATTGGAGCAAAGAAAGTTTGTTCAATAAATGGTGCTGGGAAAACTGGGTCGCTACATGCAAAAGAATGAAGCTTGACCACCACCTCACACCATACACAAAAATCAACTCAAAATGGATTAAAGAACTAGACATAAGACCTGAAACCATAAAATATATAGAAGGAAATATAGGCGAAACACTACGTGATTTGCACATCAAAGGCATCTTTACAGACACATCACCCAAAGCAGTGATAGTGAAGGCAAAGATAAACAGCTGGGACTACATCAAATTAAAGAGCTTCTGCACAGCAAAAGAGACAATAACAAAAACAAAGAGAAACCCCACCAACTGGGAGAACATTTTTGCACCCAACACTAATGATAAAGGACTGATCACAAAAATCTGCAAAGAGCTGATGAGACTCAACAACAACAAAGAAAATAATCCAGTCAAAAAATGGGCAGAAGAGCTAAAAAGAAACTTCTCTGAAGAGGAAATGCAAATGGCCAACAGGCATATGAAAAAATGTTCAACATCACTTGTCATCAGGGAAATGCAAATCAAAACTACCATGAGATACCATCTTACACCAGTGAGAATGGCACATATTAAAAAAACTAGCAACAACAAATGTTGGCGAGGGTGTGGAGAAAAAGGAACTCTTCTGCACTGTTGGTGGGAGTGCAAACTGGTCCAACCACTGTGGAAAGCTGTGTGGAGATTTCTGGACCTACTAAACATAGAGCTTCCATATGATCCAGCAATTCCACTCCTAGGTATTTACCCAAAGGACACAGAAACATCAATTCCAAAGAACACCTGCACCCCTATGTTTATAGCAGCACTGTTTACAATAGCTAAGCTTTGGAAACAACCCAAATGCCCAAAAATAGATGACTGGATCAAGAAGATGTGGTACATATATACCATGGAATATTACTCAGCATTCAAAAAAGATAAACACATGCAATTTGCTGCAACATGGATGGCGCTGGAAGGGATCATGCTCAGCGAAATAAGCCAAAAAGAAAAAGAAAAATACCGGATGGTCTCACTCATAGCAGGAATCTAGAAAACTTAAATAAGGGACCAGGAAAATGAATAACTATAAGAAAGTGAAAATCAAAATCAACAAAAAACTATGAACCAGAGACACTTTTAGGGGGGCGGGGGCGGGAGGGGAGGGATTGGGGTCAGAATGGGGGGCTGCAATTGTATGGGGAATATAACAATAAAATTTATAAAAAAAAAAAAAAAAACAGGGGCAGAGATGGGCCTCCCCTGTGGCGCAGCGGTTGAATACTGGGTTGCGAAGCTGCCGGAGGCCTCTGCGGCGCCGGTTCGATCCCCGGCTGCTCCCCGGCCACCAGAGGAGGGTCCCACATGGCTCGCAGACCTCTCCTGCCGCCCCCTGCTCCCCTCAGCAGTGTGCTTCGGTCCTTCTGCCTGTTCTGCTCCCCGCTCTGGCTCTGGTGAATTCTCTCACCCTCCCGCGCTTCTGACTGTACCCAGTGCATGTATAAACAAACAAACAAACAAATAAAACATGCCTCTATTAAAAAAAAAAATGCTATTAAAAAAAAAAAAAACAGGGGCAGAGTATCTGAATACGTATTTCTCCAAGAAGACATACAGATGGGCAACAGATGAAAAGATGATGAACATCTCTTATTAAAAGAGAAATAAATTTCAAAACAGCAATGAGAAGGGCTGTTACCCAAAAGACAAGAAATAAAAATTGTTGGAAGTGTGTAAAAGAAGGAAAACCATTTGCACTATTGGTGGGAATGTGTATCAGTGAGGTCATTATGAAAACAATATGGTGATGGCCTCAATAAATTAAAAATAGACATTCCATATTATTGTTATCCATTTTCTGAGTTTTTATCCAAAGAATACAGTGTTGTTTACCAATGTTACCTCAATAAAAAAAAAAAAAACTTGAAGAAATATATTTGAAGAAATAAATGCACCCCCACATTCATTGAAATGTTATAAGACAAGGCCCAGAAACAATCTAAATGTCCATTGATAGATCACTATGAAGAAAATGGGGTGTCTATATTCACAATGGAATACTACTCAGCAATTTTTTTAAGAAAATGATGATACCCTTCCATTTACAATATGGGCAAAAGCTAAGTGAAATGAACGATATGGAGAAAGACAAAAATCACTGTGTGATTTCACTCACATATGGAACAAGCAAGAAACAAAATTAATGAATAAAGAATATAAGACCCACTCTTACACAATAGGAACAAAATAGGGGTTACCAGACCCTCTGCAGGGGAGTAAGCAAAGTGGGTTAAAGGATCAGCTGCTTGGTGAAGAATGGAAACTAGACTTTTGTATTTAGTGATGAATAGAATGTAGTATATACAGATGTTGATTTATAATTCTATACATGGGAAACTTTTTAATATTTAAACTTACAATAACCCAATAGCTCTTTGGTTAATAACCAAATAATATTAAATACAATTAAAAGGGAGTGAAAACAAAAATTAGCAAGCATTTGGTAATTTAAATAAAAGAATGGGGGAAGCAAGCAGAGGAAAAAGAAAGAGACTCATTTCTGTTAGACTCTGTTCAAGGCCTAGAAAGCCTTACACTGTCAAAACTACTCCCAAGTGATTAAGAGAGAGTATTGGGTCATTTCTCAGAAGCTTCGAGGTCCCAGGTTATATAATCATAGTCTGACCTAGGAGCTCTTTCCCCAGCTTTGTGATTATTCACTGTGAAGCCAAGTGGAAGTTACTGGATTTTACTCTCTTCGAGTTTCTGATCTGTAAAATGAGCCTAGCAGTGCACACCGGTCACAGGCCTGGGAATGAAATTAACATAAATGATTTCAAGCTCTTTGCAAATATGAAATACCAGTGATCTGTGCTAACAAGAGTATCTGTCTTCATGCTCCATTTATCCTTTTCTGTTCCCTCAGGGAGACTGTTCTTATCTGAGGGCACGGAAAAAAAAAAAAACCCTCTTTTCTGAGAGGTCATTCTCTCTTTGTGTGTGGCCAACCAAATGTGAGGTCCAGCCAGAACTCTGGCCTATTCTAACAGAGCACTAAGCAGACACAAGGTAGCCACTCCATCAGGTAGCCACTCTCTCTCCTACTCTTGTAGATGACTATGCATTTCTCCATAGATGTCAAGTAAGTTTCAAAGCCGTTCAGTCATCATAGAAATTTGGTCATCTCCACACTTCTATGATATGGATAGAACCAGCTTTGGATTCTCAGAGATCTTTATTTGGTGTGCAGATTTAAAAAATTAATAGGGCCTCCTTGTTGGCGCAGGCGGTTGAGCGCCACACTATGAAGCTGTCCGCAGCCTCTGCAGTGCGGGTTCGATCCCGGCCAGCTAGCGAGAATCCCACATGGTGCGGCAGACCTCTCCTGTCTCACCTGCTGCTCCCATCAGCAGTGTATTTCTTCAGTCCGCCTGTTCTGTTCCCCACTCTTTCTCCGGTGAATCCTCTCACCCTCCTTCGCACCTAGCCTATACCTCAGCTCTCATATAAAAATAAATAAATCTTAAAAAAATAATAATAATAAATTAATAAATTCAAAGGAGTTAAGACGAGGGAAGACTCAGGAGTATCCGAGTCTGAAAATGAGACATCATCTCACATTCCAATCCTGAAGGGCGCCCACAGAGGTCATTCTCAGCTTTGGGCTGAACTGCCAGGCCCATGGGTGATGAGAAGAGGAATAGATATTCTTCAAAAATCAAAAATTATATCATATTCCTTATGCTTCCTGTCCATGCAATCATATTTCTGACAACTCTGAAGTGTCAAAGTAAGAACCAGCTGAAATAGTCTTTTGAGAGTTTTAGCCGAATCATAGAACGCCATATTTGGAAAGGATCTCAAAGGTTATCTTGTAGCTTTCAGGGCAATGAGTCCTGGATGGCGCCATCTCATTCACTCAGTCTTTGCTCATGCTCCGACAACATTATCTCTGTCTTTCCATCGACACCCAAGTTGCACTGTAGCTGTGCATGCCACACCCCCTCCAAAGGCAGCGAGCTCTTTAAAGCCACACATTGCACATTTAGGCCACTGTGGTCCTAGCAGCCAGGCAATGTCTGGCCAGAAAGTACTGATAAATAATTTGGCAGCATCTCTTCTCACCCAAATAAGAGCAACAGGCTTTTAATCTTTTCCATACTTTGACCTAATGGTTGCCCTTGGGTCAAACATTTTATCCTCAAAGCAAATAAAATGAGTTTATAAAATGTAAAGTAGATACTGTCCCTAGTCCCTGTTTAAAACATGTGTGATTTCTAAAATATGCTAAAATAAAATCTAAACCTATTACTACTAAATACAAGCCAGATACTTTTAAAAATTAACTTATTTATTCATTTTTAATTGTATTATTTTTATTGAAGGAAACCTGCCTTACAACACTGTATATGATTTCGGGGTCTAGGTACACACCTCTGCAGATGTATGTCACTATACCACGCCCAACACCAAAGCCCCCGTGTTCATCCCCCATTAGGCTTTCAAAGGGATATTACTTCTTTTGCTTGTTCTCTTCCCACCTTCCCCAAAACCCAAGTTGGGCTAATCAGGGAGGCTGCCTTCTTGCAGATAGAACACACTACTGGTAGTGCAAGGGGTAAAGCACAGTACAGTGAAGCTATCCATATTCACTGCAGCAGGAGTTTGAACCAGGCAGGCCAGGGACCTACCCACACGGTACAGCTGACCTCTCCTGTAGCGCCTGCTGCTCCCCTCAGCAGTGTGTTTCAGTAAATCCACCTGTTCTGTTCCCCACTCTGTCTCTGGTGAATCCTCTCACCCCCACACCTCTGACCTGTACCCCAGTTCTTGTATGCATAAATAATAAAATACATCTTAAAAAAAAAAAAAAACAGAATACACTATACCTCTACAGTATTGGAGCCTGTGGGTCTTACATCTGGTTTCCCCACGAGAACCTCCCCCTCAGGCTTACAGCGCTGGCTCCTTCTGCTATTCAGACCCTTGTCTTAAAGGCCTCTTTCCTCTGGGCTTCTCTGACCACCCCTATATAGAGCACTGACTACAAATACCCCATCATACTCCCTTACATCAGCCTGTTTATCTCAGTACAGTTTAATTATTTTTTGTTTGTTTCCTTATTAATCATATCTCTCCCACAATGCGATAGAAACCTGGTAAGAAGAGGATCTTGCCCATCCATTCACAAACCTCTCCATCAAGGCCTGAGATACAATTCTCAGCATAGAGTGGATGCTCATTTATTCTCTTTTGAAACAATGACTAAGGGAATGAATAATTCATTCAATACTTAAGCCCCTCTCAGACATACTTATTTGTATCTTAACCAAATGTTATCCCTATTTTCCCTGGGAAAAAGAGTGATAAAGGAAAATCAGTAGCTCTCCATCTGTATATAGATTTTGTTATTACACAGGTTTTTCCTTAGTCAGTTGAAGTTTGTCTTTCCGAGGAGTTCGTCCAATAAGTGAATATTTCGACTTGTTTAAAGACAAAAGACACGTCTATTCCCTCCTCCCCTTATGTCCACTGCACATTCTTTTATACAGGTGAAGAATATCAAATTTTTTTCCATTTCATTTTTGTACTTTCAGATTTCTCTGCCTTTTTCTTTTGAGTATATTCCAACTTATAATTACCTCTAGAGTTCTAATAATACGGCACTGGGATTGTATGTCACTTCGGAGGCTAGGTTATAAAAGTTATGTTGGGGGTGGGGTCTCCCTTATTTTTCTCTGAACAGAGGATGTGAAGTGCCCTATCCTGAAGACTCACTATCCTCATGGAGAAACACTAATGGTTGTGGTGCTTCTTCTAATTGCCATATGAGTGACTCATCTCTTTTTTTTAAAGTTTTATTTATTTATGCATACAAGAGCTGGGGTACAGGCCAGAGATGTGTGGTAGGGGAGAGGATTCAGCAGAGACAGAGTGGGGAGCAGAACAGGCAAATCTACTGAAATACACTGCTGAGGGGAGCGGTGGGCGAAACAGGAGAGGTCTGCTGTACCATGTGGGTATCTCCCTGGCCAGAGGCTGTGGACAGCTTCACAGTGCTGTGCTTAACCCCTTGTGCCACCAGGGAGGCCCTGAATGAGTCACCTTAGAAACAAAACCTCCAGCCCCATTTCAGCCTTGAATGCTACTTCATGTGAGACCCTAAACCAGAAAAACCGCAACTAACTCTCTATTGATTTAGACCCTCATGAACTATGTAAAAAAATAGCTAGCTTTAGTAGCTAATTTCTTACACATTTATAGGTAACATTCCATATCACCCCATCCTGCATGAGAATAATTGCTTCTGTAGAGTCAATTTGGATTTGTATATTTATTCTTAATAATTGGAAATCTTTACATCTGGTTGTCTCAAGACCTCTAGGTCTTTTTCAATAAATACTTAAATAATCAACACATCTGCCAATCGAAACCACGTTGTTAAAGCGATCCCTTTAAGAGTTTGCTAACTTCTGCATTCTAATTGCTGTTCCAGCTGACTGATGTAAACACTAAGATGAAAAATATATTGGGCAGCATCCTGGTGACTTTCAGCAGTCTTTTCAGATTCATGCTTTTCCAGCATCTTTTCCAACAGACCTTCTATCAGGCAGTGCTATTCTTTATTTTCTTTGTATCCACCCTTTATATTTCTACATTATCCATAAGAATATCCATAGTCTTTGTATTAATAGCTGTTACATTTCCTAGAACTGACAATCTTAGTACTGCTAAGCTTTTTTTAAGACTCTAGTTGGGACATAACTACTAGTGAGGCCAGTTTGTCTCCCATAAATATTGCATTAGCATTTCTTTTTTTCTCTTTTAGGGGGTCAGAGGCCATTGTTTTCTAGGCTGATAATAGTCTCATGAATTGGCATTAAGCTCATATGCTTTTTTTTTAAATTTCCTATTCCATTTTCTCCCTTTCATGGAATGTAAAAATAGCTTTTGCCCATTTCCAGCACCATGCCATGTCCCCCAGTCTGCACTGTTTATTAAAGATTCCTGTTTACAGCTCTCAGGCCTGGATGTCATGCATTTTGCAACAGTCACCTTACTGTCAAGGTGGCTCCTTCCTTCTCTCTATGCACATTTATTTGAACATGCTTCCTTATATTGAATCAGTCTATAGTTCTTTCAGGCACCTGCTTACTGGTATACCAACCTATAAACAAAAGTATAAGCATGAAGAACATACTAACATCCCATATTTTATTACTGCTACAAACACTGAGGAGCCATGCTTGTTTAATTAGTGAATGAATGAATCAATAAAGGAACATAAGTATGACGTATCCTCAACCAGAAAACCCAATTCTGTTAATCAACGCTAAAAATTCAAACACTTATATTTGAATTGGGTTAATAAAATCTATACTTTAGCATGCCACAAGGGTGGTCATAACTTATTTATTTTGCTACACTTTCTCCTGAAATATATTAAAGTTTCTGCCAAGGTTTTAAATCAATAAGCAGAATATTTCTTCAATTACTTACTGTGCATTAAAAAAACACGAAGGCAGAAATAGAACACAGTTTTGAAATTTAAAGACCAGTTATAAAATATTTTCACATATGATTGTATTTTCCATTATTAGCTTTAAATAGACTCCATCAAGAAAGAGTGTTCTGCCTGTCAGCAAAAGAATAATGTTACATGCAAGTAAGAAGCCAATCTTAAGATATATAAAATAAGCCATTATGCAATAAATGAGTCATTCCCCAACTGGCATAGAAGGATAAGAACAATAAACATAGCTGGGGTAATAGGAAATTTATTTTTAAAAACACAGACCCTACTCTTAGACTATACCTCAAAACCTACTCCAGGCACAATAAAGAGCTAAATTCTCAAGAAGATATAGTGAGAATGTAAGAATTCTAGTAAATATGAGCAAAGGTGAAGAAAGGCTAGTTCCCCCAAATGGAAATAGAACATTTTAATAAATTGAAAGAAAATGTTTATACTCCTGAGAAATCAAATAAATATCTAAATAAATACATAGATAGCATAATAACACCTATTCCAACAAATTAGCGATAATTTAAATTTAATATACACATAGCAATACCGGTTGGTGGAAAGTGAAAGAGCCACACCGATAGCAACAGAAATATGAATGTTAATTACTTTAAAACCCCATTGAAAAAACACTGTCAATAGCTATTTTTTAAAAAGTCTCAAAGTATTAATTTTCTTTAACTCTCACTTTCATTTCTGGAAGTCTCCCTAGAATGCTCTAGGCTTTCTGGTGTGAATGCCTTGGCAAACATCCATGTCTTCTTCTACAGCTAGCTCAAGTTTCCTCCCCTTTCTTGAAGCTGAAGGACTTGGAATAGGGAATATAAAAAGGAGAGTAAAGAATGTTCTGGGTATTTGGAAACAGCACTTATGAAGATCCAGAGGTCAAAGGAAATGCCACCGCGGCCTAAGGGTTCCCAGATGCTATCCTACCAAAGTAGAAATCTCCAAAGTAGAAACTCACTCTTTCATCATGTTTTCCCAAGATTACTCCATCATATGCAAATTTTAATTGATTTGATCTGTCCCTCAAGGACTCAAGTTCTAACATCCAAAACTTTATGTTCAGCTCAAACTCATTATTTAATTCTAAAATAGCCGTTTTTATTATTCCGTCTTAAATTCATTTCATAATTTCCCTCACAAGAGTTCCCTTCTTCTATCTTAGCCTAACTCCAGATCAACCACCTAGGATTATCCAATGGAGTTATCTTCATGAAGTAATTACTTTTTCCTTTTTGCAACTATTTCATATTCCAAGATAAGTCTTTATACTTTAAGGCACGTACTTACTGTTCAGTTTGCAAATTTTCTTGGAAATTAAAAGTGTGGAGTCAGCAATTTACTTCAGTGAACTAAAAAAGAAACTAAAAAACCATTCTACCTACACATCTTTAGACACTAATGAAACCTTGATTAATTCCTTAAGATGTCAGAAGTGGCAGTAAGGTGTATGCCATTTGTTAAAGATTAGGAATCTTTGTTCAGGCATTTGAATAATAGCTTTATGATAATGTACAATTGTGGTGAGTACAAGTCACATCAAATCATTTACTCTGGGGCTGAAAACTAGTAAAGTGTCCTCCCTGCTAAAACAATAGGAAAGTGAAGTAACACTGAGTGTAAGGTATTTTATTGCAAATCCCTGTTAACAGGAATGAAAGACTAGGATATAAATGTCTAGACTACATTCTCTCTTTCATCAGTAATTCATTTAAAATTGGATATACAGGTAAGTCTTGTTTCACACAACAGATGTCTTCCTAAAAAGATACATGGAAATTACTGAAAAGGAACTTGCACATTTGGCTGCGGACCCCACCTATTACAGAGATTTGGGTAGACTCTTCCTTGTAAATATTAAGGATAGTTCTAATATGCAAATAATGCCTACCAATCCACTCGTGTCATGAAGTAATACCTTCAAATACTGAGCTTTAAGATGTACCTAAAAGTATGGAATACCAATCTAACACAAATGTTTCAGGTTTGGGAGTTTACATAAATTTTTAAGAAAAATACATTTTTTTGCTAAAGAAGGAGGAGAAAAAAAGGAAGGGAAGAAAAAGTGAGGACATGGAGGGGGAAGACAAAGGAAAAAGAGAGGTGGTGTGTAATATTCTATTTTTGTGTTTAGCTGTAAAGCAACTACAGGTGCATGTCTCAGATCTGAGAACATCTTGGTCTAGCATCTGTTGGTTCTCATTTTTTTTCATATAAGTATATATCTTTGTGTTGAGGGATATTTGTTATTAGAACACTGATTTATTTTCAATGGCCCAGATCGCTGGCTGTGCTAAGGGATGGCATAAACAGGGTGAGAAATGAAAAACTTATGAACTTTTTCTGAAATTACCTAGAGTCAAATCGAGCTCCTAAAAGAGCCATGAAGAAAACAAACTCTGCTCCAACACTCTGGAGTCTGCAGATATGAATAGGCAGAGTCTAGAGTTTCCCCTGCCTTTCCTTTCACCATTTCCCAGACAGAGGCCAATGCCCTTGTTATGACTCTGCTCCCCATTCCTGCCTATGTTTTAGGTAATCATCTTGCTGTCCCAAGAGATGGCAGTGTCTTTGAAGGTTCAATTCAGATTATAGCTACAATGTTCAGCCTCAAAATTACGCACCAAGAACACTAATGTGTTTTACACAATTTGCTAATTCATTTAATGCTCAAGCCTAAAAAAAGTTATTTTTTGCCTTTTTTTAATTTTCAAAGGAATTGATAAAGGCTCTGAGATTTTAAGAAACATCCAGTGTCTCCATGGCTAAATGACAAAACATTTAAAACACATGTGCCAAAATCCTCGATCTTTCCATGCTGAAAAATGATGGAAAAATAGGAGTCAATACCAGGAGGAATAAATGGATGTTCAAAAGAGAGAGAGGGAGGGTATAAAGGTAGCTATCAAAAGTAGGAACCAAAATTTCTGTGTATCATTTCAGGGGAAAATTAATATGAAAAAAATACAGTACAGGTTGGTCTGAAATATCGTGGCTTTACTCTTTAATCTCATTGGACAAGTTCCCCCATATCACATAGTCCATAGGAAAGGGATAGAATTTACATGCTTATCTCCATAAGTTAAACCTCTCTCTTATTTCTACTTTCTTCCCTAACCAACAGTCCTCCGCTGGCCATCTAAATCCCTGCCCTTCAGTATATAGTTTTCCTAGTTCTCTCCCTTCTAAACTGAATATATATTCAAAAGAGACGATGTTTTACTTGCATTTGTGTGCACTTGTGTGCACCTTCTAATGTTAGTTCTCACTGAAGTGCTTTCACTGAGAGGAGTCTCAATGCATGTGTGCCAAATAAATAAAAAGGCAACTAGAACTGCCATTTGGTCCTTCTGTGCCATCTTGGTTCCTGGATGCTATGCTCTCTGAGCCAGGCAGCTTCATGGGCAAATGGCCTGTGCATCATACACTCTTGCTACCTCCCTCTCTGCACCAAGCTCAGAAGCCAGCTGTACCTAGCTCACAGTGAGCCCGGCCTGTTCTATGCTCAAAGTAAGTGCCCACTGGCTAGGTAGATTCCATAGTCCAAAAACAGAAGGAGCACACTCAGGAGGTCATTGGCACAACTGTCACTTGCCAGCATCTCTTCTCAGCCTTCCCCTGGTCTCATATGCTCCTCAGATGTGACCGTGTGTCCTAGATCCCTTGCTGTATCAAACGTCACTCTTGGGAAGGATCAATATTAGTGTGGCGAGTGGAGTTGGTGAGTTCACTTTAGTAAGTTCCTCCCTAGAATCTGCATGAAAGGAAGGGGATCTCTCCTCTTTCTCTCCCCAGTAGGAGGATTCCAGGGTCAATTCAGGAAAGAAGGAAATATTGTATGGGATTGAATAGCCTTTTTCTACAGTTCTGAGACAGAAAAACATCTAATCCTCAGCACATGGTTGACTATAAAAAGTAATTCCACCATGTGGGCACCCATGCTGACCACTCCTGTGCAAGAGGTAGACTCTGATCTTCAATCATGCGCACCATTTACATTGTGCCTGTCAATGTACACAGGGTCACCAGCTGTAATGACCCCAAATCCTTCTTGAATAAGTTAACTAAATTAACAGTAAAGTTGCTATCCACAGTTTGCTTAAATTATCCAACAAAATGTGCATATACATGAGCAATAGCATTCTCATTTGTTTTGTTTTGTTTCTCTCAACCAAGCCAGAACTCACCCTGAGAGCCTGACAGCAAGAATATCCAAGCTTTCAGGACTCAACAGTGAAACCAAGACAAGAGGCCAGCAGATACTTATCTCTAATGGGCTTTGCAAGGCTTAATTAACTCCTGCAGGAGGAGTTCTTTGTGATGTTCAGATTGCATATATTCTCAAAGGTCAAAGATTATGAAGATGGAAAGGAATAATGACTTACTATACATGGCTCAATTAGATCAGAAGGACACTTCCAATGCTTTCCATCTTAGTTTTTGCTTCATTACTTAAAATCCTGGAATTGACTGATTATCTTTAAAACATTCAAATCAAAAAAATCTATTGTAAGTGGTGATTTTGTTGGTTTGTTTTGAAGATAATGATGGATACATCTGTAGGGCAAGGAGGGGTAGTGAGGGGTTCCTTTTTTCCTCTCAGCATGTTATTTTCACAGATTTGGCCTCAAAAGCCCTGTTGAACAATACAGAGAACATCTGTGCCTTGGTTTCAGAAGCTTTTCTCATTGCACAAGCGAATCCACAATGTTTGCAGAAGAACCTGGGTTATTACAGCTTTCGAAAGTTCTCACTGGCACCCCTGAGCTTCCTGATGAGGCTGAAGGAGCATTTATGAAAAGGATTTAAATTTATTATTTGAGTTCATTGTCTTTACTCATTTATTAAAGCAGGGCAACTTTTATTCAAGAGAATACGTACACACACGCCAAACTCTGGGAACAGAATGATAAGGAAGTCACAATCTTTTCTAGATCCCCTCTCCCCAATTCCCTATGAGACTGAGACCAGTCTGTAGGGAAATGTGGTGTATGATGAAGAAAGCAGAGCCCTACTCAAGTGAATTAGAAGCTCGGGTTCAATCAAGTATTGGTGAGAAAGGGACATGCTACTCAGAATGTTAGGGGGAAAAGGCTGTCCTAAAGCTAACCCCATGCAGGCTTTGTGGACTCCACCCCCTCCCCAGGCCAAAGCCAAAGACACTGGGAACTCCAAATCCCATCACCACCCAAGGGAAGGTGGCTGGGACCTGAGGGTGGGGTTAAGCAGCCAGGTTGGTATAAAGCCAGACATGTGGGCTTTGAGGGGTTCCCCCATTTTGACTCTCCGCCAGCTCGCAGCGCCCGGCCAGCTCGGAGAGTGCCTTTGGGTTTCCAGGTTGGCGGACCGTGTAGGACGCATTAAAGACTTTATTTCCCTATTTTGTCCCTGAGTTGTACATTTTCCTTATTTCCTTTTCCCTTGTCAATAAGCCTTTTATTAACCCTTTGTGTGTGCCTGTAGTGGAGTATTAATAAGTCCCTTTCAAGCGCACGGGTGAGGACCCACAGCCAGGCAGCCCGTTCAATATCGGGGCTGCCCTATAACAAGAATAGTGGGCATTTATGCTGAAAACTAGAGGAGAAAAATAAAGCTGAGCTGGTAAGAGAAGGCTGAAACCATTCCAATCAGAATTAAGTTATGCAAAAGACTTCAAATGAAAGAGAGTGGGGGACATTTGGGGAACACAGGACAGTCATTTACACCTACCTATCTAGAGCTTGTGGCAAAAAGGGACAGGATTAGCAAAACAATTAGGGACCCCTCACAAGGGGATTTTTATCTTGAGCTCCTTGGCATCATTTAAATATTTTAAACATTAAAAGTAACCTTTTGAAATAAAGTTGCATGTTAGCAAACTAATGATGAAGGATGGGAGTGGAGAAGCCCAAGAGACACTGAGACCAGAGAGAAGTTCATCTTGAGGAAAGATGAGTGATGCTGAGAAAGTGTAAGACAGAAGGCACAGGAAAGGGAAGGTTCCAGAGACTTAGATTATAGAATCAGTGGGATTTCCTGCTAGATGAGACAGAAGGAGATGAAAGATCAATAGCAGTTTCCAGTTTACCACTTCTCCCAGGTGGTGATGGTGCCGATTTCTGGGGCAGGGCATTTAGGAAGGTGGGAAGTTGCTGAGACTTTAGTGCTGTTGTCATTTGCGGAAGAGCAGAGAGAAAAACATATATGTTCATTTCTTTTGACTTGATTTTTCTAATATGGAGTTAAAATGTGCATTTCCCCAAATTCACCCTCATGACCTGTTAGCTTCTGGATTCCAAAGACCTAACTCATCACAAAACCTTTTAAGCAGGCAGTGTTTGATCAGGAGAGTTCCTCAATTAAACTGTGTATTTTTTTGTTTGTTTGTTTTTGTTTTTATCATACCTTAAAATACCATAAAGGTTCTGTTTGTGATGTGCTTCACAAAGAGTATTTGGTTCGAACCAAGTTTTCTCCCTCCTAGGGCTGGGGTGTTTTCAATGATCCAAAAGTAAGACTCATGGAGGAATTTGTTCCCTGGTTTTATGTTTTTTTGTTGTTGTTGTTGTTTGTTTGTTTCTTTTTTAAGTTCAAAACCATATTAGTTTTAGTTTAAAAACAGCCCTGTCAGGAAAACAGAGTGGTTTTGTTATTTCTAGGGGTAGTGGCAGAAGCCCAGCATCTAAGCAGTCAGTAATGTGGCCAGAGGGCCCACAGCCCACAGCAGTATCCCTGTCTCCAGGGCTGTCTCCCAACTTACTTCTAGCCTGAAGCTCACCCCTTTTCCACTCTGAGAGGCGGGCAGGCCCTGATTCTGAGTTCAGTAGAGAGGCTTATCTCAATGGTGATGGGAACTTAGCACTACTGTTATTGTTAGGGGGAAAAGGATGTCCTAAATTCCACACAGGCTTTGTGGACTCCACCCCCACCCCAGGCCAAAGCCAAAGACACTGGGAACGCCAAATCCCATCACCACCCAGGGGAAGGTGGCTGGAACCTGAGGGTGGGGTTAAGCAGCCAGGTTTGGTATAAAACCAGACACGTGGGCTTTGGGGGATTCCCCTTTTTGGCTCCCCGCCAGCTCCCAGAGTCCGGCCAGCTCTGAGAGTGCCAGGTCGGTGGATAGGGTAGGATGCATTAAAACCTTTATTTCCCTATTTTCTCCCTGAGTTATACATTTCCTCAATTCTTTTTCCCTTGTTAATAAACCTTTTATTAACCTTTTGTGTGTGCCTGTAGTGGAGTATTAATAAGTCCCTTTTTAAGCGTGCGGGTGAGGACCCACAGCCAGGCAACCCGTTCAATATTGAGGCTGCTCCGTAACATTATTATCATTATTTTGACCTGGAAATTCACTGTTCTGATCAACCCTCCAAAAGCAGATTTGTCCTGATATTTTTAAAATCAAAATGAATTTTCAAAATACACCAAGAGAAATATTATCAGGGGTGTTTGTGAGAATGTTTACCCCCTAATGCACTGAAGAGTCAGACACACTGTCCACACTGGGAATGCATTCTAATAAAAGACACACATGATGGAGGTGAGAACACTTGAAACAGCATTTGCATCAGCTGCAAGACTTACAATGTAATGGATTGCTAACTAATTAGCATGATTTCCCAGACTGAATTATGCCACATGTAGGAGTAGCTGGATATAAAAATAAATTTGATTATAATGTGCATAAATTGCTCATTTCTTACAGAATTATGGCTTTTCTTAAGTGAATGCCCAACTTCCCCAAATTGTCAATGAAATGTGTTTCAAATGGCTGCTCTTTTTGGGGCTGCGCTGCTTTCTGGGAGTTAGGCTACTCATGGCAGCTGCTTTGTTGGAACATGACACACACAGCACACCAGGCGAGGAGTGTGATCTACATTCAGGATGTTTATGAGTTCTGCCGAAATTGGGTAATTTCACTCACTGTTTTGTTCTTTTGCTGATGTGAGGGGTCTTGACCATCATTTGGGGAAATAAGTCCCTGGTTACTAGGAGGAAAGTGCAGTGCTTACAGAAGAACAAGATAAAAAGGTGCAAATCAACCACAGCATATTTCTCCCAGTCCCGTGCCAGGTTTTGTTAGAATGGAATCAAATCTACAACAGGCATGACCCTCTAGTCCATGGAGCTGCCTTTATCATGACATAGATGATTACAGAACAAAGCAAATAGCCACATGCTAAATGGCAGGGTACTAATAGTATACTCTTTAATTTAGAAAAAGGGAAAGTCCTTCCTTTGAAGGCAAACATATGGCACTTAATCTGAGAAGGAGCATAGGTAAAGATTTGTGTGGTTGAAGTAAAAGAGTCATTCCTATCTGTAACCTAGAATGAAGGGGAGAAAAGCACCTTTCATATGCAAATCCATCCATTCATTATTAGACTTCTATTACATGTGAACCCGAGTGATTCTAAATGTGATACATCATTACATTTCACATCCCGTATGCAGTGTGTGAATAGGTGCTGTACACACTCACACACACACACACACACACACACTCACTCATTGTCCCTTTGTCAATATGTTTGGGAAGCACTGGGTAAACAAAGTTAAACTTGATTATTTCAAGACTTCTCAGTTTTTAGCCTTTTCCAGGTTTTCAATGAGGGAAAGTTTTGCTGTAAATTTTAAATTTAAATATATATGCAAGGGATTTTCAAAAATTATGCATAAAGTATACATTAATTCCATCTAGCCAAAGAATCTATAGGAGTGAAGAGAGTAATGGTCATTGTATGCTATTAAGTTTAATGACTTCTGTATCACCTCCAAATCACAATAACAAAACATTGACTGTCAGACAATGTGCTAGGTATTGAGCATGCATTTTATATAGCTACCACAAACACTTTCTAGATTACCTGCCACTATTTCTATATACACATGAGCAAACTAAAGCTCAGAGAGATTAAGGCTCCTAGAGAAAGTCACATAGCATGCAAGTGCCAAGATCCACCTTGTATACCTCTGCATGTGGCAATTTGTTAAATTATGTTTGTGTATGAATCATTCAGAATGGAAGTTCCAAGAAGGATGGATATAGTCAAGGAAATTTAATATCAGTGCTAGTTAAGCATCAGTCCATGGACATATTCAACAGATGTTTTAGATACAGATGGGAATGCATTGCTTACCTCCAAGAGGGCATATATAAAGGACAAAAGGAGTCTGTTCTCCATATATTCTTTCTCAGGATGTTACTTAAGGATATGATTCAGAGAAACTAAGGATTGCTCAAAAAAGGGAAGACTTTAGATCCAGAAATAGGTAGAGTCAGTACGGTGCAGCAATCCAGGAACTACTATATTTACATTTCTAAGATTCTAGCACCAAGATTTCTAGCTCTAGAATTGCAGCCCCAAATGTGGAGTTAGCACAAGCAGATTTTGCTTTTCTCAGAGGGATTGATCCTTTTGCTCCAATCCTTCATCTCTAAACAACAAACTTTTGGTATTGTTGTAGATATAAAATGAGATGACCATTTCACCCATCTCTTGTCTACCAGTTTTCATAAATCCCAGGCCTGTTAGAAAATCAATAGGAGTCTGAAGTCAGAGAGCATAACATAGGTTATATGACTACGCAGGTCCTCAGAGTAGGACACACAAGCAGTGATCCTTGGGAGAGGAAGAAGTGTAGCAGACACTCCTTGTTGCCCCGATATCGGTACCTCTATTCTAAATTGGCCCTTATAAGCACAAATAGTTGGTCCTTTGGTGGACCTCAGCAACAAAACATAAAAGAAAGTTTCCTTGGGTCTGGAGTGGGCAGCCTCAACCACTGTGAAATTGGTGGTGACCAGTGGGAAGTTCAATTGTATTTTTCACATGGCCTAGAGAAGCTGATTTGCCCTCATTCAGCTAACCCAATGGGGAGTGTTGGACACAAAAAACCAACTGATTCCCAAATCCCATTTTAATTATTTGTTGTAGGCCCCAGTGGCCAATTTCATCAGAGAGTTTGTTCCATTTGGGCGAGAATGCTTATTCAGAGTACCATGGAGACTTATTTCCAGAGATGGAAAAAAAAAAAAAAAAAAAAAAACTGTGCTCCTGAAATGAAGCCTCTCCATTATTCACAGAAAATATAAAGGCACTGCTTCTATTAGCTTTCCAACTATCACTGATTTCATTTAAGCCAAAATATTAGATTTAGTCTATCCACAATACTGTAATCACAACATAGTTATCGCTTTAAATTGCTAGTATTTCTACCTACTTCATTTTAGTACTTAATTTGTTTCTTTTTTTTTAACATGTTACACCTCAGTATTTTAATTATACTCAGCTGAATGTATCTGAATGCTCTCAGCATGCTTCATTATTTATATTAGTAGAAAAGCACATAAAAATCAAATTGCATGCTGACATTCTATAATTTGTACTTGCATATCTCTAAAATAGACTTCTATAGATACAGCAACTATTCAATAGTGGCTCAAGATATGCTCTGATTTTAAAATTTAACTGAATTTTAATGTACTCCCAAAATAAAATTTATGAGTTTTCACTAGAAAATGTCTTATCTGATTAGTCATATTCTACAATTATTAACTGCTCCTATTCTGCATTTGATTGAATTGTAAAAAGGTGAATTCCTTCCCTTCTCACCACGGGCATTAAGCTGTAATTTCTGCACATCTCGAGTTTTCCATATCTAAATTGGAAATTATGTTAGAGCGACTGAAATATCAAGTATAAATAAAATATAGCCCTTTTTATTAGAAATGGACATTACCATTTAACTTAGGATGGAGGGCTGTGGTCATTCTGCCTTTTAGATGCCCTGTATCAAAAAAGTTGGTTTAAGCTCTCTCCTTTTTCACTTGGAATTAAGAGTCAGAGGTCCCAGAAAGAATTATGAGAGCCTAGGCTTTTATTTTTAGTACTTCTCCCAAGAACTCAGCTGTGTTCTTGAGTCTGGCAACACCACCACTCCATCAGCTTTGCCTGAGACTAAGATTCACCAAATAGAATCTTTAGGCTTATTCTGTAATTATTAAAAGTGGATCAATATCAGATAAAGCAGCCAAAATCTAAGCTTCCTCTTTGAATGGTCAGGGGCACAGAAGATATTAGTATAGTTTCTCCCTGATTGGAATTTCCTCTAATGTGCCACATACCAACGTGAGGGAAAGAAAGACAGTCCACGTGGTGTCAAGATTCAGGGAGCAAATAGTGAGTCCTTAAAGAATGAGTAAACCTATAAATAGCAGAATTAGAAATGCAGTGACATTTCAGGTGAAGAGACTATGTAAGCAATTTCCTGGAGGAAGATGACAACATATTGTCAAATTTAAAAACAGTAAAAATGTAAGAAAAGTACTAAAATGGGGTTTGAGTTGGGTAAAACACAAGTATGCATGCGTAATGAAAAATAAAGCTGATCACCCCCAAATAGCAAGCCCTAGCACAGGTGAGGAGCAGGGCAACAGCTATTTAATTTGAGAAGCAATGGAGAGCTTTCCAGTATGTGGTGCAGGGGGACAGAGAAGATCAGGGTTGTGTCGCAGGAACGTGTATCTGGCAGTGTATGCAGGACACTAGGAAGGCTGCTGAAGGAGGCAGAAGAAACAATTGTCAGGCTATTAGAGCAATCCTGGCAATGGCTGATTCAATTCAAGTCCAATTCAGCAATTTAGTGAATTCCGACATTGAGAGGGGCACAGTGCTGCTGGACATTGTAGGCATACGTGATAAGTCAGTCTGGGCTGCTTTCTGAAGGCAAGGACACATTATATACTTAGCAACTGTTGGGAGAAAAAAGAAAGAAGACAGACCAAGAAGGAGGGATCATGGGAACAGGGAGGGAGAAGAAAAAAGAAGGGAAGAAGAGCAGGCAAGACGGAAGGACAGACTGAGAGAGGTAAGGATTTAACCACATGTTATCTATAACCAAAATGAAAATGCATACATAGTGCAAAAATGAAAAATGATGTAAGAATTATATAAAATAAAAAAGCATTTGTAGTAAAAAATAAAAGTAATAAAATAAAATTACAACAAAAAAAAAATCCACACACCTGCTAATACCTCTGAACATTTTAAAGAATTACATTATTTCCTAGAAAAATGCAAATGATTAAAAGTAATCCATTTGACAGAGACGATCTATGCGTACACATGCCTATGTTCTTCTTTCTGATCCTACAGATAGATATTGGCAGAAAGGGACCACTTACAGCACAGTTCAAATAACCTCCCGCAAGCAAAATCCCTGTCTCCCTGAGTCTAACACAGTAGACTCTGAGAAGCCCCAGCACAGCAAAAACACATCAGGGAAGGAACAAAGACTCTAAATCACTGAGTGGTGCAAAGTCTCCTCCAACCCAACTGGATAGCAGAAAGTTTAGTCTCTATCTAGTGCATTGACAGTGATGCTGCATTAGTTTCTGAATGATGATCAAATGTTCATTGTGTTAAGCTGTTTGAGAATATCAGTCTACTCTGACTGATATGGAAAAACATTTACAAGCACTACCCATCAAATAGACATTGATTTGATTGATGTTATAAGCATGTTCTACTAAGCTTTCAAGAAATTGATCATTTCAAATAATAATTAAAACACCTAGGTTTGTAGTAAATATCTCAATTAATTTTAGAAGGTATCAAACAAAGCCTGACAATGTATGTGCATGTGTTTATGAAATAATATAATTTGTTAAAAGAGCTGTATGTAAATGTTTTATCAATTGAATTGTAAATGTTAGGGTATATAATCCACAACTGTATAAAATTTGATCCAAACAAGAAAGCATGTTACAAAATGATAGAGAAACTTAATATGCTGTTACCCTAAGTAAGAAATATACGGTCATCATTTTAAGAAGACCAAAAGATATTTAATAACACACAAGTATTTTCCAAAAAGACAGCCACATAAGGTTTTTATATCAATATCCTGAAATGATTCTCTCTCTCCCAAATTAATTTTTAACTAATTAAATTCATTAAAAAGAGTACATAATTTAAATTTGAGACATAATAAAGTGACTAAGACATTAATCATCAGAAATGAGCAGAAGACAATATCCAAAGTTATTTATAAAGGGAAAAGTCTGGGTTGAACAAGTGAATTGGATACAGCATATGTTAAAATGCATTACAGTACGTTAGTATTCGAAGTAGTGTGATAAGGGGTTATCTCAAGAAGAGAAAAGGTGATTTTCTTAATGATTGTTATTCACATAAGTAGCTAAAAATTAGAAAAGGAAATAACATCTTTAATCCCACACCTTATTATGTGAATGTTTCTATATAAAAATGCAAAAATGAATAAATCAACCAAATAAATGCACTTACCAATATAGGATGAATATATCTACGATATTCAGGATGGAAAGAACAAGATAAAAGACTAAATAACATAATACTACTTTCTGAAACTTCTTCAAATTAAAAACACGTAATTGAGATAAGACAGAAAATATTATTTTTCCTGCAAAAAATGTTGCAACATACAAGGAATTAATACATTATTGAACTATTATAAAGACCTATTGCTAAGTCTAAAGGTAAACATAAATGCAAAGAATAAATAGACTAAAAAGTAGAAAGTTATTTCACAAAAGGCCTATAAACATGTAAAAACAGCAAAAGAGCAATCATAATAAAATAAATGCAAATTGAAACCATAATGCACGATTTTTCCCTATCCAGATGTCAAGGGCAAAGGAAAAGATAACTGCCAATACTGTCAAGTGTTAGAGAGAAACAGAAACACTTCCAGAGCACTGCAGGTGTAAAAGCTGGCACAGCCTTCCTGAGTGACCATATGTAACACATTTTTAAAAGGACTAAGGATGCTCAGCCTTCTGATTAGCAATTTTTTTCACCTCTGGTAAGTAGTGTTACAGACTGAAGAAATAATTTACAAATACTGTCACAAGGGATTTTCTAGCAACATTGCTTATCTAGTGGGGAAAAAAAAAAGAAACAAATTGAATCCTTAATGATAATGTCATGGTAGTTGAATAAATGTTGGCATATCATATGATGAAATAATATGCCACCATTAAAAAGAATATTGTAAGAATATGTAATGACCTGGAAATATACTCAAGATAAATATTTTAATCTAAAAGACAGAGTTAATGCATATCATAAAATGAAGTGCTCTCATTTGGATGATGGACACGGGCAGAAGCATAAATAAATACACACAGGCACACAAACACAGACAGACAGGCAGACAGACACACACACAGAGACACATACACGTGCAAGCACATTCACCAAACTGGAATCATAATGGGAATTGAGCGAACCATTTTTTTTATAGTTTCTTTTGTTTACATCTATTTTACAATTTTTCTAAAGTGCACAAAATAGTTTTGCAGTTAGGAAAACAAATATGTTATTTTGTTATTTTAAGAACAAAGACACCCAGAAAAGATATTCCAAGGAAACAGCTGTTATATTCTTCTCATATGGTTAAAAATACCTGAAGTGCCTAGGGAAATAATTTAATTCACTGGTGAGCAAGACGCTTCTTCAACTGGATTAAGTAAGGGCACATATGTCCAGTGGTATATCCTGACTTTAAGCCTTTGTGTATTCCTTGGCAAACAGAGAACATTCAACTAGAAGATCCCTGTAGCCCTTTGAGATTCTGTGATTATAAAAATATTTTGGGACCTTCCTGGTGATGTAGGGGTTAAATCTGAGCTCTCTCATGCTATTACCAATGCGGTATAAGTTCCATCCCCAGGTAGGGAGCTACCCACATGGGGCAGCAGACCTCTCCTGTCTTGCCCACTGCTCCCCTCAGCAGTGTATTTCAGTAAATCCACTGCTCTGCTCCCCACTGTCTCCAGTGAATCCTCTTAACCCCTGCATGCCTGGACTACACTCCAGTTCTTCTATGCATCAGTAAATAAATAATTTTTTTTTAATAATTGGCAATTACTTGAACTATAAGCTCCTATGTTCCAATTCACAGATGATGGAAAAATTACACTTCCTCTATCATCATCACATTATAAGGTATGGTTAAGAAAGAGAGCCCAAGACAAAATTTGCCAACTTTTGTCTTTATTGTTCTGGCCAGACTGTAAAGAGAAGAGTGACACACAGGATGAAGGAATCCAGGTGTCTGTGGATGACTAGCTCAGGAAGGAGTGTGTTATACAAAAAGTATTTATATATATATATATATATATATATATATATATATATATGAGGTGAAGCAGATGAACAGAAGGACCAGAAGAACTGTAAGCAATGTGAGTTGTGTGATCACATACTTGATGCTTGATCCTATAAAAAGGGACCTTCTGAGGACAAAAAGGCACTTACTAATAAGTCTGCTGAAACAATAGGTAAAATGGAACTGGTTTAGGAAAAGCCAATATAGCCCAAATATCATTCTGGAATTTGGAAAAAGAGTAATACTCTCCTTAAATAAAAACTAAAAAGAAAGGAAGCGAGTTACATTTGGGTACAAAACCCATTGCTGAGAGGATTCCTTGTTCTCCAAATCCTCACCAACACTCAATGTTTCTAGTCTTTTTGATTTGGGCGAGTCTCACAGGTGTGCGATGGTACCTCATTGTAGGTTTGATTTGCATTTCCCTGAGTATAAATGATGATGCACCTTTTTAAAATTTATTTTTGTTTTTTAAATATTTATTTTTTCACAATATAGGATTTCTCCCCCTAGGTGTGGTCACCATAGTCTTCCCATAGTCCTCTGTCATAGTCCATTGTGCTCTCCCCCCACCTCCTCCTGAAAGTCTCAGAGCTATTGTCTGCTTTCAAGAGTCAGTCTTACAGGTTGTCTTTGTCTGACCCTTTGTTTGATTTCTCTATATTTCACATATAAGTGAAGCCATCCATATTTTTCTTTCTCCTCCTGGCTCATTTCACTTAGGATAATGCATTCCAGTTCAATTTATGTTGCCACAAATGGCATGAATTTTTCTTTTTTCTTTTTTCTTTTTGATTGCTCAGTAGTATTCCATTGTTACATATACCACATCTTCTTGATCCACTCATCTTTTCTGGAGCATTTAGGTTGATTCTGCATCTTGGTTATTGCAAATAGTGCTGTTATAAAAAAAGGGGGTGCAGGTTTGCTTTTGTGTAAGTGTATTTGTGCAATGAGCATTTTTTTCATGTACCTGTCAGCCAGCCATCTGTATACCTTCTTTTCTGAAATCTCTATTCAACTCTTCTGCCCACTGTTTTTACTGGATTGTTTTCTTTTTGTTGAGTTGTATAAGTTCTTTGTAGATTTTGAATATCATCCCCTTACCAGGCTATATGGCATACAAATATTTTCTCCCATTCATTGTCCTTTTCATTTTGCTTTGTTTTAATGATAGTCTTTTGCTTTTTAATTGTCTGTAGGCCTATTTGTATATATTTGCTTCTGTTTCTCTTGCTACCTGAGATGAAAACACACCCTACAAAAACATTGAAGCCAAAGTCATGCAATGTTTTACCTACATTTTCTTTTATGAATTTTATGGTTTTATGAATTACATGTGACTCAAAAATCCATTTTGAGTGAATTTTTGTATATAGGGTGATATAGTGCTGTGGTTTCATTCTTTTGCAGGTTGCTGTCCAATCTTTATAATATCATTTGTTGAAGAGATTTTCTTTTCTCATATATATATATATACATTCCATCATATTCTCATATATATATATATTCTCATATATATATATATGAGAATATACACACAATTAATTCATTTGTCATTGATTGTGGGTTTATTTCTGGGCTCTCAATTCCATTCTATTGATCTGTGTCTGTTTTTATTACAGTGTCATACTGAATGTGATTATTTTTGAAGTTATTATGGATGGAATTATCTTAATTTCTTTTTCTTCTCATTTGTTGTTCATTGTTAAATGCAAGATTTTTATGTTGATTTTATGACCTATTATCCTTATATATTAATTCATTGTGTCTAATAGGTTTTTTTTTGTGGAGTCTTTGGGGTTCCCTAGATATATTAGCATACTGTCTATACTTATAATCAATTTTACTTCATTTCCAACCTGGATTCCTTTATTTCCTGTTGTTTTCTAATTGCTATAGCTAAAACCACCTCTAATATTAAATTAAACAGAAGTGATGACAGAGGGCATCCCCTTGTCTTATTCCTAATCTTAAATTGAAAGCTTTCAGCTTTTCATCATTAAATATTATATGGGTTGTAGGTTTGGGACATATGTCCTTTAATGTGTTGAGGTAAGTTCCTTTTATAATTATCTTGCTAAGAGTTTTTAATCATATATGGATGCTGAATATTATCAATTTTTTTCTGAATCTATTAATATTATGATTTTTATTTCTTTTTTAAGATAATACATGCTATTGATTGATTTACATATATTAAACTATCCTTGCAACCCTAGGCTAAAACCCACTTGAGCACAATGTACATTCCTTGAAATGTATTGTTGAATTAAATTTCCTAGTATTGTTGAGGTTTTTGCTTCATTATTCATCTGAGGTACTGGTCTATATGTTTTAGTGAATATCTTCAGTTTTGGTACTAGGGAAATTTTGGCATCATAAAATTTGGTAGCAATGCTTCCTCTTAGATTTTTAGAAATAATTTGAGTTGTTTCCAAAGCTTAGCTATTGTAAACAGTGCTGCTATAAACATAGGGGTGCAGGTGCTCTTTGGAATTGATGTTTCTGTGTCCTTTGGGTAAATACCTAGGAGTGGAATTGCTGGATCATATGGAAGCTCTATGTTTAGTAGGTCCAGAAATCTCCACACAGCTTTCCACAGTGGTTGGACCAGTTTGCACTCCCACCAACAGTGCAGAAGAGTTCCTTTTTCTCCACACCCTCGCCAACATTTGTTGTTGCTAGTTTTTTTAATATGTGCCATTCTCACTGGTGTAAGATGGTATCTCATGGTAGTTTTGATTTGCATTTCCCTGATGACAAGTGATGTTGAACATTTTTTCATATGCCTGTTGGCCATTTGCATTTCCTCTTCAGAGAAGTTTCTTTTTAGCTCTTCTGCCCATTTTTTGACTGGATTATTTTCTTTGTTGTTGTTGAGTCTCATCAGCTCTTTGCAGATGTGGTACATATATACCATGGAATATTACTCAGCATTCAAAAAAGATAAACACATGCAATTTGCAGCAACATGGATGGCGCTGGAAGGGATCATGCTCAGCGAAATAAGCCAAAAAGAAAAAGAAAAATACCGGATGGTCTCACTCATAGCAGGAATCTAGAAAACTTAAATAAGGGACCAGGAAAATGAATAACTATAAGAAAGTGAAAATCAAAATCAACAAAAAACTATGAACCAGAGACACTTTTAGGGGGGCGGGGGCGGGAGGGGAGGGATTGGGGTCAGAATGGGGGGGCTGCAATTGTTTGGGGAATATAACAATAAAATTTATTAAAAAAAATTAAAAAAATTAAAAAAAAAAGAAATAATTTGAGCAAAATGGACATAAGGTCTTCTTAAAGTTTTGATAGAATTTTCTTTAAAGCCAACTGGCTCCACCCAGATGTGTCAATTTCCATGATTGGGATAAGTTCATGTAATTCTTATGTTTCTCCTTTGTTAGTCCCAGTAAACGATATAGTTATATAAACTTGTTCATTTCTTCAAGGTTGTTGAATTTAGTATAGTTGTTCACAGTGATATCTTAAGATTCTTTGTTTGTCAGTGCCATCTATGATAACGTCAACTCTCATTTTTAATACTGTGTATTAATGTTTTCCCCTTTTTTATTCGTTAGCATAGCTACAGCTTTATCACTTTTGTTTATCTTCTCAAAGATACAAATCTTAATTGATCATACATGATCTTTTTATTTCTTTTTCATGATTTCCATTCTAATTTTTATTATTTTTCTTCTTTCTACTAACTTTAGGTATTATCATAAAAGCAATTATGTCCTTAAGCTCACTGCCTAGGAAGCATTAAAGTCTAAATTCTGTAGAGGTATGTTTTTCCTGGAAGTGTGGCAATCCATCTTATTTCAACATATATATTTTTTTCAGTAATTTGTAAACTAGAAATAGCTATCCAGATTTTTCATAAAGCTTTAAATTGCATTTCATTTCCCTTTCATTAAGAAACCCATCATGATTTGCATTCTGTCCATCTGTCCAAGTTCATTTCATCTCTCTAAGGAATTGACCTGTCTCTTTCTGTTTAGTACATATAATTGTTTTTGATGTCCATGTTAGATCAAGTTTAATTATCAGGTGGCCAACAGTCCCCAATGGTTTAGTTACCTCAAGTTTACTCATTAAGAATATATTCTTATTTAACAAAACATCAGGACTGAAATTATCCTAGCTAGAGTCTTCTATGTAAGTGTTAACAAATCATACACACATTACAGTATGGTTTTGTTCACTAATTACTAATTATACTATGAAAAAGTAAATCAAAATCAAAATTAAGCAATATTATACTTAAAAATGGAGAAAACTACCTTTTTTCTAATTAGGAAAAATTTAAGTTTAATCTTTTTATTCTTTCTTTAATATTTTATATTCCAATAAAATAAGAACAAAGGTTCTTGGTCTTGGACAATGAGAGAATTCCTTATTTCACTAAAGACCTTATTAGACATGGCCCCACTATCTTTCGACCACAAGTGCTAGTTTTAGTCCTTACTTGCACATCTACTCATGAAGGCCTCCTCAATAGGTAGAGTTACCTCACACATTCATTCCTGATATTGACACCTATCATTCTCTTTCCCCCAGTTCACCATTTCGTGTAACTGGGGAGACTTCTCTTTCTCACTTTTTCATGAGAATATTAACTGAAAAGGTCATGAACTCTGGAAATATTTTCTCATTTCTACAATGGTGCAACAGAGGCTCATATCACTTAAGTGCAATATCCAAAACTGTTAGAGAGGTTTAAACATTGGGTTAAATGTTTTTTTGGATAAGGCTGAATCCCCTGTCCAGATGCTTACCTTGTAAAGACCTGAGTGATCACAAACAGTGCCAAGTATAGCACCTAGTACAAACTGGGCCCCCCAATAAATACTTTCTGAATCAACTTAGGTAATATTTTAAGAACAATCAGTATAAGAAAGCAATTTGGCAAAGGAAACTATCAAGGTTAAATGTCAAATACATTCTGAGCTATCTAAGTGGACATGAAGTATGGACAATAGATTTGGATGGACACCAGGGAGGAGCACAGTTGCTTGCCTAATAAGGTCACAGTAACAGACTGCAGGAAAGGAGTCCCGTGGATAGCTAAAAGTGAATGGCAGATGGTTTCTGAAACCTTGAGAACACAGGCAACCATACTCAGGAGAATAAAGAGAATCAGTTCCTTTTGGATATCACCATTTAAGACTTCACTTTGATGTAAGTTGCTCTCAAAAGATGGCACTGGCACAGTTAGCCCTGACTGCCTCATTCTGTTCCAAGGAGCCAGCATTTTGAGGCCAACTTTGTAGACTGTAGTGATGGTGGGGTCATTTTTTCTAATGCAGATTCAGGTATAACTCCCTTTTGATGTGGAAGCAATAAGAATGGCAACCATAATTATGATCCAACCAAAAATTCCCCTTGAATTCTTCAAGAAAATATGCTGATTTTGTGTAGGAAAGCATTTATAATCAATGACATCATTCTTCAAGAACAGAGTTTACAGCAATCAAAAAAGATAAACTCATGCAATTTGCAGCAACATGGATGGAACTGGAAGGGATCATGCTCAGCGAAATAAGCCAGAAAGGAAAGAAAAATACTGGATGGTCTCACTCATAGCAGGGATTTAGAAAACCTAAATAAGAGACCAGGAAAATGACTATAAAAAAAGTAAAAATCAAAATCAACAAGCAACTGCAAACCAGAGACACACTAGGGATGGGAGGAAGAAAGGAGGGATTAGGGTCAAAATAAGGGGAGAGGGGTGAGAATTGTATAGGGAATATAACCAAGATAAAAATGCATACATTGTGCAAAAATGAAAAATGATGTAGAAAATATATAAAATAAAATCAAGAAAAATCAAGAAAGAACAGAGTTTACATTTTCTTTCAAGGTTTGGAAAAAATATTTTACTCATATTATAAGCCATTTTATTTCAACAAAAAATTCAATCCATGTTGCCTCGGAATCATCTAATAGGAGTTCTTATGCTTTCATTTTTTTTAATTTTATTTTTCTATATTATTTGCATTTTAGTTGATGAGAGCATTTCATGCTATATAATTCATACTACACTAAAAGATGAAATAAATGGACTTAAGTTGAAATGACTATCTCCCATATTTCACATTTGTTTGTGAGACTGAGTTCATCATTAACTCTTTTTGTAGACTATTATTTATAGCAAATATTTTCTGAGATCACTTACTCAAGTGAAATACCTTATTGGCACATGTGATTTCTCTTATATTTCCTGAAAACAAAAGACTTGCTAATATTTAATCATCTATTTCTGATAGGATGAGAATCAGCCTTACATTGGGCTGTCTGTTTAAAGAAATGCCTCAGAAGACAATGTTTTATATAAGAAATATGACAATAATCAGTTTCCTCTTTAGTAAAAGAAGGTCAGAGATAGCCAGGGTTAGCAAGTTGCTAATATATACTTGGCCTACTTCTAGTTTTGCTTTAAATTTTGCATTTGTCTTCATGATCCAAGATGGATGCTACAGCTCAGGATCACACCCACAGCAGGGCAGCTGAAGAGATAAAGAAAAGTATGACACCTCCCTCCACTAGCTAAGAAGGCTTCCCTGAACACCCATATAACATTCCTACTTATATCTTAGCCATAAAACTTGGTATCAGTGTCAGACCTCCATCCAAGGAAGGCAGTTTTCAGTAAACACATAGGCAGCCAGGAAAAATAAATGCTACATTTCATGGAAAATGAAGAGAAAATATATTGAGAGACAATTAAGTTTCTAATACATGATCTCTAAAGAGATGCCCATTGTCATCAAGAAGTCATGCTGAATCACTAGGCCAATAGTTGTAGACAGAATCTGAGTTGGGATGAGAAGTCAGTGATCACATGCATAACACCTGCTGAATAAAGAAATGTCTTCCTAATATGTCTTAAATAGATAATAAGTAGTTGATTTGACCCTGTCTGTTCAAGAACTCCATGACTAACTCTTACCCTGTAATTGTTAAATGCTATGCGGTCTGGATGAAATACAATTAGAATGGAAATCAATAGTTGTCAGTCTAGTCATAATTCTGTCCCTCCTTGCTCAGTGACCTGAGTTATTTGCCGTTATTGAGACAGGGTTTCCTCATATATTAAATAGACATAAAATATTTTCTTATTGATCTATTCATTCAAGCCACAGATATTTACTGATTGGTTATTAGATACTAGCCCTGAACAGGATAAAGAGGCAAATAAAATACAGTAATGCTTTCTTGGAGCTTAGCAGAGAAGATAGATACTAAAAATTACTCACAAATTAAAAGCTTTTTTTTTTTTTTTTACAAATTATAAGGAAAAGACACGGTACAATAAAATATAATGAAAACCATTAGCTTAACTCACAAAGTCTTTGTAAGTCCAATATACAATGCGTGACTGTTGGGTCCTTGTTACCTTGTTAGCTAATGAGTGTTCAAATCTAATCTCAAGTCGGAGAAGTGAAAACATCCACAACTGGATAAAGCACAGCATTAACTCTAAGGTAGTAAATACTGACACCATGTACTGCATTGAATTGTACTGCATTTAATATACTAATTTGAATGGTTGTATCTATTTGCAGGAGAATGGAAAGTAAAGGAGGGTTTGAAATAGAATGTCACATTTATACCAGGTCTTTAAGAATGAAGAGGATTAAAGAAAAAAAGAAGGGAAGGAGAGGGATTCTCAACTGCAGGAAGCTTGATATGATACAGACCTACTGTGCCTTGGCTCACCACAGACATGGGAAGCCATGACATCTGTCCTCTCCCAGCTCCCTCAACCTCAGGGCTCTGCCCACTTCATTCCTTACTATGCTCCTCTTTCATTTTATAAAGAGTTAATGCCCTCAAATGTCTCCTTCCCTGTTCCTTTCAGAAAAGAACAAATTGGATCTAATCTATTCACATTGTGAAGTACATGATAAACCCAACTTGAAAACTCTTCAACGGTGCAGTCTACAAAGATTTTAAAATAGAAAAAGGAGGCCTAACAAAATCAATGTTAGTTTGAAATTAAGTGCGGAAAACTTCAAGCCAATTAAAAAATAAAAATTATTATTTTATTTGTTTATTCTCACCTAAAATCACTACAAATCTTATGACTTATTAAAGCAAAACATAAGAAACACACAGCAACTGAATAAAAATCAGACAGTTCAATTACAGTTACAGAACCCAATAAAATGTTAAAACTATTACCAAAGATAATTAAACCCAATTTACTTAGCACTAAACTAAGTAGTAGTGGGGCATGAGTATGTGGCTGTACATTATTTTTTGTAACTTATAAGAATTAAGTATTACATAATTTATTAAAGTCAAGGTTTATATCCACTCTGCCAATTTTTTTGAGAAAAATATGGGGGAAAAAAGCACATACAAAATAAGGTATTCATACATCCCAGTATGATAAGAGTAGCCTAAATAAATAGATTTAAAAACACAATATAACCAGGGAGTACCCAAATGAAGTTAGTAAAGTCAAAACCAGGGAAAAGATTTCAGTTGAATAATGGGGGATTATATAGGAATCTAAAGCTTAGCCTGCTAAGAAAAACTGAAATTCCAGGTCATGTCCAGTAAATATTAAAGAGATACTGAAGCTCTAGAATTTAAGACATCAGCATTAGGGTAGAAGAAAAATGCTTGAAAGGCAATGGGCTTTTGTCTGTGACCCCAAAATTACATTCACATAGATCTTCTCCCTCCATGAGACGTTAGCAGTATCTTGTTAGAATCATTGACTGAGTCCTTGCTTATATCCCTCATTATACTTTAAGGTGTTGACAAAAATGCATGATACAGAATATGTCAGACACCAGGGACACCAGACACCAGAGCAGGTATTGGCCACAACTGAACTATGTTTACATCTAGGCCACTGCATCAGAGCTAGAATGTATTTACCATTATTTCAGATGATGTCCAGGAATCTGAACAGGTGTTGCTTGCAGCAACCAATTTATTAAATTATTGGAATAAGACTTCAATCAAATATCAGCTGGACATAGAGAAATATATCGATCACTTTACATTCTACAAATTCTACAACACCTTCATGCCAATACACAATATGCTTCAGATGGCATTTTTTTTCAGTATCACTCATTTGGTATAGACTGTATTGTTGAATTTATAAGTGAGTAGAACAGATTGTGACCAAACAATATCACAAACCAAGGACAACTGGGCATAATCACTATTTCTACAAAATATTTTTCTTTTGTCTTGAAGGTCCTCACAGAGATCAGAATAGCGATTATTTAGAGAAATAAAAAATCCTATAGCGAATCAAAATGGGTAGTGATGGTATTGCTCTGAATGTTTAGGTAACAATGGTAGAAGAAGAAATACATTACAAAGTTTTTCTGAAACTCAGTAAAGGCAACAATCTAATTATAATATATTATATAATTATGCCTAAAGATGGGTAGTTCAGAGATTTTTTGATATCTATTAATTGATGCATGCATTCACTCATTTATATAGTTAGTGAATTTACTTCTACAGAAGTGGATTTACTTTATTCCTGTTTATTCCCTTCTATTTCTGAGAGAATCATCTGGGCTGAGTATAGTAATTCACTAGGGCAAAAATGATAATGATTTTGATAGAATTAAATATCATGTCCTAATTAGAATTCCTTGTTAGTATACCTTTATACACTATCTGCTAATTATTGGTTGTTTTATTTAAAAAGAGTATCCAGAAATTATTTTGTGAGGATGCTATGATGATGCATAGGCAGTATCTCTTATCTCTTCTTTGAAACCATTTGGGTTTGGGTACCTTATTTTGGTCTCATTCCAGAAATACATTGTTTTCTTAATTGGTATGCTAGCATTCTCTTGGCATGGTTCCTGCATGCAAGGCCTATTTGCTTTTCATATCTGAGATTTCTATTTTTATATTCATCAGATCTGATAACTGAATTTTGTTTCATTGTTATTTGTACTTTCTGCTTGGTTTTGTTAGGCACCACTCAAGTTTCTGTTTTTAATCTTATTTCTTCTGTTTCTTTCTTTTTTTCCTCTTTATGTAACTTCATTTTTATAACAAACTGATTGTCATTGAATTTTTCTCTGCTAGTATTATCATTCAAATATTCTTGAATTTTAACTTGTATAAATTTTTAAAGTATACCTGGTTAATGAATTATTTATAGATCACTATTTAGTTAGAAGTTTCATTGCCCAGCTACCCCTTGATGAATCTAGTGGTGAATTTGTCATTAATAGGTACTATGCATCTCAACTGCATGATAATCTCAGCAGGAACTGAATTACCTGCCAATAGGCTAGTACCTAGGGTATGAGAGCTTTTAAAAATCTAGAAAAAATTAATAAAGGATTTTAGAAACATCAGCAGGCTTCCTGAACTAGAATACCAGGCCAGCATCAGCAACACTTAATACAAACAAATGAAAACATTAACAAATAACATAGTACATGCAGGACACAGCAGGAATTAAAACAAATATCAAGTTGAAGATAAGAAAGCATTTTTTTAGCACAAAAGAATAACAATTCAAGAATGGATCAGAGCAAAACATGACTTGAAAAGTTTTTCCACACTATTTTAAAGAAAGGAAAAAGGATATGCACATTATTTAACATGAGAAAGGGATGCGTTTTTACAAATAAAAATAAGCAACACAACTGTCAGGATACTCATTGGAAGCAGCAAAAAGTACAATAAGAAAAGCAGGAAAACTACAGAATAAAGAAAGGAAAACACCAAACATTGTATCATGGAGAAGAACATGGCTCTCTCACTTGTGAATATTACAAATTCTAGTAAAAATACAAATTTAATCATAATTACATACATCACATACATCTCTGTTTTCATGAAGGATTTCAGGCAAAATTTTATATTTCATTTTTGTGTTAAATATCATGACTCTTCCAGTCATTAGTTCCATTTTCCATTTCCATTTATATTGTTTTCACCTATATACTATTAAGAATAGCTTTATGCAGTTTACATTTTTGTTGCTATATTTTGTTGCTCTCAATAAAATATCTTTTTCTTTTATTTTCTAGTAGATTTTTGCTTTTGAATATGTAACTTATAAATATCTTGATATACTAAACTCCTTGTAAAACCCAGTATTTTAGCTCATTATTTTACACTAATTTTATATATTTTTATTAAATCTTTGAATATTTATTCTCATTAGTTTTTCCATGTTTTACTCTAACAATTAAAATAATAAAAATAATTAAATAAGAATTATGAAGCTCAAAATGTCTTCATGTTCCTGCTTGCAGAATGAATGCCTAGAATCTTATTCTGCAAAACTTTTAACATACAGCAACTTTAGTACTTATATAAAAATGTATATTATCAAGATGAATTTTTGCTGTCAACATGGTTAAATTTTACCAAATGATGTTGAATTAGAATGTGTTTTTCCATTTATAGAAGCGTATTAATTATTACATGGGTAAATTAGAGATTTTTTTAATTAACTATATTTGAAGGATTTTAGAAATTGAACAATCCCATTAAAATCTAATCAGCATTGTTATTTGCTTGTCATTGATAAATTGAAAAAGCAAGCTTTAGTTTTGGAAAAAGTAAACTGATGACAATGGAAAAAAAATGAAATAAGGTAAAATCAGCTTGAATCATGTTACAAAACTGTAACCAATACTAGAATTTAATATAAAAATGAAAGTATATAACAAACACAAAATATTATAATAGTAACACAAAGTAGAGGCAAAATTGGATAATGTAAGATAAGTAATGAAACTGTCATAGAGAAATATATTGATAAAATCTGATACAATTAAATAAGAATAAAATTATTTATCCTGAAAATGGGCCACCAACCCAAAGAACTCTCAAGGATCTGAGTTAACTCTCTCTTTTTCTGACAGACCAGTACTAGCCTTATTAGTTAAAGGAATGAATTATTTTTTTATTTCTAAAGAATAAAAACAAGTATCTTCTGTAATATCATTATTATATGTGCCTATGTCTTGTGTTTTCCTTTGTGGTGTGTGTGTGTGTGTGTGTGTGTGTGTGAGAGAGAGAGAGAGAGAGAGAGAGAGAGACTGAACCACATGCTCATGTGTCTGGTTGAGTAACTAAACTCCTATCAGCTTTTATGTTTCTGAAGGTCTTGCTGAAATTGAGATCATAATTTATACTGAGAGCTTTACTTGTTGTTCTTTAAATGTCCTCTTCATCTAACTGATCGTCATCTCCAATTTTATCTTCCTAAGTGGATATTCTATAGTACTAACTTGACATACACTACAATGTTCATATTAGCAGTTTGTTCCAAAAGGAAATAAGCATTTATACATTTGGAGTAAAGCAGACATATCCTGTGTTCTGGATAACCTACAGTATCCAGTATCCTACAGTATACTACAGTATTTGTTGTCATCAGATGGTGATAGCTATGCTGTAAATACTTCCCTTCCGCTCACTACACATTAATGTAATAGTGAAAATAGGGGTTAACAACAAGGAAATGTCCTGTGAGCCAATCAAGGTACACTGACACTGACCTCTGAAGGAACTGGAAGGTAGGTGAGTGCCGCCGAGAGGACAGGAGTCTCTCTGTAAATGAAGGTTCATCTGCTACAAAATGAATAAATGGTTTGCAAAAATACAGAGAAAAGATACTAAAAGCTTCCCCTGTTCCATACTTCATCTTTGTTGGCAGATTTTTCATTGCTACTTAATTACTTATTCAATTAATATTTAAAAATATATATTAACGATAAAAGAGTGAAAGATTTTCCACATAAATAGGAATATTGGAGAAAAGTTAGACAAATGCTAGAAGTGAGCAGAGGATGAAGAAAACAATAAGAACTAGTTCACCAAGACAGGAATTCTTGAGCTGATCTGACCTGCTGAAATATCTCCTCATTTCTCCTGCTGCAGGGTAAGACCCCCTCTGGGCAGGGGTTCTGTCCACAGACCTAGCACATCAAAAATGGTTGAGCACCTGCTATTTCTCAGGCACTATTCTAGAAGTTCTAGCTACCTATCAGTGAAATAAATAAACATGCTTGACCTCATGAGCTTTATTTTTCTAGAACTTGGAGACACACAACAGACATCAGTAGATTACACAGTAGGTGGAAAGACTGGAGATGCTATGGGGAAAATTTCATCAGGCTGGATACAATGAAAAAGGAGCTTCAAGTAAGATTCCATGGGGAGGTGATATTTGGACCAAGATTTGAAGGTGTTGAGGGAATAAGCAGTGTACTATCAGAAGAAAGGATAATTAACTTTCAATTTAGGGTTTAAGGTTGCAAAGTTAATTTTATTAATTGTTAAAGCAAAATGGCTCTTATACTTAGAAAATCAGAGTGCAAAATGTTTTGAAGGAAACCCCTTTTTAAAAGTCATAGTAAAAAGATATATTAAAACATGTCTTAAACCCGATTCCCTTTCCTTGGATAAACGAATGCACTTCATGTAAGTACATTTTTTTCAACTGCATCAAGTATTTTTAAATGATATCTACACTGAGGTGTGTGATATATGAAAATATTCTCCTCACAAGGCTTGGTACATAACACATATTAAATAAAAGTGAGTTATTCATTCATACAACAACTGTTTATAGTATGATAATAATGACCATGAACCAAAACCACTTTATTCTATTCGTGGCAAATTGAACTTTTTCTTTTTCAGTGGAAAAAAAATTAAATAGCTTTAGAATTACCTAGATTCCTAGCATGACCATTACATAACTTAAGATCCATTATCTTGTCATGTTTTAAATGTACTATTCAGGACTTTATCATTAATTACTTAAATTTATTTTCATTCTAATACTGTTCCAACTAGGATACAGTATTATTCACTATGAAAAGAACCATTCATTAATTCATTTATTTAATCAGCTTTTATGCATTCTACCAATATTCATCAATGACCTGTACCTCACCTGGTCCCACAGTGGTACCTGTGATCATCCTGTTGTCTCTAATCTATTCAATCCTCTATTCTTCTGGAAATTATTATCCATAATCTTCTAACTGGGAAGATTAGTTATGCAAGTGTGGATGCCCCAATGGACAAAGACAATTATGACCAGGCCTTCAAATCCAATCTACGGCAGCACCTCTGCCAGAGCCCATTAGTCAGTCACGGTTCCCCACATTCAGGAGAAGGCAATGAAACTCCTTTTTTGATAGTGAAGTATCACTGAGTTTGCACACTAGCTTAAAAAACTGCTAGCCTGACCTCTAGACACACATTCTTTATATTCCTCTCACATACAAAATACACTCATCCCTGAGAACCGTAGAACTTGCAGCACAGCACAACTTCCTTCAAGCAGTACTGAGAGAAGACCAGACTACAGCAGGCTTCCTGCAGCATAAGCTGTGTCCCCAGGATGACCCCAGCCCTCTATTAAAATGCCTGTCTGAGACGGCTTAAGCCTTCCGGGAGAAAATTCTACTTGTTCTAGCCAACACCTGACTCCTAACCTCTCCTTCTTAGAGCATTTACTCTAAATAACTTACTATTTGGAAACCTTCTTCTGTATCTACAGATAAACAATGCATTTTCATTTTAAATATATATCCATTTATTAAATACACATTTAAATATATATGTACATATGTGTGTGGATGGAATGAAAGATCAGATAGATAGATAGATAGATAGATAGATAGATAGATAGATAGAGAGATAGAGATATAGAATGATAGAAAGACAGATTTCCTACAACTCAGGAGTATCTTTCTCAAGGACCTAAAAGTTGTTTCTTTTAAATTTAATCATCAGGAAGGATAGTATCTGTCTCCCAGTCTCTGTGGGAGGTAGAGAATTCTAACTTCAATAATTGCCAGCCCAGCAGCACAGCTGACCCAACTGCATTTATGCTGACCGACTCTGTAAGTTTTCACTTGTGTCCCCAGCTCTCTCCCTCCCTAATCCCTCAATCTCCCATTACAACACCAGTCACCTATGCACACACTGGAAAGCAGCTCAGCTCTTTCCCCAGTATCAGTCGTTACCAAACAAAATCTGTTTTCAACACTTCAACTAATGGTTGGCCTTGTTAAAGTCACATCATATTACAAACTCAAAGCCCTGTCCTTTAAATCAGGCCCAGATACAATAAGGCATTTAGAATATGGTACCTTCCATATTCCATTTCTCAATTTGAAGAACTATAAATTAAAAAGAAAAATTCTGTTATGGGTTCATACCCAAAATGCTCATATGAAGAGACCTAGATAATTGCTATGGGCATGGTATAGAAGTTTTCAGAGCAAAGCAATCCTGATTCAGCTGGGCACAGAATGCCCTTTCCCTGATTAAGGTGTAGTCCTACTCAAAGAAAGTAGTTTCACTCTGGCTTTCAATTCTACATCTTGGACTTTTACTCACATCTTCTTATTTCATCCTGTGAGTCAACCTTTCTTTTTTCATAAGAAACAGTCTGTTTGAAACCAAGTAGAAGTCTTTGCTGGTTCTTGCCTATAAAGAGTTGGGAAAGGTAGTGTCCAAAGTTCTCTTTTTCACCTTGTACTGTATTTGACTTTTGATATAAATTGATTTTTTAAAATACCCTTAATAACATTGTGTATTTCCTGTGTATAAATTTATAATGTGCTCCATCAAACAAAACTTACATCCACAATTCAGTTATAAAGTATTCCCTCTCTTACATTGGATTCCCTGGGAGGTTTCTGGGGGTACAATATTTTTAAGGGTCTTTGCAAGTAAAACACATGTAAGCAATAAATATCCAAAGTGTCAATGGATTCCTTGTTGAATTCTTTCAAATTTTTAAGGAGTAAGTTCTCTACCAGAAGCAGAGGAAACACTTCCTAATTCACTCTATGAGACTATTTATTAACTTGAAAGGGTTTATGAAATATCTACTTAAATCTTTCTAAAGCTTTAGCAAAGCATTTTATAGTCACACCCTCAGCTTATTTTTAGCTTAAGAAATATTTCTGATAGCCTCCCAGACTTTTATTTTCCCTGAGGTCCTTTTGTACTTTGAAATAAGTAAATAAACATTTGGAAATCTGGGGCTTCCCATTTCTGGTCTAACAACAAGAGGTTGGGAAGGCAAATCTACCCTAACAAAAAGCTTAACAAATTGAAAATCAACAACTCTTCTTAGATCCATAGGAGTGAGATCATTGGGCATACCACTGCCCTCAAAATTGGAGAGCCCAACATGTTGATACAGCAAATCGTAACTCAGACGGAGAACAAAAGTTGAAACTTCAAGGGGTACTAGTGCTGAGGTAGAGAAATCTAACTGCATCTGGAAACTTGCTGGAGGTTCAGTATGGACAGGTCTGAGAGATAAAAACATCAGAGTGACATAGTCATGAGTGGTGGCATATTTGTATGAGTTTTCCCTGATTTTCACAGTAAATATTGAAAGACTAATTAATAAAGTTCCAAATCAGAAAGTACAATATCTGGATGGGTTCCTTGCTGAATTCTTTCAAATATTTAAGGAGTTAGTTCTCTATCAGAAGCAGAGGAAGTACTTCCTAATTCATTCTATGAGGCTAGCATTACACTAATGTCAAAACCAGACAAAGACTTTACAAGAAAACTACAGAACAAAACTTTCATGAAAATAGATGTAAAAGCCCTCAACTAAATATTAGTAAATAAAACCCAACAATGTATAAAATAGTATACATCATCACTAAGTGGAACATGCCCAGACATGCAAGGTTAGTTCAATATTTGAAAATCAGTTAATGCAATCAATCTTACGAATAAGCAGAAAAAGGAAAAAAATCACATGATCAAATCAATAGACATAGAACAAGCATTTTACAAAACCCAATGCCCATTTATGACAAAATTGTTAAATAAACTAGGGTTAGAGGGGAACTTCTTCAAGTTGATAAAGAATATCTACAGCTAAATATTTAATGATAAGAAACTGAAAGCTTTCTTACTAATATAAAGACCACTACATCATTAACTTTCAGCATCATATTCAAAGTCCTTATCAATGCAATTGGCAAATAAATAAATGTATGTTTTTTGAAAATGAATAAAAGGAAAGAAGATAAAATATTATTATACAGATTGATAAGGAAGACTTAAAACTATCTTTATTTCCAGCTGATGATTGCCTATGTAGAAATTCTGAAAGAATCAACAAAAGAAAAAAAAAGTCATCCAAATTTAATAATTGTAATAAGGTTGCAGGATCCAAGGTTAATATATAAAAATCCTACATATCAGCAATAAATAAGTTCAATTGAAAATTAAAAATATTCCATTTATATTCATACCCCCAAAGTGAAATACTTCACTATAAATACTATAAAATGTTAGATTAAAAATCTATATCAGGAAAACTATAAGACTCCAATAACTCAACAGATAACTAAATTAGTGGAGAAACATTCAATGTTCTTGATAGAAGTCTCAACATTATTAAGATGTCAGTCATTTCCAAGACTGACTCAAACACCAGATTCAATAAAATCCCAAAAATCCCAATGAAAACTCCATGAAGAGTTTTCTGGCTATAGAGAAACTGACTCTAAACTTTATTGGCAAATAAATGACTCAGAATAGCCAACACAATATTAAAGAAAAACAAATTTTCTAGATAGACATCACTCGATGTCAAGATATGATGATTCAACAGTAATCCAGATGGTGTGGGATTAACAAAAGAATGGATAAATGGAGAAATTAAATAGAGAGTCCAAAAGTAAACCAATATAAATATAATCAGCTCATCTTTGACAATGGAGCAAAATAATACAATAGAGAAAGATTATCTTTTCAACAAATGGTGCTGGAATAACTGGGCAATCACAAGTAAAAAAAAAAAAAAAACTAGACACATAGACACAGATCTTAAACTCATAAGAAAATTAAATCAAAATGAAGCACAGACCTAAATCCTTGTTCTGTAAAATGTAGAACTACACAACTTATAGAAGATGACACAGGAGAATATCTAGAATACATTAGAATCGGCCATAATTTTTAAGTACAATGCCAAGGGCACAATATATGCAAAAAGAATTGATAAACTGGATGTTATTAACATTAAAAATGTCTGCACTGTGACAGACACTATTGATAGAATGAAGACAAGCCAGACTCGGTGAAGATATTTGCTAAATACATGTTAGATAAAGGACTGTTATCCAAAATGAACAAACTCTTAAACAGAAAGGACATAAACAATATGATTTTAAAAAGGACCAAGACCTTAACTGATTACTCACCAAGGAAGAAATTTATAAGGCAAGTAAGCATATGAAAAGACGTTCCACACCATATGTCATCAGAAAATGCAAATTTTTAGAAAACAAGGAGATACAACTACATACCTATTAGAATAACCAAAATCTGAAACACTGACACCAATAACTAGATGAGGATGTGGAACAATAGGAACTTTTCATTAACTGCTGCTAGAAATACAAAATGGTATAACTAGTTTGGTAGTTTCTTCAAACAGTAAACTGATTATATGATTCAGCAATTCTGTTCATTAGTGTTTATCAAAAAAATATGAAAAAAGTATATCTACAACAAGCCTGCAAATGGATGTCTACAGAAGTTTGGCTCATAATTTTCAAAACCTGAAGCATCCCAGATGTCTTTCACTGGTGGAATGACTGAATAAACTGTGGTATGTCCAGGCAATGGAATATTATTCAACGATAAAAAAGAAATGAGTAATCCAGTGCTGAAAAGTCTTGGAGAAACCAAAGAATTCTATTTGAAAAGGCTACAAAGCGCATGAATCACACAAGTTTATGTTCTAAAAAGGGAGGTAGTGGAAAGATGTGGTTGCCAGAGGTTGGGTTTAAGGGAGGAATGAATAAACAAAGCACAGAAGAATTTTACGGCAATGAGGCTACTATTATGACATTGAAATGAAAGCTACAAGTCATTTTCATGTTTATTCAAATCCACAGCATATATAACAGAGAGAATGAATCTTTTTATAAACTATGGAATCTAGGTAAACACAGTTTATCAGTGTTGGTTCATCAGTTGTACAAATGCGCTGCTGGAGTCTTGAATGCTGATAATGGGAGAGGCATAAGGCATATGGAAAATATCTCTGTCCTACACTCAGTTTTGCTATGATCTTAAAACTTTTCTAAAAACAGTTTACTAAAGACAACTTTTGCTGAGAGAGACAGGAGAATAGAAACAGTTGTGGTGTTATTCTTTAGTCCATCAAGTTCTGACTCTTTTATATTTCTTCTAAACCTTGCTTGAAAATATACTTTTCATGTTTTTGTTTCTGGTTTTTGCCTCTCTCTCTGTTTCCTTCCTGTATCCGCTTATGCACCACTAAAAGAAATGAGTGGATACTTTCAAATACGTCATAACAATTTCCTTAGGCAAAACCATTGGTTAATGTAGGTTAATACTATATTTTCTACATCAAAAAAGTTTTGTGAAAGTTTTGTGAAAATTCCTGCCACTATATAATAAGGGTCCTTTGCTTTTTCACCCTCTAATATCAATTTCCACACTGTCCTGAAAGCGTTGACTCCCAATCTTTCTGAGATCCTTCTAGATTTTCTAAAATCTCAAGTTCCTTCTTGGGTTAACTGTCATATTAACTTGCATAACTAACATTAAAGGACATTTCAACTTATTCCAAGTGCCCCATTCCAAAGGCACAGGGATGTCACCAGGCCAAGATGGGGTGGCTTTGGAAGTAATGAGGGAAGACAGCTTAAGAAATCTGCCTCAGTTCCTCCCCGGTGGCACAGCAGATTGAGCACAGTGCTGTGGAGCTGTCCACAGCCTCTGTAGCACGGGTTCAACTCCCGGCCGGCCAGGGAGATGCCCACATGGCGCAGCAGACCTCTTCTGTCTAGCCCGCTGCTCCCCTCAGCAGTGTATTTCAGTCAGTCTGCCTGTTCTGTTCCCCACTCTGTCTCTGGTGAATCCTCACACGCTCCTGCACATCTGGCCTGTACCCCAGTTCTTATATTAATTTAAAAAAAAAGAAATCCACCTTTTAAGTTTTTTGCAACATCAGAACCCTAATTATGGTACTAATGTTTTGTTCAAAAATTCATAATAATTAACAATGTAAAATAATTACTCCGGAGCCTCCCTGGTGGCACAAGGGGTTAAGATGCAACCTGTGAAGCTATTGGCAGCCACTGCAGCACGAGTTCAATCCCCGCCCAGGGAGCTCTCCTGACTCACCCTCTGCTTTCCTCAGCAGTGTATTTCAGTCTCCACTCTGTCTCTGGTGAATCTTCTCACACACAATGCCCCCAGGCCTGTACCCCAGTTCTTGTATGAATAAATAATCTTTTAAAAATAATAATAATTATTCCATATGGCCATAGACTTTGTAGGACAAGGTTCAATGAGATGGACTGATCTCTGTCTCATCAAGTCTAGGGTCTCTGATGAGTAGACACAAAAGTGAGAGTGACACAATGACTGGAGACTGGAATTATGTAAGATTTATTTATTCAAAGCAAAGGGTAAGTTTAAGAAGTTAAATAAGAAAATAAAGTATTTTAAGAGATTTTTCTATAGCTAAAAGATACACTTATTTAGAAAGGTTTTTAAGAATGAATGCTATTGAAGTTCATAATACATAATGTCTTCTATAGATGTTTTATAAAGTATCCAGACATATTCTTTAAAGAGCCATTTCTCAAACTTAATCTCAAAAAATATTGATGATACAATTTTCAACCCAACTTTTTAAATAGATTCCAGTAAGGAGCTAACACTTCAGGTACTTATCAGAAGGGCAATCTGGCATTTCATGATGAAAAAGAAGCAAACTCCAAAAGAAGGAAGGAATGATTTACCTCTTCCTTCCCTTTTCTCTCTCCAAAACAGAAGTTGTTTCTGTCAAATCCCAGGAGCTAAGGAAGGAGGCAATTATAGTGTTCGCTGGAAATGAGAAAGTATAGGAGTTCCTTAAGCAAGGCCCTAATGAGGTGAAGATGCACTAGATGTGTGTGGTTTACCAATGACCAGGAACTGGAAGGAGGCGGTACCAGAGGCAGCATGGCTACTTAGGCGCCAAGGGCAGTAGCACAGGAATGTCACCAGAACCACGAGCTGGGGTGGCTTTGGGAGGAATAAGGAAATAAAGCTCAAAAGGTTGTTTCATGTACAGAACAAAAGAATCCACGGATTGAGCAAATCCGATTGGATTTGCTCAACAGTAATTCCTCAGACAATGGTGTATGTCCTGAAAGATGTCTTTTGAGCAAAAGGAAAGCCAGTGGAGAAAAAGTAGAGTTACATATTGGTGTTGGAAGCAGACTGTTTTGTTAGCTTCTTTCCACATTTGAAGACTTTCTAATGATCTGCTACATAAAAAAGCTGACCTTTGAGATTCAAAAAAAAGTTAAATAGTCCCTTCCTCATTCAATTCTGCCTTTGGTCTCACTCCCTGAAATAGCTCAAAGACAATTTAATCAGTTTTGGTTAATTAATTCAAGTTCAAAACACTAGGTTCAGTTGTTGCTCCCAATTAGTAAATCAGATAGACCATGAGCTGTAGGTTCTATTCTATGTCCAGGTAGATTAGAGTGCACAATAATGGACATTTACAGACACTCATTTGAAGCACCTAACTGCCAAGACACTTCCCCTTGGTATAAAAGACAATTTAAAGTAAATTTAATTAATTTGGGGTCTTCATTTCCCAAAGAAAAAAATCAAACACACTGACTACAAAACTGATACTTGACGACATAAGGCCATGATTTTTTTCTTCCTTCTTGAAATGTTAGTGAAATTAAGAAAAGTAACATTGGAGACCTCAAGCATCACTATTCTGCTGCTACTGCTGCTGATGGTGATGACGACAATCACCGTGGTGATGGTCACAGTGCTGGTGAAGATTGATTTCAGAGTGCCAAATGTAAGTGTTAGGAATCCAGCGATGTTTAACAAATTGTATTGTCAGCAGTGACTCACATTAATGGAGTCATTATCAGAAAATTGCATATAATTCCTGTTATTGCAAGTCCTCAGGATAATATGGCTGTTCTGCTAGGAGATTTAGAAGCTGCATGCCCTGTGTAATTTTGGAAATTGCCCTGATACAGCTCCTGTGGATACAGAGGTCAGAGCAGGCCCATCACACGTGCCTGTGCTCCTCGGGACAGCACTGAGGCAGGCGCCTGCCTGATGGGCAGCAGGGCTGGATCTTATTCTTTAACAACCACAGCTCTCAGCGTTCAGTATACCCCAGTCTCTCACTTGCATTTAACAATGCAGATGGAATCACATGCTCGTTTTACTCTAATTATGCTTTAGAAAATGGCTCCATTTCAAAAATTAAAAAGTCAAAAATTACCTGCCACCAGGTCTTTAGCAGGAGAATGGTCAACCCTCACAGGCTTCTTTCTTGTCAGCACCAGGCTTTCTGGCTCTGCCATCAGGCACTGAGCTCTGGCGATCTCTTAGAATCATTTTTTTTTTCTCTTTCTGAGATAGTATCTCCCTTTAGATAAATTCTGGTTGCAATATTTTACTATTTTTAATCTTCCAGGAGGGAAGCAGTAATGCCCTTCTTCCTGTCCTTCACACCGATTTGTCTTTGCTTCTCATTATACAGAGTCTGCTTAAGTCGTGGTGCCTGCTGCCAGTTCTATTAAACTGCAGAAGGAACTGCCAGGCCACAATTTATGCTGCAATATCATAAAATTAACTTTCATGCAGAAATCCCCCCCCACATCTTACTCATTTTTATGCTTAAGAAATCCTGATGATTTCTGTTAGAAGGATTAGTTGTCTTTTTCTCTGAAATTGACAAATTGGGCAGAATTTTGGTTTTAAGAGTTTTTAAAAAAGTAGAATACAAGCTTCATTCAGATTTTCTCCCTAATAACTACAAAATTCTTACTACCTCATTTCACTAGATTTAAAGCAGAAGTGCATGCCACAGAGCGTGGTATGGGTGAGACTTAGATGGAAAATGACGGTCTTTCACCCAGATCTTGAATCACAGCTCTCCATCCCTCATGCAAGCCTCCCTGCTCTTCGCTACTCCTGCAGACCTGGTAAAAACAGTTCCCTCATTAATGGGGACTTGGGTGCTGTGTGCTGTGCCACTTCCTATCACAGGCAAAGGAAACCAAACATTAGCAGGTGTCCCTAACTATCTTTTACTCCCTTTTCCCAGCAGCTAGCAGGCTCAAGGCTGGAACTGCAGCTCAGGAAGCTGAGGCCTTAAACTCTGAGTGATGCACCAGGAAGACCTTCTGGGTCCACACCTTGGAAAGGGTTAGAGGAGTAAACCGTGGCAGCTTCAGGATTTTACTTTTCCTATTGAAACTTTTATCTCAACCCTCAAAAAATTACAGTGCACTTCCTCGACCTTTCTTTTTTCCCTCCACTTTTCTTTCCTCTTAATCAAATAACATGTTCTCTATCTGCATACAGTATGCAAAAGTATGTTGTCACCAAAGGGGTTTCAAGGAAGAGAATTCTGATATTACAGATTTCAGTAAAAACAAAATGATACTTTTTATAAACAAGCATATTATTTCAAACTTAGAGTTTTTCTTGAGCTGTGAAGAAAAAAATATCATTTAATCTTGCAAATTTTATATATAGATACCTTCTGATGTTGCAGGTTGGAGTAGAGCAGGGGAACCTAATGTGAGATGTCATCTACATAGCTAGCACTTACTTCTAATACAAGTTTCATGGTAAATGATGACTATTGCAAAACTGAGATTGTATTTCCAATTTGTATCATTCTATATTTTTTCTGAACAGTGTAAGAATATTTACCTATAAAAATATTAAATGGGATATAGTTAGGGTTGTAAGTTTTTCACATTGTAGACTGACTTGGGAAGTAAACTTTTCATTATCAGGAGTTTAAAAGTGTAATTGAATATGATGTAATTACTAACCTGCTTAGCAGGTAATATTCTATCACATTGTGAGAAAGACCCATAAAACATTTACCCCATAACAAGGAAGAAATAGTACCATGTGGCACTAATCATATGACTTTTCTTATTACATAATATCACACTTAGTCAATACAGATCATAGTTCATGTACAAAGGAAAAGCATAAAAAATAAACTCCCCGGTGGTGCAGTAGTTGAGCGCTGGGCTATGAAGCTGCCCCGCAGCCCCTGCAGCGCTGGTTCAATCCCCGGCCACTGGATGAGGGTCCCACATGGCATGACAGACCTCTCCTGCCACACCCGTGTTCCCCTCAGCAGTGTAGTTCATCAGTCTTCCTGTTCTTCTCCCCGCTCTGGCTCTGGTGAATTCTCTCACCCTCCCACGCTTCTGACTGTACCCAGTGCTTTATAAATAAATAAATAAAATTTAAAAAAAAATAAACTATGAAGAGAATGAATATGAGAGGTTATCAGCCAGCATACAAATCCTAGTACCTATCAGCTAAGAATGTGACCCCAACTTAAAAGAAATGTAGCAAGTGTGCATTATGTATAATTCGCAAAAGGAATTGCTTCAAACAATCTTGTGCCATTCTTATGTATTACAAAAACCTGTCCCTGAGCTGAGTTTTGATCAGATTCTATGAAAAATCAACTTCCACTGGGTGGCATGACTGAAACTATTGAAAAACAGACATAGGTAATATCTCATTAATTTAACTAAGTGTTTCTGAACAGGTTCCAAATGTGGTGTGAATTATAAAGACTCTGTTGCAGTCTGAAGCCAGAAAATAAATATGTTTTCTGCCAAATGCACTTAAATAGTAAGTGAATTGTTATTATAGGTTCTTTAATATAATGAAGATACTGTGGCTACCTGAGAGCTTGTAACAAAAGCAACAAGAGCCTTTCTAATGCTCACCATCCCTGGGCTATGTAGTCACAGGCTTTAATTGTGTCATCTTAGGACAAGGGAGGAGAGACACAGGCATAACATATACTGAGCTCACACTCAATTCTAAGTAATAATTGAATGCTATAGAAAGATCATGACTTGATCTGGCCTCTATATCTTGGCAATTGAAGTAAATTATAAACTTAAATCCAGAATGTATACAAGTACATGGTGTGTGTGTGTATGTGTTGTGTGTAGCTCACAAACAATACCATAATCTTGCCTAGCTCTGTGTACCTCACTCACACATCTTTCCTGCTCTTGTACACCCTTTCTCCTGCCGTACCTTCACCTTGGAATGGCTGTCTTTTCCTTCTTTAGCTTTACATAAACACTAGTTGCTTCATTCCTTTTTCAGAAACCACAGGCCCATTAAGTCATTCTTAATTAGAAACTCTCACAGTCTTTGCATTAGAAATAAGTTATATACCCTTCCTGGAGAACAGGGTTAATTCATTGTTCTTGGTATCAAAGTTACTTTTATATATTTATTTACACATTTATCCCTATGAATTCACCTTCAATCTGTAGACTGTAAAGTCCAAAATGTACTCATTCTTGTATTTCAGCCAGCACCAACCATAATGACATGCATATCCTCAATCCCAAATTAGATGCAATATTATAGTACAGCTATACTAAACTCTGGTTATTTTTTCTGGAAAGAAAGAATTAATGAACCTTTAAAAGACTTGCACAACATCAGGAATTACTGCTTAAGCAAGGTCTACTCAAGCCACAGTCATTGATGACCAAAGAGTCTGTCTTAAGTCTAACTGTCCAAAAGGAATGCATGATCTATGAACATGCAGGAAGACTATCCTTACTGGGGACATGATTCTAAAAATCTTAATGGAAACATTAACTCACAGGGCCTCCCTGGTGGCGCAGGCAGTTGAGCGCAGCCCTGTGAAGCTGTCTGCAGCCTCTGCAGTGCCAGTTTGATCCCCGCCGGCCTTGGAGCAACCCACAAGGCAAGCAGACCTCTCCTGTCTCACCCACAGCACCCCTCAGCAATGTATTTCATCAGTCTGCCTGTTCTGTTCCCGGCTCTATCTCTAGTGAATCCTCTCACCCTCCCACACATCTGGCCTGGACCCCGGCTATTGTATAAATAAAATAAATCTTAAAAAAAAAAAACATTAACTCACAGACTAAAAAAGCCAACAGAAACAGAGCCTGCAGTTTGCTGCAGTTTGCTCACGATGGATTTGGAGGGTTTTTCAGCTTAGAGTCTGTCTCTCTAATGGTTTGCTGGGTGGCCTCAGACAATTCATGCCTTGCCATTGAACTTCAAATTCCTTGAAATGCTCTTTTTCTGACATTATTATAATGTATTCTTTCACTTAACAAAAACACCAGCCGACAATGATTAGGGTGAGTCCCTCACCCTCTGTGGGATGCTCTTCAGGCTAAGGCTATTGAACAAACCAGTCAACCTAAGTATGAATGGTCCTTCACAGAATGAGCTTCTCATGATACAGTCTCTAAAGGTCCCATGACTCAAATGAAATTGCAAAGTCCCTGGACAACAGGCTACTTCATGTTTACTTTCATGACAATATACATGGACCTCCCTCGCCAAAATTTTTTTTTTGACTTTTCAAAAGCGGGTTTGTTTCAGATCCCGACTCACTGAGAGCACTGACTCACCTCACCAGCATATGATCGAGAACACACTGTATGATGGCTCATTTTAGGTGACAACTGGTGCCATCACAGGTATACAGCTAAGTGTTCTCTCTGGGTAGATGTCTGCAAGGGCGTTTCTGGGTAGCATGAGCATCAAATGAGCAGACTTGGTAAAGTGGGTTGCCCTCTCCAATGTAGAGGGCCTTCATTGATGCTTTCAGGCCTGGATAGAACAAAAAGGTGGAAGAGGGAAAAAGGCCTTTTCTGCTTGATCTGGGTCATATATTTTTTTTTTTTTTTTTTTTTGTCCTTGAACTGAGACTTGCACCCTCGGTTCGCAGGCTTCAGAATCAGACTAGAATTACACTATCAGTTTTCCCAGGGCTGTAGTTTACAGAGAGCAGATTGCAGGATTTCCCAACCTCTATAATTGTGTAAATCAATTCTTCAATAAGAGAGTATATGTAAATATACGTGTATGCAAATTTCAGCTTATTACAATCATAGGTCACTGATCCCGCTCACTCACCTATTCTTTCAATACCTCCTCCACAGGTGTACACACGGTTCCATAAATGAATAAATTCCTGCTCTTATAACCTACCACTGCTAATCACTTGTTCACTAAAACAAAGATCCTTCTTCATACCTCAGTACTTCCATCTGAAAACATATAACTCCTTTCCACCCTTTTGTGTTACAACTTCTGGATTTTTATAGTATAAAATCCTCCCACCGCCTGCAAAAATCAGAGGGATGATTTCAAACAGCATAACAGCGACATCATTTCATTAATTAATTCATCAATGGGCTAAAACTTGTCATTTTAACTTGTTTCTGAGATTCCAATCAAAGCCTAATTAGCATAAACATTTCAACATGTGTTCTGTATGAACAGCAGGCATCAGGAAATGAAGACTTCCAGCATGGAGGGGTAAGGAGGTAGAAAAGGTCATCCTTGTAGCCAAATGGAGGTTTTTGTTAAAAACGAGCATTCAAGAAAATGTTACCATTTGATGAATCTAACAGCAACCCTCTGTATGGACCTGATGAATCAGTAGATTTGCAAACTTTTCACTCTCCAGCAGGGAAACCTTTGTAATGGTCAGACCTGTCCAAAGATGACGCAAGCTACTTGAGTGGAATGAGATTCCTGCCACAGAAGGACACAGAAACTAGACTGAGAAGCCAGGGCAAGTCTGATAATCCCAGTCGGAGTAGGGCAGGGGACAGAGTTGACAGATCGAGAAGAGAGACTAAGTTCTGTCTTTGATGAGCTCTCCCAAGGTCAATTGGTCAGCAGAAGTGTGCGACTACCTGTCAGGATGTCTACCTAGTGCAACTACCTTAAATCTGTCCCTGCTCTAGGCCCTAGACGTATGAGACTGTGCTGACATTAAGGCAGGTTAGATAATTAACAGCTTGCCTTAGAGCCAAATACAGTTCATTACAATATATGAAATAGTTTGTTGGCCTGGGAAAAGCAGAGCATTACGGGACAACACTCACCCAAAGGGTGGCTGAGTGTAAGGCCTATAATCTCACTTCCCAATTTTATCTAGGTCTAGCCTAAGCTTCCAAACACCCTAATACAAAATGCCAAACTGTCTGACAGTTACCAAAGGAACATGAGAGGTACAATTCTCCAATGTCAGCAGACATCCCAGCTCTGCCTCTTCAAGGTAAACCTGAAGGAATGATGGACACCTGGCCCCCAGCTTTGCTCTCTGTCATGACTTTCTTTCCTTCCTCAACTCCCTGGCCATGCCATTTCTCTCGTGGCTTCAGATAATTCTGAAAGAAAAATTCTTCCCTCATGCACCATCTCTCCAGCCTGCACTGTGGCTACTGATTTCACAGCTTTACCTGAGAGCAGTGACAGGTTACCTCAGCTTCATTTCTAAGTCTGATGCCCTCAGTCGCTGCCCATTTCACATGTATGTCAATGCAGAGTTGTCTATTTTTATTTGAAGGTTTTAGAAACACAGCAGAGAAGCTTCAGCCTTTCCCTTCAAATAACTTCTCCGACAGCGTTATGGATGGCTAGTTAGTTTCTTCTGACCTCCCTGAGAGGTCCCATCAGCTCTAACCCAGTTTCCTCTCAATCCTATATCCCCGGCTCTGGAACAGCAGCAGAGGGTCGTGTCTTGTTCCACAATCCATAATTCTCTGCTTCAAAGTTCAGCCCCAAATAAGATCTCACATTGCTGGATAACCTTTTGTACCAGCCCTGCAGCAGTAATTAAATCCCACTCATTCCCCATACTCAAAGAAAACCCAGGCCCTCGGATTGTTTTCAAGTACAGAAACAAAGCAAGACAAAACAAAATTCAAAAGCAAAGAGCAGTGACCCAGGGTCGGAGGCATTCTCTTCACTAACTGTTCTAGAGAAAAGTGAGGGAACAGGGGTGCCACAGGTGCAAGGTAAGGAGATACAGGTGGCTAAGTGAGGGGTTCATGTCAGAGCCCTTTGGGGGGCTCCTGTTGAAGCAGAACTGAGAGCAGGATCTTAGTCTATAAATAGCAAGTCCATAAATCCTTTGGAAACCTTGAGCAGCCGTGGCTAATCATGAGATAATGTGAACCAGGGAAGCTGCGTGGAGCCCTGGCGTGTGAAGATCTGAGATCACCAGGAATCAGAATATGGAGCTTTTCCCTGGTTAAGGGACAGGGCGCATGAAGCTACTAGAGAAACAGCAAAGTCAGGGGAAGGGGGTGACCTGGCTGGTGGATCCTCCCCGGCACGCTCACAAATGCAGGACACACCGAGAGAAACAATAACAGAATTTGTTTGCACAGGAAGTCAGGGAGAGCAGAGAGCGAGGATGCACAAGCCATCACGTGGTGAGATGCACTGCCATACCCCGGAGCGTGTCCACAGTGCAGAGACCAGAGTCCAAGCAGGAGCCCTGCATGCAAGACGGTGGCTGGTCCACCCAGCAAAGCAAGTCAGGACTGGCCGCACAGAAGAAGAGGCTGGTTGGATGATCAGAAAGAAGCAGAGAGCTGGGACCAGAAGCCCAGAAGCGCAATTTCGAGTCTGGATAGTGTTAAAAATGGGCCTCCCTGGTGGACAAGGGACAAGGACAGCACTGTGAAGCTATCCGCAGCCTCTGCAGCTGAATTCAATCCTGAGCTGGCCAGGGAGCCACCCACATGGCGCAGCAGACCTCTCCTGTCTCACCCGCTGCTCCCCTCAGCAGTGCATTTCAGTCAGTCTGCCTGTTCTGTTCCCCACTCTGTCTTTGGTGAGTCCTCTCACCCCCTGCACTTCAGCCTGCACCCCAGTTTTTATATGCATAAATCTTTTTTAAAAATGGGGTACTAATGTCACCAAATATTAGTGTATAGCTAGTTCTCTTTTCAGTTCTGTTAATATTTGCTTGATTTATTTTTGTGTTCTGATGCTGGGTACGTATATTTGCAATTGTAATATCTTGTCAATGAAATGACCCTTATAGAATATAAAACTTTATCCCTTGTGACATTTTTTATTTAAAGCTTATTTATCTTATATAATATACTCATTTCTGCTGTCTTTTAATTATCATTTGCATTACCTTTACTTTTAGATTATGAGTGACTTAAAGGTGATATGATTCTCTTGTAGAGAGCATATTTAGTGAATCCTTTTTTTTTTTTTTTAATCCACCATGCCACTCTGTCTTTTGGAACATTAAGCCATTTTAATTAATTATTTTTAGATAAGGTCTCAATATTGACATTTTGTGAATTTTCTTCTGATTGTGATACAATTCCTTTCTTTCCTTTCTCCCTTTCTTGCTGTCTTCTATGTGACCTGATGTTTTTGTTGTGGTATGCGTTGCTACCTTTTTCTTTAATATTCATGTATCTTCAGTTTTCATTTACTTTGCAGTTACCATGAGGCTCACATAAAACCTCTTAAAGTCAACTTTCAGCTCATAACAACTTATCTTCAACCATATACAAATTCTCTACACTTCCCAAGACACACATATTATATGTTATTAATGTCACCGCTTACATATTTTCCTCATGTATCCATTTCCAAATTATTTTAACTATAATTTCCCTTAATATTTGTGTCTTTAACTTTTATACTATAATTAAAAGTGATTTACAACCCTCATTTACAATAGTATTCTATAATTCATTATATATTTCTGTCTTCTATGTTTTCATGTCATTAATTAGCGCCCATTCATTTTTAATCAAATTATATTAATTTACCATTTGTCTACAAAACTATATGCTTTTTCAGACTACAGCTTCACACATCAATATGTGCACATACATCCCTTGCCTCCACCAAAGTTCTAGCAACAGCACAGATTCATAATACCTCTACTACCTCTCCCTCCCTCCTCTCTCTCCCCTCTGGTAACCACCATGTTTTGTTTTGTTGTATTTTTGTTCATGGAGTCAAAGAGTTATTTTTATTGTGTTTTGCCAATTTCTTTACTTTGGTTATTTACATTCCATACGTGAGTATAAACATCCAGTAATTGTCTATCACTTTCTGATTTATTTCCCTTGGCATAATCACCTCAATGACCACCCATATTGTCCCAAACGCTCAATTTCATCTTGTTTAATAGCTGAGTAGTATCCCATTGAGTAAACACTGCAATTCCCTTGTCCAGAAATCTTTCCATGAATATTTGGGTTCATATTATGTCTTGGCTATTGTGAATAATGCTTCTATGAGCATAGGGGTGCATCATTACTTTTTTATTATTGTTTTTATATTCTTTGGGCAAATACCTACACGTGGCATTGCTGGGACAGTATGGGATTTCCATTTTTAGTTTTATAAGGAATTTTCATACCAATTTCCATAGAGGCTATACCAATTTACACTCCCACTTACAGTGAATGAGAATTATTTTTTCTCTATACCCTTGCCAACACTTGTTTCCAGGTTCTTTGGAAGATTATCTGTCATTATTTCCATAAATAAGCTTTCTTCTCTTTGGGGGGTTCAAGCAATACATATATTGATTCATTTGTGGGTGTTCCTTAAATCCTGCAGTCATTCTTAATTCATTCTTTTTTTTAATAGTCAGAATGGAGGATAATTTCAGATGACTTATCTTCACATTCACAGATTATTTCTCCTGCTTGATCAAGTAGCTAATGAGTTAATTGGTTGTGTTTTTAATTTATTATTCCATTTTTCAGCTCCAGAATTATTGTTTGGCTCTTTTTTATTTTTATTACTCTCTGTTTGTCAAACTCCTGTTTTGCTAATGATTTTTTTCCTGGTTTTGTTAAGTTGTTAAATGTTTTCTCTTACAAGTCACTGAGTTTACTTAGTATAATTGTTTTGAATTGTCAGGCAATTCATAGTTCTCCATTTATTTGTGGTCACTCACTGGAATATTATTGAGCTCCTTGGTGGTTTCATGTTTTCTTGATTTTTCAGGTTTCCTGAACTTTGCACTGCTGCCTTCACATTTGAAGACACATTCATTACCAGTCTTTACTGAAAGGCTTTGGGAGGGAAAGCCAGTCTTACTAGAGATCCTGGACATCTCTCAGTATTATGCTGTGGATGTATTGGTTACTCTTTTGCTCACCTCTTGAAAGAGGAGGCTATCTTAACATTTTATATCTTTCTACAACTCCACAAAGGCAGGCTGATTAGGAAAACTGTTGGTAATTTTCCTATGGCAGTGCCCTGAGGTGCCCTGAGGTCTTCTCTCAGTCCAGCAGAGCTGGGCATGCAATATACATGTACATATGTGACCTACCTGAAGGACGTGTGTGGGATTGCCAGCTACAGTGGGGGATGTGTACATGGCTGAATTGTGGGAGGGTGTCCTACAAGATTAATGGGTAAGTCTCTTGATGGAGTCCACATACATTTAGTAGAATCTCTAGCGTCCCCTGGTTTCTGTGAGCACCCATTCTGTTTCCATGCTTGTAACTGCTCTACCAGTTGTATTACTTTAGAGAAGGAGTAATTCACTGATGTGAAACTATTCAATGCAGCTGTTTTCAGACTTGTGTTTCAAGGGGAGTCAGGGCCCTCTGTTTTATGCTCATGGAATCAGTGTTTCTGTGTGGGAAATAAGGGCTGTAAATTCCTATTCTGTCATCGTGCTGCTATCACCAACAAACCCCACATTCTTTATAAAGTAATCACTATAACCTTCCCAGGTTTCATCAACCTCCACTTCTAGAGACAACCATCCTTCTCTTTCAGACAGTCTCTTTCTGTTATTTTAATGTCTACATATATATGTCTCATCACCTAATACAATGAAGCTTACAAGGCCAGAGAACTTGTTAAATATCAATGGCTAGGTCCCCCCACAAGGATCTAAGTGTTATTTAGAAAGCTAGTTTACTCAAAATTTTCATCCCTGTAGGTAAAAAGCTGAGGTTTAAAAAAAAAAAGAAGTAAAGAGGAACCATAAATTACATTTAGTATGAGGGCACACTGTCAAGACTCAGGAATAACTGGCACTGGAAGATATGCCCCCAATGACGTGAAAGGGGAGAGTGTCCCCAAACAACAGGAGCTCAGACTGTCTCACCAAGCACCTCTACCAGGGCAGCTGCACAGCCCAGGGCCTGTGTAGTTTACAAAATCATAAATTCCACAAGCGAACAAGAAAGAAATCAGACTGAATCAGGAGAGAACTTCCGATAGTAACAGGTAAGAGATTTTACTAGAACTGAGAAAAAAAAACAGTCTTAGATGGTAGCACTGAACCCCCGCCCCCATGAATCAGATAAGACACTTAGGAGGTTAAATAGATGATCCTGATCTAGGCACATCTTCGAATAACTCAGTAACTGAAAAATGAACAAGGTCACGTACACACTGGCACACTTGTAAATAGTAGAGATCTGAGTTGGAGAAACTGAAAAGTATGTAAAATCTTATATAACAAACAACACGGTATAATATAAACCATAAAGTTCATATTCATTTGGATGCCAATAAATAGTTGTTTTGAAGATATTTGTTAGCCTCACAATGACTAAAGTCACTGGGCATCCTTGTTTCTATGCATTAATTTTAGATTTTCTCTCTGTGTTTTATAAAGGAGTAATTCAGAAAATTTTCTCCATTTTTGTTTTTGCAAACATTACAACATGTCATTGTGAGCTGTACCTCTCATTTAGACCATTAACAGTAAACTCTTCACTGGTCTCTGTTCATAATTGCCCCTTAAAACAATTCAAATATTGCTTCTAGAGTTACAGTCAATTGTCTCAGGCCCATAGGCAAAATGTATAGGGTTCACATTACATTTAGGAATCCCTGGTAGTGGACAGAGAAGATAAAAATGACATCTCCTAGCATCTAGCCCTACTAGAATTCCCTATCCTTTTGCTCTATAAAGGCACCACCACAACTTGCCTCTGAGTCTCAGCCACACTGACATGTTCTGCTTGATATTATTTTCCCCTAAGTCACCACCCCCTCTACATTCCTCTAGATTTTTTTTTATTATTTATTTATTTATTTATTTATTTATACATGCACTGGGTACAGTCAGAAGCGCAGGAGGGTGAGAGAATTCACTAGAGCCAGAGCGGGGAGCAGAGCAGGCAGAAGGACCGAAGTACACTGCTGAGGGGAGCAGCGGGCGGCAGGAGAGGTCTGCGCGCCATGTGGGACCCTCCTCCGGTGGCCCTGGAGCAGCTGGGGATCGAACCAGCACTTCAGAGGCTGCGGGCAGCTTCGCAACCCAGCGCTCAACCGCTGCGCCACCGGGGAGGTCCTAGATATTTTTTTTCCAGCCAACGGCACATAACATTTTCTGAATGCAATTACCATCCAGATGATAAGGACAGAAAAGATTTTATCAGCTTTTCCAGCCAATGGAAAATTTTCTCTCTCCGTATTTACAAGTCCCACTTCAAAGTAAATGACACAAAAAATGCTATCTCCTTTGAAAAGCCTCCCCAGATCCCTTTCCTTAGTATTATATAATCTTTATGTCTGTAGCATACTTTTCACCACTCTCATGATAGCACAGTGCCTAATCATTCTTATTACATAACTTACATCATCCATGTAACTCTTCCCCTGGTAGAAGGTCAGATTTACTTTTCCACCCTAGACTGGAGCTACTAGAGGACAGCTGGCAAATACCATTTATCTTTGTTCCCTCAATTGAAACACTGTCTTATTACATTTGCTCATTGTAAATGATCGATATGTTCCCTGTACTTGAACGCAACACAGACCCCACATCTGCAGCATTTTCATCAGCTACTTACCTAAAGCTGTTTTACTGAAGGCGACTACTTTATAGCAAGGACAGTGCCCTCATCTCTGATGGTTCCTGCACTTCTGTTAGTTACAGCAACATATTTTAAATAGATACATCACTGAACTGATGTCCACCCACATTTCTACTCCAGATTTAGTCTGAAATGTGCCACCTATGGAAGGTCCCATCATTAGAGAAAGCTCTTCTTATATCTCAATGAGCCTCCATCTTCAGTTATTTTTACTGTCAAGTATAAGAACAGGGTTTCCTAACATCCATGGACTATGGTGTGTAGGAGAAAAGCAAATGGGCTTTCTCCAAACAAAAGCAATAGGTTTTTATTTCTAACCAAAAAGACATAGGTCTTGCTAAAATCCAGGCATAGGGCATGTGGAAGGAACTGTTAAACAGCCTGTTTTTGTTTGCTTTAAATTTGTTGCTTTTTATAATATTAGAATTTTTTTCTTTACTATCTTCTTTTTGCTTCCATAAAACCAAAAGACAGTCAAGGACCCAGGGAACAGGACATTTGCAATAATATTCTCTTGTAAGTCCTCTAGAACTTTCTATGAATAATCTTTTAAAGAACCTGTGATTTTCTGAGCTTGTTTGCTAATGTTCACATTCACCAGACCTTCACTGCCAAGCCAACTTCACCAGCCTGAGATAACTCTGATCAGTGAACTCATGATCCTAATTTTTCCTAACAGAGATAGAACCCAGCTTACCATGTTCAGTCATGAGTTTTCAAGACTAAACTAAGGGTGGTTCATTCATGATCTTAATTTTTCTCTCGAGAGTAAGAAAAAAAAAAAAAAAAAAACAAAACATTGTGTGCCAGGCACGGCTGACCTAGAGCTTAGAGCTAAACCTAAAACCAAACCTGTGGCTGGAATGTTGTCAACAAACCTTTTCTTTTTTTTCAAAGATTTATTTATTTTTGCATACAAGAGCTGGGGTACAGGCCAGAGGGGTGAGGGGTGAGAGGATTCACCAGAGACAGAGTGGGGAGCCGAACAGTCAGATTGATGAAATACACTGCTGAGGGGAGCAGTGCCGCGGACCAGCACAGCGATGGACGATGAGGCCGTCTCAGGGTTGAGAGACTGCGCAGGGTGGTCAGGGATTCGATGAATAAATGACACACAGACACACTTCAAGAGAGTGAAAATCTGAGTGCGTCTTTATTAAGCTAGTGGTCAGTATATATATGTTTTTCTAAAAGCATAGGAACAGTGAACATCAAAGAGATCAGTTTGCTCATAGGCTTAGCTTAATTGACAGGGCAGTGATTTATGTCCGAAGTTATATCTGGACCTAGCCTCATTCCTAATTGGACAGGCTATAAATTCTTTCTACTGTTTTATATAATTATTTTCTAGTTGCACTAACTATCATTTTTACTCATAATTAATTGTCATGGGTGAATTTATTTTATAATGCAGTTAATATCAAAGGTACTAAAGTTAAGCACATAATAGAAAGATTATTAAACTAACAATTCTATTATAACACAGTGTTTAGTAATGTTTCATTTGCATTAGCCTAATTATTAAATTATGTATGTTTTTTAATTAGCAATCAATGACCAGAAAAAGGAAAGATTTTAGAAAGACAGTTGTAGCAGAATAAAGTTTGTGGGCCTTGAGAAAGCGAGATAAGGTTCCAGGTGGTCAGCATTTCTTTTAATCATCTTTGTGGCAGCTTCTGGTGGTCATTATTTATTGGCAGGCATTCGGCTTCTCTGCATCTTAGGGAGTTTGCTGTTCTCCCCCTGCGCGCATGGTTCCTTGCCCACGCCGGACCTCAGGGACCATGGCAACAGCCATTAGCCCTGAGGGTCACTGCAGGGGGGGGGGTGCAGCAGGTCCCCCTTTCTTTTTAGAACGAAGTTGGTAAGCATACATGTCACACTGGATGCGGTAGATGGACCTGTGAAGTGAACGGACACAGAAGGGAATAAACAAACAGAGAAGCAGGACAAGTAGGGAAAGAACAAGGAGGGAGAGAACAAGATGATACCAGTGAGTAGGAGTTAAAGATTGGAGAGTGGAAGCCAGAGAATGGGCAAAGGAAGAGACTGAAGTATCTAGGTGAGATTTACTGACAGCAGAGATTTCAGACTGAAGAGATGCAAGGTCATGAGAGAGGTCATTGTCATGCCAGATGCCCAATAGGTGATGTTTAGTAAGATTGCAATGTAGAGAGGAATTATAACGCAAAGGTGTAACACAAATGAAACGAAACTGAATGTGGCAGCGAGTGGATAATTGCTGCTTAAGCAGCTGAACTTCATCTCCAATGGCAATAACAATTTCTTCCAGGGCATTTATCTTTCTTTCTAACTTGTAGTCAATGTCCCGCTGCACAGAGAGTGCCATGGTCACATTTTTGGTAAGGTCATTTACAAAAGAAGCTGTCTTAGCTTCCTGAATTAAAGCAACAGAGGAAGTAGCTACGGAGGTAACCAGGGAAATTAGAGCAGCAATTCCTAGAATAAGGGTGGCAATAAAACATTTAGGACGAAGAAGAACATGTACTTCATCTAAAACTTGCATGGCAGTATTATCATACCAAGGCATATCATGTAAATCAACAGGTAACATAAAATAGGGGGGTCTTTTAAGTAAGACTACAACAGGATACAAATGAACAAGAGAGGGGATAATACAATTAGTAACAATGCAGCCAGAACAATGAATGGAGTAAGAAGTCCCACGCAATTGAATGCGTGTAGCTGAGGCGTTCCCCAGAAGTATAACGAAGGGGTATCCAACGTAGGCACGCACTGGGATCTTATCGGTGTCCTGTCCAGGTTGTTTGAAGTGTACATCATTAATGGCAGTGAAAAGACGAAAAAGTTTAGGCTTTATGACAGAGCTTTCTGTTCAGGGAACCGGGTTATTCAGTCCTGTCAATGGAGGCAAGCTTTCTCATCATTTTCAGAGATTTCTGGAACCCTACGAACAAAGCAGCAGTTTCTCCACATTTTAGTTTAGCTCTATGTCAACTTCCTGGAAGAATTGTACTCAAAGCCACACAAAAGGTTAGCTCTGCTAGAAAAAGAAAAAAATATATATATCTATAACATTGTTGTAGAGTCTGGTCAGTCAAAACAAGAAAACTTTGTTGAATCAAGGCAAGATGTAAAAAAACATTTTCAATGTTATGCCAAACAAAACAGTAAAAATCAGGTGTATTTCCAACAGTCTATACAGTCCTTTGTAGAAAGATTTTTACTCTCAAAAGTTTATCATTTTGAATCAATTGAGGCCTTTTGTGTGTGTGTGTGTGTGTGTGTGTGTGTGTGTGTGTAGAAACAAGTCCTGCAGACATTAAACCATTGAAGTATATAATATTGCAAGGCAACAATAATCATTGACAATTTACATACATATCAGGTATTGAAAGATTTTGTTTAAGAAAACCAATGTTAACATTTTTGTACATATTAGAGTTTTTCCATTTTCCCAAGTGACAGTGCTTTCCTTGTAGTGTAACTTTACCAGGTAAACCAGATAGGATAAATTTATCTAATGTCCTTCCCAGGAGGAAAGGGAGAAAGTTTGTGGAGTGTCTCTAAAGCTTTGCTGAGGTTCCACAAAATTTCCTTTAATTGATTAAATGACAGGCTACCAAATTTTACTTTAATTAAATGTTTGGGAAGCTGTGTCATAAATACTAGAAAACAGCAAAAACAACCATATTTAATCTCTATAAAAATTCTAGCCCTAAGTGATAATATTGACAATTAAATCATAACCTTTAATTGTCATCTCAAAAACCTTAGTTCTTTAGACACTAAAAGACATTATGTACCCAACATTATTAACCTAGACAAGGGCCAAGATTATACCCAATGCTAGTGTATAAGTACATGTTTTGAAACAACCCATTAGATTATAACTCAGTTACTATTAACCAAAAATTATTTCAGCTAATGTGTTCCCAAAACACTAAAATAATATAAATCATTTGAGTATACAAAATTTGTTTTCCTAAAATTCCTTTTTCAGATGTTCAACACTTTACTTAGCTTTGTTACTTTTAATTCCTTTAGACCTTTTAATATTTGTTTTAACACTTATCACTTTACTTTTAAGACCATTAAAATATCTATTTTTAATACATGTTTTTTTTTTTTTAAACACACATTTCACATTACATTGATTTAGGATTGTCACATCTTTCATTAGCAGTAAGGCATTATAATATAATACTGTCATCTCTTTGAACTAGATGACTTAAATGTGAACACACAAGGTAATATGACATTAGAATTTTTAGCTTTTACAAATAGGTGCAAAAAGTAAACCTGAAAGTTTAGTTGTAGTTTTAGTTTCTGTTATGACTGGAATTCCATTTTGCATGGCTGTTAATAACATAATGGCACATACCTAGGTTTTTACAGGCTGGCTAATAAAGAAGCAATTAGGCAAATCAATAAAAACAAAAAAAATCAGAGCACCATATAGATACTATGTACATTTTTCACATACATGTGACTCAGTAGGAAAGACAAAAGTACCTTTTATACCAGAAATTTCTTTTGAAATAAACACATTTAAACAAAGTATTAATACTTAACATAACTGTAAGGCATATATGCTTTGAATTATATTATAAAATTTAAACTAGTTTTTGTTTATTAAAAAATTGTTTGATCAAGATGTCAAGATTTGTTTTGTGATAATTTATAAAGGCGCCATCTATAATTAGTCCTCCGGAGGTAAAAAACAAAACAAACACAAAGAAAGACAAACAGAAACAGAGATCTCTTGATATACATTTAAAATTTTGGCCATGTGCATATATTTTGAAACATAGTTATTTTATCAATATGTGTGAAGATACTGAGGTTTTTAATGAGTTAACAGCTAAAATCTGTACACAGAATAAGTGTCTAATCTTAATTATTACCAAAGACCTTGGGCTCGAGACCACAGCAGTCATGGCAGTTTTTACTAACTTTTTTGATAAGAAAATATTTTTGGAGTTTACATTTTTAAGAAATGATTTTTTGGCTTTAGGTTGTTAACACATTATGTCACTGGGAACGGCCATATATTAAAACATAAAAGAACACTAATTTTGATAACAGAAGAGGTAAATTTTTACAGTCTGCCTGTAAAATTTGAGGTTTAGAATTTAGCTCAAAAATGTTTGTATTATTACTTTATGTTTTACCAGGTTAGTTTGTTTTAACAAGAAACTTAATGTTTTACAGGTCCCATAAGTAAAATTAAAAGCTTTTATTCAACCAATAAGCATTCTGTATAGCTTGTTAGCAGGTCAAAAGTAACTCAGCAGTTTTTGCCTAAGACAATGTAGATTTTAAAATCAGAGAAACACAGGGAAATGGAACTTTCTGGTAGAATGAACCAAAATAGTTATTTAAGGTGGATAATAGAAAAGTTCAGTCCTCCACAGCAGGAAGGTAGTAGAGACCTGTCAGTGATCCCAACACTGGAGAAAAAGTCCAGGCAGCTGCTTGTTGAGATCAAGGGCAGCCCCCACCAGCCCACTGCAGTGGGTTTATACTATTTTAATAAAAACTTTTTATTCATATTATAGTCATATAGTCTCATACACTCATATTTAACCATTATCACTTTAACAATTGTGAATGAACTTTGAATTTATAAATGCCTTATTTATCTATTTATTTATTTTTAAAGAAACAAATGGCAAAACTCCACCAGGGGGAACCTAGCCTCCTCCCCAAATAATTAACAGGAAAAGATTGGAGCATTTTTTTGTTTGTTTGTTTGTTTGTTTTATTTAAGATTATGACACATTATTTCTTATTTGTTTTTGAGTTTTTATTTTTATTTCAACAATTTTAGCCAAGTTTGAGCTGGAAATTTGGGCTGGATTTTGGAATGGTCTCATAATTGGGAGCCGATGCCTCTGCAAAGAGGTCAGTATTGGCTCTAGAATTAACTTTTGGCTTTTGAAAAACAGTTTCACTATCCCAATAATCCTGATCACTTTTTCTAATACTGCAGGCTATTTTTTCTTTTACCTTTTGTTTTGCATGTTTTATTTTTGCCTCCAGCCAGGCAAAAACGACCTATTTGTTCAGGCAATTGTTTTATTAATATGGGGCTGTCAGCTGAGTCCTCTTTGATGTTATTTAGGGATACAGACAGCCATAAGTTTTTGAGTTTTTTATTTATTTTCTCTAATTCAGACCCTTGATCTAGTGCCACGGGGGAAGCATTTAAGGGAACTTTCATGAACAAGATTTTTATGTGATGCAGTTGTAGGTTTAGTAACGACTGGGAAAAGAGTGGTGGCTGGGCGGGAGAGCAGAAATTCCTTTAGAGAAACGCTGTATAGAAGGTTGATCAGGATGATATACTGCCGAAATTCCAGAGGAGGAACCGTCAGTAAAAACAACGGCAGCTCCATGCAGAGGCTGTGAGGAAATAATTCTTGGAAAAGTAAAAGCAGTTTCCGTCGCAAATTTTAAAATAGGGTGCTGTGGCAGGTGGAATTTGACCTGACCAGGAAAATTGAGCAAGGCTATGCCCCAGTCATCATCATTTTGAAGCAGAAATTCAAACTGTGTTTTAGTATATGGGACAGTAATAGTGGCAGGAAGCCTGGCAAACAATTCTTTAGAACATGTCAGCCCTTTCATTATGAGAAATGCACACATAGATGTATAAGATGTGACCATTTTTGTTTGATTGTGTGCCAAATAAGTAATTCCCATGGTGATGAATAATCAATTTGAGAAACTCTAGCTTCAGAAAGTTTTTGTTCAACCAAATGCAGTTTTGAAATGGCCTCGGGCGTCAAGGACCGAGGTGATTTAGGGTTAGGATCTCCTTGTAAAATCTGGAAAAGAGGGTGTAAATCACCTGTAGTAATTTTAAGATAAGGACGAATCCAATTAATGTTTCCAAGCAATTTCTGAAAATCATTTAATGTGGAAAGTTTATCAAGGCGGATTTGAAGATTTTGAGTCATGATGAAATCATCATGAATGGTTTTTCCCAGATAGTTAAGTGGTCTCTCACACTGAATTTTGTCAGGAGCAATGACAAGACCAAAGGAGGTTAGGTCAGTAATTAAACATTGTAAAAGCGTTTCCACACCTTCCTTAGAGGAGTGGCTCAGGAGAATGTCATCCATGTAATGAATGATATATGCATCAGGAAATTTATGTCTGGTAGCTTGTAAAGCCTGATCAACAAATTTTTGACATAAGGTAGGAGAATTTTTCATGCCTTGAGGCAGGACTTTCCATTGAAAGCGTTGCCAGGATTGGTGAAAATTTGCAGAGGGAACACTGAAGGCAAACCGAGGAGAATCATCAGGGTGAAGTTTAATGGTGAAAAAACAGTCCTGCAGATCAATAATTACAATATGATTTTGTTTTGGAACAGCTACAGGGGAGGGGAGGCCTGGTTGAAGGGCTCCCATGTCATGCATAGTGTCATTAATTGAGCGGAGGTCCTGAAGTAGCCTCCATTTTTCTGACTTCTTTTTAATTACAAAGACAGGAGTATTCCACGGACTGTTAGAGGGCTCTAAATGCCCTTTTTGTAATTGGTCAGAGACAATGTCATGTATAACCTGGATTTTGTCAGATGTAAGGGGCCATTGAGGTATCCAGACAGGATCATTGTTTTTCCAAGCAATTTTATCAGCAAATAAATTTTCCGCAATGGCCCCTAAGAAAAAGCCTGTTCATCAATTAAATCAGGAGCGGTGAGAGTTAACCCCATAGATTCCATCACATCACGCCCCCATAACGAAAAGGGTGAGGAAGGAATCACATATGGCTGAAAGAAACCAGAATGCTCATTCATTTGCCAATGTAAAAGCTGAGAGCTTTGAGCTACATTGTCTGCCATGCCTAAACCAATTAAAGTAGATGAGGAATTAGTAATGGGCCATGAAGGGCATAGAATTCTTGTACTTCTTTTCCTGCTTTTTTCCAGGTTTCTAGTGATAAACTGTCTTCTTCTGGAAACCATGGGCATACCCATATTATAAATTCATAAAGTTGCAACAAAGCTTTTTTATTTACTTTAATACCACGTGTTTCAATCATATTTTTCAGTATAGAAAGGAAAAGATCTCTGTTTTTGGTCTGTTGTTGACCCATGACCTCGTGGTGCTTTGTTCACTCACACAAGATCTTTATTTCAACTGTGCTGTCCGGCCCGTGTCCCTCGCGGGAACTTGCGGAGGCGTCTTAGCTAAGGTCTGTCCGTATAAACCCCGGACCAGGCTGCTCCAAGGAGCAGATGACCGTTATGCCTTATGACGTCCTCCACGGGAACCGCGGGTGCAGCCCACTCAGACTCCGTAGCCCTAAGGCTGTGGAGCCGTAATCATGCACTCCCACACACACTCAGCACCACGAGTATGTTTTCAAGTTTAGAAAAACTTCTCACTGTCTCAAACTGATCACCCTTTATCAGCGAGCTCCGGACGCCCCAGTGAGGATTCTATCCCTGACTGTCTAAAAAAGAAGGGTATTTTAGGAGAAATTCACTCACACACTCACACAAGAAGGAGATAGCTTACCCAACGCAACCTCTTCGTTACTTACCTCTCCTTTGGGTGAAAACAATGAAATGAAGGTCGGGCCCCACGTTTGGGCGCCACCTGCCGCGGACCAGCACAGCGATGGACGATGAGGCCGTCTCAGGGTTGAGAGACTGCGCAGGGTGGTCAGGGATTCGATGAATAAATGACACACAGACACACTTCAAGAGAGTGAAAATCTGAGTGCGTCTTTATTAAGCTAGTGGTCAGTATATATATGTTTTTCTAAAAGCATAGGAACAGTGAACATCAAAGAGATCAGTTTGCTCATAGGCTTAGCTTAATTGACAGGGCAGTGATTTATGTCCGAAGTTATATCTGGACCTAGCCTCATTCCTAATTGGACAGGCTATAAATTCTTTCTACTGTTTTATATAATTATTTTCTAGTTGCACTAACTATCATTTTTACTCATAATTAATTGTCATGGGTGAATTTATTTTATAATGCAGTTAATATCAAAGGTACTAAAGTTAAGCACATAATAGAAAGATTATTAAACTAACAATTCTATTATAACACAGTGTTTAGTAATGTTTCATTTGCATTAGCCTAATTATTAAATTATGTATGTTTTTTAATTAGCAATCAATGACCAGAAAAAGGAAAGATTTTAGAAAGACAGTTGTAGCAGAATAAAGTTTGTGGGCCTTGAGAAAGCGAGATAAGGTTCCAGGTGGTCAGCATTTCTTTTAATCATCTTTGTGGCAGCTTCTGGTGGTCATTATTTATTGGCAGGCATTCGGCTTCTCTGCATCTTAGGGAGTTTGCTGTTCTCCCCCTGCGCGCATGGTTCCTTGCCCACGCCGGACCTCAGGGACCATGGCAACAGCCATTAGCCCTGAGGGTCACTGCAGGGGGGGGGGTGCAGCAGAGCAGCAGGTGAGTCAGGAGAGGTTTGCTGTGCTACATGGGTAGCTCCCTGGCCAGGGATTCAACTCATACTGCAGTGGCTGCTGATAGCTTCATAAGTTGCTTCTTAACACCTTGCGCCACCAGGGAGGCCCTTCACAAACATTTTCTAACCCAAATACCAACCAGGAAATGAACACTCAGCACCCACATTAAATAAAGCCTTTACTTTGCATGTCACACCCCTTATTCATTCAACATATGAAACCACCCTACAAAAAAAAAAAAAAAGTGTTAATATTATCATTTAAAAAATAGAAAAACTGAAGGCCAGAGATAAAACCTTTCTGGAATCCCATCACTAGAAACAGGAGTGGCAGGGCCAGTCAATATCCTAACGGCAACCCCATAACACCCTTCACAGATACCTCCGTGCTTTATTATCATCACCTTTGCCCTGCCCCCACACTATACTATGAGTGTCTACAAAGTAGAATCGTAGGTTGTCTTCTTTGCATACAGTGGCCAATGCAATATCTTTCATGGAGCTGCTACTATTTGTTTTAGTCTGTGTGGACTTGAGAAGGGAGAGACTGGGGAGGACTCTGGAGGTCAAAGAAATATTCCTGCCTGTGTGAGAAGAGATGGTAGAGATGTGCCTGGAAGAGGAGATGAGTTTGGATTGGCTGAGTTAAGCTGCCTAGCATTCCCCGAAGGAGAAAATCTCTTTGGCAAAGACCCCAGAGGACCCAAGGTGTGGAGCATGTCTGTGAATGACTGGTATGGGGCCGTTAGCAGATACTGGACATAAGAAATGAGAAATCATGGAATGATGAGATCCATCAGGGCTCATAAATATCGTCTCTTTGAATGACTAGGTTTTGGTCCTGCGATTTCTCAAGTGCCCCAAGGGCCACGATTGCCTTCACCCACACATCTCCTCCCATTTTCTATTTCCATCAAAGAGAGAAAGCTTAGCTTTAAGGTGAGCTCTTTGCCCTTGCTATTCTGACAAGAATTGCACATTGCTGTTTGCCATACCTCCCCCACTGACCTGCCCTTATTCTTTGAAAGAAATAAGAAGGAAACATAGGAAATTAGAAGGGGCTGATTTCTGGCAGAGCCGCTCATTTAGAAAAGTCATTTCAAATTGCACTAGGTGCTTCAATTGCCCTATTTTCTTGAAATTAATTCCAAATTTTATGGGTACAATTTGTTTCCCTTAAGTCTCTAATTATGCTTTTAACATTCAATCTTTCAAACTCTAGCCATTAGTGACTAATATGGTGCTATCAGGAGATAGAGTGGAGTCAGGAGTGTGGGTGGGGATTATAAGCGCAGAAGTTGCACCTGTGCTTGTGATGGTTTGAAATTGATGTCCCCTGGAGGAAAGCTAAAAGAAAAATCTAATAAGTCACCAAAATAGACCAAAGTCAAGTCTGAAAATTAGTATTTAAGGTATTAGGACAAGGGGCTGGAAAGGACTTCAGAGGTAATCACGAAGTTCCACTTTAACTTACTAAGCACGGGGTAATGGTATGGGATCGCAGACCAAACAAAAAACACAGAAAAGTCAGTCATCATCAGACAGGAAGGCATGTGCAAGATATAAAATGTTAAGGTTAGAGAAGAACATTCGAGGACATAAAAAAACTAAGAAGGAAACAGGTAAGAGTGGCTCAGAGATAGGACCAAAAAAATTGAAAACTGAATCACTGAATAGCTGGGAACAGTCTATAGGAGAAAGAGACAAGATAACCAGGAAAGCAGAATTATCATTTCTTAAATGAGTCACCAATATGTATTGACCGAGCAGTCAGAGTCGCCTGTTTCTGGAAAGAGGAGGTACACCAGGGGACCTCTGTAGCTCAACCACCACCCCCTCAGCACACACGCTTCCCAGCCTAGCCCAGCCCACCCCACAGTTCTGAAGACAGTACATGCTTTAGACCTGAAATGCGGCCCAGGTGTTGGAACAGTGCCCAAGGGAAGCTAATGAAGGCCTGGATGGTTCGTGAGTTGTTCAAAGGAGCCAAAAACCCAGATTGTACCACAGAGAATTCACAGTTTGAGAACTAACAGGAGGAGGACCTAACTTTTGGGAAACCACAGACAATGATGGCAAAGTTTAGGAAGAAAACAGTCCTGCCAGGAGGACCTTGGAAAAGAGAGGTCCCCACAGTCAGAGGCATTCATCTCCTGAAGTCCAGGAGTAAAAAAATAAAATAGGAGACTTTGTCTCTAAAATCAACAGAATCAAGCACAAAGCTAGGCAGAAAAGGGAACGAATCACACCCAGGAGGCAACAGTGACTGTTCGGAACAGAACAATCCCACATCGAAAGTACATTCTACAAAAGCTTAGAGATGTAAGACGTCATTGGATCTTGAGAAATCTCCTCAGATGAGAGAAGTCCTTAGCTGGAGTCCAAGGATAAATAGATACTGATGAGACACGGAATTTAAAACTCTAGTAAAACCAAGAGGTGGAGAGGTATCCCCTAAAATCGTGTACATGCATGTAAGCCCTCACCTAGGGCTTTAAGCAAAACAACATGTAATGAAACAGGCCCTCCGTACTTTCATTATTTACTGCCAGCCCAGATTGTGTTGTTGTTGTTGTCATTGTTTTGTTTTTTTTTTCTTGTTAAGGTTAGAGCAAAATGACATGACTCCAGGACCTGCTATAGGCAGCATCCATGCTGTTCCACCAGCACCCGGGCGTATGCCATCTTCAGAGGTTTCCCATTAAAACACGTGTTCCTGGCTCCCTTGTCCCTCCCTGGCCTGGTTCCACCAGCCTGGGAGTTCCATTGTATTTCTGTTCCTTTTCTCCTCAATAAACTTTTTCTAAAAAAAACATGTGTTCCATTTGCACAGGTGTGCCACCTAGAAAGGTGAGTCATCAATGTAGGTGAACAAGAGCTAGCTGGTTTGTGGTATAAAGGGGGGGGCATATGTAGCTCCCCTCTTTCCAGAATCTGTCCACATGGATTACTAAGAAAGCAAAGGACAAAGAAGTCTAATCCAAAGCACTGTGACACACTAATAGTGAGGAGTCACATATCACTCTTTGTATGGCACCAAACCACACTCTTTTCTTGAATCACATTCAAGTCCTATAATGAAAGGGGAAAAATTTCTTCAAAGAATTTTACGTTCCAAATATTTACCTAAATAAGCAAAAAAAAAAAAAAAAATAGGCAACATGTCAATAAGAAAAACAAAGAAAGAAACAAAACAGCTTAACAAGTGTATATTTCAATAGATTTGTGTTACATCTGTATACATTTAAGCACTAAATTCCAAAATGGAGGCAAAATGATCTTCCCGTTTTACCTCTAAACTCTGTCTCCTCTTGTATAGGAAACAAATATAACTCAAGATTCACACTTCCAAAAAAAAAAAAAAAAACTTCTTTAATTCAAAGATGAACTTGAGTATGACCTCAGAGAATTCAGAACTTATGCCACGTTAGTGCTTTAATAAACTGGAGCTGGCAATAACTGATCTCAAGGAAAATTCAATCAAAACTAAAGTCTTATCTTTCTTCAAAAACAGGACAGTTGAGAATTGAATGTGATGTCCTGGAAAAATCGAAGAAGAAATAACATCAAACTAGTTTGTTCCTGAAAACAAGGCAACGAGAAATTGATGGCATTTTAACCTGTGGTTTTACTACAAAAGATCCTGGGCTTAGAAACCTTGTCACTGGACTCCCTTAAAATCCAACACACAGGTAGAGACAGAGCACAAGGAACCACGGTGGCAACATTTCTGGGTCATTCTGAAATAGAATCCAAGGAGGTGCTGGAACCAATTACTACTATTCCTTGAACGGGTAAAAGTTCTCCACACAAACCACTTAAAGTGTTCAGACTCTCTTCCCTCAATTTCTCTCTCCTGAGAGGCAGTGAAGTGAGCAAGGAATGGAAAATTAAGAAAAAAGAAAGACTTGGCAACTTCTTTCTCACATCCTGATTAGTAGGATCTTTCATGAAGTAGCAGAAATAACCTGAATATCATCTTTTTTTCCCCTGACCTTAAAGATGGGTAAAATTAAAAAGAGAAGCCAATTTCTCAGTAATTACTGAGGACTTACCTACTTACACAATTCTACTCATTCCCAAGTTATTAAAAAAATACTAAATCTGTCTTTGATGTCATATATATGTATATATTTTAAAATTGAATCATTGAATAGTCTGTAGGAGGAAGGAGACAAGATAATAAGAAAGCAGAACTAGCATTCCTTGAATGAGTCATCGATATGTATTGACTTAGCAGAGTATGTCTATTTCTTGAAAGAGGAGATATACCAGAAGCTCTCTATATCTCAACAAACACCCCCTCCAACACACACCTCCAGTCTAGACTAATCAGCCCATATACATATGCATACATACATGTGTGCATATACATGTGTGTATATGCATGTGTGTGCATGTATGTATGTATGTATATATATACACACACTACTGTGGCAAGAGATAAGGGTTGTGATTGGCGTATGCAAATTATGCTCTATAAAGTCAAAGGAAGGAAACTGAGTCCATAACAGGGGCCCAAAGATAAAATCTTGAACCAAGAGTCTTGAACTAAGGATGAGAGGGAAAAGCCTGAGAAGACTGCGCAGGGCCCGCAACAGTGAGGTAACAAGAGCAAAAGAGGAAGATGGAGCAAGCATGGTGTCTATGAAATCATGGCTAAAAACTAACAAAATCTGAATTCACTCTTCAACCTCCACCTCTGTTTTTTGCTGGGGTTCCTCATTCAGCAAAGCCAATCTGAATCAGAAGGCAAAAGAATGAGCTGGTGAGGTCTCTTCTGATCAGAAATTCTCATCACAGAGCAAACGAGAGGAGGGTGGCATGTAACTCCGCAAGACAGCGTCAAACACCTAGCTCAGAGGAGCACAGATCGGGATCACTCCCAGGAGAGGGACTATTTTATCACAGACGTCTCTATTTAGATTAAGTCTTCACTCACGACTTTCCTCAATACCACAGAATCAGCTCCCACTGTTTGTGGTCCACACAGCCGCCTTTTCTTTACACTTAACCCTTCTATCACTGCGATATATTTCATAGCCAGTTAGGTATATATTTGCTCCATAAATAGGTTCTGAGATCTTCTAGAAAAAAAGTCATGTGTCTGAATCAACTCTGTATTTCCTGTGCCCAGCACGAGTAACAATCACCCACTTTTTGTTAAATTGGATGTAAATAATTGCATCCATCATCTGAGTAATTCACCATATCAGGGAGCTCTGCTGGGTCTGAAAACTACCCTGTGCATTCTTACCACTCTCAATTTGTCCAGATAACCTGCACCTTCATACCCATGCATCTGAAAAGAAGAGATTATTTTATCATCCAGATGATACAGTAAAGTGAAGTGCAATGTAATTATCCAGGAACCAATGGAATAACCTGACGCTTGCAGCAATGTGGATATTTACTAGACAGCATCCTTCTTTTAACTTATTAAATACCAGTATTCAAAACCATTCAGATTCCAACATCAAACATTTTCCTGGTTGAGCATCCCCTCCTGGCGCAGTGGTTGAGCGCTGGGCTGCAAAGCTGCCTGCAGCCTCTGCAGCGCCGGTTCGATCCCCGGCCACCAGGTGAGGGTCCCACAAGGCACGCAGACCTCTCCTGCCACCCACTGCTCCCTCAGCAGTGTACTTCATCAGTCTGCCTGCTCTGCTCTCCACTCTGGCTCTGGTGAATTCTCTCACCTTCCCGCGATTCTGACTGTACCCAGTGCTTATATGAATAAATAAATAAATCTTTAAAAAAAAAAAATTCCTGGTGACTTTTCTGCCCAAGATACCTTTGTCAAAAAAGTTCACACTTGTGGCTCTTTCGATGATCAGAAGATCTCCACAAGGGAAGGGATTACTATCTGCCTCTTGTAATCAAGGAAATTGAGGCCAAGAAAGTTTAAGAGATGTCATTTTCAAGTGGCAGACATAAACACAATTCTTTTCATTTTGACCAAGGTCCCCTTCTTATTAAATGAAAGTGATTTTTCTTAATCTGAGAAATAAATGCATGTAATGTCTAAGAATATAAAGAGAATGCTTAGATTGTTGATCCTTGGTTTTGTTTCCATTAAATACATAACTACAAACATGTTCAAATCTAATATTGCTTTTTTTGTTGTTATTTGGAAGGCAGAAAGAAATATTTTACTTTTACTTTTTTTTTTTACTAAAGAATAAAAATAAATGATTACCAGAGCTGTTCAAATGAAAAGCCACTAAAACACAAATTAATAAACTTTAAAATAACAATCATGGTAAATAGTAGGCTTTGTGACCTTGAACATTTTCTTGTGCATTTTACTATAAATCTAGGAAATTGCAAGTCACTGGTTAAAGTTCATGATAATGTGTTTTTATGGGAAGGACTGAATGTCATTCTGAGAAGACAGAAAGTTTGTTTAGCAGCTAAAGGAAAACATTAGAAAGCAAATAGATTCTGGTAGAGAAAAGTAAAATTGACATGATTTGTAGCTCTGGGTGCCAACTTCATTAATTAATACAGACTTTAAATGCCTTTCAAGAATATGAGCTACAGGACTAGCATTACTGCTGGTGTAGATAGTAAATACAGATCAAATGGGTTTCATTTAAAATATGGTGGCTTCAGATAAGACTAATTAGCAGGATGACAAAAACAGTCAATAAAATAGAAACAAATCTTATTGTTCAATTCTGGCAACAATTAGTGGAATTAATTGGAAACTGTTCCTCTTGCCCACTCGCATATAAAAACTGCACTCCAATATTGGTTTTGGCATTTTTTATCATTTTCTTGTGTTGTAATAATATGTATCTTGTTCTATGTGACCAGAGATGCTAATGTCATCAGGGAAAGAGGGACGGGGTAAGCGTGGTTGGGGGACAGGGTTATGGAATGACAGAGAAAACAAGAGAGGGGCTTAAGGGGGCAGACACATGTGAAAGATAGGAATCTACTAGTGAATAACAACAGATTTTGTGTTTGTTTCATGCATATTTTCCAAAGCAAGGTTATCTATTCTATCTCTTTTGAGGGCTCTCAATTTCCTGATTATTTGTTCTTTTAGTTATATATGCTGTGTAACCAACTATGGCCAAACCTTAGCAGATATCAATAATAATATATATATATATATTTTTTAATTTGCTACAATTCTATCTTTGGGGCAGATCTCAGCAAAAGTGACCTGTCTCTGTTCATGGAGCATCAGCAACTTGACTAAGGATGAAGACCCAATTCTAAGACCATTTAACATGCGTGGCCAGCAAATTTATATGAACTGCCAGGGGGGAGCTCATCTTGGCTTATTTTCTGGGGCTCCATTCTCCATATGGGTTCTCTACATGGTGGGTCAGGATTCTTATCCCATGTGAATTCTCCAAAAACAGAGGTGAAAGTACCTAGATCTTGTCTTAGGACTGAAATGTGAATAGTGAGATTTTAGCCATATTTCATTATGAAAGCAGGTCAAGGCCTTGATTCAAGGGAGGGGGCCATAGGAGGGCTTGAGTATTGACAGATATGGGGTCACTGAGATCACCAAAAGTCAGCCTACTTTCTGTAAAAGTAATGACTGACATTGGGCAACTATACTGAGTTTTCAGATTCCTGACAATGTTAAAACAACAGTCTAATAAAGGCTCAATATGACTCTAACACCTTACTGCATAATTCACATCACCCCAGATTCATAATCTACAGAATATAAAATAACATCATCCACCTAACGTGGGGACCCTAATATGAGCAACTTTCCCTCAATTTTTTGAAATATTTCTTTATAAAGGGAAATTCACCAGCCAGATTATTATAGATCGACTTATGTTTCTCTATCTCCATAAAATATTTATTTAGTTCCATGCTAAGTCAGCAAAAACATGCCATTCCTGATGTATAGGGTACATTGCTATATATGGGGACATGTTACCTATTCCTGGTGTACAGGGTACAATGGTATATATGCTGAAAGTGTGCCATGTTTTAAAACAGAGTCTTCAAGTATCAGTCTCATGGATTTGGACTATCTGAGAAAAATAGTTTATGGAAGAATTTTCAGCTTTAACTAATTATTGCCCATAACTAATATAGCCCTCCAAGACTTGTATTATGGAAATACAGAACAAAGTGATGTAGGAGAAAGAACAAGCAATCTTAATTAAATTTAAGTCACAGATAATTTTCTATTTATTTGGGATAGTGCCCACCACTACAATCACTAAGCCTTAGTTTCTTCATCTTTGATAATCTAGATGAGGATAAAGTAAAATAGGACAAAATAAGAAACATGAAGTGCATCCTATGCTGCAAAGTATTATACAAAAGTACTGCTGCAATAGGATGGCATAAAAAGGTCTATTTTAACCAACTCCATCAATCTTGTTTGTTTGTTTTGTTTTGTTTCTGGCAAATGCTTTAGCTGATGATATCACACACTGGGACTGCAGAGTCCTACTGCTCACATGCTCACTGCAGGTGTTCTGAGAACTCCATATAAAGAACATAGTTTAGGATTTTTACAGATGCTAAAGAACCAGAATATAAATGCTAATTGTGGGTAAGAAAGCCACTGAAGAGATGCTAAATGTGGAGTATAGGGTCTCCAGGACACTTGACATTTTCATTAAGAAAACTCTTGCAACAGTAATTACCTGAGCCTCACCTGGTCATGCCTAAAGATGAGAATTTGTCCTTTTTCATAAACCATGTAGATTTTCTCTGAGAATATCAAATCATAAAACACTGAATGAGCCTTGAGCTTCACATTTTCGTAGGCATTCTCTGGAACCTATGAGAAAGTATAAGCTGTGTCCAAAGTTCTTGAGGAATGTATGGTCCATGACCACTTTTAAATGGCCTGTGATGCCACTAACATGGAGTAGTAGCCCAGGCTGAATGGGACAGTGGTGGGGATGGGCAGGAGCTACAACAGCTTCGGGAAGGTAGAGACAAACTCTGCTCGGGCAATAGGAAAGACTCGCTGGAGAGAACTAAACATCCATTTGTATGTAAGCATTAAGAAGGGGCTGACTTCTTAAGAAGTAGTTTATGGACTTTTATAGGTTCTTAAAGATTAAGATGCTCAGAGAGAGCTGCAAAGGAGGTATTTAAGATGAAGGGAGAAACTGGAGACTGGATGACCAGAACTGATGGTTCCAGTATTCTGAAAGACTTGTGAATGAATGAAACTAAGAATTCAGATGATAAGATTAGTTGCGTAAGGGAACTACAGCTGGTAGAGAGTCCCTGAGTCCAGGAGCAGATGTTAAGGCTTTCATCTGATAGATAATAAAGCACAATTATTATATGCTTTTAAGTACAATATTCCACTTTGTTTAAAAAAAAAGGATGGAGTGAAAATGTTCTACAGTTCCATTTCTAATAATGAGAGTTCAAAGTCATAAAATTCTGATGTGAAGGAATAGAAAAAAAAAACCTTAGACATTGAGTCACTTTTCAATGATAGAATTATTTGTCTTTGATTAATCTTGAGGATATTTCATTTCTGATTGTGTCTCCTTTCATCTATTTCTATTTCATACATTTCTTAGATACCAAAAACCCACTCCTTTGAAACTATAATAAGAAATTTCATTTTGTGCTGATTTTTTTCCTTTTTGCACAAAAAGGTATTATGTTTGTGAAGATGTTATAATAACAAGCTCAGCAGCAAGTAAGGCAAGGCCACCGGAAGCTCGGTAGCCTTCTATGACAGTTATTGTCTTGAAATAAAATGCCTAATGATGTCTCCTTGCAAGGGTAAACAATCACTGAGTCAGGAGTTCACCAAGGAAGAGAAAACAGCAGAAGAGAATGATGTCTCCTTGCAAGGGTCTTTTGGGATGTGAAATATGAAAATAAAGTGTGACTTCTGAATATTTTTCTATTACCAGAATCTAATTAGCTCTCCTAAACCACAGACTGTAGAGTCCTAGTGAATTCACACTTGCATACACCATGGATGCAGAGAGGTTGCTAAGGTAGCAGATAACCCTATGCTGGCAAAGCCTAGCTAAATATTCGGATAAACACAAAAGTCAGGTGAACAAGCAAACCCTTGCAGCCCCCTGAGGCACAGTCCAGCTAGCCTTGCCTACTCCTCTGTATTCTACAGGAATGATAATTTTAATACCAGCCTGGATCTGTACTTAGCAAATCTCCAACCCTTGCACACAGATTTAGAATTGTACCTGACATATTCTAAAATGATACTTTGATTTTTCACTCTCAAACCATGCAATTTTGCTTTCTAAAACTTCAGCTGAGAATGAATGTATTTAACATTTGGCTTTGGCAGGAAGAAAATGTTTCAGTATAGAAATAGGTGTCTCCATGAACAGAATTGTTAATTCAAACTCTGTCTATGCAATTAAAGAGAATGGGAATGTAGCACGTAGTAGGTATTTAATGATGCCATTTCATACACTGAATTCCATCAGCTACGTGGTCACAACTCAAAATTACATGGGGGATTTGGAAAAGTCATGAATGAATTAAATGGTGCAGAGATAGGCCAAAAGTGACTAATGGTTCCATGACAAAATAGAGAACGAGGAGACGAGAGGCTCTAGGGAATGATCCATAGAAAAGAGCATGCGTCTCATCCTACCCCGTCCTTTAAAAATATAAAACCCGAGTGCAGGAGAGCTGCTTCCCCCAACCCCACACTCCATGCAGGGAAATGATAAAGATGGACCCAGGAATTAATCCTAAAGACAGGACAATAAAGGGGAAAGCACTATATCTTATTTCTACCTCCAAATATGACTTGTGTGTGATAACAGGAATACAATGTCACATCTCGAGGCCACAGTCACATCTGCTAATGAAGGATTTGGAAATAAGCAGCTTAGATAATGCCCTGTTTGTGTATGAAGACACTAGAGGTTATTTCTTATCCTCAATTATTTAGCATAATTCTAAAACTTCCCAGAAAGAAACGTTGTTTTCAAACAAGCAATTTTAAAAACTGGAAGGACAGAATTATGAAACATGTTACAAAAATATCAAAGTTGGACTCCGGAGAAGATGAAAGTCCAATTAGGAACCTGGTGCAGCAGCTCATTTGTCAGAGGGAGGCAAGAAAATGGCCAAAGGCACAATCGTAAGAGGGTAAGAGGAAGCCTGGGCACCAAGGACCATGGAGAGCCACTCGGCCTCCTATTCTGGAAATGCTGTTCTGGGCCAAGCCCATTCCAGGTAAGTGAGCCCAATAGCAAACAAATAGGAAAGTCCTGTACTCAGGGTGCCTGATTCTAGTGAGGAGAGATGCACAAATAAATGAGCAATATGTTGGAGGGTCTGTGCTAAGAAGGGCATGAAGCAGGCTGGAAGGAGTGGCAGTGAGGAATGCTCCTGAAGACGGGCTGGTGGGCACAGGCCATCCTGAGGAGGTGACATGTGCACAGAGACCTGCAGAAATGAGAAAGCATCCAAGGAGATAACTCAGAGAAATAGCTCCAGCCTGGAGACCAGAACGTGCAAATGAAGCCCTAAGGCTTGAATATATTCTTGGTGAGCTTGAAGAAATACAAGGAAACCGATATGCCTCTGGGAGGTGAGAGGTCAAGGGTGAAAGGTCAGTAGAATATATGGCCAGCTTAGGCACAACAGGCTGCGCTTTTTCCGAGTCAAGCAGGAAACCTGCAAAACACCTTTAGGGTTAACCTGTTCTAACTCACTCACTCTGGATGTTTTACAGAGAATGAATTTCAAGAAAGCAGCATCTCAGAGGAAACTTGCTCATGAGGCTGCTGCAATGTGCCAGCCAGGGTGGGGTTTGGACTCAAGTGCTGGTGACAGAGGGGCAAAAGGCGGTCAGTTTGTGCAGTCATTCTATAGACAGTGCTAACAGAACTCTCCGCTGTGTCGACATGACACCCCAGAGAGTGAAGTGCTGTCTCTGGGCCTTGTGCCACAAGATGAATCCTTGGCAGGGGAGACAGCAAATACAAGTGAAATCTCAGAAATGGGACTCGGCCGCCCTTGGTGCAAGGGAGTGACTGAGGCGCTGGGCTGGGTGTAAAAGGAGGTTGGCTACGGTCTACTGCAGCTCTCTGTGCGCACAGGCCCAAGGCTGGTGAGTCACAGGCAATTCCTACCTGCCCTGTGGGGTGGTTCAGCAATAACTGGGTCTCCTCTTTGTCAGAAACGAAGGTCCATCTTTAGTCTTTAGAGGGTATAAAAGGCCAGGCCATTTGATGACAGACTTAAAGTAAGGAAAAAGTGGGGCCTGGGTTGAGTCTGGAAAACAAAAAAAAAATCTGATTGGGAACTCAACCCCCGGAGTTCAGAAATGGTCAATCTCAGGGAAAACAGGGCTTGCTCAGTGCTGGGCTGCTGACTGTCAGCTGTGGTCACATAATTGGCTGTAGCACCGTGTCACCATAATTTTCTTTTCAGAATATGCCAGAATTGAAAATGCTTGTTGCAACTGTATCACAGGGCTAGACAGACAGCTTTGACCAATCCAGCCACTGATTGGCATCTATGAGTTTTCCATCCCCACTGATGAGCCCTGGTGGTGCCTGTTAGTACAGTCTCAGGAAACCGTGTCTGCTGAGACACACACTCTCATAGCCACTACTCAAGTTTAATTGGTTGGTTCCGATGTTTTAATATATCATAAGTAATCTTTTAAAACACTTAAGATTTATCAGTTAACTTTGTGCATAAATTCAGTGTTAAGCTTATTCCTTTTTGGATAATCTTTAAACCCATGCTAAGGATTTCCTCACTTCAAAATCTCTAATTGTTCTTGACATTTTCTTAAGTTAATAAGAATTAACTGACAACACATAGTTTACTGCTTCATGCTTAAGACTTTCCGAGAAAGTTTGACATTTAGAAGATGAAATCGACAATAAAAAGCCAGAAAGAAAGCTGGCGTGTCACTTTCTGACTCCCCCTCCTGGCCCTTGAATTTCCAGGCTCATTCATTTGAACAGGTAAATTCTCGGTGTGGACAAATCTCCAGCCAGACTGGCAGGGGTTTCAAGGAGGCTGTTTTCACGAAACCAGCCAGTTCATGGTTCATTTAGATCTATTTTAAGGACAAGGACGAGCTTCTGTGCTCAGAAATTTCTTCCGATGCTTAATCCAGGGTCTGTAGTGTAAGCATTATAGCTGCACCCCCTCATGTTATGAATTGTCTCTCTGGACTTTTCTTATACATTCCAAGTGCCCCTGGAAAGGTCAGTGCACTAAATCAATACGGGTAAGTTTATTGGAGTCTTTCCTCAGTGACGAGCAGTTTCCAGTAATATCACCAGCCATGGCAGGAAGAAGACAGGAGGGAGAGCTGCCCCTAAAGGATATGAAATGAATCCAAGAATGGCACAGGACGGGAAGGGGGGGTGTCAAAAAGAAACCTCCTTATCCTACTTAAAACATGACTTTTCAAAATGGCTAAGGACAAACAGTTCATATGTGAGGAAAATGGGGAATGAGACAATGGAGTTGGCAAGATTGAGGAAGCTGGTGACCTTGGTAAGTACAGGGAATAAAAGTCCAGATGACTGGCATGAAGTGGAAACGGATCTTCCATTCTCATAGTACGATGGTGAGACTGGAGGAGTGAGCGGAGGGGTCCTCAGATCAGACTTCAAAGGCTGCTGTCTAAGAACACCTGGCGCCTACAGCCTACACAACACGGCGCCAGCAATCAGATGGATCCCAGCACTCTGGGTAAATACGATGTTGATGGAATTAACTGAAAAATTGGGTGAAAAGGTGTACAAGGGGGATCTGGAAGTGAAAATGCAAAAACACATTCACAGACTGGTGCTGATTTGGAAAAGAATTGGTATGTGTATATGTGCATGTGTGATATTTTCCTATTTCCAGTAAAATAACTGACACTTATTGAATGTTTTCTTTTTCAATTCCAGGTACGTACCCTACAAATATCAACTCTCTTAAAAACTAAAGCAACCATATGAGTAAGGTGCTATGCTCCTTTTCTTGCAAAACAGAAAATGAAGAACGAAGAGATGATCAACTAGTTTAGGTCACGTAGAAAGCAGCAAAAAGGCAGACACATCATCCCAAGTGGTCTGGATTCAAAGTCCGTGCAATTAATGGTTCTGGTTTACTGGCTGCCTAAGAAATCATTAAATCTCACACCATTTCTTAGGTTCCCTTTTTTGGCACTGTAACAATATATGCTATTTATGTGCTCATCTGTCTCTGTCTCTTTCTCTGGACGGCTTCCTTCTTAAGGGCAGGGGCTCAATCTCCCTTGTCCTCTCAAAAACTTCAACAGTGTCTGGTACAGAACAACATGAATACTTATCCAGGATTGACAATATGCCAGGCTCTAGAGAAGAACTTTGTTTAATTTGTGTTTTTCTGAGGGCAGAAGGGAGAGTAGGGGGAGAAGGTGAAAGGTAAGATAGGTAGGTGGACTCTAACTATGGAGACCACAAAAAAAAAAAAAAAAAAAAAAAAAAACAAGAAAACAAGACCCACACACAAAAACCAGAGGGCAAAGAGCCAGCGAAGGAGCAGATATTTTATGAGAACATGAACTAGATTTTATTTTTTCTCTGCTCAATGTTTCGAAAATTCAGTGTAAGGATTAATGTAAATCTATTTGAAAGAAGATGCTAAATTTTAACTGGAAAGACTTCTTTGTGCTAAATAATCTTTATAGCATTCTAAATTACAGCCAAGTAGCCATATCATTACAGGGCTGTTTAGCCTGAGCATTTTATGTGGAAAGTCAGGAGAAGGTGATGATGCATATCAAAATATATAATAAAGAACTTTCAAAAATCATGGGTATCTTTATTTACTCAAAATACTTTTTATTTAGCCATTTTGATGCACTTAAATTAAAGGGGGAAATGAAACTAACCAGTGGGAACTGCAAAATGTCTGTGAAATGATAAAAATAGTATTTTGTACTCTCGCAGTACTTGCAATGAAATAAGGTCAAAGCACTTGACAACCATTAACACGTTCAACCTTACTCTGAAGCCTGTGGGCTATACAGGTGGTAAGCAATTTCAGTTCACTTTGCTGCAAACCAAAATGGACATGAAAGTGTTAAGTGGAAACAAGTCAGTTGTTACCCTTGGATGCCTTGGTTACCCTGGGATAATGCCACAGGGTCCCCACTGTGCATGGAAGGAGGGTGAGAAGACCTGCAGTTCCCCACTGAGGCCTCTCCTCTCCCTCCCAACAGAGTCCTCCCACAACAGCCCTAGGAAATGTGCATATACAGAGAATCAGAGAAAGGGTGTCTACTATCTCAGCGCATCACCCATCCCCCCAGAAGTGCTTCCACAGCCTCTGCTCCCATACTGTGTTCACAGATGCTCACACTCCTGCAGAAGCCCCTCCTAAAGTGCTCAGTAGTATGAGTTATAGAATCTATAAAGGGCTTGTTGACCGAAGGAAAATTGGGTAGGACTCAGGAACCAAGGTACCTCATAATCCATGAGTTCCTCTCACCTTTCCGATACTAAATATACTAGTCCAGAAAACAATTACACCACTCCTGCCAAACCAGACTCTTCCTTTAGGGGTTGCATTTGGAGAGAAAGACAGTGAGACCAGATAAGGCCACGCTCATGACATTCTCTACAGTCAGAACCCCTGCGGGCAAACCGATGTCCTCAACTGTGTGTTTGAACGTCCCCACCTCAATAGAGGACCCTGCCTTCTCCAGCTTGTATTTCAGGGGTCCTAACGCACTTCTAATTCTTCACATATGCAACACTCAAGGGATCTTCATGATAAAGACATTATTTTTGGAATAACAAAAATTATGCAAACCCCAGTTATTGCTGAGGCATCCTACTGGTTTTATTTTTTTTTCTTTTTTTCTTTTTTTCTTTTTTTTTTCTTTTTTTCTTTATTTTTTTTAAATAATAAATTTTATTTTTATATTCCCCATACAATTGCAGCCCCCCCATTCTGACCCCAATCCCTCCCCTCCCACCCCCGCCCCCCTAAAAGTGTCTCTGGTTCGTAGTTTTTTGATGATTTTGATTTTCACTTTCTTATAGTTATTCGTTTTCCTGGTTTTAAACCAGTAGACTGTTTGAAATGGAATTACATAACAATGACCTCATGTTTTAAGAAAGGTTGGAGCTCAGCCTGAAATCTTGATGCATCTGGACATCAACGTCCACTCCTTATACAATCCCTAGAGAGTAAATGTCTCCTCCTATGTCCACCTGAAACCCCTGTGTAGAGTGGATTAAGCAGACACACCTGGGAGTTCAGCAACATGTGTCACATGACCCCATGTAGAAGAAGCTGCTGCTGCTGCTGCTGCTGAGGATTGAAACATCATCACACCAAGAATGAGCTGACATTCCAATGCCACGTAGGAAACGTCACAAGGTGAGTGTCAGCAAGCAGAATCCAAGGACAGAGTAAGCTCTGCAGAAGCCAGAAGAGGGAAGGATTGTTGGACGAGAGGGAACCCAGAAGACTCTTGCACAAGAGGCAGTAGGTCCCGTTGCGGAAAAGAAGACAGGAAGTTAAGTTTTTATGATGTATCCTCATCACTGAGAATCAAATATTCATTCATTTAACAAGTGAGCAAGTAACATGAGTGAGTGGACAAGTGAATGTCCCTGAGAAAGAGCCTGTCAGCAATAAAGTGAAAATTGGAAGATGTTCTCACTTTCCAGACAGAAGATTAGTATCTCTAAGTCTATGATACATCAACTGGTAAGCATATCGGCTGTGATGATAGGGTATAAGAGAATAAAAAGTAATGCCTTTAAAATATCCATGATTTATTTCCATCTAAAAACAGATAGTCACGTAATAAGCACTATATGGATGTCAGCTGACTGAAATGAATTACCAGACTGGAGAATCCACCACCTTAAATCTACCTCTGTGATTCCATGACAATGAGCTTTCTAGGTCCCATCTAAGTTGCCCGGAATTAGCATGCAGAGGGAGCGCATCAGTCTGGATCAGGGCCTGGCTCTGAACAGCCTGAAATGGCAGGCCTGGAGTCTAGCCTTCACCCCTGGGACCTGTCGCATCCCCACCTCGTGCCAGAAGAGCTGATCCCACAAGCTTTTCTATTGCTGCTGGGAACCCTATTTTCATATTGTACTAGAGCGGGGTGCCTAACATTGTCCAAAGAGGCACCGTATTGTGGAAATCTGATATTACAAAACTAAACTTATTTCCCTTCACTTCTGATTATGCAAAAGCAACAACCCAATAAGCGGTAACCTCCTGATAAAGAAACAATTCTCTCCAACTAACCTCTCCCGCTCCATATCATCTTTCCTAATCTCAGCCACTACCAAGATGCAGGTGGTGACACCTTTACAAATAGCGTCTACTTGTTTGCTTATTCCCTCTAAAATAGTATTTCATTCCTTTTTAGAAGTGTAGCTAATTTACAGCAAAATGCAAACTCTGAATTGCTGATGCATGCAACAACATGGATAAACTTCAAAAATAGTGTATTGAGTCGAAGAATTCAGGCACAAAACAGCACACAGAGTATGAGCATTTATATGAAGTTCAAGAAGTGGAAAAACTAATTTATAGTGATATTTGTTTTTAATTGAGGTTATCTAAGCTTCCTTCTCCTTGATGATGCTAGTGACTGGTTATTTGGTTTAATTTGCACTTAGAATCATTACTTCTTTAAATGAATGCTTGACATGACCTCCAAAATTGCTCCATAAAGTGATAATGTGGAAGATGGATTGGAAGAACGGAAGGACGCTGTTCAATTTCTGCTATTCCTTTTCTGATGCCCCCAAAAAACCCCCACAAAATCAAGCGATTCTAAACCAGGATGAGTCAATCAGACCATCTTGTCCAAAGACCACATTTCACTCCGATGAGAATGTTAAGGTTAAGCAGGTCACAGTGGCAAATCCCCCACCAAAATCCACCTCTTTCAACTCCCAATTCCCATTATGTCAGGAAAAGTCAAAGAAAGCCCCCGTGTGTGTGTGTATGTGCAAGTGTTCACAGAAATTTCAATTGATTTCAAAGTTTAGTCAGTACCTACTGCCTCACAGAACAGTTTAGATGGTTAAAAGATCAGAAAGGTGTAAGAAATACCTATTTTCTTTATGTGAATTCACTTAGCATCCCGCCAACATAATCAGAAAGGGTTTTAAGGTATGTGACTTAAGAACACTGAAAGCAAGTAGACTCAAAACTGAACTCTCATTTAATTTGGGGATCCCTGCTTATAGTGATTTGTGGCTCCTGTAACTCAGCTTTAAAGCCAAATAAAATGAGGAGGATATTTATCCAGAGTGCAAAGCCAATTTGGTAGTGATAGCATGGGAAGTTATTGACACCACAGTAAAATTCCAGCTAATGCATTCATTTTTTTTTAAGATTTTATTTTAAACTCAGCAGAAACCTTCTACTTACTTGACCAAATAGACCATTCTCTTAAGTGATGTGCACCCACCTCCATCATAAAGAATCTTCTGGGCCCCAGTCGCGTCCCTGGCTAATGAGACTCAGTGTGAGCATCACTTAGTAATGTCTCCCAACAGTCCCCAGGCTGCCATGTGCCAGAAGGTAGGTCTTAAGGTTTTCAGTGACTATTTGTATCTTTCTGAGCCCTAGCTCACTCTAAAATACTTAAGGACAAAACCCAAGTCTCATTGTTTTAAGTCTCAGTTTCATTTTTCCATAAAATGGTGATAATATCAATATCTTAGGGCAGTAGAAAGGCCATAAGTCTGGATTGCCAAACATCTGGCACAGTAGAACATATTCAATAGCAGCAAATGGGATCTGGCATCATTACCAGCAGCAGCCACAGAGCACTGCACAAAAGTGTGCACAAAGACATGAGCCCAAAGACAGATAGACCACTTGATGCTTGGGACTTCTGATGTAACACAGGATCCTATTCTAGCACACTCCCCCACTGAGGTGCCTGTCTAGCCTCTACCTGAGCACCTGTAGTGTAAGAAGCTCACGGTTCTCAAGACAGTCCCTTCCGAAGTTGATATTCCATCAGAAGCAGACCTGCATGTGCATCTTTGACAGGAAACACTTGTGGCATGGACAGGGGCATCTGCTCATTAAACTCCAGAGGTGACTATAGGCAACTGAAGAATCTCAGCTCCCTGGCACCCGAAACGCTCTTGATACCAGGTAAATGCTGTGTTGGGTTAGCAAGGCCATGGCTTACTCCTGGTCTTTGCTCAAGTGGCCCTTTCCTTTCCCAGCTCACTGCACAGAGCATCTTCCCAGGTCCTGCCTGGCCACAGATTCTGCCCCCTTGTCTCTGAGCCTGGGTTAAGAGCCTTTGACAGTCTGTTACAGGACCAGAAATCCTAGCTTTGCCAGCCCCTGAAGCCACAGAAGAAACAAATATTGTTGCACTCTGAAGTGGACCTCGTCGTCACAGAAGAATGAGTGGCACCCATTTTCCAAGTGGGATATAGAGGGAAATTAATTTTATATATTGTTATCTGCATAGACTATGCCAACTCATTTTGTTTGCAATAAAACTGAAATACTACTAATAATTATTTTTATCACTAACTCTGATCTCCTCTGGCTCATGGCTTAGTGAATATATATATATATATTTCCAAAAATCAATATTTAATAAAGTTATCAGGGTCTGTGTCTTAAATTGAAGCCTCCCCACCACACACACACACACACACACACACACCCTTTCTCTTTTCCTTTTGTTTTATTTGAAAAGTGGAAGAGATGGCTGCTTTCTGCTGTCTGTTCACAGCTCTTTGCTTAAAGAGCAGTGTTCTCCTAGAGTAGTTAGCTCCCCAAATGTCAAGCATTTGATTGTTGGAAAAAAAAAAAAAAAAACACGCTCTCACCTCTCTACTCCTACAAGGGCAGAAGACGTTTGGTTTCGCCACAGAAAGTGTAAGACCCACTGATTTGAAGTGGCACCACTGTGCAGCCAACATTTCCCACCAGGTGTCCTGTCCTCAATGACCCCTCTAAAGTCCTGTCCTCTGGGCCAGTCATAGTGCTGAGATCAGAAATATGACCCATCAGAGTCACTGCTATTTCTCAAACCATCAGTTACACTCACACCAGAAGTTCTTATAAGATAATCCCAACACCTGCCTTGGGTCTCTTTCAAGAAACATTTTCAGAGAAGAAAAGTGTATGGAACAAAGTAACTAAGTACTCTTGATGGTATTTACCAATTTTCTATGTTTTCGATGCCTTTCTGTACCACAATAAAATAACATGCATGTGAGATACAAAAGGAAATCAAGCACAAAACACAAATGCAAAGAGCTGTCAAACCCCCTAGGAGGACTGCAGAATCTCCCAATTATTTACAACTTTCCAAAACTGTCATAGATTCCCAAGTTATATTCACGACATTTCTCACATGGAGGACACTCCGAGGCCAATAACAATAATGATAAAAATAATACTGATAACAATAATAGCTAGTGTATGTTAGGCATGCTTACCATATGCTTGACACTACGGTCAGCATTTTAATTTTTTTAAAAGAGGATTTATTTATTTGCAACAAAAAATGGGGTACAGGCCACAGATGTGGGAGCATGAGAGAATTCACTAGAGAAAGAGCGGGGAGCAGAACAGGCAGACGGACCAAGGACACTGCTGAGGGGAGCAGCAGGCGAGGCAGGAGAGGGCTGCCGCATCATGTGGGTTAGCTCCCTGGCCGGCCAGGAATTGAACCGGCGCTGCAGAGGCTGTGGACAGCTTCACAGCACTGCACTCAACCTGCTGGCCACCGGGGAGGCCCCCTATGGTCAGCATTTTAAATTATCTCCTTCATTATAATGCTACCTCAGTAAGAAAGGCATTATCAGCCCCACTTTGCAGATGAAGAAATAAATGCTATAAGACATAATCTGCCAAAAATCTTATCTAGGAAGGAAGTGGCAGAACTTGGTGGGAGAAAAACAAGAGATCCTCTTCGCCCCATCCCAGACCAAATTCTGCTGTGGCTGCTGTGATATACTGCCCTGAATTCTGTTATGATTCTGTTATGCTTTCTAAGCTTCTGTGTCCACATAACCCTACAAGGCTAGAGAAGATAATATGAAAAGGTACATGGGACTCACTACATGATTATGTGAAATAAAATTCTCAATCTCTACCAGTATTTTAATACAGAGTCTTTTAGAGTCAAGAGCCTGTGCTGTTACTGTATTCCATCATTTACTCTGTGACTTGCAAGTTATTTTACCTACACAAGTTTAATTTTCATCATCCATAAAGTGTGGATAACAACAGTATCTGTCTCACTGAGAACTCATGAGTTTTGAATTAAATAATGCATCTAGGGCACTTAATGGAGGGGTATTTAATAACTGCTCAATAAATAATGAAATGTTTATAATTACAATATATCATCTTCACAGCGTAAGAAATTTCCACTTTGGACAATTTATTCACAGACATTTAATTTCCATGAAATTAGAAAAGTGACCTCGAGATCAACAAATCATAATATGGATCCAGTGCAGGAATTTCCTCCTAAATTTCATAGTTGACTGTTTCATAAAATATTCTGAGGGGAAAATAAGCATTTAATTCAACTTTAAATATGGAATTGTTTAGTTACTACCTAACTGAACATAGATGCTTTTCTCCATACTTTAGTCCACCTGCAGCCCTTACTCCCACCCATATATTTTCTTTAATTCCATTTCAGAACTTAGCAGAAATACTGAGCTTTGATTTTGCTATTCATACTATCCCTTAAAAATGACTGTAATTTCATTGCAACTAGTTTTACAGTAAGACCAAATTTTTGGAGCTCCTATAGAGTTTCTAGTTTTAACAAAACATTTAACAATATTTAGGGTCACAAGGTATGCATTTTTGCAGGCAATATAGTTTAAGAAGCCAGGCTTCAGGTTGAAACTACCTTGTGTTAAAATTCTATGTCTGGTCATGTAATACAAGTTGTATAAGCTAGGAGAAAAAATGCTCAAGGGACCCTAATTCACATGTAAATTAAAGAACACCCTATATATTTCCCTAAGCTGCGGTTAGGATGTCAGGTCAGTGTGTACACAGCACTCACTAATTGCACAGTGGAAGGGCTGCTAACAAGGTTTGTGATACTAGAATTGGCCACTGGTCATTCTGCCTGGAAAAAGAGCATCTGAGAAATAACATATCAGTTCAAGATTAGTTTTCATTAGTTTTGTCCTAATAAAGGAAAATTACTTCTCAATAACATTTTCCAAAATTTCTAAACAACTCAAAGTAAAGATTGAGGCCCATCTCTCCAGGAAATGGTACTGGTAAAGTTTCATTCTAATATGTCCCAGTGCTGGTTTTACTATTTCATTTTATATATTTTATAGTGTTCTCTTTTCATTGTTTCTATAACATTTTTAAAAAATTTTTAAATGTTGATTTATTTATGCATACAAGAACTGGGATACAGGCCAAAGGTACAGGTGGTGAGAGGATTCACCAGAGACAGAGTTGGGAGAAGAACAGGTGGATTGACTGAAATACACTGCAGAGGGGAGCAGCAGGCAAGGCAGGAGAGGTCTGCTGTGCCATGTGGGTCAGCTCCCTGGCCAGGGATGGAACTTGTGCTATGCTACAGTGGCTGAGGATAGCTTCAGAGTATTGCGACTAAATCCTTTGTGCCTCCAGGGAGGTCCTACTTCTATAACAAATTTGCTTATCATCCTTCTTAGTATTCCTGAGTCCAAACTAAGTATTTCTTGTGGTGAAACAAGAAAAATCAGGGGGAAACTAGTTACTGATCACCTACTATATTTCCAAGAAGTTTACAGAAATGCTATTTGCTTGCTTTCTGCTTACTAATACAATTTACATCTATATTATCTAAGCATCTTTGTCCAGATGTGCCATTAAATACTTCACTGCTATGGAAACTGAGGCTCTGGCAAATGGAAGAACATAACTGAGATTTTAGATGCAACCTGAAAGCCAGATCGGTGGTTGGAATCCATTTGATTCTGCTAAGGAATTCAACAGTCTTTAGCTGAATATAACAGAATCCAGAGACTTTATAACACAATAATAAGCTCAGACTCATGGTCACATACTTTATGAGTAACCAGGATGTTTATGATTGTTAGGTCCTTTTTATTTATTAATTGTCTAAGTGCTATGAAATGCCCTGCTTTCTCTACCTTACGGTTTATTGAAATCAGTATAGCCATGCTTGTCTTATTAGCATCATATAGTCTTTTCACCCAACTATCTACAAAGTCTCACTGCCTTTATATTTTTTTAAAAGGAATCCCTTCTTTTTTTTTAAGATTTATTTATTTGTTTGTTTGTTTTGTTTATACAAGCACTGGGTACAGTCAGAAGCGCGGGAGGGTGAGAGAATTCACCAGAGCCAGAGCTGGGAGCAGAGCAGGCAGAAGGACCGAAGTACACTGCTGAGGGGAGCAGCGGGCGGCAGGAGAGGTCTGCGCACCATGTGGGACCCTCCTCCAGTGGCCGGGGAGCAGCAGGAAATTGAACCGGTGCTGCAGAAGCAGTGGGCAGCTTCGCAACCCAGCGCTCAACCACTGCGCCACTGGGGAGGCCCCTCACTGCCTTTATATTAAGTGTCTCTCTTCTTGACAACATTTTAGTCAGGTCTTACATCCATTCTAACAAGCTCTGCCTTTTCACTGGCACATTTACTACAATAATACTTGTGCAATTATTAATCCCAATGGATTCAAAGTTACCATTTTAGGGGCTTCTCTGGTGGCATAGGGGTTAAGTCTTAGTGCTATCACAACAGGTCACTGTGACAGCCTGAGTTCAATCCCCAGCCAGGGAGCAACCCACATGGCACAGCAGACCTCTCCTGGCTCACCCGCTGCTCCCCTCAGCAGTGTATTTCAGTAGATCTGCCTGTTCTACTCCCCACTCTGTCTCCGATGAATCCTCTCACCCCCCACATCTTTGGCCTACACCCCAGTTCTTCTATACATAAATAAATATAAATAAATCTTTACAAACTTACCATTTTATCATTTGTTTTATGTTCCTTCCCTGTCATTTTTGATCCTCTGATCTCCCTTCCCATTTTTCTTTTGATCATTTAAATATCATTTATCATCACATTTTGTCTGATGACATTTTTTATACTTCTTTACATTATTTTTTAATAATTGCCCTAAGGAATAAACTACACAGCTTTAAACTTTAAAATATATATTTAGAGTTAAGATTGCACTACCTCACATAAAATGTAGAAACTTATCTATTTAGCCCCCATCCCTTTTGTTAAAGTTGTCATAGTTATTACATGAACATCCATGGTAAACTCCAGAATACAATGCTATTATTTTTATGTTAAAAATACATCAGCATTTTTAAAGAAAACTAAGAAAAATGTCCACTTATATTTATATACCTATTTACTGCTGCAAATCTCTTCATTCTTTCCTGACTGTATACATTTCAATCTAGTCTTGTAACCCCTAAATATAAGGAACTTCACTTATGATGTTTTACTTTTTTTTCACTTTTTGAATTTATTTTTGCACAGAAGAACTGGGGTGTAGGCCAGAGATGCAGGGGATAAGAACATTTACCAGAGACAGAGTGGGGAGCAGAACAGAAGGCTCTACTGAAACACACTGCTGAGGGGAGCAGGGGGCGAGACAGGTGAAGTCTGCTGCGCCATGTGGGTCAGCTCCCTGGCTGGGGATTGAACTCAGGCTGCAATGGTGACAGTGCTGAGACTAAATCCCTAAGCCACGAGGGAGGCCCCACCTCCTATGATTTTTCATATTAATCTGCTACTGGTGGTTTCAATCACTAAATGGCTTTACTTTTGCCTTCATTCTTGAAGGATATTTTTTTATATACTAGATGCTTCATTCAGCACTGCCCTCTGCCTGGAGTGTCCTTCTCCCTAGCTACTTTAAAGCATTTCCCTTTTCTTAACTTTTCAGTAGTTTACTACAAATTCAGTCCTGGATTCAGTTCTCTTTAGTTATACTGCATGAATCTACTGAGCTTCTTGAATCTATAAATTTACGGCAATTTTTTCTTCAAAAAAACTTTAAGTCTCATTATCTCTCCTCTCCATTTTAGACAATTTATTGTCCTACATATTCCTGAGATTTTTCTCATTTTTTCTCAATCTTATTATTTATGTTCTTCAGATCAACTAATTACTATTTCTCTATTTTAGGGTTCACTGCCTCAGTCTTTTGTCATTTCCAATCTGTTGTCACATCTATCCAGTGAAGATTTTAATTTTAGATAATATTATTTCTGGTTCTAAAATTATGACCTACTTATTTTTTAGTTTTTTTTCCCCTCTGATGAAATATACTATTTTGTCATGCATTGCAAGCATACCTCCCTTTAATCACTGGCCACAGTTATCAAATCTACTTTAAAATCCTTGGCTGCTAGTTCATTCATCTCCACTCATGTGATTTTTTTTTTTTTGAGAATTAGTCATAATTTTCCTTAAGTCGAATGATACTGACATGCATCCTAGACATTGTTATTATAGTCTCTGGATTCTGCTATATTCAGCTAAAGAGTGTTGTTTCCCTTTCACTTAGCAGAACTCAAGTCTGCGAGTATCCTCCTTCACATTCCTCTTCCCCTTGGCTGTTTTGTTACACTGGACTATTTCAAAAAGATGGATTATTTGGCAAAAAGAGTCTCAGACCCTTGAGTACACAATATTGCACATATGTAGCAAAAATTAAAGCGGACAATTTGGACAATATTGTCATTTAATTCAACTGATATTTACTGAGTACTTATATGAATGCTAAACTCTACTAGACACTGTATAACAGCTGTGAACAAAACAAGCTCAGCTCTGCCTTCATGGATGGAACTTGTAGTACAGAAGTACAATCACTAACCTAATGATCACAAAAAATAGTGTAGTATAAACTGCTAACAGTTCCTAAAAAAGTAACAGGTCAAAGTGGCATTTTGTATAGCCTAAATGCTGATTAGGAAGAGACATTTGGGCCACACTCTAGAATTAATGGGAATTTCCTATGCAAGGTGATTAATAGGAGAAGCAAGATGGTAGACACGATCAGTTAAAAGATGGAAGAGAAAACCTAGAGTATTTAAGGACAGGAAAATAATCAGACCAGAAGATTCTTACTAGATGAGACTAGAATGGGCAAAGTCCATTCATGCAGGTTCCATGTTAAGATCCTGATGTACTGTCACCTATATTATAAACAACAAACAAGAGATTTCATTGCGAAAGTGGCAATGTTAGACTTCTTTTATGAGCACTCTGGCTACAGTGGAGAACAGACCAGAACTACTTGTCCATGACAGAGAACAGTAAATGTCAATCAGTGCCTCATATTAGATATTGGTTGCTTAAGTTGGGGTAGCGGAAGTAAGCCAGAGGGAAATATGGATATAAGAGACATTTAGTAGTTTAACTCCTATAGATGGCTTACATCTTTTATCTTAAGGTTGAAAGAAAGCAAGAATCAAGATAATATTTAATTTCAACCTTTTATAAATGAGTATGTGTTTGTATCATTACCTAAAGATGAGTATGTTTGGAGGAAAGAAGAGTAAGTCCAGTCTTGGATATGATTTTGAGGTTTCTCTGACATATCCAATAGGAGATGACACAAGTTAAAATTTAAGGCCCAGTTGTTTAACAATGGGAAGTGAAACTATGAGGATGAAGGAGATTGTTTATGATGGTAGTGCAAAATATAAAATAAGGAGGGCTAGGCATGGGCAAATATTACATAGCTCACACCAAAATGTCCTAAGACTAGTTCTGAGAGTTTTAGGATTTAGGGTAAATAAGGGTAGATCAAAAAAAGAGAGAGAGAGAAGGAAAGTCTGTATGTATGACATCATAGAAGCCAAGAGCAAAGTTGAAAAAATTTAAACAAATACTTAACAAATGCTCTTGTGCTAGTTAGCAGAGTAAGAACTAAAACATTCTCACTGAAAATCATGTAAGTCAATAGAGGAAGCCAGTTTATAGTGGGCTAAGAAATGAGTGGAGAAAATATGAAAGGGAAAAGTTAGCCATTCTTTAGAGAATTAGTTATCAAGAGGAAAGACACAAATATGATGTCTTAAAAGTGAAGACTGCATTTGAGAGAAAATTTATTACATAAAAATTATTTTATTATACATATGATACAAATGTAGTAATTTGTTTGTTCAAGGTAGAAGATACTTCGATATTTCAGTAGTAATGGGAAAGAGTAGAGTAGGGTAAGACAAAGGAAAGAACACAGGAATAAGAAATGGGAATCCAGTCCTGAGTAGATAGTGGTCTTACATGGAGGAAGGTCCCCTGGCTGGTTACGACAGGAGGCAACAAGAACAGAAGACAGAACCCTGACAGGTGCACACCTATGTGGGAGGCAGGTAGCCAAAATTACCTGTATTTCCTTTGTGAAGTAAGAAACAAGGTGAAACTGCATGATTAGAAGCACATGACATTGTTTAAAACCCCTGATGGCGCAGGGGTTAAGTCTCAGTGCAATCAAGTTATCGCCAGCCTCTGCAGTGCAAGTTCCAACCAACATAAGGCGCAGCAGACCTCTCCTGTCCTGCTTGCTGCTCCCCACTCTGTCTCTGGTGAATCCTCTCACCCCCCCACCTCTGGCTGACACCCAGTTATTCTGTGTGTAAATAAATAAAATAAATATTTTAAAAATAAATACATAAATAAAATTTTAGAAGGAAGAACAGATGAGACAACTGTAGTATGATTTCCAGGTAGGACAGAGGCCTGTCTGGGATAAGACCACAGGTGTATATGAAGCCAAAGTGCCCACTTGTAGAAGAGTGTGCAGCTGCCAGGGTGCCCATCAGGGCTGCTGGCTGTTGGTATAAGCTATTCAGAAAGGGGTTAATGAAGTTGGCTCTAATAAGGAGTGACTATGTAAACCCATGTGGACCACACTTTTCTCATTTGTTTAATATCAACAACAAGAACAGTACTGTGCTCGCTTCGGCAGCACATATACTAAAATTGGAACGATACAGAGAAGATTAGCATGGCCCCTGCGCAAGGATGACACGCAAATTCGTGAAGCGTTCCATATTTTTACGGGCAAGGAGAGAGTGGAGGGACATAGTCAACAGACTCCAAGAAAACAGATGCCAACCATGAATACTCTACCCTGCAAAGCTCTCCTTCCTCTTTGAAGAAAGAATATGGACCTTCCCAGACAAACAGAAACTCCGGAATTTCATTAAAACTAAACCCCCACTCCAAAAAATACTACAAGGAGTCCTAAAGCCAGAACCTCAGAGGGACGAATAACAACAAAAGAAGGCCAAAGAAAGTTATTAAAAGAATAAATAAATAAAATCAAAGGAAAGACAAACACAATGGCAAATACAGATGCTAACATATCAATACTAACTCTAAATGTAAATGGACTAAACTCTCCAATAAAAAGACACAGAGTTGCAGGCTGGATTAAGAAACAAAACCCAACCTTCTGCTGTCTCCAGGAAACACATTTAGCTGCAAAAGATAAAAATAGACTCAAAGTTAAAGGATGGAAAACAATTCTACAAGCAAATGGACCAAAAAAGAAGGCAGGAACAGCTATACTCATATCAGATAAAACAGATTTCAAACTTAAAAAGATAAAAAGAGACCCCAGTGGTCATTACATTATGATCAAGGGAACAATACTTCAAGAAGAAATAACACTCATTAACATATATTCACCAAATGAAGGAGCACCAAAATATATCAGACAACTATTGGCATCTCTGAAAACAGACATCAGAGAAAACACATACGTAGTGGGAGATTTCAACACACCACTATCAACAATGGATAGATCAACAAGACAAAAAATAAGTAAAGACACTAAAGCTCTAAATAAGGATCTAGAGTGCTTGGGCTTAACAGACATATATAGAACACTAAACCCAAAAAAATCTGAGTATACATTTTTCTCAAGTGCACACGGATCTTTCTCTAGGATCGATCATATACTGGGGCACAAGACAAACATCAACAGATACACCAAGATTGAAATCATACCAACCTTCTTTTCTGACCATGAAGGCATCAAACTAGAAATAAACCATAAAAAGAAGGCAAGGTACTCTCCTACCTCATGGAGATTGAACCCACACTACTGGAAGTCCACTGGACTAACGAGGAGATAAAAGAAGAAATTAAAAAATTCTTCGAATTGAATGACAAGGAGGACACCAATTTCCTAAATGTATGGGATGCAGCAAAAGCAGTAATAAGAGGAAAATATATAGCAATAGATGCTCACATCAACAAACAAGAAAGAACTCAAAGAAACAACCTAATCTCGAAGCTCAAAGATCTAGAAAAAGAACAACAAAAAAACCCCAAAACCAGTAGAAGAAAAGAAATAATAAAAACCAAAGCAGAAATAAATGAAATCGAAACTAAAAAAACAATCCAAAAGATCAATGAAACCAAGAGCTGGTTCTTTGAAAAAATAAATAAAATAGATAAACCCCTAGCCAGGCTCACAAGGGCAAAAAGGGAGAAAGCACAAATAAATAGGATAATAAATGAAAGAGGAAAAATCACAACGGACACAGCAGAAATCAAAAGAATAATTAATAACTACTATGAAAAGTTATATGGAAACAAGTACAACAATCTAGAGGAGATGGACAAATTCCTACAACTCTACAATCACCCAAAGCTAGATAAAGAAGAAATAGAACACCTAAACAGACCAATTACAATTAGCGAAATTGAAATGGTAATCAAAAACCTCCCCAAAAACAAAAGCCCAGGACCTGATGGATTTACAAATGAATTCTACCAAACATTCAGAGACGAATTAGTGCCTATCCTTCACAAACTCTTCCAAAAAATTGAGAAGGAAGGGACAATACCAAACACGTTCTATGAAGCCAACATTACACTAATACCAAAACCGAACAAGGACAACACAAAAAAGGAAAACTACAGGCCAATCTCCCTAATGAACACTGATGCAAAAATCCTCAATAAAATTTTAGCCATCAGAATCCAACAATGTATCCATAAGATAATTCACCACGACCAAGTAGGATTCATTTCAGGGGCACAAGGATGGTTTAACATCCGAAAATCAATCAACGTTATCCAACACATCAACAAAAAGAAATATAAAAACCATATGATAATATCAATAGATGCTGAGAAAGCTTTCGACAAAGTGCAACACCCATTCATGATAAAAGCCCTTGAAATTCTTGGGATACAAGGAACATACCTCAACATCATAAAGGCCATCTATGACAAGCCAACAGCCAGTATCATTCTCAATGGTGAAAAGCTGAAAGCAATTCCATTAAGATCTGGAACAAGACAAGGATGTCCACTCTCACCACTGCTTTTCAATATAATACTGGAAGTCCTAGCCAGGGCAATAAGACAAGAGAAAGACATCCAAGGAATCCAAATAGGAAAAGAAGAAGTCAAACTATCACTATTTGCAGACGATATGATATTATACATAGAGAACCCCAAAAACTCCACAGAAAAGCTAATTCAACTCATCAATCAGTTCAGTAAAGTGGCAGGATACAAAATCAACATGCAAAAGTCAGTAGCCTTCCTATACACAAACAATAAATCTGAAGAAGAAGAAATCAAAAAAACCATCCCTTTTGTTATTGAAACAAAAAAAATCAAATATTTGGGAATAAATCTAACAAAAGAGGTAAAGGACCTATACAAAGAAAACTATAAAACACTGTTAAAAGAAATAGAAGAAGACACAAAGAAATGGAGAGACATCCCCTGCTCATGGATTGGAAGAATAAACATTATTAAAATGGCCATCCTTCCAAAAGCAATATACAGATTCAATGCTATTCCAATCAAAATTTCAATGTCATTCTTCAAAGAAATAGAACAATTATTGATGAAATTCATATGGAATCACAAAAAACCCCGAATAGCCAAAGCTCTCCTGAAAAAAAAAGAAGGGAATGGAGGCATCACACTCCCAGACTTCAAACTATACTACAAAGCCATAATCATCAAAACTGCATGGTATTGGAACAAGAACAGACATACAGACCAATGGAATCGAATAGAAAATCCAGAAATAAACCCACAGATTTATGGTCAACTAATCTTTGACAAAGGAGCAAAGAATATGCATTGGAGCAAAGAAAGTTTGTTCAATAAATGGTGCTGGGAAAACTGGGTCGCTACATGCAAAAGAATGAAGCTTGACCACTACCTCACACGATACACAAAAATCAACTCAAAATGGATTAAAGAACTAGACATAAGACCTGAAACCATAAAATATATAGAAGGAAATATAGACAAAACACTACGTGATCTGCACATCAAAGACATCTTACAGACACATCACCCAAAGCAGTGATAGTGAAGGCAAAGATAAACAGCTGGGACTACATCAAATTAAAGAGCTTCTGCACAGCAAAAGAGACAATAACAAAAACAAAGAGAAACCCCACTGACTGGGAGAACATTTTTGCACCCAACACTAATGATAAAGGACTGATCACAAAAATCTGCAAAGAGCTGATGAGACTCAACAACAACAAAGAAAATAATCCAGTCAAAAAATGGGCAGAAGAGCTAAAAAGAAACTTCTCTGAAGAGGAAATGCAAATGGCCAACAGGCATATGAAAAAATGTTCAACATCACTTGCCATCAGGGAAATGCAAATCAAAACTACCATGAGATACCATCTTACACCAGTGAGAATGGCACATATTAAAAAAACTAGCAACAACAAATGCTGGCGAGGGTGTGGAGAAAAAGGAACTCTTCTGCACTGTTGGTGGGAGTGCAAACTGGTCCAACCACTGTGGAGAGCTGTGTGGAGATTTCTGGACCTACTAAACATAGAGCTTCCATATGATCCAGCAATTCCACTCCTAGGTATTTACCCAAAGGACACAGAAACATCAATTCCAAAGAACACCTGCACCCCTATGTTTATAGCAGCACTGTTTACAATAGCTAAGCTTTGGAAACAGCCCAAATGCCCAAAAATAGATGACTGGATCAAGAAGATGTGGTACATATATACCATGGAATATTACTCAGCATTCAAAAAAGATAAACACATGCAATTTGCAGCAACATGGATGGCGCTGGAAGGGATCATGCTCAGCGAAATAAGCCAAAAAGAAAAAGAAAAATACCGGATGGTCTCACTCATAGCAGGAATCTAGAAAACTTAAATAAGGGACCAGGAAAATGAATAACTATAAGAAAGTGAAAATCAAAATCAACAGAAAACTATGAACCAGAGACACTTTTAGGGGGGCAGTGGCGGGAGGGGAGGGATTGGGGTCAGAATGGGGGGGCTGCAATTGTATGGGGAATATAACAATAAAATTTATTAAAAAAAATAATAATAATCATGAAATTAAAAAAAAAATTAAAAAATAACTATTTTTGGCAAATAGTCAGCAGTCCATAAATCAAAGTTATTAGTATTAGCATTATTATTACTATTATATTCATTGTCATCATCAGCATCATTATTATTATTATTGCTATATGGAATACTCTATGTAAAAGGTTGTGTCAAAAACTGCAGCTGTCAAAAAGAATATCTCTGTTCTCCTGTAACATCTGAGATTGAGAGCAAAACAAGCAAATGCAAAAACAGTAAACATAGCATAACAGTTATATTTTATTTTTATATTCATAGTGGAACTAATTGCCTATCAAGAACACACTTGCCCAGGGCCTCCCCTGGTGGCGCAGCGGTTGAGTGCTGGGCTGCGAAGCTGCCCGCAGCCTCTGCAGTGCCAGTTCAACCCCTGGCTACCCGGCGAGGGTCCCACATGGCGTGACAGATCTCTCCTGTCTCGCCCGCTGCTCCCCTCAGCAGTGTACCTCGTCAGTCTGCCTGCTCAGTTCCCCGCTCTGGCTCTGGTGTATTCTCTCACCCTCCCGCGCTTCTGACTGTACCCAGTGCTTGTATAAATGAATAAATAAATCTTTTTTTTTAAAAAAAGAAAAAAAAAAAAAAAAGAACAGTACTAACGCTGACTATGGTGTGTTTCCAGAGCCCCTACTAGAATTTTGGGAAGTACCTGACCCCCTCTTTTGACAGTGTTGAGTGGGACACTCTAGACTTTTTAATCCTAAGAATGCACAATTACAAAATACATAATTTCTAGTCTAGTCTAATTCTCAATGCACTTTAAATAGGTGCTACTTATTAAGACTTGGAAGCTAAATTATCTCATTTAATTTGTACAGAGTATCTTCCACAAGCTAATTGGCAAAACACATTTTTTCCATTCAATCAGTCAAATTAAAATTATTGCTTGCTAGAAAAATAAAAAGTCTGGCTTCAACTTTTTTGATTTCAAATAAATATGTATAATAAATGACTTCATGGCAAGTCTCTCTCTTCAGAATTCTAATTCAAGCATAGACAGAAAAAGCAAAGAGCATTGCAGAGACCCTGTGACCCGAGAGAAGCAAAGCCCGCAGGCTCACTTGGCTCTCACAGAACTTGTCTCTGAAGCAGGACATTCCTCTGGCCCCAAGTTTGGTGCCTCAGAAGTTTTTACCTCTCAAGACAATGAACCACAGTGAAAGTCACATTAGATGAGATTGGCTTTTTCTTAATAAATGGAAATAAGACAAGTGTGAAAAGAGAGAAAAAAAGAACAGCAGTGCAAAGGAACTTTCTCAAGGATCAATTTTAGGAAAGATTGCATGTGGATCTGAAAACTGATTTCCTAAAGTATATGCTCCCCAGAGCCCTCCACAGGCGTATGTATGTCAAAGAAAAGGCTCACTCCCAGGGGAAGGGACCACGTCACACAGCCCTTTTCCAGTATGTGCAAAACTAATCTATAATTCCAAATGCAGGATGTTTAAGCTCATAGACACTTACAAAGTTCTAGGATGTCAATACTGCACACATGAGAATATCTCCATATCCGAAACCTCAATTGTCCATATTGCAGATAAGAACACTGAATCTTAAAGAATTAATAGTTTTTTGAAGAAATTTGCAACAAGGTTTAAAGTTGCAATGGAAAGGTCTAAAAATACCCAGGAATAAAACTCTATATTCATTCATCATCTACTCATTACTGCAACACATACCTAAGTCTCTTCTCTGTTCCAGGAATTACAAGGATACTTCAGGCACATATCCTGTCCTTAAGGGGCCATCAGAAGATAGAAGTGTGCATGGAAATTGCAAGACAAGAAAGTATATGCAAACAGAAATGCTAGTATAAGGACAGTGTCTTCAGGGTTCCGAGGAGGTTCAAGGGTCTAGTTTTACTATAATGGGTAGCACACCAATGACTTACTTCTAGGAACACCCCAATGCTGGTTAAACACAGACCAGGGGATGAATCTCTTTCCACTATGACTGGAGTTCTTCAACTTGGAACCAAAATCTTCAGAGAGCAAAGATGAAACCAACCTCTGCATTACTAGGCAAAGGAGGACTCGGTATTCAAAAGCCATACCTACCTTCTTTTAGGAGGCCTCAGGTCTCTCTACTGTGAGACAGACAATTCTCCAATGACAGATGGTGGAAGGTGGACAGGGAGCTCTAGTGGCAGGAAAGGAAGAGGAAGCTTCTTTGAAGATGCTAGAAAATGGGACAAAAATAATTTAGAAAACTCTTCTTTAAATTCCTTCAGAAAAAACTTTCAAAAAATCTGTTATTTGATACCTAGAAAGCATATGAGATGTGAATAATGCTAATCAAAATTCTGACCTTTCCTCAGCAATAAAAATAAACTGGTCACCCCATTTCCCCAAACTCTCCGAGCACTCGGTCAATGCCTCTCTTTTGACATTAATCCTTGTATCACAAATTAGGGTTTATACTTACTGGGGTCTTTCCCCACTTCCAGACTAGGAGCTCCTTGGAAGGAAGAGCTGGTCCATCTCATGTCTGTGTCTTCCTGTAACATGAACACAGAGTAAGTGCTCATTTGACCTAAAAAGCAAGCTAGGAAAGCAGCTGGTACCATGTAGGCAACACAAAGTTAGAGATTTCTACTGCAGATCTCAAATTGGCCTCAGAAAAAGATGAAAGAATCCTAAAAACATTTTCCTCTCACTTTCTTCATCTATGCCAGTAGGAATTCAATGCACGCCGTAACGTCTATTTTGCGAGTTATTTCCCCTTAGCTGGGAGCTCGGTGGCATCCCATGCCTGCCAGGTTATACTCTAATCCAACAATGGCTCATGAACAAAACTTGGTTTCAGTGACAGCCTCAGGGCCAATCCCTGGAGATGTGGAACAATTTTTCTTATTATGTTTCTTTGTGGTTTAGGAGACTGTCGGCTTGGATTTCACCCAAAGCAAACTTTTGAGCTGGGTGGGCTCTCCGAGGAATTCTGGCTGACAACAGAGAAGCCAGCGGTTCTTTTCTGCAACCTCACAACCAGTTTTCACTCCACTGCCAACCCCTAACTTGATTTTCTGTCTCTAATTCAATGAGAGGTTTTTGCTTCCAAATCACTTTCAAATCCTCCAGCTGTGCTTTCTCCTGGTGCATGATAGGTACATTGCCTTCCGATTGAATTATCACCCTATTTATCTATTTTTCTATATTAAAGTCTGGTTAGCTGTTCTCTCCCAATGCCCCAGGGTCTGGCCCCTTCCTTGGCAGAACCTACCATTACTTTCCCAGTAATAACACTAGGTAGACTCATTAAGTTTCAATATTAAACAAGCTGTAGGAAACTTTTGAGTTTCTTCCACAAAAGAAAAATGATCTTGAAATACCCGTAAACATGTGGTGTTTTCAACCCCATCACAAACTGTTTGTTACATTTTAATGTACATTAATATATGCAAAATAAGCTCTCCAAAGAAAAACTGTGGCTTAGTGAATGAATGTTAAGAATGTAGTGAGTGTTAAGAATGACACAACTTAAGGTTAATTGAGTCCCATAAGGGATTTGCAGATACTTTTAAGTGATAAATTCTTCGCCTCCTCTCCTTATTACTTGAGAAAAGGCTGTGCACATGGGGTGGGTGGGACAGGAGGAACAATGAGCCTGAGATGAAACATTTCCAAAAATCATCAGCCCAGGAAGCTCCACCCGACCTCCTCTCTGGACCAGCCACTAGGCCCACCTGGGTACACATGCCACAGTCTCTACAGGGCAGAGACACCTGCAGCTTCCCAAGAAAAAGCACCAATTCCCAAGGCCTGTGGGGGATGGGGCGCAGGGCCTCCAACACCACCCCAGAGGGATGGCTGAGTGGTATGGAGAGTCTGTGGTTTCCCCGGACCTCGGCGGCTGTGGCCAGCCCTGAGGCCCTGTGCAGTCTGTGTCACCATCTCAGCCTCCGAAGCGTCCAAAATTCACAGGATGAGGGAAGTAAGGAGACAACCCAGTAATACAACCGAAGATGTTGAAGGGGGAATATTTATGCTGAATTACTCTATCCTTGCAAATGAATGGGACAATTTCTGGGGAAAGGAGGGGGAAGAGACAAAATTATGTTTACCCAAGTGGAAAGTTTTATTTTCTGTCATAAGCTGAGGCTTCATATCCCATTAAGCAGCAAAGGGAAATAACTCTTTTAACCTATTCTTCTTGTCACTTCGGATTTAAATGAAATAGAGGACAAAAAAATGAACCAGGGCTACAGGTCAAAGGATTCTAGTTTTCAAAATCAAAATGCTGTTAGAGATGTTTTGAGGCAATCTGCCAACCGGGGAATAAATGTAGGTTCTATAGGATCCAGTCGACACTATACGGGCTAAACGTGGCTTCAAGCTTCTTTGTCATTTTAATTGCTCAGGCCCTGACCCTGCCTGGGATGAGCATTGCCTCTCCTCATTCTTCCCCTGCAAAGAGGAAGGTGAGACGATTTGGCTCTTATCAGGAGCTGCCACAAAAGGTGGCCTCCCCCAGGCACAAGGCAGGCAGGCCCCGGAGTGGGGGGGGTGAGCCCCCAATGCCATGTGATGGAGCCAGGCATAGGCATGGGGGAGCTGGCTCCACCTCCCACCCCATCCCTGTGTCCATGATGAAAAAGCACAGGCGGCAGAGTTGAGAAGCAAGAAACTCATTGTACTGGGAAATTCAGAAACAGCAGCAGCAACAGTAGCAGGGAAAACTCAAAGAGTCACCGAAGTGAAAGGCTTCAGGCAGCTGTGGTCATGGGACCTCACTACAAATGTGAGTCATTTCAGAATTCACCCTCTCCTTCCCACATGGCTCAGGGGAAACATCACCAGTGTCTTGCAGGCAGCATTTTCTTCCCCCCTGAGCTCCAGAGAATGGAAATCTCCAGTAAATGCTTCAGTGGCTCTGATCCAGAGAATATGCACTCCCCAAATGATTGTAACCCCATCGGCTTTAGTGCAGATCCTTAAGGGTCCCTGATCAATACTCGGCAAAAAAAGTCTAGATGCAGAGAGAAAGCTCGCTAAGTAATTCCACCAGCCTTCCTTCTCCGGTGGTAGTATTAGTTCATAATGACAGTATATTTTCACATAAATTCTGTGATCTTCTCCTTTAGGGTGTTACCCAGCTAAGTATATTAAACACCTTCCCGACACACAGTATCTCCTTCCCTTCATCCATCTTGTCTTTTTTCAAGGGCTGTTCCTTCCCAGTCTTTGATATGTTGTTCACCTTGTTACTACCTATCTTGTCAGGCATTTCCTCTGTGGTTTCAGACATTTCAGGCATCGCTGCTCCCTGTGTCCTTTTCTCGTACTTTTTTTGCGGCCCAGGCCTTGAATGACTTTTTGGTGCAGTATTTCGTGGCATTCATTCTACATACAAATGTGCAATTGATTTCCATTTCCTTTCTGATTACCCTCATATTTCCTACTCCTTAAGATACACAGTGGATCTATCCTCTTCCAGAGAGTATCCCATGAAAAGATGGAAAAGAGGAAAAATGATGTCTTCCTCGTAAAGCCAGTTTACACACTTGGATGATTCTAGAAGAAGTTATACTGACTGACCAAAGGCAAAGGTGAAGTGTTTGGTCACTGAGGAAGCCAGCAGATCTGTACAGATACAATGAATCTGCAACACAGTTTGTCTTTCTTCAAAACGATCACTATTTTAGTCCTCGAAATCAATTTTAAAATCTGTTCTCCCAACTAAGAGTTAAACCATCTTTTTTAAAAGATGGTCTTCAAGGTTAGCAGACGCTGAGATAAAAATAAATTATAACTCAACGGAGAGGTGAAAATCAAGAGATCCTTAACACAGAAGAAGGAGATCTGTTTTTAACTGAGTTTCGAAGCCATATGGAGAGCTGATGAGGTGGAGAAATGTAAGCAGGATTTTTTTCCAGATGGTGGGCACTTGAGTTGAGGAGCTGAATTCTGTAGAGGCCAAAGACCCATGGAAAAGGATTCTGAAACTGTACAGAATTGATTCCCAAGGTCAAAGAAAATGAAGTATTCAATTTTGTAAGACTCTAAACAAAATGGAATGTCTAGGTAAAGGATGTGACACGTGGAGACAGTTGATGGTTTCCAAAAATTTTTGCAGTATATGGAAAATTAAAAGAATATAAGGGAAACTCACTGATGCAACAACAAAAATTCCATGTGTTCTTTTGGAACAGAAAAAGGGTGATCTATATACAGCAAGTAGACTTAAGTAGAAAAAGGATAATCAGTATTTCTCAAAAAGCGGTCCCTAATATATCTTCAAAATGCAGAATTCTAGGCCTCACTCCATTTGCTAATAAAAAACAATTCTTGGTTGAAACAGATTTTTTAAATGTTCACCAAGCGATTCTCTATGGTCAAGAAAGAATAAAAAATGGCCTCCCCGGCGGCTAGGGGTTAACTCTCAGTGCTATCACTGCTATGGCCTGAATTCAATCCCCAGCCAGGGAGCTGTCTCACCCACCACTCCCCTCAACAATGTATTTCAGTTGATTGTCCTGTTCTACTCCCCCACTCTGTCTCTGTGAATCCTTTCAACCCCCACATCTAAGGCCTATGCCGCAGTTCTTGTATGCATAAATAATAAATAAATCTTTAAAAAAAAGAATGAAAAGACCCTGGCGATGAATATGCTACAAACAGACCCCAGTGCAGAAAGAAAAGTGACACATAAGCTAATATACCCAATGCCCCCAAATGGTGCCTGATGATAAAATGCAAAATTAAATGCAAAAAACAACTACTTAAATAGATACTATCATATAAAGGAGCTACAAAACCTTCACTAATCCAAGCTGATCATTTTATGGGGCCTTCCAAATAATAATTTCATTTTCTACTTATGTGTTATTCATAACCAGAAAATACTTTTTGAAATAAGGTTTTGCTTGTTTGCTTAGAACTGATGTCATCCAGCAACCAAGTAATCATGGTCTGCTTATGTTTGGGTCAGTGGGAACCTTGTGGGTTCTCATGCTAATGACGAGGGACAAAGTGTTCTAGCATCTCATTACGTGGTTACAGAAAAAATACAGATTGGGAGGGCTATCTGTCTACTCTGTGACAAAACTCAAACTTCCTTTCATTTTAAATACTTTTTTTTAGATAAAATTTTACTGATTTACAATACTAATTTTCGGGAGCATGGCTTCAAGCCTCTATGAGAGTGTAAGCCTCACCCCACCCTCCCCGAAACTTGAGTGCCATCCCCATTACCCCACTGAGCCCTCCGTGCTTCCCCCAAGCCCTTTTGTCTCCCTCCCTGGCAACCACCCTATTTTTTATAGTGTGTAAGAGTGACTTTTGCTGTGATTTGTTAGTGGGTTTGCTTTGTTTATATTCCACATACAGAGAAAACATCTAGTCATTGTCTTTCACTTTCTGACTCATTTCACTTTGCATGTCTCATCCATGATGTTGTGAAAGGCAAGATTTCATCTTTTTTTAACAGCTGAGTAGCATTCCTTTAAGTATATACAACACAGCATCTTTATCCAGTCATCTTTATCCAGCACTGGGGCTGCTTTCAGGACTTGGCTGCTGTGAACATTGGGGTACAGCTACCTTTTCAATTCAGTGTCTTCACATTCCTTAGGTATAAGTACCAATGAGTAGTATTGATGGATCATATGGCATTTCTATTTTTAGTTTTTTGAGCAATCTCCATAATGTTTCAACACAACAGCTGCACCAATTTATATCCCCACCAACAGTGAATGAGAGTTTACTTTCTCCATACCTCTGCCAGCACTGGCTCCAGTCCTTTTGATAGAAGCCATTCACATGGGTGTGAGGTGGTATTTCATCACAGTTTCACTTTGCATTTCCCTAAAAAGTGAAGCTGAACATCTTTGTAATGCCTATTGGTCATCTGCATGTCTTTTTTGGGAGAAATATCTATTCAGGTCTTTTGCCTGTTTTTTTGATTATGTTTTGTTGTTGTTGCTGTTGAAAAGAGCTTCCTTTAAAAGGTGGGCTTTTTTTTGTTTCATTTGCTTTTTATTATTTTTAGTTTTCACTTTCCTATCTTTTGAAAGGTAAACAAAAGGAGCATTCAAAACCATAAAAGGACTTTGAAGAAGTCTATAGATTGTGTAGACTTTTTTTCTTTTGCCAGGAAGTATCTTTTGCAAGATTTCCCCTAAAGTCAGTCTATTACTGCATTGATATGCTGCTCATAAAGGCCATTCTAAGTCAAAGGGTAATGGTTGAAAAATTCTTTTCACTGATTCATTGTAAAATGGAAAATGTAAAAATACTTCCTTTTCATGAAGACAAATTGCATTTTTAAATTCTCCTAATGAAGCAGCATTCATCAATGCTTGCTCATTTGTCTTTGTAGGGGGAGTTCTGGGGCAGAGATAAGAAGATTAATGTCTCTGAACTTTTCAACACATTGAGTTCAGTCATGGTCCTCCCCTGGTGAGCAGAATTAAGTCAATATCATTACTAACATTCTCAGTAACATTTTTAGATTTACATTTATATTTCTGTCTTTTTATTTTTTCAAACTCAGAGTCCATTCTGATACACGGTTTATGTTTCTAATTCACCAAGAATATGGTTTCAATTTCTTTTCATCTTGGTGAAAATAAAACTGTGGTCAGTAGGGATGGGACGGTGAGATGAAAGTTAATAGTGCTTGAGGGCTTTAAGGAACGAGGAAGAAGCTAGGCCTTTGTACCTAAAAATCATTCATTTATCAAACATTCACTAAACATTTACATTAAGGGAGGCACTGAAAAGGCTCTGGAAAAGCAAAGATAAATAATAAACTGATCTTTCTCCAAAGACTCAAAATTGTTGGTGAAGGTGTTTCCCCCTAACAAAGGCAACCAGGAAAACAAATATAGGTTCTATATGAAGGATGTGGCGCTACTCCATAGAGGGAAAAATATTTTATGAGTGAATTAGAGGAACCACTTCAAGACAAGAGTCATTTGATTGGGAAATGGCAAATAAAGTTGAGATGTTCTATTGCTGCTCCCGAAGATGATGCCCCTCCCAACTTTATATCTATGAAGAATCTATGAACATTATTTTATTTGGAAATAGGGTCCTTATAGATGAAATGAAGTTAAGATGAGGTCATTTTGGCCTAGGATTTGTCCCTCATGCAAAAATTTATGTCCTTATGAAAAGAGGCATTTTGGACAGAATCCTTCTAGGAAAATGCCGATGCAGGCAAATATTGGAGTGATAATCTACAGAGCAAGGACTGCCCAGGATTTCTGGCAACCACAAAAACCTAGGTAGAGATAAGAAAGTATCCTTCTTAGGAGTCCTCAGAGTGAATGTGACCTTGTGGACACCTTGATTGTGGATTGCTAGTCTCAAGAACTATGAGCTAATAAATCTCTATTTTTAAAAAAATTTATTTATTTATGCAAATAAGAATTGGGGTACAGGCCAGAGGTATAGGGGGTGAGAGGATTCATCAGAGACAGAGTGGGGAACAGAACAGGCAGATTGACTGAAATAACTGCTGAGGGGAGCAGCAGGCAAGTCAGGAGGAGAGATCTGCTGTGCCATGTGGGTAGCTCCCTGGCCGGTGATCGAACTCATGCTGTGGATAGCTTCATAGGTTGCGTCTTAACCCCTTACACCATCAGGGAGGTTACTGTTGTGCCCAAGATCAGCAGACTCGGTGAGCATAGCCTCCAAGATTCCAAAGACAGCTGATGCAAATGCAAAAGGGAGTTTATTACGGGCTCGAGACCGGGCCCCCGACACGCACTGATGCAAAGGCAGAGGTCGAGAGCCCCGAACAGAGGAAGCAGGGGTATCTTATAGGGTCGTGAGTGGCGCGAACTTTGAAAGAAGCTGGCAATTACTCATTGGCTACTAAAAGGCATTTTGGCACGCGGTTACAGTTTCAAACTGATTGGACGGTTAGAGATGCTGTCCCATTTATGGATAGGACTGCCCTCATTGGTGGCTGGGGTGGTCTGCTTTTTCGTCACCAAGTGGAGTGAGGGTTGTGACTGCTGAAACTATCTCCGGAATGCGGCTGGACAAGGACTAACATAGCAAGGTGGAGGATATACAAAATGGCGAAACCTTGGCTAAGCTTAGTTCCACAGTTACTAAATCTCTATTTTTAAAGCTACCTACAATGTTTTGTTATGGCAGCCCTAGAAACGAATACTAGAGGAAAAGAGAGTTGGAGAAGGAGTTTCACAGGACACATCATCATGAAATGTGGCTGGAAAGGTAAACTGGGTGCACAGGATGAAAAAAATCATGACGGTGATAATCACCTGTACACTCAGTGTGGCGCATTTAGAAATTATTGCATTTTTTGGTCTTATTCTTTTACATATGCCATGGTAAATGGAATCTGCTATAAATTGCAGACAAATGAATGCCTTGAGATAATTTACACAGGGGCAAGAAAGAAGCAGAATTGTTCATTTCAGTTTTAGTTTTGTTTGTTGTTTTGAACAATATCTGACTGTCTTATATATAAAGGTACATGGGCAGAAATAGGATGAAATACTGTGAGAGGAAAACTAGAGAGCAGGATACCCCAAGGTTCAAATGAAAGCCTATGTAGATGGTTAGGAAGGGTCATTTTCAATGATAATGGGCTAATTAGCATCAGACTAAACCTTCTCTCACAAACTCTAGTCAAGTTTCCTGGAGAAAGAAAAGAAAGAAAACAATAAATCACTGTAATCCTTGGATAACAAAGACAGGCAGAAATCAGAGGGGATGTGGCCCTTGAAAGTAATGCAACAAATTAGGTACAATCCACATTAAACTTGTTCTCCTGATGGACTTCTCCAGCTCACAAATATGGTGGCTAGAGTTCAAGTCATGTGTGATAGTCTTACCCCATGGTGAGGAGTCAGGGATGATTTCCAGGCTGCCAAAGAGATAGGAAATTTAAGAAAGAAACCCACCAAACATGAAATAAACAGGTGGAGCCATTACTTCTGCATACAAATGCCAATCACCTTGATTGACTTCTGATCTGGATATGCACAGGTCAAGAGAAGAAACAAGTTTCTAAAGGTAGGAATTTGAAGAGCTGGAAGGCTGAAAGAGTTGAGAAGAGATTTTTAGCAGCTACTCAAGGCTGGGGAGGAAAACATCAAAGCCCAAGTCCCACTGTACCAGACAGACAGGACTGGTAAATAGCTCAGAATTACTCCTAAGATCTTAGGAAAGTAATGCTGTAGAAATAAGAACATGTGCAGAACCTAGGTTTAAAGACAAAATTAAAAGAACAAAGTCTAAATCAGAGCTTTCGTAGTGAAAGATGGCCTACCAGTAATATAACCACCTGTAAAAATAAAAATGAATATTTAGAAGTTAACAGAATCCAGTGTCCACCTTTCATTGGATCTAATGTACATGCAAATACTAACGTATATACCGACCAGCAGGAAAGTGTAAATTACACTTGAGAGGAAATTGTCAATAGAAGACCTAAAATAATCCAGATTGGAATGAGTAAACAAGAGCATTAGTATTAAAAAAAATGTAAAAAATGATTTTCAGGAAGAGTGATACAATAAAAGAAAAATGAGGACTTTTAAAGAGTAACAAAATCTCTGAAGAAAAACAAAGGAGGGGCCTCATTGGTGGTGGTAGCAATATCAGGGCTGCCCTATAATAGTGGCACAAGGGGTTTAATCTCAGCACTATGAAGCTATCCTATCCGCAGCCACTGCAGCATGAGTTGGATCCCCAACAGGACAGGAAGCTGACCCACTTGGCATAGCAGACCTCTCCTATTGCCTGCTGCTCCCCTCAGCAGTGTATTTCAGTAGATCAGCCTGTTCTGCTCCCCATCCAGCCTCTGGTGAATCCTCTCACCTTCCACCCCCTGCACCACTGGTCTATCCCCCAAGCTCTTGTATGCATAAATAAATAAATGATTAAAAAAGAAGAAGAAGAAGAAAAGAAAAACAAATGAAAACTCTTTAATTAAAAAAAATGCTTGTGACTTAAAAAAAAAAAAAATCAGTGAATACACCTGAATGGATTAAAGACAGCAGGGAAACAGATGTGAATTTATTGATAAGCTAATGGAAATTGGATAACCAGAAGCACTGATAGAAGAAGAGATAAAACAGTAAACAAAGCTTCAATTAACTGTGGGACAGTATCAAGAACTCCATCATACATGTAGTTTGATAGTCAAAAGAAAAATTAAAAGAAAATGAGGCAGAAAAACTATTTGAAGAAAATGCTGGTTAAAATTTGTATACATTTGGTCAACAGATTGATCAAAGATACTCAGCAAGCAGGTAAATATAAAGAAAGCCACACCTAAGCATATTACACCCAAATTCCTGAAAATAAATATAAAGCATCATGACAGTAGACAAACAATGATGGGAATGAGAACTCACTCTCTTATCAGAAACAAAGGAAAAAAAAAACTGACTCAAAAATCTAAAAAATGCTGAATGAATATAAAACATCCTATAATTCCATACCCAGTGAAAATATCCTACAAAAGTCAATTCAAAGTAAAGGTATTTTCTAAGAAATGAAAACTGAATTTATAAGAATCTCAGTAAAAGAAATCCACTCAAACTGGGCAAAAATTCCAAGTCCATTAAATCAAAATATGAAATATCAAGATACATATAGGTAAAAGTTAAGGGATGGAAAATACAAGATATAACCATCAAGCTTAAGAAAGCTGAAGTGACTTTAAAAATACTAAACTTTAGGACAAATATCACTTGCAGTAAAAGGAGGCATCACATAAGGCTAGAACAGCAATTTTGTCAAGAAGACATCACAATACTGAATGAGTCTACATCTAGTAATGAATCTTCAACAGATATACATGAAATTTTAAAAGTAAAAAATCTTAAAGACATAATTGGATATTTCCACGCTTCTTTTTAGTAATGGATGGACAAGCAGAAAAAAATTGTTAAATGAGGATGAGAGATACTTGAATAGCAATAAGACTATCCTATGAAAGAAAAAACTTCCTCAAAAAAAAAAAAAAAAAAAAGCTATCAGATTTGCCCCAGGTAGCAAAATTTAAAATATGAATAGCCCAATACTTCAGAAATTGAATTTTTCATTTAAATTTTCCCAAAAATAAAATCCAGGCCCAGATGACTTCACTAGTAAAATCTATCAATCATTTAAATAATAAATGATACCAAGCTTCCACAAACTTTCTTAAACACACATGAAAAGAGAAAAGATCACTTTCCAGCTCACTGAGTAAGGCCAACATTAGCCTACCATCATCTAAACGTCACTAGGATCTGATAGGAAAGGAAATCCCCAGACAAAACAACTGTTAAAAGACAAAAATTCAAGGTAATCTGAACACCAATTAGATATTGGATGATACTGAAGAATCTGTCCATTATATATATTTGCTTGATAATGGTGTTTGGACCCTATTAAAATAATTCTTGTCCTTTTTAAATATGTACTGAACTATTTCTAGGTAAAGTGGTAATAAGCTGAATCATATAAAATTGATCTCTTTATTGGTCAAAAATGCTCTAATATGAGCAATTTCACAGTTCAACATAATACAAAGTCTGTAATTTTCTTCATTATAATCTAATCAGGAAGGTGGAATGAGCGTATGAGGGCAGATAAAATGAGAATGCTGAGATTATGATTGTTGTATTTAATACACCATTTGCCCCATGATCATTCTCATTAGGTAAAAACTGGGCTGTTTGCTCTACTTATCACATCACCGGTGTTAATTGTGCTAAGGGACACTTCACGGACACCAGGGAGGGGAGTCGGAGCGCAGGACCAATCACAGACCACCCAGAGAGGACACGTCACGGGAAAAGAGCAGCGTGTGCCAACTCTGCCTGCCCTGGTCACGGCTTTGTTCCTGAGACAGCCCATCTTTTCACAACATGGAAGAGTCATTTCAGTTCAGCTATTCTCTGTCATGCATTCCATTTGGAATTTGTTAAGCAAAACGAAGTCTCTTTATAAATCACTGCACATTAGTAAATTATTCTGAATTATACGTGAATTAGTCAATTTTTGAAGAATGTTACACACATTACCTTTCTTATAAATTTCAAAAGCCATCACAAAGTATAATCTAGTCACTGATTTATGGACTTGAACCTTTCAAAGAAGAGTTTCAGATTCACTTTGTGTCCTTGGGTTGCTCAATTTGGCATTTAGATAGAAAATATTGTCTGATATGGGGAAACTCAGTTCCCGCTTTCCTCTTCCTGGGACAGAGATTCATCAAAAGAATATTTAATAAATACAAGTCTACGTCCAACGTCCAATCTCACCTAACCCTGCGCACGTGCACACACACACACACACACACACACAATCTGACACACTTTCTCCGTCATTTCCTTTCCATGTCCCACATGGAGTCAGGGAGCAGCTTTCATAGAAGCCCCCTAGTTCTCGGGCTGCTTGACTATATCTGGGTCCAGTCAGGAAACAGACACCGCCTGCTAATGTAAATAGGGGAAGCTTGATGGAAAGAATTATTAGGTCATGATCAGAGAGTAACGGTAAAAATCTAAAAAGGAATCTGAAGGATACGCCAGAGTGGACAGTGAGCGTGCACAGGAAGCGCCTCTCCAAGGCTGGGTTCAGCTCTCACTGAGGCTGAGTAGTCACATGAGCCTCAGACTACAAGATGGCGGGGAAGAAGCTGCCAGTCCACAGTTGCTGAGCAACAGGGAACCAACCTCCAAGCAGACAGGCAGAAGCAGCGGGGTGCTCCCTCAGGCATGAGACCAGCAAGGCCTGCAGTTCATGTCAGGGGAACCGCAAGGAAGGGTCCCTGAGTCTGAGATGCCATGCTCTGGGGCTGGGGCACATCACTGTAGGACAGGCCAGCAGGTGCAAACCCAACCACCAGGCTCTGCTAGACTCACATACCAGCCCCTAGCTGCATTCTCCTGACAAAGCTGCATATGTGTTCATTATTAATCCACCACCTAGAGCAGGCCCTGAAGGGTGAATCTGGAGCTGAGTGTGACTAAATCCAATTCTGGCTGAGGATTTCTGGGTCTGCTATGTAGGCACAGTCTCCCAAAGGCACCTCTGCCTTCTGAGTTTCGTGCAGGAAGCTTTACATGCAAGTATCACAGATCATTCACACAGTGGCGAGGGATCTCATAACCAGCTCTTGAGCAAAACTTCCTGTGGCTAAATGCTTGTCCACTTTCAAACCCTGTGAATTTAGTTTAAGCTGTTTATCCTCTCAGCTTCCTCACCTAAATGTGGAGATGACTGCCACTCCATGGAGTCGTTGCAGATTAAATGACTCATGGTTAGAACTTAGAGCAGACCCTCGCTCCTAGTGGTGCTGACTGGGTACTACCCACCACCCCGGTCCTTCACCTCTCTGGGGAGAGATGATCACACACAACGAAGCAGTCCTTCAATCACCTTTACTCGTGGGCTCAGGTATTTCTTTCATCTACCCCTAGGCTTCATCATGACTCCCACTATAACCCAGGAATTATAGGGGCATTGCTGTGTGTTTGAGTTCCAGAGAATATCAACACTCCATTGAGCCCTCTCAGAACTCTCAAGCCATGTTTAACCATCCGATGACTCTCCCCATTGGCTCCTGTTCTTGTCTTTTTGCCTACACTCTGCAACCTGAGACTTTTTTTTCCCAACCATTTATTCCTCCACTTATATGCTGATACATTCAAGTACACTCTATAAACAGAACGGGAACTTGTTCCAAGGGTCAAGGAATGATGCTCAATTTTGAAATTCTAAATTTGAATGTCCTCATTTTCTGAAAATGTTTCCTACTTCATTTATTTAAAACCTAATTTATGCAATGAGATTGCCAGGAACATATGCCAGTTAGTCTTAAATGCTAAAACGAGAATCACTAGGTTTCCCACTGCGACCTTTGGGTACTGCTCTAGTCTTCCAGTTTTGAAATACTCACTTCACTAGGGGGTGGGCGGGTGGGTGGGTGTTAAAATTAACACCGAGTCACTTCTACTTTCTAATTCCTTCTCCACTTCTGTTCATTAGCCTAAGTGTGATACCCAACCTTTACCTCGTTGCTTTTCAAAATGATTAATGTTAGGTCAGGTCAAAAAAAAATTGTTTCCAAGTCGAAAGGGCCAAGGGATTCCTAAGCCAGATGTCCAACATGTTCTGGGTCAGTTCTGCATAAACAAGTGGAACCTGGGGACAGGCTGGCAGCCCTATGCACATACCTCCATCATGGAATTGACACAACATATGACATTTCTTCTAATACATCTCTCTTCCTCACTATACCCAACATTCCCCTGCAGACAGACACTGTGTCTTATTCACACTATAAACCAAGTAACCAGAATATTTTTAGCACAAAGTTTATAGTTAATAAGTAAATGAATGAAATTTGCAAAGCTGAACCTCACTTCCCAAATATTTTTCAGGAAAACCATCCATCCAGATAAGTAGTATAGACATTGGAACTTTTTCAATCTTTAGTAGGCAATAAATATTTCCACCAAAGCTGAATGGCTCACAGAATGTATTTTTGTGTCAAATGTTACAGGTCAGGAAAACCTCTACAGGGTGACTAAGTAAAGGTTATCCTGTGTGAGGATACCCAATGACAAAGATATGGGAAGTTGAGGATAAGCATCTCCATAACACTCAACTTTGCAACAAATCTCCCTGCATGAAAGACAAGTGTACCTCAGTGAAAAAAGTTTCAAGTAAAGGATCAGGAGACCCTCAGAGGAATTCAGAGAGAAGTGTTTGAAGACGCTAATCCTACTTGCTTTAGAGCCAACCCTGCTACCAAGAAAAACAAAGAAACATCAAAGGATGAATACAAAATGCAAATACACACATGTGATAAATCAATCAGGACCTGTGGTACATAGTCCCAAATACAAGATATCAGCAAAGACGCTTACCAATTTTCCAAGCAGAGTCAAAAGAAAGTAAACACATGATTCATAGTACCTGGAGAGAGAGAAAGCACGTAAAATGGATAAATCAAAGCAAAATGTAAGAGGATTTTTTTGAGAATCAAATAAAGAAGATGACAAATCTGACTCTATGGCAGGCAGATGGATGAGGTTTCTGTGGTTCTATAGGTCATCACTAGACACTGTAACAGCTAACCACAGGATGAACAATGCAGTCAGAGGAGATCAAAATAAAAATGCAATAGCCACAGTGTAGAATTTTCTGGAAAGGCAACTCATTCATTCAACAAGTCTTTTTTGAGTATCCCCAGAAGCCATGCACTGTTTCTGAAAAATAAATCAGATAACTTTCCTACCATGAGAGCACAGAGCTGAAAGCAGAAAGCTTGCACATACACAGACATAAAGGCACAAAAAACATACATGCATACGAGCATATATACATATATATATGCATTAAATCACTGGGCAGTGTTTTAAGTGCAACAATGGAAGCAGAAACATTTCCAAGAGAACAGAGAAGTGCCAAGGAAATATTAAGTGTGGCAGCAGATGGTGTAGCTTAAAGCACAGTGTAGTCTACCTTTGTTTTACCTCAGCCTAGTCAGCTGAGGCTGTGCTCACAGTTACCACAGTTTGAGTTTAACAACAGAACTTTCTTTCTCCTAGTTCTGGAGGCTGGAAGTCCAACTTCCAAGTGCCAGTCAATTAGGATCTGGTGAGGGATGTCTTTCTGGTTTACAGACACCACCTTCTTGGTCTTTCATCCGGGGGGTGTGCGGGGCTGGGGGCTGTGCAACTGTCTCAGAATGGGCAGGCTCATTGTTGATTTGGGCAGATGAAAAGAGAGTTTTGTAGCCTTCAGTATCTTGACCAGTCCTTTAATGCTTAATCAGAGGACCACACATATAGGCAGACCAGAGGCAGGGAGGCAGCAGCTGAACTGAACCTCCTAGCCCTCTTGAATCTCCCCTTTTGTCCCTTGCTTCTTGGCCTAGGTGTCCATATTTATGTGTGCACATGCCCCGTGCTCGCTGGCTTCTCAGCCAAGATGTCTACAATCACAGCTGCACATGCCCCGTGCTTGTGCTCCTAAGCACATTTTGCATCAACTCAGTATCACACGTGGTAACACAACCTGGGAGGAAAGCAAGTCACAGGAGGTGGGTGGCTGTAGAGGCAGGTGGTGGGAGGCAAAAAAAGAGCCTGAATAACTTCATTTTCCTTACACACATCTATTCTTATAATGCTACTAATGCCATCAAGGGGTCTCCATCAGCAGGATTTAATTATTTTCCAAAGGTCCCAGATACTGTCACCTTAGGAGTGAGGGTTTCAAATGAATCTGGGGAGGAGAGAAAATCCATAGCAGCCTTCATCTCTTCACAGAAGGTCTGCTACAGCCGCCCCGCAGTTCGTCCCTCCAGTCTGGCCGGTCTCCAAGTCGTTTTCCGTAAAGCAACCAGATGATCTCTGCAAAACGTAGATCTGATTATATCACTATTCTGCTTTAAACTTCTCAGCTGCTTCCAACAATGCTTAAGTAGAGAAGATCACCGTTGGCCCGTTTTATAAAGCTTGCAGGATCCAGCCTTGTTGTGAAGTTATTCTCGTCTTGCTTCATTCTTTCTTACTCACTACAGGCCTGTCTTAGCTTCCCAGCACTGTCGTACATGCCAGAGTATGGGTGGCTTAAATATCAGCTATTTACTTTAGCATAGTTCTGGGGGCTTGAAGGCTGAATCTACATATTGGCAGGTCTGATTTCTACTAAGGTTGCTCTCCTTGGCTTGCAGACCGCTGACTTCTCACCGTGTGCTCACACGTGCAGCCCTTCTCTGCACACACATGCCTCCTATATCTCTGTGAGTTCATATTTTCTCTTCCAGAAAGGTACATTGGACAAGGGCCCACCCTAATAGCCTCATTTTAACTTAATTATCTCTTTAAAGGCCTGGAATCCAAATACAGTCAGGTTCCCAGGTCCTGAGCATTAGGATTTCATATGAATTTGGGGGAGGGGCACATTTCAGCTGGTAACAATGCTTTTCCTTCCAGATTCGGAATATGCTGCTTTTTTCTCAAGTATCCACACATGCTATTTCATTACTTCTTGGGTGATTTTCCTCTCTCACCTCCATAGGTTCACATCTATTCTTCAGACCTCTGGGAATTCTTCCATAAATTTCAAGGTTGGATGAATGGTATTATTATATAGGTGTTATTACATCTTAATTTTTAAAAAATGTGTTCTTTATCTTTTTTGCATGTGTTTATCTTTTTTGAATGCTGAGTAATATTCCATGGTATATATGGACCACATCTTCTTGATCCAGTCATCTATTTTTGGGCATTTGGGTTGTTTCCAAAGCTTAGCTATTGTAAACAGTGCTGCTATAAACATAGGGGTGCAGGTGTTCTTTGGAATTGATTTGCAGCAACATGGATGGCACTGGAAGGGATCATGCTCAGCGAAATAAGCCAAAAAGAAAAAGAAAAATACCGGATGGTCTCACTCATAGCAGGAATCTAGAAAACTTAAATAAGGGACCAGGAAAATGAATAACTATAAGAAAGTGAAAATCAAAATCAACAAAAAACTATGAACCAGAGACACTTTTAGGGGGGCGGGGGTGGGAGGGGAGGGATTGGGGTCAGAATGGGGGGGCTGCACTTGTATGGGGAATATAACAATAAAATTTATTATTAAAAAAAAATTAATAAAAAAAAGATTAAAAAAAAATGTGTTCTTGTAGTTATATACTCAGTTATTCATTATAATATTAATCTTTCCTATCAGTAAATAATGCATTCTAGTAAACATAAGAACAGTGCTATGTATGCCTATACTCAATTTCCTATTCATGTTATGCAATTATACTTAATTTTTTGAGTTGTTTGCAGTTGTGTTATCTAATTAAAAGCAACTGTATTTCTATTTAACTGCAAATTTCTGTCCTCTATAGCTGTTTTCTTACATCAAATTATCTTGACTTCTTTGTCTTTGTGTTCTTCATTCTTTTTACCAAAATGTAGATTTGCCTTTCAATTATGTCTATTCTTTTATGAGTTCTGTTTTATTTATTAGTTCTGAAATGGAGTTTCCTTAGTCCTCAATTTTATTTTTACATTCACAATCTCCTTTTTCATGCCATTCTATTATTTTATTATCTTATCTATAAGACATAGAAAGAGCATAACAATCATAGAACAAATGGTAGGTACTAAAAGAACAGAAATAAAAACTATGTTTTCAGGACAAGTAATAGGAAAATGAATAATAAAAATCAGTCAATAGTAAAGGCAGTAACAAACACTATAAAAATAAATCAATTCCCAGAAGGCAGAAAGTAAGAGAAAAGTATAAATTATAAGAAGTCTTATTTTAAGGGTATGCCAAAGCAAAAACATAAAGGAGAGTCACCAAAATTTCACATATAGTAACAATTTAACAAAAATAAAATAAATAAATGCACACTTACTTCTTTGTATACAGTAAAAAAAATAAATATTTTTAATTCAAGTAAGCTAAAGAGTTAAATTTAGGAGAAAATGAACCAAGAAGTTCAAATAGAGGATGGAAAAAATACATAAAAGAGCAATTTTACTGACAAGTAAGTTGGTAGAGCAGCATTCGTGTCAGAAAAAAATATTAATGGTTATAAAGAGAAACACTATATAACTAGTAAAAGTATATCCACTAAGAAGAAATCCATTGTGAATTTCAATGGTCTATAAATTCAGAAATGATGAAGCAAAACTACGGAACTAAAGTAGAAATCAAAAAGAATATGAATTAGAGGAAGAAAATTTGATTATTTCTTATAGAATTGAACTGCTCGTATAAACATAAACTAGTAATAATTTTTTTAAATGTAATGTCACAAATTTAAAATGATTTTATAGAAATAACTCTTCACCTAACCAATAACACAGATATTATTTTCAACTATATAGAACACTAAAACTGATAATATACTATAATATTTTATCATTTTTAAAATTGCTTGTTTATAAGATGTGCCATTATTGGGCCTCCCCGGTGGCTCAGCGGTTGAGCACTGGGTTGCGAAGCTGCCCGCAGCCTCTGAAGTGCCGGTTCGATCCCTGGCTGCTCCCTGGCCACCGGCGAGGGTCCCACATGGCGCGCAGACCTCTCCTGCCGCCCGCTGCTCCCCTCAGCAGTGTACTTCGGTCCTTCTACCTGTTCTGCTCCCCGCTCTGGTGCTGGTGAATTCTCTCACCCTCCCGCGCTTCTGACTATACCCAGTGCTTGTATAAACAAATAAATCTTTTTTTAAAAAAAAAGTACCATTATTATGTGTAACACCAAGAAATAAAAAGACAAAAATCTAAATAGAAAGAAATAAAAACAAATAGAAATATATAACACGCAGAAAGAAAAATAAGTAGAAAGAAAATAATAAAGATTAGAGCAGAAAAAGAGAACAGGAAAAAATAGAAAAAACAAAACTAATGGTTTTTGAAAATATAAGTAAAATCCTTTAGCAAAACAACCAAGAAAAAAAAAAAAGACCCAATAAATAAAAGTACAAATAAAAAGAGGAGACATTACACTCAAAATAGAGAAATACAAAGATCACAACAGACAATAAATACAACCTGGACAGTTTTGAAGAAATGGATAAAGACTGTATTAGGAAGAAATAGAAAACCTGAACAGTTCAATAATGACTAAGGAGAATAAATCAATAATCAAAATCCTCCCACAAAGAAAAACCCAGCAGTAGATGATTTCACTGGTGAATTTTACCACACATTAAAAAAAAATTAATAGCAACCCTCCTCTGGTTCTTCCTATAAATGTTAAGAGGAACATGCCCAAATGCATTACATGAGGCCAGCACTAACCTGACATCAAAGTTAGGTAAGGATGCTACAAGAAAAGAAAAATAGAGACCAACATTCTTGGTAAACATACAAATGCAAACAAGCACAGCATAACACCAGCACATGTAAAGAATCAGACTGCATGGCTAACGGGGGTTTACACCTAGGCTGTAATAAATGTGATATATTGCATTAATAAAAGATAAATATATGATCGTCTCAACAGATACAGAAAAATCACTTGACAAAAAGCAACAAGAATTAAAGACAAATCTCTCAACAAATTAACTATAGAGGAAAGTACTCCAACATAATAAAGACCATCTCTGACAAGTGCACTGCTAACATACTCATTAGTAAAGGTTGAAAGTGTGTCCTCAAGTCAGCAACAGGACAGAGTTTCTACTATCCCCCTGCTACTCCACCAGCACCAGATCCAGCCAGAGCAATGCCATAAGTAAAGGAAATGAAAGACATTGGAATTGGGAGTAAAACCATCTCCATTTTCAGATGACATAATTTCATGTATAGAAAATCTTAGAGATCACAAAAAAAATTGTTTGATGTAATCAACGAGTGCAGTAAAATTACAGGTTAGAAAATCAATATCAAAAATCACTAACAAGTCAATTATGTGAAAGAGAAATAAAGAAAATACCACTCACAATAGGAGTAATCTACGTAGGAATATGTTTAACCAGGAGGTAAAAGATGTCTACAATGAAAAAGGTAAGACACAGAGAAAAGAAATTTGACAAAAACATAAATAAATGACAATAAAATCATATTCATGCATCAAACAACATTGTTAAAATGTGCATGTACCCAAGTCATATTAGACTCGATGCAATCCCTATCAAAATCCCAACAGCATTTTTTGTACAGAAACAGAAAAATATATTAAAATGGTACAGAATCACAAAAGACCCCAGGAGATAAAAAAAAAAATTCTGAGGGGGGAAAAAAAAAGTCCGGAAGCATCACACTTCCAGATTTCTTAGTATATTACAAAGTAATAGTCATGAAAACAGCATAAAAGCCTATTACAGACACCAAGGAAATGGGTCAAAATACAGAACCCAGGAATAGGTCCGTGCACACGTTTGGCCCCTCCAGGGATCGGACAGGCTTTGCAATAAGCAGTTCTGGGAAAATTGGACATTCACATACTAAGAAATGAAACAAGTCCCCAACCTTATAAACAGATTAAAAACATAAACGAAAGCCCCTGACTGCAGGAGCAGGACAAGGCCACAAGGCGACCAGCTCCATCTGGAGCCTTCTCTGGGCCCAGGGGCGCGAGGTGCTCCCCACAGCAGGGTGGGCCTGTGGCAAAAGACGGGAGGCAGCGGGCAGCTGGGCCCTTTGGGCCTCAAGAGACTGTACCTGATGAAGCCGGAGCTCCTGATGAAGACAACCTCGGTCGGGCCCACTTGGTGGAAGCGTGCAAGGGCCAAGGTGCCTAATCTCCGAGCGACACCTCAAGATTTTCAAGGTGTCAGGGAAACCGGGGCGAGATAAAGGCCACCCATGCTTTCTGCACAGCCCAGGCCTGACACCAGAGGCGTCTACCAGCCTGGCCTCCACCAGCGCATTTGCAAGGCGCATGGGTTCTGATGGGTGGCACAACCCTGGTTCCTGGGATGGTGCCAATGCGCTGCTGCGCACGTGCGTGTTCAGTTTCTTGCACGAATTTCCAGGTTGTCTGCCTGGTCCCGGGAGAAGGGGGAGGAGCAGGAGGCCCCGAATGCCACATCTAACCCCTGAACATTCCACCCACACCACCGCCCACCTTATCCACCTGTCCCCTCCTGTCCCCAACAGGAAAGTTCAGTGCCACCAGCTCCCTCCCATCTGACCCGGGGAGTGAGGTCCTGAGGGCCCAAAACAGGGGCTGTGATACCATCTGATCCAGCCTCGCCAGAATTTGAAAAACAAGCTTAAGGTGGAGACAGCCCACCAGGTGATTCAAATTTAAAAAAAATTGTACCTATTCTTGGGTACAATGTACCATAAAAACAATTACAGTGGCTCCGGATACACAACACACTCCAAGTGGAATGTATACTCACATCACTAAAATTCATCCACACCACAGCACTGTGCATCAGGATTAGAAGCTTTTTCAAAATTTGGAGATGGTTTACAAACTGCTTTATCACGGAACCCTTCCTGCAAAAGAAACCTCTTCTGATTGACCAGTATATGAAAGTGTTGGAGAAGTTGCGCTGATTAATAGGGACACCCACTTTGACAGCGCCATCACACTGACTCCAACCACCATGGGAAGGATATTTATAGGTTTTAGAGTTTCAGTTCGAGTAATTCGAGCTGTTTTTGTTTTTAAAAAATCCAAATCCACTCCTGGATTTGGGAGAAGTTTCTGACATAACAGGGGTGAGCCAGGAGAAGCAGCGATCTTGATGTGATTCGTGGCAGGTAAGCTGTTGTGTGACAAGCTAGTTGTTTACCCAGGTGAACAATCTAATATCGTGGAGGCCACCATTTGCCCAGATGTGCAAACCCTTTGCCCAGACCTATTGATGTGCAAAAATTTCCTGAAGCAAATAGTGAAAATATTTATTGGTTTACAGCCTCATCTTTTTGGGCAAGAATATCCTGAAATAAAACAAGGTAAACATACCGACATATGTGGCCTCGGTTCTCAGTCTCAGTATTTAAGCTGTGTGGACACAGATCTGTTTTTGCTTTCCATAATAAAATTTGTTTTTTAATAACAGCCATTGCACAAAAGAATAAGCATCAAAGCCTAACATATGAAGAAACACTCATCTTTAATTATCAAGGAAATTTGTTATATATAACAAATTATAAAAATCAAAATTCTGACACCACCAATATTTGACCACAACAAAGAAAATGAAAACTTAAATTCACTGCTTATATGCAAGGAAATGCTGAAACATTTTACTGAGTCTGCTGCGTAGATGGAAGCATGTGATTTGTGCCTTGGTAATGCTGATTCTAAATTCATGCCCAAGAGAAAGTCTGTGTACATTAACCACAGAAGATACTCTTGAAATATTCTTTGCAGCGGTATCTTTACTTATGAGAATGATAAAAATAAATTATTGTGCATTCAAAAATAAACACAACAATAAAAAGTAGATTAACATATGGGAACATGAATAGATCTTAAAAATAATATTGAGGAAAATAATTTCTAGAATAATACATACACTGTGACAGTATTGATATACATTTGTAAAACAACACACACCATATATGGGATAGCATTCATCTTTGGGTAAGAGAGAAGTGATGCAATGGAAGGATAAATAAATAGGACTTTTCCACCTCCTGTAATGTTAAGTATCTTTTATTAAAAAAATGAAATCTGAAGCAGAATCAATAAAATTGTTTTTTTCATTCTGGCTAGTGGGTATTTGTGTATTTGATATTTCATTATGTGTATTTCCTATAGTTTTAGAGCTTATCAACTTTCATTAAGGGGAAATGAAAAAGTTCATTAAAGTGGGAAAATAGTTCAGCACAAGCTAAATAAAAGCAGAATCTAGGGCAGCTAGTCTATTTTCACGTGCCATTCCCTTGACATTGGCAAACCCAAACCAAAATCTTATACATTTGAACATTTCCTCCAGTCTTCTAGTTAGTTTAAAACCCCAGAGATGCACATCCTAACCCCACAAATGATTCTCTTTTTATATTACTGAAATAATAATTTATAGCAACTTTACTCTTTTTGTATATATCTTTGATACCCCAACACTTGATTTACTTGTATGCAATACATTTCTTGTCCTTTCAAACTCCACTATATTTTGATGAAATATCTAGAGAGAAGGATCAAGTAAAAAAGTATAAGAGTCAAGGCAAGAGAATAAGAGTCTGTCCAAACATCTAAGTGTACCAAGCAAATATCCCAAATCATCTAAAATGGGGTTAATTCCAAGCAAGAGCGGAAGTGTCTAGTCACTTTGTAAGGATACATCCTATATAGATTATATATATATGCAGATATCTAGATATTATAGATATTATAGATATCTAGATATATATGGAGAAAGAGAAGAATCTCTTATCTTAAACATTAGTAGTCCTATTTCCTCTAACTCAAGTTTATTTGACATAACACTGATTAAATTACTACTCCCAAGACTCTGTCCTTCAGTAAATGCATGCAAATGGCTAACACTATCTTGAGAGGAAAGCAGAAGACTTTTGAACTACTGCTAGAGGCCAAAAAACACTTAAGAAAATGTTAGCAGATATGACATCACTCAGTGAAGAGAGGGGTAGTAACCCTCACGGGGCCGCAGGATACAGTGATGAGCAAGTTTAAGCTAAATGTAAGTCTGCAACTCAAGATACCGGTATTGGGGTGCAAGTAAAGATCGAGGAATCATAGGGCTCCCTTTTGAGAGCCACAGAAGGCAAGAGAGGAGATGCACTTACTCAGGAAACACCTATTAATTGAAAACTGAAAAGAGGGCAGGAACAGAGAAATAGTATATTTAAACTTATCTATAAAATCAATGAAATCACAGAAGAGTAGAGAAGAGTAGCTGGAGAGATCTAATGGGGCTCAGTAAAGGGTATGGTGAAGGAGAGATGGAGTGGGCATAGCACTGGGTGCCTTGAGATACAGTGGAGCTTGACATGATCCAACAGTGTTGAACATTCAAGAGGTCGAGGGTAGAAGTGAGAGCAGAGGTAATGGAAGCTCACTGCAACAGCTTGAGGGGTAGATGGAAGAAGGAAATGTGTTCTGTTGTTGTCATGTGTTCTGTTGACACTCCAGGGTATTTAAAGTAGTTCCCAATGTAAAACAGGACAAATATGAGTTAAGTTAAACCTTTACATCTTGCTGCTACATGCTAATGGAAAAGGGTAAATTGTGAAATCTGAATAACCCATTTTGTTCTTAAAAAGTAGTGTACATTTAATTCATTCATTTATGCATTTTAAATCAGCTATTAATTAGTTAAAAAAAAAGACCAAACATGAATTATTTTTGGAATCCATTATCATTTAAGCTTATTTATCCTGAATTCAGTTATTTTATATTACATATTTCATTTTATTAAAGCAAATTAAAATGCACAGTTCTGAGGTTTGGACACATGCAAATTAACATATTCTCCACTTAAGTCAGAATATTGAGCAGTTTCATTACCAAAGAAAACTCTAGCAAATCTCTTTCCTCATTTTCAGAACCTAACATGAACTCAGTGGTTTGTAGAATGTCATGTAAATAGAAGTATACAATAATATACATTATAGTGCACTGTACACTTAGCATAGTCCATTTGCATTTTATCTATATCATTGCATGTGTCAATATTCACATATGTAGATGTACCATAGTATATTTATAAGCAATCTGTGCATTGCTTATAATTTGAGTTAATTATAAAACCACCATAACATACGCATATTTGAGTGAACATAAGTTTTCATTTAACTTATGAATACATAGGACTGGGATTTTAATGTCATACGGTTATTGCATATCAGGTAGGATTTTATTTTGTTTCTTGTTTTGTCTTCCTGGCATGTTAACCACTGTTTGTAATATTTCATGTGGTTTCATATGCATTTTCCTAATGAAAAATTATATTTAGCATTTGTACTTAGCATCTTATATTGCCAGCTGTATATTACCTTTGGTGAAGTACCTGTCCAAATAATTTGCCCATTGTGTTTGCTTCTGTTATTGTTGAGATTCAAATGTGTTTCTATAAGTTATGAATAAAACCCTTTAGCAAATGTGTGTGTGATAGTTTTTTCTCCCATTCAATACCTTGCCTTTTCAGCTTCCCAGCATGATCGTTTGAAGAGTTTATATGCTTGTATTTTAATATTTTTATAGACATAACATTGGTTCAAATGCTGTACATGATTCAGAGGTATAGGGCCCCTCCTCAGATACACGTAACCACACCCACCTTATTTTAATTTTAAATGAATTTTAGTTTCAAATGAAGTACAAAATATTTTTCTTTTGATGTCTTACCTAGGCAAATTGTTCCTGACCCAAGTTTGGGAAGATTTTCTCTGCATTTTTCTCTAGGGACTTTGTATTTTAGTTTTAACATTAGTACTATGGTGCATTTTTGATTTAAAGGGTATCTTTGGTAGGAGAATGGGAATCAAGGTCCAAGTTTTGCTTAGAGATAATTGTTTCTGATCATTTATGGAAAAAAGCTGGTATTTGGACAGCGAATTGCCCTCAACCACGTCAAGAGCCAGGTGCTCACGTATGTGTGGATTTCTGCACCTTTATTCTATTTTATTGACTTGTGTGTCAAGCATCACTAAAAACACTCCTTCTTAGTTACTATACTTTATAGAAAATATTAAAATTAGGTGGTGTGAGTGTTCAATGTTATTTTCCTTTATCAAACTTGCTTAGGATATTCTAGTTCCTTCACAATTTCTGTATATACTGATTTCATTTTAGAATTAGTTTTCCAATTCCTCCAAAATGTCCTGGTGGGATTTTGATTAGGATTACACTGAACCCATATTAATTTGGGGAGAACTGACACTTTAGCAGTAGCAAACCTTCCAAATAATTCACAAAGCCTAATTCTCTCTTTGACTTTTTTCATCAGTATATTGTAGTTTTCAACACACAGAACTTGCAACCTTTTGATAGCTTTATATCTAGATCTTTTATGTGTCTGGTATTATGCAAATTTTAATTTTTATTTCAAGCTATTTATTACTAGTATACAGAAGTATAACTAACTCTTTCAATACTATTTTTTGTATCCAGAAACCTTACAGAAGTCATTACTTCTAATAGCTTTTGTAATAGAATCTTTAGGGTTTCGATGGAAATAGTAACAGCACCTGTTAAGCAGAAATAATTGCATGCTTTCCTTACAATCTGGATGTCATAAACGTATTCATCTTACCTTTTTATACTTTTAGGACAGACCTCCAGTTCAGTACTGGCCAGAAGTGGTGGAAGCACTGACTAGCAGAGTGAAGCACTTGATCTTTGGCTATTAAGTGTGTTATTTGCAAGGGGCTTTGCAGTTCCTTTATCAGTTGCAAGAATTTCCTTCTTTTCTGATTTTTTTTATAAGTAGATGCTCTTTAGTTTTCAAGTGCTTATTCTGTATCTATTGAAAAGATTCTATGGTTTTCTTCTTTGAAATGTTGAAATGGTGAATTACATTGATTGATTTTCAAATGTTGCCCCAATCTTGAATATTGGAACAAACCCATTTTGTCAATTTAGTATCATTTTCATTTATTGCTGGATTTGATTTGCAAATGTTCTGTTGAGGATTTTTCTTGTGTTTTCCCGAGGCAGATCAATCTGCATACTTTTACTTGTACTGCCTTCATACATTATGATTTCAGAATGAGGTTGACATGGGCCTCAAAAATTGAGTTGAGAAGTGTCCCGTGCCTTTCTGATTTTCTGGAAATTGATGTTTCAAAAGACACTTATTGAGGTTTTATTTTTTTACAGTAAAAGTAATTTTATTTTATTTTTTGATATTTTGCATTAAGGTAACATTGATCTGCAACACTGTGCATGGATGAGAAATATGGGATTCTACCTCTTCAGGTATATGTTACCACATCACACCCTCCAGAAAGGCACCCACCACCTCACCACAGGCCACGGTGCTCCCTCCCACCTTCCTTAGCATCCTCCTTTTCCCCCTCTGGTAGTTTCAGTTTCAGTCAGATTTTTAGGATTTTTTTTTTTTTTTTTTAGTTATCTAGACAACTACTGTTATTCTTAACTCTTTTGAAAAGTCGCATAGGTGGTTATATAAAACACAGTCAAATTAAAACTAAATAACATCATATTTAAAAAGAGAATATTACATAAACTTGATGTAAATGTATATATAAATTCCACATATATATATATATATATATATATATATGATATTACATACTCAGTACCAGCATAGTACAATATTGAAAATGAACAATTTATGCTGGGAAAACTGGACCACCACATGCAAAGAAAATGAAACTAGACTGCTACCTTACACCATGCACTAAATCAACTCAAGGGCCTCCCCGGAGGTGCAGTGGTTGAGAGCTGGGCTGCGAAGCTGCCTGCAGCCTCTGCAGTGCCAGTTCAATCCCCAGGCGCCGGCAAGGGTCCCACATGGCACCAGACCTCTCCTGCTGTGCACGCTGCTCCCCTCCGCATTGTATTTCATCTGTCTGCCTGTTCTGCTCCCCACTCTGGTGAATTCTCTCACTCTCCCGCGCTTCTGACTGTACCCAGTGCTTGTATAAATAAATAAATAAACCTTTAAAAAAATCATAAAATAAATGAACTCAAAATGGATAAAAGAACTGGAAATACGACCTGAAACCATAAAATATATAGAAGAAAATACAGGTAAAACGCTACAAGACATACATCACAATAACATCTTTAAAGACTCATCACCCAAAGTAAAGAAAGTCAAGGAAAAGATAAACACGTGGGATTACATCAAACTGAATGCTTCTGCGCAGCAAGAGACATTAACCAAAACAGAGAGACACCCCACTGACTGGGAAAAAATCTTTGCACTCCAGTCAATTGATAAGGGACTGATCACAACGATATACAAAGAACTCACAGGACTCAACAAAAACAAAATAAACAATTCAGTCAAGAAATGGGCAGAACTTAAAAGACATTTCTCCAAAGAGGAAATGCAAATAGCCAGCAGGCATATGAAAAAATGTTTAACATCTCTTATAATCAGGAAAATGCAAATTAATATCACATTGAGATACCACCTTACACCAGTAAGAAGGGCACATATCAAAAAAAAAAAAAAAAACAAGCAACAACAAATGTTGGCAAGGATGTGGTGAAAAGGAACTCTTTTACATTGCTGTGGGAGTGCAAACTGGTCCAACCACTACGGAAAGCTGTCTGGAGGTTCCTCAGTCTACTAAAAATGGAGCTTCCATATGACTCAGCAATTCCACTCCTAGGGATCTACCCAAAGGACACAAACACATTGATTCAAAAGAACACCTGTACACATATGTTTACTGCAGCACTATTTACAATAGGTAAAACCTGGAAACAACCCAAATGCCCAAAAATAGATGACTGGATCAAGAAGATGTGGCATATATACACAATGAAATATTATTCAGCAATCAAAAAAGATAAACTCATTCACAGCAATGTGGCTGGAACTACAAGGAATTATGCTCAGTGAAATAAGCCAGAAGGGAAAAGAAAAATATCAGATGGTTTCACTTATAGCAGGAATATAGAGGAACCAAGTAAGACATCAGTGTAAAAAAGTAATAACTGTACAAAACACAACAAAGCAAAAATGGACAATTATAGAGACATAATGCAGGAGAGGGATCAGAGGGAGGGAGGGAGGAGCACAGGGGACTGAGGTGATGGTGCACGGGTGCATTGTTGAAGGAAACTCTATGGGGACTACACCTGAGGGGGTGGGAGAAGTAAATATTGTTTAAAAATGAACAATGATGTAAAAAAATTTAAAAAATACATCTATAAAAAGAAAAAAATGAACAATTTAAAGAGAAATGGATAACATGACTATTGGGTACTGATGCAGAGTAGCAAACTAAAGCTGAAGTCCTGATGTTCATTAATTCTTAACCATACATATTTAAAATAAGTGGTATATCTACTGCTCACAGGCGAACTAAATTACAGGTTAACTGAGTTATGCAAATGATGTTTTACATCTTGGCTTTTCCAGATATATACCCCGTATTCTTTGAAGATCGAAGCTAGACGGAGAAGGATTTCCATATTTCAAGTGATGAAACCAACATGTATGCAACTAACAATAACCAATTAGCATGTTTTTATTACCCTAAATGGTACAAAACTTCTAATGTGTGAGTAATGGGTACTTAGATGTCAGACACATTATGTTAGTTGTTTGCTATTCTTTACAGAATGTTTTTTACAGATGTAATTTTGTTTTACTATTACTTTATCTTGCAGTTGTTGGTCTTTCTGGTGGGTGTTGCTTCTGGCAGTTCAATAGGGGTTTGGCTCAAGTTAAGCTGATAAGTAGAGTGGCAAAATTATAAGATGAAGGAATGTGACATAAAAGTGAAACAAGATATCTTAATTTGCAATGAAACTTTACTGAATGCCAAATATTTATGATTCTGAAACATTAGCAAAAACACAACAAGTGTTGGGCCTTCCTGGTGGTGCAAGTGGTTAAGACGCAGCCTGTGAAGCTGTCCACAGCCACTGCAGCACGAGTTCGATCCTTGGCCAGGGAGCTACCCACATGGTGCAACAGGCCTCTCCTGACTCACCTGCTGCTCCCCTCAGCAGTGTATTTCTGTCAATCGCCTGTTCTGTCCCCTACTCTGTCTCTGGTGAATCCTCTCACCCTTCCCCCCATACCTCTGGCCTGTACCCCAGTTCTTGTATGTATAAATAAATCTTTTAAAAAAATGAAAGGAGTGTTTATTTCATCTGGGTGTCTAGGGGAAAAAATGGTATTCATGATGCCTTTAACTTAGTAAGCTTAACAAGAACATGAAGTAAAATCATACACCTCTATCTTCCTGGCCTAGCCCCACACCTGGCAGGTAATGCATACTCAGTAAATGTTACTTCTTGATACTCACAGATGAGGTAAAGACATATTGTTCCTACATATTAGCTTTCATATAATTTCCAAGAAGAGTCTTCTTTTAGTCGTTTGTACACAGACTATGGAGAGCTATCAAGAGAAGCATATGACTTCATCCAGGGTAAACCACTGGTTTTCACACCAAAAGTTGCCAAAGTTCTTTCATCTAGAGGAATCCCATGCTATTACTTGCTAATTTTCTTCTTTATTTTTTTTAAATCTGATTAATATATTTCCACTTTCATTAGGTCTCATAGATAGCTGATCTAATTTGGAGCTTATAAATTATACAGTTTTATGTGAATTGATTATAGCACATAACTCTAATAGACAGCAATCTTTTCAGAGATTAGAAGGGCTGCTTAGTTCCCTTTCAATGGATGATTAATTTTCAGTGGTTATCAACTCTCAAACCAAAAATTAAGCAATACATATTTGCTTTGTGGATGACCAGTTTTATTAAAGTTGTAGAGTTAGTGCAATCAATTATCAATACCCTTTGAAAAAAGCCAAAATTACAATGGCTTCAAAGAAGTAGGCAGGTACCCACTATTAATGGTAAAATTCAAGCACTGCTGTGAAGAAACAGAGCCAGGCAGCTCATGATTTATGGACCAACCTGGGAATCATGCATAAGCCATTTCTACATTTCTTGGCTTTTAAGTCTTTTAAGGAAAATAAGTTTATATCAATAACCATTTAAGATAGAGTGACTTGTAAATCACAAATGTTTCATTTGACTAGAGAGAAATTTTCCTCTCCATATTGGTGCTCAGGAGATGCTTTCTTTGGTACCAACCACCACTAAAAACACAAGAGAAAACGATCTGCTGGAGTCCACCTACTATCTCTGAAGCTTTCTGACATCATTTCTGCACAACAAAATTCAATGAGAAGACTTGGCCTTTCATCCTCAGTCCATGGAATTCTGGAAACCAGGACTTCTGAGATAGCTTCCCTGCCAGGGAACAATATCACAGCCACAGGCTGGACCTCCTGGCAGAGGCTTCTCAGAGGAACAGTGAAACTGAACCAGGCAGCTCATCTCCAGAGATTCCCTTTGCAGGATGGGACTTTTCTGTCATGCTTTCATTACTAACAGTAATGAGAGTTCTCATGCTGTTCTCATGTGAGTAGACAATTTGTGACATAACTTTTACGTTATTGACACTAATTTGTGGCAAAATAACTTGTTAGAATTATCATTTTGACAGCTAGATGTGACTATGACCTTGCAGAGAATGTTGATAAAACAAGTAATCAAGAGAAAATCATCTGGTATGATAAGATCCTGAACTGGGAAGTGGGCGGATCCTAAATGCTAGGTGACCCTGAGGTTAGGACTTCCAAATGTAAAGAACATGACAAAGAAAAGTGACACCAGTCTAGAATCTTTGCATTCATTCTTGCTTATAACAAGCATAAATTTGGTCATTTTTTAAAGTTTTGTTTTTAAATATCCTTGTGACAGTTTTTATAGTGTCAGATTTCTCCCTTCAGCTGTGGTCATCAAAGTTTTTCCCATCACCGAAGTGCCCCCCAGGTCATACTTTTTACAGTGACTTATAAATCTACAGACATCCCCCAAAACATCAAGCCTATCTCCCAAATATGTCTCAAAATTTAAGCATCATTGCTATTCACATCAATGAAATAATTCTCCAAAAAGTAGAGGAAAATAGCATGGAATCTTCCTTCTCACTATTTTTTTTAGAAAACTTTACCTCAGTTATATACATATACAGACTTCTAAGTTAATGTTACTTCAGACATTTCCCTTAGTGCTTTGTGTATTTTATCATGATTTATAATTACTTTAATACAATGAGATACATATTCTATCACCCCTCCCCCAACTCCTATTGAAGAAATGAAGTAAAAGATATATTGACAAAAAAATACTAGATCAAGGTTTTGAATTCAGGCAGTTTGGTTTGAGTCCAACTTTAACTATGGTCTCTATGCTGTGATAACTATATTATGCATCACACACACATACAGCACACTCAGTAAGTTTGTAGCTGGAACCTATTTCTCATCTTGAATCCAGTTGAGCCTTCCTCAAAAAATACTTTGGTATTTTCTGTAATTCTCCAATGCAAAGACATATTGACATAATATTTATATGTTTAGGGCCTCCCTGGTGGTTCAAGGAGTTAAGACACAACCTATGAAGCTATCTGCGGCCATTACAGCGCAAGTTCGACCCCTGGTCAGGGAGTAAACCACATGGCACAGCAGACATCTCCTGTCTTGCCTGCTGCTCCCCTCAGCAGTGTATTTCAGTTAGTCTGCCTGTTCTGCTCCCCACTCTGTCTCTGGTGAGTCCTCTCACCCCCCCCATGTCTGGCCTACACCTCAGCTCTTATATGCATAACTAATCTTTTTTTTAAAAAATAAGAACTAAAGGCAGCAGTGAGTTCAGCTCCCAAAATAAATTTAAAACATATGCAGTATTGCAAACCAATGTTATCACAATAAAATATTATAAAAATAATAACTAAAACACAGGGAATACTTAAATTGTAGCATCATATGAACACATATATTACCAAACCAGAAACAGAGAAAGTGCTATTCAAATGTAGCCGATTAGAATACAATAAATGTAGAACAATTATAGATGGAAAAATTGAATTTTTCCTGAATAAGGGTAATATTTGCATATTATCCATGTAACATGCATGTAACACAGCAATGTACTTATCATAAATGCATGATATTGGGTTTCAGTGACCTATGTTTGGGGGTGGAGAGGATAGAGTGGTAGTTAGGAAGCCCTCTGTCTTTTGCTGAAAAACTATCACACAAGTGAACAAACATATAAACAAAAACACAACACAAAATGAAAATCCTTTGATCTATACCCACAGAGTGCATAAGCGAATTGGGGGCAAGGGAGGTAGTGGACCCAACCCCTTATTTATGGTGTCATGTCAATTCTGATAAAAGTTGGCCATTTACTGGCCATCTCTAGATAACAGGTTTACTTCTTAGAGAACTGATTCTCTTGAAAGGTATGTGCAGATGGAGCAGTCACCCTCCATTAGTGACTGCAATGGGTGCATATGTTCTATGACCCTCAGGCACAGAGATCCTCACTAGATGCCTGAAACTGTGAATAGTTCTGAACCCTATAGACACTAAGTTTTTCCTGTGTATGCATAATCTGAGAAAGTATAATTTCTACACTAGGCACAGTAAAAGAGGAACAGCAATAAAAAACAGTTCTAACAATACATTACAATAAAAGTGTTTAAAATAAGCTTTTTCTCAAAATATCTTATTGTAGGTAATATTTTCATGCTGCAGTTGACCTTGGCTAATGGAAACATGGAAGGCAAAACTGTAGATACAAGGGAAGGGGACAACTACATATTGACTTAAATTAGAAATGTCTTTAGCCTCCCACAGTATTATCAACTTTGGGAAAATTCTACAAGAACCTCTGTGCTTATTCATTCTGTATACATATACATTTTACTAACCACTTATCTAGTCCATTTAAAATTACCAAAAGAGGGCCTCCCCTCGTGGCACAGGCAGTTGAGCACCACTCTGTGAAGCTGTCCACAGCCTCCGCAGCGCCGGTTCGATCCCGGCTGGCCGGCCAGTGAGGGTCCCACATGGCACGCAGACCTCTCCTGTCTCACCCTCTGGTCCCCTCAGCAGTGTATTTCAGTCAGTCTGCTTGTTCTGCTCTCTGCTCTGTCTCTGTTGAATCCTCTCACCCTCCCGCATATCTGGCCTGTACCCCAGTTCTTTTATAAATAAATAAATCTTTAAGATAAAATTACCAAAAGAGGGCTTCCCCTGGTGGCCCAGGCAGTTGAGTGCTGCGCTGTGAAGCTGTCTGCAGCCTCTGCAGCACCCTTTCAATTCCAGCCAGCCGGTGAAGATCCCACATGGCGTGGCAGACCTCACCCGCTGCTACCCTCAACAGTGCATTTCGTCAGTCTGCCTGTTCTGTTCCCAGCTCTGTCTCTGGTGAATCCTCTCACCCTCCCGCGCCTCTGGCCTGTACCTCAACTCTTGTATAATAAATAAATCTTTTAAAAAAATGAAATAACCAAAAGAACAAATGAATGTTAGCAGGATTTAACAGTACTGTTTTATACCTTCACTCAGTATGGTAACAGAAGCTCCGTTTGAAACCAGATGTTGCTTTTATACTTAGGTCATAAATGATGTTAGTGTAGTGTTTTGCCTTTTCCTTTAAAAGTGTTTTTCTTTAAAATTATAAGTACCAGAACGAGTATCTATTAAATTCACATTTAATTAATTGTACAGTTTGGAGACTACTCACATAAGAGAGCTTTTAACCAGCAGGTACATTGCATAAAAGTTATTAAAAGTTTCAACTGTTGCACAGCATGGATATTTCAAGTACCTTATTTAGAATTAAAGCACTTAAGTGAGAGAAGCACAGGCCTGAGGGGTCATGAGAGTAAAACTTTAGTCTCTGGTTTGTTGCTAATTAGCTGTGAAACCTTGGCCCTGTTCTTCAAATTCTTGTGGTCTCCATTCCAGAAAGGGAATGAGGAAAGACAGATCAAAAAGCATCTAGGGAAGACTCCTAAAATTACATGCATCTGTTTATTAAGAATAATAAAAAGTCTGGTATGTAATCTGACTCCAAGCTAACAAGTCAGTTTGCCATATTTTGACAGAGTGGCAGACACAAGACTTTGGGGCCAGAAATGCAAGACAATTCATTGTTCATAGCAAGAGCCAGAGTTTCAGCATTTTCCCCCCTGCAAATTAAAGGTCCTATTCTCTAGGAAAACATGAGGAGCTCCCATGAAATCTGCACACACTGGATTGTGTCATAAGACCCTGAGACAGGAAACTCAAATCTTTGAAAATAGCTCTAAGGTGCCTGCCCTTTGTGTCTTTGGAGGGAAGCTCTCTCTCTGTCTTCTAAGCTTTTTCACTGCACTGAAATTCTTGAAATGATGGTCTAAAACTATAGACAATTTAATTGTCCTCTTATAAGATGCAGAAGAAATAAGACTGAGGGGCATTGATGTGGAGGCAAATGCCAAGTGGGTTGAGCTTTTCCTGGTTCCAGCATTTTCATAGGTTGTTGTCTTTTATTTGGTTCAAAATATTTTCTCATTTTCTTTTCGATGTTTGTCTTGATTTAAACATATAAAATATATTTTGGTGATTTCCATTACAGATTACTGTTATTTTTAGGTTTATGTGTTAATAGGTTTATTGTTTTTTTTTTAAGTCCTATGTTTATTGAGGTTATGTTGATTTACAATGTTTTTAGTATAGGTATATAAGATCGTTGTTTTATTTAATTTCTAGATATTGGAGGTTTCTGCTTATCTTTTCATTACTGACTTCTAGCACATTAAGTTTCAATCTGAACAATCAATTTTTTAGCTATTTAGACTTTACTGACTTACTGTCTGCCGTTACTATAAGCTTTGAGAGAAGTGAGCACTAACTTCTCATTCTAATTGTAGATTATTTCTATTTCCCCTTTTGGTTTATATTTATTTTTTGCTTTATATATTTTGAAGCTAATTTGTTACATGTATAATATTTAGAAAGTTTATATTTTCTTGGTGTGAATGGGTTATTTTATTACTATAAAATATAACTTTTAAAAATCTCTGATTGTTCTTGCCTTAAAGCCCTCATGACGGATTACAAAAGAGGTAAATGAGTTTTATTTTTATATCAACTTTGGTTCTTGTATTTTCAAGCATCGTAATTTTATATTTAAGTTGTAGCTTTCGTAAGGAATACAAACAATACAAAAGTTTTATTTATTAACTGTGAAAACTTTCTTTCAATTGAACCACCTATTTTCATTGATTTTTCCAAGTTATTTGGTTTCTAGTTTTATGAGGAATATCATATTTTTTCTTCTTTCTTGATTTCTTGACTTCTTTTGCATTAATCACACTAAAAATATATTATTCTATATTATTGCATGATCTTTCTAGTTATACATTTTCTTGTTAGTTGTTTTATGGATATTCTTTTAGAAAATAATATGCATTATTGGCTTACTGCCTTAGTTTGGGATGCCACAGTAAAGTGCCATAGACTCAGTGGCTTATAAACAACAGAAATGTATTTCTCACAGTTCTGGTGGTTGTCATTCTGAGTTCAAGTTTTGGTGAGGTCCTTGGTTTCTTAGTTTCTTAGTTTCTCATGACCAAATTACTCCCCAGATCCCCAAACTTTTATATATATATATATATATATATATATTTATTTATTTATATCATATCCCCTACCATATATATATATATATATATATATTTGTGATAATATCTAAATATCTATATCTGGGGTTTGTTTCAACAAATGAACAAAAAATATTCAGTACATAAAACTCACTGTGTTATAATACTTTACCACTTCCAAGATAAATCAAAACAAACTTTTACTTTCATGAAATAGTCAAAATAATTGTAGAACTATATATCAATTCCCATGCTCAAATCATATTCTTGTATAGAACTGATTTAAATTCTTTCCAAAAACATTTTTGAGTACTTTTGTGTATTAGTCACTATGATAGTGGTATAAAATGAATGACTTGTCCAATATTTCATTGTTTCTTTCATGTTCTGGGATGTAGGATTGGTGCTGATGGTACATGTTGAAGAAAACTTGATGTGGTCATTCTCCTTTATACCAATAATAAAGTTTTTAGTGGGAAGCAGACATTTACAACTAGGGAAGGCATTCATATGCAGGATAAGACAAACATCCCTGCCTGTATTGGGGGGAGAAACAAGACCAGATAAGGGAGGGAGCATCTTGGAAGATCTTGAAGCTTGGGGAAGAGTCAGGAGACCTACATGACCCAACATGGAATTCAGGCAAAGTCAAGTTTGGGGGTTGGTACAAAAAGGGACTCAGTTATAGTATATTCTTTATATAGATATATACTATATACTATAGTATATACTAGTATACTATAGTATTTCTATACAGATATAGATAACATAAATCTATATAGTATGCATATAGATATCTATCATATAACGAAGATCACTTTGCAGTATAGATGTATATCAAAGTTATATGTAATATACCTTAGTTAATTCAATATGATATGAGAATTATATCTCAGTATAACTGGAAAAGAAACTTATACCAACTAAGATTAAAGAAGAGAGTTGTGTAATACTGTAATATCTATTAAAAAGCACAGAGTAGTAAGTCAAAATGCTTCCCTCTAACATTAGGAATACAATGAAGAAGCCAATTATCTCCATTTCTACACAATATTGTGCTGGAGGTCTTCACTAGTGCAATGGGGCAAGAAAGCTAAAAGATACAAGGTTTGGAAAGAAAGAAATAAAGCTAATTAATGATTTGCTGATGACGGAATATATAAAGAATCTAAAATATCTAGTCAAAGTATTAAAATGAGTTGAATTTGACAGGTTCACTTTATATAGCTATTATATAAAAACCAACTGTCTTTCTATAAAGCAAAACAACTAAATAGAAATAAAATGCTTCACATGCCATAATCTACAAAGCAAATTATTTAAATAGGACACAAAAAGCATTAACCCATAAAATAAGATTTGACTACTTTTAAAATTAAGAACATCTCTTCAGTAAAATCACAAAGGATTGAGAAAAGATATTGCAATGTATATATTAAAGAACTCCAGAATGTAAGACTGTACAAATCAACACGATAAAGGATGCCCAACACAATGAAAATGTGGTGAAAGACCTAAAATGGGCATTTTATATACATACTATACAAATACACAATTCAAATGGCCCAATAAATATGTGAGAACGTGCTTAACCTCATTAATCATCAGATAATGCAAATTAATGCATTCAATTTGCATTAGATGCCACTGTGCACAAATCATAACACTGACTTTGAAAAAACCTGAAAGTTCCAAAAGCTTCAAGGAAGGATATGAAGTAAATAAAATTTGCATTCAATGCTAGTAGTAATGTAAATTTATAAACCACCTTAAGAAAAAAAATTTAACCCTTCATGATTATTCAGGGAAACTTTATTTGTAAATACCACAAACTGGTAACAACCAAAATGTCCTTCAACAGGTCAAACAAATGTGTTGTACCCACAACTTGGAGTACTATGTAGTAATAAAAAAGAAAAATATCGATACATGCAACAATTTAGATGAATTTCAAGGGAATTTTTTTAAGTAGAAGAGGCTGATCTTAAAAGGTCACATACTATATGATTATAATTACACAATATTTTTGAAATAACAAAATTATAGAGATGGAGAGCAGATTAATGACTGCAGGGTTGAAGTTGGGGTTGGGTTGGGGACAGCTACCAAAGGCTAGAACAGAGACTTTGGGTGATGGAACAGTTCTGTATCTTGATGACCAGTAATGAACTACATGCATCTACATGTGAGTGCATGTAAAAACTCATGAAATCTAAATAAGCTCCATGAGTTGTCCCAATGTCAATTTCTTAGCTGTGAATCAAAAATTTAAGTTTAAATTTAAGCTCATGGGGCCTCCCTGGTGGTACAAGGGGTTAAGATGCAGTACTATGAAGCTACCATAGCCATTGCAGCACAAGTTCGATCCCTGGCCAGGGAGGTAACCCACATGGCACAGCAGGCCTCTCCTGACTTGCCTGCTGCTTCCTTCAGCAGTGTATTTCAATTAATCTGCCTGTTCTGTCCCTCACTCTGTCTCTGGTGAATCCTCTGAACACCCCACCCCACACCTCTGGCCTGTACTCCAGTTCTTGCATGCATAAATAAATATTTAAAAAATTAGGCTCAAATATATTATTTTACCATTTTTAATGATACTCAAAACAAGTGGAAAGACTTGAACAGACCTCAAATATGAACTTGGCAGGTAGAGAATGGAGGGGGAAGGGACAATATAGAGTTAGGATTCTAATGGTAGGAGGAAGTACCAGCTGATAGATTCAAGGTGCTTATCTTGATTTTTTTTTTTATAACAGCATCATGAAGCAAAGACAGTACATACATTGAATGCATAGATCTTTTTCTATCTGGCCCCATCTGCTTTACTTTTAGTAATAGACCACCTAAAGCCATTTTCAAGGAAAAATTATCTTAGAAAAGTTAACCTCAAAAGTATCTTATACTTGCACAAGTATATTCAAGATGTCTACTGTCAACACAAATGTAACAGCTCAAATATCCATCAGCAGGGGACAACAGTTCATTCATACAATGAATATTGTGTGCAAGAGAGAAAAGGTAAAAAAAAAAAAAAACTCTTTAGACTTAGTATGAAAAAGAGAATGTAAAATACCTCAATAAAATGTTTATATTCATTACATGCTGAAATGACATTTTGGTTATATTACATTAAATATAACTAACATTATTTCTAAGAAGCCTTATTCACAAATTTGGCACTTTCCATATCATAGTGAGTATAAGAGATAACAGCAATGATGGCATTTGTCCCAAATGGACAATCATCCATGTCACAGTAATCATGCACGTATGGCCTCCGTCAAAGGCTTTGTTGAGTCTGAAGATGTTATCATTTATTATATGATCAATCTTAGTAAGTGAGAAGTAGAAAGCCCATAATTTGTCTACCCATCTGGCACCAGGACATGTTCTGTGGACTCTAGTTGTGATGAGAGGAAGGGATGATGACAGTGATTACACTCAGCAGGCTGGAAGGAAGGAGCTCCTGGTGGGTGGTGACTAGAGCAAAACCTTATCTCAAAGAGAGCAATGCTCATGAAGATCTATTCCATAGTTCCAACTAGTTACTCCTTACCTAATTCTAAGTTAAGCACAGGATGTACCAGTCTATAAGAGTGGTAAAAAGGAACAATACTGGGTATGGACTTGATTTTCCTGTTATGGGGACATGGACAGCTCTAAAAGGGGAGGAATTCTTTTCTTCTCTCAATACTTTTAAATGCTGGAGACAATCTGCTATGGCAAGAGCAGCTCCTTATCCACCCAGCCCACCTGATGCCATCCAGCAGGGCAGGGCAGGACTCTCTGGATGGTGGGTATGAAGCTCCAACCACTGCAGCGACCCCACCTTGCAGAGTAAAGCTGGGATAAATGCTGTGTATACAGTGTGTGTGACAACCTTGTATATGGGCATTAAGTTGTTCAGCAGACTGTGGGGCTCCCCATCAGGATGAGCATGGACAGACCACAGGGCTCTCCATCTGGGTGTGCATGGGACAAAGGAACTCCCAGCACTCTAGCAGCTGTCTTGATAGCCATGGTCCTCAGCTTGATCAAATCAGCCCCTCTGTGCACAAAGCAGAAATGGGTGAGAAGTATGACATTCAGTGTGTTGCCATAAGAGCAAGTCTGGAATCTTGCAGGAAGACAACACTAATTTTAGAACATATCTTCCCAACAGCAATACTCAAATGGTTTGTAAGGTCTGTTCCCAGCTTAAAAATCTCCCTCAGATTTTCAGTGTTTGTGGATACATTAGTCTTCTGAGTCTCCTCTATAGCTATTTTAATAGCCACTAATCAAGCTTCTAATTTTCCCTTCAGAGACACAAGGAAGAGTTGAACAGGTCTCAGGACTTTGTGATGTGTGGACACTATCAGGAGTCTCTTCCATGCCCTCTGCTTTGGGCAAAGCAAAGAACTTCCAGGTCATTTGACAACCTATATGAAACTTTGTAGTACTGGCGCTCAGGTGGCCCTGAGGCACTGGATCACCAGGAATGCTGCGGTCTGTTCTCTGGATGCCAGTTAGGAGGACAGAGCTGCACCCTGCAACATTCATCTCCACAGAGAAGGGCCTGTTTGTTGTGGAACCACTCTTCCACTCCAATCCTTAGAGACACAGATGCCCAAACAGAGAATCATCCTCCGTTCCTCTCATGATCTCCTGCAAAACCTGGTGATCAGAGAAGCTGGCAAGTGCCTCTGTGTATATCCCAAAGGAAGAAAAAGCAGAACAATCCTTCCCAATAAAAAAAGTTCAACATAACTGTGCCATTTCTCAAGGAGTGAAGGTTCATACTTACAGCGCAATGCCCTCCCCTCACACAGTGTGGGACACTTCCTACTGAGTGGAGCCAGGCCCTCTGGTTTACCATTTTGGTTTTATCACTGCAATGGGGACATATCTCTGAGGCACAACTGACAACTGGGTGACTGTCATGGCCACAGCCACCCATTTCATGCTTCCTCACAGTGTTCAGTTTTGCTTGTGGTTGAAGGTTGCATGAGTTACAATGCTTGGGCTTCACCAGTTTGGGAGTGAAGCCAAGAAATTGTTTAATGATTCCTGTTGAAATTCATTCACCACCCAACTGCTATCAGCTGTCAGCTTTCCCTCGTAGGTGCTCTTCACCCCAGCCTTCTGCTGCACAGATTAGATGTTGAGCTCCTTGCAGAGCTCTCTTTTGGAATTGCAGGGAATTTGGATGACAACATCCAAATAAGAGGAATCTGTTGCTCCTTGAAAGCCAGTTTGAGAGGAGGTATAACCTGTACCACAGTGGCTGAGTCCTTGGCACATAGCACATAGTAGGACTCAACATGCACTCACATCAGCTCCGGCAGCACTGGCTTTTGCTGCTGTCAGGGCCTCCTATAAGAGGGCCAGGGGGTAGAGGTCAGCAAAGTGCTTTAGGCCAGGCCCACTTGGCAGTTCCACCACCAGCCTCTGGGATCCACAAGTCTGCCCACACACTGGACACCAGCAACTTGGCAAGTGACCTTTAGGGAATGTTGTATTTGAGGCTTGTTTAACAGTTTATCTTATCATATAGCAATTCTATTCCTAGGTATCTACCCAACAGAAATGTGTCCATTTGGGCACTAATAGACATGGCAGAAAAAGCAGTGTTTTCCTACTGGCAAAATACAGAAAACAACCCTCACTGTCATCAACAGAAGAGTTGATAAATTGTGGTAGAATGCTAAAATCAAAAGGTATACAAAAAGAGTAAACAACCGTGATATTCAGCAACTTTGATATTCAACAACATGGACAAATTCCAAACACATAATGTTGAGAGCAAGACATTATTGCAAAATAATGCAGACTGCATGATTCCATTTCTATAAATTTCAAAAATAGCCAAAATGATGATGCAAGTTAAGAAAGCACTGAACTCTGGAGAAGGAAGTGACTGGAAGAGGGCATAGGGAGAGGAAGCTTCTGGTCTCTGATAATGTTCTATTTTTTTTTATCTGGATGGTGGATACAAGAGCCTTTCAGTTGTGTATTTATGATTGGTATGCTATTTATTCATAGATTCATGTATTTTATTTTCAATAAAAAAGTTTATACATAAAAGGATGCATGCACATTTATATGTATGTATGAGATAGATATGAGAGGGAGAGAAGGATGAGAGAGAGAGAGAAAGAGGCATTAAGAGATTTAATTATATTGAACCAGGTTTTCTAAATGCAGGGAGTATGAAAGAAGGAAAATTCACCAGGACCCTATGCCATTCCTCCAGAATATGCAATCCATTATATCTGAAAGCGTTTATAATTAAAGTAATCCAAGAATTACATAGAGATTGTTGTGAAGTCTGGACTCACAGTCAATACAATAAGACCTTTTTTATTAAACAGCTATGGAAATATTTTGGGATCAGCTGTTAAATAACTTCATAGATATAAACATGTTGAATCAAAGTTTGCTTAAAAAGAAAAAAATATAGTTTTAATAATAAACACTATCTTATCTCAAATAGACTGAAAAATCAGTCGGAATGTAGTGTCTTTTTCCCTCTTCAGCCAAGTATTTATGTTTGCTTACCACAGGCCTTCCCTTCCTGGATTACAACAATGGAGTACAGAGGAGTAAGGGAGAAATCATGGCATGTCCAAATAGTGCATCTGGTGGGAGGCATGGGGTACAGTCACACTGTCAGAGCCTATGGCCAGGCGCCTGGTCTCCAACCTTGGATCCAACACCAGATTTTATCAAAGAACCTAGAGCTGACTGAACTCAAAGACTTGAGTCAATTAGCTCATTAAATCATAATAAACAGATACAGAACACATCGACTGCATCCTTAATTAATGACAAAGAACACTCCTAAAGAAATGAGAATATTCACTTCTTTTTTTTTAAAGATTTATTTATTTATACAAGAACTGGGGTACAGGTCAGAGGCGCAGAGGGTAAGACAACTCACCAGAGACAGAGTGGGGAGCTGGACCAAAAACACTGTTGAGGGGAGCAGCGGGCAAGACAGGAGAGGTCTGCTGCGCCTTGTGGGTATCTCCCTGGCCAGCTGGGAATCTAACCCACACTGCAGAGGCTGCGAACAACTTCACAAGAGCTGAGCTCAACCCACTGCACCACCGAGAGGCCCCTCACTTTATTCTCTTAGCATGCAAACTACCATCCTAAATAGGAATCTGAGAAGTCCAGATAGGCTGACTTCAGCAGGAGAATGAGTGACTTAATTTTGGTGAGAGAGGCATTGACTTGGGAGTACCTGATGGATCCATCTGAGGAGCTATTACAGCTGGCTGTGAAAACAAAAATTTGTCTGGGTGCCTTTCCCTTGGAGTAATGGGAGGAGAACACAGATAATTCTGGGCTGTCACATAAATTTCCAAAACTCCATGCAGGTCTGTTCTTGTTGATGGGTATAACCTCCTCTAGACATTGTAACTATGTAGGTCAAGCCTGTTTACAATTTGTGAGCTTTATTAGTTGAATCCTGAAAAACCCAAGCTTCAAGGGGATCTTTTAAGCTCACTCTATATGAAAAAATATCAAGAGCCTATCATAAAGAAGAAATATAATACAGAGAAAAAGAACCGATATTCAATTAATTGTTTTCATTAATACATGTGAATACAGAAGTTTCTTAAGAATGATTATTAGCTATTTTAAAATTAATGCAGAGATGCACATCCAATAAAAATATCCTCATAACAGCAGATGAATATTTCATGCTTGCTTAAAATGGGACTTTTGCCAAAGTTTGAAAACTCCAAAGCCCCCAAGAAGAGATCATGTAACCCCTCTACCAACATATTTGGAGACACTAAACTGAAACAGTTTACAGTGAAAACTACTCCTCCAGGGCTTGGAATCAGTGAATGCATTTTACCCTACAAATTGATTAGAAGCCAACAGGCATGGGAAACCTGATTAAATATATAAGCAGAAATCACTTTTTAAAAATCTACAAGGCGGAAAGCCTACAGAGAGTAACATAGGAAATACCTACACTGTTCAATTCTTCCAGAGAAAGTCAATAAATCATTAAATCATTCAAATTATGGCCTTCCGAATGTCAAGTATTTGAATATTTATATCATTCACAGTAAGTGATTACTTGACAGAACCCAATGGACACTTTGTACATCCTAGATACTGTATTACCATGCAAATATCACTGGACACTGGGGAACACTCTGGAATAACAGTCTAAATTTTATTTTAAATCAAGGCGGTGATTTAAAGTTGCATGGGATGCCCACTGCACACCTATAGAAGGCGCCACTCACACAGATGATGGAGGGACTGTATTCATGGACCACTGGAGGTGGTGTAATGTGGTCATCTTAAAATATTCTTAATCCAATGAGAAAGAAATTTTGTTTCATAAAGATTGGTATATGACCAATTTATAAAGAAAGATGCCTCTCTGTGGTGGTGCAAGGGGTTAAGTCTCAGCCCTACCAAGCTATTGGCAGCCACTGCAACATGAGATCAATCCCTGGCCAGGGAGCTGACCCACTTGGCACAGCAGACCTCTCCTGTCTTGCCTGCTGCACCCCTCTGCCGTGTTTCGGTCAATCCGCCTGTTCTGCTCCCCAATCTATCTCTGGTGAATCCCCTCATCTCCCACATTTATGGCCTACACCCCAGTTCTTATATGCATAAATCTTTAAAAAAAAAAAAAAACAGAAAATAAGTCTAATTATATTCACTGTCTGACATCAGTATTACTCAACCCACTTGGAATACCAGGCCTCTGACCCCAAATCATGCAGCCACTCAGCCCGAAGAGCAGCCCAAAGAGCGGACCGCAGGACCTGTGTCCTGGCCGAGGACTCTTTTGTTTTGCGTTATATTTTCTTACAGACAAAGCTGTTTAGTATATTTTTGAGATACCTTCGTTCTATCTTTCATTCATATTTATAACCTCGATAGCACCATTTGTATTATTTATATGTCTTCCCAAATGTTAGTGATGCCTTCCAATTGAACATCGCTGGAAAAGGCATTGTGCTTTCTGTGCTGCCTCCTGATCATTAATAAAGACATTACCTTTAAAAAACCACCTTGTTAAACATATTTTTGCAACTGCAAATTATATAATGCCTAAAATATGAGTAAATTGAAGATATTGCCACATATTATTATTCTTTGCTTACCACCTTTTAGCTCATTTTCAGTTCTTGAGGCAGAATTTTTCTGGTTTGATTTGAATCAATTTTGCCAGTAACATCTCACTGATGTTATATCAATTACTGTAAGAAGAGAATATAGGATGAGCTCTATACTTAATCCTCTCTATTCATCTCTGAATTTAGTTATTCTAACAAGAATGCTGTGTGTGTGTGTCCGTGTGCACGTGCGTGTGCATGTGTGTGTTGAAGGATAGTGGTGAGGGAGACAGGAAAGTGCTTTTTCAAAAATACACAATTCACACAAAAAAGTTAATATTCAAAAAAAATAGCATATTCTGGGAGATGGCAGACTTAGTAAGAAATCATAGTTTCTGGCTCCAGCCATCATGTGAGGTGACAAAAGAAAATAAAACTATTGACATTGGAACGCTAGCCCTTCAGACCTAGGGAACCATGCCCTTACCTCAAGAAGGTGGGGCTTAGAAACTCCTTCCTAGAAATTTTCTAATTTCACCTCTGGTCCCACTCAGGTTCTGGAGACAAAATGGAGTTGTAGAGCCCTGGATTAAAAACTAGCCCAGGGCCTCCCCTGGTGGCGCAGTGGTTGAGCACTGGGTTGCGAAGCTGCCCGCAGCCTCTGCAGCGCCGGTTCGATCCCCGGCCGCCAGCGAGGGTCCCACATGGCACACAGACCTCTCCTGCTGTGCCCGCTGCTCCCCTCAGCAGTGTGTTTCCTCGGTCTGCCTGTTCTGCTCCCCGCTCTGGCTCTGGTGAATTCTCTCACCCTCCCGCGCTTCTGGCTGTACCCAGTGCTTGTATAAATAAACAAATAAATATTAAAAAAAAAAAACTAGCCCAGACCAGCATCCACTGGGTCCGTCTCTGCTTCTCTCCTTCTGAAATTCTGACCCCTTTTTTCCACCTATCTACCATCATGTGGGATCGACCAGTTGCACAGATGCCCTTGGGGATTGGAGACTGGGTCATTCCAGGTCTTGGGGTTGCATTTTAGTCTGAGCAAGACAATTTTGTAAACTAATAATTCCCATTTGCAGCCTGGTTATGTTCTTTGCAGGTTCCTGGGTAATTGGTCCACAAGGATGGTGGTGGTATGATGACTTTGGGTGCTATACATTGTTTCTATAGACAGGGGGTTTGCAAAATAATAATAATAATAAAAGGAGAACCCTAGTGATTACATTTACCTTCAGTTTTACTGCTTTTTCAGCACATCTGTCTATATTTCTTGTTTCCTCATCCACTGTGACCTTTGCTGTCTCCGAGATGCACACTGTGTCTTCTCTTTCTCTTGAATTCATTAAGATTAGCAGTTGGTAAATTAGCATTTTATTAGTGAGCTTCCTGTTCATGGTGGAGTTATCCAAGCCAGGAAATGAAGACTTAGGTTCAGGATGAAGGAAGAACCCAACAGAGCCTGGAGACCTGTCTGTACTTGACTTCACCATTGGGACACCGTGTCCTAAAGACAGTGTGGTCACAAAAATCAGGAGGTTTGCCAGACAGCATGTCCCAAGGGTCCAGGTTTATTCCAGGGAGGAATGGCCCTAGAGACAAAGAAAACCCAGAGATCCTGCATCTTGAGTAGAAACTCAGGTATAAGTTGGATTCTGCGCAGTGAGAGGTGAAGAAAACAGTAAAATACAGGCATTTGGGGTAAGATCTTAATGATCAGAGATGCCACTGAGAATAAGCTCTTCCCTTTGGGATTGAGGGGTGCTCTGCCTTGCTGCAAAAGGTGAAAACTCAGTATATTCTGAAACTGAGAAGTTATTTATGGAGAAAAAGACTGTGGGCAAATCATGAAGCATTCTGACCAACATTCACAATACCACCAGCTGGAAAAGAGGAAAAACAGTTTTATCCAGGAAGGAGCATGATGAAGTGTATGTTTTAGGAAGAATTGTTTGTTGTCTCCACTATAGAGACAGCCTGAAACAGGAAGAACTGCAGCATATTCTAATGCATGCAGCTTGGAATCGAAACAAATATTCATTGCCATTCATTTGGGATTTGCTCTACTTTGAGGTGCTCGAAGGATCCTTTTTAAAATATGGGAAAATAATGGAAAAATAATGGGAAAATTGAAGTATATTATGAAAGTATCAGAAACACGCATAGATTTGCAGCACGGTAACATCAGTGCAGTTATACTATTGATTCCTCATTCAAATACAATTAAGCTCTGAAATCAACCACATATGGAATCAGACAGTTGAAAATGATATATTTTTTCAGTACTTAATAGATACACAAATTGCTTCTAGGAATAATAAAAAAATGGGTGAATAAATTGTTTTAACTTTGGGCCTAATTAACCTTTGCTGGTTTCAAGCATCTCTGGTTTGTATCATTCTTTATGGATTTCACATATTTCACTGTTCATCTCTTTGGATTTTTATACCATCCATTTTACAGATAAGATAAAATGAGTCCAGAGATGGCAAAACATTTATCCCACTTATCAATTGCTTTTTACTGGCAGAGCTAGAGCTTGGACCTAGACACCAACACGGTTCAGCACAGAAGGAGACATTGGTCAAGGAGCACTGTGAGCTCAGGAGGAGACAACTCAAGGCAAAGACCAACCATTCAAGAGAGATGCATGGGGAGGACCTGAGCTAAGGGAGAACCCCAGGCCTGTTCTAGGTCTGGAAATGGTCAGAAATGACCATTCAGACTCTCTCCATTTTCCTTAAAAATTCAGTGTCTTTTCTAACCAGTGAAGGGAGACATGTTGAAATTGCCAGGAGTGGAAGCAGTTCCCCTTTATTTTGGTCACCCAGAACCAAGAATGTTCCTATTTCGTAGTTGTGTGCCATCCATCTGGAGTGACAAAGTGCTATAGTCAGAGTTCTGGGTAGCTGCCTCTTACCCTGTTCAGCTTGGAGGAGTAACATCTACTTGCACAGTAGTAGATAACCTCCACTGAGGTTATGTGGGGCAAGCCCTGCAGTGTGTCTGAATACAGGCATTGGTTGAATTCTTCTCCCCAGGTGAGGCTTAGCCGGGTGCATGCCCAGGTCTACCCTTATTGTCATGGGAGCAGAGATATCATATGGGTTGAAAGCGGCGCTGATATAAGGTGATCTCTACAGAAGGCCTGGCCATACCCATCCCTGGTTTAGACTCCAGGTTTGTCTCTACTGCATATGTGTGCACAAATTTCTTTTGAGCAAGAAAAAGCAGCAGCTAGTCAGATGCATGAAACAATCACTCCAAACTAACAAAAAAACTTGCTGTTCTTTTAGGAAAATGGTTGCATTTTAAATTAAAGAAGTTGGGCCTCCCTGTTGGCACAAGGGGTTAAGTCACAGCACTATGAAGCTATCCCAGCCACTGCTGGACAAGTTCAATCCCCGGCCAGGGTGCTGACCCACATGGCACAGCAGACCTCTCCTGTCTTGCCTGCTGTTCCCCTCAGCTGAGTATTTCAGTAGATCAGATCTAGGCTGTTCTGTTCCCCACTTTGTCTCTAGTGAATCCTCTTAACCCCCGCACCTCTGGCCTGCACACCAGCCCTTGTATACATGACTAAATCAAACAAATTAAAGAATCTGAAAACATGCATATTGGAGTGATTTATATTAGACAAGGGGAAACCAAGAGAAGAGAATGAAGTAGCTAAATGTCCTTACCAACTTTCTTCCCCTCCTGGTGAAGCTCCTGAAACACTTTCCACTTTCTAGAATATAAAGCAATCCCAGATTATTCTTTCACAGACTCTTTTCAAATTGCTTGCTGCAGTCTGATATCATACCCCATGCCCCTCTGTCTTCTTAGTCCTTTGACCAGCTAGTTCTAAGTGCTGGCTTCCTTCCCAGATACTCCTCAGTGGATCACCTTTGGACTAATCTCTCCAGCCTACAGAGCACTCTGTTCCTCCCTGACCACCCCTCTCAGAGTCCCCACAAAGGGCAGAGCACTAGATCTGCCTCTCTGAATATGTTTGCATCCACCGAGCATTGTCCCAACAGAGACAACTAGATCTGACACAAATTACATGTCTAAAGGAGTATTTTGAACCATACATATTTTATACTCGGAAAAATGAAAGGCTGCCATTATGGACTATGATAAGTAACATGGACAGACAGGGACTGGAGAATATTTCAAAAGAAAAACTCCCCCTTTATCACCTCACCTACGAGATTTGGCTACCCACGTGTGTGGGCTATGAATGGTAATTATCTGAATGAGTGTGCATAGTTAGTAGGAGTCAATAATAAATGTCCACTTCAGTACACCTTGTCAGTTGCAATTTGCATCAACCTTCCTTCCTCATCACATGATGATCTAGGTTGAGAGGTAAGGAGAGGTTCAGGAATATCCAGACTTAATTATCTGTTGTTGAATGGAAGATGCTGTGAACCAAGGGCAAGAGGTACATGAATGGGAGTCAAGAAATCAATTGAAGGAAATCAACAAGACATGTAATTAAATGAAAGACAGACTTCAGGACAAATATATGGGATGGTGTGACTTAATTCTAGGGAAAGGTAGCCTTAAAGTTCAATTTTGAAGGGGAGAAAATAGATCTGCTCACTCACAGGGCACCTTACCTTGGTAGGCCTGTGAATTCAAGTGTTAATAACAGCAAAATGACACTGGTTACATCCCAGGCATTGTTTTAAATGCTTTACCAAATTTAACTCATATACTATAAGGAAAGTAATATTATTGTCACCCCCATTTTATAAATTAGAAAATGATGGTACAAAGTGACTAAGTAAATTTATCCAAGATGGCTTTGCAAATGAGTGACAAAAATAAGTATTTGGTGGGCCTTCCTGGTGGCACAGACGATTGAGCGCAACACTGTGAAGCTGTCCACAGCCTCTGCAGCGCAGATTCGATTCCGGCCGGCTGGCGAGAATCCCACATGGCGAAGCAGAGCTCTCCTGACTCGCCCGCTGCTCCCCTCAGCAGTGTATTTCGTCCATCTGCCTGTTCTGTTCCCCACTCTGTCTCTGGTGAATCCTCTCACCCTCCTGAACATCTGGCCTGCACCCCAGTTCCTGTATAAATAAATAAATCTTTGGGAAAAAAAAGATTAAAAAAATAAAAATAAAAAAATAAGTATTTGGCTTTTCACATTTTACTTGATCCCAGTATGGATTATGAGGGTCATCCATCCTAATGGGGTCTCCTTAGTCAGAAAAAGACCTGCTGTCTGGAGAGTCTGAAATGGGTAGGCAGGGTGAAAGGGAAAGGCAAAAAGAACTGGAAAAAAAAGGAAGACCCCAGTTACAAAGTCTGTGAAGGAAGAGTGTGGAAACTTTTTTTTTCTCTTTAATTGGAGTCTTGATACCCTGAATCCAGAAATAAATTGACTTGCATCCTGAATTTGTTGAATGAATCACAGATGGAGAGATAGTGATATCTATGCTTTAAGTGCAAAAGAGAAAGTGTATGTGTAAGTGTAATGAATTTCCATAATTAGTATTTTTTTTTTACATTAAAGGAGGAGGCAATATAAGGCACAATGGTAGAGACAAACTATTGCTCACCATGTCAGGGAACTAAAGTGCTATGAGACTAAATAATATTCCCAACATCACTCAACCAGGGAGTGGCAGAGCCAGGAGGTGGACTATGTAACCGATCTTCCTTTAGCATCTACCCTTTTAGTGTCTACCCTGTGTCTTTTATGTGAAGCAGGTGGGGAATATGCCAGCCAAGTAAAGGCTGGAACCACAGCACTGTATTTGGTTTAGTATAAACTCAAGCAAAACTGAGCATCCTTTTTCATTCGACACATACTCGTCTACCCCAGCGCTTTTCGAGCACTGCTGGGGAAACCAATGTTACGACTCACCCTCCATGCAGGGAAGGTTGGCATCTCAGGCATGGCAGGAAACACAGGGGCATTCTGGACAAAGCAATGCATCTCAAGTCCAGTTAGAGGAAAACACAATGTCCAGAGGAGCTAGACACCTCTGCCAATTTGGGAGTCAGATACAATGAGTGAGGAGCATTGACATAGAATCGAAAAGACATTTCTGGTGAAGGTGACTAGACAAGGGACAGTTCTGGCAAAGGGAGAAGTTCAAACAAAGGCTTATAGGAGAGCCTGCATCTGGGAGCAGGAAGAAATCACTAGTCTGGCTGGAACATTGAGGCAAGAAAGAGAAAGCAAGGCTACAAGTCTATATGATATCTAGTTTTACATGCCTGGCTAAGGAACCTCTCGTTCTGGAAGGAACACCTTTTGAAAAAAGGGTTGACACAAAATGTAAAGGAATATCAAAATGGAGAAATAGTTATAGATAAAAGATACAGGGGCATTTCAAAAATCATCTGGAGGAATAAATTCAAGAGCATCATGAATATAAGTGTATTGACTGTGTTGTTAAAGAGGGCTATCTCTGGGTTAGTTTATCTTTTGCAAAGTAAATCAATTAGAGAGACACATCAAAATTCAGCACGAAGGAAAATGCAGGCGAGCAGGTAGGGCAGATTGGTCGTATAATGAACAAAGGAGCAAGCTTCAGAAGCCTGCTCAAGCTGGGTTCAGGGAGAATGTTTCAGGTCAGAATGCAGATCAGTTAGAGAAGCTAAAAGTATGCAATTTTGTTCAGCACGGAAAGTCTGATCTTCAAGAGCAAGTCTCCTACCATGGCTATTAGAAGGACCCCTGAAGAGTCACTCATGCAAAAAATGCTTCATTGTCATTGTTATCAGCCTCATAAGTTTGCACAGTCAGATAAGTAGACACACGCTCCATTGCATCTTGTGAATATCACAGCTTTTGTTCAAGTATCACATTGAAATCCTAGGACTATGTCATTCTTCCGTCCATATCTTCTTATTCAATTTAAAAATACAACACAAAAGATATGCATAACGGCAAAGCAACCACTCCCAAAGATTGAAATTTAGTTTAAAATTGGAAAATGGGAGGTGCTTCCTGGGTTTTGTTGATAGTCACTATATGAAATGAGAATGCATAATAATTCTGAGTCAAATATTCACAAATTGAAAGTTTCATAGCTTGTTCTTCCTTGCCAAGGTGAGGTAAAATCAATACACACTCTTCCTTCTGTGTGTGCAAGGTAGAAAATATATATATTCCACCCCAGGACTTCATTGCTTTATAGGAAAGAGGAGTCTTCCACCATGGATCTATAAGCAGTGGCCCCATACTGATGGATAAAGAGAGGGATTTGTAGTCACCAGTTTTGCCGAATTACATACTTAGAGAGCAAATAGGTACTTCTAAAAAATAGCTTTAAAAAATAGGTTCATTCAATATAGGGTTTTCCCTGTGTGTCTTTTTTGCATGTCTGGTATGTCCTAGATACCAGAGAAGGGGGAGGGAGGCAGGGCAAAGAATGATTTGTGCCCCTAAGCAGTCCATGAAGTAAAACAGGCTACATGGAACCAATCCAAGGACAACATACAGCCACATGATACAGGGGATGACCATGGGACTGGCAGCACTCAGAGTGGGGGACCACCTCTCATTTACCATGTATGATCTTATTACCCCCAAAATTCCTTCCACAAACACTGATGCCAAGAAATGTCCTTATAGCTTTTACTGCTCAGATCACAAAATCAGTGTTACAGAAGAAACCCTCTGACTGTATTTGAATGAACAATGTAACCAGTACTTGTTTTATTAATTTTAACCTAATATGTATAAAAGGGCAAGAAGCATGCCCAGTTTTAATTTAATTTCTGAATAATTCTGATGTCCATTAGACAAATGATTTATCTAAGCATAAAATCACATAGCAAAACTGAAGCCTAGACTTTTAAGGACTTACATTTTTTCTAGTGGTGAGAATCATAGTTGAGAATAGGGGGAGGCAAGTAAGGTGGCCAGGGTGCAAAATTTAAAGCTGCACTTGAAGTCCCTTGAAGACTCCTGACAGCAAGCACCTCCTTAACATGATGAGAGCAGGCCTCACTCAATTGTGGAGTCAATAGTTTAAAGGGAGGAAAAATAGAAGTCTATGGCAAAAGCCAGATCATCCATTCCAGAAAGGCCTTTCTCCATATTGTGCCCTTCAGAATAGCTGACAATGTACCTCAGGGACTTCCCTTTTCAGAATACACTTTAGGTCCCTTATATTTGGCTAAACCTGGTCAAACTCTAACAGTGTAATAGCCACAGAAAGGGATGGTTCCGGGTTCCCTTCACCACCCAAGAAAGGGTGGAGCTGAGCAGTGAGAAGAATCTAGAAAAGTCTGGGCAAAGAAAGGAAAAAGGAGAAAAGAGAAGGCCTGGAGGAGGCACGTGGAGCAGAGACAAGTGAAGAAAAAACACTGCTTGCTTCTCGGCCTTGGACTTGTTCCACGGACTTCGGCAACATGGAAGGAGATGCTTGAAAGAGACAGAGAGGTGGGTGAGAGGACTGTGGGGAAGCTAACAATGGCAGCCTTTATCTTGACTTATCTTTTGATTTTGCTCTTTTGTTTCCAGACTTGCCTGGTCCTTCCTGCCCCTTTCCTATAGGTCCCCACCAGAAGGGGCCTCACACTTGTGGCAGGCTTTCAAGCTGCAGTGACGCTGGTTTGGGCCAACCCCATTTGGCTGGACATTTGCTTATGAGGACATGGGTAACTTTAGGAATTTAATTGGAAACTATTTTAACTATATTCTTCCTCTTCTCTTTTCTCTTCTCTGTATTACACACTAATTGTATTAAAGTTCTTCTCCATTGAATGTTTTACAAACTAAGAGTAAACTTTCTCTTTATGGAGCAGATGGCAGAATCCATTTAGTGTGTGCACATTTGGGGTTTTTGGGTGTTCTCATTCTGCTCTTAACAAAATTCACCCTAGATCAAATCCTTGAATTGACTTAAATAAGTGACAAACTCCTCAAAGTGGTCAGCTTAAAGCTACTTTTGACTTATTTGTTTTGTACCCTGATTTAAAGTGATCCTAGGTTTTGTTTTAATCAGGCATGACAACACAGAGGCACTTAAGGAAGGAAAACATTTTTATACTTGCAACTCCCTAGAAACAGGAGTTATGAAGACCATGAAGGGCCATATGGTAAAGCACCAGGGTTGGTCAGGAGGCCTAGGCAGTAGGGGAAAAAAAGTGGGCAAGACCCTTTATTATTTTTTTTTTTAATTTTACTTATACAAGCACTGGGTACAGTCAGAAGCGTGGGAGGGTGAGAGGATTCACCAGAGCCAGAGCGGGAAACAGAACAGGCAGACTGATGAAATACACTGCTGAGGGGAGCAGCGGGGGGCAGGAGAGGTCTGCGCGCCATGCGGGACCCTCGCCTGGTGGCCAGGGATCAAACTGGCACTGCAGAAGCTGTGGGCAGCTTCGCAACCCAGTGCTCAACTGCTGCGCCACAAGGGAGGCCCCGGCAAGAGCCTTTAGAGAGTAATTGACAAGACAGAGTAATAGGTGTCATGAGTTTGAAGAATTTCAACAGACCCCAACAAGTGGGTTGTCCCCAGGTATCTGGCACCTGGAGCTGGGATGATCACGGCAAGGAGATGCTGGAACCCAGGTGAGCACATACAAAGGAGGGAAGGACTTTGATTCATTGGTTTACATATGAAATATGTACTTCTTGGTGGGCAAGTCTTATCTTTTCTCTAGAAATTAGTTAAGCTTGGAAGGAGCAGTCTCTTCCTATGTCAGCAAGATCCCACGTTGTCAAAGCATCAGACTAAAAAGACATGCTTAATATATATCATATTTTAAGTTACATTATATTACATTTCCACAGGCCTTCAAGACACCTGAGCTTTCTTCTATTTCTCAGAAATGATGTAGAGGCATTAATGCAGCAAAGTTTGGAAAAACTTACAGTGTCACCACATATGGGCTATAATCAGACGGCCTTGGCTTCCCAGAGTTCTCCATCCAACATTATTCACAATTCTAACACTCTTTTTTAAAATGCATGGAGAGAAAGCTCTTACTGTACTCTAGGTACACATTTTTAACATTTACACTAACTCAACTCCCTAGGGTTTTAATCACCAAAAAGCTTATGTAAAAGGTGCAAAAACCACGGGCTTCTCTCCATGTTGTGTTTTGTGAAAGAAATGGAAAAACAACATGTACAATACAAGCAAAAGCTATAAAGACAAAACTCAGGTTTCCTGGAACCACTGAAAACAAAGTTGCTGACATGGACACTCAGATTCCAGATGAAATTAAATGTGTCAGAAGTCCCTTCCCTACAACATAGGTGGTCACGTCTTTTGTTCCCACTCTGTGAGGTACCAGGTGAGATTTTTTAGTGCTAGAAAAGCTACCCACTGCGGAGAGAACTGAATAAAGGAGCAACTTACTTCTATTAAGACATCAAGGCTACAACTAACCAAAAAGGCCTATGAGAATAAAAATTTGTTTTGTGAACAATGTTGAAAGTGTAAGAGGTGGAAATGCTCTTAGTTTCAAGATATTTGAGAAGTGCACACATAAAAGGGGCAGAGTTAGAAACAACTGTTTAGAGCAAAAAAGAAAATGATAACAGAATCACAACTAAGAGTCAGGAATTAATTTCAGGTCTGCTACTCCTCTGTCAGTTTCTGAGAATATTGAGCAATCTCTTTTCCTTTCCAAGAACTCCCCCTGATAATGTCAGCATTCTTGTCTGAAAACACTGGGAGAGAAACTGCCCAATTCTAGGATGTAGTTTGCATCACTCTCAATGGGTCAGCACTATGGGTTGAATTGTACCCTCGAAAAAACAAACCAAATAAAAATATATGTTGAAGTCCTAACTCTCTGAACCTGAAAACATGACCTTATTTGAAAAAAAGCAACATTAAAGATAGTTAGTTAAGATGAGGTTGTACTGGAAATAGGATGAACTCCTAATTCAATGTGACCTGTGCCTTTATAAGAAGATGGACATATGAAGACATAGAAAATCAAGAACCACACTATGTGATGATGAAGTCAGAGGTTGGAGCCATGCTGCTACCAGCCAAGGAGTGACAGGGACTGAAGGAAAACAACCAGAAACTAGGAAGAGGCAAAAGAGGATTCCCCTAGTGTTCAAAGGGTGCATGACCCTTAGACAACTTGGTTTCGGACTTCTAGGCTCCTGAAATGTTAAGACAATAAATTTCTGTTGTTTTAAACCACTCAGTTTACGGTACTTTGTTACTTTGTTATAACTACCGATCAGAAATCCTTTAGAGCATCCTAAATCCCTAATTTTGAAAGCTGGAATCAGTCCTCTTTTGCTAGCTTTGAGGAGGAAAGCTAATTGCTACCTCAGATTGCTGTAGTTTTACAATGGCATCATGACGAATTCCTAAAGCACAGGGTCATTCGATACTGCTAACTTTGACTGAGAACCTGAGATTTGGGTACTTTAGGGAAAATATTAGACCTCCAGCTCAAAGAATAAAGTTACCAAGATTGAGCTTTGTAAACTATGAACGCCAGAGCTGGATCATGCATGGCCAAGGAGGAAGATGTGGCACTACTTTACTTTTGAGAAGAATCTGAAGTCAATAAAGATTTCCTGACACCCTACAGAATGTAATGATCCCTTAGCATTGGCTAAGAATAATAAGAAAGCTTGTCCAATTACCTATGCAAACCATACCAAACCAAACCAAACAGAACCTTTGAAAAAACAAAGAATTTGAGTTATCTCTATATGTGATGTCCAGTAATCACTACACAGTGCTCTCAAGATTTGAAGAAAAAATGCATCCCCTGCTCATGGGACAAATGCTGCTGCTCATGGGACATAAATCACTTTCTTTCTGGAAGACAATGTGATAATGTGTACCAAAAAGTCTTTAAAACATGCACAGATTTCTTAATATTAAAATGCATGCATCTTAGCTCATGAACCCACTCTCTCTCCAAGACAATTTACAATGGGTCAGGGTCAACCAGAACTCCAGAAAGGCTGAGGACTGGCACTTTCTTTGTTACCACCACAAGCAAATCTATGATCCCTGGGATAATGCTCTTTCATGCAACAGACTCCAGATACCTTTGAAAGAGTTCAACAAAAATCACAATGGCAAATAATGGCAAGACCATATCTTCCTGAGAAATTCCAGAGTCTGTCTGTAAGCAATCATGCAAGGCCACCATCTCTTGTCACTTGCCTACAAGAAGTAAGAAAAATCTCTAGCTATTCAGGGATGCTTCCAGAGCCAGAATTATATCAGTAGGCGTTTGCTCAGATCAGACACCAAGCTGAGCATGGTTCTTTTAGTGAAACTATATAATAAAGATAATCATAGTGGTCTTTCCAGGGCAATCAGAATGACCGTGGGATTTAAGGTCGTTGATGAATAAGTAGCAAGAATAAGAGCTCACCAAGTCAACAAGCAGGATGTGGCTGAGCCACACCCAGGCAAATCGGCTTCACCGTGAATAGTCCTGCCCTTTTCATAAATTGACACTGTCCATTTGCTCAAGCTGTCCTCCAGCTCTAGAACTTGGTCTGCTGTTACAAGTCTTATTTACTCTTGCAAAATTACTTCTGTATGACTCAGCCATTCCCTCATAGAAATGAAAACCTATGTCCACAAAAATCGTACATAAGAAAGTTTATAGCAGTTTGATTCATAATAACCAGAAAGTGGAAACAATCTATATATCCATTAACAAATTGAGGTAAACTCATACCGGGTAAAATACTCAGCAAACAACTGATATATGCAACATGAGTTAATCTAGAAAACATTATGGGGGAATGGAAGAAACTGATTTCTTTTATATGAAATTCTAGATAGGTAAGCCTAACCTAAGGCAAAAGACATCAGATCAGGACATCCAGTGGGAGGCCTTCAGGACCATCTGGGAGGAAATTTTATTGTTCAATATATTGCACAAGAGATCTTGAGTGTTCAGTATATTGATAGGGGTGTGGGTCACACAGGTGCAAGCCTTTATCAAACCTGAACAAATTGCACTTAGAATGTCTGAATTTCACTGCAGAGAAATTAAAGATCAATTAAAAAAAATCAAGAAATGAATGAAATCCTACTGTCCCTATTTTGGAAATTCATACAGCTTTTTGAATAAAGTGTAGATTTCTTTCTAGGTCAAGAAGAGATCTAAGGATCCTGGACTTTGTGTAAGAGAAGAGGATTCTTGGTCCACAGCTCCCCACAGCTCTTATTCAAATAAACAATTTAAATGAAAGGTATGCTTGGGTATTTCTCACTACTGCCCAGCTCTCAAGAACCAGCTGACCCTCCTCCTACCTGAAATTCAGCTGAGCCCTTGACAAAGGCCTCGGCTCAGAAGAGTACAGATATCCTATGCCTCCACGAGAATAGGCAACGCTCCCCCCACCCTCTCCATCCACATCAGTATGATACCAAATAATTCCTTTGAAGACCCTAAGAGTTGGCCTATAAACTCATCTATTGAAGACCCAAGATTCTACACAGGTTTCTACTCAATGTCTATGGTTTCTAAAACAACATGGAGAAAATATTCAGGATAGCATTTCAGAGGCCAGAAGTAAGAAATCAGTTTCTTCTATCCCCATAATGTTTTTTTGATTAATTCACGTTGCATATATCAGGGACATTGTGAGTGCATGGGTGGCCTGAGGAACACAAGTATGTGGGCACAGACTCAAGAGAGTGAGGCAGTGGACTAGACAAACCTAAATAGGTGGTGGAAGGTGGTGTGTGATTGTGGACATTTTATTGTGCTATGGTTCCCCCGCTTCGCTCCATGGCAAACCAGTTCTTGGCTAATCAGATGGCTTCCCTTACCTTGGTCCTTTATATTACTTAAGCATTGGTAAGGAGAAGGGGAAGGGAGAGAATGCCAACTCTTTTATATCCAGTTAGAGAAGAGGTATCTTGTCTCCAAGGTTTGATGGAGAAACAGTGTAGCAAGATGGCTAAGATCACAGAGAGAACCAGGATACAACCTGAGTTTCACCACTTGTAGATGCTTGAATTTTAATAATAAACTTAATCTCTTCTTCAGTTTATGGGATTACTGGGAGGAATAAATGGGTTAATTAATGGACAGACTGCTGAGAAGAATGTTAGGCAAATAGTCAACGCACAATAAATATTAATGATTATTCTTCAAAAGATTATTCTTCAAAAGATTATTCTTATCCCTGCTCCTGCAAGCTTGCACAAATGTATCGACTCATGGATCGATCAATATATGGATTTTATTAGATACTTAGAGACCTGGAGAGATTAAGAACCAGATGGAGGGGCCTCCCCCTGGTGGCTCAGCGGTTGAGCGCTGGGCTGCGAAGCTGGTTCTGCAGCGTTGGTTCGATCCCAGGCCACCAGCGAGGTTCCCACATGGCACGACAGACCTCTCCTGCCTTGCCCGCTGCTCCCCTCAGCAGTGTATTTTGACAGTCTGCCTGTGCTGTTCCCCACTCTGGTGAATTCTCTCACCCTCCTGCACTTCTGACTGTATCCAGTGCTTATATAAATAAATAAATCTTAAAAAAAAAAAAAAGGAACCAAGATGGAACCACCTTAGGAAAGTAATTTTTGAATTTTCTGATCCCATAGGTAATCTGCCAAAACTAATACCATTCCAAATGCCTAGGTTATATTTTCAGATAACAGCAGTCATAGCTTGAAAACTCCCAACCACATGCAGCACCTACTTCCCAGCCCTCGTCCATATTCTCAATGATACCCAATTATATGCAGACCCATATCTTCCAAAATTTTCCAAGTCATACTTCCTTCTAGAGGAAGCATATGCTGAGCAACTTTGCTATGAATGTATATATTTTGCCTAAATTTCTAGAGTCTGCATTTGTCCCTAAATAAATCCTTTCCTGCTTAACTTTTGGGTTTGTTTGCTTACAAGTTTCATTGACTTTTGCAATTCCAATATAACACAACAGCTACGATAGGATGAAATCCATCTCTCTGATGAAAGGAAAGTCTGAGTCTTTCTTACCAGCTACACAAAAGCAGGGCAAGATTAAAGCAAATAGCATTAAGAATATAATTAAAGGAGAGAGGCAAGAAAGTTTTGTTTAATCTATAACTAACTGTAGTGGAATTATTCTCTGTAGTTTGTGTTTAATTCTGTGTCGCATTTAGAAAATCTGAAATTTAATTCTTTTAGCTCTATATTTACATGTTTATCCAAGAACAAAGATATGGAGTGGAGAATTTGCTTTGCCAAGAGCCTTATTTCACTTACAAAATTTTACTTTTATGTTTCCCTTGGTCTGTTTTATAAGAAATGGGGCAATCTGGCCCATGGTTTCACAAACGCTGAGTTACAAGTAGGCCACTCGATCCTGATCATCATCATAATTTCTGTTCTACAGATGCAGCCTGATAAGACATAAAAATTCTCGACATTTTATTTTAGTGAGAAAATAAATTGGATGCATGACTTTTGGCCGCTGCTTTGGCCTCTGTAGTCTATGTTGCTTTTTCAGAACTACTAATTTAATTATGATAAGTACAGGGTTCTTTTGAATTCATTTAAATGCTGTATATGTACATCACTTGCCAACTGCATCTATAATGTTATTAATAACTATGTTCTAATTATGTCCATAGATTAATTGGACCAGCACTCACATTGCTATGGCTTTTACATCCTTAGCTGCTACTCATCCTTTTGACTTTTAAACATGGGCTCTGATAAGCTGCCAGTTTGTTCATCATACATAAGTTTCTTCTAGGTGATTATATTTTAATGCGGTCTCTATTCAACATTAAAAACCCTCTCCTTGAATTCATTTGTTGACAGCTGGATTGCAGAGATTTAGAAATGTATTTGGTAAGTCATTGATTGACCCATTCTAATCACCAAATTAACCATGAAAGATTTTAATAGGTTTCTTTTTCTTCTTCTTTTTTTTCTTTTTTAAAAAAGCCTGCATAAATTGCAAACTAGAGTGATACAAATTAACAGTGTGGCTGGATTATTTTTGAATCAGCAGCATTAGAGTCCTCAAGTATTGGGAAACGATGCTGAGGCTCTGTGACATATATGTAATATTCTGCTCTCTCCTTCAAATAGCTTTCAGATCATTGCACACATAGAATGCAGTTACCGAAAAGCAGTAAAGACATGACTTTTAAAGGAATATGACGCCCCGAGCAATCAGTCACTATATGAGACGGAATGAAATGCGATGCCTGCCAGTTAAGCTTAGGCAACTGAAGGAGCAATTTCTATGAAAGGGAAAATGTTCATCTTACAGGGATATTTTCTTTACCATCAGGTTGTCATGTGTGACCGTCAGAGAACTTTCTGGTGTTCTGACTTTTTACATACATTATATATAATGTCTATTATGTAGCTTTACCAAAGTGGATTATAAAGAAAATAATAGCAGCGGTTTGCCTGGTGCTGAAAAGGCAGGCACTTAGGAGAGAAGCCTCCTCCTTCCTTTCTTCCTTCCTCTAGCTTTCTCATCCCTGAACAATGCACTTGGCAAAAGAGCAAATCTTTTTGTGTCCCTTTCTTCCCTGAAATAGCCACGTTGACAGCAGAGCTGCCCAAAGATGACTTCTTTAGCTTCAGGCAGAATTCTAGGTGGCCAGCCTCAACACTGAGCAGCTCCTGGAGGCAAACAGGAAAATAAGGAAAGAAAGAAGCCAATGTGTCCCACATGGAATTCGGGTCATTACTTTCCTGTACCCCTTAACACACCCAGGACAGAAATTCACCAGCTGGTTTAGAGGATCAAAAGGATTAAACTAAAATTGTTCATCTCATTTCCTTAATTTTGCTTTCTTGAGTGAATTTTTTTTCTTTTTCTTTTTTTTTTTAAGATTTGTTTATTTTATGCATGGAAGAACTGGGGTACAGGCCAGAGGTGCAGGGGGCATGGGGGGGGGGGCAGTGAGAGGATTCACAGGAGTCAGAGTGAGGAACAGAACAGTCAGATTGACTGAAATCCACTGCTGAGGGGAGCAGCGGGTGAGACAGGAGAGGTCTGCTGTGCCATGTGGGTAGCTCCCTGGCTGGGGATCAAACTTGTGCTGCAGAGTCTGCGGACAGCTTCATAGTGCTGTGCTTAACCCCTTGCGCCACCAGGGAGACCCTTGAGTGAATTTTTCATGATGCTGGAAAAAGTCCTACTCAAGGCAAAAGATATATGGAAAGGAAGTTATGGGCCAGTAATCCCAGGAGAACCAAGAAAGGATTAGGCAGCTCTCAAAGGCAGACCTTGACCTCAAATGCAAAGACAGGGTTCTATAGCAAAGTCCCAGGCTCTTCTGTGAGCTTCAGCACTCACTCTGGCTCTGTCCCCAGAGCAGCTAAACAAAACATTTCAATTTCTATGATTCCCTGTCTGAAAGGAAAAGCAACCATTTTTCTTGGTTATAATTCACATTTAAGGAAAAGACATTCTCTTAGTACCAACTATTACTTTAAGTATGTGATCGTTTTAACCATTAAGATATCATTTTATTGCCTTGTGAAAGTACTTATAGAAAAATTTACGTTAAAAACAATTTTCAAAACTTTCAGGTTTAACTCCTACCATGTTCTTCTTTGGATCCAGAAATGAAGTTACGTACAAATGTATGTATACTAAGCCATGGAATATCTAACAGATTTTGAGAGACTCCCATATATAAACTAATCTACACTGGGGCAATAATATTATGCTTTTTCTAATCACTTATATGAACAATGTCCAAAAGATTTGAAAAAAACATGATAGGTCATTTGCTGTCTTTGTGTAAGTGTCTAACTTATAATTATCATGTGGACCATGTATATTAAACACGGCTGGTTTTGCCTTTCACTTTCAAAAGAGATTGACACAATAAATTCTCTTTGTCAGGCATTTAAATAACTTAATGGCCAACCCTGGGAATTATTTTTTGTGCTGCAATATTTTAAAATAGCACAGGAACTCTTATAGATGTTATAATATATAGAATTTAGATTTGTGGTGACATAGTGCCCCTTCTAGTTTATAAGGCATCACAGTCTTCTAATCTCTTGACTGAGGGTACTCCCTTGGAGTTGGTAATTACAATTACTTAAAATATGTTTTCCCCCCATAATATAGCTTGAAGAGAGTTTTATACACCATGGAAAATTATGGTACAGCAGGGGCTAAATGAGATTTATGTACATAATAATTTACATCGAAAATGTCCAAAAGACAAAGTTAAGGTTAAAAGAAAATCAGTGCTCAGATCTCAGTAGTGTCAGGTTTTAAAGTTATCCTGCTCTAGCACAGCGACGACAGATAAGGTTTAAGATAAATCTAGCTTTAAGATAGCTCTACTTCAAAAGAAGATGAACAATCCCATGAAAATTGAAATGTCTATTTCTAATTCAATTAAGATATTGAAGGCCACAGCTATTGGCCTGAGAATTGCCACGTGTAGAGTGTGGTAGACCTGGTGGGAGGCCCAGTGAAGCTAAGAAAATAAAATGCATCCCTTCCAAGGATGGGAATCAGAGCTGGACTTACTACTTTCACTTGGTGATTGGGCGGGGTAGCCCTTGTAGGTACATTTAAATAAACAAAGAAGAGCACCAGAATTCATGAAATTAATCTACAAATCACTTTGGTATGCTAGGAATATTTGTGAAACTTGAATAAGTATTAGGCAATTAAAAAGTCTTAATACTTTTCAAATTGATATCAGCTGATCTATTTGATACAAAAAATTAGCAATAAATACTAATTGTTAATCTTCCCCCAAATCTTACACACTTCTAAATAACTAATGGGTTGTAGAGGAAAATACAGTGAAAATTATAAAGTATTTAGAGTTCACACTAACTGCACATCAACACTTGTAGGATGTAGACCAAGTGGAACAGAGCTCTATTATAGTATTAAAAGCATCTTTTAAAAAGGACTATTAAAAATAAATGAGTTAAGTATTTAATTCAAGAAGCTATAAAAATAGTATGAATCAAAAGAATGAGGAAGAAAGGAGATAATATAAAGTATGAATTAATGAAAATAGAGGAAATTAGAGATAATCAGCAAATTAAAAAACGATTCTTTGAAAATAGACTAATCCTAAAGTAAGACTGATCATAGATGAGAAGGAGAAAGGCAAGACAAATCAGGGATAAAAAAAAAATCAGATATGATTACATGTAAGATATTTTCAAATTTTTATGACATTAGTTTGACAAAACTTCCTAATAAATCTAACTTAGATGGATGGCAGTATCAAAAAAAGAATAATCAGAATTGACTTAAGGAAAAAAAATCAAATATTTTTTCCCTTCAGAATGCTAAAAAACTTCATTTTTAAAAGCTATACAACAGGATGATTTAATATATATTTAATACACATTAAATATTTAACACACACTGAAATGTTTACTACAGTCAAGTTAATGAGCACACCCATCACTTCATGTACCATGTGTTTTGTGGGTATTATGTGGTAAGAACTCTTAAGATCTACTTTCTTAGCAAATTACAAGTATGTAATAATTGAGATTATTAACTATAACTACTGTGTTGTCCATTAGCCATTGATACATTTTCTTTGGAAAATGTCTATCTGGGTCTGTAGTCTATTTTTTAATAAATGTATCCGGCTGCATTTATTAATTTTGACATTGAGTTTTATGTGTTCCTTATGTTTTGAATATTAGCTTTTTATTGAATACATGGCTTGCAAATATTTTCTCCCATTCCATCAGTTGCTTTTTCATTTGTTGAATTTTTTTCCTTTGTTATACAGAAGTCTTCCAGTGCGATGTATTCTCACTTGTTTATTATTGCCTTTGCTGCCTGTGCTTTTGGTATCACATCCAAAATATCATTGCCAAGATCGTGTCCAGGAGCTTTTTCTCGGTACTTTCTTCTGGGAATTTTATGGTTTACAACTTATATTTAAATATTTAACCCCTTCTGGTTAAATTTTGGTATGGTCTAAAATAAGTTAATTTTGTTTTCTTAATTAAGGATAACTAGTCTACTCAGCACCATTTATTTATTTACTTATCCTTTTCCCGTTGTATAAAATCTAAACAGTTTACAAAGCAAAAACTATTTCAGGAATTAGATAAGCCATTATAAAGATTTCATCATCTTTGTTTTCCCAAACTCACCAGCGCCATTATCCAACAAATCATTCATAGAACAAATATTCACTTGAATCCCACCACATGTCAGACTATTCTAGCTATTTGGATCAGCAATGAACAATACAAAATGACAGCAAAATAATAAAATTACGGAGTGGAAATTCTAGTGATAAGAGACAATAATAAACATATTTTAAGAATATATATTTTTCTGTAGAAAGTGAAGACTATGGAAAAATTACAACAGGGAAAGGGAGATAGAAGCACTGGAAGAGGTTCGAAGAAAGAAGGTGGGGAGAGTTGCAGTGATTTGCTTGAATTTTATATTATTTTTTAAGATTTATTTTTATTTATTTATGCATACAAGAACTGGGGTATAGGCCAGAGGTGCTGGGGATGAGAGGATTCACCAGAGTCAGAGTGGGGAGCCGAACAAGCAGATGTACTGAAATGCACTGCTGAGGGGAGCAGTAGGCAAGACAGGAGAGGTCTGCTGTACCATGTGGGTAGCTCCCTGGCTGTGGATCGAACTTAGGTCTCAGAGGATGGCAATAGCTTGATAGTGCTGAGAATTTAACCCCTGCGCCACTAGGTAGGCCCTGATTTGCTTGAATTTTAAATTGAAGGTCTGGATGGGAATGCTGGGTAGACAGGTTCAGGGGGTGGGGGGCAGCCATGTTGCTATCTGGGGACAGAGGATTCCAAGCAGAGAAAAGAACTAGAGCAGAATGCCAGCACAGACAGGTCCCCTCATAGTCCAGATACAATGAAGGGACCAGTGGCTTAGGACAGAAATAATGCAGGTGAAGGGAAAGAAGAAAATGATATCATATTGGTAAAAGAATTTCATTGGTAAATTTTCTCTGAACCCCAATGAAGAGACAATCCTTCAAACCAGTTTCAAAGAACAAGAAAAAGGTTAAAAAAATATCCAACCTCTTTTATGAGACTGATTTAATCTTGACATCAAAATTAGGTAAGTAGAGAACTAGATAATTATAGCCCTATCATACTTATGAGCATAGATGGAAAAACCCTAATAAAATATTGGCAAATCAAATCTAGCAACGTGTCTAGATTTAATCTTGCCTGAGAAAAGATTTTCTTAAGAATGTAAGGCTGGTACAATATCAGAAAACTTTATCACTACATATATGCGTATCAATGCAGAATATATAAAGTTAAAGAATAACAAACAAAACTATCTTAATTGATTATGACTGTCACAGGGACAAGGATGAGACTCATCCATGTGGTTAACAATGTGGCCTCCTCCTGGCCTTGATGAGAATGGCTACTGCCCAGGTGAGTGACCATATTTGCAAGTAACAGTGATAACATGGCGCCTTCCTTTCATGGAGATAGAAGATAGCAACTTGTCTTTACTCAAATAGGATTTGCTTATTCTGGAGTGAATTTCTTTGTCTATCACGTTTCCCCGCACAATAATCATGCAGTATCTTATCAAATGCCACAGTAAATGCTGTAGTGTGCTGACTGATGCTTCATTCCCCAGATGCTGGGAGAAATGGGTGTTGTTGGCTCACAACTAGAAATCTTCCTGGAAATTGTTTCCAGTCCCTTGCTCCCACAATGTACTTTATATGGTGCAAAAGACCTGCCTTGTCCAAGTTTATACCTCTTCCCCAGTGTAGCCCACATTCCACGACAAGGGGAGGGAGAGCAGGGGTAAGGGCTAGCTCTCTTCTTTCACTGAAAGGTTATTCTGGCTCCCAATCCCCTTGAAGAATGAATAGACTGAGCCTCTGCTGAAATTGCATTTGAGTTGAATTTCTCCCTATGTGTGATCCTTCTCCATCACTCCCTTGTAAGTGTTGTTCTAAAGAACACATTCCAAAAACATCCTGCACAGAACTGTAACAAAGTCTGGTTCCCAGGAGATTTGACCAAAGAAAAATGTCCTTTATTTGCCACCATACTATTCCACATTATTGTGCATCTGACAGAGGATCCTCTTTCATAGAAGACCAAGCCAGGTGATGGGTTAGAAGTCCTGGTATTCACTGGCCCTGCCTTGTATATCATCACACAAGGATATTTGACCTTAATACTAGTGGGATGGATATTTGAACCATCTGTGACATCATCAGCTAGAAGATACCACCTTGAAATTGGCCCCTTGCTCCCACAATATAGTTTATATGGTGCTTTTTCTCCCAGCATTTGGATACAGGAGTCTGAGAACCAGGGATGGCAAATGAGAGTGACACTTCTCATTATTACACTAGTGACCAGGCACAAAATGTTTGCTTTTCATCCAGGGAGTCTAGGTGCTACATACAGTTTGAACAGTTTTTGAGAAGTTAGTACTTAAGGAAAGAATGCTTTTGCCAGGGGGCACTATGATATTTTTAGGACCACAGCTGTTGAACATGTCACCTTGCCTAATGTTGTCACTGAATGAGGAAGAAAATTATTAAAATGTGTTGAATAAATTGAATAATCTTGATTTATCAAGGTAAAATAATGTTGATGCTTATGTTAGTCATTGCACTGGTGTTTCCCAAGGTGTTTCACCTCTTTTTGGTGAATTTAGTCATGCATGGCCTTGTTGATTCAATGACTTGGCCAGAAGCAATAAATTACAATGTGAGAAGTATTAAGATAAATTAAATCATGTGCCTTGCTATCGGTCTCATTCCTTAGGTGTCATGGCAGTTGGTGTCACGCTGGAGCCTCTATATACCCGGTCCCTGAAACACTGCCATGAGCAGAGCCCCCTGCTGGCTCATGCTGATCATAGCCTGAGCAACACAAAGGATTTTTTTTTTTTTAAGATTTATGTATTTATGCATACAAGAGCTGGGGTATAGGCCAGGGGGGGGGGGGGTGAGAGGATTCACCAGAGACAGAGTGGGGAACAGAACAGGCAGACTGACTGAAACACACTGCTGAGGGGAGCAGCGGGAGAACCAGGAGAGGTCTGCTGCGCCATGTGGGCTGTTCCCTGGTGGGCCGGGGATCGAACTCATGCTGCAGAGGCTTTGGATTACTTCATAGTGCAGTGCCCAACCCCTTGTACCACCAGGGAGGCTCCCCCCAAAAAGTACTCTTTTTATGGTTGATTTCTGTCTTCCAGTTTTCAAAAATGGGAGCAGGGAGGAAAATATACACAACCAGGAGATACACGTGCGTCTTTTCTTTTAGTAAAAAGATAGCAGGAGGCTATGGCAAAACCATCTAAGTAAGGCTAATGAGGACTCAGAGCTCTAGGAACTAAGAGTTTGATCTTCCTAGCAGATTGAAGACGAATGCCATGCATGTTGCTGGCTGACAGAAATCAGGATGAAGCAGATAATAGAAGTCTCATGGCTTAATTACAAGTGCAGAAGCAAGATCTATAGTGTCTAATTTCATTTTCTTCTTTATTGCAGCATACACATGCTTTGCTATAGGATATGATGGTTGAGCATATCATTTAGTCCATATTTATAAAATACCAAGACAATATTATTTTGGAACCAAAGATTAGTTGGTATTACCCACATATCTTGAGCTGAGCAGGATAGAGTTGCTGATCATATTTTGGGGAAAGAAGCACTATAGTTTCTATCTCTAGTAAAAGACAATTACAACATGTTGAGGAGGGATATTTTTAAGTTCACTTTTAATATTGGTAGAATATCTAAGTATGGAGAGGACTATGTTATGAACTCAGGCAGCTAAGGGGCATAATTTAGTGGATTTTATGTTTGTGGCCATGTGTGTGTCTATGTGTCTGTATGGTGTGTGTTAATATGCTTTTCATCATCGAGGGATTCCTACATCAGAAGTCCTGTATCTTCAAAATAAAAGTCACACCTCAGGTATGTGGTTTGACAACATGAATATCCCAGCTCAGGTATGTGGTTTGACAACATGTTGAAGATGGGCCTCCCTGGTGGCACAAGGGATCGGGAGTCAACACTATGAGGCTGTCCATGTCCATAACTACTGCAGCATGAGTTCGATCCCTGGCCAGGGAGGTGACCCACATGGAGCAGCAGACCTCTCCTGACTCACCCGCTGCTCCCCTCAGCAGTGTACTTTGGTCAGTCTGCCTGTTCTGTTCCTCACTCTGTCTCTGGTGAATCCTCTTAACGCTGCACCTCTGGCCTGTACCCCAGTTCTTGCATGCATAAATAAAATCTTTAAAAAAAAAAAAAAAACATGGTGAAGATCCTGAAGTTCAGTCCTTGATATAATTTTGTTGAAACTACAGTGTTTGAGGTGAGTTACTGCATCTTCAAGAAAAGCTGAAGAGGTGGTACTTCCACTGGAAAAGGGCCCCATGGTGTTCAAGACCCATTGTTGATGATGCTCCCTCCTCAAAGCCAATTCTTTGGCCTTCGAGGAAGCTCAATGAACTCCTTTTTTGTCCATTTATTTTCTGTTTAAGCTGATTTGATTCTGTTGTTTGCATATGAGAACTACTTTATACAGTTTACATACTAGGAAAACAGAATATCAAATACACATATTGAAAGATACTCACCTTCAATAGTAATAAAAGAAATTTAAAATAAACATGAGAAATCATTTCTTGTAGAAATCATTCTGGTGTGACTATGAATGGTGCAATCACTTTGGAAAAGTTTGACACTATCTAGTAAAACTGAACATAACTCAGTTAACTCCACTTTTGGACCTGCATTCTAAAACAAACTTCACACATGGAGCCCCGAATGAGCAAATATATTATATGCCGTTCACCGGTGCATTATTACCAAAAAATTAAAAAAAGAGAGATAATGGTTTCATTCAATGGCTTTCTAAAAGTAATGAGTGACAGCTCCATAAATATACTTAGAAAGCAATTTTGGGTTATAAATATATGTTGCAGCTCTGAATTCACTGATATAAAATTTAAAACCTTTATAGCCCAACAAACTTAAACTCAAATCACTAAATTAATCATATTCTTTTTATTCTGAAAATGACCATGGAATAGTAGAGGGAAAGGTAAATGAATATTGAGCTCGTGATTCAGAAACCTGCATGTGAGTTTCAGATCTGTGACCTTGACCAGCTTAACCTTTTTGATCCTCTGTGTACTTATATAAACTGAGGAAGTAACGATACCACAGGAGTAGTCTGATGACAAATGTGTGATGAAGAGGGAACTACTTACAAATACAACAAAAGAAATTAGCAATTACTGATTGATCATTCCACGCTGTGTTTTATGGGCTTTGTATGCTCACAATATCTTTATGAAAATGGTGGGGGTACAGACATCACCTCATTTCAGAAATGGGGTATCTGAGGCATGAAGTCCTAGCACCTCTCCCCAGTAGCTGGGGATGCACAGCAGGTGTGACTCCATGCACCAGATCTCAGCAACAGGTCCTATGTGCACAGCATCAGGTTGTAAGGAAATCTGGGATTGCTACACAAACCTAAGTTTCCTTTGAATATCCACTCACAAACCCTCCTTCCCTGGCTCTCTTCCTCATTCCATTATGGTTTTAGTCCATTTCGTGCAGATGGTTCTGAGTCTAAGAAGGCAACAGGAAAAGCCTGAATTCACTGCTCATTTCTGGATTTCTCCCCATCAGTGATCATCTATAGTCTTTTCCAGTATCTCTGTCTCTAGGACTTTCTCTCTCCATCTTACCCCAATGGATTTTCTCTCCTGATTTCATTCATGTTTAAGGAGCTATGTTTTACCTAAGGAGCTTCTGACATTTCTGAAGAAAAACTAACTTTCTCACAGTACTACCATAAAGATAATACTCCCAAGAGCATGCATCTCTTGCACCTGGTCTTGGGAGCAGGTATGAACAGGCCACTTTCTTTGCAAGTGCAAGCTCCAGCTTCATCACAGGCAGAGAATAAAAGATGAGCAGCAGGACTGAGGATTCTTCGTAAATCAAGCAGTCATTGTCCATTTTGGGAGGAAAAAGTTGTTCATAAACCTTTCTCCAATGTGAATAATAATACTGTCCCCTGGGTTTACTGCTTTTGTAAGTTTTACTTGGAAGTGTTGAAAGCAGGTGGAAATCCCCCTAGGGACAGGGAGGCTTTGAATCTGAGCCGGAGAGCACAGCTCTTACAAGGCGGTGCAAGCGTGGCCATAGCTGGCTCAGGATGGTTCTTAGCATCCACCACGCTGGGCATCACACTGAGAGCTTGGCTGTCTCCCGGGGACTGGCGAGTGAGCACAGAAAAGTTCTGAGAAGGGGACAGAATTAGCATGACGGGTGCTTCCACCTCACTGCAAGCTAGAGTATCACATATGGATTTGCTCTTGTTTAAAGCAGCATTGCATAATCTATATTACACAGTCATGGGCAAGGAGTTCTCTGGGAGACACATAGTATAGATTAACATACAGAAAACTATAAAAATCCTTCGCTTCAAGAAGTCTTTTCAGCTTGGTTTATGCAATATTCCCCAACCTATTTTATCTAGGAATATAGCTTTTCACGCCGTACAATTTAGCATTCCCAAAGGAACAATTTTGTAAATCCCAGATTCTCTTAGTGCCCAAATATCAGACAGTCATATTAAAATATAAATATTTAAAAAAACTTCTCACTAAGCTACTCACTAATTATATGTATTTCTGATTTTATTCATGAATAACTAAATAATATCACAAATAATTAAGTAGCTATATAAGGCTACAGAATTACGTATTATATCTTTATAAAACATTTTATATCTGTGTCTGTTTTTTTTTTTCCCTTTTAGAATATACACCTTGGCAGATTCCCTTAGCTTCTTGCCTCTTTGGATATAGTTTTCAGTTCATTCACTTCCTTCAAGATGATATGACATTGATTATAGACACTTGCTAAATGTTCTTTTGAATTATAATAAAAGCTAAGTTGCTGGTGCCCTGGGTACTAAGAAGAAAGAAAGAAGTGGGCAGTCTGCACTCTGGCCTACCATAGAACAATCTGCACTGTCCTCCCCAGACAGATTCTCTGTGCTGAGACAACACAAGGTCACCTCAACTTATTGTCTCTATTCCAAAATCATGCTCCTCTTTGTGATATCTAGTCCTTTGCATAAGCCCCAGGCATAGCCCACTAAGATATTATCTTGGGCCTCCCTGGTGGCGCATTGGGTTGATTGCAGCGCTGTGAAGCTGTCCACAGCCTCTGCAGCGCCAGTTTGATTCCTGGCCGACCAGAAAGATACCCACATGGTGAGGCAGACCTCTCCTGTCTTGCCCATTGTTCCCCTCAGCAGTGTCTTTGGTCCATCTGCCTGTTCTGCTCCCTGTTCTGTCTCTGGTGAATCCTCTCACCCTCCCAGACGTCTGGCCTGTACCCTGGTTTTTGTATAAATAAAAATAAATCTTTAAGAAAAGAAGATACTCTCTTGTGAACTAAAAGATAACATGCCCCTTCTCTCCATCCCTTCCACAATGTACACTTGTGGAGCAAAAACAGAATAACCCAATAAAACCTCCCATTGGAAACAATTGCAAACATTTGCAATAATTTATTCATTTTAGCAGTGAATAAATATAGCCAGACAGGAACTGAAAAGTCTCCTGGGCAGTGAGGTAAGTTAGTAGGTTTAGACACTGGCTCTATCTCTGAAATGAACTGCTTTGTCCCTGGTCCTCCATGTTTCTTAGCTATATCTTCTTGAAGATTTTTCCTCTTTCAATTTTCTTTTCTTTTCATTCGATTTTTCATTACTGGGGGACGAGTGGTTTATAACACTGTCCATGGTAGGGGCCTCCCTGGTGGCACAAGGGGTTAAGTCTCAGCACTGTGAAGCTATCCCCAGTCACTGCAGCATGATTTCGATCCCTGGCTAGGGAGCTACCCACATGGCGCAGCAGACCTCTCCTGTCTCGCCTGCTGCTCCCTTCAGCAGTGTATTTCAGTAAATCTGCCTGTTCTGCTACCCACTCTGTCTCTGGTTAATCCGCTCACCCCCTGCACCTCTGGCCTACACCCCAGCTCTTGTATGCATAATTTTTTTCTTTAAATAAAAAAATCACTGTCAATGGTATAAGAGAATAAGTTCCTCCTCAGATGCTGTGTCTCCTGAAATGGGTGCTGGAGGGTGTGCTTCCTTTGGGGGTACATAGTATTCTCAGTAGGCTTCCAGCACATGCTGTTTTGAGAGCTTGGAAGCTTTTGCTGACCAGTTCTACAAGCTAAAATTCTCTCAAATACTTAGTAGATTTCCAGTCTATTTGTTAATAGTTCAAATTTCTCACTTAAAGTTCTTTTTGGGGCACAATCTAAAGTCTACCTGAAATGCCAGAATCTATTTAGCCCACTTTTGTCTGCCTTATTTGAATGGGAACAACCCATGGACATCTGAAACAAAAGGTCCTAGTGACAGGCCAATATTTAATCTGACACAAAGTTGCATTCTTTAGTTTGGCAGAAAGTCTAAATGCTAGTGTTTTGTTAAAGACTCTGGGACTACATAGTCTTAGCTCTTATTCTTTAAGATGGAGAAGAACTTGTACTTTTCAGCACAGCTAATCAACTTTCTAATTCTTGCTCACATTCATCTTTTTAGTGTTATGTGTTACTCAAAAAGTAGTCAAAATACCACAACGTGATACCTCTGTCCAACTGCTTGTCACAGTTCCTGCAGGCACGTGGCTGGCTCTGCTGTCACAAATGGCAGTTTTACTAAAAAATGTCCTAAGACATAATAAGTATCTTACTTTCCAGCCTGCAACATCTATTTTTCTTTTTCACCACCCAATAGCTAGCATATGAGTCAATGCCACCTAGTCTAGGTTTGGGTTGTAGCAGAACACTACTTTCAGGTACTGATTTTTAATTTAGTTGGGATCAAATCTAAGGTTATCTATCAAAACTGAGTAGCTCAAACAGGATCCATGTTTATTTTCAGTCTATGAAACAATCAGTATGGGGCATCTCTGGTGGTGCAGGGGTTAAGGTCTCCATGCTATCAAGCTATTGCCAGCCACTGCACAATGAGTTCAATCCATGGCCAGGGAGCTGACCCACATAGCACAGCAGACCTCTCCTGTCTCGCCTGCTGCTCCCCTCAGGGTATATTTCAGGAGATCTGCCTGTTCACTCTGTCTCTGGTGAATCCCCTCACTCCCTGCACCTCTGGCCTGTACCCCAGCTTGTATGCATAAATATAAACAATAAATTAAAAAAAATAAGTATAAATAGAAAGTCTCTGCTCTATGAAGCAATCCAGATACCAGGCTAGTAGGACAGTGGTGTCAACTGATAGGGTATTGGTTTCCGTAAAGGAAAGATGAGAGACCGAAGAGAGATGTTGGAGAAGTACCAGGCTGAGAGGCTATGTGCCCAAGAAGAAAGTTTTGGCAGGAAAGCCTGTAGTCTACCATAGCTTTAGAGGACATGATCAACATCATAATACATATAAAAATAAATGATTTAATATGATATTATGTTACAGAACAATAGCAAATACGTTCAGATCTCCTGTTACAAGTCTTGCTGAGATGTAACAGATTTATAAATCCATGTTTATACCCCAGAAAAATCATCCTTTGATGTTACAAATAGTTTTATGGCATTTAAAAATGAAGTGCTACTTAGCATGAGTAGCCCAGGACTCTATGTTCTTGGGCACTAATAAAAGGTAGAACAGAAATAGCTTAATAAATCTCAAAACAAAAGCAGTAACTTTATTTGATTTTGAAAGAAGTAGTCTCTGTTATAATCACAGAATAAAAAGAATGGAAAGATGGGATATTTTAGCATCACTTTAGAAAACAATGGTCTGGGATTTTTGTCATATGACCCAATAATAGATTGTTAAGTTACCTTTTGCTAATATAACTCAAAAAGACTAATTAAAGCAAAAAAAAAAAAATTCAAAATGATCTCTTTAGCTATCTAAAGCCCTCAGATTTTTGGATTTAAGACCAAATAAAAAAATCTTTGGTAAGATTGTGAGGACTAACAAATCACATTTTACTGCATCAAAATAAAAACTTAGGCATAGATTTAAGAAAGTAATTTCACTGCTATTATTTGCATTTTCATGTATGTTATCTTCCCTTCTCCTAGCATCCTTTAAATGACCAGTTCCTCTACCTCTGTTGAGATTCCTTTCACCAAAATATTCTTAAACTATCTGCTTCTTCTGGCCTCTCCCAGATTCCATCCTATCTGCTAACTCCAACTGCAAGTAGAGGAGCCCTCTTCTCCCAGTTACAGCCAAAGTCTACAAGAGTAAGCTTTGTTCTGCTCTGAACCTTGATTTCTAGTCTCCTTTCAGCTTTGCAAACATTTGCCTTCATCCATAGCACTCTCTAAATCTACCCTCAAAAGGTCAGCGAAGCTTCTATTTCCTTAAGTACAGGATATACATTTTCCTTCTCATCTTTCCCAATCTGTTAGTACTCTTATCACGGTCATCCACTAATTACTAATTCATAACTGTGACATGTCACTTTCTTTTACGCCTACTTTCTGATCACGTCTCAGCATTACCTACTTGTGGATGCTGGTATTTCCCATGATACTAAAAAGCTCATGTCTAGGTTTATGGGGTGAGCAGTTTAGAGAAGGGGAACAGCATTTACTGAGGTGAGGAGCCTGGAAACAAGCTATGGTGTGGGTGACATTACCACACCGTAGGGTCAGGGAGTCTGAGGTGTCCTGCAAAGATCCATGATATCATTTGGGCAGATGAACCCAAGACACTGAAGTCCAGAGGAGAGATGTGGCCTGACAAATAAATCTGTTAATCATCAAAGACCAGAATGAAATGGAAGCAATGAGAAAGGACAGGATAGTCTGGGGAGAGTAGGCAGCCTAAGAATTAAGATGGCTGTTGGGGCCTCCCCGGTGGCGCAGTGGTTGAGCGCTGGGTTGCGAAGCTGCCCACAGCCTCTGCAGCGCAGGTTCAATCCCCAGCCACGGGGCGAGGGTCCCACCTGGAGCGCAGACCTCTCCTGCTGCCCGCTGCTCCCCTCAGCGCTGTGTTTCATCAGTCTGCCTGTTCTGTTCCCTGCTCTAGTTGGTGAGTTCTCTCACCCTCCCATGCTTCTGACTGTACCCAGTGCTTGTATAAATAAATAAATCTTAAAAAAAAAAAGAAAGCTTAAATCTAGGGAAAAAAAAAAAAGAATTAAGGTGGCTGTTAAGGAAGCTACCGGGAAATGAGAATATTTGGTAGGGTATTTTATTTAGAAGTGAGAAGCACAGAATCCCAATGGTGAATGGTAAGAATTGAAGAAAACTCCTTAACCAATGCTATTTCAATAAAAAATGCTGCAATTTTAGGGGCTTCCCTGGTGGCACAAGGGGTTCAGACACAACCTACGAAGCTATCCATAGCTTCTGCAGCACGAGTTCGATCCCTGGGCAGGGAACTACCCACATGACACAGCAGACCTCTCCTGACTCACCCGCTGCTCCCCTCAGCAGTGTATTTCAGTCAGTCTGCCTGTTCTGCTCCCCAGTCTGTCTCTGGTGAATCCTCTGACCACCCACAACCACAACAAGCAAAGAAGAAACTGGGAGTCCTGTGGAACATTAGAAATGGTTTCAGAGGTACTGAGATACTGACTCAGGGAGCTCCCCAATAAGTCAACACAAAAATCACCAAAACTAAAGACTGTAAGAAATATGTTCATCTACTGTCTTAGCTCTATCTTAATGGTTTATATTACACAGAACATTTCCACTTACTTAAAACTCTGGTGGTCAAGTCTCTTTGTGAAATGCCAAGCCTGAGACTAGACTGAGTGTTCAGGAAGTGGGGCTAGTCTACACTGCATTGCTCGCAAGTCTGTGGTCTATGAGATCGCGACTTCTTAACACCCTGATATGGTTAGTTTATCAACATCTGACTGGAAAGCAACTTATCTGGATCCTATTCGATTGGCCTCATATAGAAACTTATTTACTGACATTGTTTCATATATATCCTGGTGTTCTTGTACAGATCAATAAGAATTAGCCACGTAAAACACATGAGTGAGCCTTGCATCCTGACGTGAGCAAACAAACATTACCGTCTAATATTCATTTCTAGAAGAGTTGCTCTTCCCCTGATGATACTGCACTTTTTATTTCATTATTGGACAAATAAAAACAGTGTGACTCTTCCTGCTCTTTTATTACAGTTTCAAATAGTTCACAGTTAATATGTGTCTGACATGTAATTTCTCCCTCTTATTACATTCTTTCCCCATTTCAACAATCTTACTTTAAACTTTTTTTTCATTGCAAGCTCTCTCAAATACTTTAAAAATGTAGAGAATATAAATAATATACACATAACCGCATTAAGGAGATGCGTGTGAAACTTAGTTCTGAGACGGGACTGCCTAGCTCCAGTGTCTAGACTTTGATACTGTGCCATTTCATGGAGATGGTAAGATTATTTGGATCAAAATGTGAAACTATAGAAATGATAACTGGTCTATTTTCAACCAAGCAAGAGCTATTCAATACACAGACTAGATCATACTACACTGGAATGAATTTTCCTGGTTTTTAGCGATGCCCAACAGACATGAGTGCAATGAATATACAGTCACTCCCCAGTGACTTCATAGTCCACAGAATTCCATAGAAATCTTTTATATGCAGAAATAAAATAAAGTGCACTCAATTTGAGTACTCTCAAATCTGAATGCAGATAAAGATAGAGACATTGTGAATTAAGACAGGCAAGATCCATAGAGATACACATGTAGGGACTAGGCCTTTCAACAAAGCATTGAGATAAAAAAAAAATTGTTTGGTTGCTGTTAAAATGGAGACCTCAGGTTATGTCAATCGCCTCTTCAAAGCAGTATTATAATGTTCATTTTCCTTATATGTACACAGAGGACTCAGAGAAAGGATACATCTCCTATTCTTTTAAAAATAATTTCAAGGACTTCAGATAGTAAAGAGAGAAAAACTAATTGTATAAAGATAAAACCTCTAGAGGGTTTTTGTTGATATTGCCTTCATGGAAGAGAAGTTTAAGACACAGTGATTATTAAAACAGGAAAACTCATCCACGCTCTCATTAAAGTAGATAACAAAATGATTTTGCTTAGAGCAACAAATGTGAAATCTCTTAATTTTCTTCCTAAACCATGTGACTCTTTAGCAGCTTAGATAAAAGAAACAGTTAGAGCAGATGAGCATCAGATCTCCCGTTAATGCAAAGTAAATTGAATTCTAGAGAATCTTGGTTCTTTCAAGTTGGCTGAGGGTGCCACAGTTCAATACAAAAACCATTATGCTTACTTACCACGCTACAAAGTCCTCCAAATCATTTATAAGGGTTGAGCCTGAACGAATGGCCCCAAGCTTGCCTGCTTCATTGCCAATAAATCCAAGCCCTCCTCAGACATTATTGAATTGTTCTGGCACTCATACACAGCACATAGCTCCTTTCTCCTCTCGTTTCAAAGCATAAGGCTGCTTTTTCTCACTAGCTACTTTTCCTTCTCCTTTACCTGCAGTACTGCTCATTCTGGCCACCAGTATTCACAGCCCTAAGGAATTTGGGGCATATCCAGGGTGGAGGCAGGTTACCCTACACCCAACAGAGGTCTGCTGGGGAAGACCCAGTAGGATATCATAATGACTACCACAGTGTCCCACTGACTTCTCATTTCACACCTGGCAAACTCTCCACCAGAATGATTTAAGATTTCACTCCACACTGGGCACTCACAACTCTGGGGCTGCTTCTAGCCAGGAGAATGGACATGCCGAGAGCACTTTAATTTCTAGTTACCCAAGCAAACCAACGCGAGTGATTGCAAAAGTAATCCAAATAGAGGATGACTCACAGAGCACATTTAAATTTAGTTCTGGGGATTGTTATAAATTCCTTCTATCATCAGCCAAAGTATCATTATTCTAAAATTTAATTAAGCCTATGTCAGAGTCTTTAAGAGGATACCAAATGGGGTGGAAGTATATCGATTAGAAAATAGCCCAGTTTGGATACATGCCATCACAAAATATGAAATGAGCTACAGCTCCATGGTCTGGGTCAACTGGGTACTAATAATGCACCTGCTTAAGACTGGCAATTAGGTTTCCCTGAATTCCTCCTCCATGTGGTTTTGGGCTAGAGCCAGCTAATGAGATGAACTCACATGAGTTTTAGGATGATTAACTCTGCCCAGAACAGGGGTGGCTTGGGACATAGGACCTTTAGTGATAAAACAGGGAAAGTTGTGCACAAACCAGGATAGCTAGTTACCCCGAATGTTCAAAGCAGAAGTGAGGCCAAGGTTATTACTCTTGGAAGATGGTGGGCTCAGGAGGATGGTTTCCGACAGGCCCCAGATTGTCCTCTCTCCCCTCCTGTCCTGATTTCAGTTCCTCTTGCCAACCTTCAGCGCTGTCTCCTATTGGTCAACAGAGGCCACCAGCCCAGCACCAGGGGCTTGATGCAAGACCCTGGAGATAGCATTCCATGAGGGGCGGACACTGCCACAGAGCTGACCACACACATGCCTTTGCACATTCCTCCCTTTTGTGGTTTATCTCAACTGGTGTTGCTTAGATTCCCACAGGCTCTAAAGTGCCCAAAGGCACGAGTGAGTTGTTCACACAGAGCTAGTTGCTGTTAATAGACTTGCACCTTCCAGACCTGCACTTCCCAGCTCCCCCCACTTTGAATTAACTCTCATTTCTATATGGTCTGTTGAGAAAGCCCTGGCCAGGTATCACAGGGAAGCCCCATGGAGTTCCACTGACTTCTCCTCACCCTACACCTGGGAATGCTCCACCAGAATGATGTAAGATTTCACTCCACCCTGGGCTCTCACAGGGTGGAGAGCCAAAATATTTGTCGCTAGGTTTCCTGATCTCTGACACACAGGGTGTGGTACCAAATGAGTCCAGATCAGGAACCGGAATCCCATGTCATCCTATCAGGAACCTAGTGACACACTCAGCAACAGAAATGCAGGGCACACACGCTGCTCTCCTCAGAGTTAATCCACTGTCCCTTCTGTCCCTGCTTTCCCCATCCCCTGGATTTTATTTTCCATCCTAAGCCATTCTTTTGTCCATTTTAGCATTTATCACAATTTTGAAATGTAAATCTATTTATGTGATTAATGATTTAATGTCTGGTCTTCCCTGCTACCCCACTGAAGGTTGGAATCACACTTGTGCTGCCCAACACCATTTACAACATCTACCCAAAGGCTACAAAATTCTTGGCACCTACTAGAGACACAATGAAACATGACAAATGCAGTAAATAAAGGAATTGCGCTTTGAGGCCTAGGATTCTCATCAAGGAACACACACTTGTGCATTTGTTTTTTAAGTACAAACCACAATATACATCCATGGAAGAAGGAAATAAACAACTCTTCAACTCTAAACATTGAGAGCCTTTTTATATTCCACCAGTAACATAACCCATGGCCAGGTAAATACTCGTCTCCTTTATTTCCCCCAACAAAGAGAATCAATTACAAACTTCTCTGTTAATCCCCTAAGTAAAATGTGAAGTCCATTAAAGACTCAGAAGTTAGTAACCCTGGGATAGAGAGTAATGTTTATACTATTAAATGAATAATGGCTCCACATTGTCTCGAGGAGAATTTTCCTGGGTTGCCATTTGGTTTATTTGTTAGCTGGTTTTAAATCATTTAACGGGTCAGGAAGATGCTAGGCTTGGCATGAATACTAATGTTCTAACAGGGCTGTGGAGGAACAGCCGGTTTCAGCAAAAGTTAGCACCAATTTGCTTTCTGGCTATTCACTTTGGGATTTTGCTTTCTAGAAGTCATGGTAAAACTGTAATATTGACATGGGTTAAGTGGATTGAAAGAACTCTCTATTCTTTGGTCAGTAGGAAACTGGGTTAAACCCTACTCAGTTCTAACCTGGGAAGTACAGTTCTTGAGGTCAAATATTTCATACATTCAGGCCCTACTTCACTTCCAAAGCCACAGAGGTCACTCATTTTTAAGACCAGACTTGATAATCATTCTTAGAGTAGTTGCCAACAGCACTTTCATCACTCTGCTCTGGCACCTGAACATTAGCCTAGTCCCCTGGCATTTCCTTTGTCATCTGAAGTTCCAGAAAAGTCAGCAGCTCCTCTGATGACAGACACTTAGGAATCCCAATCAACAAGCCAAGTTCAGCAGTCACCACGCTTCTTCTGCTAGACACACACATGAATACACTTACCCAGTGAGAAACATCCCATGGTGCAGCAGATACTGACCTCTGACAGGCCCCCCAAACTTCACATTCATCTCACAGGTGGGAAAGTGGAGACCCATGCAAAGACAGGGACAACTGAATTTTTCTTTCAAAGTAAAAAAAGGTAAAACATAAAAGTGGTGCTCTTCTTTGGCCATTCACACTTCCAGTAGGAAGCCTGCTGTGTTTTTGTTTTTACACATGTGATTGAAGCAGCTCTGCTTTATGACTTTATATCAGAGTCAGTTGTGCATCATTATAAACCAGCCTCTGTGTATACACAGTAAAAACACCACTAAAAGTGCAATCGTGGTGGCCTCCCTGGTGGCACAGGAGTTAAGTCTCACCACTATCAAGCTATCGCCAGCCACTGCAGCATGAGTTCAATTCCCAGCCAGGGAGCTAACCCACATGGCATAGCAGACCTCTCCTGTCTCGCCCGCTGCTCCCCTCAGCAGTGTATTTCAGTAGATCTGCCTGTTCTGCTCCCCACTCTGCCTCTGGTGAATCCTCTCACCCCGTGCACCTGTGGCCTACACCGCAATTTTTGTATGCATAAATAAAATAAAGTGTAATTATATCCTTCACATAGGATTGACCCTTTGAGGTGATTGGCCCACCCCCTTTCATTCTGCTAACCAGAACCCTACTTTCACCCCAAGACATTTGGGGGGATGGAGGTACTGAACAAGTGACACAGTCAGTGGCAACTTGCTGACCTTATTGCTTTTTCACCTGGCCCCTGCACCTCCTCACCTTCACTAGACCAGTAAGTCCAGGTCACACCTGCCTCACATAGTAAAATTCTGGGTGGAGCAGCTCCTCTACCTGTCTCTGCCCTGGACAGCTTATCTCGCCTCAGCCAGTGAGATGCTGCTGCCTGGGGTTTTGGATCTTACAGGAGTAAAATAATGAAATGTAAGGACAGATGAGAAGCATTCCATATGAGAATAGGGTGATGAGTCCTTTCCTTTTGTGAGGCTCCTGGGAGGAACTGAAGATCCAGGCAGCATCCACTGTGAGGGCAGCATCCTGACTACATAATTCCAAGACAAGGCTTGTTTTTGCCTGGGATCTGATCCTGTCTGTCCCTCCAAATGCCTCACCATTCAGAGCTCCTGCTCTTCTTCCAAATCTGGGTCTCCAGCCTTCATCACATTCAGAGATAATAAATTCCACTTCTGTTTGACTTTGCCAGAGCAGATTTGTGACTTCACAGTCTGGCACTTATGGTGAGGCAGAAAACTCTTGTAGAAGAGATAAACGGAGACGCCTGTTGGCTTCACTGCTTGATGGCTACGTGGCCCTGGGCAAGTCATCTCCTTAGCTGGAACTCAGCTTCCTTATTCTATCATAAAAGCACCCAGGAATAGATGGCTCCTGTCACTGCTACAGTGTCATTATCATCTTTTGTTTAGTACATTGTTATAGATGCCTAAGTTGATGTCACTGAAGTTCTTCATATCTTCGATGAATTAATTCAATTTAACAAATTTATTGAACACACATTTTGTGTCAGGCAGCATGTTAAATGCTGGAAATACAACAATGAATAGATCAGTCATGGTTTCTGTCCTCTTGGGGCTTTTCAGGAAGACACCGTGACTGCCAGCCAGTTTCCATGGAGCAGGGGACGCATCGTGCTCTCGGGAGGACAGGGTGTCCTCGGAGCACATCGTAAGGGGAGCCAGGGAATTTGCTCCAGAAATTGTGACTTCTGAGCTTTTCTGGCAAGAACTGGAGGATGAGATAGATAGGGCGGGGAGACAAATTGTTGTAAACCTAAGAGACAGCGCTGGCCTCAAAGGCCAGGACAAACTGGGAGGAGATCAGTCACTGGGCTGAAGGGACGATGCTGATGATGTGGAAGAGGAAAGTAGGGACCAGATTAGACCGTGCAGGCCCGACTCACATCGTACCTTTAAATTTAGGGAATGTTTCAGAGATTCAAAGGCCTTAGGAAATGTTAACCTCTCTCCCTCCTTCCTGCTATTCCTACCTCTTTTCCTTCACAGAGGCAGGAAAGTCAGCAATTTTTTAAAGAATGATTTAAATCAGCAACAAAGCTTACATGAAAGCATCTTTTCAAATTTAATAAAAAAAATTAAATTCCCTGTTTCTTGTGTCTGCCTCCCTGAAGTTTCTCGAGGGAGTCACATTGAATCTGCTCCTTAGGGATGCACTCTGGCCTTCGACATCAGGTTTTCAGCAGGTTAGAGGGAATACCTTTCTGCTTACCTAGCGCCCACTTGGCTGATTTGATGTAGATTTTTGCAAGTGGCTCATGGATGACAAAGGGGTGGGCAGAGAAGGAGACCCATGGAGCAGGCAGCTTGAGCACAAGCTCTTATGTGCTTCCTGGAGCAGCTTTGCCCCAGCGTGATACACATAACAAACATCTCTCGCCTTTTCATCCTCAGAGCAAAGGAGAAGTCTGCTGGAGAAGTAAAGAGTTTCAACAAAATTAATTTTCCCATTTTCCCAGCACTGTGCTCTGGGGGGGGGGGGCATGGAACCCCAAAATCTACGCTGTGAGCTTATAACCTTTATTCTCTTAACCAAGCCCCACATTCTTAGGTTTCCTCATTACCCACTTGTTTCCTTTAACCAAGACAAGAGTTTACTTGAGTCTCTGGAGACATCCACACTCGGAACCACTGGGGTGAGGTCTGCTGTTGCTCAGGGCTACAGCACAGCCTTTCCCGGGATTCTGCCCTAATAGCAATGTGCTGGCATTTTTGGTATTCACATCACACTGTGGACTCCCACTGAGCCTACCATCCACAAAATCTCTACGGCTTTTCCCACGTGTTGCAATGGAGCCACTTCTCTCCCATCTCATGTACAGTTTGACTTTTGAACCTGAGTGCAGGACCCTCCATTTATCCTGATTAAATTTCATCTTGTTAGATCCAGGCTATTGTTCCAGGCTGTCGACATCATTTTAGATCTGGGCCCTGTCAGCTGTCTCCCTCTTTGCTTTATGTCATCTGCAAATTTGATCAGCATGCTCCCCATGTTTTCATCTATGTCATTGAAGCGAAGGTTGGGTAGCATAGAGGCAAGGACACGGCCCTCCTGGTCACTGGAGATGGCTCTCTGGGTTACTGGTGATCAATCAATCAGCATTCATTGAGAACTGTCTTCCTTCCAAGTTCCAGTTCGCTGAGCTCCATTATCATCCAGTCCACATATTCCCAGCAAGTCCACAGTAATATCAAGGGCTACTTCGTCAAATGTCCTACTGATATCCAGATACACTATGTCAGACACCGTTTATCTAGTGGAAGAGAGAGACTGGGTGCAGGAAAATCTACAAGCTCAGCTGCAAACACTGATAAATCCAGTTTATGTAGAGTGGCTTTTCCAGGGACATAGAACTGAGCCCCTGAGAGCCAGGGACGTTTGTCTGTTTTTCTCATGGCCATTTCTTTCTAGAAAGTGGTGGTTAACAATAGAAGACACTCAAATATTTATTAGATTACTTAATAACCATAGTTTAACCAAACCAATTCATAAGCAAAATGTCTATAGATTTCTAAACAGAGGAACTGTAAGATAGGATACAGGATTCACTCCCTGTCAACTAGTAGTTGGCAAACTTGGCCCCCAGGACAAATCAGGTTCACTACCTGGTTTTATAAATAAAGATTTATCAGCACACAGACATGTTCCTTTGTTAACATATCGTCTATGACTATGCTATACTATCTATACTATACTATTCTATACTATACCACTCTACACTATACCACAGTAGTCCTATACTATCGTGGCAGAAGCTGGTCTACAAAGTTGAATCTGTTTACTCTCTGGGTTGTATAGAAAGAAGTGACTGACCTCTGACCTAGTGAATTAAATCCACCCTTGATATCTAAGATGCTCCATAATGGAACTTTCTACTAATTTGCTTACTGATCAAGATTAAACCTCTGGAAAATTATCCCCTAAAGTAACATGCCTATTATTTGTGCCTTTCATTTATTGTTGGGTATGACCAGAAAGACCTGTCACCCTATCTAGGGCTTTTTCAAATTGCACAGCTCACATAAGAACTACATGCAAAGTAAACATAATTATGCACCAAACCTGTGCTAAATGTGTATTAAAGGCTGAGCACCCCATTAGACAATAATTATCTTCACAATAGTAACACAGGTAGATAATATAAGGTCCTTCTTTCTATTGACAAAACTGAGAAATTAAGCAACTTGCCTAATGATTCATAGAGAATAGAGATCGTTGGCTAAAATTTGAGTTAAGGTTTGTCAGAATTTACAATTTGGTTTGTTTTTATTCATTGCATGTTCAGAAACAAACCAGTTTACAAAGATGGTAAATGGAAAATTCTAAATATATAGAAACCTTGATTGGGGACTTAAAATACAGTCATTTTTTTTAAATCTTCTATTGAAGCTTAAGTCATCTAAAGTCAATTTTGTTTTGAAAAACCACTAATTTGCATGAATTTTAATAATAAAATCAATATAGAGACCATTCAGTTAAAAATTGGAGATAGCCAGAGTAGTGCAATTGTACTTGAACTATCCTAAGTGTAAGTTCATTCATACCCAGCCCTAAATCATACTGCGTTCTTCACTCAGGCAGCTCCCATCCCATCTGCCAATGCACAGATGGGCTGGTCTGTGCTCACGAGTGTTCTTTCTGTGTTGTATGTAACAGCAACAATGAGGAACCCGTGTGTCCATCAGGAGCCTCACGTGTAACCTGTTCTTTCTCACCGTGTCCTCGGGCAGCAGGTAAGCAAGTAGCATTATCTAATCATAGTTTCTATTTATGTCCCTCCACTTCAAATCACTTCTCTAGCCCAGGCTGGCTCTTTCCCTCCACTAATAACTGGATTTGAGCTTTCCCTTAAGATCATATTTCATCAGCTGCTGGCGCGTCTCTTCTGCTGCTAATGCCACACTGATCTGCTTTGGCAAGCTTCCAGACCTTCTTTTATCACCTCAGGGGCTACATCCTAGCCAAGCTTCTCTCTCTACCCCTGACCTTTCCATATGCCCCTCTCCCCCACAAGCTCTAGCATCAACCCCCTGGCCAGATTTAATTTCTTATCCATGTCTATTCAAGCAGACACGGAAACGAAAATAGTATTTCCCTGGAAAGAGCTTTATTTCCCTTGGCCAAACTTAGCACAGCTTTCACCATCAGGAAGCATCTTCCAGGGTTAGTTTGAATCCCTTGAGTGGACCTAGAGGAACAGCGAGACAGATGTAGAGAAAAGGAAGAAGAATCTTATGTGAAAGCACATTTAAGATCTGCTGGGTATTATGTTAAATAAACACCACAGGGTAATGTGGTATTTATGGAAGGATAAGACCCAACCTTAAAGATGATGGAGCATCAGTGAAATTTAATTACTTGCTTAGGTCTCTGCTGTGCAAGAAGTGCCACATGACAACATAGGTGGCCTGATTTTTACAGTTTTGCTTCTCTCCCCCCATGAGGGAGCTGCTAGAAATGGCTTGTGGATGAAAGTGAGCACACATCACAAATGGAGCCTACCCCTACCCACACCAGTTCTCACTCAGCAAAGGGCAATCTGTGTCAAATTCATGTGTTCAGCCCCCGTGCTCCACGGAGGACTGAGCTCCAGGGAGGAACTCAATTGTTAGAGGCGTTGATGCCATGGCAGACCCATGCAGGGTGCAGAGTTTCTCAGGAAACAGAAGTGAGGGTTCTAAAAGGAGTCCAGCAAGATGTGATCCTCCCTTCTCCTGCTGTGGCAGAATTGTGTGAAGGGGACTACACAGCATGAGCACAGCTGGCAGAATTGTCTCTCTTCCTAAGAGGGAAACTTCAGACAGCCTTTTTTGGGTCTCAGAACCCCCTGAGGTCTTTTTTGGGCTCTTGGACTCCTTGGCTGAATATCTGTGAATGCACAACATGATATGCACACTCTTCTGATGGGGGTCTCTGCCACCCAACTTGATGAGGGGTCCACAAGCAAGTTGGAGATGATGCTAACATCTAGATGGAGGCTGCTTGAACCATCCAGAACTAATAAACATAGGTGTGCCTTCCACACTGCGTTCACCCTGAACACCTCTTTGGGACAAAGCCTGGTGCTATTTGAGTAGATTCACAACAAATGTGGTATTCTCTCTGCTTCTCCAAAATACAAGGCAACTGTGTGATAGATGGGTGGTTGCTAAGGTTTAGTCTTTAGAGGTCTTTCCCAAAGGAAAAGTATTACATTTCATTCTACAAATAGGTCAGGATATCGATCTCTTCTAGGGGCGAAGGAATATCTAGACAGCATGATATTTCTTTGAAAATTCAAGTTTATGGAGTCAGGAAGCCAAGATTTGTGTGCAAGACCAGTAAATTCACCATTTTGAACTATAGCCCCACCACCAAAAAAAAAAAAAAAAAAAAAAGGCATGGTGTAGGTAGATAACTGAGTACTACAACATTCACATCACTCAACTGGACCCTTCTTCCTACAGCTCCTCATCCCTAGGCTGGCTTCCTGATAATCCCTGAAAACTACCGCCATGCTTCTAGTGACTAAACACCCTGAAAACAGTCTGTGATTCTTGTTCTTCCTAGCCCAGACCTTATCTCAGACCAAAGCAGTCACTATGCATTCCTGATCTACTACCTACATACTTCTTGTGTGTTTCATTCCTCGCCCAAGCTCCTGCCTTGGAAGACCAGACCCCTCCTGTGTTTCTCCTGGTGGCTGGCCATCACCCCCTTTCCAGTCTCATTGTCTCTAGTCCTAAAGTCCTAAACACCCCATCACTTCCAGTCTACATCACATAGAAAAATAATGACTTGTCTTAAATACAAATCTGATTATAGCATATTTCAATTTAAAATGCTTCAAAATCATTGTATAGCTGCAAAAGAAAGCCCAAGTATTTCTTTAGCTCCATTTTCCCTTGTATTCCTGAGAATCTAGCTAACTAATACAATTTGGACTTTTTTTAAGAAGATGATAAATTGAATTTTTAAAACATTTCATGGACAATCACTTTTAATATTGAACTTTTGATTACATGATAATTGTAAGTTCACATGCAGTTTTTTGAAACACAACAAAGAGAACTCTTGAGTTTTTTACATGGTTCCCCCTATGGTAATATCTTATACAACTAGAGTGCACTGTCACAGCCAAGATGCCAACAATGGCAATCAAGATGCAGAATGAACTGTCACCCTAAGGACCCCATTCACTACCTTTATAATGATAAAACCCTTGTGCCTGACCTCTGGCAACTATTGATACATTAGTTCTCCATTCTCATAATGTATAATTTTCAAGAGTATTATATAAACAAAACCATATAGTATGCAACCTTGTGGGACTTTATTTTTCACCAACCTTGATTCCCTGATTCATATAAGATGTTTTGTGTATCAGCAGTTTGAGCCTTTTTATAGTTGAGATGTATTTCATAGAATGGATGTACCACAGTTTGGTTAATAATCCATCTGGTGGGTCTCCCCTGGTGGCGCGGGTGGTTGAACGCAGCACTGTGAGGCTGTCCGCAGCCTCTGCAGCACGGGTTCAATTCCTGGCCTGCCAGGGAAATACCCACATGGCTTGACAGACCTCTCCTGTCTCGCCCGCTGCTCCCCTCAGCAGTATCTTTGGTCCATCTGCCTGTTCTGCTCCCTACTCTGTCTCTGGTGAATTCTCTCACCCTCCTGTGCCTCTGACCTGTACCCTAGTTCTTGTATAAATAATCTTTTAAACATAAGTAATAAAAAAATAAAGAAACATCACTCTTGCTTAGATGTGACAACTCACTTGTAGAAACAGGATTTTTAATCTAAAGTGTCTGGATTTCCTTGGACTTGGTTCCCAATTTCACAGCACATCAGACTGTGTCCTGGCTCCTTGTTTACTACATCATTTTAAGGCTACCATATTGAAAGAATTTGTCATGCTCAGATATGTGGCTCCTATGATAGACAAATACTTATTTATGTGCTAATGGCAGAGACCACAGAAAACCATGGGAGATCCCCTAGGCCTCTCCATTCCTAAGGTAGCATCTATGTCACAACTGTGTTCACTCTCAGAAGATGGACCTCTCTGAGGTCAAGCCATTAAGCCCCCCTGTCCTTGAGGCAACATCACCCCATCAGGATGTCAAGGGCCGTTCTTTCCCTGACAGATTCTTGGGGGGGAGTTTCGGCTGAGACCCCATGTAGACACAACAGGGTTATTTAAACAATGCCCTGGGAGTTCTTTGGCCACAGCATGGTTCACTCCCTTGGGAGGTAAAAACCTGGCCACTGAATCGATCCTGATTCAGTCTATGATCATTTCTGGTTGTATTTCACTGGTTGTATAAACCCTGGATGTGACAGAGAGCTCAAGTGCTCTTATCCACAGGTCCATTTTAATGGGCCTGGGTGTCTCTGTCCCTGTCCACTCTTATTCAATGTCACTGTCATCAATGAATTTGATCCTATTTTGCTGGAGGCACTTCAAGCAAATTGGACCTTTTTTTTTTTTTTAATAATAGAAAGCTGACAAATGAAATGTTTAAAATAGGATGGTGCTAATTCTGAACATATATCCGGAGCATCTGTGTTAAGAGTGCAATGACGTCTCCAGGCTTTGCTAATGCTCTCTGGTGACCTGAAACATCCTATGGCCATGAAGGGGTGGTGTCCTTCATTTTGGTTTTTTTTTCAAGCTATTCAGACACTTTAGTGCAACTCCATGGAAGATTTTGCCATTGCGCACACTGAGAGTAACAGGAAGGGACTTAAGTTCAAGGAAGAGGGTGAACAACCTCCTTTTCAGCCTCATACCTTACTTCAGCCCTCCCTTCTCCTATCATGGACACACACACATACACACATTTCTCTCTTCACGTCCTGCATACGTTTGTGCTCATACCAGTTACCTGATATGTGCAAAGCCCTCTCTGGAACCCTCTTGTACAATATTTATATAGCATGAGAGAAATCTTGTACTGTTATTTAGCATTCCTGGCAGGAATTCCATTTTTATCCAACTCCATGCTAAATTTCTCCGTCAGAAGAGGCCATTTTAGCTCCACTGCAATTGATGATATAAATTCAAGATATAAAGTTTTATCTGATTTGACTATCTGGTAAACGTTCAGTTTGTTTATTTGGTTTTCTTTATATTTTATTGCTGGAAGTTACAAAGCTTTGTTCACAAGCTGGCTGGAAGCTTTCAGCACAATAAAAGTTCAGGGCCTTTGTGAGGGTCCTTCACCAAACATCATTTGATTACACTTGATTACATTCTTTCAAAATTATATGACATATTTAGACCTGGATTTCAGCAGTGACCTTCATGAAGTTTACACACAAATTGAGTCAACAATGAACACCAGAAACTTAAATAATGCTATAATTATGTATGTTTTGTTACTTCAAAGAAAAAAAGGGAAGTGGATTTTTTGTGAGCAACAAAAACTAGCAACCTTTATTGCCCTTAAATGCACCTTTTAGAATTTAGTAAGGAATCTTCCAAATTCACAATAACTTTATTTGCAATGTTGCATCATAATGCTATCTTGTAAAAGTGCTAAAAGCAATCATTAGCGTCCAAATTTACATTTAAATGAATGCAGTTGTAGGGTAAATGGTTTTCAGGCTTTTCTGCCCTCCAACCATTAGGATTGCCCTGCTTGATGGGGCACCTGCAGTTGTTACATTGTTGCAAGCTGTCAATTTACTTCTGTGGACCATGAGAGCAGTATTGAGATAGGCAACAAAAGGTGAGAGGCAGGAGAGAGAGAAGGGGAGAAAGAACCCAAAGAAGCCCAGAGTGATGACTTGCCAGAGGCTAGGAAGCCTGCCAGCCTCCTGGCCCCCTAGCACCCATGCCTGCCATATACCTGGTTGCTGCAGTACATGTAAAGCTCAATAAAAGCCTGAGAAAGCCACCAAGGGCTCCTGGACTCTCCTTTACCCAGTCTGCTCAGATCATAGAAAACCTGCTCAGTGCCATCCTGGCACTACAGCAGTATAAGCTACAAATACAAATTATTTAAATGAGGTATAGCACAGATAAAGTCTTCTCCAATATAGAGAGAAGTTGTCAGTCATTTAAGCTCAATAAAGATGTGATCACCACTTAAACTTCTCCTTGACCACTGAAAATTTTTTCTTGACATAAGATGGTGTCTCCCAACTTGCAAAGTGCTAAAATTTGAAGACAAAGCATGAGTCTTAGAATCAAGAAGTTATTGCATAATGTTTAATACTCTGACTCCTCAGTGATGCTTCAGACATGGGTGTGAAAAAACAATACCAATTAATTCTGGTAGAAAATAAAGTATGGGAGTTCCCTGACAGTTGCCCTTGCTAATTGTCTCATCTTTATTTACACAGAAAATTGGATTCAATTATTATGTAGATGGATAACCCCCAAGTAAAATACCTGCAATAATTGTGCCATAAAATGTTTTCCTCTGTACTAGGGCTTTTTCTGTTCTTCTAAGTTTTTCCATGTTTGGAGAGAAAGTATATGAAACAACGTAGCAGTACAACCAGCAGTGACTTTGGATACAAGAGTTAAAAAAAGAAACAATTGCTGGTGGTGCTAGGGGGAAAAGGCTGTCCTAAAGCTAATTCCATACAGGCTTTGTGGACTCCACCCCCACCCCAGGCCAAAGCCAAAGACACTGGGAACTCCAAATCCCATCACCACCAAAGGGAAGGTGGCTGGGACCTGAGGGTGGGGTTCAGCAGCCAGGTTGGTATAAAGCCAGACACTTGGGCTTGCGGGGGTTCCCCCATTTTGGCTCTCAACCAGCTCGCAGCGTCCGGCCAGCTCGGAGAGTGCCTTTGGGTTTCCAGGTTGGCGGATCAGGTAGGACGCATTAAAGACTTTATTTCCCTATTTTCTCCCTGAGTTATACATTTTCCTTATTTCCTTTTCCCTTGTCAATAAACCTTGTATTAACCTTTTGTGTGTGTCTGTAGTGGAGTGTTCATAAGTCCCTTGTAAGCGCGCAGGTGAGGACCCACAGCCAGGCAGCCCATTTTATATCGGGGCTGCCCTATAACAGTGGGAGTGCAAACTGGTCCAACCACTTATGGAGAGCTGTGTGAAGCTTCCTCAGTCTACTAAAAATGGAGCTACCGTACTGGCAATTCCACTTCTAGGGATCAACCCAAAGGACACAAAAACATTGGTTCAAAAAACCACCTGTACATCTATGTTTATCGCAGCACTATTTACAATAGGTAAAACCTGGAAACAACCAAAATGCCCCAAAATAGATGACTGGATCAAGAAGATGTGGTACATATACACCATGGAATATTACTCGGCAATCAAAAAAGATAAACTCATGCCATTTGCAGCAACATGCATGGAACTAGAAGGAATTATGCTCAGTGAAATAAGCCAGAAGGAAAAAGAAAAATATCAGATGGTTTCACTTATAGCAGGAATATAGAGGAACCAAGGAAGACATCGGTGTAAAAAAGTAATAACCGTACAAAACACAACAAAGCAAAACCAGACAATTATAAATCAGAGACACACTGCAGGAGAGGGATCAGAGGGAGGGAGGGAGCAGCACAGGGGACTGTGGTGATGGTGCAGGGGTGCCTTGGGGAAGGAAATTCTGTGGGGACTCAATCTGAGGGGGAAGCAAATAGTTAAAAAAAAATTTAAAAAAAATGAAACAAACATGGGGACTACACTTCAGGGGGGAAACCAAATACTGTAAATAAATGAACAACATATAAGAAAATTGTTTTAAAAACCTCCCTCCCCCCAAAAAAGAAATACACAGCAAATATACTTGTGACTATATCCTTGAGAATAAGACTATTGACAGTACTGCACCACCTTTTAGTTGGTAGATGCTTCTCCATTATAAGTGCACATAATTTTAAAAAAACGAACCAACCAAAAATGTGTGGTTGTATGGGAACCACAACTCTTACAAGCTCTGTGTGTTTATTTCTGTGGCTTCTGCTTCCTCAAGTATGAAATAAAGATTGTTTTTAAAAAACCTATCTGGAAGGGGTAGTGTGCATTTGTAAAAGATCAAGTATAGCACTGGCCTCTCAACATAATAGGTACTCAATAAATGATAGTTTGTGATAATATATATTTCCTCCTGCTGGTCTTTTATTTTCCTTTGATATAGTGTAAGAATCCTAATTTGATTCAAGATTGTGGCACAATAGCCAACCATCTCTAAGTTAGAAACAACACAGATTAGAATGTATTTTTCACTGCCCAGGTGATCTAATTAAACCTAAACTGTCACTGGCATATGAACAAAGCCTCACCCAGGAACCACACTGAGGCAGCACTGCTTCCGGGGCTGCATTTGCCAGCTCTCCCATAGTTCCCCAGGTGACCAGCCAGGTGAGGCAGGTGAGTCCCAGGGGGAAGACAGCAAAGTGCAGAGATGACAGAGATGACATCTGCTAACATGGCCTCTCCCTATTCTGGGCCTTCCCTGTCAATAGACATTTGTTTCCCCATGTGCAGGGGGACCCTCGGACTGAAATTATAAAAGAAATTAGGGCCAGCGTGTAGGAACGCACTTACAAACGCACTCCTGTATCTGCAGCGCTCAGCTCCTCTCTGCTTGTTACCTAAAAGGCTGTGTCCTATTCCTGTCTAAATTCAGTTTCTCCACCTGTGTTTTGGTTTTTCTAGAATCTAGCTCCCTGCTTATATCACCCATTTGATTTCGCATGGTGGCTAGTTTTTACATTAGCACCTTTACCATATTAATCATCATCATTTTAAGTGCCTGTCTGATAAATCCCACATCTCTGGCATATCTCAGTCTGGTTCTGAAAAGTATTTCTCTCTTCAGACAGTATGTTATCTTGAATCCTGGCCTGCTTTGTGGGGTTGAAATGGGGTTGGGAGCCTGACTGGTGACGGGAAAAGGTACGAAAGTGATGATGGTCACCTGCTTTGGAGCTGGGTTATGTTTAACACTCTTTCTAGTTACAGCCAACAGGGGGCCCGGCTCCTCCTGGGCTTATTCCTCCTCCCCCTCAGTGTGTGGGCTTCCTCCTCAGACAGAGCCTGTGACCTGCAGCTTTCCCCCACATACCCTTTGTCATTATTACTGGAAGTCTTTGGCATGTGGTGGTTTGGGGGCAGGGGGTAGGAGCAGAAAGAGGGGCATGCTCTTTAGGGTGTGTCTTTAGTGAGGTTTGTGTTTGTTTGGGGGTGTAGATTTTAGAGTCTGTCCCTCCCCCAGGGGTGGCGCGCCCCCAACTGCTCCTTAGTCTCCTTCCCAGCTATCTCTTCCTACTCAAATTCCTTGAAGCCCTGCCCTTTATAGGCCAGGCTTTTTATTTATTTTCTCTCAGGTGAGGCAGGAAGACTGATGAGGGAGCAGCCAGATGGACAGAGCAAACTTCCACCAGCTGGGGTAAGACTTCCCCATTGTGTCCTGGGGGCATCCTCCACCCTGAGACTGGGCCTGTGCTTGGGAGAAAGGTCCTGGAGGGCTTTACTCCAGTCACTCTCCCGCCCCATCCCTTCCCTGCCAAGCCATGATGTGAGGCCCTGCCTTAGATGCTCCTGTAAGATACTGATGGGATTCCTGAAGGAAAATCCTGGAGAATATGGGGGTGAGCAGTTACTCTATAATTGTTGCTGTAACATATGTGTCACCGCCGTGCTAGCCCAGACAGACGCTAGCAGCTTGCCGAAATTATCCTTTAAATTTTCCTACCTGGTGATGGTCCCAGCGGCTCTGGTCCAGGTCAGCAGATCTCAAGGTATATCGCCGGATTTCGGGCGTGACTTGACTTCTCTGATTGGTCCGACAGTCATTTGTTTTCATCTTGCACAGCTTGTCCTGGTTGCAAGGACAGGAGTAAAGAATTCTGTAACGGCAGGAAGGGACACAGAGCAGGTTTTCTATGATCCGAGCAGACGGGGTAAGGAGAAGTCCTGGCCTCCGTGGCTTTTCAGGCTTTTATTGGGATTTACCAGGTGCACAGCAGGCAGGGGTGCTGGAGTGCTGGGGGGCCGAGAGGCTGGCAAGCCTCCCAGCCCCCAGCAAGTCTTCACTCTTTCTGGCTCCCTGGCGTTTTCTGGTGGTCTGCTGCTAGCATCCCCGTGACACCACCCTTATAAGCCCAGCCTTAGCCCAGGTGTACCCACTTATGCATGCCCACACCCTCCTCCAGGTGCTGGCCATCAGGCCTGCATTCAGGCCCGCAGGGATCCACCATCAATCCTAATGGCGGGAGGGCAGAAAAGCCCGATACTTTTTACCTTACCCTACAACTTCTAAGCTCTTAATGCAAATCAAAACCAGAAATCCCTCCGAGATTTGAATCCTGTCCACCATCCTGCTTCTCAGAAATCTCCCCCCAAACCACTAATTTGCAACCTTGACTGTGCAGTGGAATCGCCTGGGGAGCTTTCAAAATGGCAGCTGCCTGGGTCCACCCAAGCTGGTCTGGCTTAATTAGCCTGGGGCTGAGAACAAAAGCCCTAATGACTCTACACTTTCCAGATTAGAGTGATTAGGGAAAAGAGAAGAGAAGAGAAGAGAAGAGAAGAGAAGGGAAGGGGAGGGGAGGGGAGGGGAGGGGAGGGGAGGGGAGGGGAGGGGAGGGGAGGGGAGGGGAGGGGAGGGGAGGGGAGGGGAGGGGAGGGGAGGGGAGGGGAGGGGAGGGGAGGGGAGGGGAGGGGAGGGGAGGGGAGGGGAGGGGAGGGGAGGGGAGGGGAGGGGAGGGGAGGGGAGAGTGCCTAGGGCCTCCCTGGTGGCACAGCAGGTTGAGCACAATGCCATGAAGCTGTCTCTAAGCCTCTGCTGCGTGGGTTAGAGTCCTGGCCAGCCAGGGAGCAACCCACATGGCGCAGCAGACCTCTCCTGTCTTGCCCGCAGCTCTCCTCAGCAGTATATTTCAGTAGATCTGCCTGTTCTGTTCCCCACTCTGTCTCTGGTGAATATTCTCGCCCTCCCATGCCTCTGGCCTGTACCCCAACTATTGTATAAATAAAAAATAAATTTAAAAAAAGCCTAAACCTGATCACCTCTGCCATTTGCTTGTAAACCCCCCCCCCCGTCACTACCCATCATTGCTTATTCCATCTTTATGTGGTCTACAAAATTGTGTAGAGTCTGTCCCCTGCCTAACACCACTCCTCCTCAAGTCAGCTCCCCATTCTGCCCCCCTTACATTCCTGAAGTGCCCTCTGCTCCCTCTCATTACCTTTATTCATTCCACAAACATTACTGAACATCTACAGAGGTACAGTCACTGAGGAGGTATTGAACAGAGAATGTATTTAAAAGACTTAGTGCCAGTCCATGTGGAGTTTACATTTTTTTGTGGTTGGGAAGATAGACACTAAGCAAACAATGTGGTATCTCAAGACTAGAAATGATTTTGTATTGTTAAGTTTAAGCACAGTGTTGCATGGCAGCTTTCTCAAATGTATTCATCATACATAACTGCAACTTTAAACCCATGGATAGTAACTCATTTCTACTTCCTCCAGACCCTGGCAACCACCATTCTCCTCTCTGTTTCTGAGTTTAACTATTTTAGATCCCTCATATAAGTGGAATCAAACTGCATTTGTCCTGTGACTAGATTATTCAACTTAGCAAAATGTCCTCCAGATTCATTCACATTGTCACATACAGCAATGCTTCCTGCTTTTTAAGGCTGAATAATGCCCCATTGTATGTATGTATGTATACACCACATTTCTTTATCTGTGAATAAGCATTAAGATTGTTTCCACTTCTTGGCTATTGTGAATAATGCTGTGATGAATATAGGGGTTAGGAAGTCTGAGATCTTGATTTCAATAATTTTGGATATATACCCAGGTGTTATATCATATTGTGGTTCTACTATTAGATTTTTGATGAACACCATGCTTTTCTCATAGTAGGTGCACCAGTGAGCAATGGTTCTAATTCCTCAACATTCTCACCCTCCCTTGTAATCTTTTGTTTTGATGATAGCTACCCCACTAGGTGTGAGGTGATGTTGAGTATCTAGTGATGTTAAGTATCTTTTCTTGTACCTCCTTGGTGATTTGCTGTCTCCTTTGGAGAAAAGTCTATTCAAGTCCTTTACTCATTTATCAGTCAGGTCCTTTGTATTTTTTACTCTTGAGTTGTAGAACTTCCTTTATGTTTTGAATATCCTCTCCTTATTGGATATATGGTTTGCAAACATTTTTCTTCAGTCTGTAGGTTGCCGTCATACTCTTTTGTTTTCTGTGCAGAACCTTTTTAGCTGATTTAGCTCTACTTGTCTATTTTTGCTTTTGTTCCTTCTGTTTTTGCTGATATATCTGAAATCATTGCCAAATCCAACGTCATAAAGCTTTGTAAATCAGGGTAAGGGGATAGAGCATGGTGAAGGTGACAATGCTATTTTAAGTAAGAAGAAGAGGGAAGAATTCTCAAATAGGCTGACATTTAGCAGAAATCTAAATGAAGGCGGATGCAAAACAGTCAGATTTTAGGGACTGATTGTTCAAATCAGAGAACAGCAAATGCAAAGGCCCAACAAAGAGACCAGAGGCTGCAAGAAAAAGAATGTGGCAGCAAGAAGTAGGTGAGATAATAGAGACTATCTTAGGAAGACAAATCACAAAGGGGCTTGTAGGCAATGCTAAGGATTTTAGATTTCATTCTAGGTGAAGTGGAGATACCAGACCCCAGAACATTTGAGCAAAGCAGTAACATATTCTAAGTTAGGTCTCAAAAATATCACTCTGGCTATACCCATAGATATTAACTCATCCCCACATATAAAAAAATTAGTTAAATAGCCATAATAATCCAGGTTCAACCTGGTAACATCTAGAAACTAGAATGATGATGGAGAGGATGGTGCAGCATGGCCAGATTCTGCATTTATTTTGAAGAGATAATTCTCAGGTGCATTTAATGTGGCGTTTGAGTTAAAAAAGAAGGATTAAAAATTGTTATATGTTTTTATGAATAAGCAATAGCGTGACTGAAGTTAATTTTTATTGAGAGAAATTTTATTGAATTTTTATTAAGAGAATATTTTACTGAGAGGCAGGCAGGAATAAAACTCTTGGGGACAAAAACCAAGAGTTTAGATTTGTATAGAGTATATTTGAGATGCCGAACAAGCCACTAAAGGAAATTTGAACAGGGTTGTGAGATTTATGGTTCTGGAATTCAGGGCAGAGATCTAGTTAGAGATAAAAAAAAAATGTTATATAGTATTTAATCATAACATTAGCAGAGGTCAACTTGGGAGTGACTTTAAAAACGAAAGTACCACTAGGTCTGAATCACCCCTAGTATTGTGATAAAAATATGAGTTTGGTGAAGAAAAGGACATTAAGAAGGAGAGATCAGTGAAAGAGATTAAAGCGTATATGTCCTGCCACCAAGTGAAAAAAGGAAAGTGACAGAAAAGGAATATGAAGGTCAAATGCTGTAGTTAGATAAAATAATAAAAGGACTAGACTGACCATTGAATTGGCCAAAGTGGGAGATAATGACAACAGTGTTAAGGCTCTCAGTGGACAGTATTAATACAGAGTAGTGGACAATAGACTTACTGGAGAAGATTTAAAAGAAATGAAGGAATTTGCATCTGTTGGTGTTAAAGATGTATGTATTGGGCTAATCTCCCTTCATGGATAATAACTATAAGCTCAGAATAAAATATAAAGTATGAAAAAGTATAGAAAAGCAGCCAAAAATCAAAGAGAAACTAGAAAGGATTTGTCACTTATATGAGGACTACTCTGTGTAAGAGTCTCATTTCATCTGAAGATTTTCATTTCATCTTAAGTATTTCAGAGAGTGCAGCATAGGTCTGCAGGAACTCAAGCAGAAAGTTATAGTGTTAGTAACTTGAAGTTTGAGCATGGAAGTTAGAACTTCCAAAGTTCTTCAAAAGTGAGAAGTAAGGAGCCACAGTAAGAAAGGAGCCCCAATATCTGTATTGAAACTACCAAGTCCTTGGCTAAATCTCAACTGTAACTATCTAGGTATATGCCTTGGATGGAAAGGAAAGCCAATGTTCGGACATGAAAGAACTAAGCAGAGATTCCAGCCGCCACTCACCAAGGGGAGCAGAGGGGCAGTGTGGAGTCCAGCCCACTTAACTGGAAGCCTAACAGAAATAAACACTCTTCAGCAGATGACGACAGAATCACATGTCCCTACTATATGTTACCCATAATATCCAATATACTCTTTTTTTTTTAATAGAGGCATGTTTATTTATTTATTTGTTTGTTTGTTTGTTTGTTTATACAAGCACTGGGTACAGTCAGAAGCCCGGGAGGGTGAGAGAATTCACCAGAGCCAGAGTGGAGAGTAGAACAGGCAGAAGGACCGAAGTACACTGCTGAGGGGAGCAGCGGGCGGCAGGAGAGGTCTGCGCGCCATGTGGGACCCTCCTCTGGTGGCCGGGGAGCAGTCGGGGATTGAACCGTCGCCGCAGAGGCCGCGGGCAGCTTTGCAACCCAGCGCTCAACCGCTGCGCCACCGGGGAGGCCCAATATCCAATATACTCTTAAAAATTACTAGCCATGTAAGGAAACAGGAAAATATGACCTATGGCCAGTAGAAAACACAATCAATAGCAACTTATCCTGAAATGATTCAGATAGAGAACTATCAGGAGGGACTTGAAAATCACTTTTATAAATATGTCTAAAATCTTAAATTAAAACATGGCCATGATAAATAAACAGACATAGGGGTATATAAAACACAAATCAAATATTAAATTTATAATAAGTAGAAGAGCTGAAATAAAAATGTCACTAGATCAGATTAAAAGTGCAAACTAAAAAATAAAATGTCATAGAACTTGAAAAGACAGCAATAAAAATGATCAAATCTAACAAAGCAAGGCAAAAAATCATGAGCAAAGCCTTAGTTACCTATAAGACAATATGAACTTATCTAAGATGTACATAAAATTAGAGTGCTGGGAGAAAAAGACATCGGATGTAAAAAAAAAAAAAATGACTGAAAATTTCTTAAATAGTACAGAGCAGGGGCCTCCCTGGTGGCGCAGGGGTTAAAGACAGCAATATCAAGCTATTGCCAGCCACTGCAGCACCATTTCAATCCCCGGCCAGAGAGCAATCCACATGGCACAGCAGACATCTCCTGGTTCGCCCGCTGCTCCCACAGCAGTGTATTTCTGTCAGTCTGCCTGTTCTGTTCCCCACTCCTGTCTCTGGTGGATCCTCTCATCTCCCCCACCTCTGGCCTGTACCCCAGCTCTTGTATGCATAAATAAATAAATCTTTTTAAAAAGTAGCACAGAGCATATTGTTTCCTAGATCTAACACATTCAGCAGACCCAAAGAAAAAAGCAGACCAAGAACCATAATCAAATAGTTGAAAACAAAAACAAAAGATAAAATTCTGAAAGCAAGTAAGAGAAAAAACTGCATTTTTTTTCTTACAGGAGAACAACACCATGAATGACAAACAACCTTTCATCTGAAACGGTAGGGTCTAAAGAGAGTCATATGACTAAGGGCAACTAAAACAGAACTTTAGATCCAGAATTCTGTATTCTGTGAAAAAAATCTTAAAGTGAAGTTGAAATAATGAGACAAAAGGAGACAAATGGGAGACAGTTCTACTAAGCAAATTGGGAAGGTTGTGAGCACCAAAATAATTCCATATTGAATTTTATTTTACTTTTTTTAACTTTTTTGAAAAGATTTATTTATTTACACAAGAACTGGGGTACAGGCCAGAGGCGTGGGAGGGTGAAAGGATTCACCGAGACAGAGCAGGGAGCAGAACAGGCAGACAGACCGAAAGCACTGCTGAGGGGAGCAGCGGGCGAGACAGGAGAGGTCTGCCTCGCCATGTGGGATTCTCCCTGGCCGGCCGGGAACCGAACCAGCACTGCAGAGGCTGTGGACAGCCCCACAGCGCTACACTCAACTGCCTGTGCCACTGGGGAGGCCCTCCATATTTAATTTTAAAATACAATTATGAAATAGAGAATGCATGCATCCCCAATGATAATTAAGGGAGGGAGGAAAGGAGAGAGAGAGAGAGTAAGGAAGGGAAAAAATGCAAAGGGCCTAGAGGAGCCAAATCAACTTTGAAAGACATAGTTAGAAAATGAACAATACTGATTTCCCAGTTCATTACAAAACTACAATAATACAACTTTGTCGTATTGGCATCAAGATAGACACACAGGTCAATGGAACAGAATGGAAAGTCCAATAAAGGGTATACACATACAGGAAATTTGATTTTTCGAAAAGTTTTGTATACAAAATTTAGTAAATAAATGATAGTATTTTTCAACACATAGTGCTGGAACTATTGGATATCCATATGCAAAAATAAATAAATAAATAGTGTCGATCCCAAACTTGCCATACATGCAAAAGTTAACTCAAAATGGATCACCCACCTAAATGCAAATTCTGAATCTTTAAAACTAAATTTATAAAATGTCTAAATCTATGAAAATAAACAGAAATTTTATTAAATTGATAATATCTATAAAAGGAAAATCTGGGACAAAATTGTGCAAAAAATGTATTGTGTCAAATAGCTGACAAAAATAGCACCAACGCAGAGTAAAAGCAGGAATGATAGGCCACAGACACAAGCTGTCCACAGCCGCTCCTGGAACAGGCTGACCACTCGCCTGCTCAGGGCATCCTTGCATGCCAATGGCTGCTGCAAGATGAAGGCTGAACTCTTAACTAGTTTTGTTTTGTTCTTTAAGTCCTAAAAGCAAAACCCTCTTTCGATTTCTTTCCACTAACAAAAGCAGGTATTAATGTAGATCTCCCACAAATTCAAATTTTAAAAAATAGGATATAACCTATATGTAAACCAGGCAAACACAGAAGCACAGAGTGGAGTGGTGGCTAATAGGGATTAGTGGGGGGTGGGGGAGAGAAATGAAGAGTTATGCTTCAAGGGCCATAAATTTTCAGTTATGAAAGATAAGTAAGTTCTTGGGCCTCCCTGGTGGCACAAGGGGTGAAGCACAGCACTAGGAAGCTATCCACAGCCGCCACAGCACGAGTTCCATCCCCCGCAAGGGAGCTACCCACATGGCACAGCAGACCTCTCCTGTCTCACCCGCTGCTCCCTTCAGCAGTGTATCTCAGTAGATCTGCCTGTTCTGCTCCCCACTCTGTCTCTGGTGAATCCTCTCACCCCCGCACCTCTGGCCTGTACCCCAGTTCTTGGGCACATAAATAAATCTTTAAAAAAAAAAAGAAAAAGAAGTTGTAGAGATCTGCTGTACACCATCGTGCTAGTAGTTGTTACTGTATTTGTATACTCTTAAAATTTTGTTAAGATGCTAGGTCACATGTTAAATAATCTTATCACAATAAAAACACAAAAGGATAAAAATAATAGCTGCATAAAGTGGAACACATAAAATAGGCTTCTATCCATTAATTCAAAATGATACTAAAAAAATAAAAGAACACTGTCACCTTAGAGAATGCTAGCGAGGGAAGAACTCATTCTACTGAAATCAGGTAAGTGAAAGAGAATCAAATATTTATCCTGCTTTCCCGATATGAAATAACCCTTCACACCATTTTTGCAAACTTTAATAAAAGTATGAATCTAAACAACCACCGTCAGAACTGCCCACATCACAGAAAGATAACCAGACTGTGTCTTCTTGAAGGAAGTACGGAACATCACCTACGACATAGTTTAACCAGAAATATGAAACTGAATCTAATCAAACCTCTACATTTAACTAGCAATTTATAGGACATCCAGAAACAGAAATACACGTGAAGGCAGAGATCATGAATTCAAATAACCAAACACTGACTTGTAAACTTTAAAGCGTGAACAACTCAGTTTCTTCCACAAATGAAACGCAAGGAAAAATAAAAAAGAGCAGGAATTTCTTAACAGACATCAAATGATTGATTCTAAACAAAAGGATGTTCTGTAGATCCTGGTTCAAACAAACTGCTAAACAAAACGACAAGACAATCAAGAAATTTTAAGCAGTGATGATATTTGATGATATTAAAATCTTTATTGTCCTGATGTATAATTATGATAATTCAGTTATATTTTTAAACATCATTATCTGTTAGAATCCCTGTAATATTTGTGGATTAAATGATGTAATACAGTGTTTGATATTTGCTTCAAATTAAAATAACATGGATGTTGTGTTTAAACATGACTGGTCTTGAGTTGGTATTTCCTGAGGTTGGGTGAAGAGCACATGGGATTTATTATACTATTCTCTATTATTTTATATATTTTATAATAAAATAAATTTTAAAATGAAGACAAACCAAATCCAGCTCATAAAGCAAGAGAATTCTTTCCAAATCATATTTACTCATAGCTGCTTAAAAAGAAACATTTTTTTCGATGCTTTAAAGTAGTCGCCTTATAAATCATTCAGTATTAAACACAGGGCAGGGGGAGGGGAATAAACAAATGTGAATTATGGGAGCCTCCACGAATGGGAAATTGAACATAAATGAAGTATAACTGCCTCTGAAATGATAATTCTAGTTTATGGTAAAGTGGGATTGGATTAACAAACACCACCTCAGGATCAGAACTATTTTGCAAAGCAAAGTACACTGGCAAACAAATATGTGAAAGATGTTTACCCTTTAGGAAAAGACAGGCATAGGTAATTGTAACCCAGCTCTCAGCCTGTTTGTAAACACAGATACTATATTTTCACTGCTTCTCAGATTGTGGTCTAAACATTTGACATCTTTAATGTCTTTCGAAGATATTAAATGTTGCAGGCGTGTGAGAAAGGTCATATATCATTTCTGATTTGTTGTCGACATTGCTGGCAAATAGACATTTGTGTGCAGCTATCTTTAATAAACTGCAGGCTTCCTGTTTGTTATATGGCTCTCCCATTTTGAATAATTTATTGTGCCCTCCACTATTGGCACCACTTCTGAGAGATGTGAGTAGAAAGGGGCTTCTAATATATCATTAAAAAAAAAAGTCAGAAGATACTTGAAATCAGTGCATTATTTTAAACAGCTTCTTCTCATTAGGGAAGAAACTTATAAACCCAAAGGAAAATACCTCCCAAATCTACACAGTGAAGCAAAGAGGCACAATGGAAATGGGACTGGCTGTCCATCACCCTTCTAAAGTTGCTCTGTGTGTAGCCCAAGCTCTGGGAGCTAAGTCAAATGGTCACCTGGTTCTTATTCTTTATTTACTTTCATTTAAGAAAGGAAGTAAGAAATGAGTGAGCCTCCCTAGTGGCATAGGGGTTAGGTCTCAGCACTATCACCACCTGAGTTCGACCTCCAGCCAGGGAGCTGACCCACATGGCACAGCAGACCTCTCCTGGCTCGCCTGCTGCTCCCCGTGGCAGTGTATTTCAGTCAATCCACCTGTTCTGCTCTCCACTCTGTCTCGGGTGAATCCGCACCTCAGGCCTAGACCCCAGTTCTTTTACTAAATATTAAAAAAAAAGGGAGTAAGAAACTAATAAAAACCTCCATTTGCACATCATGCAGACAGAGGACTGTGCATTAGTTGTCACTGCTGTGCACAGTGTACTGGGGTCTCATCTCAACTGGATTAATTAATTAAATTAAATTAATTAAATCAACCCTTCTAGAGACGAATCCCAACCACAAAATAGGGCCAAGCAAGGACCCCTTATTGGAGACTTTGGCTCAGTGTAAGCTGAGGGAGCTTTAGAGCTGTTGAAATGAGAGCTGGATAAATCAACAAGTGTTGCTCTCCCTGTCACTGTCCCACCTGGTAAAGATGCCACAGACCACTGGTTGCAAGAACTTGTAAGGATTTGGAAAATGCATTCGAGCTTGGAAACTTCTCTATGCAAAAGTATGTATACTGAACAAAATGTATCATAATATATTGGGGCTCATTGACCTCATGTACCCATCAATGATTTAGAATACGTTTCTACATCCAGAGAAATCTTTAAATAGATTAACATCCAGGGTCACTGTCTTCTCTAAGATTCTATTTTTTCTTTTGGAAAGAGTTTTAAAATAAGAATCACTGAAAGTGATTTTAAATCATTCCATCCTCCCCTCTTTATTTATAACCTGCCAAAATGGTGCAGATCCACTGTAGCTGAAATTATTTTGTATGATTTTGGCTTGTGTTCATAAGAGACAGTGACAAATCCACAAACAGTAACACCCTTTTCCTTCAGTATGAACATCAGGCTGATTCTCTTTCTGGAATATTTACCATTCTTGTTGCCCAGTACCTCCCATTCCACTAGTTCAAACCCAGGCCTTTCACATACCCTTTGAGATGCTCCTCTTCATCAGAAGCCTCACCTGGCTTAGAGGCATTACTCATCTCCCATCATCCAAACTTCCACAAAACGATATTTGCTGCACAGTTCCACACAGAGTTATATTCTGTCATATGCTGTTAATTTCTCTGTTTTGTATGTTTCATTGCTGAGAATAGACTGTCATATTCTAGATCATAGGTACCTGGTTAAATTTTCTTCTGCTTTTCCATACTCAAATTAATGAACTTCTAAAATGTGTTCTGTGACTGCTACCTTATTTCACCATGTCTTTGAGAAACAGTAACTTCTCAGGGATGATTATCGAAACAACAATCTTTTGAAAGGGAGCTAAGAGTTGAGGAGTAAACATTGCTCAATTTGAAACAATCAATGCAAGTTTAGAGTATTATATTTTATAGGAATAATGATTAAAGGAAACTATATGACTAGATTAGAAAGTTGAAGACTGATGTGTGAAAATAGGTTGACACATTTTTAAAAGGTTTATGACCTTTCAAATCATTTTGTAAAGCTGGAAAGAGTGGTTTTACAAAATTTATTTCTAAAAATATATCTTGAACATATTTGGCTCAAGGAGTCTTTTGAAAAATATACAGATTGGGTTAAATTCACTGTGACTGCAATGGTTTAGTGCCCACCCAGCCTTGCTTCACTTAAATGACCCATTGTCACCTTAAGTAGGAAGGTTTTTACTTTCTTTAGTTATGAATATTCCCACTTGCTGTCGTATTAAACAAGGGGTCAGCACCACTGGAGAATAGAGAGTCGATTGTGAATTCTCAGCCTCACTGTCTAATTAGAGGTAGTGTATGAAATGCCTGCCTTAATTACTTTGGAGTCATTGGGGTATTTCATTAGTCTCAGTTTTTATCTTGTAACTTCATTCATAAAATATGTTTCTTATCAATTAGCTCCGCTGGGAGCAAATCACTGGCCCCATGCATCCTGCTCTCTGTGTGATCCCTCAGCCCTGAAGGAGGAGGTCAGAATTTCTCTACATAATAACACTTTCAACTCTATTACCACATTCAGAACACCATGAAAGGAAATGAAAGAAAGGAGGGCATGATGTTGCTTACAGGATAAAATAATGTCTCCAGCATTTGCCAGGAATATAGGTAAAATTATTATCTTCAAAACAGTGAAATAGCAGATGTTATTTGGACATAAATTGATCATAGGTCCAGTATCTACTCTTCCTGGGATCAATAGAAGCTCCCTGGAGATATATTCAAAAGAGAAATCCTAATACTCTCATTGAGTATGAAGTTTGATCAATACAAATTCAATCAGAGGAGTTCATGCTAAAGGAAAAGATGGTTTCAGGGCAGAAGAACACTAAATTCAAGGTGATGTGGCTGAGGAACATCAATGCAGTAAGGTAACATCCCAGAGATTGTGCAGGACTGGTGACCACGGAGATTGTGCAGGACTGATGTGGCTCATCCAGGGACTCAGGCTCACCAGACTCCACTGCAGGTATTTGGAAGATGCTCTATTAGCTTGAGATCATTTAAATATTTCAACACTGCAGTAAATTTCCTCTTATTTTAATTCCTTGCTGATCAAACACTTATGATTACCACCTTCTAACTTTCCTTGCTACTGAGAAGAATTTAGCTCCAGTTTGGTGAGACTTGTCCACCACCTTGTGTGACTTTACTTACGACAAGTCCTTCACTGAGAGACAGGATTACTACCCCATGTAGTTTTGTTCTTTTCTCTATATTTGCTTATTTAAAAATCATTTCCATAGGAGAATTTGGAAATAAAGGGAGGAGCTGTTGAATCACTTTGGCATCTCTCAGCTATAGACCATCAGGTCCAAGCAGAAGGCTCTTCCTTTCTTCTGCTATAAATACATCCAGCAGTCCTCTTGTGACTGTCCATGGCAAGAAATAAATTTTCAAGGAATGGAAATCCATCCAGGCTGTGTTAGAAATATTCAGATCTCTGTTAGAAAATGGCCATCAGACCTCAGGACTTGTCACGTGTTAACTAACAAACAACTGCAAATGGCAGTGGTTTAAACAATCATCAGATTGCTTATGTGTCTATGGCTTTGGTGAGGTTTGACTGGTCCAAGCCAGGCTCAACCAGACAGCTCTGCTTCCAGGTATGGTGACTGCGGTGACAATTCCTCATGACCACATGTTAGTAGGTTGTGCTCGCTGGGATCCAGTCACCTTTCTTACTCCTTCAACCAGCAGACAAGCCAGGGCAAGTTCTCTCATGGCTTCTGCAAGGCACAAGAGGGCTAGTGGAAATATTCAAAGCTGCTTTAAACCTTGACTGTACTCAGGGTTGGCTCACTGTCAGCTCTTCCTCATTCTAACGGTCAAAGCCAGTGGAGGAGCCAAATGCAATATCAAGGGAAAGGGAAACATTCCCTGCTCATTTAGTAGGAAGAATTGGAAAATGGCGTGCCAGTGGGCTTGGATGGAGAGGAAGGTAGTGAGTCAGGGCCAATAGTGAATGGACCACATGTGGCCATCGCACAGCTGCAGAAACCCAGGGCTCTGCAGCAGCAGTAGCAGTTTTGCAACCTTGATTTCAGTATCCTGTTTATCTTGACTCTTGCGCAAATTTGCATATTTTCTTTTTCTCTTTCAAATTTTCAAAAGGAAGAATTTGACTGGATCAGCCTGGATTATCATGGCTTCTTCTAGAGCTGGGAGGGAGTTCCCTGGTTCGACCTGGGTGGGGCACATCCTCCTGTGAGAGCAGGTAAGCAGAGACAATGGTCCTGCTCGGACCCCACATGGATTTCATTAGGTTGCCATCATCTTAAATTGCCATTCTCTAGGTTTCTAGTTGTTTTTTTTTTAATTTTCTTTCTTTTTTTTTAAGATTTATTTATTTTTATATAAGAACCAGGGTACAGGCCAGATGTATGGGAGGGTAAAAGGATTCACCAGAGACAGAGCCGGGAACAGAACAGGCAGACTGATGAAATACACTGCTGAGGGGAGCAGCAGGTGAGACAGGAGAGGTCTGCTTCGCCATGTGGGTTGCTCCCTGGCCGGCCGGGGATCGAACTCATGCTGCAGAGGCTGCGGACAGCTTCACAGTGTGGTGCTCAACCACCTGTGCCACCAGGAAGGCCCTTTTTTTTTTTTAAATTTTCTAAGGAGCAACTTCCCCGTGAGATACACACATCTTCTTTCCCAAGGTTTTTTAAAAGATTTATTTATTTATTTTTTTAGTTTTTTAAAAGATTTATTTTATTTATACAAGAGCTGGGGTACAGGCCAGATGTGCAGGAGGGTGAGAGGATTCACCAGAGACACAGCGGGAAACAGAACCAGCCAACTGACGAAATACACTGCTGAGGGGAGCAGTGGGAGAAAGAGGAGAGGTCTGCTGCACCATGTGGGTATCTCCTAGGCCAGCCGGGAATCGAACCCGTGCTGCAGAGGTTGCGAACAGCTTCAAAACACTGTGCTCAACCTGCGGCACCTCCAGAGAGGCCCCCAAGATTTTTATACCAACAAAAGTTGGTTCATTTTGCTGTTACACAGTTACCCATGGATCACCTGCCCATGGTCAGAAAATCACCTTGTCTTCATCTTGACAATGTCTTAATACTCTTCATAAATGAATGAATTATGTCTCTAGTATGTGCATTCCTGACCCCAGACACAGATCAGACTGACTTCAACTCACTGCTTACCTCATTAGTGGCTACCTCTGATCTTGCAGAGGAAAGAGTAGCAGAGTTTGGATGGCTCAGCACAGCTTCCATCCCCTTCTAGAGATACAACCAGAAACAAATAGCTTGTTAGGTAGTAGACCCATCTTTTCTCACATCATTTCTTTGAAGGAGCAAATTTTTTCATCTTAAACTTCCACATTACTTAGAGGAAGCCTATAATTCAAAAGGAAAATGAGGTCAAAATAAAAAATAAAGAAGAATTTTCCCCCTCAATACAGTGTTTCTGCTGTTGTTCAAATGTAAAATCACTCACAAAATACAGAGAATATTTGAATGGAGGGATGGAGGGTGGAAATTATCTATCAAATAAGTCGGCAGAATACATTTCAATCTATTGTCATTATCTTGAAGGAAATGGTACCATTTTAGTTGACAATTTATAGAAAGAGCAATGAGATGCAGGTCCTATTTAAGGCATGATTTTACTTATGGGAAGACACCCGGAACACTGCAGAGGAACCCTAAATGTGAGCTTCCCTCTGCCTGAGCCAATTATGGAAAACACAGACATAACCTAATGTCTAAGCACTATGGACATGATATATTGTTATTTTGTTCAAGATCCCTGAGGCAAAAGAAAAATCAAAATAATTTTTACAATAGCACCTGTTTGAAAATAAGCAATTTATTCCACCCTTATAAAATATTTATGGATTTCAAATGGATGTCCTTGAATAAGGCCATTTCATTTCTGTTCTCCACTGAGGATAGGTTAGTTAGAGAAAAGTCTAGACCTATTTCCTGATAATTTAATACATTTCCGAACCTTTTGTGAAAAAGCAGCCAGCCAATAACTTTATTTACTAAACTTCATTCTTAATGATTATGACTTAGTAGTTGTACAAGCAACAGCTCATGCATCATTTCACCCTATTGAATTGAGAGGAATCACTTCCATGCAATAAAATAATTTGATTTCCATCGAGAAAATGTATTTCAAAAAAAAACCCCAAGAGATTGAAGGAAACTATTACTTTTTATTACCCATATCATAATGTTCATCTTAATTACTGCTAAAGCAGGTTCACAGATGTAGTCTAATTGAATGTATAACTTTTTAATTGAAAAGGGGAAAAAGTATGAGGTTTGAGTTCTAACAACAGGGTGGGATTCAAATTAAATCCGTTCCTTTCACAAAGCTTCCTTGGAATAATTTAGGTTTTGAAAAATGCTCTAATTGTTAGGTATCAATATTATACAAATAAAGAATTTTTGAACTTGGAAAAATGAGTCAGCATTGTATTGTCTATTACAACCAGGCTTAAAGCCAGGTCAACATAATAGAACATTGCAAGTAATATGGCAAACCAGTTGAGAGTCCTCTCAACACTACTTCTGATACCCTGACTTATTTCCAGGCAAAGTATTTCACATTTGACATAAAGAATTAAAAGATGGAGTCCCCACTTAACTTACTTGGATAGTCCAATGTCCATTCTGTCTTTGTCCAGGCTTCACCCTCGATCAAGTCTTGATCAGAAGACTCTGGCTAAAGAGTAAGTTTCTATGACCCAATGACAAAGATGAACACAATCGCCCATTGAAATTCTGCTTCCTGGCAAGAAGAGGCATCAGAGGGAGAACTCAGCTGTACCCTCTCACTTTTATCCTAAAAAAAAAAAAAAAAATAGTACAGATTCCTAGGAGTTAGTTCAAATTGATTCTGAAGAAATGGGAATCTAATTAAGGTCTCTGGATCTTTCCTTCTGTCCCTTATAACTCAGAGTCTTAACCTCTTGTTTACACTGGCAAACAGAAAATAATGATCATCTATTTTTGGTAACCAAAACTTCTAGCATTCTAGAACAGATGGAGGAAAAGAACCTCCTTGTAGTATTACTCACTGTTATTATACCTTCCATGTATAATTGCAAAGTATTTCCTACATCTGTTTTCCTTTTCCATATGAAATTATCTGGTGTTTCCCTGATGCAATACAATGGAACATGCAATGACTTTTAGTGAAAGAACATCTGAGATTCTCTGGAATACAACAAATATATGTGTTGATGATAAAATGTTTTTGGTTTAGTTTCATGTTATCTGGATGTGCATATGGACATGGAACTTTTTTCAGACATCCCATTTTGCCAAAACATCAATTAGCCTGACTCATCAAATCCTGTCTTTATATTCCATATCTTGTATTAGACAAGTTTCTATTTACGCACCAGAAAATACCACTCGAACGTCCTCTGAAAAGTCTTTGACTACGTAGACGGTAATCACATGCTTAGACAGCCAAGGAAGCCTTTCATGACTATTTTTAATATATCTATAACCACTTCAGATGTCCTTTTGGAAGCCAGCTGCAGAATCAATGTATGCAAAATGGCATCGTTCAGCGATGGCCATGTATCAGCTCCCATTCATTTCTTAAAGGCCAGGTTCTCCACTGGCACCCAGGCGGAAGGCATAATATGACTTTAAGGGTGTCAGTTATAATTCAAGTATGATTGTATTAGCATAAAGGAACATAAGCTGCTTTTTCTGAATGCAAACACAGTTCCTACACCAAGGATGTAAATTAGTATTACAATGAAAGCCGCCGAAGGACAGAAGTTGGACGTGTTCTCTTCTCTGAGCAGCAGGAGACTGTTCAGGTCCTGCTGTTTTGAAAACCTTTCTCCCCCCATGCAGGCTGCCCTGCTAAGAGAAATCCATTTGAATATTTTGGCAATCACAGAGTCCCCCACATAAATTATGGATACAGAAATGCAGAAGACAGTCTAACAAATGGAACACGGTGGAATCTGTTTTTCTGCCGCCATATGGTGTCGACAGAATGCCACTTTGTTTCTCTGGGAAACAGCTCATCATTAAAAAATAAATAGCATCTTTTCTGTGGGGAGAGAACCCAGTCATTATTTTGAAAAATAACAAACAGGAAACTCTGTCCTTTCATTTTACAATCTTACCCCCCCCCTTAGATTATTATTATTGCTGTACACAGACTTTTTTTTTTTTCAGGAAAACTCAGAATGGTTTGTACCTGGTTGGTGCACAGGAACTCCACAGCATGTTTTCCTAGATTCGAGGAGCTAAGTCCAAGCATGACATCATCCGTGAAAAATCAGGGCATTTCATGATGCAGCTTCCTTCCTCTGGAAAAACTATTATTTCCACCTCAAATAGGGATTGCAGTTATACTTTGATTTCACACTTAGAAATACACTGCATATAAACCATCCTGGTTTATGAAAAGTTAAACAATTTCCAAATTGAATTCAGATGACTGTATTATTTGTGGAATAAAGTTGTTACTGGAATTCATCCTGTAATGGACGTGGTAACTTACTGTTTCACAGGCCCAGGAATGTTGGAGCACATTCCATAATTAAGGGCAACGTGTGTCCATCCAAGCCTTTCTTCTTCCTACTATCCTTCTCTGAGGTTGTCCTCATTTGCCCACAATCATCCTTCCTTAGAAGCAGCTATGTCATCCTTTTACAAATCAGGCTGCTGAAATTTTTATCCGGAATGCTATTTGTAAACAAATCACAGTATTTTCAAAACAGTGTAATTCCCCAAGTGTTTTCTGAAACATTATTGTATTTGATGTTCAAATAGCACTAAGATAGGGGCAGGAAAGGTTATCATTTATTCTGTGCAAACAAAGAAATGGAAAGAGGGCATAAAATAAGTACCAGAGGTTAGTATTGGGGTTGGACCCCGTCTTCTGACTCCCCGAGAGACTTCGCCCCACAGTGCTGTGAGGCGGGGGACAGGAGATGACCCTGGTTGCTTGGTGCTTCTCCATCCTCCCTTCAGTGAGAGTCTCTGACCATGATATGAGATTGGCCTTGTTATTGATCACGCATCACCCACCTGTTTCTTCCCATATTAAGCGAATATTTTAAGATACAAGCGGGAGGTTAAATACCACAGAGCAAAAGAAAAGCACACATTGGTAAAGGTTACCTTGTGTTTCAAATGCAAATCTTTAAGAATCTGAAACCAGAATGATCTATTGCTATTCCATGAACTCTGTGAAATGAGATTTGGGGTCAGAAGAATTGTTTGAACTGATAAGTTTCTTTTCATGATAGCATTTTCGAATAGTGCCCAGAAATAGTATTAAAATATACTGTCCTGTTGGAACAAAGACTAAAATTTTCACCAACAAACAGGTAAATAAGAAGAGCAGATAATTGGGTCCTTCTGTAGACCAGAAATTAAGAGCAGAAGAGGTGCTTGTCCTCTTCTCTCCACACTGTCTGTCAACACTAAATTTTGTTCGGCAATAGAAGGTTGAATCTCAGCCAAATTGAAAGAGTCCTCACAGTTGCATCTGATTGAATTCATTTCTATCACTTCTAAAGAAAGCTCATTCAAAAATATGACTGATCTCAGGGTGCATATGTTATTGTTTCTTTTATTCAACTCTTCCAAGCTTTGTCCTTTAATATTCTCTCAACTCCTATCTGGGATGGGGGTTTTGCAAATTAAGAAGCAGGAAAATATTTTATATCAGCCAAGTTCCAAGGCATATGTTTTATTCCTTGTTACTGGAAACACTGTCCTTAAGACATTACATACACCTGGCATATAATTCTACAATATTGCTGACAGTTTGTCAATAGTGGCTGCTGATGGGTCTGTGGCATCCCATGCATCAAGCCAACATGCCATAATGTGGAACAAACACCAAAAGTAAAGATTATAGAAGGGGGGGGTAGCAAATCTTTTGTCCAGCTCAGTACTGTTTTATGGTTGTCCATTATCAATTGTATAGCATAGTTTACACGTGTCATTTGTACAATAACCACACAGATAGGGGTGAGAGGATGAGTATAGCTTTGGATGTTTTATCTGATCAAGAGAGAGGAAAGGGTATGTTCTGTGTTATTATTAAATGAAAGCTAGTCACCAATCACCTGCACCAATTATCAGATCACATGGTTTTGAGTTTCAGCTATAGAGGGAAAGAGCTGGGGGGGGGCGGAATATGGGGATTGTGGTCTGGGATGAAGTCAGATTGTATTATTTAAGGTCATTCCTTATGAAAAAAAAAAAAGAACTGAAGTTACTATCAGTATCAATGATTAAAATTAAATAAAATTAAAATTCAGGTTTTCAATCATAGTAGCTACATTTCATGTAGCAATGGCCACGTGTGCCTAGTGGCCACTGGTTGATGAGGACAGGTATGGACTATTTCCATTACAGGATATTTTATGGGCCAGCAGCTTACAGTGAGAAAACATTGCCACCTAAGATTTCATTCATTCAATATCTCTCTTTACTTACTGTGCTTTTCAAGGGGAGCAGCATGCTGAAGAGAGAGATTTAAATCTGACTCCCCTCCTAGTGCTTGGTCTTGGTTTTTTGCTTAGTGAAAAAGAGGCCACTGTGGCTGAGATTGTATGGAATTGTTCTATAAGAAACAAGCCTATGGTATTATCTAGCTGTTAAGTGCTCAGTAAGTGGTTTAATTATACTAATAGTCATGCTCACTGATTGTGTCCATAAATTTAGTCCTGTGTAGCAACTGTGGAATCATCTTTCCTCACATGTCAGGGGAGGGTTTCTCCATTAATATTTGACTTGCTAACAACAATAGGTACCGTAAACATATATGTTTATTCATTATTTAATATGAGCCAGGTTCAAATGTCTAGATCCAAGTTCTCCTTTGCTATATATTTCCCAGTGACTTGTGTGCCTTTGGAGTAGCTACTGCACCTCGCTTGGTCTCATTTTCTTAATATGTAAACTGGGGATGATAATAGTCCTTGGGAGAAATAAATTAATGCTGCAGCCAAGGTGCTTACAACAGTAGCCAGTGGATGCTAAGAACTCATTAAATGTAAGCTGCTTTTATTACTATTTTCCAGGCACTTTGATAAATATATCTCTTTGTTGATTTTTTAACAACCCTATTAAAATATATGATATATGTAATTGTTCTATATGTACTTTATCTATATGCAATTATTTCATTCAACCAGTAGCACCCACTAATGAGTATGGCTTTCAAAGGAAGCATCATGCAGGTAAGAGATTTAGGTCTGACTTCCTTCTTAAGGCTTGCTCTTAATTTCCTGATATACGTATGTTATTATTAGCTACATTTAACAATGAGAAAACTGAGCATGAAAAGCTTGAGGAGCTTCACCAATTTAACACTGGAGAAAAGATATAGTGAAAGGATTTGAACCAAGTACGGAGTTAGAGGTTGAGCCTGAGTAAGTGACCTCAATCACAGTACCAAACTTGTGGGTCATTATGGGAATTTTATGAGATAATGCAGGTAAAGCATTTGGCACATATATCTACAGTGATTACATTATTAATTCGTTAAGGCTCATTAAGTAGTGTTTTTCAATTTGATAGTAATTTTAGTGTTTTGTAGTGAGGGGGTGGTTATAGTGTGATGAGTGAAAGTCGTAGCTGATGTTTAATATTACAGTGCATTTAGAGCTTTGTAATAACTCATGTTTTATGACTGATGTGCCGTTCCTTCTCTCCAAGCTCATTGGGCAACAATAACAACAAGACATTCTATTCAAACAAACCATAAGTAAGTGCTGCATCTGGGGCACTGACAGTATACTTCCTTTGAAACCATGAACAGTCCTTCACAGAAGTGTCTCCAGTGGAATGAATATAAGGATTGTGTGCAGGGAGCTGTTCTCAGAAGTGGAACCGAAATAGATCTGTGAATGTCAAGAACTGTCCCCAGCCATGGTGTGGAAACTCCCCGCTGATCTGGTGTGGAGCCACCTCAAAGGCGACGCTCCGTAGACCACGATTTTCCAGTAGGTTGTTGCAGCCCGAAGCAGCCCATGTGTCTAAACATAGAGAAACCTAAGTCATTTTGGAAGGCATGGTGGGGGAGACAGTATTTTTTATTGCTCTGCTTCAGAAATGTGTTAAACTATAACTCTGGATATTTAAGCTATTTCTGCATCAAATAACACCTGACCTTTGATAAGGCAAACTCTTTAGGAACAAAACTCAAATAAAAGAAGCTTAGTCTTAGTCACTGAGGAAATAAAAAAGCCAATGATGAAAGACCATTTGGAAATTTGGGTTGAGGCCATCAGATTGTTAAAGAATGAGAAAAGATAAATGGTCTTTTTGTAATATATAACATTTTTCCTATAGCGAGGAGAGTGAATATATCAAATTTCACAATCATTGAAAGCAGTATAGAATGAGATTTAAAAAAAAAAAGCATGCATTTTCTAAAGCATGATAGTGGTTACCTAAAGGCTGAAGAGAGTCATTAAAGCATACTATGATATTATCACGATCTAAAAAAATTTGATTGGTTAAAATGATAGGCCAAAACAAGTTGCCTGAATTTTAACAAAAAAAAAAATCAAAGTTAAGTCGCTCAGGGATCCCAAATTTCAATTTCACAGATTCCCTTGGAAGATATGGCTTAAGAACTCAGGTGGAAAATGAAGCAAAGGCTTTAGCTGCCCATAAGTCTACTATGCAATGTTGCAAGACTAAATTTGATGTAATCTTCAGCAGTGTTAAAAGAGGCAAACTGTCCAGGTCAAGGGAGGTGACAGAATATTTCTGTGCTGGAGGAGACAGAATCTAGAGTTCAGGCAACTAACACACAGACAGTAGAAAATATTCAGATGATGAGAAGGTGCTTGGCTCCAAAAGAAGTTTTGTGAGAAAAATGAGGAAACCTGGGACATCTGAGCAAGAAGTTATGTGAGTAAATTAACTGTGCAAGAGCTGCCTGAAAGCAAGAAAAGATCTAGCCACTCAATAACAATCATGATCAGTATGGCATTTTTTATGATTGCATTCTATCTCCCTGAAATTGTACAACCCACCTGAATTTGACTTACTTTGGGGTCGCTTTTTTTTTTTCACCTAGTGTCACTTATAGTTAGTTTCTAAAAGCCTCCTGTGAGCCCCCCGGGCCAGGGATCCTGTCTTGTTTAGCTCTCTCTAGGTCCCACAGCAAATGGGACTAACTCCAGGAGGTCCTCAGTGACAATTTATTGATTTCCTCCAACATGTCACTTTTTTTTTGCTATTAGGTTAAACACTGTTCACAATCTGGAGGAGACGTCCTGCTTCAGCTTAGCTGCTCCTCCTGATCATCCATATGGGCCATCAAGATGTGTTATCATTAGCAGCCTCTTAAAGGCTTAATTGGAGAAGTTAGGCATTTGGTATCAGGGGGCATAGAATTCAATTGACTTTTGATATTCCAGTATCTACCTTTCAAAATCCAAAAAAGGAAATAAAAAGCCTTCAGTGGAGCAAAAGCTATAACTTAATTGGTAACACCTGCAGAGAGCAGGTGATCGTAGCAGTATGAGGAAGATAAGGGGTATCGCCAGTCTCTTTCTGTTGGCATTCCCTATACACACGTTCCTACTGAGCAGCATGCCTCTAACCGTGGGAGTCAGACCTGTTCAGGAGAAGGGAAAATATCAAGTAGAAAAGGATATTCTAATATTAACAGCACTTTCAGAAATGCAGTTGAAATTCTTAATAAAAACTACTTCATCTCTTTCCTTTCTTCCCATCACAATTTAAGTTATTGAGGGTAAAAATTCAAATGAACATATCTTACCAAAATATTTATTCAAATAGGAATGTTAGTGATTTTCAGATGCTTGCCGGCAGAGTGGAAACAGGAAGATAAACGACTCCCTCACCCTGTTCGGGAGTTATTGTTATCTTGCAGCCTGTGATGCTCCCTCATTATCTAGGGGTACACATATCCAGTCAGTGCATAATTTGGGAACCAAAAGTAAAATGGTAAAACATTTCTCAAGATGCTTTCACCATTTTACCATTTTTTAAAAAGAATTTAAATGCAAGAAAATAAGTATTATTCACACTGGCTCTTCACAAGCATTAAAATTCCAAGCACAAAACTACATGCATGATACCCACACTCTGGAAAGAGCAGGCTGCAATCCCAGTAACTCCTGGGCCTTCTGGAGCAACGGTCCTGCTGCCAGAGCTCAGTCACCACATTTTACAGATGGTCAAACTGAGGTCCTAGGAGGGGCGACAGCCATAACGTCTCTCAGACCCACCTGCAACCATTGTGCACTGAACGTCTTCTAGTCTTCTCAGCGATGAGCAAAATAATCACCTGTGCTGTTTGCTTCCATTTTCATCAGTCAGCCAATCAAGTCTGAAATGAGTGCTTGCTTAATTATGCTCTCAGCCTTGTGCTCAGCTCTGTAGTAAAGAACCAAGATTGCAGTTTCGCCCTCTAGGATACCTGAGGCACACCGGAAACAATTAGAGAACAGTACAGACAAGATGCAATTAAGTGAGAAAACCTTCAGCAGAGTGATGATGCGTGCTTTGAAGGGCTCAAAGGTGTGGCTTCAGCACCCGGAGAAACCCCTGAAGAGAGGGTCCTTTCTCTCCCCACTTCATTTCGCCCTCTCTGCCTCTTCCTCGCCGCATCATGTAGGGCCAGCAGAGACGCCAGGTTGTCTCCGTGTAGCCCACGTTCCACAGCTACTCCCATCAGTGCTTGTTCTTTTCCATTCACTATCTGACTCCGCCTTGATAGATACTCTGGCTAAAACCTCAAATCCCTTTCCTTTGTCCCATTTCTTACTCCCCCCATTGATGGTATTAACAGCCTCTCTCAGGTGATTTCCTCAGCTCCTCTCCCCTCGCCAGCCATGTCCTTCTGCCTTCCACCAGAGTCCATCTTCTGGAACTGGGGCAGGCATGCTTTTGGCCTCTCCTGAACTAGTCTGTGGGGGTCTCCAGAGGACCCCTGGGTCTTTAGTAATTGCAGGTGTTTAGGAATGAAAGAATAATTTAATTCCTGAGGATGGTCTCAAGGAGGTGATATGACAAGTGTCTCCGGTATTGCTACATACGGCACTGTAAGAGGAGGTCCAAATCCTCCCAAGAGAGTGTGCTTATTTGAGTACATCCAGGGAACTAGGAACTTTTTCTAGCTTCACTCTTGAATAAAAAAGTAATTTATTTTGCTCACTCAAAACGTATTTTCCCCCTCCACACTTCTCTTTAGGGCATGCATCGCCAATGGCCCTCATACCATCCTCATTATTAGAGTCCCTGAGTGTGACACTGCTACAAAAGAGAATTCTACACAGGTGGAGGGGGGATAATTATTTAAAGCTGACATCCTTTTATACCTTTATTTTTTTCTAAATGCCTATGTCACACTAATTCAATTTATCATGTCCATTTTTCTCCAACAGAAGACACAGATCTGAAGTAAATGAATATGCTCTAGATAACATGGAAGGCAATGCAAATATGTAGTCAAACTTAGACCATTCCAAGACTAATATAACCAGAGATATAAAATTTTAATTCAAAAGTTAACGATTCATATATCACTTGTTATCTTCACCTGTCAACACTTCTGACAGCCTATTTTAATATTTGGTATTTTTTCATACTTTATCTTGTAAAAAGAATTTTATTCCTTTCTCACTGTATTTCTCAACATGAAAAAAAAAAAAAGGTTGGACTAGAGTTTTAAATTTTTGGCAGGGTGGATGGTAACAATGGTTTCTAATGATAAAAAAAAAGTTCACAGTCTCCTAGGAAAGGACTGACTTCTCTTCCGGCAAAGCAGCAAATAATTATCACAGTCAAATTTAAATTCACCTTAATTGATCAATAACAATTTCTTATTGGCAATCATGATTCTGAATGCCGGCTAATTGCTGACAGCCCATGTATCTGAAAATCAGCCAGTGGCTATCAATGATTTTCAAGTAATCATGTTTTCACAACTGAAGGTCAGCCAATCTCTAACCATTTTGCTTTTGAAATTCTACTGGCCCTTGAACTCCACAATCCCTGAATCCCAATACCAAGTCAGGCCTCTGGTTTGTTCGGTAGCTATTATATGTTTATAAGTAGATTTCCAATAAGAAAACCATATACATACTTGTATATGTTGATGTCCTCTTTCTGGAAAAAAAAAATTAATGCTGCATGTAGTCTGTCTTTACCTAAGCTTGTCTGTGTAAAAAGGTACAAATATTTGCTGATGACCCCATATAACAGAGACTTATGTACAGAAGGTTAGCCTGACCTCTGTAAGGCTTATTGTGTCCAGAGAGAGCTCGTTATCATTTTGTAAATGAGAATCTGGTCCCCTGACACATTCTGGTGTGCTACGATAAATATCATGACTCTCCGCGATCCTTTAGATGCTTTGAGCAAGCTTGCCTGCCATCTGCTGTGAGCCTGCCACATGGCCTCCCCAGTTTCCCTGGTTCTATCTCTTCTGTTCATGTTCTTCACCCAAATACATGCTATTCTGTCCCCTTCATGTCTACATGCCCAGACGCTCTCTCTCCATAACCCTTCTTCAACTCCATAACCAACAGGAAGTTATCAGGTCATGAGATCGTTTCACCCTCCTCTGAGCTCACTGTTCCAGTCAAAGCTTTTATTGATTAATTTTCCAAAAATATTAAGCATTACCTTGTTAGGAACATTCAGACATTTGGTAATCCCTACCTGTTGCCTTTCTTGCCATCCCTTCCTTGAGTGCAAAGAATATGCCTTTCCCATTGCAGAGGCTGAGTACATGCGAAGTGGACAAAGAGCAAGGGAGGGGGTCACAAACACCCCAAAGAAGTAACCAACTAGCGGCTCAGTTGTGAGTATCTGATCTGGTCTGGTTTAATGTGTGCTCCAAATTTCCCTTAAACAATTTTCAAAATGATTCATCCGCAATGGATGAATCATGAGCTCTATGAGAAATAGAAGTTGAAGCAGTGCAATTGTTAGGGGAAAAGTACGTTGTAGGGTAAGGAAAAATGTCAGGCTTTTCTGCCCTCCTGCCCTCAGGATAGATGATGGATCCTTGCGGTCCTGAATGCATGCCTGATGGCGGGCACCTGGAGTAGGGTGTGGGCAGAGGTATATGGGATTCACCTGGGCTGAGACTGGGCTTTTAAGGGCGGCGTCACGGGGATGCCAGCAGGAGAAGCCAAAAGAGAAGCTAAGAAAGAAGCAGCGGAAGCCGAGAGAGAAGCAAGAGAAGCAAGAGAAGCAGAAGCAGAGATCACCGGAGAGCCCAGATAGAGGGAGGACTTGCTAGGGGCTGGGAGGCCTGCCAGCTTCCCGGCCCCCCAGCACCCCTGCCTGCTGTGTACCAGGTAAATCCCAATAAAAGACCTGCAAAAACCACTGAGGACTCTAACTCCTCCTTTACCCGGTCTGCATGGGATCAGAAAACCTGCCCTGTGTCCATTCTTGACCTTACATATGTCCTGAGCTAAATCCATACAGGCTTTGTGGACTCCACCCCCACTCCAGACCAAAGCCATCAAGACACTGGGAAAGACAAATCCCATCATCACCAAAAGGGTTGCTGAGACCTGAGGGTGGAGTTAAGCAGCCAGGTTTGGTATAAAACCAGACACATGGGCCTTGGGGGGGGGGGGTCTCTTGGCTTCACGGCTCCTGGCTCATGGCCAGCTCTCAGAGTGTCATTGGGATTCCAGGTCGGTAGAACGGGTAGGAAGCATTTAAGACATCATCTCCCTCTTTTCTCCCTGAGTTGTACATTTCCTCACTTCCCCTTCCCTTGTAAATAAACCTTTTATTAACCTTTTGTGTGTGCCTGCAGTGGAATATTAATAAGTCCCTTTTAGCATGGGTGAGGACCCACAGCCAGGCAACCCGTTTTATATCAGGGCTGTCCTGTAACAGTTGGGTGCCCAGCGTGCTTTCCAAGTTACACCCATGGTCTGTAACACAATCATAGAATGCATGGAATAAGTTTTTTAAATCGCCAGTAATTGGTAATTATCAATCATTTTTAAAACTATCCCTTTAGCTCCTACACTGCCAGAACTGTGTGCCTAAATATCCCAAAGGATGCCATGTATCCCTGGGATCATCATGCTTTCAATCTCCCAGAAGCATGAAAGAGGCTTCATGGAGGTTCGTTAAGTTGACCAGCTGTCGCCAGCACCAGACAAGGCAGGTAATGCCACTGGATCATTTGTCCTTTCAGTCTGGAAGGCAAAAGATCGTGGCATTTCTTCATGACCCCTGCCATGCATATGTTAAACTGGAATTTTTATTAATATGCACACTACCTGCCATTCCTTAAGAAATAGAACCTGGTTCCAGAGAATAAGAAGACAAATCTGGATAAGTGGACCTGTGTCCTCAAGGTGCACGGATTTACTGGTTTCTCAGTCTCACTGTTATGTGGCATTTGTGCCAGGGGCTCCTCCTTGTACAAGCCCTGCCCAGGGCCCAGGCCAGTGCGGCTCCAGGGCTCCCGGAAGGTGTCCTCGCTTGGCCCCATCTGGCACCTTGTCGCCCACCTCCTCCTCCGTGGAGGTGTCTCCTGAGACGGGATTCTATTCCTTCTCCTCTCCACCTGTCTTCTCTGAGAGCTCATCTGCTTGCAGCACTTCCTCTCTCACCAGGATGTAAATGACTCCCAAATCTATTTCTCTACTTTGCATGTCTATCTCTCTACATCACAGGGTACTTACTGCATGCTGTTGGCAGGCAATCATTACTCAGTAAATACTCGCTGCCTGATTGTAGGATAAGATGGAAGTAATCTTCTTTCAGGTAAATGTATAAAGGGCTTTTCTGGGTCAAGATGGCCTTGCCCTTCCTAAATTCAAAACTAGAGAGAAAAAGGAGGAAATTACTATAGGGAAACTCCTCAGCGGAAAGGACTGTATCAGTGTGGTTCAGCGTCTGCTGTCTTATCTGCCCAGCACTGCCTTCCTGTCCTGGCATCGCCCCCTCGCCCTCCATCTACATCCACAAGAGTCATGTTACCTTGAGGTCCTCCCTCTAATGCCCAGTGGGCATCTGACCCAGACCATGCCAGTGACTCCCTTCCAGGGATTTTGTAATGTGCAACTGATGGGCACTCTCTCTGCTTGTGTCAGAATGGAAATGCTCACCTCTTGCGATGCTTTCCATCATCAGGTCACTAACTCAACAAATATTTGCTAAGTCACCATTATCTAGGCACCACACATTGAAGAACCAGAGGGATATCTTCCCCTGCTAGTCAAATAAGTCAGATGATAAATAAATATGCAGTAATATCTAGCATACCAGGCACGATAAGCTAGAAACCCACTGACAAGAAATCACGATGTCAGGCCTCCCCGGAGGCGCAGCGGGTTGAGCACAGTCCTGTGAAGCTGTCTGCAGCCTCTGCAGTGCGGGTTTGATTCCTGGCCGGCCAGGGAGAAACCCACAGGGCGCCGCAGACCTCTCCTGTTGCGCCGCTGCTCCCTCAGCAGTGTATTTCAGTCGTCTGCCTGTTCTGCTCCCCACTCTGTCTCTGGTGAATCCTCTCACCCTCCTGCACCTTTTGCCTGTACCCCAGCTATTGTATAAATATAAAAAACATTTAAAAAAAAAAAGAAATCATGATGTCTATACTCAGACTAGGAAGGGAGGGAAACAAGTTCATCTCAACACAAGCCTGTTTCCCATTCTCATTTCTATGGTTTTCAAACATGAAAACAACAGCGGTCAGAGGAATGACAGGATTCAAGGAGCTCAGCATTGTGACCAGTCAGCCAGCGTCTCAGTCCATCTGATCTGTGACCTGCCCTTTGAAATCAGTGCTAAACAGCAGCCTGGCTTTATAGATGAAGAGACTGACTCATAGAGAAGTCATGCGGCCAGTGTCACAGGGCGATGGCCAAACCTGTAGGTCTGCTAATCCTAAGCGGCCTGTTCGGCCACCATTTTGTTACCTACAGTTCTAAATCCTGAGCAAAGTCAGAAGTTCAGGTCAGTTAGGTACATGAGCCCAACCCTGCAAGGTGCCTTTCAAATCAATCAAGAGCACAAAGCTGGATCCTGCTGGGAAGGCTTTGCATCATGAGGTATGACCAGGAACGCCCGGCTGAGGACCGATGTATATCTAACAAGGGAACCCAGAAGCTGATCGGTGGAAAGCCTTGTGGATAAGATTGAAACCAAGGCTGGGAACTAGAGCTGATCTCAATTACAACACCGAGTCATCAAACAGATGAGAAGTGTCTGGAGGGCAGACTCACAACCCCTGAAACTCTAGATGACGGAGCACCTTTTCTAGTTCCACCCCGCCCTTTTCTCTTTGTCCTCCTTCCTCTCAACAGATGCTGTATAATTCTATCAATAAAGAGGCCAGGATCTTGCTGTTCAGCTGCTTCCTGTATTAGGTAGCCTGCTCCACGACGCCCGTTTCGTTATCAGTGTGGTGTTGCCCAATGCAACACAAACCAGCTTTCAAACCCAGGCTGCCACACACTGGAACCTTTGCTTTTATTGTCACCGCTCCACACCACTCTTGAGCATCTTCTCATCCAGAAACTGAGTCCAGAAGGCGCATCTTAACTCAAGGACCTTGTGGCCAAGCAGAGGAAGCAAACCCATCAGGGGACAAGTATGATACAGTGACTGTCTTTATGTTGCCGACCATGGGTCTTGCTACCCTATGGCACGGAAGCCAAAAGACCACGCACCAACTTTTCATAAAAGAGCCAGCTTAAGGGAATGTCACCTGGCAGAAGACTGGAGGTAAGGCCCTCAAGTCTGTCTCCCTGCAGATGGGGCGTTGGACAGTATGAGATTGAAGGACAAACATAGAAAATGCACGTTGGTAGTCTGAGTGGCTGCTTCCTGCTAAATCATGGTGCAACTGGAATTTGGACCCAGGTCTGTAATAGACTGAACCCCCCTGCTTCTGAATGTTGTCCACTCACCAGGAGTCAGGTACCTTAATTCCACCTTCCAATGCTATTTTTGTTGTAGACCATGAGATGTCATCTTGAGGGCAGTGAACACTCCTCTGGGCCTGAGCTCTGAAACACAACTTGTCAACTTATGAAAAATTGATTTTTTCTTCTGTAAAATGGGTAGGGGTATTCTTGCCCCATCATTGCCAGTCCACCCTGTTGTTCTTGCAAGATAAGCAGAAACAGCAAGTGAACATCATGATTGTAAGTGCACACAGAAAATCCTGTATGAGTAGAGCAAAATGTATGTGGGCTGGTGGGCTCAGCTCCACTAAACCTTCTGGAATCACCTAAAGGTCAAGTCCACCTGCTTCCAGGCTCAGTAACCTGACGTGGCACCCGCTCCCTCTCCATCAGGCCATGCAGACAAGAAGGCCCCTCAGGGTCAAATGCAGAAAACACAGTCATGTCTGCTCCATCCCTTGAACAAGCTGCCCTTGGTGTTTGCAGAAAGCACACGAGATGAGGCGGCATGGGTCCTGTCCAGCACCTCCTGACATCACTCCCCCTTACAACTGAACTCAGAAGGGGAACGTGGGCCTGTCCTTTGCACTGCTCCCCACAAATGCACCAATACCTCCAATGCCAGAAGACTGTCACCCCAAATATGAACTCACCATCAAATAGAAAAGATGCTTTTCTAAAGCTCCATAAATGCAAAATTATATTCCAAACAGCAAGGACTTTTGAAGAGTATGACTTTTTTGTTTTAATGCAATAAATTTCCATTTAATTGGCTGCCAATAATTTAAAGGAAAGGAAAATAGGAGTGTGCAGTTAGCCCCGTTCACTTATATACTCTGTTCTCCCACTATTTGACCCTATTTTCTGGCCTCCCTACCTGAAAATCCCAGGTCAGGAATTCTGTCTCCAAGGACCCAGGGCAGAGTGAACTCTTTCTGGAAGAATCCAAGGCCTGTGGCCTGAGCAGCAGCCCGTAGGGAGAAGGAGGGGGCAGCAAGAGGGGGCTGGGAAACTCAGCAGAAAAGTGGGTGAGGAAGGCGTCTTTAGAGTTCTCTTAGAAGCTAAAGTGCTTGGAAATTGAATGTCAAAGCCTGACCAGGTTTTTCTTCCCTAAGGGCACCTTTTCTCATCTGGAGAAATATTAAGTTCATTTCGACACTGCTCTCCTGGAATTCTCAATTGATATCATTTCAGGGAGCGGTGGCAAAGCCAGGGTAGGTCCCCTCCTCCACCGTGTCTTCCCAGCACCCCACTGACCAGGTAGGCTTCATCTTGCCCTGGTCCCCCACAAAACCCTCAGCCATCAAGGGGCCTCTACCTCCCATTGGGATATCCATCCCTTGTTGGATTACAGAATTCTGATCCTCAAGAAACTGGGCTCCTTCATCCAGGAGCCCCCAGAGTTTGGAAGAGGGGGAAGAGCAGGGGCTTGAAGTCAAACAGAGGTAGTTACAACTCTGGCTCTTGCATCCAACAGGTGAGTGGCTGACTTAGGTTATTTAACTCCTCATGGGTTCCCTTTCCTTTCTAGTACACTAGGAGGGGGAGCAAGACATGTCTAGCCAAGTTGTTCTGATCAGTAAAAGAAAAAGTGAAGCAACTCACAGTTTCAGGATTGCTTGTGCTGGGCTTCTGAGCTCTATGCCTGCTTTGCCTCCTTTAGTCCTTACAGAAGAGGAAAGGAAATCCAGCACTGCATTCCATTTCATAGATGTGGAAACTGAGGTTTGGAGACGTTGAATGCTGAAGGTGCTTAGCCTGAAAGACACACAATACCCATCATAATGACAATGGTTTCAGGTATACTGGCTGTTGCCTGGGAAGTGCTAGATAATGTGCCTGTATTATGTGAGTGTAGTTCTGTTAGGGGGAAAAGGCTGTCCTAAAGCTAATTCCATGCAGGCTTTGTGGACTCCACCCCCACCCCAGGCCAAAGCCAAAGACACTGGGAACTCCACATCCCATCATCACCAAAGGGAGGGTGGCTGGGACCTGAGGGTGGGGTTAAGCAGCCAAGTTGGTATAAAGCCAGACACGTGGGCTTTGGAGGGGTCCCCATTTTGATTCTCCGCCAGCTCGCAGCGTCCGGCCAGCTCGGAGAGTGCCTTTGGGTTTCCAGGTCGCGGATCGGGTAGGACGCATTGAAGACTTTATTTCCCTATTTTCTCCCTGAGTTGTACATTTTCCTTATTTCCTTTTCCCTTGTAAATAAACCTTGTATTAACCTTTTGTGTGTGTCTGTAGTGGAGTGTTAATAAGTCCCTTGTAAGCGCGGGTGAGGACCCACAGCCAAGCAACCCGTTTAATATCGGGGCTGCCCTATAACAGCACCAGGAAGGGCACAGAGCAGGTTTTCTGATCCGAGCAGACCACAAGGGTAAAGGAGAGGCCTGGAGCCCTCAGTGGCTTTCTCAGGCTTTTATTGAGCTTTTACATGTAGTGTAGCAACAAGGTACATGGCAGGCAGAGGGGCGGGGCGGGGCGGGGAGGGGTGGGTAGGGGTTCTGCCAGGAGACCAGCAGGCCTCCAAGCCCTGAGCAAGCCTTCACTCTGGGCTTCTCTCTCCCCTTCTCTCTCTCTCCTACTTCTTTCTCCTGCCTCTGCTTCTCCTGGTGACTATCTGAATACTGGCCCCCATGGCCCACAGAAGTAAACAGCACAACTTACAACAATGTAACAACTGCAGGTGCCCCATCAGGCAGGGCACTCCTAATGGTGGGAGGGCAGAAAAGCCTGAAAACCATTTACCCTACAGTGAGTTATAGTTTTTTAGCTAAAGAAATGTTCCTGATCCTGAGGGGTCTTTGAATGGCTTTCATCAATTAATTCCTTCCAAATACTTGAACGGGACTCAAGCTAGGAACATTCATAGGATCAGGCAATAGGAGAGGCAGCAAGTGCTGGGGGCCAAGCTCTCACCCTGAAAGCAATGCAGGCCCTGGTTTCATGGGGTTGGTTACCAGGACAGGGTAGTGGGGAGCCCCATCCCCACATGTTTTAAGCTGGGCTGCACCATGCACAGAGAGGTTACATGCTTCTTTATCTATCACAGGTTCATTAGCATATTAAGTTTCCACCCAGGGGTGTGTTTTAATATGTAAATGGGTCCTCAGTCATTTAGACTTCAGATCCTCTGCCATCTGTGTCTGCTGAGAATTCAAATTTTAGCTGGTACAACCTGAGTTTGATCCCCCGCCAGGGAGCTAACCCACATATGGTGCAGCAAACCCCTCCTGTCTCACCAGTTGCTCCCGGTAGCAATGTGTTTCAGTAGATCTGCCTATTCTGCTCCCCACTCTGTCTCTGGTGAATCCTCTCACCCCCTGCAACACTGACCTACACCCCAGCTCTTCTATGCAAAAAAAAAAATAAAAATAAAAAAATGTAGCAGCCCTGGAGCCATTGCCTGAATGCAGGAAGTCTCTGCAGGGTGGGCACTTGTGATTGGCTGGCTGGCATTTCATGGAATTCTTATTAGCCTGGAGACTCAACAACTGGAAGGTTAGGCAAGTAATGTCTAGGTCCAAAAGATCTTATAACTTTATTTTACCTGTACTTTGAAAGATGAAGTAACTAGCTGCAGCGGTTCAATCATTATGGCACTGAGTAGAGATGTAAACCTCAGATCTTTGCCTTGCAGTCTTTGAGTTTAACCATCACTGACTCTCTAGAGATGGTAGTTTCACCTCTTAATATGTTTTGTTAAATCAAATTGACACTGTGGGGAGTTTTCCACTCAAACACATTAGCTGTCTTCTAGAGCAAAGTAGATTTCCGGTGCTAGACATAGTGGATTTCATTTCTTAGTTTCTTTATGAAAAGGACCTAAAAGAAAACAGCAAGAGGAAGCTGGGGTGAGAAGCCCAATATCAATTGTTCAGCCCTTAAAATGAAGGCCAGCTCACCCTCCCCATGATGTGGGAACTGAAATCCACAACATGCATTGCAGGCTTCTGAGTTACTAGAATCCCACTGCCATGATTTTGGAAATGGATTCAAAGCACTTCTATAGCAGGTTTTATTGCCAAGACGATGGTAGGAACACAAACAACTCATAAAATGGGTTGAGTATGATCCAACAACTTGATGCAACATCATGTCCTCAAGAGAACAGTAGTGACAAAGACTAGAGCAACGCGCAGGAGAATGCATCCCCTCAGAGGCTAAACAATGAAATGCAATGTTGTGTCAAAAAGCCCAGTAACAACGAGTATCGGGGAGGGTGTGGAGGAAAGTGAGCCTGTACACCATTGGTGGGGATGGAGATTGCCCAGTCCCTGTGCGAAACAATATGGAGTTTCCTCAAAATATTAAAAATAAATCTATCTTAGGCGCCAGCAATTCCACTTCTATGGTTTACTTTTAATACTGTCGGTTCTGAGAGAAAGATGCCACAGGAAACGGGAGGCCTTTAGAAGGGGATGCTCTCCTTTCTCACCGAGGCCTTTCAGATGGGAGCCCCTTGGAAGCTGGTCCCAGGGGAACCTGGAAGGGGCCCCAGGAGGCACGTCCCTCATCCTGAACGCACCTGTGCACAATGGTTGCTGTCCTGCTTTCCCCCCAGCCTCTGTCCCTTTTGCCAGATCCACCCTCCTCTCAGCCTCCCCTCTCCGAGTCCAGAGGGCTGGTCTCTGCTGACTCAAAGCCTTAGTCCTGATCTCGCTGCCATATTAAAGGCTTAACTCCCATGTCAGGGAGCAGGAGCAGGGAAAAGCACTTGGGAAATTATCAATGTACACAATTCTGTTCAACCGCCAAGACACCACTGCTCCTGTCTGTGCTGTCTGCACACTGCTGGCCCCCAACACCAGGGGACCACTTGGGGTGAGGGACACCTGCTCCGTGCAGAGCTCTGGCATAGACAAAAGAGGGATCATTGCCTGGTTGAAGTCTTCCTAGTTTGCCTAGGAGTGAAAGGCAGATGCCAGACTTGGTGTTGCCAACAGTGCTTGCTGCATGTTCTCCCTGCCTATGTGTGTGTGTGTGTGTGCATGTGTGTGTGTGTAAGTCCAGGAAGTCAAATCTAGGTGTTTTGAAAGTTATCAAAAATCTATGTCCACGCTAACCTGGGAACTAATTTCTGGCCCAACCTCCCTTTTTAACAAAGCAAAGGGCTACCAACCTGCCAGCACTTTTCCTTTTCTTCAAGTTAAGCTTCCCTCCTGCCTTGGTTGTAGGTCATGATCGTGGCTGCTCCCTGCAGATTGAAAAGGTTGACTCCTAGATATATACGTGCCCAGCTTAATTCCAGGGAGACTGTCTGAACTACTTCACCATGGTTTAGTTTCCACGTCATTTATCACTGACATGGTCTCATGCATGAAAGTGCAAGGAGATTTAAGGAGCTGGCATTTGCTCACAAGGCCTCCCTTAGTGGATCAGTGCCTAACATGGTACTTAACTCGCTCTGCCTCCAAAACAGAACTCCTCTCTCCCTGTACTTCTGTCTTCCGACAGAACAGCAAGCCCCTGGCAAGGGGAGCTTTACTGAGAACTAAGCCCTTCTGGGCTGAGCAGTGCATTAACCCACTGGGGGAGGTCATAACAGGTCTTTGCACTCCAAATCCCAGGCCTCAAATGCACAGAAAGAGCCTGGATTGTAAGAACAAGTCACCTCTGAATGACCAAGAAATCCTCTGATGCCACAGAACAGACAAATCAAGGAAACAGACTTCGTTTGAGTGAGAAGAGACCTGGGGTCAATGTTTTTCATTGTATTTGTTCTTATTCCACTTATTTTCCCTCTTTAAATCCACCATTTTTGTTTCTCTATTAAAACTTAAAAAAAGGCCTCCCTGGGGGCTTAGGGGTTAAGTCTCAGCATTATCACCACAACAGCCTGACCTCAATCCCCGGCTGGCAAGCTAACCCTCTGGACTAGCCCCTGCTCGCCTCAGCAGTGTATTTCCATCAGTCTGCCTGTTCTGCTCCCTGCTCTATCTCTGGTGAACCCTCTCACCCCCCACACCTCTAGCCTGGACCCCAGCTCTTCTATACAAAAATAAATTAAAAAATAATTTTAAAAACTTAAACAAAATCTAGCGTAATATGTTGATGATTATGTAAAGAGTTTTACTGGATCCATCTTTCTAGAAAGAGAAAATTCAAGTTTCACAAAAGCAAGCCCCTCGGAAGTAGAACTCTCCAGTAAAGGAGTCACTACTCAGGCTTCTACAATTGCAAGAAGTCCTGTAAATGAAATTCCTAAATCAGAAGTCACAAAGATTCAACATTTTCCCCAAAATGCAGAAACTCTATTCTAAAATTTTAGGATTCTGTTCAGTCAACAGAATGTTCTCCCATCGGTCTGCCCACCCCTTTCTGAGTTTGAAAGACCATGTGCAGGCGCTCCAAGTATTTACCCCAACAAATACATGTATGCACACATACACACACATGCACATGTGTACACACATCCACATGCACAAATACACCACACACATATACATATAAGCACATACATACTGCTCCTTAATCGGAAAATAGATCAAATGAAGCTGCATTCACCCTACTTTTCCACATACTGCCACATACATACACACACATGCACACACATATGCATACATTCCCCTCCCAAAGCAGGAAGCAGATCAAACAAAGCCGTATTTTACCCTATTCTCCCATGTACCACCACACACACACAAGGTTTCAGATACATGATATACTACATCGCCTCCATTAAACAGATTTATTTGAACATCAGTGCCCTCTGAAATTATGATTAGCCATTGAGAGTGAGCAGCTCTCTGGAAGGACGTGCATTAAACTGGTAAAATTTCGAGATAAAGTTCCTGTGACATTTATATGATATCAAGTTACTAAATTATTTTTAAGCCTTTGACAATTATAAGTGAAGATATATCCCATTTTATCCATGTCTAAGCTACAGAAAAAGGAAAATGAGTCACAATTCAATTCTGCCCCTATTACTAAAATTTGGATTTCTTCCTGTTTCACTGTGGATCGGCTCACTTGCTTCTTTTCTGTGTAGATATATGCTCTCTCCAGTTCTAAAAAACAAAACCTACTGGTAGGCTAAACAGGTGGCCATTTGTTAAAGTAATTTAAAATTTCTAGGGAGGGATCTTCAGCAAAAGACCAGGCAGGTCACCGAGTTAGTGGTAATTTGTTGACATTCCGATTGTCTTGCTCACTGTCCAGCTCTCACTTACTGCAACACCTTCCTAATTGCTCTTTCAGTCTCCAGTTTTGTTCTTCTCCAATTTTGTATGCCATGGGCATATTTTGAAAATGCATATTTTGATAGGTATTTTTTCAATGTCAAGATCAGTAATAGCCCCTAAAAATCCACAGAATGAAGCCCAAACTCCCCGGCATATTGTAAAATACCCTCCCCAGTTTAGTTCCCAATTACCCTACCTCCTAATCTCTTGCCAGTTCCTTCATGTGCTACTCATTCATCAGTCCTTTCAGCTGACCTACAGTTACCTAATGCCTACCTTTTACCAGAAATTGTTCTAGGCACAGTGCATATAAGGCCTAAATAACACTTCATCTAAAATAGGTCTCGGGCCTCCTTTGGTGGTGCAGCGGTTGAGCACTGGGCTGCGAAGCTGCCCTGCAGCCTCTGCAGCACCAGTTCAATCCCCAGCCGCCAGCAAGGGTCCCACATGGCGCAACATATCTCTCCTGCCACGCCCACTGCTCCCCTCAGCAGTGTGTTTCGTCAGTCTGCCTGTTCTGTTCCCCGCTCTGGCTCTGGTGAATTCTCTCACCCTCCCGCGCTTCTGACTGTACCCGGTGCTTGTATAAACAAATAAATCTTAAAAAAAATAATAAAAATAGAATGGGTCTCTAATATAGTCAGAAAGACAGATGACTCAGTCAACTAAGACAGTTCAATATAGTAGATGGCTTGATGAAATCAAAAGGTAAAATTCTAATTCCCCCACTTTCTGTTTCTGAGGTTTGCCTAATTCAACTTTTATCTCTGAATTTCAGTGTCCTCACTCATGAATATTGGAAATAACAGCTAACCTCTCATAGCATCATCAAGAGGGCTGGAACTTAATGATATAAAGTTATTTCCATAATGCTGAATACAGAATGAAAACTGAATATTAAACTTTGATGTTCAGTTTGTGTTTATATTTGACACACACTGAACATGAAGGTGGGGAGGACAAGGATCAGGGAGGCGTGGCAAGGCAGAGTGCTCACAGGCTGTAAAGCTTGGGGTGAGCATCAAAGAATGGTGGGACTTGGACCCAAACCTGGGCATTCTCCAGGGTTGGACAATGCATGAGAAAGCACAAGTACCTGAAGCAGTAAAGTGTGCTAAAGACACAGTAGACGGGTTGATCTGAAAATTAAGAAAAGGTGCATGTGATCAAATTGATTCAAATCACTCTCATTAACTTTCCCAATACCCATCTTTATTCTTCCACCAGAGGAGAAGAAATATCTACTTATCTGGCACTTATTATGTGCCAGACATCATTCTAAGTGCTTCAGACCTACACATTTAGTGAATTCTGCCCAATGAGACAGGTACTACTAATGTCCATATTTTGCAGATGAGGAAAGTGATGCCAAGAAGGGACATTTTTCCCAAGGCTGTGTAGCTGGTAAGCTATAGATCTAGATTTGAGCCCTTCACTCCAGTGTGTACACAGACATTTCCAGACTCCACCAAAACTAGCAGACACAAACATACAAGCGAAGAAGAAAATAGGGAAAATGACTGGGTACGCAGAATCATTAAAGCTTACCTACTTGATTCTTTTCAACACAAATGAGAAAAATGAAACTCAGAGAGGTAAAGGGATGCTCCCTTCATATTGAGAATAACAAATAGCAGTTACAAGGCTGGAATCCAAACATCTATTCAGCAACATAATGGAACTTAAACACTGTGTCAGTGAATGCATATACGTCTACATGATACATACATACATGTGTGTGTTTATAGATATATATGTATATCTGAATGCATGTAGGGAGGATTCATTTAGTAGAGTGAGTAGTTTGAAAGAATTTTTGCCCTATGAAACTAAGAAAAACTTCATATTTAACATCAATCAACTATTATCAATTGGCCTTCCATTTGAAATGTTGATTGGCTTCCCCATTGCCAACAACATTGAGAAAGCAGCCTCTCATATCACTTTAGAACATATCCAAGTAGTATCAGATACAGTATTTCTTATAAATACCTTGAAGGGTTGTTGGGAAAAAAGAATATTAAAAATGAATAAAACAGAACCTGCTATTATCTATGTGAAAAGCACTCAGAATACAGATAATTAATTCAAAAGACCTGAAGTCATCAGATATATTTTATTTTCCAAAACACACTTATAAATGTATTTAGCTTTCATCAAGATTTCTTCATTTCATAAATAATTCTTAAATGCCTAGTGAATGAAATATGCGACTCCTGGGCATTTGGGGTGCAAAATAGATATGATCCCAGCCCTGGTGAAACTTACATGGCAGCAGGAGTAGACATGCAATACATAATACATAGAACACTAATTATATTAACTCAGCATCAAAACTTTAAGTTCCAGAGGAACAAATATATGCAGACCAGATAAGGAAGACATGGAGGTGCAGGCTGCAGTACTTAATAGGGGAGTCAGGGTGACCCTTTAGAGAGGGCAAGTGAGGAAAATTTGAAGGTAGTAAAAATGGGCAGCTAGAAATCTGGGCTAAGCCGTTTTCAGGCAGAGGACACTGTAGGTGCAAAGGCCCTGAGGCAGGCACATGCCTGGTTTGGCTAAGTAATACCAGGGAAGTCAGTGTGTCTGAAACATAACTAGGGGGAAAATAACAGGAGGAGAGGTCACTGAGACAGATCACAAAGGGAGCTCTATCCCAGTTTGAAAGGAAGAGCTATTATTGAGATTTTAGCTAAAAACGCCACAGTGTAACAAATATTTATTTTTTCTTTTTTAGGGAAAACTGTGTGAGAATGTGGTAGGGATCCAAGTGAGAAAGGAAGGTGATACGCTGTGCCATGTTTCCAGTCTCAGAGAATCTTCACCACTGCACCACTGCACATTTTGTTTCCTTTAGGTTGTTGGAAGGCTGACTTCTGATTTTATTAATTTTAACAATAAATCATGTCCTAATTCCCTATGTTATTTTAAAAAATCATTTTAATGTTAGTTTGTAATACTAACATTAGTTAGTATTCTTTTGTCTTGGTATGCTTTGTCTTGGTATGCTTTTTTGTCTGTATTTAAAAATAATGAATTATGCTGACTGGTTTTCTAATTTTAAAATAGTATTGCATGTCCTGGAGAAAACCCTCAAGGTGCTTTCTTCCTTTGATACTCTGTTACTTTTGATTGTGACCATATTTTCCATTTAAAAACAATTATCTGCAGTGATTATTCCAGTCATAGGACAAAAGTGCTTTCACTCCTCAAAGATTTTGCGTATGCAAAATCTTGTGTTGGCAAGCGCCAACACAATCTATGATCAAGTGTATGAGGTTTTACCATTAATATTAGTATTTTTTAAATAAATCTTTTTATTTATTTATTTATACAAGAACCTGTGTACAGGCCAGATGTGCCAGAGGGTGAAAGTCTTCAACAGAGACAGAGTGGAGAACAGAACAGGCAGATCCACTGAAATACACTGCTGAGGGGAGCAGTGGGCGAGACAGGAGAGGCCTGCTGCGCCACATGGGTATCTCTGCCGCTGGCCGGGATAGAACCTCCACTGCAAAGGCTGCGGACAGCTTCACAGCCCTGTGCTCAACCACCTGCACCACCAGGGAGGTCCTAATATTAGTATTGAGGAGTCTTTAGATTACCAACATCAAGTCTATTTGGTCACAGTATGATTTTTGTTAGGACACCACTGAATTGTAGTCCTTTGAATCTATAAACAACAAAAAATATTGGTCTATTTATTTTTGTATTGGCCTTTCTCTTCTGGTATAAAAGTAATATAAGTCTCTTAGAATAAGTCAAATGATTTTTACTCTTGTTTATTTTCTGAAACAAATTATATATCATATGAACTTTTAATTATTTTGTCATTTCTTTGTTTTTTTTCCCTTTCCCCTGATTTCTAATGATCTGATAAAGACTTCTATGATCCATCTTTTTCTCCCCTAATTTGAGGCTATAAATTACATTACTAATTTTCAAATACTTTACCCAGATTTCATGATGCATTTTTCTGATAAATTCTAGGGTTATACAATCTGTCTCCCTTGCAAACATGTCAAAAAATATAATATGACTTAAAGATGCATAGGACATTTGTTATTGCTCTGTATAATTTTAGTTTAATTTTTTAAACACACAAAAATATATTTTTAATCTAGAAACATACTTTTAGCATTTCTGTGCTCACTTATTTTTCTTTTGTCCATGTCCCAGGCTTACATCTTCTGTAAACGGGAAGTAGTTTTTGTGTGACTGAAAAATTCCTTTACTCTCAAATGAATGAAGATTTAGCTGAGTACAAAAGTCTAGGTTAACAGTGAGTTTCATATAGGAGTTTGAATATCTGCTTGTTGTCTTCTGCACATTCTTCTGGGTGATAAGTTTGTTCTTAGTTCAATTATAATTAAGCTGTAGATAACCTGTCTTTTTGCTCTGCTAGCTTCCAAGATTTTTCTTTTTCTTAAATTTTTTGCAGTATCACTCCTGCATGTCAAGTTATACATGAGATTTTATTTTTTTTTTGCATGGACTTTTGTTGTGTAATTTTTGAATAAGGACTCAGTGTTACTTAAACTCTGAAAAAAATCTCACCTATTATTTATATATATATATTTATTTTTGTATATTTACATATAATGATATATTTATATTTTCATATAAATACATATTATTTATATATTTATGTATTTAGATATAGAGAGGCAATCTTGGTGTAGATGTCAGTAACAACCAGATCCCTACCCTCTCCCCCAGAGTTGTGAGACCCAATATATATATATATAAATATATATATATTTATATATATATAGCTTCTTCTCCACCACCCCACCCCTGTTTTCTCCCAGAGTCCTTACCAGACATACAATAGGCCTTGCCTATCTATATTCCTCTTACTTAATTACTTACCAGTGTTTAATTTTTCTCCTGTCACCACTTAGTTCTGGGCAAATTCTGCAGCATCATCTTTAAATGACTGTTTTCCCTTTGGGTCTGTTCCATATTTCATATAATCTATTATGTTCTTTAGTTTCAGTTTTAATAAATCCCAAGATCTCTATTGACCTTCCTGCATTTTTTTAGTTTACTTTTGTGGTAATTTCTTGTTTACTTTAATGGGTGTTATCCAATTATTTGTCTATTGACACCCTAAACATGTTGGTATTAATTATTTAAAATAATATAAAATTCATTTCACAAGAACAAATTGATATTGGAATAATTTGTTCTATTGGCCTTCTTTATTAACATTCGATTTCTTCCTGAGATTAGGTGTATATTGGCCCCATTTGGCGTGCAGGGGCCCTCTCTCTTTGTACTCAATCTTCTCCATGTAACACAGCAGAGGTTGCCTCATGTCAGGCCCCAGAACTAGGTTTTAAATAGACTGTCAGGACTTTGCCTCAGTGATCCTTGAGAGTATTATAGATTCAGCAGATGGTTTTGCTGGTTTCCTCATCATGAGTCTTTCCTCTCACCTTTAGCCCATAGCTTTCTGTAAAGCCATGGATCAAGCAGCTATTCTGCAAAAGATATTTTCAGCCTCCTTTCACTGGCTGTGAAGGAGACTCTGAGTCTGCCTCCTCTCGCAAATCAAATGTGGAACACTTTTCTTTGCTCCTTGGAGCTGAACTTTGGTCTACTGTTTCTCATTCCTCCTCAGCTAGAGGACAATGACTTGAGCTATTAAAAGGCAGCTGGTAAAAGCCAATGCTCTAGTCAAGAACAACTGGAAAATGCTAAATCATAATTTAAAACTCTGTTGGAAAACTTTGAAAATAAAAGAAAGCAGTTTGGTCTTGAGGAACCTGATCATAGAGCAAAAATGTCACACTGAAGTGAGTACTGTTTCTGGAATCCACATTCAGCCCTGGGGGTGCCTATTCCCGCACAGGAGGTGAAGTTGAGATGCTTGGCAGAGGCATGCTAAGAATAGTAGCAAATATATTTAATACCACATAAGGCTGAGGAATTTTTTTCCAAATGGAATTTTGCAACTACCAAGGTAGTCAGATCTGGTGGAAACAAGATTTATGAGAGAGGAGAGGTGAAAGTAAACTTGATTCTGGGGCCAGGGCTTCTCCTGCTGTGCACTATCAACATGTCAGGCCAGATCATTCCTCCTTGCAGCGAGCTTGCCTCTACCCACTAGATGTCAGTAGCAACCAGACCCCTACCCTCACCCCCAGAGTTGTGAGACCCCAAAGGTCTTCAGGCATTGTCTAATGTCTCCCAAGAAGCAAGATCACCTTGACTGAGCAGGAAGAACTTAGACTTTTAAGGAATTTGCCAAATCCTTAAGATGTGGCGAGTAGGAGGCTAAGAAACTAAGCAGGAAAAATAAAAGCTGGAAGTCACAGCAGACTGGTTAAGTTACAAAGTACCAAGAAGATACATATTAGTTTGCTAGGGGGAAGAATTGTAGCAAACAATGCAAGCTCCAAATTGGTGCCACTGTATGGCTATGCCTTAGGACAGGGATGATCCATTCTGATCTGACTGAGGACAATGGCAATCCAGACTTACTGGGCTCAGGTCCTGAGTAGAAGTGGTCTGCTCTATGAGAGATGTCTGCCAAAAACCAAAGACAATTATCCCCAGAAGAAAGTAATTTCAGCCAGAACAACAAATATTTTTTTTTATAAGCAATGTCTTGCACATGATGTCTTGAGTAGCAAGAAACAGAACCAACATGGGCCCCCTGGTGGCACAGGGATTAAGACACAACCAATGAAGCAATCTGCGGCCACTGCAGCATGAGTTCGATTCCCGGCCGGTCAAGGAGAAACCCACATGGTGGGACAGACCTCTCCTGTCTCGCCCACTGCTCCCTTCAGCAGTGTACTTCAGTCCATCTGCCTGTTCTGTTCCCCGCTCTGTCTCTGGTGAATCCTCTCTCCCACCCCCCACCCCCCGCATCTCTAGCCTGTACCCCAATTCTTGTATAATAATAAATAAATTTAATTTTTTAAATAAATCTTAAAAAAAAGAAACAGAACCAACAGAAAATAAAAGAGATAATCAAATGGATAGATGTATATGTGACCAAGGTATTGAGGTCATTAAAAATGGATTTCAAAGTCAATATTAGTCAACATACTAATATTATAAGGTTAAGACGATAGATAGCAAGATTGAAATGATAAAGCTTACCTTGACAAGTTTCTTAGAACTAATAAGTATAACTGCTAATGAGAAATCAAAACATGAGTATAACAGCAAAGAAGATATTTCTTGGCTCCTGGGTGCACCTCATTCTTTCCGCTGTTTATATTCTCACCTCTTCTTCAAGTCTGATAATCTCACTTACCTCTTGGAAAAATCCTTGAGAATACAAGGAGGCTGCCTGGATAATTGAGGATGTTCTTCCATCTCAAGTTCCTTAACTTATCTGCAAAATTTTATTAAATTTAACAAAAATATGCAAAAATAATAAAATCTATAATATATTGTTGAGCAGAAGTAAAGAGCTCAAAATAATGGAATGATATGCCATATTCATAGATCTGATGACTCAATATGTTTTTATTTTTTTATTTTTATATTCCCCATACAATTGCACCCCCCCCCTTATTTTTACCCCAAACCCTTCTTTCCCCACCCCCCCATAGTGTGTCTCTGGTTCATAGTTGTTTGTTGATTTTGACTTTTTCTTTCTTATAGTTATTCATTTTCCTGGTCCCTTGTTTAGGTTTTCTAGATTCCTGCTATGAATGAGAACATCTGGTATTTTTCTTTTTTCTTTCTGGCTTATTTCGCTGAGCATGATCCCTTCCAGCGCCATCCATGTTGCTGCAAATTGCATGAGTTTATCTTTTTTTGATTGCTGAGTAATATTCCATGATGTATATGTACCACATCTTCTTGATCCAGCCATCTATTATTGGGCATTTGGATTGTTTCCAAAGCTTATGATGACAATATTTTTAAGATGTCAATTCATCCTAAATTAGTCTAGGGTTAGGTGGGTGTTGTTTTGTCTTTTTGTGTGGAAATTGACATGTGGATTCTAACATTTGTATTGAAGTGAAAAGAACTTAGAAAAACCAAAACAATTTTGAAAAATAGCACATGGTTGGAAAAATTACATCTTATTTTTAAAATTTCTATAGGACATTCTCTTCTGAATCTGCTCCCACTCACTCTTGAGTGTACTTTCACCTACCATAAAACTTCATTTCTAACTCACCCAAAAAAATAAAATTTCTGTATAGTTAACATAATCAAGAGAGTATTATAGGGCCTCCCCGGTGGCGCAGCGGTTGAGCACTGGGTTGCGAAACTGCCCGCAGCCTCTGCGGCTCCAGTTCGATCCCCGGCTACTCCCCGGCCACCGGAGGAGGGTCCCACATGGCGCGCAGACCGCTCCTGCCGCCCGCTGCTCCCCTCAGCAGTGTACTTCGGTCCTTCTGCCTGCTCTGCTCCCTGCTCTGGCTCTGGTGAATTCTCTCACCCTCCCGCGCTTCTGACTGTACCCAGTGCATGTACAAACAAACAAAAAAACAAACAAATAAATAAATAAATAAAAATACATGCCTCTAAAAAAAAAAAAAAGAGAGTATTATACTGGTATGATTTTATGTATACAATCCTTGAAAGAGAAAGAGTTATGATTAATAAATTTTTAATGAAAGTAGCAAGGTAATTCTGTGGGGAAAATGATTGTGAAATAATTGGTTATGTGAAAAAACAAAACTTGACCCTTATTTTACATAATATACAAACATGAGCCTGAAATGGACTACAGACCTAAATGTAAGTATTAAAACTATAACATTTCAAAGACTATTGAAAACATTTATAATCCTATGAGGCCAATATTTCTTAGCACACAGCAGGCACAAACCACAAAAATAAATATATAAACTGGGTATCACCAGAATTAAAAACTTTTGTTCTTCAAGAATACTTTTTAAGAAAATAAAAATAGAGGGCCTCCCTGGTGGTGCAAGGGGTTAAGACGCAATCTATGAAGATATCCACAGCCACCGCAGCCCGAGTTCGATCCCCAGCCAGGGAGCAACCCAGATGGCCAGCAGACCTCTCCTGTCTCGCCCGCTGCTCCCCTCAGCAGTGTATGTCAGTCAATCTGCCTGTTCCGCTCCCCACTCTGTCTCGGTGAATCCTCTCACCATGGCCTCGTCTACACCGCAGTTCTTGTATGCATAAATAAATCTTTAAAAAAAACACTTTTTATTTATATTCTGATTATGGTTGTGGTTACACAAGTAATTATACATATGAAACATCAATGTATATTGTATTTTTATGTTTTTCAAATTTCTATTTTATTATGGTTAATATTATTGCATATGAATTATACCTTAATAAAAATAATGAAAGGAAGAAGGCAGGGATTGACAAAGTAAGGTGCAAAGGTAGTCATAAAATCTAGGCAGATAGGCTTGAACTTAATATAAATGATTTCAACATAGATCAGTGTGTTTGTGTGCCATAAATAAATCATGTTCCTGAGGTTTACAAAGGAATGATAATTTTTCTTTCTACACACTTGTGTAGAAAGTGTTTTCTTCTTTGTTAGTTGTGAGAAGTCCTAAGAAATTCCCTAGTAAAAGGAGTTATAAAAATATATTGATGCCACTTATACAGTAACATTCTGAACAGAAGGATGAAAATAGGCAAAGGTAATTTTCCAAGGTTAGTCATGAATTAAAGGAGTCCCTTAACATGGCATAAATGAACAATGACGTAAAAAATAAAATAAATAAATGAATGAATGAGTAAATAAAATTGGATGCTCAAGTCAAACAAGAGCAAAAAGAAAATCAACCTGCGGGCCTCCCTGGTGGCTCAGGCAATTGAGCACAGTGTTGTGAAGCTGTTCACAGCCTTAGCGGTGTGGGTTCGATCCCAGCAGGCTGGCAAGATACCCCCATGGCATGGCAGACCTCTCCTGCCTCACCAGCTGCTCTCCTCAGCAGTATGTTTCAGTCAGTTTGCCTGTTCTGTTCCCTGCTCTCTCTCTGGTGAATCCTCTCACCCTCCCACACATCTGACTTGTACCCCAGTTCCTGTATAAATAAATAAATCTTAAAAAAAAGATAATGCAAATATAACAAATATCCTCTGGCCTAGTTATATGAAACAAAAATCAAATGGAAAACTTCACACCTGCATTGCCCCTAAAAGAATCTATATGCCATAGAATATGAGCTCTGGTCCTGCCAGATCAGATGCAACTTGAAAGAGGTTGTTAAACCATGAAGAGCATGTCAGAATCACTAGTGTGCCTTCAGAACACTGAGGAGTTCACCAAGAAGAAAGTAGCACATGCATATCATATCGGTCCAAACTGAAGTACAATTTCATTAACTATTCAGCATCATGAAGAACTCCTTGATTTACCTATAGGATCTGATTCCCTTTGGGATGACATAGCATGAAATCCTTGCTATACAGTTCCACTGGGGATTGGAGGGCTCTGACTAATTCTTGTAGACACAGAAGTTCTACTGTGCAAATCACACATAGGTCAGCAGCTGCAAAGAAGTTACTTTACATAGCAGATCTCTATAGGATCTTTGTAAGAATTTTATTCAAAATCCTAGCAAGTTACTGGTAGAAAGTGTTTAGTGTAAATATAATAGAGACAGTTATTTGGATATAACTTGATGCAACTATAAATATTTGATGGGCACAAAGAAATTGCAAGAAGTAAAGAATATGTATCAAATGGTATTATACCTCACTGGTGATCCCACAAACACAAATAAAAATGACATATATTTTTTTATCCATAAAATTGACCCAGAAGAAAGGTTGAGGTTAAAAATGTTCAGTGTTGCCATGATGGAGACAATATCTTACCATTTTTGTGGAAGACATCTTGGCTAGGTCTATGGGAAGGGTAAAGCACATTTGTTTGGCTCTATCCATTCTTCTAAGAATTAGTTTTCCATAAATATCGACTCTTTCTAAAGGACATTTTTGCAGTAATGTTTGAAAAGGAAAATATTGGAACCACTTCAATACCCATTGGCAGACAAGTGGAAATGTAATTAGTGCTCCACCCGCACTACAGAATGCCTTGCCAAATAAATAAATGAATAAACAAATGACAAAAAACGAATAGATCCACGTATCAATATGTGGAACAACTGACTGATCACAGCGTATATTTTTAAGTGGAAAGACCAAAAAATAATTCCATTTTCTAAATTTCAACTCCATATGTGTCTGTTTTCTATTTTACAATTACCATATTTGATATTGTTTCAAATGCAAGGAAAACATGAAAGGAAAAATTACTTGACGTGATTTGACCAAATGATGATTCAGAGCTTTTTCTTGATTCATCTTTCCATGGTTTTTTAGTCTTTCTCTCTCTCTTTCTCTCTTTCTCTTCCTTTATCATTATTGGATAATTATGAAGCAGTTATTGGTGTAGGTAGTGAGAACATAGATATTTAGAGTATATTGGGAAGGTGTTAAAAAGGAGTAATTAGAATAGATTACTAAGGTGACATGGTTAAGATTTGCTTAGAATCTGATATAAACACAGAGAAATGAAAGCTTACACTTCACTGAGGAGGAGGGGAGGGATCAGAAAGGAAGCAACAAGGGTGTAAAAGGCAAGTGGATGTTTTCCAGACAGATAACTAGGCAAAGTTGCTTCATGCTGATGGAACCAAAATGTTGTATCAAATAAACAAGACTTCTTCATTCTAGGTGACTAGAAGTGAAAGGGAAAGAAAACAATTCTCTGTAAGTTCACATGAATGTTAATAGCATTCACTATGTGGGATGCTAAAAATCTGACCCCATCACAAATTAAAGAACATAAATTCTTTGAATTTCCAATTTACCACAATGAAAAACCATAGAGTCCAGATGTTTTATTTTCCTTCTGAGTAATGGAGATGCCTCAAGATATGTTATCTCTCTCTGTGGAAAAATTTCACAGCACTTTCACACCTGACACATCATTGTGACCTGTATGGCGGCTCATCATCTTAGGTGACCCTCCAGTATGGAGGATGCGAGACACAGTGACTACGTGATTCAAGAACTGCTGAAGAATTCTGTGAGGAAAACATTATTCCCCCGATTTGCAGTGAGAGAAAGGAGAGAACATATTAAGTAACTTGTCTGACGTGCAACTATTCATGATCTGAACTGTTGCTGTGTGATTATTTGCTGATCTAGCTCCTCTGAAAGGTCCCTGAGAATGAGATGGGTCTTTTTCTGCTTGTGAGAAGACTGCATCTGAGATGGTTAATAGTGCAATGGAGGAAAACAGTTCTTTATGGAGTAAAGACATGCAATGTCATAGCAGCCTGACCACTGTCCACCAATTAAGCCAACATGTTACAGTGGTTCTAAAATCATTCTCCTGGGGCCTCCTCAGTGGCACAGCGGTTGAGTGCTGGGTTGCGAAGCTGCCCGCAGCCTCTGCAACGCTGATTCGATCCCCAGCTGCTCCCCGACCACCGGAGGAGGATCCCACATGGCGCGCAGACCTCTCCTGCCGCCCGCTGCTCCCCTCAGCAGTGTATTTCGGTCCTTCTGCCTGCTCTGCTCCCCGCTCTGGCTCTGGTGAATTCTCTCACCCTCCCGCCTTCTGACTGTACCCAGTGCTTGAAAAATAAAAAAATTAAAAAAAAATCATTCTCCTGTTCCCCTTTATGTTAAAAATTCATCCATAAAAATTAGTTGTATACACAGTAATATTAGTAAGGAAAATGGAAAGTTTTCTCTTTACCCTAAAAAAGAGAGGAAATATCAATTATCTCACTATTCTAACACTTTTAAAATGACTCTTTTCAGGAACTTGTCATAGTCAAATTTAAGTAATATTTACTTTTGCCCAGTATGTTCCTTATCATACAGTTTAAGATCTATTGGATTATCTTTCTAACTTCGTATTGCTAGCATCATGCCTTATCTGATGCACAATAATAATTTTTAGAGTGAATTAATCGAAGATTGCCTACCAATGAATTAAACAAACTAGACTTTCATGCTAGATATGTGTAAGGCAGGCTTTGATGAGCTCAAACATGCTTGTTGACTTTTGAAGAGAATTATGTTCTTATGTAATTAAATAAACACAAAATTCATCTAGAATATCAAACTCAAACGACATCCAAAGGACATGGGAAACCTGGGGCAGACAAGAATACAGACATACAATTATCTCGAGAAAAGAGAAAAGGATGGGAAAGTATTTGATATCCGGGGGAGAAAAAGGGGAACTATTCTGAGCAAATATTTTAACATATGTTAAATATTTATTTTGTAGTTTAATATATGAAAAATCAAGGTTCAGTATATTTTAAGAAAGTTATAGACCCTCCTTTTAATCTTTGTAGAGTTTACTGCACTTGCAAGGAGATCTCTTATGTGACATATGAAAAGCTAATGTAGGTGATGTAGAAGAACAAAGAAGCAATGAATATATATTCAATGCCGTGTGTTTGTATGTGTGTGTGTGTGTATGTGTGGTGTGTGTGTATGTGTGTGTGTGTGTGTGTGTGTGTGAAGCTTTACTTTGCCAGATATTGGGATGGGTTAACAATCTAGGAGCAGTAGCTCTAGAAAAAGCTGGAGAAATAGGCCTCCAGTTCTCTTTGTCCTTTTCCCTTGCCAGATGGGGTTCCTTCCTGAAGAAGGAAGGTGAGGACAGTTCAAAAGTGGAAGTGGGATTTTGAGTCATGTGTCTGTATGTCCCTGGAATACAATCTGCTCAAGAATATTTTGCCAAGAAGATGACACCGCCACTTGACATCCCAATAATTTCCTTGGTAACATATGCAATCAGTTCACAAACCCAGCCCAGCACAGTTGGCCAGAGTTGGAGGAATGGGTGGGAACTTATTGGCACTCCCAAGGAGACAGGTGGAGAAGCTGAGGATTAAGCTGTTTTGCTTAGCCAGCAAAGAGAGAGATATGTCAGAAGCATCTTCAGCCTCTCAAACACTGGTCTAGCGCTATTATCCATTAAAAGGCCTTAGTTTGACTTTAGAATAATGATAATTCCCACCATACAATCATGAATTATTTTAAATCTGTCTTAACCCAAGAAAGTAAACCCCTTGAAGGGAGAAGGGTGATTTTTTATCATCTCCCTTCAATGAAGATTTCTGTATTGTAAGATACTGTTTGAATTACAGAATGTGAATAAAAATACACAATAACCATAAAGTGCTATTAAAATGGTTGGGTTTGCTTCGAAAGGAATTAAAGTAAAAGGAAAAAAAAAACATAAGTTTTAAATTAAAAGAAAAAGGATATCAATGTCACATTCTAAAAGTAAAGTTTTATTCCCCATAATTCTTAATGTTGTCATGCTTCTCTGAGGGCCCTCTTTATCTTCTTTTTTTAATAAAAATTGAGTGTGCATTAGTGCTCTTGAGTCCTCTTTGGAATGCATCTAGAACTCAAGTGCCATCATCAGGAAATCATGAACATGGGGAATGGGAAAAACTGATAGCTCATCGTCCTTATGTGGCTGAATCGGGTGTGGGAGGGTTCACAGTGCACTCCACAAGTGTAGGATTAAAAGGACCATGCCCACCTTTTTGGAACTGCAAGTCCACCCCAGGAGTTGAGGTTCCCAAGGAGCAGAAACATGAAGCAGTCCAGGGGGCCCAGGCAGGAGAAGCACTGAGGGAGCATCCACATTTGCTTCTGTTAGGAAGAGAGACAGAGCGGAGACTCCCAGAGCACAGGCCAGACCCTCCTCCCAACAAGTACAAAACACGAGGAGGGCAGAGCACACTGGATGTGCTCTTTCTACCCTCAAAACACCCACCTGATGAGACACTCAGGGGCAACAATAGGAAATTGCACCCAGAGTTGGAGAGAAAGGGAGGGAAGAGGGACTGAGCTCCAGCAGAATATGGGGAGAGCTGTTGGCAAGATTCTGCAGCTTCTCCAGACTGACTGTTGCTAAAAAACAAACAAAAACAAAAAAAAAAACAAAACCAAAAAAACCCTGAGGATAAAAGAGGGAAGTTTGAAGAGTAATGGAGGATGGAATGAGACCTTGGTGACACTGTGAACAGATACAAGGATCTAGTGATTATGCCTGAGCCAGGATTTGCTGGCATATGTGTGAAATGTAGGAAAGAAGAGTGAAGAGCCTTCCAGATGGAGCCACGTGATGTAACAGAGAGACGCAACCTTTGATGGAAACAGAACAGCCAGGGAGCTTGAGAGGGGGAGGAGGGGCAGTCACTTTGGAGGGCCAGAAAGGAGAATGCATGGAGGGAACACAGTCCATGGATGTCCACACAGAGCATTTGAGACACAAGTGTGGCGGAAACAGACTGCTTTGGAAATTGGGAAAGGAAGCTGCAGGGCTCAGGGAAAAAGACTAGAATGTGCTAGGCCTTAGAAGGGCTTAGAAAAAAGTGTGCATGTGACAATAGCAATAACAACCAGAAAAATCATTTGAATAATCATAGCTACCATTTATTGAATCGTGACTCCATGCCATTCACTGAACTCGGTACTTAGCTCACATGATCATCGGTGCAAATCTACGAGATGGCCACTGCTCTGATTTCCATTTTATAGATAAAGAAACTGAGGCTAAGGAAAGTTAAGTAACTTCTCCCCTAGTCACATATCTGCCAAGGCAGGACTCAGCTTAAGACTGTCAATCACCAATCTTATTTCCTTTTTCTTTCTGGTACAATATAGCTTTTGACCTAAGACAGAAGAGAAGAGGACATTTGGGAAGCAGCAAACTTTCTGTCTGGATGTAAGCATTTGAGGAGCTGGAGAAGTTTTAAAACATTTGCAATAACTAATTTTAAGCTTTCCTAAGAGAATCAATGTAACGTATATTCAAATCCGACTGACTTTTCCACCTCCATTACTTCTACCTGATGTAAGCCGTGATCATCTTCCTCCCAGGTTATTGCAATTCTCGCCCAACTTCCTTCCCTCCCTTTATAGTGTCTAGTCTTATCTGAGCTGCTGCAGTGATTCTTTTAAAATGAAAGTTAGATCAAGTCACTCTTTGCCTAAAACCCATCCAGAGGCTTCATATATCACTGGCGGGGAAAAAAAAAGCAAGCCCCTATAATGGTCTACAAGACCTCATAGGATCTAGACTTCTACCGGGTCTCACCTCCAACCTCACTCTCCCTTGCTTGATTCCTTCTGCCAGAGACTCTCTTCCCTAGAAATCCACCTGAACCCCCCTGTTCAATTCCTTCTGGCTTCTGCTAAGAGTCATCGTGAGATGTTCCTTCATCACTCAAAATAAAATGGCACCTCCTCCCCAGCACCTTCATCCCTGTCCCCATTATTGTTCTCTGGAGCACTGATCACAGGCTGATCTTCTAATTACTTATTTGTTTGTCATGAGCCCCCACCCCAGGAGCACAAGCTTCACAAAGTCTTTTTCTTGACTGATTTACTTCCAATGCCTGTAACAGAGCCTCATGCGGGTTCAATAAATATTTGTTTAATGAATCAATGCAAAATGGGTTCCGCTTTAGTGTCGGCATATCCTTGATAGTTTATTATGAATAATGAAAAGTCTAACTAATTACTGTGAGAGAACGAAGCAGGACCTCTGGTGGGAAAAGCAGAGAAGAGAATTCTAAGACAGGAAACTGAAGGACAGTAGCAGATGGAGCAGATCGATAAGCAACAAAGGAGATGCTAAAATCATTTTATTCCATTATGAGAAGCTGAGAGTAGAACTCTCAGAAACAATGAGCAACACTCTTTGGGGCCCGTTCCTTGTGCTATTAACGAATGGAAGCCCTGGGACACATTTTCCGAGAAAATCCTTATAACCCATCACCGGCCAATCAATGGGAGCTCTTGAGAAGAGGGAGGTGATGAGGAGCCTGAACAGTCCTGGATTAGAAGTCATCCAATTAGATTGCCAAGCACTCAGAAAAGGCCCGATGGCCTCAGCACAGGCACTTATGCCCATGAATCTCATCATCTTTAGGTGGGTGGAGGAATACGCTTTTTTAAAATTGCTGCATTACTTCTGAGAATTTAGCCATTCATGTCAAATCTCCTTTAGCAAATTACATCAGTACACACTATGTGATGTAAATTTTTACAAAGCTACCTTGGACAACTTTGAAGTGATTTTCAGGTCAAATATCATATGATTAAGTACGTCTACTATTGAAGTCCAATTTAAATCCATCAAAATCAGCATTTTTTTATTCAAGAAAGCCAGGTGTGCTTCTTTATGGGTTTCATTGCACTAGAAGGCCCTGCTATTTTGGGTGAATTTCATTTTAGAGGTGTTGATTGTTTGCAGATGCTCAGGATGATACAACAGAAAGAAGCCCTTAGAAGTTTTTAAGAAAGTTTTAAGAAGTAGGAATAAAGAGCTCAAATCAACATAAGGATGTGGGGTCTAATAATGTAAAAGTCTAGAAATTTGAGAAAATGGATTCTGGACTCAGAGTAGGAAAGTTTCTCATGCAATGTGATCTTAAGTAAATGACCAAATCACCCTCTTTTGCTTTCTTCATCCCTGAAGATGAAGCGTGACTTCCCACCCAGGAGACATTGGTGAACGGTGACACAATCAGACACAAGACCATACACTGGCTGGGCGGGTCCTTGGTACATGATGAGGCCCTGGATTCTTCCTCGATTCCTTTTCCCCCATTCATCTTTCTGGCTCTTTCAGCTCTGTCAAAATATGCTAAGCAGACCCAGTAGCAAACATTTGACACCAACCATCCAGGAAAATAAGTTTGCAGGTCTGGTAAATTCCAGACATCAACTACTTTAAAGATTTATTTATTTATGCATACAAGAGCTGGGGTACAGGCCAGAGGTGTGGGGTGGGGGGTGAGAGGATTCACCAGAGACAGAGTGGGGAAACACACTGCTGAGGGGAACAGCGGGCGAGGCAGGAGAGGTCTGCTGAGCCATGTGGGTAGCTTGCTGGCCGGCTGGGGATCGAAATCATGCTGCAGAGGCTGCAGATTGCTTGACGGTGCTGTGCTTAACCCCTTGCACCACCAGGGAGGCCTCAGCTACTTTAGAAATTGAGTGAACGCTTTGTGCTTCCCAGCCCTAAAGACCCGGCATCTCTGTGCAAAACCACCATGAAGCGGTTTGACTGCAGCCATCAAGCACACGCTACCTCAGAACCATTCCATTTTGCGGTTTTCATTTGCTGCTGGAGTTTATTACAGCCTCTGAACACATACCATCTTCAGTTTAAATAAAACGAGTGGTAAAACTACATCTACACATAGCCTAAAAGGGGAAAAACAATCTTGGAACCGTTTAACAGCGATTTTATTTTATCCAACCTAACATATTAATGATATGTAATTTAACTTATGCAAACTGGGCCACTGGATAATCATATCTTGAATAATCCTTCTCTTTTATTAAAAAAAATTAATAAAGTGAGAGTATTGTGAAGCCTAAAGCCTTTTTTCCCCTCCCCAATTGGAACGACTGGGCTATTTAAACATGTTTGCAAATAAAATCAATCACTCTAAGCTTTATCAAGGACAAATCGGACTGATGTCTGTCTGCACAGGGGTCTAGCGGGGGTAGCCCAGGCGCGTCAGGTGTCAGAGACTCAGAAAATGAAACAGTTCACTTCTCATTGGCCTCCCTAGCATTTTCTCATCTTAGCATATTTCATTTTCTCAGCCAATGTCTGTCAGCCAATCAGCAAGTCTTTTTAACACTTCTTCATTCCTAAGTATTTCAGTTTCAAGATCATTAATAAAACAGAAGCTTGAGGAGACAGCACCCCAGGCAACCCGCTCTGATAGCAGGTAGGGAGGCTGCCTGATTTTCGCAGCCATTAGCATAGCTCAAGTTGAATTTCATAAAGAGGGTGCAAACGTCATGGATGAACAACTAAGAATAAGCACAATTGTTGGTCGTTACTGATGTTAAAGCAAAAGTAAATTTATAAGAATTCTAACTTCTTCTATTTTCATTAAAGCTGAAGTCCCTGTTATAAAAACAATTATACTCATGCTAAAATATTTGGAAAATTGTAGAGAAATTAAAACAGTTGCTAGTTCCCTAAGTATTTTCACATCCAGATTTTTTAATATATGGATTTTTAATTTTTTTTTGCTTAATGCATCACATAGAATATTATATCCCATGTTTCTCACTTCACTTTGTAATATTCCTTTTCTGTTTTTTGCCCAAACTATCTGGTAGTAATAATTTTGTGACACAGAGCAGGTTCTCCATTGGTCAAATAAATCACTGAATTCTTGCACTAGAGAGTTCATTCACAGAGTTTGTCTTCTTTATTCATCCTTGCATTTTCCTTAGCTGGCATGACTCCTCCACAGTGATCTGCCTTCAGAAGCAGCCCTGTTGGAGGTACCTGATGTTATCAGAACTCACACTCCATCTGGGTACCAGTCCCGGATGGTGGGTGTGAGACAACTGTTTCAATTGCTGCTGAAACTGAAGCATGTTTGGGAATTAAATCAGTGCACCCAAACTTTGTCAAGGATCAGACATACCTCCCTGGAAATGAAGCAAAATACTTTTCTGCCATGCTCATGTGACTTCCAGATACAATCATTTGGTTTCCATTTAAGTCAATGGAAATGCCTCTAGGACACCGATTTTACCTTCCTGATGCTGGAAATCACTTAATGCTACAGAGAAAATTCCAAAGCCATTTTATGGTAGTGATACAGAGTTAAAGGATATTAAATATAAATCTATTTGATATTTGCTGTTAACCTTGCATTTAATTATTTGGTATCAATTAGACTAGGTACTAAGTAGTATTGATTAGCCTTTTAGATACATCTCCTTTCTTGCCCTCTGAGCCCTTGTTCTCTCTCTTCTTACTTCACTAATTACTCCTTCTGAATCTCCTTCTTGTCTTTCTTCTCATACCCACACCCCCCATATTTGGAGTTCCATGGGGCTCTGTCCTCCAACCTCTCATCTTCTACTCTCTTCTGGGCAAACCCATTCACCCACTCCGCTCTGGACACATCCTATAATCAGGCAGTTTCACATTTTCTCTCTGAAGTCCAGATTATAATGTTGAGGGCTGAGCTTTCAATTCCACATGTATGCCTGAATATTTTACTTGAACTTTTAATTCAGTTGCTCCAACTACTGATCTGAAAGCCCAGGAGACTTGCTTTCTCATCTTCCTTCAGTCTGTAATTCAAGTGTTGTCCCCTGTACCTTTCATTTGACAAACTACACTGGCAATTGTTTCCTTGATGTTTTTCTCCTCCTGTAATAGCAGTTCTTTGATGTCAGGAACTTTATCAGTTTTGTTCAATTCTCTGTTCTAGCACCCCAAACAATGGTGGTTTTCTTTTTGTCATCCTCTGGATCTGTTCATCATGGAGTCATACAAGGTCCAGCAAAGATGGACAAGTAGAGGCTTGAACCCCAATCCCTGAGTTCACAAACACCCTGGTTGGAAAGATAAATCTTTCCAAGATTCTACATGGTAACCTGGATTCAAGACAGGTAAGACACTTAAGAAAAATATAAGAAAAATGCTAAAAGTTTTCATGCATTCCTTTTATTCATTCATTCATTTCACAAGAGTGTAATGAATGCCTTCTATGTTCAATGTTCTGTGGCTGTGAACTTAGTTGTAGAAGTGGCTTAAACATCTAGCAAACCTGTCCAAGCTCAGGATGTAGGAATAAGAACCCAGAACTTCTTTCTCTTATGCCCTTTAGTTCTGGTTTCTTTCCAATAATACTAAGATAAGTCCTCATAGCTTAAGTCTAGCAGTTGCCTACTTGTGTCTGGCAGTGTTCTGAGCCTGAATCCTCTGTGAACCTAAGACAAGGTATCTCTTCCTGTGGAAATCACTCTTTCAGAAGAGATAAACTGACAGTCCTGAAAGAATTTGGCTTTATCACCTTTTGCAGCAGGAGTTTTCAGAAAGAGGGAGATTGGGTATGGAGAAGATTCCTGGACCAAGCTTTTTATTTTCTCTTTACCCATAGGCCTTTCCTGTCTTTTCAGCCTTTGATTTCCTTGCTGAAAATCACTCTGTGTGGTTTGCTCACTGATGGAGTCCTGGACATATCTGAGTGGAGCACAAGCTATTTTGCAAACCTGGACCCATGATTCCTACATAGGATTATATCCTGGCTCTTTTCATGACTGGAGTTATGCTCATCCTCTAAGAATCTGTATGTATGAATGAAAGGTTGAAAGACACTTTTCACAAAAGTGAAATCTTATCTGCTTCTTTAGGGTACTAACAAATATAAAAGCAATTCCTTCCCATAGCCCGACAAAACACCCAGTTCAGGAAATTACATCATTCTCCAGTATAACGATACTGTAAATTTTGACACTGTCAGTTTCCAAAACCCTAAAGCAAGGTAAGAGTCACTGGATTAAGAGAAGGAATAATAATAATAGGCAAATTTATTAAGCACTTACTATGCATGAGATACAACTGCATATACATCATATCTTTTAACTCATTTAATTCTTACTATATATTAGAACAGACTTATGAGCTTGGAAGCTTTGTGTCTATATTAGAAACTGTGTTAATCCTCCCTGGAATCTCATTTATTTAAGCTGTCGTCTAAAACACACTGACATCTAAGAATTTTAGGGAAAAGTTCTAACATTTGAGTTGTCAAGAACATTTTGGAGCATTCTTAACAGCAGAATGCCTCTAGTCAGTCATTAGTTATCCCAAATGCACTAATTTTTAAACCAGCTGTGTGATCTCCAAAAGCAACATGCACACTCTGAAATTTCTGTCTCTTTTCAACAAAAAGGGCATGCTCCAGGGAGAAGACATTTACTGTTGAGTGTGTTTTGATGAAAACTGACATTCCTTATGGGGGCTCCGTAGCCTGGGCTAGTATGGTGTCAAGTGAGACCACAAATTCACAATTTAACTGTACAGATTTCACCGGAAGTGGGGACATCAACACCGAATGTTCACGCTCAAAATCATTTCCAGCTCCACAAAGAGATACATAAGAAGGAGAATAGAATAGAAGGAATAATGATAGGGGAATACAGTTTGAAACAGAGAGAGGAAAAATTTGTATTAAAAAAAAGTAGCAACTTCAGCCATGGCTGTTCTTTAGAATAAGCATCTCTTGAGTAGACAATGTTTCAAGCACATAACAGCTTTAATTGTATGCAGATTGCATATTTATATGATAATAAAATGGAGAGTGGTTTGGTGGGGATACTTATTGCCCGGGACAGAATTATTAATCATTTTGTCTGTCTAAAGCTATCACATCAGTTATTTGAAGTTATGAAGAAAGTCATATTTTCCCATTGTCATCCAAATTCCCTTTGGGATTATATTTTATAATGGAGAAATAGATGAGGAATAGTCAAAATACAGTAGGATGGAAGAAGGAAGGAAGGAAGGGAGGGATTTGATCAGCTCATATCTGACCTTTAATTGGAAGGCAAGACAGACCACCAACAAGAAAGCAGGATTTCTATGACAAAGCAACAGCTTTTAAGGCTGATTTGGCTTTGAGGGTATTTCTATGGCATCCCTGGTGAGGTGATGTAAGTTGACTCAGGACCCTCCCCAGCTACACTTGTTTCTTAGACTTTTTTTGTTTGCCCTGGGGATGTGGACAGCATGAGGAGAAGACATTATACATTTCAGTAGAAGAAGGAGAAAGTTAACCTCTAAAGCTCCTTGAAGTTCTCAGACTTGGGGTCAAGTTTGCGTTAGTTCATCTTAACAGGAGCTAGAATTTTTTTCTATTTTACATAGGAACTTGACCCATTTTATACATGCGATCTGGCACCTTCATTACCAATTTCTTTTAGATATACCTTTTCTCTGTGCCCCAGCCCTAATAAGAAAAGACAAACCTCAAAGGAAGCTTAAAATATTTAATGACTTTGACTTTTAAACATAACCCAGATTAGATAATAATGTCAAGTGATAATTCAATACACCAAAATATAAAATGGAACAAACTGTACTCTTTTATAAAGTTTAACCTTAGTAAACTCGTCACAGATTTAGGGCATCAGTTGTGAGAAAGGCAAAGAGAGAGTGTAGAGTTTGAGATCACTTAAGAGTCATTCTATTATATTCAAGTAGAGACAACTTATAAACACAACAATTTTACCAAGTAAAATAGAAATGCATCCATTTGAAACTACATTAAATAGTTAAGACTACATATATTATTTTACACATAGATATCACGTAAAAGAATTGTCGAAGAATTGACCTAAATTATATCAATTTCCCAAAAAATGTTAAGAGATTATTTCAAAAATAACTTTAAAAAGTTTTTCTAAGCTAAATTAAAAGAGTAAAGAGAGCAAAAACCAGGGCCAAAATCAAGTCATAGAAAAAGTATGGTTAGGACCCCTACTGATTGATACTGCTCTCGGTGATACTGGGGGTCACCAGCATGAAAGTGAATTCTAATTACCTTTGCATCTCTATGTCTCTGGGGCAGGGCAGTTAACTGGCAAAGCCTAGTACATAAGCTCTCACTTTTCTAGGATGGTCATGGGAGTGGAATACCCTTCAAAAAGAAAGGGGATTAAGATATTTAGGTAGACTAAATATGACAAATGTCAAAAGCAGCTTAAGCATTTAATGTGAAATTTTACATTAAATGTGAAATTATTTCAAAGAGTTTTCACAGTGTTCTAGTAAAAACTTATAAGAAGTATCTCCTAGAGGAAATTTATTTGAACTTGCTTTAATGAGTATGAAAGACGTACCTAGTTGCACACAGATAATTCAGTCTAAGTCCTTAAAACTAATCCTGTTTCTTCTCAAAATATACCTTCCTTCACTCTCAATTGTGATATTTGATTTGTCAGACTAATTTGTTCAAGACTTGTAGAAAGGGAAATGCAAACAAGTTTACATGAAATTATTTATAATTTGGTTTATCTATACTGTGTGTGTGTGTGAGAGAGAGACAGAGAGAGAGAGAGACAGAGGGAGAGAGACAGAGACAGAGCAAGAGACAGGGGTAGGGCATGTGTTTTGTTTGAGAAAGAATGAACGTGGTTAATAGCTGATGATTAACAGTAATTAATCATACCTATGTTAATGAATATAATTCTAAAGCAACTAAATTTAAATGTTTCCATTAGAACATTACAGGAATTATTATCACTTCCCGACATTTTATTATCTGGTTCCTTTCTAGTGGATCTAACTTTTGAATCCTGATTCAATCCTAAATGTCTTCCTTGATTGGATCAAAACATTAATGACAATCATAAATCAATACTTCACCTGCAGTTGAGACTCTATGGATATTTGGTGTTCATAATGAGAGAGAGAGGAAATAATGAGAGTGATTAAGACTGGTAGCAATATTGACAGGCAATATAAATTCTTTAGAGATGACACTTTCAGATAGCAACTTTGTATAGTAATTAACCCTAAAGTACCATTGCCCTTAGTTTCCCTTATCCTTGCTTAGGTGTGTCCATATTGTTTGAATCTGCTTTCACTAATTATCAGCTACATTACATACAGTTACAACCTCATAATGGTTTCTCAAAATCAAATAAAAGCAACATGCCTGTAGCCAAAACTTGACTCATTCTTTCACCATACCATCAGCTAATTGTATTGTGACCCGTGAGGTCTAGACTCTAGTTCTCCAAACTCTCTGCTCTCAAGGTCCTTATCTGAACAACTATCAGGTGAACTTCTCATTAATAAGACATGACTGACAGACTATGTTACATTACAGATGTGTCTGCCTAAGAAGGATATTTGAGACTTACACTCTGGTTTGATAGGATTTGTTACATTGACAAAGTATATTTGGTATCAATTTAGCCACCTGGGTAAGTGTCACTGTTTATGTTTCAAGATATACTCTCTGATCCTCTGTCTTTGGAAACACAGAGAAAATTATTGTACATACATGTAGACAGATTTATATGTCTCTGCATGTATACCTGTAATAGCTTAATACCTACACTGAGGAGTATCAAGGTCTAAGCCCTCGGGTAATATAGATATTAGCAATTAGGAGCCTAGGTGCAGCAGTCTAGAAATTATTGCTATGCGGAGGTAGGGCTCCAAAATCCAGCATCATACCTTGTAACTGAGAAACCTTCACCTTTCTAATTTCACACTGTCTACTTCTGACTCTGCTGAAGTTTCTTTTCTTACCAAAAATCAAAGTGACTGTTTATCTTGCTGCTAATTCATGGAGCACCTATTAAATGCCAAACTTTTGGCAAGTGACAGAGGGCAGAAAAATTTTAAAGAAAATAAGAGAGGGCTCTGCCTCTAAGCCTGACTTTAGAAACAGACAAGTAAATAATCACCAGATGTGTCTTATTATTAACAGAGAAACTGGAAAGTTTCTCTGTGAAGGCACAGAGGGGAGACAAACCTGATCTGGAGTGGGGATCAGAACTCTAGGGTTGACTGAGAGAAATCCGGCTGCTGTGAATACAGAACACCTTTCTAAAGTGTTTGAACTCCACCCTGTTGATTGTAAGCAGGAGAGTCATGTGGCCAGATTTCCAGTCTGGAAATTTCATCCAGGAAACTGTCTGAAGGACTAATTAGGGGAGGATGAGACAGAATATGAAAAGCCAAAAGAAGTGAAGGAGAAGGGACAGGCAGTGATTAGTGCCCAATAAGGGAACAATGGGTGGAGGAGTTGAGAACAGCTGGAGTTCTGAGCTCACTGAGAAGACCAAGACAGTGTTGTGGTGGGAGAAGATAAAGACAGAGTGGTAGGGGACGTGTCTTGTTCTCAGCCTCACCTGTGGTCTGGAACATGGGATGAGGGGCCATATCAAAATTGAAAGAAATAGGGGTGAAGTCATGATGCTCAGACTTAAGTAGGTAGGTTGACTTTAGCTGAGCAATAGAGTGTTTGAACTCCACCCTGTTGATTGTAAGCAGGAGAGTCATGTGGCCAGATTTCCAGTCTGGAAATTTCATCCAGGAAACTGTCTGAAGGACTAATTAGGGGAGGATGAGACAGAATATGAAAAGCCAAAAGAAGTGAAGGAGAAGGGACAGGCAGTGATTAGTGCCCAATAAGGGAACAATGGGTGGAGGAGTTGAGAACAGCTGGAGTTCTGAGCTCACTGAGAAGACCAGTTCTGACCCTGAAGATTAGTACATGAAAAGTAATTATTTTGGGGATATTCAATGATCTCTCTCAAAAATGTGTTCTTTGGTAATATGTCGAACCAGTAGCTCTGCAGGCTCCGCGACTAAATCAAACGTCAGGTCAGTCTGCCTCTGCACACCTAGACAGGGCTGGAGAAGAGCCGAGTCTCTGTCTAGTCATTCTAAGGAATCATTATTTATCTCCTTTTCAATTGAGCTCAATTCAACCAAAATTTACTTAGTGTGACCACTTCTTGGGGTAGAGGTAAGGAAAAGAAAGAACAAAACAAGATGAGAGAAGGGGAAGATAAAGTAAGTCATTCTGAATGAACTGCTTCTGTGATAGCTACACTATATAATATCTGATTAAAGTCATAATCTCTGTCTGCAAGTTTATTAAAGCTGAGAGGGTAAGGCAATAAGATAAGGGAGAGAGAGCATAAATTTTATTTATATTTAAAATATTTTAAATACAAAATTTAATTTTCTCCTACACACAAAAATGCAACTTTAAATTACAACTAAGATTAAAGACACAAATAAACTTAAAAGTAGAAGACTGCTGTGTATTGAAGGACTCAAGCACATTGAACACATAGATCCTATCAGAAGCCAGCGGGATTGGTTTCCACAGGCAAGACTCAGTAGCAGTGTAAGCAGAGTTGCCAATCAACCAGAACTGAGAAATTATTTGAAAACGCGTTTTTTTATTTTCCTTAGAGAAACTATTTCCCCCCTAAAAAGTTCAGTAGCTCCTGACACAAAGTCATTTTTGGTGGGTGTGTTTTTGTTTTTGTTTTTTTGCTTTACAACAAAGACTCCAGGAGGCCTCCCCCTTTGTATTTAAGCTACATGTGTGCTTGAGAAGGGGCAGGTGCACTAACTCCTGGGTCTCCAGACAGCAAGCTGTTCTTTGCACTTGCACTTGAGTCTCCTTGTCTTCCTCTACAGAGATAACAAAACAATCCTGGGCACCAAACAAAACTCAACTCCTGGAACATAATTCAATGACAATATATGTAAAGAATATTGCTCTTCCTTTGCATAAATAAAGGAAACCATTCAAGCTTCTGCCCACTGGTGGAAGGTTTGGAACTTCTGATAACTGTTATCCAGGAAGAAGTTGACAGCTTCATGGCTTTTCAACGAACAAGCAAGCCCTCCAACACTCATGTCTATTGCTTGCAGAAAATTACTTCCCCCCCAAAAAAAACTAAGAATTACTATAATGTAGGTACTGATCAATCTGTATATTTTTTACAGATGGAAGCAAACTCGTTATGCATTCTCAACCTAACTGCTAACAGTTTGGGTTGGTAAATATTGGGGAAGTGTGTGTAGAATCAATATGGCTATGAAGGCATGAAATACAATTTAAGGAAGGTCAGTAGGTAGAGTGATTCGAAGGGGAAAAATCCTTTCAAAAGTGTAACAATATTTAGTCTCATATTCTCCTGAAATAACAGAATCCATAGCTATCCCTCTAGGAAATGAGTTTATGTAAACGAGAACATTCTGCTTTGTGCTGCTGAAGTCACAGAGTGTACCAGATGTTCACAATCCCCAGGCTCAGCTGCATGACGTGGAAACTATTTCATAAACCCCAATATTGGCAGCATTCAGCATGAATGTGCTCGCTCTTCCCCACTCGAAAAAAAAAAATCATACATTATATTTCACTGTATACATTTTATTTTTAAAATGTAGCTGCCTTTATTTAAATGCCACAATTCATCTTGTAATGGTATTTAAGGGTTTTTTGTGGCACCATGCCAGATTTATATTATTAGAACCTAGGCGTTTGCAAATGAACCTCTTTCAATTAGTGTTTCAGGAAGCAATTAAACTGTCTAAAGTGTATTAATGAATACACTGGAATTGGGAAGCCGATCCTCCTAATTCCCCCCATTATTAATGCACCATCTGCTTCGCTGCCTTAGGAACATCCAGGATCTCTAACCTCAGGTCCACAGAACCCACTCGTTTATTCAAAAAGGTCACAGAAGCATAAGTTTGCAATCAGGCTCAATGTTCTATACAGGATGTGAATACTACATGTAGATTAAGTGCATATATTTTCTTGGATTGTTTTTTTACAGATGCAAATGAAGATGCATATAGGTTCTTTCTATTCTGCATTATATGTCAAAACACTAACAGCTCTGTGAATATATTCCTGGATCTGATATTCCTGATAAAAGCAGAAACGCTGGATATACACCCTGTGGTTTTTAGGGATATCATCAAAAGATGATAAAAACATCAAAAGATGTTTGTTTGTTTGTTTCCATTAATGAAGGATGCCATTTGACTGTGCTGCAGCTTTCTTCACAGGGATGGTCTGGGGTTGAGACATTAGCTGGTGGCTCTTTACAACACGGTCCTCAGAGCCCATGCAGAGGAGACTATGATTCCCTGAGGTGCCTCCTATCAGCTTTCTGATCTAGAGGAACTCAGAGCTGCCAGGTACAGTGGGAGGGGGCCGTGAGGGCAGGGTGGGCCTGGTTGCAGGCACTGTAGTCTGCCCCGCACTGGAATATTCACACATCGACGGGTATGAGAGCTCTGTGACGCATTGCTACAGGCACAGTCAAAAGAGCAGACACACCTCTTTCCTTTTGAGAATTAAGACTCTAGTAGAGGAAGAGAACTCAGGCTCAAGGTGAAGTGGGGGATTGCCCTGGAGAGGAGTTAAGGAACAGTTTGGGGGGCAGGAAGAAGACTTTAGAGGGCTAAAGAAAGTAGAGAGAACAGTGAAATTTCCCACAGAACCCTGGACTTCTCCTATCTTGGTTTTCATTATGCTATGTTATAGTGGAATTGTGTCTCCCCAGATCTGCATGTTGAAAGTCCTAAACCCAGTACTTCAGGCGATGATCCTATTGGAAAAAGAGTTAGTGAAGACGTGATTAGTTAAAGTGAGGTGGTACTGGAGTTGGGTGGCCGTAAGTCAATATGACTGGAGTCCTTCTAGAAAGGGGACGTTTGGACCCAGAGTTACACATATGGGGGCAGGCCCTGTGATGATGCAGGAGGGATGAGGGTGAGGCAGCAGAAGTGAAGGAGCATCAGCTGCTACCAGAAGATGGTGACAGGCATGGCACTGAGCGCCCGGAGCTACAGAGGGAGCATGTCCCTGAGACACCATCAGACCAGCCTCTATGCAGGTTAGAAATATCTTCCGCAGGTCATGTCTACACAACAGTCCCCCCGACCAGAATACGTGCTAATGTCATGAACTACAAAATACCAGACCTTCCTCCTGGATTATCCACTCTTTGAAAATATGAACAGTTTTGTTAATATGAAAATATGAGTTTTGTTCATCTTTCCATTGGAGCCCCTGATACAACCCTGGATTTATGTAAGATGGTCAACTCTAGATTGACTGACTGAATTAGGATGAACAAGTCATGGAGACATTTGTAAGTTCAGAGATAGAAAGAAACTTAGTGAGTCTGAGCTAGAAGAGCAATTCCAGGAAGGACTGTGTGTGTGTACAGGGGCTTTCGAGGATGGATCCTGGACTCTAGATTGGTTTTCGGAGCAAAAAAGATGGAGAGTTTTGGAACCTAAACCTGGCATGCAGCTACCATGTCCTCTGCTGTGTCTGTGGTCACGCTTTCTCCATGCAGAGCACGGTCATCCAGCCCTACTGTGCAGGACACACACCTGCTCACACGTTCCCCGGACGCAGGCCCGGCTGACAGGTGCGTGCAGGCTTGTGCCATTGCCGTTTCTTCACCCTCAGATGGGTCACTCCCTGCAACATTGCAGGGATATCCCTTAATAGGAGAGATTTGCTTCTTTTTTGCCTGTTCTTTGAGGACTATAAGTTTCAGAGACAGAAGGTATGTTGGAAAGAGGCCAACAATGCTGAGGTGAGAAAGTGAAAGAAGATGCATATGAAGAAAAATAAACTTGCCTTTGCTAGGCTGATATCTCACTAAGCGCTGGGCTCTGTGTGGGCCCTTTAATTACACACACTCGCGTGGGTGGGCATCCTCACCTCCAGCCTGCAGAGGGAGGGGCCCCGAGCCTGGCACCGATAAGCAAGACAACCGAGCTCTGGTCCAGGTCCGCGGACTCCATAGCCTGGATTCTTCCTCTTCTTCACCAGATCGCCTCTTCCTCTGGAAACAGTGGGAACCCCACACTCGTTCTGCGCCCAAGCATTTTCTCTACTTATTCTTGTCTGGGCCGGACTGGCCTTTACATGAGCTGCCCGCTCATCCTCTGCCCAGTGCCCACATGTAAAAGCTGGTTCCAGACACCTGTGGATGCCCCGCAACCTCCCTCCTCATTCTGTTTTGTATGTTATCTACAGCTGACTACTGCTCGCTGGCCCCTCCGATTTTTTTAAAGATTTATTTATTTATTTATTTATTTATTTATTTATTTATTTATTTATACAAGCACTGGGTACAGTCAGAAGCGCGGGAGGGTGAGAGAATTCACCAGAGCCAGAGCGGGGAGCAGAGCAGGCAGAAGGACTGAAGTACACTGCTGAGGGGAGCAGCGGGCGGCAGGAGAGGTCTGCACGCCATGCGGGACCCTCCTCTGGTGGTCGGGGAGCAGCCGGGATCGAACCGGCGTTGCAGAGGCTGCAGGCAGCTTCACAACCCAGCACTCAACCGCTGCGCCACCGGGGAGGCCCGCCCCTCCGATTTTTGACTCTATACCCTCACTTTCCCCACTCCACACTTCCTTTCACTTGTTCCTCTAGTTTTTGTGTCCTACTGCCATGGGATAGGGACCGGTCCTCTGACTCCATGACTAGTATGCTGGGACATAGGACATAGCAAGTACATGCCTGCACACACGCACACACACACACATGCAGGTCCAGGTCACCTGGCTAACAGGTGAACACAATCCAGTCTCGCCAGCTAAGCCAGCTCTCTCCTGTTGAGCAGAAAAGAACATCAGAAGGTTTCCCATAAATATGATGATGGACACGTGAGAGGAGAAGGGTCCTATGATAGCATGCAGGTGGATTCCCAACAAATGCCAGCCTTACCAACAAGATGGGCGGATAGAGCAAGTCTCCTGTCATTATAAAAATGACTGTGTTACACAAGAGAGCTGTGAGGTCCTTCCGGAGATGACCTGTAATGCTTTGTTACAACAAATGAACAAGACAAGGATTTTATCACATCACAACAACTGTTTGCATTTTGTCGTCGTATTTAAAAAAGAAATACCTAGGTGACTTACCAAAGAAAAGTATCTCTTTCTTATACCTGCTTGGGTTTTTACAAATCAGCTTTGGGGCAATAAGTCATACTGCTCTGGCATCAGGAAATACAATACACACAGCCTGGAAGCATTAAGGGCAAGAACAGGTAAGATTGCAAAGAGCCATCTGCCAAATAGTGACTTAGTCACTGCACCTGATGTGGACACATTCCCTGGTCTCCCTTCTGGATGTGGTGCCTGTCAGGATGCCTTTTCATGGTCAAGATAGCAGCTCCATGTCTTTTTTAGCAAGTGTTTATTTTCAGTACCCACTGCAGGCATCACGCTCCGTAGATAAACGAGAGGTGAATAAGAACTCGAGGACCTTAAATCTCGAGACCACAGAGGTCCTGCTCTCAAAGACTTTATCATTAATTTAGTGGACACCATGCATATTCATGTGCAAATAGCTGATTTTTAGAATATTAATTAGTTAGTTAATTATACATTATTGTATCTGTGTCTTGTCGGCTATAGGTTTGCAGCAGCTTTGAAAACAATATTTTATATTTTTCTCTTAAAACAAGACTGGTCTGAGAAAGGGCAGAGAAAGAACAGGTAAAAATAATATTTCACTTCAGCTGCAGTGAAAGCAATTCTCCAGTCACAGAGGCAGAAACCCTTGATGAAATAGCTGAGGCACACCGACCCGATTCAGCCATTGTCTGAGGAAGGCCTTGGGGACGAGCACGTAACTGCTCGGGGTTGTATCCTAACAGCTTCTCATTAACAGGCTTGAAGGGATTAATGTTCCTGGTAATCTGGCTGCAATTGTATCACTTATCCTTTACCCAATTCAATGCCATTCTCAATTATTTTTCTATCCTGTAAATAACCATCGAAATTCCACTTCTTCCAGCCCACAGTGATTTCATATTGTCCGTAAAATAAAGACCAAAATTTGGTGTAAGGTCAACAAGCCACGACTCGCCTGAGCCCTGCCAACTCCGCAGCCCTGCCAACTCGGCAGCCCTGTCTCACAGTACCCAGGGCCCACGTAGTGACCGCAAATCATGTTGGTGTTCTCCGTTCCACGGGGAGCTTGATGCATATGCTTTTTCCACTGTGCGACTAGTCTCCTGTCCACTACCTTTCCCTGAAGTAATTCCCGAGAGCCCTTTCCAGTTCAACTCAAACATTGCTTTGTCAGGGAATCAAAGTCCCTAAATTTAACCTTGGAAAAACATTCAAAATTATTTCAAATTTGGGCCTCCATGGTGGTGCAGGGGTTAAAGGCTAAGCTATCGAGCTGTTGCCAGCCACTGCAGCATGAGTTTGATCCCCAAGCTGGCCAGGGAGCTGACCCTCATGGTGCAGAAAACCTCTCCTGCCTTAACCTCTGCTCCCCTCAGCAGTGTATTCCAATAGATCTGCCTGTTCTTCCCCCCACTCTGTCTCTGGTGAATCCTCTCATGCCCTGCACCTCTGGCCTACACCCCAGTTCTTGTAAGCATAAATAAATAAATCTAAAAAAATAGTTTCAAATTTTACACTAGTTGTAATTACTTAATGGCTGTTTCCTTTACCAGCCGATTAGTTCTATGATGGCTAAACATCTGTTTCTTGCCATTATGCCATGGGTCCTATTATAATCCTTGGCATATAGTAGTTTCTCACTAATAATTTGTGAAAATGAATGAATAAATGAAGAAACTGCAAATTTACAGCCAGATCCTTTTTAAGTGTCAAAGTGCCTGATAGAGAAAGGAATGAAGAGGGTAGGAGAGACTGGGAGAAGAATTTATATAGCTAAAGAGGCAAGGTGGGGAAGCTACTTTCCAGGTATTAACATTTACAGGTAGAAAGTCTTGGAGGCTGGAATAAGCATTTTACAAAGAAAAGTAAAAAGATTCCTGGAGAACCAAAGGCGCATGCGTGTGTATAGTTACAGGACCAGAGCAAAGGCAGGGTGCCCATTTCAAAGACTAGAGGGAGGCACATCATTTATCTTTATTTCCAGCTGTGATTGGTGTTTCAAGTGAGTGGTTTAAATTAAAGCAAAAATGGAAAGTTTCTTGGATGGACAGTGATGAACAAAAGTTCTTCTGCAGAAGAACTGTCATCTGTTTGTTTGGGTTGATACAGGTTTTTGTTTCACTCTATGGAGACAAATGACTCTATGTCTGTCCGCCAGTTACATTATTAACTGTACTGGCATTTTATTTCTAAGTCAAGGGATAATCTGAGGACAAACAAAAAGGAAGCACCGAGAAAAGGACTTGCCACAGGCTGCTGGCTGCCTGACATTTCAGAATGAAGAATCATTGCCTCAGAAATATTCCCAGCACTTCCTCTCCACCCCAGCTGGGGAACTGACACAGTGAAACTTGAAAGTAAGTTTGTTCAACCTGCTATCTCACTGCATGTACAAGGAATTATGGTCCATAGGGTAACGGAAGCCCGGTCCGCTCTTGGTCATGACAAAGATGGCTTGGCATACCTACTGACACCAGCATCCTGGGCTGCTTTCCAAATAAATTCCAGGGGCTAAATTTCATGATCAATGGGTGTTGTGAATAGGAGAGGAGGAAGAGTTGTGGTGAGAATAGTGATATCTAGAGGCCCTCACACACCCAGGGCAAGAGGCAGGTGCTTTAATATTGATCTGATCCTGAGTTCAAGTTCCCAATAATGACAAATACACCACGGGAGGGTGTCTTTTGGGGACACCATGAAGGACACACATGAAGGACAATAAGCTACAGGGAGAAAAGTCTTTGGAGGCACATGAGATATTGAAAGAACGGAGGGATTAGGGTCTCTGGTCAACAACAGTTTTAGCGACAATTGAAATTCTGCGTGTAAGTAAAATCCTCATGAATGTGATGCCTGACACTGAGAAGAAAGTGTGAGTTCAATCAGCAGGACTGCTTAGGTCATAAGTGTTATTGTAAACATTTATGCCTTTGTCCTAGAGTATGACAGGATTCAATATCTTTATTGTGTATTCAATATCTGCATTGATGACCGAGAAAAGGGAATTGACAATATGCTCACTGGATCTTCAGACTATACTAATTTGGGCAGATTTGCTAATTCTGCCACAAGACAGGAGTCAAATTCAAACTGAAGTTGGCAAGATGAAGTGACCCTATTGTGGGTCACAGTGGGACAAGCAGAAATAAATAAGGGTTCCAGGCTGCCCAAAAGCTACACGCAATCATCCTAGGCTCAGAAGTCAAACTTTCTTCTCCAGATCTTCATTAAAGTTCTGAATCAACCTATAAAGAAGTGGGTCTCAGGCATCACGCAATCTTTATAACTGTCCAGTGATTCCAAGGGGCACCTAGGTTGAAAATCTTTGCTTTATAGAATATTGGGTTATTTCCCTTCACCTCAGAGCACCCACAGAAGACTCCAGTCCCCAAACAACCAGTGGTAAAACCTTAGTTTCTTCACTTAGTTTAAGAATAGGGATGAGCACTTCTAGTTGGATCCAACAACAGCAGGGCCTCTTACTTGTGAATGTACATACAGATCACCTGTGGCTCTTGTTAAAACTGGGTCTGTATATGGGAGGACCGAGGTGGGTTTGTGACTCTTCCTAGCAAGCTCTCACATTATGTATATGTTCCTAGTCAGTGGAACACATGGGTAGCCAGAGTAACAGCTTCAAGTTTCCAGGAACTGATCAATGTAGCCCCCAATTTACTTCAATATGCACTTAGCAATATCCTTGACTCTAAATAAATGGAGACTGAGAGTTTATGCTCTCAGGTATCTAGAAGCAACAATGCAATTCTCAATTGAAAGCAGGTATAGTCAAGTAGCTTATCATCGATGATGGCTAATTTTATATGTCAACTTGATAGTATCATAAGATACCCAAATATTTGACTAACATTATTCCTGGGTTCCTCTGTGAGTGTTTTCCAGGTGAGATTAACATTTGAATAAATAATAAATCCGATTACTCTTCCCAAGGTGGGTGGGCTTCATCCAATTTGTTAAGAGTCCAAATAGAACGAAATGATTATGGAAGGGAGAATTGGAACCTTTTCCACCTGACTGAGCTGGGACATAATCTCCTCTTGTCCTTGGTCTGAGCATTGTACAATGGGTTCTCCTGGTTTTCAGGCCTTCAGACTCAGACTAAATTCTACTACGGACTCTCTGGGCCTGCAGGTATGTATGGACACCAGATGATGGATCATCTCAGCTAGCATAACTGAAAGCCAATTCTTTATAATAAAAGCTGGATGGATACATAAATATATCTATTTTTCTGGAGAACCCTCATATTCCCTACGACTACCTAAGGAAGTACTTTTCAAACAGTAATGTGATTGTGACTCACCTAGCGATATCTTTAAAATGCAGATTCTGCATACAGAGAGGACCATGAGATCTTGTATTTTTAACAAATTCCTACATGAGGACAATGCTCTGGTCTTAGAAGCATGCTTTGAGTAAAAATTATCTGAGGGAAGTTTTATTGACTTCAGGCATCTGAACTTTGGAGTCCAGACCCAGACTGAAAACTCTACCAGTTTGGCTTGAAAGACATTTAAAGACCAATCAGGAAGAAACAGAAATGGGGATCTCACACCAAAACTTTAAAAGTTTGACTTCCAGCTGCAACTTAACAACGATTTGTGTCGTGAACTTGGACTAGTCTCAAGACTTCTTCTCTGCCAAGTGGAGCGATTTATCATAGATATTTAATGAAGTTCTCAAAAGAGAATAAACATGCAAGTGCTTAACAAGAAAAAGCTCTGCACACATATCAGAGCAAAGAGCACCAAACTTGGAGCTTCTATACATTTTAATAACCATTCTTGAGTGCCAACTATGAGCCAGAAGACATTCCAAGGATGACTTTCCTAGTTTGCCAGGAAGTGCTGTCATCACTACAGAGCTTTGTTCCTGAGCACACCTTTGCGTCGACAGCCACACAGAAAAGGGCCTCTACTGGGGGCATTCCAGTCACTGCCTCGGCCATGGTGAGCACAGAGAGTGACCATGTGTATGTAGAATGAGGCTGGTGCATAGTGAGGTGAGGAGGAAAGATAATTTTCTCTTGTAGTTCAGGCTAGAACTTCTCTGAGCACACAGAAGGTCATTACCATTATGTAGTATGGGCCTTGTCATCAGACAAATTGGGCCCCAATTCCACCTGTTTCTGCTCACATGCCTTGTTCCTGGAATGACACCCATCTCTAACCTCCAGTTATTTTGTATGTGACATAGAAACTATCCCTATTTCCTTTATGCTCTACCATTAACAAAATGAAGGACTTCTAAAGAGCCCGTTTCCAAAGGAGTGGTTCCTAAGACAATTCCCAAAGGCATCTACAATAACAGCAGCCTCACCCCTGATTGCCTGGATGACCATTCCTTTGATGATTATTTCCTGAAAATGCTGTTGTAACCACACTGGCTTCAAGAAGACCTGTTTCTACCTAAAAGTCCTGACCCAATGGGGGAGCCAAAATTTTTCCTTTAATAATCAACTATATGATTTGAGGGCAGTTTATAAAATTAATGCTATAATTTTTGCTAGAAATTTAAAGTTATGAGAGAGCAAAGATGAAGAGGAGGAGGTGGCAGAAGGGAGGGAGGGAGAGCAGTGGGGATGGGAGAAAACAAGCAAAAGCCTACAAAGCACACACTTTGAAAATCCACTTGCCTCTGAGACACCAGAACCTGGATCCCATCCTACCTAAGAGAGAAAACCATAATAAAGGGGCAATTTTCCTGTTTTCACAGTCTATAAAGCCAAGAGAATAAATTCTGAAAGCCTCCAACTCTTCCCAATTCAATTTATTTCAGGTGTGTCTTCCAAATTCTGGTTTTTCTGACTTAGATTGTCCACCAATGATGTCCAATTGCTTTAGGAAATACAAAAACAAGTCTTGGAGTATTGCAATAGAATAATATAGCCCAACTTTCAAACTGGAAGCTCCCATACAAAGAATCAGAGGATTGTTTCATTATAACTGCAAGATTATACTCCATAGGTAGAAGTCACTACTACTGCCATTGTGCCATTGCTGTTTGCTGTTGTTATGAGCTGGATGATTTAACCTCCAGATTAAAATATATGTGGATAGGTTGGAAGTGAGAATAGATGAGACACAAAAAGTTGCTGCTGATCTTGGCACCCCCTAAGTCTTCCCCTTTGGTCTCAAGAAGGCTGATGACACTTATAGGAAGTAAAAAATGAACAAAGTTTCTTACTACTGTCAGTATCGCTGACACTCAGCACTAACATTTGCAGTAACAATTGTCACTCAGCACAATTTAAGTTGTACAAGATTCAGGATCCAAGAACTGGTCAGAAGGAGCAGAAGTGACCATCACACCCAGCCGGCCCCATCAGCTGCATGTCCCATATACCAGCGAGTAATACGCTGTCTGCAAAGCCTCCATTTGGCAAAGGGTTATTAATCACACAGCTTAGGGAGCCTCTGCAACATGTAATGAGTTTAGTCATGGAGATTTGTGGTGGCAACCCTAAACAAAAGCAGGGAGTATCAAAGTTAGGTCAATAGTATAGATTTCTCTCTTTTCCACATTGTCTTAATGATCACAAAAAAAGGCTGCTTTCTTCCAGTATCTTTAGGTTACATTCCAGTTGGTGTTTCATGTTGACTTCCAAACAATGTATTTATAGGAACAGGCCTGGACCTACAGCTAATAGGCTCAAAGGTTGATGTTCTCGTGAACTATTTCCAAAGGCAATGAAGGAGGTGTGTGAGAAATGAGCCCCTCTCTTTCTTAGAAAAAACAACCCATTGATTTTGTCCTAAGTCAAATCAACATCATTCTGTCTCAAAACATTCTTGAGAAACACTTTGTAGTCATTCAGAAAAGAGGACAAACGCTCCTTTGTTCCAATTTCGAAATGCAGACCGCGAGCCCAGGTTCTCCTATACCCTGTGCAGCGTGAGCACAGAAGCTCCGGCTGGGTTTTCCACTGAAATGATTTGGCACAAACTGAGGTGTGGCGGGTTCCTGGGCACAAATTTGGAGCAGTGCTTGAGGCCAAGTGTCACACAAATCACCCAGCATCCTCTTGGCCCCAAAGCTGCTCCCCTCACTGACAGCAGGACGCTCTGTGCAGAGGACAGGAACCCCAAGGCCCACAGCCTCCCTGCTCACCACAAGCTCAATCAGAAAGCTCCCATTTTGTCCTGCCACCAGGAAAAGCAAAACATCATTTACAAGAGGCATACCACAAAAGGTCAGTCCTGAGAAGTGATTGATGCATTCCCTCTAGGAGAAGACTAGTTCCAGGGCTGCTGTTTGATAAACACACTTATCTCCCTCCTCATGCTGGAAACATACAGCTTTCTGGAGCCAGTGAAGTGGCACAGAACCTGGAGCAATCTCCCCGGAGGCTGTGGGAAAGGCCAGTCAGGGGGCCGTGCGGCAGCTGCTGAGCAGAAGCCAGGCCTCCAGGCCTGGCTCTGGCCACCACGGGGCCATTAAGAAATGCATCACTCACTGTCAGCAGGTGAGTCCCTGAGAGAGGCTGACATTCTGAACCCCTATCTTACATGTATGTGTACACACATAAACACACACACACACACAGAGTTCTGCCAATGCCAGAGGACCCAGGCAGAAGGTGGTAGAGCAATGGCATCACCAGGAAACCTTGGGCCACCTTCCAGACCTACAGGGTAAGTGAGCACTGAGGACTTAGTTACAGGAAAGACAAGGCTTCTCTTGTACCGCATTCCTGTTCTTGGAGTTCAGAAAGCGCTCATCTCTGCAGATCACTTGGCAAGCTCAAGACCTAGCAAGACTCCAACAGGAAGCAGCAAGTGCCCCCCCCCCCGCCCCAGTCCTCTGTGACTGCGTCCCTGGTTCTTGCAGAAGGAAAGCACTGCAGACCAAGAGCAGGAGGAGTAAACAGGCCGCTCTGTAGTGCCCCTGCTGAATTTCCATTTCCTTAATGATTCCAAAAGTATGGGAAGCTCCTTAGACTAGAGATTCCCAGCACAATGAACACCACAACCCTGCAAATGTTAGAAAGTCAACAAGCCAACCCTCAGGCTCCTGGCAATTGAGACAGAGAGGCTTTCTTCAGAAGGGTAGAAGGAAAAAGACATTTCCAAAAAGAGATGATCTCACACTTAAAAATCTGACACAACTGTTTTAGTTAATGGTATAAAATGTGGCCCCATTTGCTCCAAAAACATTATATCTAGTATGATCTAAATCATTCAGTAAACATGGGCACATGGTAATCAAGTAGGAATAAAACAAAGATCCTTCCTCCACCAATCAGCATTCTTGGAAACAACAGAATTGATGGTTGATGAGAAATGGACTAGGCTGTACACCGCTGCAACATGGAAGCCTCAGAAACTGGATAGGAAGCAGAACCAGAGGCAAGAACAGGAAGGGTCTGGTTGGGAAACCACTCATGTCCCCATTGGAGACTACTGGATGCCACTGGTGAGCCAGGGCATGACCCCCACAGATGATAGTGACTGTTGACACCGAGGCTGAAATCAGTTCTCAGGAGCCCCTAACAACAGGGATCAGTGCTCCAAATAAGCATCCTAGGTAGGACCATGCTACCAGCTAGTGGTACTCATTGGTCCTGGCCCCAAGTGTCAAGAGCAAGAGAGGGCTTTTGTCACAAGCAGAGTCCCTCATTGTAACTTACATGAAGACTTATTTTTACCAGAAGAAAAGTGTTAAAATTCAAGTCAAGGAAAAAAAAATAATGAAAAACGTCTGCCAGAAGCTTCAGTATGGCATAGGACTTGGGACTGGACCTGGTGAAGTATAGATGTTTGTATGGATGCTCATATGACCCCAACAAAGGAGGGGTGATGCTATAGAGAGGTGCTGGAGGTAGACCTTAGAACCCAAAGAATGAAAATAATACTACTATGGTGGAAGGCTAAGAAAAGTTTCAGGTGGAAAGAATTTTAGCTGAACCTTGATAAACAGAAAGGATTTCAAAAGGTCTATGAAGATATTCCAAGGAAGAAATACTTCATGTAATGTTAGAAGACATTCCTAAGTACAAAAATGAAAAAATGAAACTTTCTAGGGTACTGGTTTAGAGGATTGATGATATATATATATATATATATATATATATATATATATATATATGGCTTGACAATTTCTGCCAATTTAACTTTCTGATAAATCAAGGGTCTTTCCAAAACAGAACAAATTTACATGAGACCCAAAGAAAGTGGTATTCATCAATGGGGCAAAAAAAAACAAAAGTTTTGCTTTCTTAGGTTTCTCTTAACTTCTTATATATCCCAAATAGAAAACTGAACTGGGGGAATATGGAGGATCTTTGTTCTTGCAACACACTGGGTGCTTGCTTTAGTGCCAGAGTCGAGCTAATTAAAAATACAGATGGCTCCAAATGGAAGGTCCACTGTGGAATTTGGTTTCTAGGATCTTGAACACATTGAGAAACTGAATACAATCAATTAAGTTGAAGTAATTAATCAATTTCGCTAGTGCTGAAGGAAGATCTATTATAGAACTGTTCTGTGAGGAAAGGAAATTCTTTCTCTAATGCCCAAAATGTTTAACAAGACCATTGGCATGAATCTAATTGATTACATTTTTGTCCTTAACCACTGCTGGAATTTTACTTATATTAAAAGAGATAAAAATTCTAATTCAATTACACTATGTAGTTCTTATATATGTAAATGTAAGAATTACAATGTTCTTGTTTAAAAGAGGGTGAAGTAAATGATAAGGAGTCTGAAATACCGGACACCTGAGGAATATAGAGAAGAGCAGAAAGATCTAGAATGCAAGACCACAGAAGATAAGACTTGAGGAGAATCTGGGGCTTATTTTAAAATATCTGAGGGATTGCAAAATTGGCAAAAATTAATCAAGAAAGATATCCATCTATAAACAAGAAGAATTAGATAATTCAAACAATTTGGATAATGATCTGTTGTTATGGTGATAACTGCTGAATTCCTTCAAATTTCTCAGATGAAATGTCCAGATGGAATGGCTGCCTGTTGATTTGTCTAAATCTCGCAGAGGTCAACATAAGCATATTTATATAAATAATGTTGAAAAAATAAATATTTGTTGACTAAATGAATAAATAAATTTGTCTTGTATCAAGACCACATTAAAAGAGAAGAAAACCTTCGGTTTCTTTACTACTGATTGATTACTACCAATGTCTTCACAAGGACCTAAAAAATTAATTAGTCTCATTATTCCTGGAGATTAGAAAAGTAATTTCTGTAAATTATTTTTGAAAAATAAAATATCCTTTGATGACAAGCAGATGTCTCCTGTCTCGCCCACTGCTCCCCTCAGCAGTGTATTTCGTCAGCCTTCCTGTTCTGTTCCCTGCTCTGTCTCTGGTGAATCCTCTCACCCTCCCGCGCATCTGGCCTGTACCTCAACTCTTGTGTAAATAAAATAAATCTAAAAAAATAAAGTTTAAAAAATCATTTGAATAAGCAATGTTTTCATGAATGTCAGATAAAAATAAATCAAGATCTTGGGTTCCTCCCCAATACCCAAATGTCATCACTGACCCCATTCCTACTGCATCTCAGGCCCTCTTCCACATCACCTCAGTCTCTCTATCACAGACACACTGGCCTCTCCAGACTTGGGGGCATGTCCTTGCCTCAGAGAGCTCATGCACTGGCTGTGCCCTTTGACTGAAAGTGTCTTCCCCAAAGAGAGTCCCTTTTCTCCATCAGAATATAGTCACATGTCACTTTCTTGAGATGGCTTTCTCTTACTACTTTATATAAAACTCCTGTTATCGCCCCACCACAACCCCCACATGCATGCACACATGCACCAGGAAGACACACCACACATCATGGACAATCTCCTTATGACTACTTTTTAATTTACATAGCACTTGCTACTTTTTAAAATTGTTACTAATTACATTCACTCTCTCTCCATTTAGGAATGTAAACCTCAAAGATTCAGGAGCTCATTTGGTTTACACATTAACAAAATCCTAACATCTTGGACATAGATCATTTCCAAAAAAGTAATCATTAAATGAATTGAGGAATAAGATCTGAGCACAATTAAATGAGGACTCAATCTAATGATAAAATATACTTGTCAAAACTCATCCATTCAAAAACAATATAATCAAAATTAGAATAAAAAAAAACTACCTCTTAAGCACAAGAGAGAGACTTGGCACAGTATTTAGAGGAAAAATGTTTCCTTAAAAGAAGGCAAGTCTTCAAATTACAACATAATAAGTTCAGTAATTCAAGAGAGAGAAAATAATAGGAATAAAATAAAAATATGAATGTAAAACGAGAGTTTTGCTAAAATATCAAAATTTATTTTTTGGAAACACCAAAGATTAGTTTAATAAAAAGACTTAAAATGATCAAGAAATCAAGACACGTGAACAAGAAGAGATTAATAAAAACATACAATGAAGAAAATAGAATTCAATATAAAAAGATGGATAAGAATTTACAAGGTAATACTAGGTAAAACTACACTCCAAAAAAAGGAAAATTAGATAAAGAAGTAGTTCCTTGACAAAACACAGGAAATTTCCATCATTCAAAAAATTCCCTCAAACTTTTTTGTAGCCAATCTGCACCCTCAAATATCAACCCCAAGAAACTGCTTATCTTTGTCACTATGAAGTTTTCTAAAATTTCCTATAAATGGAATTATATAGTCTATAGAATTTTATGTTTAACTTCTTTCACTTAGCACAATATTTTTGGAATTCATCCATGTTATTATGTGTAACTGTTAAGTACTGCGTAGTATTATGGATGTACTAAAATTGGTCTATCCATTCACCATTTACTGGCTATTGGGCTTGTTTCTAGACTGTCACTATGATGACTAAATCTGTTATGAACACTCAATTACAAGTATTTATGTGGACATAAGCTTTTGCTATGTGGATGTTTACAAAACACTGGTGAATTGATTTTCAGAAGAGCTTCACCATTTTGCATTCCCACCCATGCTACACAAGAATTCCAGTCACTCAAATCCTTGTCATCACCTGACATTGTCAGTCTTTTCATTTTAACCATTGTACTAGGAGTAGGTGGGTATCACATTATGGGTTTAGTTTAGGAGTATCAGATAATTCAGGGTATTAAGCATTTCTTGGCCATTCATATTTCTTCTTTGATAAAGTGTCAGTTTCATTTTTTTACCCATTGGGTTGTCTTCTTGTAAAAATTCATTTATACTCAAGATAGAAGCTATTTTCTAAATCATTTGAAAATAATTTCCTTTAGTGTGTGGATTGTCTTTTCATTTTTAAAATTTTCCTTTTTGGGGGACTCCCCGGTGGTGCAGCAGTTGAGCACTGGTTTGTGAAGCTGCCCGCAGCCTCTGCAGCGCCGGTTCAATTCCCAGCTGCTCCCCAGCCACCAGAGGAGGGTCCCATATGGCGCACAGACCTCTCCTGCCGCCCGCTGCTCCCCTCAGCAGTGTGCTTGGGTCCTTCTGCCTGCTCTGCTCCCAGCTCTGGCTCTGGTGAATTCTCTCACCCTCCCGCACTTCTGACTGTTCCCAGTGCTTGTATAAAATAAATAAAATAAATAAATAAATAAATCTTAAAAAAATTCCTTTTAAAAAAAAAGATTTATTTATTTTTGTGTAGAAGCGCTATTTTTGTGTAGGCCAGGAGTGTGGGGCATAAGAGGATTCATCAGAGACAGAGGGGGGTGCAAAGTAGATGGATTTACTGAAATACACTGCTGAGGGGAGCAGCAGGTGAGACAGGAGAGGTCTGCTGTGCCACGTGGGTAGCTCCCTGGCCAGGGATTGACTTCAAGCTGTCATGATGATAGCACTGAGATTTAAGCCCTAGGGAGCTAAGTCAGGGAGACCCTTTCTTAATTTTCTTTTGGAGAGGATATTTTAAAAACTTTGACAAGGGTCATCATTTAAGATTGATGCCCTACTTAAGATACCATTACCAACCAATTGTCACAAAGATTTTCTCCTATGCTTTCTCCTAGATGAGTTTAGTTTCTCCAAATAGGACTATGACCTATTCGGAGTGAATTTCTATAGATGGTGTGAAGTAAGTTTCAAGGTTCATTTTTTCACCTACGGTAATTTAGTTATTACAGAATCTGCTGTGAAAAGCCATTATGGCCAAATGTCTAAAATCATTATCACCATATAGAAAAATGTATATTCCACATTAGAAAAGGCTGAAAATCCATGGTTTAAATATCCATCTTTAAAATGATCAACATAATAAAATAAACAAATAAATTAAGAGAAAATAATAGGAAAAAAATAATAGGAATAAAATTAATAAAAATAGAATATAAATGTAAAAAAAAGTTTCACTGTCTAATTGGTTCTTTAAAAACACTAAAAAAAAAAAGGTAAAATCTTTGATAAACTCCAGTTTAAATAGCTAAAGTAGGAGTGGGCAATAATAAAAGTTAAATAAAAGTCAATGTCACCCCATTTCTACTGTTTTATGAATTGTGACTTATCTCTGTATCACCATATGGTATAAAGTAGGAACTATATTAAACTAAAAAAACAATTTCTAAGAAAACAATAAATTTTTACAAGCTTATCTTAAATGATCCAACTTTTGATTTTGCTCATTTTTTGTATTTTCTCTCTATTCCAAATGAGCTATTGTGCATTTCTTTTTTTATATGCTAAGGGACATAAATGTCTTAAAACATCTCAAGGAGATAAAAATCATGCAAATAAAAATGAAATACAATGAATTGTCCTTTTTCATACAAAACACCAAAATGTTAACAGTGGCTATTAGTGGTATTACATTTAGGTGTGAACAGTTTTCCCCCTCTAAATTTTTATAATCTCTACATTTTTGTAAGTATCATGTTTCTCTGTATTTTATTTTCATAAAATAGAATTATTTTAATATTTATTTTCATGAACATTTCAAATTATTAAGAATAATTCTACCTTGGTCTTAGAAGGGTCTTAGAAGAAAACAGATTACTCACTCAAAAGATTGTACCCGAAAGAGTATAGGAAAGAGATTATATATGGAGGTTTGGGCAGGATCAGAAACCAGCAAGGGCAATGGAAGAAAGTTGATAGTGCACGTGATCCTGAAGGAACCAGAGGAGAAATGTGTTTCCAAAGCTCAGGAACAGCTGACGCTGTGCAATCAGGACAATTTGACATTGTGCAATGGCTGGAACAAAGTCATTGCTGGGCATGCGGTGGGATTTGTGGGGAGGCACATAAATAAAATACTGACTTTCTATTCTCTTGCCCTCTGAGATTCCTACCTATGCCTTCCATTGTCCGAACCCTATCAGAGCAGAAGGCAAGAACATTTATGAACTGTAGAGCAAGGAGCCAGGCTTCTGGAACACCAAGCAGGGCATGAGGCTAGAAAATGGATCTAGCAGAGAGAGGTAGAAAAATAGCTAGCAAGTGTGTGCATTTCCCCACTGAGACCATCCAAGTACTTTTCACCTCATTCTCAGACCACTGAGCCAGCAACCTAAATTATTTTATGGACTCTAATCTCTTTCATCTCTAACTCCACCTGGAAGTGGCTATTTTATTCTATTCAAAGAATATTCTGTGGTACAATAACCCAGAACCAAGATGGTGGCTTGGACCGGAATGATAGTAGTGGTGTGGGTAAGAAGTCATCCAATTCTTGATCTAGCATAAAAGCAGAGACAATCAGATTTGCTGATGGATAGATGTGGGTTATGAAAGAAAGATGAGTGAAGGATGCAAGGAAATTCTGTGGCCTCAGCCACTGGATGGATACCTTGGGCACTGAGATGACTTCAGGCAGAGCCAGATTTCTGGAAAAGATCAGGAGCGTAGCCTGAACAAATTAAGTTGAGGTTTCAATTAAGCATCCAAGTGTAAATATGGAGTCATCAGTTGGATTGACATGTGGAACTCAGGAAGGGGGTCTGGACTCGGAGGATAAATCTTGAAATCATATTTGATATGTAATTGACAGCAATCATGAGTAGGTAACTGAGAGGGGTAAAAGGGCTGTTATGCCCCACAACAGGAAGCTAAGAAGGAACATGTAAAGACTCAGAAGAACCTGTGAGTTTGAAGGAAACAGGGACCGTGTGTACTTGGAAACCAAATCATGAAGAAATGATCCAGTATTCAGTAAGAAAAGACAAACACTTGTATCAGTAGAGTGAGAGCTAGAATTGATAAATTATTGGATTTATCAAGCAGGGGTCTTGGTCAGCTTGTCAAGAGCATTTTTACTGGAATTGTGGAGGTGAAAGTCTAGGTTGGCTAGCCTCAAGAGGACAGGGAGAGAAATTTGGAAGAATGTATATTATTAACTATTATTTTGAGGAGATTTGCTTTTGAAAGAGCAGAATGAGATGACAGTTGATGTGGAAAATGAAGGTCATGATAAACATGCTTACTTGTTTTAATGAAGGGAAAATAATGGATATTTACATACAACTGGAAAATACCCCATTCTCTGGAGTCAGGGCTTCTGAATATCTGATGTCATTTTCTGGAAAAAAAAAAAATATACCCACATCAAGATGATTCATAAGTCCCCTGAAGATTCTGAGAGCTAGTCTCTAAGGAACTGATTTTAATCTTTGCCTTCTGCAAATGAGACACCTTGAGAGTGAGAGATAAATAATGTCTCTGATGTCTTCCAGCATCAATTGATTTTGCCCCACACTGACAACTCCTAGTCATCGAGGAATCCAGGATTGACTCAGTTCTGCCTCCTTCATCTGCTCTGGTTCTGAAATGTGAGGAAATCTCAAGTTGTGGAGACTATGCAGAGAAAGGCAGGAGTGGAATCCAGACACCACCTCCCAGCAACTCAAGTTGACCGCATTTTAATGCTTTTGGTATAATCACTGTCCGCTGCCCAGTGCACCTGTCCAGTTTCTTCATCATGCAATAAGGAAAAAAGGAAAATGCAACAAATTATGGGAAACGTTGATTTTTCTTTTTTTCTGATTTTTTTCATCATTGTCTGAGGAATAATGAAAAAAACCTCCCATACATCCCTTCCGAGTGCTATCTCCCTTTTCTGGACTTGGCATTCCCTTCCTTGCTTTCCCTCTCTAAATAGATTCTTTCCATCTCTATACAGCTACATTTCCTGGCAAAATACAAACTGAATCAGGGTGAAATTGCAAGGAAGACATGGAGCTCAGTTTGGACAATGATTAAACTCAGATGTAATAACCAAGGAACCATGTAAGCCACGGGCAGGGGAACGGGGAGTTGATTGGTATGGTCCCAGGGTTAACAACTAGGGAAAATGAGAAAAATGATTAACAACAAGAAAGCACTGAGCAGTGGCATTCCCTGCTGGGTCCTGGCTGCCAAGTAGCTGAGAGTCCTCAGGATTCCACTTTTCTCTGCTCTCTGCATTCAGGCCACCCCCAATGGCTGCAATGGACAACCTCGCACTTTTCTTGAAACACTTTTGTGTTTCTGTAACATTAGACAAGCACCAGGACCTCCGAGCCAGAGTTTAATTTCTTTCCTTGGTGGCTGACTTACTTCTCAAACCAAAGAAGATTCTGCACCACAGCAAGAATGAGCATTTACCATCTACTGTTTCCAAGTGCTTCCAAAATCTAGTTCAGAGTCCTGGACTTAAGCTTTTAGATTTCCTATCACTCCTTGTCCTTGTCACCAAGTCCTGCCTTATCCCCTGCCCTTCTGCTCCTCCACTGTTCCTCGACCCCCACCTCCAACTCCTCTGTAGCCCCTAAATCAGCCCTGACTAGCTTCACTGGGACATGCATTGTGCTCTGAAGAGATCAGTTGCTTTCCCATCCCCATTGATATGCTTCAAATTGTATAATAACTATAATTCTAAATGTATTGCTGTGGTCCCATACTATTGATAGTTTAAGAACATTTAAAAAAAAACTTTTATGCAATAAATTAGTTCCTACTATGAAAATTTATTCTGAAATATATCTAGTTTGCAACTTTAAATTTTGACAAAGCCACCTTTCCTAAGTCACAACCCACTGTCATTGATGTTTCGCATTTGGAATAGAAATCTAAGTGTGTAATTTAAGAAAGGGAAGAAAATAAGATTCTTTGTAAGAAGATATTGAACTGGGCAAGATATCTCTGTTTTTTCTCCTTTCTCCCTTAAAAGTAAAAAAAAAAAAGTCATAAAGTATTAAAATAGCCTCATACATTTATTGCATTTAATTATTGCAAAGTAAGCAAAGAAATCTTACTCTAAGTATCTCATAGGTGAAGGAAGTGGAGTCCAGAGAGAGGAAAAGCAAGACGATCAGGGTAAATAAGCTCAAAGCCAAGTTCAAGTCCTGTATTCTTTCCATCTCTACTGTAGAGAAGAAAACAAAAGTCCAACCTGGTAGCTGAAACATACCCAGGTTAAGTTGATTTCTAAAATCTCCATCTCAAAGAGCTTGAGTGAGTAGAAGTAGAAGTTTAATCTGTTAGTGGGAGACAAATGTTTTCTCACGGAAACTTGGTAAGAAGAATATTATTGTAGATCATTATCAGTGGGTAGTTTTCACATAAAAAATACCCAGGTAATATGTAAAATTAAATTACCATCATAATTACAATTTTTGATGTAAAAATTAAAAGCACCCAGAAAAAAAATCCTTATTTGAACCTTCATGAAAAATGATATGGTAAGTAATATTGGTCATATTTTATAGATGAAAAATTAATGTTGGGAGAAGTTACTAAATGAGCCAGGTTGACAGAAGCTTCACCAGGGTCACCTCCTCCGTTCTTGGCATTATACCTGGGACAGTGAATGCTCTTGATATATATTTTTGGATGAAGGAATCAAGTGGAAAAGCTATGGCCTGATTCAGAGGGGTCTGCTTCTACAGGTCATGTTTTCCCCTGTGGCATTCTCTCCTTCTACTGCAAATAAATGCATGGTGGCTTCTTGAAAAGAGAGTGCCACGGATAAATCTTCAGAACATGAGCTGCAGTGGGAAGTGAGGGAGGCCACGACGTAAGGTCCGCTCCACGTTGTTGGCGGGAAGACACTGCAGGTTGGACCCACACTCCTGCCTTTCATCACTCAGCTCCTTGTCTGGATACCAATGAAGATCAGGCTGGTTGATAAGGGAGCCACCCTACCCCTCCTCTCTTTTGGCACCCCTGATTCAAACATCACTGCCCTTGGGATCTTTTCCTGACGCTTCAGGGCTCTACTGAAACTCCATGAGTGCCTGTAAGTGAGTGAGCACTGACATTAGGAGTCTGGATAGAGCGGGTGGGCAACTTCAGCAAGACTGCTGTTTCCAATGAGAGGTGGTTAGCGATAGGTGAATGCAACACATCCCGCCACATGAAGGACTAAAGACATTCACTTGCCATAAATGGAACAAAGATAGAAATGAAAAGCCTTTGCTGAATCTTAAATTCCCAAAAGCAGAAGGAAGGATAAAAGAACATCCTTTTTAAAGGATGAGGTTGTTTTCCATATCCTTGGGGCCCTTGCTGTAAATTCTCATAAGCAATCAAAGGCAGTTCATAACCAAGAGCAAGTATAGGGGGGAAAGGCAACCTGCTCGCCACCATCGACCTGCATGGGACCATCCACCCTCCCGCAAGCCTGCCCAGCAGGCATCCATCCCTGCCTCCGCCCCATTCCCAGGCAGGCTTTTCAAATTGCATTATTGTAAAGTACACTGATATGTGGACTCTATCTCTTAATCCCACATGCTGCCAGGAGATAAAGAAACCAATGTGTTGGGAAGGCTCACATTAGGATGCATGATTACCAAAGAGCAAGAGAGGCACATGGGAATGAAGGACAAGGCTAAGGAAGTAGAGAAAAGATAGGTTCTTGCAGAATACCAACTCAGGGAAAGAAACGCGAGAGACAGCAGATCACGAATACATAGTCATGGCACAAAATTGCATTTCCTCATCTTTTGTGTCTTCACACTTTGTCTGCAAAGCCTTTGCACCACGGACCACATCTGACAGCCTGAAGATACAACTTTCCCATCACGATCATGAATCTGGTTTTCTCCAGAAAGAAGGAAGCAGCAGTGCAATCTGTTGTTTGTATAGGAAACACAGCAGCAGAGAAAGGGGGAGGCACACACCAGAACACCTGCTGGGAGACACCATCTGAGAGAGGGAAGCGCTCACAGGGTGGAAGCATCTGTGCACAGACTTGCCTTCCAGGAGCTCTGAGTTGCAGGAGATCAGAGACCTAGAGAGTGGAATTGGAAGACAGGAGACTCCATCACAAAGGAAGCCAGAAATTAAATGATTCAAAGTTAAGGTGCAAGAAGGAAAAGTCTCTCTGGACACACTTTTGATAGTCTCTCAGCACAAATGATGATGATGGCTGTTCTGGAGAAAAAAAATCAGCACCCTGTATTCTATGAAACAATTATTACAGAAGGAGCTCCAAGACCCACGCTTTATTGTGCAATAGTTAGATGGTTTTCCTAAAGTCACAAAGTATAAGCGGGAACTAGGGGATACCCAGGTCTCTGACTGAGCATCTGTGTGGGTTCCTCTACCCAAGACTTTAAGCTCTTTTTAGCATTTGCACTAACAATTATTCTTTTATTCTCTGAAAATTTTATTTCCTTTGGCCTCTTGGTCTCTTCTTCCAACCCCCATCTCTCTCTTCTCTTTTTCTTTCTCCTCTTCCTCCTCTGCCCAGTACTCCTCAGCATCATTCTCCAGCTTTCCTGTAGCTCTTACATGTTCCTCTGGTTCCATTTTTCATGCATAATGACCCTTAGCCAGAGTCAGCATTCCCCTTAGGCGATCTGCCTCATGCAAATCCGTGTATACCTCTATGCTGATAAATCCTAAACTTCCATATTCAATCAAACCCTTCCCATAGCCCTAGATTTATAGAAAAAGCACCATTTCTACTTCTTCAGAGGTAACTGATCAATGTTTCCCAAACTGCCAAAATGCCCACATTTCCAGGTGCTGCCCCAGCCCTCTTATTCCAACTGCATAGTCTATGCCATTGTGGCCCCAGAACCTCCAAAGCATAAACGCTGTTGTAGTTGTCATCTCCCCTGCAAAGGCAGACATGCAGCACATATTTCGGCAGGGGTGAATGATAAAGGCAAGAATAGGGCAATGGCTGATAAATGATCACTAGAGGTGGAGAAGGAAGATTTGAGAAAGTTTCAAGAGAGTTGGTGGTAGTCTTAAAAAGTCCTTAAAAAAGCAAAGACTTTCACTTGATACATGCGATAGGAAAAGACTTTCCAGACAATGGAAAAACATAGGGGAGTCACATGATTGGATTTGCATTTTTAAAAAATTTACATGTTTAAAAATAGTGTTTGTTTACTACTCCCCCTAGCAGACTGTGAGCTCTTCAAGGACTGGAAATGTCTTATTCATATGGATTTAAATATAAGGTAGGCAGTTAATGTTTCTTGAGTGAATAAACACAGAAACTAATCCAGTTAGAGGCACTACACAGCATGTCACACAACCCAGAAGCATTCTAAACACTTCCTTTCTTTCTCTCAAGTCCAAGTTGCCAAGCTCTAGACTTATGTATCTCCTACACAACTTGGGAACGTTTTATACATTTCCATTTTTAACCAGTCTCTCTCTCTCACCCTACACATTCCTCCCACCACCACCACCACTACCTGCTTTTAACCCTGAACAATCCAGAGGCAGTTAATGAGTAGCCAAAGGGGAGGTGACTACAGGGGAAACAAAACCTTTCTTTTATGCAGATCCAAATTTAAAAAAAAAATCCCAAGGCGAGGGAGGAAAAAAAAACCAAACTGCTAAGGTTAAGGAAGTATGTGGTCAAGGAAAAGATGGGGAAGGCAGGCAGGTACGCTTAAAAAAGAAAAGCTGGGGCTCCCTGGTGGTGCAAGGGGTTAAGACGCAGCACTGTGAAGCTATCCACAGCCTGTGCATCACGAGTTTGATCCCCGGCAAGGGAGCTACCCACATGGTGCAGCAGACCTCTCCTGATTCGCCAGCTGCTCCCCTCAGCAGTGTGTTTCAGTCAATCCACCCATTCTGTTCCCTGCTCTATCTCTGGTGAATCCACTTACCCCCTCCACCTCTGGCCTGTACCCCAGTTCTTGTATGCATAAATAAAATCTTTTAAAAAATTATAAAAAAAGCTTTTGTTCTCACAGCCTGACTTGTACCTGGTATCGCTAGGCAAGAGACACGTGGAGGAGTGATGAGTAGAAACATTTGGAAGAGACACGTGGTGAGAGACACGTGGCGAGGCTGGTGATGGCAGCCATTGTGTTGGTGTGGTATGCCTTTCTCTCCCAGCTTTCTGGAACCTGCTTCAGAATCCCTTTCCAACCGTTCCCTGCCAGAGGATGCCTTAGACTTATGGCCACCTTTTAGGTTTGAGTGGCCTTATTTTGGGCCAACCCTGGTTGGCTGAGCATTTACCCATAAGTTGTGGGTATGATAATACTTCCATTAATCTTAATCACCTACAGGATAAATATTCCCCCTTGGAATTTGGTCCAAGCCTGGCCCTAGTCCCCTTCCACCTCACCTCTTACCATTACCTGCCACCATGTAATCCACTACTGCTGAATTTGTACAAACACAGGCATAAGGTTGCCTTAAACCTCCACAGCTCTGAATATGTTTTTCCGTTGCCTGGAATGTTCTTCCCTACCTCATGTGCCAAGTGAAGGCTTTGGCTTTTAAAGATCTTCTGTAATCTCCTGCCTCACCCATAGTCACACAGTTTATCAGTCATTCACGTCGTATTACCTTCATCACAATCTCTGTCCAAATCTTTGTTACACATTTGCCTTAGCATCTAGACTGGGAGCTTCCTGATGGCAAGGACTAAATTTTATTCAAATTTGTTTTGCAAACTTTAGACCTAAACTTTGACACATATAAGGCACTGAATAAATTTTTTGTTGAATGAATAAAAACAATGTAAGTTACCATGGTTTTGGGGTTGTAAAGAATATACATATTAAAAGAAAGATGCTTAGGTCAAATGAGGTGAAGAGATTTTAAGAGAAAAGAAAGTTCAAGTGTATAATTATATTAATCCCATTAAACTCTAGAGAATATGAGGGAGACAGAAAATTAAAGAATAGCAAATATTATTCCAGGTTAAAAAGAAGAAAAGATGATTCTGGAATCTAGAGATTGAATTGTCTTGACATCAATCCCTGGCAAGATTCCATAAATCATTATTGAATCAATTATGCATGATTCAGTGTAATTTATAGAGGAAAGAACAATTTCTGAGTGCTAGCATTTCTCCTTTAATAAAATTCAAGTCTAAAATTCACTATTGTTAATTTCTTTAAGATATTAGTCTAGTAATTCAGAACAGTTAGGTAGCTTCAAAAGAAATGTTGTCAAGGGTCCTCCCTGGTGGTGCAGGGGTTAAGTCTCAGCACTATCAAGCTATCCCTGGCCAGGGAGCTGACAGACACACACACACACACACACACACACACACACACACACACACACACACAGCCCAGCAGGCCTCTCCTGTCTCTCTTCTGCCGCTCCACTCAGCAGTGTATTTCAGTAGATCTGTCTGTTCTGCTCCCCACTTTGTCACTGGTAAATCCTTTCACCCCTCACACCTCTGGCCTACATCCTAGTTCTTATATGCATAAGCAAATAAAATAAATCTTTAAAAAAATGTTGTCAAAACACTTACTGAGATCATAATATCATTTTAAACAAGAAATAGAAATACTGAAATTTGAGTTAATTCAATTCCTGTCCCATAAGAGGTTGCTCCCCCTTCATCCACACCACAAGTCAAACCCTGAATAACAAGTGAAAGCAGCCAATCACCTGGGAAGTGGGCGAGGGAGACATGCTCTGTGATGTGTGCATGTTGAGAGCTAAGGATAGACAACAGAACACAGAAAAATCCTTCAGCACCATTCCCTACCCAAAGCACAAGTTAAAAACAAAAAACAAAAAACCCACCACTAGAGGATTAGTGTAGTGCAGACTACATTACAGAAAAAGTAACCATAGCAAAAACAACCACCAAAAGATAATCTAGTTTTAAATATTTACCAAATTGATTCAATCCTCTACACTAATTGCCCATTAAAAATGATAAATGCCTGTTTGCTTTTATAAGCAAAATTATTTGAGTCTCTTCTGTTCTTCACTATACCATATTGAAATTTAATGAGCAATTTATTAGAGACAAAAAAACCCCAACTATGTAAAAGAACTTACTGTCAAGCGATAAATTAGGTGCTATAACGAGACTTAGAAATGACTGGAACTATCAGACAGAGATAATAAATAACTCCATCTAGAGCAACAAAATATTACCTATAAGACAGATCAATCTTGCTGCTTACTTTTTAAAATCAAATTTTATTGAACTCAGCCACACTCATTCACTTATTATTTATGATGACTTTTGCTTTATAGTGGCTGAATTGGGTAGTTGTGAGAGACTGCAGGACCTGTGAATCCCAAAATATATATCTTTTTTTTTAACCAAAAAACAAAAAAACCAAAAAACTGTAAGGTTGACAATGTGAGTAATCAAATACTTCAGCAGGGAAATGAAAATTTGAAGAGTTTGATGAAAATGCTACAAATAAAAATCATGTAAGAGTTGAAGTTCTCAATGAATTCATCAATAGAGTGAAAACAGCAAATAATTAAATTAGTGAGCTTGAAAAATAATTCAGGACCTTCCTGATGGTGCAGGACCTTCCTGATGGTGCAAGGGGTTAAGTCTCAGCACTATGAAGCTATCCACAGCCACCACCAGGGAGCTGAACTGCTTGGCAGAGCAGACCATTCCTGTCTCACCAGCTGCTCCCCTCAGCAGTTTATTTCAGTAAAGCTGCCTGTTCTGCTCCCCACTCTGTCTCTGATGAGTCCTCTCACCTACCCACCCGCCACACCTCTGGCTTGTACCCCAGTTCTTCTATGCAAAAGTAAAAATAACTCTTTAAAAATTAAAATAATTCAATCCTAATATAAATTATCCAAACTGGAATACAAAAGAATTAAACAAACAAAAAAATGGAGGATAAAAACAGCAGAAAATCCAAAATCAGTAGGACAGTATCATATGGCCAAGAAAAATGTAACTAGAATCCCAGAAGAAAATAGGTGAAACAAAACAGAGGAAACACTTGAGAAGATAAAGAACTAACCAAACACTGCCCTGTACCAAGAACATTGTCCTATATTTGGTTAAAAGATATTTGGAGCACTAATTAATGGAAAGACATAAACACATTCATAGTATAAAATGGGACTCTGATATTCATTCTGCACTTTATACCTTTTTACTGATGATTTGTATGAAAATATAGGTCAACCAATCAATTGCTTTATGACACTGATCTAAGACACAAAATAAGCCACAGTGAGTAAATGAATCAGCAGGGTCTAGATAGACTTGCCAGAGCAATGGGCCAAATTATAAAGTTAAGCATAAGTTTTAAATACATTATATAAACTTGTAAAAACAGAGGGTAGGAGAGGCTTGGCTTAATTACATTACATATCCTAGATATAATATTATTACATGAAAATGAGCTAAGTATGAATCAATATCTACATTTGATGTAATTTCTAAATAAATGAATATATTTCTAAGTGGTATCGGTAGAGGTATAGAATTTAAGGCAATCAAAGTAAAAGTACCATTTTGGTCTTCAGCTAACCTATGGAATTCAGACCATTTGACAACCACATTCTTACCAGATAAATGAATGACACTGTTCAAGTGTAAGTGGCAAGAATGAGTGAGAGGAGTTGAAATCACATCAATGGAACAAAAGATGTTTGAGAAAAGTCAATCTCCCCAAGACATTAAAGAATTATCACAAGTAGCAGAGGAATTAAAGTCAGTTTGTACAGCTTCAGGAGACAGAATCAAAACAAGAGAAAAAATTACCAAAAAATCAAATTTCAGTTCAATATATCAAAGCTTTGTAACACATCTGTCAAAAAGTGGACTATGCTGCCTTTTGTAAGAAAGTGAGTTTCCCGTCACTAGAGACATCCACATAAAAACTTTATGTTGCAGAGAAAGCTCACACATAGGATTAGTGGTTGTATATAAGGGCCTTCCCTGGTTATCCTACATTTCTGTAATTGTGGAAGAAGGAAGTTGTATGGAAAACAGAAGAGGGAAATGAACACAATAGCAGAAATCATTATGACAGGATTGGATTTAGGGTAAAATAGCTCACATTTTACTTTGGACAGGCTGATTTTGAAGTGCCTGGTAGATAGTCTACCAAAATTTTAAATTGGAAATTGATAATATTATCTGAAGTTTAAAGGAAGAGTTTGAGTTACAGATAAGTTTAGGTGTCCTCATTGCATATAGCAATACCGCCCAGTAGAAATATAATGTAAAAATTGTTTTAATAAAACAATTGTAATTAACCCAATGCATTCAAGCTATTATTTTAACATGTAATTGATAGGAAAGTTAGTAGTAAGATAGCTAGATTCCTTTTTATTATTGTTTGTAATGTCTCTGCAATGTGTTATGTGTTCCATACTTTTAACACACACTTTATTCAGGTATATTTGAAACACTTGGCTAGTGTCTACTCTACTGCACAATGCAGCATAGGTATTCACTGAATTCTTTAAAATAGATAAATATAGAAAAGAAAAAAGTTTCTAAATAACCATTGAGACAACTCAACAACAAGAGATAAGATACAGCAAACAGGGAGGAAAAATCTAGGCAAGAGCATTATGAGAGACAGAGAATGAAGATGTCATCAGTATTGTTAACATCTACTTAAAGTGAAGGACTAAAAAACACCTGTTAGATTTAGTGAGGCAGTAGGGGAATGGAGCACCATTAGCACAAGGGCAGCCACAGGACAATGGATTGAAAAAAAAATAGTTTGAAGTCCACTCTTCTCACAATGAGTTCAAGCATTGTGCTTCTCCGCTCAGTTTGCCTAGGACTTTGGATCTCTGCTAGTCCATTGGAATAAAACATTTGGCAGCCTTCGGGGAGCCCCAGGAGACCCCTGTGTAAGACATGTAGTGGAACAGCTGCAATGCTTCCTTTCTACATGCATCATATTTTTTTTAAAGATGTATTTATTTACACAAGAACTGGGGTACAGGCCAGGTGTGCGGGAGGGTGGGAGGATTCACCAGAGATAGAGCAGGGAACAGAACAGGCAGACTGACTGAAGTACACTGCTGAGGGGAGCAGCGGGCGAGTCAGGAGAGGTCTGCTGCACCATGTGGGACCCTCGTGGGCCAGCCGGGATCTAACAGATTGAACCAGCGCTGCAGAGGCTGCGGACAGCTTCACAGCACTGCGCTCGACCACCTGTGCCACCAGGGGAGACCCTGCATCATATTCTTTCTAGTGAATTCTTTCAGATGATGCAAACTTTCTTCTACCCTTCAGTCAAAATCTAGAATAAAACTGCTTAAAGCATAATGTAGGGCATTTCATCCTTTGTCAAAGAAGGATACTCTGGACATATTTGGTAAAGGATGAGCTGGATGATCATCCTCATGCATGGAGCTCTTGATGGGGCCTTCAGAATTAACAGGTAAGGAACAGGTGAATAGGTGAACTTATGGTGGCCAGAAGAGACCTGATTTCAGTTCCATTCAGGAAGATCTTCTCTCACTTGAGATGAATGCTAAGTCTCATCTACAAGGCACTGCTAAATAAATCCTCCAACCAGAGTAATGACACCTCCCATCCCTGCTGCCCTCACAGGCCCACCCCCAAGCAGCTTTCTCATTGCTGTCTGCAGAGTTGCCACCATCGGCTGGAGACCAACACTACCACACCACAAGTGCACACATGCCTGGGAAAGACATGGCAAAAAAGAGAATGAGGTTTTCAGAAACAGCGTGTCTTAGGCTCAGATGCAATCTTGGCTCTGTAACATTTTAAACATGGAATAAAACTTCATTTTCGGCACAATAGGTTCCATGAAGAACGTGAAAAGATTTTATGACCTACTTGCCTTCAGCCAATACATTGCAAAGTCTGTGCTCATTGATTTCCTTGTTCATGTACTTATGTGTTCATTTCCTTGGTGCAAGAAAAAAAACAGAGGCCTGAGTGCTAACTCTGTTGCCTTGAGCAAACCAGTCCCTTGGCTGGCCTCAGCCATCCTTTCTGGTTCTGAAGTGATCTGATCCTACCTCCATGGGTTCTATGTTCTCAGGCTTCCCCGCTACCCCACGGGCCCCTAGGATCTCTGCTCTCTTGAAAGTGCTTTTCTCCTGCCAGCTCACTCACAGGATTCATGATGACTGCGGTTGCCATAGGAATGATTCATCTATCATAAAGGTGGCTGCATGAGATCACAAATACTCCAAGGAGAGGTGGGGGTGGGGAGTGATATTCAGAACCAAGAGATAGAGCCACACTGAAAGTGGATGACAGCTTAATGAGATGGGGGATAAGGCTCGTGCATTTTCTATAACTCTCCTGTGCGTGTGCACTTCTCCGCAAGGCATAAGTGCAGATCCACTGTCAAATATGTCTCCTGTGCCCACTCGAGACACTTCCTCCACAAAAATAGAATATAATATGTGAGCTGCAAGGATGCAGCCCCCTCCTCTCCAGCCAGTCGATGAAAACAGAAGGTCAGGGGAGCCGGGGTGATCCTGGCCACCGTGTCCTGAGCATCCACTGCTGGCTGCTTGTTTATGATAATTCACTTGTCACTTGCAGGAAAGGGCTAGAGCCAGAGCCAATTTGGAAAAGAATTAATTTTCTATGTGGATTGTCTGATCCTTGACCTTGCTGTTTTTATTCTTGAGGTGGGTCATTCTTATACTAATATAATCCAATTGCTGATACTTTGTCATTTTCTTCTTTTTTCTCTGTCATGGGAAGAGCTTCCCAGCAGCTTAAACCCTAATTGCATCCCCACACTGAGTACGGAAAGTCAGTTGTGAAGGTGAAGAGTCTGCCTATCCCAGTCACAGACGGAGCCCGTTTTCCAGCCATAGAAGTTACTCTCTCCATCCTCATGGTGGACAGAGCTCTAAAGCAGGCCACAGACAACCCTGTGTGTGGCCAGAGTGGTCACTGTTGACCAGAGCCAGTTACCTGACAATGGCCCCAGAAGGATGCAGAGCAGAGGAAAGGCAGGTGGTGGTCAGCACAAGCCAGCCCCCCGTGGGGCCAGAACTCATGTGTATCTCTTTCTAAGGATGGGGCAGAGGCATTTTTATTATGAAATATGATACATTCATTTTGCAGTTTCCTAGCAACAGGATGCCAATCAGCAGGTTGTAATTCAAGGATTCATCTTCTTTGTTGTGAAGGAGCTGGAAGCAGTGGGGTGCAGGAGAACTTCCCAGCATGACATAGAAGTGACAATGTGGTTTGAGGATGAGGAAACCAAGCCAGCACAAGGAGCACTCCCGAGCCTCTGCCTGTCTCTCTTTAGATGCTTCTGAAGCGGGGACTCACCCTAAGGCAACTGCAGCTACTGCTGTTGTCTTCTTGCTTCCGCATTAATTACTAGAGTTGTGTTGGGGCATCCAGTTTTAAATCACATGGTTGGCTCTTGATTCACTTATGGAGCTTTCTCTGAGCGCGTAAAACATGAGCAGGAGAAAACAAATCAGGGCAAGAACAATAAACCGACTCCAGCTCGTTCCAATAACATCTTCTGGGGTTGGGAAATGCTGTCATGACTAAGTTGGGTGGTTTGGGCACTGAGACGTCATCCTGTGGCTCATCCCCACTCCTTTTAGGGCCTGCAAATTTATTACGTAAGGTATTATTTTGTACTCAATTTAATTAGTTAGAACTATTTGTAGTCATTTGAAATACACTCCATGTTGATTAAAATAATTAGTGTAGGGCTACTAAATATTTACCTAAGATATGAATCCAGGGGGAATTTGATAAATTTAATTAGCAAGAACTAATTATTGTTATGATAGGAGTTAGGGTTTAATAAATATAATTACAGAGCACAAATGAACGTTTCTTAATTAATAGATACTAGTTGCAAACACAAGAGCCATTATCATATTTTCATGCAGGACATGCGTTCAGCATACCTTCCAGATGTCAACTGTAACAGCAAAGGCGACTTACAACAAGAGGCACTAACGCTTGCAGAGCATGTGCTGTCAGGCACGGTTCTTAGTGGGGCTGGCATGTGAATTCATTTAATCCTGACAACCACGATCATTGTCCACATTTTACATACATAGAAACTAAGGCACAGAACAGTTAAGCGACACATCCCGGAGCCAACAGTGAGGAAGAGTCAGAGCAGGCAGTCCATCCAGTTCCTTAGTTCAAGTCCATGTTCTGATGTACTCGCTATAGTTCATACACCAAACAACCACAAAGCAAAAACAAAAGATATGAAGGTACAAGAAGTCAGCAGCCAAAATCTTCAATCCCCCATTTGTTAATCAAATATAATCGGCTTTTGATATTTGCAAATAATTTTCACTATTTTGGGACAAAAGTTTCCTTGAGCTCTTTTCTAGGAAGAAGTTAGCCATTTTTATGGGGTGCTGTCCCCAGATCCTCAGACTCTTGCCCAGTATCCTTCCCACCAAGAATTTACATCTTCCTGATGTGCTGTTGTTCATGGGGTGAACCAGGGCTTCCTTGATGGCGAGAATTGGTAATTCCCATCAAGAATGGGAAAAGATGGCATGAAAGAGAGTTGCAAAACCAGGCTAAGACCCAAGGCTTCTATTCAAAATCATGAGGGAAGGTCTGGTTTGATGCCAAAGAGCAGAGCCAGCCTGGAGATCACCACCCTTGGGCTCAGATTTGTTTTGAAGAAATGGCATTTCTCACTCCATTCAATCCTGAAACACAGTTTAATCTAAGGGGAACAACATGGGGCGGGGGGGGGGGGGGGGTGGTGGAAAGAAGATGAGAAAAACCAATAAATAGTAAAAACAGGAAGCAGGAAAAGACAGGCCTGGATGTGCAATTCTTTTTGTGCCTGTTAAATGAACTCTGGTGGGGATGAGGAAAGAGAATTATCCTATTTATATATTGAAAGGAATTTTAAATATGCATAGGCAGGGAGAGAGGATCTGCAGAGATTGAAATGCAAAACACAGCATGGTCTGTGAATCTCCCCTTCCATCTCCCCAAACCATTAGCAAGTTCCTTGCACCAATTTCTGGAAAGCTCCTTCTAAAACTCAGAGCCATCCTTCTACTTACTCAGCATTTCTGTCTTAGAAAAGTAATTCTATTTTTATAAAGAAATGGGTCTTTACTTGTAAAAACCCTTGCAAATGTATTCACACAGGCACAGAGCTCACAATTCTACACTGGTGCACACACACACACCCAACCAGTCCATTCACAGACATGCACACACACCACACTCCACCCCTCCACCACCACACTCACTTCTCCACCACAGGCTCCTGGCCCTGGCCCTGGGGTGACAGACAGACAGCACAGATTCATGACACACACACAGAGAAGGAGAGGTGGGTACCTGGATTTCACAGCAAGGGAAGCTTGTCATCATCCAGCTGATCAAAGTTAATTTGGGAACAAGTAAAAACAGAAACCTCAGCCTATTTCATGATGACTGTCCCTCATCCGCATTGAGAAAGCAACCCTTTGTCCCACACAAATGTCTGCTTCCTTACCCAATCCACTCACCATCCCCAGCAAGCACACATCTCCTCCTCAACGACAGCAGGAGTGATGGTCCTCAGTAGTTTCACAGAGTAGCAGATAAATCCCAGGGGAGCTGATCCCCTACCCTGGGCCAGCACACCCTAAGTCCCAAACCAAAGTCCTAAAAGGAAGACGAATTGCTGCATAAAATTCAGACTTTGTAAATCATCTTTTTCTCCGACCTCCAGTTTCTTCTGTTCTGTATCTCACAGCTACACATAAGTGCCTGTTCTCCTTCAGGCAGGCTGCTACCTTACAGACTTTGGTCACCGACATGGGCATTGCTTTGGGGAGGTTGCTATGCTCTAGTTATTTATAGGAGAGAATATATTTTAAAAATGAAGAAATTTGCTAAGGGAAAATCAAGGCTTTCAGATTGTCATAAGTTTCCACTTAAGAATTAGAGTATAGGGGGCCTCCCCGGTGGCGTGGCAGTTGAGCGCTGGGTTGCGAAGCTGCCCGCAGCCTCTGCAGGGCTGGTTCGATCCCCAGGCACCACCGGGCGAGGGTCCTACATGGCGCACAGACCTCTCCTGCCACCCGCTGCTCCCTTCAGCAGTGTGCTTTGTCAGTCTGCCTGCTCTGCTCTCCCCTCTGGCTCTGGTGAATTCTCTCACTCTCCCGTGCTTCTGACTGTACCCCGTGCTTGTATAAACAAATAAAAAAAAAAGAATTAGAGTATAGGGGATCATGGGCAGAGGAAGATGAACGAGGAGAGCCACACAGCCCACAGCCCCGTGTTTGCACACTCTGTGTTGTGTGTCCACTCTCAGCAAGCACCTTGGGAGATCTAGCTAGTAGCATGACTGTCCACCCAAAACTCAGCAGGAGTCTCTTTGCCAGACTCCTCCCCAAAGGACAAGTCACATTCTATGGGGTTTGCTTGGCTAACACCTCTGCATCCATGCAGGTTAGTATTGCTTCTGCCGGAAATCAGTCTCAGATGCTTCCCTCCTGACATCTGAATAATTGTAGTTTGGAGGAGAGGGACAGGAGGCTAGGAAAGTCCACTGATCCCTAGGATGGGATTGGCTGATAGGATGGGATTGGCTGTCGCGTGACATGCAGAGCACACATGGCGCCTGGGCTTGGGTGTCCTGGAAGAAGGCTGGGCTGCGAGGTGACCGGAAACCCCCAGCACACAGGCCTGCACAGGGTGGGGTTCCAGGTTTACTGCAGGCTCTCAGCTGCCCCAGCGGCCACCCCTCCGAGGGGGGGGCCGCCACATTCTCAGGAAAGAGATGAAGTCAGAGCTCCGTGGGAGAGTTTCCGTAGGTCCAGATTCGTGATCCGGGGACGTGAGTCATCATCACTGTAATTACGTTAATGTAACATTTCTCACTGAGAATCCAGGAAAGCGCTGCCATCCATATTAAGCTTTCAGGCAATCAAAGATGGGGGGGAAGTCTGAAAATGGTACTAATGTGTGAACAACACTTAAAAAACCCACAGATATCTTGAGAACAACTGAAAAGAACGTTTTAGCAGTCTGTCTACGATTCAGGGCTCCAGTCTGCGCTCAGGCTTGTGGAAACATGTGACAGAGGCACCTTCCTCCCGGGGTCAGAACCTGGGTCACCCACTGCTGCTGGGAGGCATCTGCCTTTCCCAAGTGTGGACTTTTTGGGGAGGGGCCGAGGGGTAGGAAACCCATCTCTCCACTGAAGCCTGATGCTTGCCAAGTGACACTGGGCCAGGGGAGGGGCTGAGGCCACAACTGCCTTCTCCCTGGTGCCTGGATGCCCAGCTCTTCCCTGTTCCTGCCGCCTTCCTGGAAGTGATTCTGGCTGGACTCCGAATGCTATCAGATCTCTTCTCCAGTGGAAGCAGCACTGAGGTTTAGTAAGAAATAAATCACAGTCCAGTTAGACCGAGGAACGCCAAGTACATCTTTTGTCCCCACAATGCCCTTTTAAGAGCATCAGTGGAGCCTTCCAGGGGTCTGCTTCTGGGCTGTTTCGAACGCTGCCATCAGAACCTGCGTCAAACTGTCCATGCAGCTGACCTCCCTGTCATTTTCTGTGCTGTTCTTTCTATGGTCCAGAGTCAGGACTGCCTCTCCTGATGACAGTCGCTAGTACTGATGAACTAACACATCCAGGCATGAATGCCCATTCAGGCCAACGAGACCTCCAGTTTTCCCTTCACCTCATAAATAGATACCGTATCCTGGAGACACCGATGTTGACACATTTCCTTCAGCTGACCTTGTCTGGCTCAGAGGCCTGTCCCTTCTTATTAGGATATGTAGTTTCTTTGTCTTTACTTAATTTCCCTTCAGTCCTTTTCACGTATAATATGCAGAATGATCCCTCTATAACACCTATGACTTTGCCTTTTCTCTGCTAAAAATTCTCTGCCTCTTCGTTGGCTTCCAATGACTACAGGGTCAGGGCACCCCACCATCTGATTCCTCTCTCCCTTGTCTGTGTGCAAAACAAAGTGTTCCAGGCAATTAGGAGATGATGTTATTCTGGCTACTGGATAGCAAGAACATTCACCCACGAGAATCATATCAAAGAAAAGGAAGAGGCCTTAAATTTTATTTTTATTTTATTTTTTTTATATATAGAGGCATGTTTTCTTTCTTTCTTTCTTTCTTTCTTTCTTTCTTTCTTTCTTTCTTTCTTTCTTTCTTTCTTTCTTTCTTTCTTTCTTTGTTTTTGTTTATACATGCACTGGGTACAGTCAGAAGCGCGGGAGGGTGAGAGAATTCACCAGAGCCAGAGCGGGGAGCAGAGCAGGCAGAAGGACCGAAGTACACTGCTGAGGGGAGCAGCGGGCGGCAGGAGAGGTCTGCGCGCCATGTGGGACCCTACTCTGGTGGCCGGGGAGCAGCCGGGGATCGAACCGGCGCCGCAGAGACCGCGGGCAGCTTCGCAACCCGGCGCTCAACCACTGCGCCACGGGGGAGGCCCAAGAGGCCTTAAATTTTAAAGAAGCAAGGGAAGCAGGAAGTCACAGGCAAGTCGCACAAGTCACAAGGAAGAACTGAGGTGGGTGTAAAAGGAACATGTGAGAAAGAGGTAATTTTCATGGTTAACTTTCCTGAGAGTATAGCAGGTGGGGAGACTTCCTCACAGTCGGTGTTTCTGGAAGCACAGGCCTCAGGCAAAGCTCAGCGTGGTCATCCCATCCTCACCACCCCCCACTGCCTTCCAGCACAGCCCTGCACCTGAGGCCTAGGACACCGGGGCAGCTGGTCTTCTGAGAATACATCTCTGACCTTGCAGGCTAGGCTGGGTGTCCACACATCCTTGACAATGAAGAAATTCAGGTCTGTACAGGTACACCCTGGGCAAGGAAGGAATACGATGTATGTGTCTGGTCAGGAACAAGGTGGCCACGACACTGGCCCTTCCTCCTGCTTGCTCTTTCCCCCTGAATTTCTAGAAGAAACGGACACTCATGCTTTCTAACAATAATCTAAACTAGAGATTTCTGCTTTCATCTTTCTCAGCTGAAAGGCCTTTTAAGCTCCCCACTGTTTGTTTTGGTTTATTACTGAAAGGCTAAAACCATAAAAAAAAAATCATTGTTGTGGGTATTTTCCAGTTGAGATGAAATATTTAACAAGAGCGAGGTGGGGAGGAGGAAGTTTGCTGAAAATACCATTTTTTAAAGGTCAAAAATTGCATAAACCCATTACTTTAATATTGTTTGCTCCCATGAGAGACAAAATGTTCAGCACTCTCCCCCCAGACTCCTGTGTACAGTCGCACCTCCGTGCCCAGGCCACCCCCCAAACCCTGCTCCAAGTCTCTTACAGCCCTGCTCAGATCTCTCTTGCATCCCCCCAGCTGGGAAAGCAGACACTATCTCCTAGTGCAGCACCAAAATCCCCTACCAGGCAGCTCAACCTACACACCCTCATCACCCGCAGGGGCTCGCACCCTACTTCTGTTTCAACCTGTTATGAAAAAGTGTCCTTGCACAAGTTTGAAATAATCTACCAGCTTCTCCCTTCTCATCCACGGTGACACATGAAAATTCTACTCATGTATTCCACACTTGGTAAAAGTTCCCTTCTCCTCCAACATCTGCCCAGTCTCCCCAGACAGAACCTCCTGGAGACACACGGCCATCCTGAGAGTCTGCTCAGGACTCATTCTGCCTTTCAGGCTCTGAGTTTCTGGAGAGTGAGACTATGGCCTGCATACTTTTGTGCCCCCCACAAACACAGCACCTCCAGATAGCTAGGACTCGGTAGTTTGTTTGTTTGTTTTGAATGACTGAATCAGTGAAGACATGAGCAAGTTCTTTGCACTCTGAAGCATTTGTTCTACTCTTTGTGCAAAAACTAAACCCATAAAACATGCCAAGGTATTCTACAAAATGGATACATCCGATGATGGAATTATAATTAACATAAGATTTTTCTTATATAATAACAGTTACCTGTAATTCTTATGTAATAACAGTTACCTCAATGGACAGAAGGGAGATCACAGACGTCATGATAATTGATGAGCTGTCTGCACCTGGCCATGATGTACAAACTTTTATGTTTCCTGTGTCAAGTGGCAGCTTTGGCAGAACATCCCAAGGACCATTGTTGAATTGTCACCCCCTAGCATAGCTAGGCTATGTGGTAGGAAGTCTAAGACCTGACTGAGCAGGAGGGCATTTAGGAGGGAGGCCGTGGGGCGGGAGAGGAGCTGTTTATTAGGAGGTTACAAGCACCATGTAGATGGGTCCTAAGTGATCTGAGGGTGGGCACTGCCCTGCCCACGTGCTAGACCAGCCTGGTCCAGTATAGTAGCCCCCAGACTAGTGTGGTCATTAATCACTTGTAGCATAGGGAGTAAATTAAGGTTTTGAAGATAAGCATATTAAAAAAGCATGTAAAGTATTATTAATTTTATATAGATTGTACATTAAAATAGAAGTCATTGGATAGATTGGGTAAAATATAATCTTAGTATCAATTTCATCTGTTCCTTTTTATCATTTTTTTGAAGCTACTAGAAAATGTAAAATCCCCAATGACCAATGGAGCTAGCACTTGTATCATGTGTTGTTTCCACTGGACAGCACGGTACTGGGCTAAGTAACAGTCACAACTAAGATGTCGGGCTTCTCACCCTCCAGAAAAGAAAAGAAGCATCATTAAGACCCTATAGCGGGGACTCCCTAGTGGCGCAGGCGGTTGAGTGCAGTGCTGTGACGCTGTCCGCAGCCTCTTCAGTGTAGATTCGATCCCGATCCCGTCCGGCCAGGGAGATACCCTCATGGCCGACCTCCCCTCAGCAGTGTATTTCAGTCGGTCTGCCTGTTCTGTTCCCTGCTCTGTCTCTGGTGAATCCTCTCATCTTCCTGCAATCTGGCCTGTACCCCAGTTCTTGTATGCATGAATAAATAAATCTAAAAAAAAAAAGTTCCCATAGTGGCAGAATGTCAGAGTCAGCCAGCTTTGAGGTGGCACTATTTTCTGGCCAGATGTCTACACACATTTTCCCAGAGTTCTGAGGCCACAGGCTGCTGTATGAGTCTAAAGAAGAATTAAAAAAAAAAAAAAAAAACAGTGATTGTTACCACAACCTTGGGATCACTGATCAGCCTTAGCTTCAAGTAAGAAAAGCACTAAAAAGCATTTGTCATGTTTGGATGAGGGAATAAAATAAATCAGAGATTCATTAATCAGGAACTGTTAGGTGTAACTTGTATTTTCTCTATCATCTCAGGAGCTGCTCATATTAATGGGCCAATAAAGAAGGTTGAACTGATACTTCTCAGTTTCGGGTACCATTTGCTGTGATAATTAGGCCTAATAGGATACCAAATAAAAATGTTTAACATTAGTCCATAACCAATGAAAACTTTGAAATCACAAACTTTTTTTTTAATTTTTAAATGTAGTGCTTATTTCTCCCATTGTTAATTTTGGGGACAATAAAATCAGAAACTTGACCACCACTTTTCTCCTCCAACCTGTGTAAGCTGAGATTAGCTTGTACTGCCAGCCAGGTAGTCCTGAGGGAACAATAATCAACTGTGAATATAATTAGTATGAACAGAAACCTTTTTGCTGTGTTTGACTTGGCTGCTAACTTAAGTTATGGTTAACTTAAATCTTAAGGCTTATGCAAGATTGTGTAAGATTTTACATAAACTCTTAGGTGGTACATTGATTACCTGTTGCTGTGTAACAAATGAACCCATAATTAAAACAACACAAATTTATTATCTCTCAGTGTCCGTGCCAGAAATTCAGGTGAGACTTAGCCAGATCTTCCATTTTGGAGACTCCAACAGGGCCTCCATCATGGACAGACAAAGCTCAGGCAGCAGGAGGTTGAACTAGGGCAGGATCTGCTCCTGAGCTCACTCAAGTGGTAAAAACTCTCACCTATGTAGCTGGGTGGGTTGCTGAGACTTTGTGTGTGTGGTTTTTTTTTTTTTTTTTTTTTGACAAATATTGCCATTGCCTTTTCAACTATCCACATGACTCACCCTGGATTTATAACAACTGTTCACCACTTTCCTATCTTTTCTCCCTGCTCCACATCTCTCCCCACCCCAAGTACTCTAATCACAGGATAAATTTTATTTCCCAAAAGACTGAGTCAGCAGCTTATACAGAACCAGTCTCCCTGCATCACATGTGAATTCTACCCCCAAAATGGTTTGGTAATGCAATTCTTTGTGAGTTTTCACTTGCAATTGTACTAACAGATTAAAGACCAAAGTAGGAGCAGTCCCTTGCAGAGCAGAATGCCAATGGTTTCTTGAAACGAAGCCATCAATCTCTGGACAAATAAGTGTCCACCCCTTGCCAACCAATTCTTTCCACCCAGGAGATCCCCTGAAATGCAACTGGGCTGATGGTGAAGATGCAGCTTTTGAAATAACAAAGAAAAACAATGCCTTATAGGACAGGGTGTGTTTTATTTCCAGCAATCTTGTCATGTGTTGAAATGTACTAAATCCCCCACCTCCACTAGTCAAAAGACCCTGGGGGTGGGGCTGGGAAATCGTGGGAGAGAAAGACATCCTTTTAGGGCTGCATTCTCATATGGGCAGCAGCAAGAGGCAGCAGGGCTGTTCCTGTAGGTCTGAGGTCCCAGGATGAGCCATGGATTATGGAAGCTTCTTTCCCATCCTGTTGACCACATTCTCCTCCTTTGCACAATCTCAGTCAACATTTGCAATATCCTGCCAATGGCTACAATATTACCACCAACCACACCACAGTTTTAGAGCAAATTTATTTCATATTTTGATTAATTCTAATATCTACCAATTGTTTCTCTGCCTAATTAGTGAATCCGATGATTAAGTATAATCTCTCACTGATAACTCAGTTACCAAACACCTGTGACCTCAGAATCACTGTGGTATCTGCTGGTTCTCTATCAAAATTGTCCCAAATCTCCATGCCTTTAAGTTCATGTTCTCATTTCCTAAAGCTTTTCTCTCTTTCCCCACAAACTAGACTTTGGTGGTCATTTCTATATATGGTTCATCTGCTGGACCAGATCTTTTCTCTGTATGTAAATCAACACACATCTATACTGTTTCCTGCCTCTAATGCATTGCTTCTCATCTGATGTGGGCTTAGGAGGAAAATGTCAAAAATAAAAGACATCTATGCAACATAAGTCAATGGTACTATTAAAGACGTAAAGGTCATTCCAATGAGTCAGCACTTCATTTTTCCATTATTAATGTTCATAGATCCTTACTTACTAAATTTTGCCTCAAATATCTATGAAGCATGGTGAACTTCAGGTGAGTTTAACTTACCTCTTAAGTTTCAATTCTATCCAATAAGGCGTGTGTGTGTGTGCACTCGCGTGTGTCTATATGGGTGTGTATTTGTATTCTGTTTCCCCAGCACATCACCATTCCATCATCTGGGAAGGAATTCTTAAGCTACTGACTCATTACTCTTCCTTACCCATCACATAGGATCAGTCACCAAATATTTAACTTAAACTATTTCTCAAAAGCATCTCCTCGTATTAATTTCCATTGGCTACTGCTATGTCTACTATTTTGCTATGATGGTTAATTTTAGATGTTCATTGTACCATGGGGTGTCCACAGAGTTGGTCAAATATTATTCTGTATGTGCCTGTGAGTGTATTTCAGGGTGAAATTCACAGTTGAATCTGCAGATTAAGCAAAGCAGATTTCCCTCACCCAATAGGCTTAAGACCTAAGTAGAACAGAAAGAATGACCCTTTCTGAAAGGGAACTCCTTCTGCTTATCTGTCTGAGCTGGACGTCATTCTTTCCCTGCTTTTGAACATGAACTGAAATACTGGCTCTTCTTGGGTCTCAAGCATTTTGACACTTGGACTAGAACTTATAGCACCTGCTTTCCTGGTTCTCAGGCCTGTGAACTTGGATGAGAACTACACCATCATCCCTAGTGGGTCTCCAGCTTAGCAAACAACTAAAAGACTGCTCCACCTCCAATTATGTGAGATACTACTTTAAAATGAATAATTACTTAGATAGATAGATAGATAGATAGATAGATAGATAGATAGATAGATAGATAGATAGATAAACAGATTAAGAAGCTTATCCTGTTAGTTCTTTATCTCTTGAGTACTCTAATACAACTGTCATAACAATATTCTACAGACTTGGGGACTTAAAAAACACAGACTTATTTTCTTAGTGTTCTTGAAACTGAAATCCAAGATCAGGTTGTCAGAAGGTTTGTTTTCTCTTGAGGTCTCTCTCCTTGGCTTGCAAATGGCTACCTTCTGTCTGTGCCTCCTTGGTACATCCTTTGTGTCCTAACCCATTCTTCTTACAAAGATGCTAGTGAGATGGATTGGGTTACAACTCACCACAACAGCTTCATTTTTATGGAATCATCTCTTCAAAGGCCCTGTCTCTAACCATAGTCATATTCTTCAGGACTTGTATTCAGGGCTTTAGCATATGAATTTTGCAGTGATAAAAGCCACGGAAGCATGGCTATTATCTTAGCTTATGGAAATAGTCTTCTATCATTCTTTCCCTTCCTCTACTAGTGGCCTTCTAGTCCATCTATGATTATTAATCTTTCCAAGTTCCAAATCTGATCATACATTGTATGCTTAATTTTGTCTCACAATGCCCTTAGCACTTGTTGGACACTGCTTATAGGACACAGTTGAAAGACTTTAGTCTGAAAATTCCAGCATCTTCTGCATCTTTACCCCTAACGACCCTCTTCTAATTTCATCTCTCACCCTATTTGAAACTATCCCATATAACTCTTTGTAGAGATCATTCATCTTTGTGTTCAACTCAGAGGCTTGTTCAACTATATCCTCTAAGATTTTCAGCCACTCTGAAGTGATCTTCTGATCATCATTATACAATTGTCAATGGATCTGAATCATTCCTGGCAGAAAAAATAAAAATTCCAAAATTTCCCCCAAATAACAAACTTTGTTAGTTTACCCATCAAATACTTTCTTTAGAATCATCTCGTTCCTAGTGCCCAGTCTACTCTGAAAGATGGAAATGTACATGATATAAAAGAACTAACAGCCCAATTCATACTCTCTTGTCTTTCACCTAAAGATGGCCAACAGAGATGATTCATTCATGTCTATTGCTAAGGATTTGATAGAATCAATGGTTTAAAATAAATTGAAACATACCATCTAACGGAATAATAGCTTTTCTTATTGTATAACATATACAACAAACCAGTAATAGCCAACTCCTGCAGTCAGAGATTTGCCCACCTAGAAATAGCCATCTCTAGAAATAACATGACTTGGTCTAAATAGCCTAAAGACTCAGATCATTTATCAGAACAGTGATTTCAAAGCTTTGCATAGGTGGATTTATCAGACCAACAATTTCCCTATCCTTCAATAAAGTAATATAAATCCCAACAAAGTCTGGGTAACTGATGACATTGTGTGCATATAGTTAGATGTGTAGAGGTGACATGCTTGGGGGCTATCCATTAACTGAATCCTACACACTGAAACTTCCAGTACAACTTTGACACCTTAAGTTAAATTAGGCAGTCAAATGTCATCAGTCAATTTCTCCTTCCCTGTCAAAACAACAAGCCACAATATCACTATTGTTAATTGTCTGAACAAGCTGCTTACATGGAGAAAGAGTTCCATCACAAAAGAGATCAACAAACCCTACCTTGGAGTTCCAATTTTATTTTCATTAAATATATTAAAGTCTGATATGTAACACTTCCCCAAAAGGACTGTGTTTGCTGAGTTCCAATTAACTGACCACTTAACAAGGGCCTCCCTGGTGGCCTAGGAGTTAAGTGTCAGCACTTGCACTATGCCAGCCCACCATAACAGCCTGAGTCCTACTCCCAGCCTAGCTCAGCCTGACCCATGAGCTAATCCACATATGGCTCAGCAGAACTCTCTCTCGCCCACTGCTCCCCTTAGCAATGTATTTCACAAAAACTGCCTGTTCTGCTTCCCACTCTGTCTCTAGTGAATCCTCTCACCTCCAAACCTCTGGCCTACACTCCAGCTTTTCTACACAAAAATAAATAAAATCTTAAAAAAAAAAAAATGGCCACCTAACAAGAACAAGCCCAGGGAAGGGATTTTATGGGAGAAAATGTGTAATGAAATTTGAAGAGGCATTATTGGTTGGCAAAATATTGTCCTTATAAGGTTCAAGAGAGTCCTGATGAAGTCATGGTAGAAAAAAAGCTTACTAATAATTCGCAAATTGTCAGCACAGAGACTATCATTACCATTCACAGAGGAAGTATGCAGAGATGATATATTAATTTCTGGGTGAACAACCAGACAGGATAGCTCAGCTCTGGATGTTCTAAAATGTGAAGGCAAGTTGTCAGAGCATTCCTAGAGTGATAACTCATGTAATGTTACCTTACTCAGGTAATGTTAATGGGGGCTGAAATGGGAATAACATCTCCAGAAAGTCCCCTATGGTTCAAATAATGGTAGTGCCTGTGAATCTTTCTGGTCTATGGCTCAGCGATGAGGCAGTTGTATTGAACCTTCTGTTTTGAATGCATCCAGCCTTGAATATGAAATGATGGATCTCCTTGGATTTTAAGCCCCCGACACTTTATTCCATTAATAAATATTCATTTTCCTTTTCTCCCTCCAGTAGCATTTCCTCATCAATCATGGCTGCAGTCACAGCTGTGAAAGCCCTTTATCCATTATTGTTCATCTCTACACAATTCTGAAATTATGAAATTACTGAAGATTGGGTGTGAACTTCTTGTTTGGTGTGATTTTTAATCGTCATTGAGTCTGTGTTTATTCCCAGAATGAAACCATTTTGTATTTTTTTTCTTCATTTTCTTCTAGCACATGTATAAATCACTCCATTGGATTCTACTGTCTTGTAAAAATAAAAACGATCCCCAAATGTTCAAGAATTACTCAGGGACTATTCAGTGTTCAATATGTCAAAGCAGCCAAGACAGACAGTCAGGAAGAAGATTAGAATCAATGAAGAAAAATCCATCCAGGGCCCGAGTTGTCCTGTTGCCAGCGCTGTCGGGAAGGGCTGCTCACCCGGCGCTCTCATTACTGGGGGGAAAAGTCTTCAAGCGTGAACCCACGGAAGCTGCAAACTCCACGGCCTGAGATCTGACTACAAATCCACAGTTTATTTTGTCAAAATGGATACGCCTCCAGAGTGGTCATCTCCTGCACAGTTTTCAAGATCTCCTTTACCTCTCAGCTGCCACCGGCAGGGAACAGTCATCTGGGCTGCTGCTGGGGCTCAGCAGTAACCCCCAAACATGGGATGCTGAGATGTGTGGCTATTCCCTGCTGATCCATCGATGTCAGAGGCTCTCTGCCTGGGGCAGGCATTCTGCTTAGTTCTGTCACTCTGCTCATACCTCCATCCACGCTGACCCCATTCAAACCCATTCCACAAAAGCTTAACATCTGCCTAGATTTTTATACATGAAATTAGCCCAGGTGTTGATGAGTTGATATTAATGGGTTATGGCTGCAAAAATGGGATCAATGAGCATATCACAAACCAACATTTCATGAGCACCTTCTGTGGGTATGGCTCTGTGCCAGGCCACACATTTGCATAAGCAGCTTGTGGAAACCAGAGGGTGGCTACCAAGGGTGAAGGCAGGAAAGAGGAGAGGCAGAGAAGTTGGGCAGCTTAAACCAAAGACAGAAAATACTTGGTGCCAACAGGCATTGTCTTCCCCTCCCCTGGATAGCCTATGGAAATGCTGGAAAAGATATCTGCTCTAAATTCATGGGTAGACTCACTGCAAAAGGAATCCTAGTCTTGGTATCTGCCCAAGTTCTCTCTAAAGTCCTTTCCAAACTTCCTTTTTAATTTTAAAGATTATTTATGCATACAAGAACTGGGGTACAAGCCAGAGGTGTGGGGGTGAGAGAATTCACTAGAAATAGTGGGGAACAGAACAGGCAGACTGACTGAAATACACTGCTGAGGGGATAGCGGGCGAGACAGGAGAGGTCTGCCGCACCATGTGGGTTGCTCCCTGACCATTTGGGAATTGAACTCATGCTGCAGTGGCTGGCAGCGATAGCTTTTTAGCACTTTAACACTTGCGCCATCAGGGAGGCTCCCTTTCCAAACTTTCAATGCTGAGACTTCCAGTATGGAAACAAAGTAGATTCAGTTCTTCTGGATGGAAGTCAGGGAAAGGATACTTCCTGGACTCTGCATCCTCAACCACAAACCACAAGCTGTTTTGAACTGAGTGAAAGAGGAGCTTCCTTATCCTCAGATTAGAAACCTGGGAAGACAAGTAACTGGCTCAGTCATGCAGGCAGGTGATCACATGACCAGGGCTGGGCGCTGGGTCTCAGGGTCTCCATTCCTAGGCTCTTTTCTTTTCTTTTTTAAAGATTTATTTTTTTATGTATGCATACAAGAGCTGGGGTGTAGGCCAGAGGTGCAGGGAGGTGAGAGGATTTACCAGAGACAGAGTGGGGAGCAGAACAGACAGGTCTACTGAAATACACTGCTGAGGGGAGCAGCAGGTGAGAGAGGAGAGGTCTGCTGCACCCTGTGGGTCACCTCCCAACCAGGGATCGAACTTGTGCTGCAGAGGCCACCAATAGTTTCACAGTGCTGAGACATAACCCCTTCCATTACCTGGGAGATCCACTGGTGCTCTTTCCTTAACACATCAATCTTAAGTAGGGGTGATATGGGCAGTATGTTGCTCCTTCCTACTGAAAACTGAATGTCAAGTGCAACCTTCATCAACCTGAAAAACAGAGCTGAGTGGCTGCAGGAGCTAACCAGGAGACCTGTGGTGCATCATCCTTGGAGGACAAGGATGACACAGATCTGCTCATACATGTTTCAGGAGACACCACCAATATTTATAGTGGCTTTGAGTATGTGATTTGCAACTTTTCTCTGGTTTCTTCTTTTGTAAGATAAAAGAATCTTTACTATTCTTCAAAGATGTTGGTAGATCCAGTTAGTGATTAATTATGGGCACAGAGAATTTCAAGGGAATTATTCTTATATTTGGCATGACTATTTTCAACAAACCTATTGTTATAATTGTGTGTCTAACAAATAAGACTAAATATATGATAGATGTTATTTTTTTTTCACTTAAAAATGAGAAATAGGGCCTCCCTGGTGACGCAAGGGGTTGGAATGCAATATGAAGCTATCCGCAGCCACTGCAGCATGAGTACCATACCCGGCCAGGGAGCTACCCACATGGCACAGCAGACCTCTCCTGACTCACCTGCTACTCCCCTCAGCAGTGTATTTCCATCAATCTACCTTTTTGTTTCCCCTCTCTGTCTCTGGTGAATTCTCTCACCCCTTGCACCACTGGCCTGTACCCCAGATCTTGTATGCATAAATAAATAAATCTTAAAAAAATTAAAAGATAACAAATACAGTTTGAATAAAACAATAGAGTGAAGCTCTCAAGCATACCACAATCATGATTAACATATGCCACTCTCCAGTACCCAGTGATCAAAGTACATGTTTGTCACAGGCTTCTAGCTCTATCATGGCCAGTGAGTAGACTGCTGGCAACCTTACCAACTGCCTATGGGGACACCAGAAGAGAAAAAGAGCTTGTATATTTAGCAGAGGTAATCAAAAACTAAGTAAAATTTGTGTGAAGTTTCAGGGGAGACAGAAGATTGATGGTTGAGTCTGGCCAGTGATATAAAGTCGGGAAAGACCAGAGCTGCAGCAGGAGGCAACTGGTTACCTCTCTGCTCCCAAATGGCTTACTCCAATGTAAGATGGGAATGCAATAGTGTATTTCTACCCAGTCCTTCTATACACAATAGTATTACAAAGAGGGATGGAAGGGAGGTGTTGGAAAGTTCTCTGGGAAATGGTACCAGATGATAGAGCATAAATATCAACACCAGCAGGTCCACATCCCCCTAACCTCAATAAGAGGAACTATCTAGAACCTAAAGTTTGCTGCTCCATCCTGATAGTGTTAACATGAGCCAAGGTAGCCAGTGGTCCCTGAGGTATAAAAGATAAGCTCATAGATAAAAGTGAGGACTTTCAAGAGAACATACTCTATTTTTTTAAATAAAGACAAAAGAAAAAATAACCGACAGCAGAAAATAGAACATATATAGTTAGATCTATAATCTGCTTGTGGAAGAATTTTTTTTATAACATAATGAGCTAATTCTCAAAACGTTACTAAATGATCTATTAATTCTATATTCTATTATACATAAAGTTTATGTTTATAAATATGGGTTTAAACAACAGATTGTAAAAGGCAGTAGTATTAATAGAGGAAATGTAGTAGAATATATATTTACCTCAGATTGGACAAGTATTTACCTTACAGTGGGAAAGGTTTTATTAAACAAAACTCAAAATATATAAACCATGAAGGAAAAAAAAAACAGAACAAAGAATTCTCTTCCTCAAATATCACTCTATGCAAAGGCAATAATAAGAGCATCCTGGAAGAAGCTATTAATAAGGAATTACCATCTAGATATATGAAGAATTTCTGCAAATCTTCTAGAAACAGATAAGAAACCCAATGTAATATAGACAAAGGATAAGAATAGGAACTCAGAGGGGATCCGGAAGGCTAATAATAGATGTTCACACTCAGTCGTCAGTGAATATCACTTTGCAATCATCTGATAAGCAAAAATTAGAAAGCAGGCAAAACTGAATGTTGCAAATAAGAATGATCTCGCACTGCTGATGCTTTCTGGAAAGAATCTGGCCAACTTAGTAAATTAAACATATGCATAGACCACAATGCTCTAATCATCCCTCCCCTGAGTGCATATCCCAGGAGAGTGCTCTCAAGGTCCACAAGGAGACACTGCAGAGGTGTCCGTGCCCATGTATACAGCAGGCAGCTAGAAGGAGCCATGGCTAGGGGATAGACAAGTGAAATGTGGTATAAACTCACCATGAAATATTCCACAACTGTCAGAAATCAGCACATTTTGCATAGAATAACATGAGAGCATGAAGAAAAAAAGAAATTTTAATAAATTGTCACATGTACATTAAAATCCAAGGTGAGGGCCTCCCCAGTGGCACAGCGGTTGAGCGCTGGGTTGCGAGGCTGCCCGCAGCCTTTGCAGCCCCAGTTCGATTCCCTACCGCTAGCGAGGGTCCCACATGGTGCGCAGACCCCTCTTGCCGTGCCTGCTGCTCCCCTCAGCAGTGTACTTCATCTGTCTGCCTGTTCTGCTCTCTCTGCTTGGGCTCTGGTGAATTCTCTCACCCTCCCAAGCCTCTGACTGTACCCAGTGCTTGTATAAATAAATAAATAAATCTTAAAAAAAAAATCCAAGGTGAAGCACACTGGGAAGAACCCTGATGCAAGAAGAGGAAAGGGAACTGCAGTGGAAAATAATGAAAATAAAATGAAATGGTAAAATAGTATTCATCTGGCCTGAAACATATTACTCTCTCCAGTGTGTCTGCATTCACATGTTCATCTGGTGACTATAGGTGGGGTGCCTACTTTGGATTACAAAGGTCATTGGACGGAAAGGGAGGGGGTCCTGCCCTCAAACAACCCTGCCTGGGGGCTAAGAAATAGAACTGCAAATGGTGAGCAAATCAGCTCTGCACTCCTATAATTCTAAGGGGAACTGGAGATGATGATGAAAATGACAATGGTGGTGATGATGGTGATGATATTGCATTTGAAGTCACATATTCCAAGTTTAAGAATTCCCAAAGGTCACGAGGATGTATATTTCAATGAAATAAATTTAGGCAAACTGGATTTTGGAGCCTGGTGGATTTCCTCTGGAGGATATTTTACCATAACTTAAAAAGTCCCTGTGGAAGTATGTCAAGTTATCTGGCACTCAACCGCATTGTTCAGTCTCTACTCCGTCCCCAGATGCACACCGCACTCATAGGGCAGAGATGAAGAAAAGATACAAAATACCACCCAGTTGGCTCATTTTTCCTAGTGCTAGACATCATTAGGTTTCCTGCGTGGAGCCCCCAAACAGCCCAGGCTTCCTGTGCTATGCTGAATTCTGTTTCCTGCAAGTATGTCTGCCTCACCCAGGTGGTCAAAGGTGAAAGAGAGATTCCTTCTGGAGAGGAGAGAGTGCAAGCCAGTGCAAAGGAGTCCTTCCCCCAAAACCTTGCCTTTCAAAGCTGCCCCAAAGAAAGGAGTTTTGATGAAATCTTACCATGCCTACATTTTCAGAACAAAGCAACAGCTTTGCAACCTTGGAAAGTGGCAGGGGACTTTGTATTCACACGATGCAGGTAACGTTGAAGGAGCAGCTGGAGATAAAGAGGAAAGTAGAACATCCTCCAGAGACAGCACTGACTCTTAAAATTGGGACTAAGATATCCCAGACTCAAAGTTCCTTCTCTGAAATTCAATTTCTCAGGAAAGGCATTCATTTCTTTTAAGACCTGGCCACTTGCTTCTCCCTTCCATAGACACTAAACATCCTGGATCCCTCATTTGTCCATGCAATTTGCTTTTCCCTTTCCATACAGTTTTCTGCTCCTGGATAAGAGACACAATCAAAATCACCCAGACAATGGATAATGGCTGAGACTGGAGGCAGAAAAGGATTTCTGGAAGAAAACATGGGTGCTTTCTCAAGGGTCAATGCACAAGTACTTAAAACCTCAGGCAAGGGTTTTGGAAACATCACAATACCCTCCACTACTGGGGAGGGTATAGGGAAAAACCCCTGCAACAGTGCTTGGAGATGATTTCAAGTTCTTTATAGATGTCCACCACCTCTGAGCAACAATTGTTTTTATGGGAAATTATTCCTAGGAAATTATCAGAAATATGGGCTAGATGGACACTTTGGAATACTTAATGTAACATTTTCTATGTGATCCAAATGTCGTTTGAGGTCTTCCTGTCCTTTGAAAATCAAATAAAATCATTCCATGACTCTATCTCATATACTATGGCAACTCCACAGTCTTATATGATATCTGATGATTCTCAGGGCTTGAATTTTAAGTTCCTGTAAAGAGTAAACTCTAAATCTTCCCAATATGAATCTAAATTCAGAAGTTCACAGCAAAGTTGGGGAATATAATCCCCTTTCTTGAATATTTCTCCAAAACAAACATGGAATTTGTATAAACTGTGGTCTTAAGAGGGGAATCAGGGAAATGGAGACAATATAGACCACAGGAATACAAATACTTTAAGTTCTTAAATTAAAAAATAATTTAATCTTGGGCCTCCCCAGTGGCGCAGCAGTTGAGCACTGGGTTGCGAAGCTGCCCGCGGCCTCTGCAGTGCCTGTTCGATCCCCGGCTGCTCCCCGGCCACCAGAGGAGGGTCCCGCATGGTGCGCAGACCTCTCCTGCCACCCGCTGCTCCCCTCAGCAGTGTACTTCGGTCCTTCTGCCTGCTCTGCTCCCCACTCTGGCTCTGGTGAATTCTCTCGCCCTCCCGGGCTTCTGACTGTACCCAGTGCTTGTATAAATAAATAAATAAATCTTTAAAAAAATAATAATTTAATCTTCACACAATCCCTTCAGTCATCCAGACTTCTGATTAAATGCTAGCCCCTATTAATGTTCAACTTACTTTTCCTTTTAATGTCTATACCTCTTGCTCCTTTACTTCATGTCCACGCCAATCCCAAAATGCATCTAGCACCATAAAAAGAGCAATGTGACTTTCTGTTTTGCTATCTGCAGATAATTCATGCTTGCATGGCTACACCAGTAAGTCTATTGAATTATTTTCCTAAAGATGGTCAATTCTATGAAGGTTTTAGTTCCAAATAAGGACATGCAGAGAGTAAGTGTCTCTCTCTGTCAGTTGGCATCATAATACTTTCATGTGATGCCTGGAACTGTGGCAGCCGTTTTGTAACATGAGGAGAAAACACAAGGGCCAAGAATGGAGGAAGCAAGAAAGTGGATCTCTATCATTCTGGGTCCTGGAATGAAAGACCCAGAGTCCTCAGCCAATTCCCTAGGTAAGTGGTGTTGTGTAAGCAAGCAAAAAACTTGTATTTTTGAAGTTCTGAGCTCCTGATGGTCCTGGGAGTTCCTCCAGGAACAGACCCACTGTTGCATCGTTGCTTTCATAAAGTCCCACGTGACATGTGTGCTCCATGGGTCTGGCAAATAAACAGATGTTTTAAATGAACACTAGCATTTTCTTCACCGAGAGGCAGCCTAATATATAACAAAAGAGATTAGACTTTGGAGTTTCAGAGACTTACTTCCAGTCCAATTTTGCCACTTACTGGCTGTGAAGCTTTCGACTGTTCAACTTTCCAAGTCTCACTCTCCTCCTCTAAGAAAATTTCATTTGAAATGCCTTCTCTCTCTCTTATAAGTGTCCAACGAGATAATACCTACCAACCCCCTGGCATGTTGTCAGGACATCAAGATTCAGGACATTGTTCTTTCTTTCTTTTTTTTTTTACCTTATTCCAAAATATTGCATACAAGAGCAATGGAGGTAAAGGAATGATATATTTGATATATTGCAAGTATTTCTGCAGTATACTCAATAGCACTGAATAATTGATTGCTTGAGCAAGGTTGAGGAATAAGAGGGAATAAAAATAGAGGAAAATTATCAGATTCACCAAGGAGATGATGCGGGCACTGATATTTACTCTCGACAGAGAAGCAGAAAAGACTCCGTGTGACTTGGCTTACAGCTAGACAGCAGTGTGGAATGATTAATTCAGTTTTAAGTGTCTTGGATTCCAGAGGACTGTGGATCATCTGTAGAGAATTGTTGAACTGATAAGTGAATATACAGGTCTACAATTTTAAAAAGATAGGAGTCTGGATGTATAGATATTTGTTGATGAGATGAATGATGAAATAGAGGTCAGGAGAGGTAAGTTAACGCTAAACAAGTTCGCTGGTAAGCACACTTCATATTTCATGGGTACATTTTTCCATAACCACCAATTGTCTGTGAATAAAGGGATTAGCCTACTTGAACCTGATTTGCATATGTCCTATTCTGAAGGGAAAAAAAATTTAAGTACTTTGAAAGTTTAAATTTACATTAAAGGAGACCGATGTCTATTTAACCAAATACAAAGACAGTCACTGAAGATAAACCATTTGAGAAGTAAAAGCAAATATTCAGAAAGCTTCTCATTTAGCACCCATTTTTATGTTTCCTATGTTTTAGTCAGAAGTACCCTACTTAGTACCGGTCATTAACCACAGATGGAGATGCTAGTTAGAAGAAGATCAAGTGATTTTCCCCACATCATTAATTCAATAACTATTTTTTTAAGGCACCAACACTGAAAAAGGCCTGCCCTGGACTGGCCATATTGTGGGAAGATAAAGTCAGACATAATTCTCACCTTTTAGGTGAGAGCTTCAGATAGAGGGCTGGTGGGGGGGGAGCAACTCCGGGTGATAGAGGGACTCCATCCAACTGAGGAGGTCAGGTGGGTGTATGAGGAGACCATGATTTCTGGGTTTTTAACATTCTTAACTTCTTAAAAGTTCAGCATGACCTGTCCATGTGGAGAAAGTGGTTTGAGAAGCACTATTTAGGGAGAAGTCACAGGAACAAAATTACAGGGGGTGGGACAGAATGGAGAACATACACAGAGAGAAGAGTGAAAAACTCGATATGATCACAACTGAATATACCTCAGGTAGTGAACAAGGGGGCAGGAAATGCAGATGAGGGCCAAGCTATGAGAGATTCTGAACATCAGCCTAAGGAGAATGATTTTTATTCTGCAGTAGATCCTAGGACTGTATCGAAGGAGCTTGAACAGTAGAGAGATTGACTCTTATAGAGGATTTCAAAAGAATGATATTTGGGAACTTTCCTGGGGATAGTTTTTCTCATCATATAGTCAGGGAAATAATATTTACTGCACAAGGATGGTTTTAAATGAGATAACCTATATAATGCCTTGGTTGGTAATAGGTTTTCTTCCCATCCTCTTCCCTAAACGTGACCTGATAATATCCACCTGCTCCTCATTAAGACCCCAAGGGCAGCAACTGCAACAACAAAGAGATATTAACAAGGGCAGGTGCTATAAAGGCATCCGGAGACCCACAAGCAGGGATTTAGCAGATAAAGTAAAGGCAAGCAATAAAAGGAGTTAAGAGGAGGGGGGAATGTTTGCCAAGGGCTGTTGAAAAGAAATAAATTGGAAACCTGTTATGCATGTATCTGGGACACTTCTCTTAACTCAGGAAGGGAGGGGCTACAGAAGGAACTCTGGCAGGTCCTAGAGTGTCTGGAAAACTGGACCCTCAGGGGGAAGGGGTGTGCTCTGTGCATTCCACCCCAGAGCAGTGGGCCAGCAGAAGGGAGCTGGAGCTCATCACCAGATTATTTCATTTAGGAAAACTGTTCTCCTCAAGTCACCATTATGACATAGTAGCAGTGACTGCAGGTGAATTGATGCTTGTATAAAGTGGCAGCGTGAAAATTTGGGGTAGATCCTAGGACTGCATGTGATGAGGGCAGGAGCCCTCAGGGCACCGCGATGGACTCAATAAAATGAGTGGAGGCAACTGAATGGGCCTCACTGATGTAGAGGTTAAGTACTTACCTGTTCAGAACACCCCAGCCAAGTAACCTCAGAGGATGAACCAGCCACCTACCTGGCCACTGAAGTCACGGAGTCATCAGTGCCACGGGACAGTGTCCAGCATTCCAGAATAGAACGGAGGGCCAGCGCTCAGTGCTTGCTCTCCCAGGAGGCCAGGATCTAAAGAGACAGAGGCACATGTCTGAGTGAGGAAGTACTTGAGGGCCCCCATGAAGTGTGCAGACAGACATTACAGGATGGGGCTGCTCAAGGGGCCCTATATAACCCAGCTGCTACTCTCAAGGAACTTTCTGGAAGAGGAGAAACTTGAGCTGAATTTGAAGAAGGAGTAATAAGAAACTAGAGGGGAGGTTGGTATGGTTGATAACAGGAGGTGAACGATAATGAGGGTGGATAATTAGTCACGGCAAAGTTAACTCAAAGACCCTATCACTCTGCTCCTTCTGCTTAATGCTTGCACAGATATACAACTTTGACTTTCAAAACATCTTTTGAAAAGTCATGAATCACTGCCCTTTCTCCTAATCTACCTCCTCCAGAGCAAATACAAATACCCACCCTTCTGGAGGACGTGTGCAGCAGTCTTCTGCCTGATTCATGAATTACCCCAGCTCCACATCAGAGACCCTGGGTGACTAATGATTTGTTCTTCTCTCCTCAAGAACAATGTGTGGGAATGCAAGCTCCACATGGCAGGAATATTACTGAATAAATGAATGAATGAACAGGGTTGATAACCCTTCCAGAAAATTCTTAGGCTGGGAGTCCTGTTCATATCCTTGCAAGAAGGGTTGGCAAACTGTTTACGTATATAAATATCGGTTAAATTACTGAATTAAATAATGCAAGAATCAATGTCTAAATGAATAATTAAATGAACACATGAATATGCTACTTAATAAATGATCAGAGTTTTGATCCCTGAAGCCTTCCTGAAGGCACACAAGGGCAAGATTTACGACATGCACACAACAACACTTGTTCCCATAGCAGAGCCGAAGTTCCCAGCTCCCCCTCAGAGTTTTACAGGACACCTATCCCACTCACTCCACCTCAACTGCCACAGATTTCTGAGAAGGAATATAAGAAGAGAAAATGTCTGGGTCAAGACCAGACACAGGATGCTATTAAGGGTTAGCCCCAAACCCCCCAGGTACCCCTGTGCTCAAACATGGTCACATTGCACAACCTCCCCAAGAAAATGAAACTAAATCTATAGGTTCATGGATGCCCAGGAGTGACATTCAAATAATCTCCTCTTGAGAAGTTTCCAACAATCAGCAGTGCACATACTGAAACCTCATTTGTGTTAAGTGGACCAGAACGTGGACTAGTCCACCAAATCCTCCCCCCACAGCAGGTGGGACACAGAACTCCAGGGCTTCTTGGGTCTGTGTCTTCTGGGGCCCTCAATGAATGTTTTTTATTCTCAATGAACAGGATTCCATTTCTTGTCTACAGAGCTCACCGTGTGTTCATTTGTGGTCCCCTTTCCTGGGGAATGTAACACGCCTTCCTCTTACCCAGCCAGTGGGTCATCAAGGCCCACATGGCAATACCTAGGATCAAGGTGTCATCTCCCCTGCCTCCTCCATGCTTGTTCTAATTGGATTGAGGTGACAGACTCAGTGATGTGTTTTCTTTCCTGCTTGGAAGTGGGGCTCTTGGGGGGGGGGTGAGAGCATCTGTGAAATTTTCTAAGTAAACCTTCCTGCCCTAAGAACACACGAGTAGCTCCCCATAGACACAATTTGTAGACAGAGGCTCCTACCAGAGATTCAACTCTGAGAACCAGGTAGATGGTGACTATTTGCCCATCACCTAAATGTTGTTTTTGTTGTTCAATCTACAATGGACCCATCTGAATCTCCAGGGAGTGGCTTTCAACTCCAGCACCCAGCCTACCAGGGTGACAAGATCAAGCTCAAGAGTTTTGTACCATTTCATTACATAAAGTACTCACCTTGATTTGACTCCCCCATGGGAGATCACTATCCTCTGTTCATAAACCTATTTGCAAATGCTGAGGACCTAAACTCACCTTACTGCCCTTAAATCCTGGCTCATGTAAGAATTTTCCTTAGCTCATAAATCTTAAGCCCCAGGTTTTGACTTCAGAATGCAGCAGACTCTTTATCTATGGAATAGGGTCCTTTCTGGGAAATAAGTACAGGTCCATGCAAGAGAACACAAAAAAATGAGCTCATCCCAGCAGAAGACGATGTGCTTATGAAACCTCATGTCAGTGCTGGCCACAGCAGAGGAGACCATCAAGAGGGCCAAGTGCTGTTGGAATCCATGATGGGACATAGTAGCCATTACCAAAAGGTGACTCTGGTAAAGAAGAGGGTGGCAGGAGGGCTGGGGTGCGCTGGCATCCCAAAGTGCTTAGGTCTAATTTCCTGTCCCTTATGCTGTCACTCACAGCCCTGCCTAGAGCTCCGATGTCAGGCCACATCAGCAGCACCTGTGCCCATGTGATGACTTTCAGACTCAGATAAATGCCTTCAATGGACATCAGGATGATGAGCACAATGGAACACCCCAGCAATTGATCTGTTTGTTTCCACCCTGGGGATGTGAGTCTATTAAATAAACACTGGTATTTTGAAGAAAACACAGGAGAAATGACCGTTGGGTGGCCTTTCTAGTTCTTGTTTGGTTTGGATATTATGGTTGTATTTTGCTCTTTGGGTTTTTTTTTTTTTTTTGAGGTGGGCATTTTTTTTTCAGACAAATAGGTCTGGACACAAGCAGCAGAACTCTATTTGCCAGTTCTGAATCTCTCTGGAGACTCGCCACAGTTGGCAAGTTGTCAGTGATTAGCTGGTTTCCCTGCTCTGTTGCAAACTTCTGCTTTGTGGTCAGATCAGACTTGAGAAGTGGGGGGCTCCCTGATCTTCCTGAAGGCCTTCCCCCAAGTCCCCCCAAGACCCATCATCTCATGGTTGGCTGATAGTGTCTTCAGTAGAACATATTCCTTTTCCTATATTTTGCATAAAGGCAGGTAGGGTTTGATGGCAACACTCAGCATAGCTGTTGCATAAATGATTGCATGCTGGATTATTTAATTTCATGGGGAAGTTAAAAGTAAAAATATTTTCATTAGGAATGAAGAAATTCCTGGTCAAAAAAAAAGCCACCCTCCTCCAAACTTTGAAGTTGTTTTTGTCTCCCAGTTTTTAAAATCCTGGAAAAAAAAATTCAGACTTGGAGTGTTCCTTTTCTTATGTATCCTCATAAGAGAGGCCTTTAATTAGTACGTTACCACTATCGCTGAGAATTTCCTATGTGGAGGGATAAAGATATTTTCAGAGCCACTGTCTTCCTATGCCCTCCAGAGAAAACCTTATCTTAGAGAATCATGATAGCAAAGCTAGGGACCACGAAACTCAGAATACCACATGTTAACTCTGTCGGCATCACCCCTCCAGGCCCTGAACTGAAGGATCCCGGGACAAGCTGCATGTCCATGCAGTACTGGCAGATTCTAAGAGGTGAGGTGGTGACTCTCCTGTTACCCCTTCCCCTGTGACTGGCCTAGAACTCAAGAGTATGAAATTGGAGCATAAAATAGTCTGTGCACTGTGAGAAAACTCCAAAGTCCCAATACTTCTTATTGAGAAATCTGTGAAGGGCAACTGAATATCATTGCCCTCCTGCACTAATTTCCTACAGCTGTGCTAGGTCTGCTGCTGCAGGCCAGTTGGGGGGACTATTTGTCAGTGCTCTGTAGTGAGATGAATACATACATTCTAAGTAGAAATGGCCATGCTGGCACCTCCTGGTGGCACAGGGGTTAAAGTCTCCGGGATATCAAGTTGTCACCAGCCACTGCAGCATGAGTTCCATCCCCAGCCAGGGAGGTGATCCACATGCACAACAGACCTCTCCTGTCTCCCACTGCTCCCCTCAGCAGTGTATCTCAGTAGATCTGCCTGTTCTGCTCCCCACTCTGTCTCTGGTGAATCCTATCCCCCCTCACTCTGGCCTACACCCCAGTTCTTGTATGCATAAATAAATTTTAAAAATCTTTAAAAAAAAGAAATGGGCAATGCTTATAGAGCAAGTTGCTATTTCCACACATCCTTGGAGGTCACCTGTGGATTCACCTTTCTGGAACAAGGTACAGACCACCCACGTACTGCAAAGCTTGGGAAGTAAATTGCATTGGTTCAAACTATATTCAGTCATGTGTCGGAGGATATATCTACCCACGACAGATTAGAAATCAAAAAGGCTGATAGATGATAGATGTATCCGTTAATCAATTGATTGCTTACATATAAATAGATGGATAGATGATAGATAGCTGGTTGACTAGAAGAATAAGAAGCTCCCTTCCCAAAAATAACATGAAAAGCACAATGCTGTTCTAGTCATCAAACTTATAAATTATGTATTAATTGTCTGGCTAGGTTGAATGTAAGTTCCATGAGGGCAGGAATAGTTCCCACCTTCCTCAAAGCTCTATCACCAAACTTGGTACAATTCCTAGATTGTGAAATGAATGAATGAATGAATGAATGAATGAGTCATATTCTGGCTCCTCTCAGGTTTGGCAGTCAGTAGGTGTTAAGAGAAGGCAATCACAGTACATTTGCTAAGACAGGGACCACTCACAACCGATCTCTCCACTTACCCAGTCTTCAATGTCAAGGAAAAAAGACAGAAGACTCTGGAATAGTTGCCAAATGTATAAGTTGTACCTTTAGAGAAATATGGTTCCTTGTACAGTAATTCATTTTATCACCACCTTTTCAAGATCACAACTCTTCCAAAGCAGAGGACGATTATCACATCTTATATAAGAACTTACTGTTCAGAAGTTATTCGTGTCCTCCAGCACGTCAAGCTTCTTTATAAACTCCAGAGAGTAAACAAGGCTAAAGTTTCAGGACTGCTGATATTACCAAATACCACATAAGTCATGACCTCGTTCCCCCAGAGGATATGAGTGAGACAGACAACACTCACCATATCATAATATTTTGATTTAAAATATATTTTTCTAAAAAGTACTAGAAAGAGAAAGCTCTTGGCTGGAATCCACAGTGGCTTCCACCAGAGTCTGGCACAATCCCTTCAGGGGGAATTCGAAAGGTGTGAATGCCCTAGTTATCCAAATTAAAACGACACAAACCAACAATTGTGTTAGAAGCTCACAGATTTTGTGGGTCAGGAATTCAGAAAATTGCCTCTGAGAGATGCCTCCTCCACAACATTGGGGATCCAACCAGGAAGATTCAAACTGCTGGAAAGGTCTCAAGTAACTTTCACTCACACATTTGGAATCTGGGCTGAGAGGACTCAGAGGTTGGGATGAGCTGAGACAGTCAAACAAAACCTCACAACAGCTTTGAGGTAGCCAACTTCTCACGGGTATCTCAGACCTCCAAGACTTCCTGCAGACAAGGGGAAAGCCACGTGGCCCTTCAGGACCAAACCTCAGAGGTCACAGTGGCATTTTTGCTGCAGTGTGTTGGCAAAAGCAGGGATGCACATCCATAGTCAAGGTCAGGCGACAAAGACCAGTGAAATCTTTCTATGCCGTGGAGTCAGGATTGCGTGGCCAAGTTATTGTCATTCTGTTGAGAAAATAAAGTGTCTTCACACAAACAAAGCTGTCTTCTCCAACGTCATATTCACACCACATGCACACAATGGGCTTTCAGAGACACGGAGGACCCAGCTTGCTCCAGAATGTTCCCAGGGCCCTCTTCTGGCAATTCACTTCATTGATTAAGAGTGCCAGGAATATTTATACTGCTGACTCTCACTTACTTTATATCCTTACTAAATGGTTTCCATAGAATAACAGGCAAATTACTCAACATGGCTTTTTAAGGGACTATGTCTTGACTTGTCAAATTTATGAGTGGCTAAATTGCTTTAGGTATGTCTGAAAAAATAATTTATCCCTGAACAGGAAAGCTAACACATCTGTATTCTAGTTGATTAAAGCTTTATTTCATTTTTGAAGGTTTTCCCTCAAAATAGCATTAATTGTGTCACTTTCTCTTCCCCTCTTTTTCTAACAGCTGAGTAGGATGCGAACATGCCCACAGGCAGATTGCAGTGGGCACTGTGCCTTCTGCCCAGCCACCTACCCCAGGGAGGCTTCACAGAAGTCAGTGTGCTTAGAAGAGGAGCTACCTGCTTTATTACAATCGCCACTTTGCCATTCTAACCCAACCCCCGAAGATGTGTGGACCACCCAGGCAGTGTGGGCTTTTATCATTGTCACAGAGCCCAATGGAACACAAGATAATCCACACTAGGAAACCAGAGATTCAAAGCTCCCAAGTGCCACAAAGGGATTCTGGAAGCCACATTCCCCCTGGTTCCATATGGACCATCCTCCTGACCCTTCTTATGCCCCTGATCTGGAGGAACTGACCCTCTCATCCCTGCCAATGGCTCATTCAAATGCCCAACCAGGACTCCTTGGTTCCCTAAGTGACAGCTCTTCAAGCAGCCCTTTTGCATTGTCCAGTTACACCCCAGAGATTTCCAGAAAGGCCACCAACCCCGGCCCATGTCACAGGTTACTCCAAGCAGGAGAATGGCATCTCCAGGCCTTATTGCCAGCTCCACTCCTTTGGTGACCCACCCCACTCAGAGTGCTTTTCAGCAGCACCCCACCCCCAGGCAAGGATAGGCCAGGGAGGCAACATTCACATCTCACAGAGGACAGAATCACACAAAGAGGCAACACAGCGTAACAGCTGCTGTTGTGGTGCCGGGGTATGAATGCCTGGCTTTGCGTCCATCCTGGCCGCTTGGTAACTATGATGTAAGCAAGGGAGCCCTTTTGTGTCACAGCCTCCTTCTTGTTAAAATCTAGTTGCTATTTGATAATAGTATCTACAATACAGGACACCATAAAATGAAACCTAGTTATCACATGTAAATCTGCTAGAACCACGCCTGACATAATTAAGCCTCAATAAACATTAGCTACCACCATCATATTATCACTATTATTATAGATGCTGACAAGGAGAAGATCATTAATGACCTTGTCTAAAGCAATTTCAATAAACCCAGGGGGTTGGATAAACCCATGTGATGTGGATAGATGCATGAAGAGAGGGAGGTGGATGAGGAAGTGGAAACATGAAATTGGGGGAAAGGAAGGAAACAGATAAGAGGAAGTAAAGTAAATCTTTTTTAAAGATTTATTTGTTTATGCTTACAAGAGCTGGGGTGCAGCCCAGAGGTGTGGGGGGTGAGAGGATCCACCAGAGACAGAACGGGGAACAGAACACACAGACTGACTGAAGTACACTGCAGAGGGGAGCAGCGGGCGAGACAGGAGAGGTCTGCTGGGCCATGTGGTTATTTCCCTGGCTGGGGATCGAACTGATGCTGCTGATTACTTCATAGTGCTAACGCCCAACCCCTTGCACCACCAGGGAGGCCCAAGAAGGCCACATTTTCAATGAGGCCTTCATCTTCTGCCATAAAATACCTTGATGGAAAATTTATATAAATCTTTGGTAATCCTGATGAGTTGGTATGAATTTTAGGCAACCTATTAACAGCAGTGAAAATATTAATGGTAATTTATTTAAGCTAAGTTCTCCAAAGTTTACAAAGTAGATTGGTGCATATGTCCACTTTATCCTTAAGTCTGAGGAAGCAGGGGAGGAGCCCAGTTTATAGAAGGAAATCACATCCGCTTAGATGCCTTGTCCCAAGCTTCTCAGCAACCTCTGCCCTCTCTAAATTCTTAGTATTTCAAAAAGCACTTACACATATATATCTCACACCTAAACTTACAAACCTCACAGCATCTCTATTCACAGGAGCAAGTCTATTTGTTAGTTTGCAATTAAAGACACCACCTGACAGGAGCCTGCTTGCCTGTTTTCCTCAGGGCAGGCCCCATAACAGAATGTCCCACATTATATTTGTCCTGCTCAGGCTGGTGTATTTGCTCAGGCTGTGGCTCCTGCCCTGACCATCTTCCTGTTTCATTTACCTCATTCTTTTTCTACTAGGTCCCCAGACACCTGAGCTGAGATGGAAGCCCAGGTCTTGCCCTCCAGCACTCACTCAGGCCCTCCTCATCATCCCCACTGTACCACCATTGTCTGTGCTGTATCTTATTTGTACTCTGGCTTTGGAGCTGGGAGAAGCTCTGCCTCCTCTGTCCTCTGCCTTCCCAGCACGGCAGACCCGGCATCATTGCTGGTGTTTTGCTTCTTCCTTTGGTGGTTTGTACAAAGCCCTAGTGACTTAACAGAGCCTGTTTCCTTCTGCGTTTCTACTCCTTGCGACTCCCTGGGGTCTCACTGTCTAAATGTAAGCGGCTGTGTGCTGAGAGACAGCACTGACCAAGATAAACTTGGCAGCCACTGGTGTTTTCGAGGTCACTCTGGGGACTGATCCAGCAGAGCAGAAGCAGGGAGCGCTGGCTGCCCCGAGAGGCGCCCCCCTCAATGTTCACTGAGACCCTGGCTTATCAGGCATTGGACCTTGTAAAACACTTCATGCTCCTTGCTCTTTCTCCATCCATGACAGAGCTGCCTTTTAAAAACTCTTCTTGGATATTTAAGGCATTTAAAACACTTTGTTGTAAAGCGGATTGGCCCTTTATTTTACATTCCTCTAGTCACAAGAATTAGCTTTGAAACTGCATTTAAATCCAGCAGGGAATAGAAATGGGTTGTAAAACTTGCAACTTAGGTTAAATAAATCCTCTAAATATAATTTCCTTTATTAGGAAAAAGGAAGAAGTCACAGAAGTAAAAAGGTAGAGGCATTCATTGTCTATTGCTGGTATAACATGTGATGGCAAACTTAGTGGTTTAAAAACATAAATTTGTTATCTTACAGTTCTGGAGGTCAGAAGTCTGAGGCTAAAATCAAGGTGTAGTGAGAGCTGCGTTCCTTCATGGAGGCTCTACAGGAGAACCTGTTTTCTTGCCTTTTCCATGTTTTAGAAGACGCTCACAATCACGGGGCCCCCTTACGTCCCCAGCCAAGCGTGGCAAGCTGAGTACTTCTCATAGCAAATCGCCAGCAGCTTCTCCACAGTTACAGCTTCTGACTCACCCTCTTCCATTTTTAAGGCCCTTTCCGATTACATTAGACCCACCTGGATCATCCAGAGACTCACCCTATTTTAAGGTAAGATGATTAGCAACATCGATTCCATCTGCAACCATAATTTCCCATTGTCATGTAAACAAGATACAGATGGCAAGAATTAAGACATGGCACTCTGGGGGAGAAGGCATTACTCTCCTACCATGACAGAGTAATAGGGTTATGCTCACAACCTCGTGATCCTAGAATTGAACTCTGAAATTATGAAGGCAATTTTGAAGGAAATTTCAGGGTATCTATTGTCAGAACCATCCCTCCCTGCTCCAGCCTCCCACATCCAAAGTGATCTACTGTGGTTCTAACCACATTGGTTGATCAAGATGCCCGTCCCAAGAATACAATTCAGGGCAGTGTCCTCTGAGATGCAGAAGAGCTCTGATGATTATTCTTTGTAAAATCCATGCAAGGGTAAGCTTTCTGAACTGCTGTCCTGTAACCAACTATTCACTTAATGAATCCTCTGCAACAAGTCTTTGTAAATTTCATTGACTAATGGCACAGTACCGGGAAGACTCTCCTCATTGGCTAATTTCTGATATATACTCATACTGTCGCTTTCACCAATTGAGTTAGATGCTCAGCCACATCAGTTATGATTGTACCCTCACCTATTTATGCCAGTTGTATATGCTCTTGTAATTATGTAAGTTAATTAAATGTCACATAAACCAATGAAAGATGAACATGGAAAGAGGGTGTTTTTTATGCACACCAAGTAGAATGCCTTGGAAAATCATGATAAAGATGAGTCACTTCCCCCAAAAAAAGGGAAAGAGAGAGAGAAAGGAGGCAGGAAAATGAGAAAGTAAAATGTCTATAAAAGATAGGAAGTAAGATCATGAAAACCTCAAAAGATTTTGCCCAAAAAAGCAGAAGTGGAAACAATAGTGGGAAACTAGCTACAGCCAAGAGTTGGCAGGGCTGAGGCACAGTAGGAACAGGTGGAGGCAATTGATCCTTGATGATTTGCACTAGCAGTGTACATGAGCGGTAATCCCAACTTTACACACACTGGCTGGAGAATGGGCAGGTTGGGTCTGACTGATGTGAAAGGCATATGTAATCCACCAAAGGATGGATGTGAAGATGGCTTGAAAAATGCTGTGCAGGAATAAGGATTGTCTCTAAAAGACAGAGGGGCAGGGCAGATTAGAGCCTTCTTGGTCATAGCAGTGTTCCCTTCCTGCTCAGAAATAGCAAGGGTTCTGGAAACTCTATTCTGTCTGAAAAGTCTGTCACCCTGTGTGTGATCCCAGACTGACAGCTCAGGCCAATGAAACAATGCTTCCCTGAAAAACTACTTCCAGAAAAGTCCGGCTCTTTGCTTGGTCACCTTTCCCCCTTTGGAGACAGTTATTAAATTTGGGAATATTGAAGAGCATCTGGTGACAGGTCTTCTGACCTTAGCCTCCTTCTAGATCATGAGCATGTCCAAAAAAGAGGACAAATACTTTCTTTAGTCACAACCTTAACAGCTTCATCAGCCCGTGCCCATGCATACCAAGGTAGACCTGGGTCTTAAATGACTTCAAGATAGGAGAAAAAAGAGAAAGCAGGACCTAGATAGATATTTCCCTGCTTGCCTTTCCCTGCAGGTTTTCTATCAGCTGCACAGCAGACTCTGCTGCCTGGGAGCCCTGGATCTTTGGCTACTCTGGTCACTAAATGAGCGAGAATGGATGTTCAGACGCCAAGCAAAGTATGTGGTGTCCATGTCCCTGGGTCCTGGCCAGTCATAGCCCTAAAGCAAATGCAAGTGTAAGCAATGAGGCAAGAAACAGATATTTCAGTGTTTCAAAACTAGAAAGTAAATCCACAGACTTAAAACCAAAACTTGATGATCGAAGGCTAGAAAGATAGTGTCAGTAATGTAAATGCCCTGTATGCTAAGCAAGTCAGCAAATGATATTTTAAGTTGGTAAATCATCCAGATTACTACTAGATGAATTTAAAAGAAAAGTAGTTAAAAGAAGGTGTGGTGCAGGGAAAGGATTTTTTTTAATTCTCATTGGATATTCTCTTATTATTTGAATTTGCATGGCAATAGTATAAAGGTCTAGAAAAATGGACATTAAAGTTTTAAAAATGTGTTCAAATAGAGAAGGGGAGTGCAAAGTGACTGAGAAGAGAATACTTTGACTTCTTCCTCTAGCTAAACTCTACATCATTGTCTATGAACATGCGCCACCACTGAAATTAAAATTTGAAAGTTAAAAATAAATGATGCTTATGAAGTGGAATATTGTGAAACTATTTCAAATATTATTGTAGTGGAAGACTAAGGCATAAGAAAATGTCATAAGATGTGGCCTGTTACAAACCATATTTCCCATTTATACATGAGCAAAATGAACCTGACCACATACAAATAGATATTGAACTCAGGGCTTAAAACACCTTTAAATTACCTGTTTTAGCAATTATAAAAAATTCTAAAACTCCCTGGAAAGAATCAAGTTATAACAGAAGTATAAAAATGATGGCAAACCTCCTGTTGTCCATCTTTTAGAGAGAACATTCTAGTTTACCATTTTTGAGATTTTTTTTCCCTTGAATTTATGCATTTTCACTCTATGCATATAAACACATGGATACACAACATATGATTTCCCTTAACAAAATACGATAATTCCTACTGTCCTTCAAAAATGAGAATGGTTCAAAATATGTGTATCACTAGTTGTGCTAGGGTTGCGTCACTTTTTTTCTATATCTAAGTCTATAATGTGAACAGCTATAGTGAGGATAATGTTTGAAATATCAAAATTATAAAGACTTTTGAATTTAAAATGAGTTCAAAGACAATTAGCTTAAAAAGCCCAAAAGGCTTTATTGAGTTAACAGTAAGTTTAAAAAATGAAATTAATTTTAAAGCATTGATTTTTTTTTTCTGAGTCAGACATTTAAATTGTTTCTTAACTCAGTGTTTCAACTCAAGAAATTGAAATTAACTCAATTTAGCTTTTTTATTGCATTTGCAAATAAGTCTTAATATTCACATGGCCTGAACACAAAGTGCCCAAGTTCTGTACTGCTTGTTGATCCCCAGAAAGCTAGGCTTGCCAGTGAGTGGGCGGCTTTGGGGGCCTTGCTTGGGAGATCAGGGTAGGGAGATCAGGGCCTTGCTTGGGGATCACCACGTCATTGAAACTATTGATGAGTGTCATGAGGCTATGCCTTATCTTCTTCAAAAGGATGGCATTAAAGCTTCAGGCTAATTCTTATTTTAGGCATATTTAATCTTGGAAAAGCTTCATTCACTAATTCTAATTATTTTCATGCCCTGGAAAGCTGCCACCTTGGCCACAGTACTGCTGTCTTCTTTCTTGGCTTCCTCTGTATGGAAAGAGTCTGGCTTCTCTGAGGAGCATAAGAAGCCCCTTCCTCTGAGTCAATCGGTCCCTCTGGGACACTGTGACATCATGGTCTCATGTAAGAGGAGGAAGGGTCACCCTCTTATATGAAGCCACAGAGCATAAGTCCAGGCTTATAACTGGGTAGTGTGGTTTATGGACGTGTGTATGAAGCCCTACATATGTGTAAAGTGATGCACTAGAAAGCATCTCCACCCATGAATAAGATTGTTGTGTGTGTGTTCCAAACATAAGGACCTTCTAGAAACTAAAGATCTTGAATAAAAGATCCAACCCCAATGTGACTCCAGTTCCCCAGAGGTGATGCTTTGATGTAATAGGACTTGTTAAATGCCATCTTGACCTAGCTTTGAATACCTGACTAGAGGCCAGTCAGATCCTCTTCTTGAACATACAATTAAGTCCACCACCACCCTGCCACCCCCTTATCAGACTCTCCAGTTCTCTCTATCTCTAACTGTTGTGACAGCAGACAACATCAACAGCCTTTACCTGCCTTGCTCTTTCCTTCCTGCGGGAACACAAAAAAGACTATTCACAGTTCTCTCCCCTCCCTCTGCTTCATGACTGACCCTGATGCCTCTTCTGAGTGACCAGGCATGGTCTGTTTGCCCTACCCAGGGGACTGTGGATATACAAAAATGTAAAACTCTTCCTGGTTTCTCACTCTTGATCTGTGTCTGGCCTCACCCTACCTCACTCAAGTTAATATGGTTACAATATCATGCCCTACCCACCTCACAAAAGGAAAAATCCTGCAAGTCATTCTAGCTCACTCTTCATTTAGCAGTGAGCACAGAAAACACAAATGGAGGCTGAAGTACCATGACATCTAACAGCCTCCCTCACTAAATTAATACACACTTGGGAGCACCTAAGGGCTAATTTGACCTCTAGCAAATTTCCTTGAGTGAAAAATAAACTGGAATTTAGGCTATTTTTTTTCCTCACTTAAGTGTAGTCTAACTTCTATAATACACATATAATACTTTACTATAGACATGCACTATATTAAAATGCCATGTAAAGTTTATGGCTTAAAGACATAAGCAAGGAAATTAGTAATAAGTTTTCTAAGATATGGAAATAGAATTTACTATAAGAGATACTGGAATTTCTTTCCTCCACAAAATTAGAAAATTGAGCAAAAATATGAAATCGCACATATATGCAATTGAACAAGAGACTCAGAAATCTGATCCTGCAGAGAAGGAAAATAGAACAAAGAAGTTTTACAACTGCCCTAGAGATACATTATCGATAACATCTTTGAGAGAGAGAACCCAAGCAGAGTTTGGTGGTCTTGTTAAACTAAGGAGACAGTGATCAGAGTTTGGGGAGGCTGAGAGAGAAAAAATTTATAAATCAAGGTTTAATGGAGGAAAATGGCTTGCAGAGAAAAACTCCAGGAGTCAGTATAGGCTCTCCTTGAGTCTTCAGTTGAATATTAAACTGTTCAAGTATAGAATGGCATTCCATGAAGATAAGCAAAGAACAATAAATGAGTACCTGTAAATTAAGTAAATCTCAAAATTTATACAGGATAGGGAGACATTTTAGTTTCCACAGCCAGATTTGTGAGATTTCACAGAACATTCAGAACACTCAGTAGTGACCCCAAATGGACCATAACTTAAGAATAAAACTCAATTCGTCCTAGCATAAAGGTTACCATATACCATTCCCAAACACAAAACACAATGTCTAAAAAAGGCTTTAAGAGGACCAAATTTAATCTATAACTTAATTGCCTGCTTAAACAAAATTTAATAAAATTTTGTTAAAATTTAACAAAATTTAATAAAAGAAGAAAGTAAAATCCATACACTGAACAATAAGCAATATCAAACACCCAATTAAAAATCATAATAGGGGGCCTCCCCAGTGGCGCAGCGGTTGAGCGCTGGGTTGCGAAGCTGCCCCCTCAGTCTCTGCAGCGCTGGTTCGATCCCCAGCTGCTCCCTGGCCACCGGAGGAGGGTCCCACATGGCGCGCAGACCTCTCCTGCCGCCCGCTGCTCCCCTCAGCAGTGTCCTTCGGTCCTTCTGCCTGCTCTGCTCCCCGCGCTGGCTCTGGTGAATTCTCTCACCCTCTCGCACTTCTGACTGTACCCAGTGCTTGTATAAATAAATAAATAAACAAACAAATAAATAAATAAATCTTTAAAAAAAAATCACAATAGGGGCCTCCCTGGTGGCACAGAAGTTAAAGACAGCACTATCAAGCTATGGCCAGCCACTGCAGCATGAGTTCAATCCCCGGCCAGCCAGAGAGCAATCCACATGGTGCAGCAGACCTTCTCCTGCCTCCCTTGCTGCTCCCCTCAGCAGTGTATTTCAGTAGACAAGCCTGTTCCGCTCCCCACTCTCTCTGGTGAATCCTCTCACCCCCCCACCCCCAAACCTCTGGCTTACACCTCAGTTCTTGTATGCATAAATAAATAAATCTTTAAAAAATAAATAAAAATATCACAATATACATGGGGAAGCAAAAAGAAGTGACCTAAAATCAAAAGAGAAATTTATTGATAGAAACATACCCAGAAATTACAGAGAAAATAGAAGTAGCAGAACGAAATATAACTATATGGGAAGGAAAGAAGATATCAGAAGAAACAAAAGCAATTACATGACTGAAATAAAAATTCACTTGATAGTTTTTATAGCGCATTACACACAGAATACGAAAATGTTAGTGAACATGAAGATGTAAAAATTTTAAGTATAGATAGACACAAAAAGAAAAAATAGCACTCCCCTACCAAAAAATTAACATCAGAGTCAAGCAGTCTTTTATATACATATACATGTAGCTACATATATAGCTATATGTTTATATATAGTTATATATAGATTTATATAATGGGCATTGAAGAAAAGTGATGGGAATTGTAAAATATTTGAGGATTTGTGACCCCAAATTGCCCCAATTGATGTGAACTATCAGTTTATATGGTCAAGAAACTCAATGTAACTCAAATAGTATAAACAAAGAATAAACACATCAGAATTTAATTTCTATAAAGCAATGATGCTATAAATACTTTCTATAAGCTAATTATAATAAATATAGAGAAAAAATAGAACTAATACTGAGTTGAATACAGTTTCTGGAAACAAGATGCTGTATATTAAAATAAGCAATTGAAAATTGCATTTAAAAATGCCACTGAGAATATCATTAAAATTTAAATACTGGGGAATAATCTAATGATATATGTGCAAGTTTTGTTCACTTAAAACTGTAAAACTTTGTTGAGAAAAATTAAAGAAGACTAAAACAAATGGCTAGACATTACATAGTCGTATATTGAAAGACTAGCCATTAATTTTCTCCAATTGATCTATAGAGTCAATTCAATCACAATCATATTCTCAGCAAGATTTATTTTTAAGAAAGTAACTTGATTCCAAAATGTATATGAAAATTCAAGAAATATAGAATATCTTCAACAATTTTGAAAGGAAGAAAAAATGGAGAAATTACACAAGTTGTTTCCAAAATCTCCTATAGAGTCATAGTAAATCATAGGATAAACAAAAAAAGTCAAAGGAAACAACAATATGAAAACAGTCTCATTTTTTAAATGGACAAATTATTTCATCAACAACATGAGACAATTTATATAAGCACTGGTCAGGAAATGCAATTGCAAGTTATTATACACATTAGAATAGCAAAAATTTTAAAAGACTGGGAATACCAAGTATTATTATTCAGGGTGTGGGATAACAAAATCTCATATATTGTTGATAAGACTATAACATTTTGGAAAATAATTGATTAGTTTCCTTTAAGGCTCATTTTATTTTTCCCCATTAATAAGGAAAGCTGCTCCTAGATATTTACCAAAGGGAAATGAAAACATATATTTACAAAAAGAGGTATTAATATGTTCAGAATATTTATATATAATAGCATACAACTGAAACCCACCTGATACCGATCAACAAATAAATGGAAAGTAAGTTATGTTGTATTTGTACAATAAATACTATCCTCTTATAAAAAGAACAATCTACAGGTACATTCTACCCATTTGGATATGTCTCAAAAATATTTTTCTGAAAAAAGAAATTCAAAGACTAGGTACTAGTCAATGATCAATGATTCCATTGATAAGAAAGTCTATAATGTTCTAATCTAATCTATAGTCATAGTTGCCAACTATGTGGTCACTGAGATGTGTTATACAGAGATAGGGTCTTTCTAGAGTGAATAGACAGCTCCATGTTTATTGTGCTGGTGGTTCCAGGGATGTAGGTATTTACCCAAACTCATTGTATGGTACACTTAAAATGGGTTCATTTAAACATATATCAGTTATAACCCAATCAAATTTATTTAATTTTTTAAAAGGTAATATTTGAAAGTTAAAAAAGGTTTAGAGATATGGGGTGAAAAACAAAGTGAGAACTTCAGATGTATTTTGAATCCCTACTTCATGGTAACAATATTGAAAAAAAAAAAAGACTCTGATCTTTGATTTTGTTCAGATGCCCACATCCATCCCTGGATGGATGAGTATAGAGGGAAGTGAGCATGTATGTGCTAGTCATTGTTTTCAAAGAATTAACTGAAGTAGGACTATCAAGGGACATAGAGGAATGCAGAATGTGACTTTATCTAGGTACTTGACCCTCCTCAGACTTGCCCTTCTCATCTATGAGATAAGGATAGACAGTATAACTCACACATCGTTTGCAAATATTAATGAAAGACCATCAAGAAGATATTTAGCAAAGCTTGAAATAGAATGTTTACAGTAAATATCAACATTTGTTCCCCTGTATTTGCAGGGTTTCAACAATGTCATTAAAGCACCATAAGTTCTGTTCTTAGAATATATTCAAATTCTTAAAGAATAAAATATGCAAATGCTGTATGTAGTAAGTTATCCTTTTCCCCCTTTGTTTATTGTTTGGATCTTCTGTAGAAAAATTGATGGAAACACAAAAAAGAATGTATGGATGGCCCATGGAAACCAGAGGAGACAGATCAGACAGATCAGCTTTCATTTAGTCTGGGTTTACTTGCTTCTGTGAAGTTTAGAAGGAAATGATGTCACATTTTTGCATATGACGAAAGTAGGACACCCTCATTTCACCTGCGGATGACAAAACATGAGCAAATACACATCTATAAGTCTTAAAAAGATATAACACCGACTGTCACTCAAGTTTATTCAACAATTTATTTACAGCTCCTAAATTTACTTAAATCTGTTCAACTGTTTTCAGGCAACAAGCAGATGGAGTTTGGGAATGGCGAATTCAAATCATCAAGCTCACAAACAGAGAGGATGGACTCAGTCTGAGAACAGACTGCATTGTTGAAGATAAAATGAAAGTGTAACCTTTACACCAGCATTTTACTGCTGGGAAGTTCCAAACACTGATGGAAACAGTAGGTTGTCCATCTGGAATAGGTATTTAAAATTAGCTTAACTGCAGAGTGCTATTTTAAAGTAACAATGGCTGTGTATAGATGTCTCTTCTGTTGAAATGTAGACCCCAGAGTCACAAGAGATAACATTGGGATCTTTTGGGCCTCCCTAGTGGTGCAAGGGGTTAAGTCTCAGCACTATGAAGCTATGGGCAACCTCTGCAGCACAAGTTTGATCGCCAGCAAGGGAGCTAACCCACATGGTACAGCAGACCTCTCCTGTCTTGCTCGCTGCTCCCCTTAGCAGTGTATTTCAGTCAGTCAGCCTATTCTGCTCCCCACTCTGTCTCTGGTGAATCTTCTCACCCCTGCACCTCTCGCTTATACCCCAGTTCTTGTATGCATAAATAAATATAAAAAAAAAAAACACTGGGATCTTTTAAAGACACATTGAGGTATATTAATATTTTTACGAGTTTATTTGACCACAACTCCATTCAAGTCTGGTGGTAGTCCCAAACCAGAAGTGGCTACAGCACATCAGCTATAGGTACTCAGGGTGTGATTTTTATAGAGAAAAGGCAAAAACAAAGTAAGGAAATTATGCGCTGGTAGTAGCTTAAAACCTCCTTGGCCAGTTCTGATTAGTTGTCCTTAGGTTTCAATTTTGTAACCTTGAAGCATTTGCAGGCTTGAATTTTTGTTTGCTTACATAGGTTCCCATGGCATTAGGGCCACATCAATCTAGTAGCTTCCTTTTTAATTAATTTAATAAATCTCAATCATCTCAATGCTGAGATATCTTCTGCCATTCTCAAAATTACCACCAAATCATTTTAAAAACTGAGAAAGTTTGAAGATGGTAAATAATGTCAGCAATTTATGATGAATTCAGACAATGAACATGGTAGATATTAGGCTATGAGAAAAATATGATTGTATTTTACAAGTTTTTCTTTTCACATGATGATTTGAGGCTTTTAATAAAGTGTTCTAATCAATAGTAATATGCCTGACCAAAGCTATTAGCCCCAACGTTAGAAGGCTAAAAGGCAATATTATCCGAATTATATCATAGCTACAAAGATGGCATGGCAGCAATTAGCCTGGAATTATGGTTAAATTACTTAAGTGTTACCCTGAATAAACCAAGGAGCAGACATACTGGTTTCCACAATTAAAATCATCATGGGCCCATATCACGGGTCCATAGTTGGTTGATAAATCCCTTTGGGAATTGTTTTGCCCCTAAACTGTGCATGCTCACAACCCTGGCATACAGGATGACATAATCAATGAGTTACAGGTCATGGGATGCAACATCAAATTAGTAAAGTCTCTTCCATGACTACAGTTTTCTCTGTCTATTCATTAACCACATATTAATTTTTAAAATGTGAGGCAAATGCAGAGCTCACCAAGACCTCCATGGACTGTTCTCCACCTCAGTTGCCCTTGCATTTGGGGTTACATAAATACATCTGAACAGTGGAACAGGACTGGAAGTGATAAGCCAAAACCTGATCTCACTATTAAAGGCAATTCAGCCCTTTTTCCCCTTATGGCAATGCTGGAATTTTTGGTCATCTAACAATTAGATGAAAGCAGCCTGGAAGCCAGATCTCATTGCTCAGAAAGCCATCAGAAAAAATGCCCAGGACACACTGGTGGATGTTACCTCAAAAAGATATGTTATTATTGTTAAGTCAGTGGAGCTTCAGGATGTATTTGTTTTTCAGCACAGCCAACCATATACTGCCTGATACAAAGCTAATGAATATGATCTTTCTGCTTCTTTCCTAGAACACAGCAAACAATTCTTTTGGTTCCTTTAATGTCTGATATGCCCCTGAGAGATTTCTGTTACAAAAGATAATTTTGCTTGATAGTCAATCAACAAGAGGACTCAGTTCTATAAGAGTAATTTCAGCCACTTTCCAAAATTCAGAATCACATAACCTTCCATATTTGCAGTAACATCAGCCTTTTTCTTAATGCTTTTATGACTACATCTTCATGACAGCTCCAGAACTTTTTTAAAAGCATGTAAAATCCCAGTTTTATGATTGAACAAAGTGAGTACCAGCAGGACTTTAAGTGAGGTATCCAGTAATCCAGCTAGCCAGAGCTCAGATGAGACAAGCTACTTGCCTTTTGTCCTGTAATCAAGAAATGCACCAAGCTGTTGGCTTTGTTGCAGATTTTTACAAGCTCTTCTTTTAATAACCTTTCTCCATTGCATTTCTGACTTATTACCTCCCTGGCTCCCAGCACTCTTATTTATATGCAGACTCATTCCAGCTGCACAGCCCAATGTTTATGCTGTGTTTACTGTGTTGTCTGCTAACTAGAGTCCATTATCTGTTGAAACAAGAAGGATGTTCACCAATAAAACACAGCTTGCCTGTGGCTGCCAGACCAACTGAGCCCATCGCAGGGTGCAAAGATGTATCTCTGCTGATGGGGAGTAACCTGCTGTTTTTGTATGAGCCTCCCTTTTGGTGGCTCCAACTGCAGGAGAAGGACTGGAGGACTGAGAGAATGTGATTTACTTCAGAGAACCAAGCCAGGCAGCTTTTCAAAGTCTCATCACCAAGCAAGTTTTGCCCTCTGACCAGGAACCAGGCCTCAGGGAACATGGGCCCCCTTTAGAGCTGCCATGACTTGAGGTCAGGGAAGTTGTATTTGTAGTCAAATTGACTTAAACACAAGAAAGATTTTATGAGGGTGGCTGGAAAATACTTGACCGAAATTGACTATTTGGATTATTTAACATAGCTCAAAGCCAGGTTCAAAAGCTATTTTTTCTATTCCTGCCTAGCTTACCCAACTTTTCCTATTTAAATAGTAACAGGAGAGGGGGCCTCCCTGGTGGCCTAGAAGTTAACTCTCAGTGCTATCACTCCATGGCCCACTGCAACAGCCTGAGTTCGATCCCCAGCCAGGGAGATAACCTGTATGGCACAGCAGACGTCTCCTGTCTTGCCCACTGCTCCCTCAGCAGTATGTTTCAGTCGATCTGCCTGTTCTGCTCTGTCTCTGGTGAATCCTCTATCCCTGGTGAATCCCTCTATCCTCTAGACCTGGCCTACACCCCAGGTCTTTTACACAAAAATAAATAAAATCTTAGAAAAATAAAGACAGGAGAGGTACCTTGTTTAGTCAGTGCAGAAGGATCTGGGAGGAGGAGCTGAGCACAGGGTGACACCCCACCCCAAGAGTCATAGGCCAGGTTGAACCCCTCCTTTGTCCCTTCTGCCAAGTATGAATGGTCTTTATTGCAGGTGGTGAAATGAAGGCCGATGTAGGTGTAATGTGGAGCCTGCTAGCTCTGAAGTCAGACAATTATGTTTTTAGGATCTGGCTCAGCACTTAATAGCTGGGTGACCTTGGTCAAGTGACTTACCCTCACTAGGACTTGGTTTTCTCATAAGTAAAACAGCAAGTGCAACAAACTACCTTTACTGAGTTTTAAGGATTAGGAATTATATGTAAAAACGTTTACATATATACATCGTGCTTGGTGTGGCCTAGAGAGCTAGGGCCTAGACACAAAATGACCTGGCATATGACCTGCCTTCAGTGAATGGGAGCTGCTCAGTTGCTTTAATACTTACAATCACTAAGTGGAAAACTGTTTAGTTGTGCTCTCGTTCAGACACACCTCTCACCATCTCTATATGAAAACCATCTGGTAGCACCAATTCCTGGAAACAAACAATCTCCCTTCATATGGAACAGAAATCTGGCTCATCACCCCACACCTAGTAGCTACTCAACATGTATCTGTTGGGCTGAATTGAATTGAACTGAACAGGGCCCAAAATTTTACCTCCATAGGCAGCTCCCTCGATTTGTTTCACTGGCTTTGTTATCCCTCTAACAAGTAAACTTGGCTTTCTCCTGCCCAGAGCTTCTGAGTGTTTTGGCTGAAGTTATGAAGTGTTTATGACTTTTTGACTATGAAGAATTTCATGTTTAGTCATGTGCCTCCACAGAATTGTATTAACACTATGATGCAATTAAAAAAAAAGTAAGAACAAAACTGACAGATCACATTTCTAACTTGAAGCTGCAACTTTTGGATGGGTCTTCTGAGAAAAGTGGGACCCACAAAAAAGATAGAATTTTAAAGAGGGGTAACAGCTAAATAGTGCACACTATTAGAGTCATGTCTTCTACGTCTGCACAGGATCTTAAGATTGCAAGGGAACTTAGAGGTCATCCAGTCCTACCCCGCACCAGGCAACGTCTGCCAGCTCATAGAAGAGAAATTGAACAGCACTGGCACCACAGGAACTGGCACCCACTCCAATCAATACTGCCAGGCCCTGGGGCAGCAGATGCCCACAGCTAAGAAGAGGCTAATAGACTGGGGAGGGTTGCATTGACCACTGCACACCAGTCTTGCCTGGCATCTCCAGCTTACGCAATTCATTATGGATATGTGAGGTTTATTAAATCGGATACACTTGGAAGGCTCAGCGCTCCGGAGGGGGCACGTACTCCTGTGGGCACTTCTGCACAGCTCAGGACCTAGACGCAGCTGATATACACAGTGAGGACACACCGTGGGCACAAAGCACAGTGCAGCTCACACACACCTGTGTTCCTGGAGGTCACATCCTGCTTTTTAAAGAATATTTGTCTTGATGATTAATCTAGATTCCATTTAGTGCATACTTCTGATATGAAAATACATCTGAAGGCGTTCATTTATAGTGCTTCCTTTACCCCCTTGGGCATGAGGGCATGGCGGTGAGTTATAACCTCCAAATCTAAATAATATGAATTCTAGTTTGTTCTAGTCTGGGCAGAGACCAAGAGAGTGTGTGGGTTTCAGTCCTGTCCCCCAAGAGCCAAGATTCCACAAAACTAGGTGGGGGGCTTGGCTGGCCCTGGTCTGCATGCCGGAAGCTCTGTGTCCATGTTAAATCAATGTTATGGTATGGGGCTACATATTGGTAACTGCCAAGCAGTTAAATTCAGACTTTACCCTTTGAAAAGTTTACTTTTCAAATGGCATAATTTTCTGAGGTTCTTATTCCTCACCATCACTGTGTTAAGAAAGCTGTCAAGTTTTGGAATTTTCATGGAGAAATGTGAAGTGGCCTTTGTAAGCTCCAGAGGAGCCCTCTGAGGCCTGACATTCTAAATGTGATGGCTCTATTTACATATATATTGTCCTTCCAGGGAAAGGCTGTAGGTTTGGATTTGGGATTACGTTTGTGGACAGCTTCAGCTGTCATAGGAGCCTTATCTTTCCTACATCCATGTGCATATTCTTTCACCCCTTCCCTCACTTATTTATTCATTCAACAAGAGTTTATCATCTTATCTTTGTTTTCTGGGGAGACCAGGTTCTTGTTCTGCCATTAAGGTGGGCAACGCGAGCAAGAGTCAGAGCTGCCTACTGAAGTCGTGTCCAAACACCCAAGGAAATAAACAACATGGATCCTTAGTAATTTTGATCCTGCCCAAGGAACTTTCAGTCAAATAAAGAAATTGTATTGGCTGTTCACCTGTGGTTCATTGGACTCAAAATATTGCTATATGAGCTTCTTCAAGAGGAAGCTGGTCTTAAAAAAAAACAACTTGCATTTATCCCTGCCTTGGACTTTGGTTTCATCTTGTGCCTCTGCCCTCTCCTTGGCTTAAATTTTCTGGAGCTGAATGCTAAGTCATCCCTAGCAGGCAAATGAAGTTCCAGGTAATTTATTTTTGTCCTAGGTTTATAAACAAGGCTGAGGAGGAGGCGACAGAATGTCAGATAGTGCTACCCCTGAATCTAGTACCTACCTCTGCTGCCAATAACTCTAGAAGAGATACCACTGCAGCCTGTTAGCTGCAATGGCCCAAGCAGGAAGGATGTCACAGTCTCTGGACATGCATCTTACATGACATGACAAGAATGACATGCATCATCCCACAGGATGCTCACAGCATGACAGTGACCCCTTAATGCAGATGGCAAAAAAAGAGAGCTAAAGGGTTATCTAGGTTGCCCAAGTCCCTTTTCAGGTACCCGATGTTTAAGTTGGGATTCAAGCAACCAATGGACCACACTGCCTTCCTCAGACCATTTCAGAAAGGTCAAGACAGGGATTGAGGACATGACTGCGATGTTTAACCTTTTGTAATTTCCCATGTTTGTTATCCATTTCCTCATTTTGAAATGGTGGCCAATCTAGTATCAGCAGAAACAAACAGTTGGGTGTGGTTAACTATCTTTTGAGTTTATTTTCAGTTTTCAAGAAGCAGTAGAGCATCAAATCTGTCTATGGATCATGCAATCAGAACTTTATCTTTTGGAGCCTTTGGGGGTTTTTCACTAGCACAAAACCAAAAAGACAGGGAAAGGAACCAGCTGGACCACACTCTGAAGCCAGGGGTCCATCTACCAGGAAGGCCCACTCATTTGAAAAGAATTTCTTCCCATATGGGTCGATCAGTAACTATCCAATGGATTTCAGCCAAATCTACATTCCTTTCCCCTTCATCTGCTCCTTAAAATAAAATTTAATTCTTCTCTTATCAACACTGGTCCCCCCAATTTGATATAAACCCCTTTCCTTTTCTGGGTAGCAAGACTGAGTAGATTTAACTCCTCTCTTCCTACCACTCAACTCACAAATAATCCCTTTCTCCTTTCAAAATGGCAGCCTCATAATATTGGTCTTATTCATGTCAGGCAGAGTCCTAGTGGCTCTGCATCAATTTTACTGCCTGATAATGATGATCAACAAGCACAAGAGGGCCTGGGAAAGACAGTCCATCCTTTGTTAAAGAATCCAAAGGGAGTTAATGGGTGTAAGGCAAGTAAAACAAAATAGACAGATTTGGTGAATTCTGATTCAAGCAAGAAAGCAGTTTGGGGCCTGGATCTAGGAAGAGTGTCTGGGATATAAATATTTCAGGGCCTCCTCACAAATGCCTGAAAGTTTTACAAAAGAACAGAGAACCTTACTATGTAAAGAGTGAGAAGTTGAAATCAAAACATAATTAATGGATTTATTCAGGATTTTCTTTTATTTGACCTACTTAGTTCTCTTACTCAAAATATACACAGAGCCATGAATCTAAGAATGGACACACAAATTGGGATGACGAAAGATATATTTATCCAGTGAGTGAATAGTCCCAGTGTTTAGTTGGTGCCAAGGTCAATGAGAGAATAAATATATAAATCACAGGGCCCTGGACCGTGAAACATGGATGTGGTGTGTGGTGTCAGGAGTGAAAACACAACAAAGATGTTGCTTTTTCATCAGAAAGAGGAGGGAAAACTAGAAACGTGTATCAGGTCTGGGGGACACAAGGCAGTGACTTAAATGTCTTATTTCCATACATTACCCCGGGTGACTGAAGAATAAACTGGCATTTCCACCCTGATCATTGAGTTCTTACATGTGGTGGGAAGAAAGAAAGACAACACATTCCATGGAAAAGAGCCAGGAAGACATCTGACGCCCTATACATCAAGGTGAGGACAAGGGAGCAGAGTGGAGGACCACGCTGTTCAAACAAGCATGGGCCCACAGCTTGTGTCCAAGGTTGGGTGTATTCCCCAATCAGGCCGTAGATGTACTCAGACAATTTGTTAACCTTTACATATACGGATTTTTCTTTTTTAAGCAGAGTGACAATGGAAAGTTGAGGTCTGGTAAAGACTTTACCAGAATATTTGGTATTAATGTTGAAGAGTGGGAAATAATAAATGAAGCAGAAAGGAAAAGAAGGTTATTCCAAATGGAGGAAATAATGCATGCCAAAGAGGTGAGGGAGAGCAAGGTAATTTCTCCTCCTGACACTCAGGGGTGCCCTTCCTTCTGCTCAGAGTCACCACAGGTAAAGGAAGATTCCACAAGTTACGTGTACAATAACCACAGAACAATTAGTGCCTTATTACCAAAACCACTTCTGCAGCAGGTTATCACTCACCACTTCCCTGCCCCTGAGCCTATCAGCCTCTCCTTCCCTCTATGTCTGCCAAGCAGAAGGCTGATGGAAGCTAAGCTGTCTGTGGGATTCCCTTCAGCGGGTTTTCTTTAAACTATGACAGATTCAATTTCCCCTGAGATGCACCATTCCAGATTGGATGAAGACCTGTGACATATTTATATGTAATCTAGAGAAACAGGGTCTATTGGATGCTTGTGGCTGTAGATGTAATATCAGGCATTTTCAATACATTAATTAATTATTCCTATTAAGTGAATGCTTATTATCTGCAAGACACTAGCCTAAGTACCAGAAATAAATAAATAAATAAATATATATATATATATATATATATATATATACACAACCAAGCTTTGTCTTCAAAGGGAGTAGATAATCCTGCAATCTTGCAGATGATCAGACAAGCAGAGCTGAACTGTGATACAACAGCAATAGGAGGGGAGGATTTGAAGTAATGATGATGATGATGTGATGATAATAAGATGTAATCACAATACCAATAAAAAAATAAGAATGTGTGGGGCCTCCCCAGTGGCATGGTAGGTTGAGAACAACACTGTGAAGCCCTCCGTAGCCTCTGCAGCACAGGTTTGAGTCCCGGCCGGCCAGGGAAATACCCACATGGCAGGGCAGACCTCTCCTGTCTCACCCGTTGCTCCCCTCAGCAGTGTTTTCAGTTGTCTGCCTGTTCTGCTCCCTGCTCTGTCTCTGGTGAATTCTCTCACCCCTCCCCTGCACCTCTTATTTAAAAAATAAGGAAGTATTTATAGAGTACTCTTTTAGGTATTTTAGAATAATTCAATTAATCTTCTCTATAGCCTTGCATAGTAGACACAGTATCTCCATTTCACAGAGAAGAAAATTTAGGACACGGAAGTTAAGCAATTTATTCAAGGTCATAGAGCTGCAAGTGGCAGGGTTGCATTTTGAACTAGGTTTATGGAGTTTAGCTCCAATGCCATGCTCTGAGTGTGATTGGAGTTCAGAGCCAATGGACTATATATAGCGTGGTGCAGAATATTCTGGAAGACTTCTTGTAGGCAGGAAAAACCCTCAGTGGTAAATCAGCCTTGGAAGTGGTAACAAGGTGGTAAGTTAGCCTTGGAAGGTGAGTTAGAACTTAGAAACGTGAAGAGGAAGAGACTGCATATTCCAGATAGGATGAACAACCGGAGCCCAGTTATGGAGTAGGAATAACTACGGAGGCACCGTGCCTAAGTGCGTGGCCCCCTGGTGCCAACTTAATGAGCTCAGTGATATTGGACACCCGCCCTAATCTCTCATTGTCCTAGGTTTCTTATTGGACAGTGGGCATTAAGACCTTGTAGACTCATAAAGTGTATATATTTGTAAACCACTTAGAACAATGCCTGATACATCGTGTCATATGAGGCTTTTACAAGCGAGTAAATACAAGTTAGGGCCACCAAGAGACAGGCCCGGCTGAAAGGCTAAATAACATTTAACTGTATGTCAGTATGTGTCTTCCCTTAGCCCACTCCCTGCCATGGATCATCTCCTCGGCATCCCAGCATAATTTTTGTTTGGGGATAGAGTGAGAGGAGGATGCTGGCCAAACCTCATTATAAAGAACGCAAATGCAATTGCTATCAAAATAACACAAACATTTACCCAGAGCCTGCATGTGTAAAGCATTTTTAGATACACTCGGTCATCTAGAAAAAAGAAAGAAATTGCAGCAAGAATGCCTCCAGGTGGAACCAGTTGCACTGAAAGCCCGCGGCTCCGCCAGACCAGTGCCTGGTGGTGGTGCATGCAGACCGGCAACTCCAATGCCCAGAGCAGCCTCGGGGAATGAGGAGATGATTCAGGAGGTCAGGAACCCTTACTAGCTCATTAGTGCTATCTGGATTTAAAAGAAAGATTCCCAAATCCCAGGAGGTGGCTCACTGCTTGGAACAAAACCTGATGCATTAACATCCTAGTATTCCAAAATGATCCCCGAAGCCCTGCAGTTACGCTGATGGAATGTGATTTATATCGAGGTGAGTGCTGCAAAGCTCAGGCTGGGGAGGCAGCTGACCTAGGGAGTAATTGAAAATGCCATGAATTTCTCTGCTTGTGAACCTCCCAATTAAATAAGAGAAGTGCACCTCAGGAGTCCCAGCACCCCAGTCTCAGGCCCTGCTGGCTTCTCTGCGGCCAACAGTGGCTGGTTAAGACCTGGACTTATCACACCAGACCTCTGACCTCAGCTCTAGGCAGCCCAGCAGTTCTTAAAAATGCCACAGATATCATCCCCAAACTCAACTCTTAGAGCTTGCTTACGTCTGCTCAAGGGTGACCCCAGAAGATGGTCAGAAATCCAGCTGAAAAGTGACTTCAGTTCTTTGGGGAGGGTATATTTGGAGAGATGACATGGGAATGTGCTGGTGAAAATGGAAAGACACAAAGCACTCCATGCGGCAAAAATGCCCATGTGCACGGTTTCAAAATCTTTGTCCAGCTCAGGAATAATACGAGGTTTTCTCTTGCGCTCTTGCATGGCACCCAATGGTTGCCTCTATAGTCTGGGGTGTGTTAAAGAAAAAAAGAGACTAGAAGCATGCTCTCTGGAGTCAGCAAGGCCGGGACCATGGTTTATATTCCAAGTGCTGTGAAACTAAGAAACTGGCTCCATGTGTTTATAAGCTTCCCATCTGAAGGCATGTTCAGTTACAGAAGGAATGGCCATTTTTTATACAGGCCAATTGCTATAACAGATAATCTGAACTCTCAATGGCTTAGCACAATACACGTTTATTTCTTACTCTTGTCATAGCCTGCTGGGGTTGTAGGGATCTCTGCTCCACATGATCATTAAGGGATCCAGGCTTTTTGGGTGTTGTGGGTCCTTGTCCTCTACCCACATAGAGACTCTGATCCTGGAAAATGGCTGCAGCTTCCACTATCAGACCTCCCTGGGTTCTCACCAATAACATCAACTCTCTCTGGCCAGACATCTGCATGGTCAGGCGGAATTATATGAATCAGATTTCTGAGTGTTGATCTTATCCAGCATTTGGTGGAGGTCTTTTATTCATTCAACAGATTTTGGCTCATTTTGACTAACTCCCCTGCTCATGGGAGTTGCTGGCCCATATTTTGCTGGGGGCAGCGGCAGGAGGAGGAGACATGGCTGCAAATCTCGCAGGAGATGTCCAAACCACCACTGGACTTCCTTAGTGTGAGATCAAGTGGGAGCAGATGCCCAGGAAAGGAAGCCAGCGCTGTTTCTGCTCTTCCCCTTGTCAGGGCACAAAGGGAACCGTCCTGTGTACCCTTCTGGGTTTTCTGGGCTGGCAGATCTGGGCTGGCAGATCATCAGGTTGATAAGCGAAAAAGTCAAAAAGAATTTTAATAACAACATGTGTGCCTCCTATACTCACGGGAGAGACTCAGCATGGCCGAGTCACTCAACCACATGGCTTCAGAGGCCATCTTGAATAACTTAGCTAAGACAGAAGGACTCTGGAAGGGGAGAAAATCAGGAAGATCATGGAAGGGCATAGGAGACACCAGATTACATTCTGCCCTCTTCATGGGGAAGAGGTTAGGAGATTAGGTGCAGTGAATGAGATGCCTTGCAGAGAAAAGCTTACAGATAACTGTCCTTTGCAAAAGCAATCCCCATCAGCCTTCAGAGCCCCTCCCATGAAAGCAATCTTCTGCCAAAAAGACGCATTAGGGGTGGCAGATCATGCTCCCCTGTACTGTGTAAACAGGTTTTCACCCAGAGTCTATTCCGTGTGGCTCTGGGTAAATGACAGCCCCCTTGCCTGACCTACTGGCCTGTAAGGGTGAATTAAGTGGCTTCTCCATGTCTCCTTGGGATCTGAGCAGCTCTGGCTGGCTGACCTTCTGTCAAATCCCTTCTCCTTTGCTTCCTGGCCTGGAACATTCAGGAGCACCCATTCCAGAGAGCTTCTGGGACTCCAAAAGCTGCCCCACCAGTCTTCTCACAAAACACTACCCGAGATTGCCCTGGATGGACAGTGGCTCACGCATCTCACATCAAGGGTCTGTCATTTTCCAGGTCCAAGAAGATGAATGCTCAGTGTTTGCACTGGGGGATGGAGCATTTCTTTCAGGAAGTTAATAAGATTGTATATTTTAGCCTCAGGGCACTGGAGAAGGAAAAGAAAAATTCCCTGAAACAACATGTCTCTTGTTTAATAAAGTTTTATTATTATTATATATGAGTGTGTGAGAACAAGAAATCTATATCCGTTTTCCGCCGTCACAGCTTTATTGGTTCTGAGCTTAAAAAATCAGTTTGGTGACTAACGGAATAAGGAACTGACTGACCGGTGATTTTTAATATTTGGATCTTCCAGGAAGCAATCTAATAGAGTAAGGACTTATTGGAAAGTGTATATGATGCAGAAATGAGTTACACATCAGGGTGGGCTGTCCGAGCCCCCACCTGGGGAGGGGGTGCAGAAAAGCCCGCGACAGGAGCCTCCTCAGCAACAGCTTTGTGAGCGAAATGAAGCTGATGGTTTGTTTTTCACCAATTACTATCTCCCCGTCTTTGTTTGGAACTCTCCTTGGACTCAGAGAGCTTTGTTTCCTAAGAAAAAAAATGTGTTCAGGCAGGTCCAATTGTGTGTGTGTGTGTGTGTGTGTGTGTACACTGTGTCTCTGTGCCACCCCCAAGGACTTGTCATCTCAGCCTGAGGTCTCCTGGGGAACAGGATCCCTGCTTTGCACTGGAGCTGGAAGGGATCTGACAACCAAGGCCCATATGAAAGCCCCCGCTCCCCCCCCATCCGGGTTCACACCCAGGTGTTCTAGGCATGGAGGTTAGTGCCTCTTTGGGAAGCCTCAAAATCTGTTTCTGGAGGCTTCACTCAGTTTAGTTCCTGAGCTTACTTGTTATTCACAGCAACTGACTTTTGAATCCCTGGACTAGGCGAAATCAAAAATATTTTAAGATTTTTTCCAACTTTTTCAGAAGACAGCAGCAGGCGTGATTTTTCTTTAGCTGTTAAAGCAGTACTGTCTGCTCAGGTGGCATCATCTGAGCCAAATTCAGTGACCACATTCCTTGGGCCCATCATGCATGGCCAGAGGGGCGTGTTGGCAAGTTGGTGTGGCAGAGGCGATGTGATGCAGCATTCACTAGTCCGCGCGGGCTCCTGTCACTAAGTCCCAGCCCCGGAGGTAGAAGCCTCAGTCAGGGTGTCTGCACGTCACCCCGCTCTGGATGGCTGAGCCCTAACTTCCTCCTTTGTAAGGACTTCAGCCTGAATGGACTAGGGCCCATCCTAGTGATCTAATCCTAACTTAAATACCTCTTTGAAGTCCCTATTTTTGCAGACAGTCACAGTCTACACTGCAGGGGTTGGGAGGGACACAATTGACTCCTGACACATGGGGTAAAGGAGCAGAACAGGGGCACGAGCGGTCAGGAGGTGAAATGTGTTCTGCGATGGTCCACATTCCTCTTGTGCTATGAAGACCTCCCCATTTCCTAGGTGCCCTGGGGTCTGCTACCCCCGGAGCCCCTCCTCTGTGTTCTTTCAGCACATGAGAGCTGCAGATTGAGGCAGCCTATGAGGTGACCTGTGTGGGTCACAGGGCACTGAGGCTCTAATAATGGATCTGTAAATATTAACCACAGAAAATGGATCTTGTTTTGGATAAAGGCGATGTCCATGTATCGCTGACGTCAGGAATAGGCAGCAGCCCCCTTAGCCCAAGGCTGTCATGAAGAGATTTATTTGGTCCTTGCGTATCAGCTAGCGATGGCCTCACAGCCCTTTTTTCTCTAGCGGGAGGGATTGAGAAATAGGCCCTCCTAAAATAGAGAAACAGCAACTGGACTCAACAGGAGCTGTTTGGACTGAGCAGCTGTTTCACCTGCCTGGATACCAGAGGCCCAGGTTCTGCCTGCCAGAGAAAGAGTAAGTATTGGGTTAGCGACCTTCGGGGAGGGCGCTCATGCTCTTCCCGGGAAATGTGGGTCTGGATCATGTTTGGGATTGATGCACAGAAATGCATTTTAGCTCAACTGATTTAAGTGACTGTCCCACACCTCAGAGCTCCTCTGCTGAGTTGAGGATTGGGCTCCAGGGTGGGGCTGATCCTCAAAGCGGGTGCTCTCTCCTATTTCAGGCCTTTTTCGTGCCAGGGGCGCCTCCAAAGTGCAGGTCAAGTTCCTGCGGGGTCACCAAGGAGCAGAGCAGTGGGGTGGCCTCCTCCTCGCTCTATTTCCAGGGTCTCCCATGTTTTGTCTTTGGGCGGTGAGCTCACTCTAGGGAAAATGATTAAAAGCTCCAAGATTATCAGCTTTTCAGTGAGTTTTCATTAACCTTCAAGCATCACCATAGATGGAAATAATGAGCAGACCTGCAGGATTTGCAGCCAGAATTCTCAGAACCCCAGTGGCCTGGACTCGTTATCTTTGGTTCTCTTGTCACTTAAACGATCCATAATTTTGATTCTGATTAGTTGCTTTGGAATCTTCAGCCTCCTTCTTGGCCATGAGCATGTCTGACCTACTCTCCTCTGTCTTATGGGCACAATTCAGGTCTAGGGAGTGATCTGAGGATTCCCAAGTGCTGAGCTGCTAAGGTCACACTTTTTATAGGACTATCTTCACTCTAAGAAAAGACAGTGTTCTCTGCACAAGCAATCAGGGAAATCCTTTGGTCCCTAAAATTTTCCTCCTATGTTCTCAGCGTCTAGAATTATATAACTAGAATTTGATTCTCTTGGGATTAAAAGATGTTTTGATTTTTAAAAAATCCTTTATTAAAATGCAAAGATACTAGAAAGGGTAAAAACATATTATCAATAAGAATTTGGAGTCATTGAGGTGACTCCAGAAATGGTGACTCCAATGCCTTTTCTGACATATTAAATTCATGGCTGCTCAGGACTCTTAAAGACTTACCTCTCATAACTCTCATTTAAGCAATAGGAAATATTCTGGATAGAGAGCTCATCTTAAATATTTCCCACCACGCACTTCGGAAATACAGCCTGTCAAATGCAATGAAGCAATTCCTTGGCAAGAGTCACCCTTAGGACTTCCTTTACGTCCCTCTGCCCTGATGCTCAGAGGCCCATGGGGGTGGCTGGACAGTTGCACCTGCAGTGACTGTCCTGCTGTTTTCTTTTCCACCCCTTGTCCACTCCCACTCACATACGCCACTTACCCTCTCCTATCTTGCTCATGCTGAAGTGTCCCTTAAACCTTTTTCTCTCCTCTAACCTATCCTTTTAATCACCTGTGGGTAGGAAGGAAGATACACAAGATTTGGGGGAGAGAGATCTGTGAGTAATAGAAGAATAGACAGACTTTGAATAAGAATTGTTTCCACAGACAAGGACACGAGTTTGTCACAGAAGCCACAAATTCTTGCTACAAAGATATGGTTGCTTTTTCTCTGATTCTCAGCTATTATTTGGATAAGTGGGGGACCAGATACCCTGGTACAGAGTAGGGGGGTGTTTCTTTAGAAAGTTAGAGATATTGGCCCTGAGAATAAAGGAAGGGGCAGCCCCAGCCCTGGCCATTGCTTATTCAACTTGTCTCAGTCTCATCAGCAAGCTCTGTCCACTCTGCAAAAATTCCTCAAAATAAGGTCTCCCCGGTGGTGCAGCAGGTTGAGCACAGCGCTGTGAAGCTGTCCACAGCCTCTGCAGTGCAGGTTTGATTCCCTGCCAGCCAGGGAGAAACACACATGGTGTGACAGACCTCTCCTTCCTCATTCTCTGCTCCCCTCAACAGTGTGCTTCGGTCCCTCTGCCTGCTCTGCTCCCCTCTCTGGCTCTAGTGGATTCTCTCACCCTCCCGTGCCTCTGACTATACCCCAGTTCTTGTATAAATAAATATTTTTTTAAAAAATTACTCAAAATAATCATTGTCCAAAGGGGACACTTTGGGGAAAGAAAGGGCATGTTAGCCACAATTTCTTCAAGACCTAGCATGTTCAACATCCCCACAACACGAGCTGGCCTGCAGACCCAGCCGCGCAGTGGGACTCCACGGGCTGGAAGTGCATAATGGCAGCAATTGAGGACTGTGCTAGGCGACCCTTCCCTTCATTCCCATGTAAGTTTTCAGATGACAGACTCTGGCTGATGGCATGGGGCACCTGGCATCTCAGACAGGCTAACATGAAGATCTTATTGTTCCTTTCATACTTCACACGCTTACCCTTCTGCTTCCACATGCCATTAAGTTTCCTCAGGTTGGCGTATTAAATGTGTTTCTGGACTATTTTTCTTGAAGTATCTGCTGTAACGAGTATATGGATCAGTGGTTTGTGTGGGCTGAGGTAAATCAGAAAATGGGTGTAAAGCACTTAGTCTAATATCTGGAACATATTAAGCACTCAATTAATATTAGCTAAATCAAACACATGCACATGTGAGTGTGTGTGTGCACGCACACACACACAATTCTGCTTTCATACTAAAGCACAATCTTGCAACATGTGTTGCTATTTAAAATATGCTTTGGCCTAGATATCCAACTTCTAAGAATTTGTCCTAAGGAGAAGCATGTTTATCACAATGGTGTTGATAATACTGAAAAGCTGGAATAACCCAAATCCGTCAATAGGACATTAGTTAAAAGAATAATAGGGTGTCTGTGCAATGGAATATGATATACAGCTTTTTAGAAAAATAACATACTTTTATTTATTGATATGAAAATGTGAATGATTCATTATCAAATGAAAGTGCAGCTTGCAAAACAATACTTATGGTATGATTTTTCTTAAGACAAAAATATGAAAAACTATCTTAAAATATATGCCAAAGCTGTATATCTTTTTATCTTTTCTTAGTATCCCTGAATTATGGATCAACTGGTGATCTTTATTTTCCTTTTTGAATGTTCTGAATTGTAATGTGCGTGTACATATATGTTTAGTATAACTTTCTAAAAGTAACTGCCAGCTCAGATCCTAGTCCCTGTGGGAAGTGTTCCTTGGGAAGTCTCTGGTCTGTATTCAATGATACCACTTCTCTGTGTCCCATAATTTCTTGTGCATATCCTTCTTTTTTTTTGCATTTTTCTTTCTGCATGATAGTTTTCCTATTACCTATTACGTAGCAATCTCATTAACAAGATGAGAATCTGAGGACAAGCCCTTCATAGATTGATCTTTGCCTTTCCCTTAGATACCACCTACTTAGAGTTTGTGCTTAGTAAATGTTTGTTGAGTGAAGAAATGTATAAATGAATGGGTCTCATGATTTCAAGAATTAACCCAGACTTTAGAGTCTAATGAGAAGGCCAGAGTAGAAGTGCTGTTCAACTTGCCCTCCATAATCTGACAGCATTATAAGAAACCTACAGTCCGGGAGCCCCTGAACAGGGTCCACCCAAGTACACAGCAAATGCTCAATATTTACTGAAGGAAAGAATAAAGGATTGGATGGATGCCAATGAGAGGGGAGGTTGTAACAGCACCAGCTCATCCTAAGCAGAAGATCCAGTAACAACGGATACCAAGATCTGCCCACCTCCCTGCAATGAGGAAACAGAGATGTAGGGAGCCTGAGAGATGACACCACCCACCTTGTCTTGTGAAAGACAAGGGACCACATCACAGAGGGGATTTCCCAGACACAGGGCTCACAACACAATCTGGCTGGAACCCAGAGCCCTCCCAGCTGGGGCTGCTTCCTCTCCACCCACAGTCTGGGGTTTCTATTATTTCACCATGCTCTAGTTTTCTAGCTGGACAAATAGCAGACAAATGAGGATGTTCCCTGTTCATCTGTTTGTCTTGTTTCCCTTCTTCATCCATTCTGCATGCTGCTTGAACTGACCCCTTCCCAAAGCAACGGCCCCTCTGCCTGCAATCTGCAGGTCTCTGGAGACCTGGGTGCCCTGGGTGCTGCATCTCACCTACCAGGCTTTTTTTCTGTTGAATAATAGCAAATCCGGCATCAGGCAACAAATACTTTCCAGTTCTTGAATAATTGAAAGGCTGGGTCCCACACCACAGCAGGCTAGGAACTGATTAGAAACGGAGAGCCGGGGAGCCCGCAGCCAGCATCACCCCTGTGAGTTCGGGGCACTCCACTGGGAGACAACCAACCTCAGGGCTTGCTGCTGGGGCCCCAGCCTGTTTGTGGGACAGTGGGAAGAACTTGGCAAGCTTTAGCTTCTGTTTAATTCCACAGCAACCCTCTGTTTCTGCTCTCCAATTAATTGGTTGTAAGCAACAAAACCATAAATCACTCCGTGTTCCCATCCCCAAGTCCGTGATAACTGATCAAGGGAATCGAAAGTGTAACACAAACATAGATCAGCTATTCTTTTCAGACTGCTGGTGAGAATGTCCATTTCTCAGCTCACACATGAGTAGTGAGAAAACCCAGATTTCTCTTCACTTTGATGGTCCTTTTCCAGGATTTAAGGCACTTCCAGCCATAAACCACAGCACTTCCAAGCACTCCCAGAGAAAACAGAGCTGGTGTCTCCTTCATCCGTGGGAGAGCTGGCAGCAGAACAGAGACTTCCAGGCCCGGCCCACGCTTGTGTCACCCACCAGGAACAGCTGCTTCCAGTCTCACCTGCTCCAGGTCCAAGTTCAGTACTGTAGCCACAGTTGCCTCCTCTGCAAACCTCAAATATGATCCCACATTTCCCCTTTTAAATCTAAATTTTGTCAATCAATTCTCATCAAACTCTCCAAAGTCCTGGGAAGGGGTTTCCAGGGCCACCACATTCCAGCCTGTCTGCCTCCATGTCCCCATCCTGTGCTCTGCCCTGTCATTGTCACACCCCAACCCCAGCGTCCTCGGCCTTCCTTCTGTCCTCAGAAGGGCCAGGTTCTGGACCTTCCAGTGTATGTCCACCAGGCCTGGAACATTCTCCTCTAGTGACTTCCTCTTTATCGCTTGAGGATTTGGAAGATGGAACCTCCTCTCAGAAGTGCCTTCCCTAGTCCCCAGGAGATGAGCCCCACTGGGCTGGCATTCAGCACTACAACACCTTCCTCTCCCCTGCATCTCCCCACAGCCACGCTCCTCCAGCACCCATGCCCTACTTAGGCCTGGGAGCACCGGTTAATACAAAGTTGTGGCAGCCAGGCCCATCTCTGCCCCAGCACCCCTTAGGATGTTTGACTCAGGCAGGGTTTATAGAATATTTGCTGAATGGACAGGCAAGTGGCTGAACAGAAAGCAAAAGAGAGCTGAATCAAAATCAGGCCACTAAAAGTCCTTACCCAGTATCTTTTCATTCATTTTATTTTGTTATTTTTTAATGAATATTTATTCTGTGGCCATTATATGCCAGGAACTGCTCAAGGCACAGGAAAACAAGATACAACAATGAAGAAAACAGGCAAAATTCCCTGCACTCACGGGGTGGCTTTTGTTCTAGTTAAGGGAGACAGATTATGAATAAAATCAGCAAAATGTGTAGTTTGTTAAAGGATGCTTGGAAGGACCTTTGTAAAAGTGGTGAGGAGGGAGAGGGTAGGTTTAAACACAGGTGCTGACCACAGCTATCTAGTACTCATGTCACCTACAAGGCCCCACGGTCTGTACTCGACAAAAAAAGTGTTTCTTTTTTTTTAATTCTCCTAATGGTGTACATGTTGTTCACTTTCTATTTTAATGCTATTTTAGCTCATTCTGAGATGTTATGTGGTGGGCTGGGCATCATTTACATTGCTGTCCAGTGATTTCCTTTGGATAAAGTCCTAAATGGGGAATTATTTCATCAAAATGCATATTTTAAGTTCTCATAATGTACTTCTATTTTGTAATCACAATTAATTTTAAAAATTTGTGAGAACATGTCAGCAAAATCAGATGTGCTGATTTCATCCCACCATCAGGATTCAGAACTATTGTTGTTTACTCTTGTGTTTTAGACAATGTGGACATTGCTTTTCAATGTTACTTTCATTTATACTTCTTTGATGCTCCCATTTTTATTTTTAAAGTCTGATTGCCCGAATGCAGAGCAGTGCTTCATTACCTGACGGAAAAGCATATCAAGGGTGACCAAAATGGAGGTCTTTGCATTTTCACCAGAGGGCAGAGGCAGCATCAAAGCCCAAGACAGGGACTATGTCTTGGCTTTTCCAATCGGAAACTGGACTGATGCAATCATTGTAATTTAAATATGAAAAATACTGACAGGTTTCTGAAGGTAAACCTACTGATGCTGCTGGCACCTTGTCAAATACCTAAGTATCAACTATTTAAGGATAATAAGAAACCATAGACCAGAGACATTCTATAGAGGAGGAGGAGAGTGAAGGATCAGATGGGATGGGAAGAGCACAAGGGACTATGATAATGGTGCACAGGTGAGTTGGTGTTAGGAATTTCATGGGGAAATCATATATTGTACAAAAATGAAGGATGATGTAATAAATACATATAAAAAAAGATGTGGTCACATAGGCTACAAGGACTAGCAGTGGCGTAGTTCCCACAGGCTTACAGAACATCAACCCACTTGGATCAATTGAAGAGTCGTCCTCAATAGTAGTGTTGCTTGCCCTTTATTTGTCTATATTGAGTAGTGATTCCGGAATTTACATCCTGGAGGCGCAATTATTCATATGATTTCCATATGATTGCACATATTAGTAAATCAAGGCCTTTTCAGTTAATTATTTCATCACAAAATTATACTACATAACTGTATCAGCCATGATTCTATTTCATTATTACATTATCATGAATATATAGTTTCTAAAGTTGGAGATGGCCAATCGTCTTCTAATTTTCATTTTCAAAGAGAGTAATTGGAAATTTCAACTACTATTTAAGTTTACTATCAAATATGAGACACTCAGGAAAAATTATGTTTTTAGTAGTATCTGTCATTATTTTTCTTTGATATCAAGTATATATGTCTTGTATATCAACTAGATGTCATATTATTATATTCCTCTGTTATAATGTGGTTTAAATTGTCTATAGTAATGATCATTTTTGGTATGACATTCCATAAGTTTGACGTTTCAGGTTGCAAATAGTCTAACAGCTACCGGTACCTTATACCTTTGGCAAACTGTCCCTCTATCTTCAGCCCCTGGCAACTATTGGTTTGATTTGTCATTTCCAAAATATCATGGAAATGGAACCACAGTGCTCAAACTTTACATATGCCTTCTTCATTCTAACAGAATGCATTTGAGATTCATCCTGAATATTGTATATATCTGTATGTTATTCCTTTTTATTATAGAATAGCATTCCATTCCATGGATTTGCCAGTTTGTTTATACATTTATTACTTAAGGCACATTTGAGTTGCTTTTAGTGTAGAGCAATTGTTAATAAAACTGTGAAAAATGTTAAGGGTTTTTTTTTTTTTTGTATGATTTTTTTAACTTCCCATCTCTCTAGGATGGCCTTTCTGGATTGTATAGGGACTTAATGGAAATTGCCAAATAGTTGGACATTTTGCATTCTCATCAGCAATAAATCAGAATTCAAGTCTTTTCACATGTCCATCAACTGATGGATTCTCTGATAGTTTTATGTTAGCCTGTGTTTTAGATACAGAGCAGCATCTCATTGTTATTTTAATTTGCATTTTTCTGATGACTAATGAAGATGAGCAACTTTTCATGGGCTTACTTATTCATATTTCTGGGTGACATGCCTTTCAAATATTTCTCCATGATTGGATTGGAGTTTTCTTATTATTGAGTTTGCAGAGCAATTTATATATTCTGGATAAAAATCTTTCCTATTTAGCCAGAATTTCTCTAAATCCATGGTTAATCTTTTCACTTTCTTAAGAGTGTATTTTGCAAAACAGTAGTTTTTCATTATGAAGAAGTCCAATTTACATTCCATTTTAAGTGTGTGTGTGTGTGTTTGTGTGTGTGTTTCCATCTCTTTTTACTCCTTGTACTGCTGTCCCTGACCATTGCACAAGAGGCATATTTTGGTCCACTCACTAAGTACATGCATTGCCATTCCATCTCCTTAGCATACAGGAGCAAATATGAGGACATGGAATGAACACTGAAGTAAGACTCAAGATGCAGAGATTTGTTTTGTTATTAGTTTGCTATCAGTCTTGAGTTTATTATTTAAATGCTGTAGGCTTCCATTTCTTCATCTACACATTAGAATAAAATCAACCTTACTCATTTCAGAAGTGGTGAGGACAAAGTGAAATAAAAGACCAAAACAGAGTGCTAGAATGACCTCCATGCACAAAACATCATTGAGGGAACTGTTTTCTCTTCCAAGAAACTCCCTTCAACTTTGGCAGAGATGTTCAGCTGCCACGTTCTAAAGGTATTTCTAGAACCACTAATATGAGATTGTACTATAGTCTGTGTACCCAGTTATTTCCTCTTTTACCCCAAAATATCCTTCAGAACCTTCAAGTTTTCTTTTCCTGATCTCATACTAAATTTCTTTTTTTTTTAAATTACATTTGTCTAACACTGGACAATCTTCAGATTTCAAATCAGAAATTTATCAGTTTGAAATTTTCAAAAAGAAATGCTCTGAGCAGAGGCAGAATTGAATCAGATTCCTTCTTTCTTTGGACACTTGGCAGAGACAGCTTCTCTCGTGAAATAGTGATACTATTTAACAAAGAAGCCCGATTATCTTCTCTCTCTCAATGGAGGAAATTGAAATATGGCAGGAGATTAAACACTCTCTGGGATTTGCATGGCCCCTTTTCTAGAAAAACTAGATAAAGAAAAGGATATTTCTGTGAGCAGAATATTTGTGGTTAGTAAGTATAGCTGTAAGGTCCTAGAAATAGAAACTATTTAGAAGTAAATAAAACTCAGAAAAAAGGTTTAATCTGTGTAACCACAGAGAATAGATAATATATCACTTTTATAAATTTTTCTTTTTTTTTTTAAAGATTTATTTATTTATTTATTTATACAAGCACTGGGTACAGTCAGAAGCGCAGGAGGGTGAGAAGATTCACCAGAGCCAGAGCAGGGAACAGAACAGGCAGAAGGACCGAAATACATTGCTGAGGGGAGGAGCGGGCGCAGCAGGAGAGGTCTGCGCGCCATGTGGGACCCTCACTGGCGGACGGGGATTGAACCAGCACTGCAGAGGCTGCCGGCAGCTTCGCAACCCAGCGCTTAACTGCTGCGCCACCAGAGGAGGCCCTTATAAATTTTTCAATGTGTTTAACATTTTGAATTTAAAAATTGTAAAAGGTTTCTTATATGTTACATAGCTAATGTTGATAAAATTGCTATTAGTTTATTTGAGGAAATAGGTAACGTTCCTAGTAAAGTTTCATACTAATCAAAGAGCTCAAATCCAGAATAATGGTTTTAAAATGATGGTCAAATCATGTCACTGTTCTGGTCAATGGCTTTGCCAACTCACTCTGAGTGACAGTCGAAGTCCTTTTATGAGTGCCCAGTCTTGGCACACTTGCCTTCCTCTGATGGCATCTCCCGCCACTGTCCCCTCTTGCCTGCCCCACTCCAGTGGACTGGCCTTCGGTGTTGTCCATTTCAGCCCTTCTGTTCTTACTTATGCCCTCTGCCTGGAGGACCCTTCCCTCCAATATCACATAGCTCCAGACACAGCTGCATAATCTGGTGGGTCTATATAAAATGAAAATACCTTTTGTTCAAATTTCTTAAGAATCCCAAGGTGGTGACAGCAGAGCATACAACCCAGTATGCTGTCCTGTGCAATTGCATAAGGGATATGCCTGCCTGGCTCCTGGCTTCCTGCATCCATCTATTCCACATTATATTATAGAACTTGCCCCTCTGTCCACTCTATATGAAATGGTGAACCTTGGCACTCTTTGCTCTTTTCTTTCTTTATTTGTTTACTTGTTTATTGTTTATCTTTCTCCAGTGGGATTTAAAGTCCATATATATTCTTTCACTCACATCATAGAACAAGACCAGCTCATAGTAGCCACTCAGATAGTTGCAAACTGAATGAACAAATGAGAAATTGTGAAAACCCAAAGTCATATAAAGAGAAAAGAAAATCAAGAGAAAAGAAAATTAGATTTTAAGAGAGTGACTACAGAAGCTGTCTGCATGTGTGGGGAGGGGTCCAGGATTAAAACTTCAAACTTAGAAATGACTAAATAACACTGGCTGGTGCTGTGATGTTGCAAGTCTCTTCACCTTTGCAAATCCCAAGCAGCCACCAGGGAAGGGCCTTCCTGGATGCTATTCCATGACTTAGTGGAACAGTTCTAGATCCTCATATAAGACAGCATAATAAACTGGTCACTTGAAAATATTTTCTGCACATCAAAGAAAGTGAGCCACTCTATGGATTACTGGTCTGGCAAGTTCCAGCGAGCCCCTTCAATGTAAAGTTCTAGTTGTGAATGAGTGAACAAAGGAATGCATCAATCAAGGCGTATATACGTTCATGTGAATATATACTGCGGTCTCTGGAAACCATTTTTCTTATGGGGGAAAAAAGTTACTCTGCTTTGAGAAGTAGGCAAACTTCTTAAAAATAGTTTACCATTTTGCAGAGTAAATCAGGGCAACTTGACCATTTAAACTCTTACGAAGGTAACACTAATGTGCTACTCTGGGACCATGTGTTAGTTCTTTCAAAAGAGATAAAAATCTCAACGTGGAGGCTTCTGAGTCTTAGTTTCTTCTCTGTTGGTCAGACACATTGGGGTGTCGACAGCTGAGTCTGCTGTGGAAAACAGAATCCTCACTTAATATGCCAATCCCTTTTTGTGTGTGTTATTACTTCAAAAACTCACAAAGAAATGTTCTGATCATAAATTTTCTTGGCATAGATGATATATAAAAAAATACAAAACATTAAAATGCCTTCTGGCTCTGTATGTGTCTGTGTTGAAAAATATTTGTTTTCCAAATCTCAGCCTCTCTTTTTTGGTCAATAACTGTGTACAGTGTTTGCTTTGTAACTTGTTTTTCATGTCCACTTTGCTTGATATAATGTCCTGTGTCTTTTTTATTCTTCTGATTCATTTTTCCTCCACTCATTGTGAGTCTTTGCAAGGAATCAAACTGATTTTCCCCCTGAATCTATATTAATCCCCCCCCACTGAAAGATTTTTGATGTGCTTTTATCACTCTTTTAAAATAATCCCTATATTCAATCTGAAGGAATGAGTGAGTTGGACCCCCAGTCACATAAAAGTAGACAGAAGTAAAGTGAACCAAAGCAAAACCCAATACAGATACTGAGAACAAGGTTAAAGACTTGGTCAATTGAATAAAAAGGGCTTAAGAATTCTGTAAATCTCAATACAAAGTCAGAACAGATTTACTACCAGGCTCTTCTGATATCAAGTCCTTGACATCCCCCTGATTAAAAACCCCATTTCTAGGGCAAGGATTATACTTCCTCACTGGGAAGTCCCAGTTATAACAGTTAGGTAAATGTAGGCAGGAAATTTGCCTGGTCATCATGAAGACAGGTTAGACAGAGCAGAGCTCAGTGAATTAAAGGTAAGTTATAATTGAAAGGCTTGTCACTCAGTGAGGGAGAAATAAAAAGGAAAAGCATCATATTTACATATTATTCCCAAGTACCAGCATCCAAGGATCACCAGAGAAGCGTGACTATCCAGAACATTCCGTGGTATAAACATTTAGATTCAGGAATGTCAAAAATGATTTCCTGTCCAGGAAGGAAAAACTTGCATGTGGCAAGGAAAAAATGCATGTGGCATTGAATTTGGAGCCAAGAAGTAGGTAAAGGGTAAATAATCCTCAAGGAGATTACTGGTGTCAAAGGACAATGGGAAAAAAAAATGTTTTGGATGCTGGAGGAAAGATGTGTGGTGGACAGTTTGGTGAAACTGTGGACTGTGGTGATCTGGACCACAGATCTTTGGCTTTCAGAGAGAGAGGGGAGAAAACAGGGTTTGGGAGAAGAACACAATGGACTATGGTGGAAGACTATGGAGCTCCAGGGGTGGAGGGCTATGGTGAGTGTACATGGGCAGGATTCTACACTGTCAACACTGACATAAAATAGTGGTAATTCAAGGTCAATAAAAAAGTGACACAAGAGAGAAAGAAAATAAAGAAAATGTCTCATGAACTGTTTGATTTAGCTAAAGAGATGTGCAGAAAGAATATCAAAACTATAAACTAGTTTCTTTTGACTCCACATGACCAAAAATAAATAGGAAGAGATAATAGTAAATAAAGAAAATTCACAGTTTTCAAGCAGAATTTGGAGAGAACATGAAGAATTCAAGAATTGCTGGTTCTAAAAGCAAAATTGTTTTGCATATTCTGCATCTCTGGATGGTGCATTAATTGAAAGTGAGCTGTGGTGTGAGGACACAGACCTTATGGTGCTACTATAAATCTTTACACAACAGGATATTACTCAGTAATCAAAAAAGATAAACTCATGCAATTTGCAGCAACATGGATGGAGCTGGAAGGGATCATGCTCAGCGAAATAAGCCAGAAAGAAAAAGAAAAATACTGGATAGTCTCACTTACAGCAGAAATTTGGAAAACCTAAATAAAGGATTGGGAAAAAAGACTGACTATAATAAAGTGAAAATCAAAATCAATAAGCAACTATAAACCAGAGACACATTACAGGCAGGAGAGAAGGGAGTAGGAGCAAAACAAGGGGGGTGGGAATTGTATGGGGACTATAACCAAGATGAAAATGCAGACATTGTGCAAAAATGAAAAATGATGTAAAAAAATGTATAAAATAAAGAATAATAAAAAATAAAAAATAATTATGTTCAACTGAAAAAAAAAAACTTTGTTAAGACTAGGAATCTTGGGGTATTCTGGTAGACCCTTTTTGGTAGGGAAGAGGCCTTTAAGAATCTTAAGAGTGCTCGTCCCTGGTGGCACAAGGGGTTAAGGGGCACTATGAAGCTATTTGCAGCCTCTGCAGCACGAGTTCGATCCCCGGCTGGCCAGAGAGATACCCACATGGTGCAGCAGACCTCTCCTACCTTGCCCACTGCTCCCCTCAGCAGTGTTAATTCAATACTTCTGGCTGCTCTGTTCCCTGCTGTGTCTCTGGTGAATTCTTTCACCCTCCACCCCCACATCTCTGGCCTGTACCCAGCTCTTGTATGCATAAATAAATCTTTAAAAAAAAAAAAGAATCTTAAGAGTAAAATACCATAAAATCTTTCACCTAGACCAAAAGTCTTCAAGAGTCTTACAGCCTTTGTCCTACAACTCCTGTGTCACAACAAGCTGGAGAGGAGCTCCGCTGGAAGTCATTAGGTGACTTTCACCTAATGAAATTAACCCCCAAAAGAATCCATACAAGCACACAAAGTTTTGAAGAAAATTTCTAACAACAGATGCGGTATCAGTTGGATAGAGACAGTGCAAGATGAAAAGAGGCCTATTTACCGACATCTGGCTGTGGGCAGGAAGCAGGCTGAAAAACGACTCAGCAGCAAACAGGCTCTTTCTTAGATAAAAGTAAAGCTGGTTTGGAGGGTAAAACCAAGAGCTCAAAGAGCAGAAAGAGGACCCCTGGAGAATCATTCCTGGGAGGAGGAAAATGGCGCCTGGCAGAGGAAGTTGCAACATGTACCTGGCTCTATTCTAGAATTCACTGAGTTTCTGAATTGGGCCAGACCAGAGACAGCCAGTGACTCATAATTTCACCTTTTTTCATGAAAATGTCTGTTATGCTTCTCCTCTCCCTGTATTGCCACTGTCATATTGACTGTGAAGGGAAGATAATGTGTCTCTCTAACATGGGTCCCATCACCAGGAACCATACTCCAAGGAACCCAGCAGAGGAGTCTCAGCAGCCTCTGGACTGATTAATATACCAAGAGCCTAGACCTCAGCTTGAGCCTGATACTAGAACAGGATGAGGATTTCAAGAATCTTAGGAGATGGTAAATGTACTTGATATGCAAGAAACATAAATAACTTGTGGCTAAGTGGTGGATTGTATAAAAAAGGATCACTTTTTTATATAACCCTCCCCTCCCTGCTAATCTGAATTAGTCTGGCCTTGTTGGCTTGTCTGACCTATAGAAGGCAGCTGAGTTGGCATTCTGGGATTTGTGGGATTTCTGAGACTAGATTATGCAAAGTCTTTTCTTTCAAGATTTATTTTTATTTATTTTTGCAACTGGGGTATAGGCCAGAGGTGTGGGGGGTGAGAGAATTCACCAGACACAGAGTGGGGAACAGAACAGGCAGATCCATGGAAATATACTTCCAAGGGGAGCACTGGGCAATTCAAGAGCGGCCTGATGAGCCATGTGGATTAGCTCCCTGGCCAGGGATCGAACTCAGGACACAATGGCTGGCGATAGCCTGACAGCGCTGAGACTTTAACTCCTGCCACCAGGGAGGCCCAGATTATGTAGTCTTGACACATTTTCTGGGCATTGTGTACCACCATGCTGGGCAGAACATGCGTGGTCACTCCCTTGACATTTTCCTCAGCTCAGCCCTTCAGCTATCCACACATGGCATGGAACAGTGAGGTTCCCTGTGGTTCTGGACTAGCTGACCTACTAGTAGAAAATTATAAAGTGACATCAGTCAAGGCCTTTCAGAATAAAGGAATTGCCTAGCTAAGCATTGTCTGACATCTTTAGTCTACAAAGTGGTGGGAAAAAAATGAAATAAAATGTTATTTAAGCCACTAAGCCAAGGGGACATGTGTTAAGTAGCAGCAGATAACCTGAAGGACTCTTTCTGGGCCTCAGTTTCCTCACCAGAAAAATGTGAATCAGATCTCTAAGATTCCTTTCAATATGAACAAAATTGGCTAAATAATGCATAAATAAATGTTTAAACTGCAATAATCTTACTTATGAAATGATCTATAGATAGTATTAAAAACTATGACACTTTTGACTAAACATCCAAACTAGAGTAAAAACAAATGATGGTATATCCAGAGAACCAAATCCTTCAAACAAAATTCCCTTGAACGATGCATATGAGAATTGATGCAGAAGATTAATTCCTATCTGCAAACAATAGAGTCATATACATAAATATACACATATGCATTATATGCATCTAAACACATCCACTTCTGCCCATCTATTCATTGAAAATGAGAATTCTTAACCAAGAATCTATAGACTTGAATAAAATAGAATTCAGAGGGCCCATGTATTTTCCTGGGGGGAAAAATGACTGTTTTCCCTAACTCTAACTGAATTTGCATTAACTTCAATTATGAATTCATGTAGCAAGCTAGAAAAGTATTAGCAGTACCTGTGATTTTTGTCACCAGTAGAAATCACCAATATGTTCATTACAGATGTTGCAGATGTCTCAAATCATCACTTACACTCATCACAGCTTTGAATTTAGGGTTATTAATCCCACAGATAGAGCTGTTACTCAATGCACTAAAACATTTATATATTATATTATATATATAAATATAGATATCCTGCTATATCACACATTTGCATTTGATATTTTAATAATGTTTTACTATAATTGTTTTCCTTTTTAATGTGTCTTAATTTACATATTTAAAAAGTAATCTGAGAAAAGAGGCATAGGTTCCCTGGACTGCCAAAGGGTCCATGACACCGTAAAGGTTAAGCACCCTGATTCTTGTTTCTACACCAGCCCACCGCGTGCATGCCTCCCCTGAGGCTCTCAGACACCAGCCACAACTCAATGTAGCTGCAGAAGTCTGCATGGTAATACATTCGCTTTTTCTCTCATGCTTGGCTTTCTCTTCCCATTTCCCCACTAGCAGCTCCTAAGAACAGTCCCTCTTTGTGTCTGCCTTACTTCTGTCCCCCCTCATTCTCTACGGAAGATTCTGCCTCCTACTTTCTTTTTAAAAGATTTAGTTACTTATGCATACAGAAACTGGGGTACAGGCCAGAGGTGCGGGGGGTGAGAGGATTCACCAGAGACAGAGTAGGGAGAAGAATAGGCAGATATGCTGAAATACACTGCTGAGGGCATCGAACTTGTGCTGCACAGGCTGCGGATAGCTTCACAGTGCTGTGCTTCACCCCTTGCACCTCCAGGGATGCCCTGCCTCCTGCTTTTTTATAGAGAAGCTAGAACTCCTCATTTTACCCATGCTCAGTGTTTCTTTAGATAGATAGGTAGGTAGGTAGGTAGATAGATAGATAGATAGATAGATAGATAGATAGATAGATAGATAGATAGAGATATATATCACTATATAGATATAGATATCTATTTATCTATCCATCCAAAAGAAAAGGTTTATTAAAAAAGGGAAATGGAAGTAAAGGACACCATTTGCACAGACACAAGTGGGCAGAAAGCTGCCTGCCCGGTGTTTCTGTTGCTACACATATGCTCTTCTCTCTGATATACTTTTCCAAGTGCCATGTTTCCTCTGAATTTGAAAGTCTAAATTCCAGCTGCCTATATTCTTAAATATCCTTCAAACACTTGAAATTAAACAGGACATGAGCGTTCCTGCCGTCACAAGCTCTGACTCACGCTGACAGCCACTCCATGCGTTCGAACCCGCGGTGCCACCTGTGGCTTGACTGCTGGCCACTCACCCCCAAATTTGGTCACATTGAATTTTCCCCATTAAATATCTCTGAAATCCACTTCTCTTACTTGGCTCACACCCTACTCAATTCTTGCCACAGCCATTTTAATGATCCTTTAAAGAATCACCTGGGTTCTAATATCTCATTTATTTTCAATCCAACTAGAATTATCTTTCTAAAACTCAAATTAAACCATCTCACTTTTCATCTTAAAAGTTGTATGGCCTAGACCAATGAGTCTCAACTGGGTAATTTGTTAAAACGCTGCTATTTAGGCTGCATTCCCAGAGCATCTGATCCAGGAAGTCTATGATGGGGTCTAAAAGTTTACGTTTCTAACCAGTTCCCAGGTGATAATGATGCCGCTGCTCAAGAAGCCACACTTGAAAATTACAGACCTACCTCATTATTCTTTAAACCTATTTGATTTGTACTTTTTCTAGGAAGAGATATCTCAGTACAAACCCCCAATAAATGCATGCATATTTATTTATAAAGCATATAAATGTTCTAATGCATTAACATACTGAGCTTATTATAAAACACACTAAAAGTAAAAATTAAAAGAGATAAAACAAAATCCAGCAGAAAATTCAAGTATATTCTTTAGGGATTTTTGGAATATGCATCCAAATAGATCATACTGTACACCCGTCAGAGGATTCTGGGGAGGACAAAGATTAAGAATAAGCCCTTGGCTTGGACAGAAAGTCATACCTTCTTTGTCTGTCTAGTCAATCGTATTCACTCTGTTTATTTTCTAATATGGATTCTAGACTGTAGGTTATCCTTAGGAAGTTCGTTTACTTCTCTAAACTTCTCTGTCCTTCTAGAAAGTGGAGATAATAGGAGCAAATTACTTAATGGGAATGCTTTTAGGATTAAATAAATTTATATGGGAAAGAAAATCCACTTTTCTTCTGTCTTTTTTCTGCTCACACTATACTATACCTATAGCCCTTCTGACACCAGATATGTGGGCATTTCCCCACACTATGCAAATGTGTGACACCATCTAAGTGTCCTATAATTTTGCTCAGTTCTGACACTACCTGTCTTAAGACAGCATCAGCTCTCGTTGGTTAAGGACTCCGTGCCACTAGTCTGTTCCCCACTTCACATGTAAATGGCAAGAGCTGTTTTTGTATGTGCTATGACTCATCAGTGATAAACTGGGGGTTGCCATTAGTCCTTTCTATGGTTCTATTAATTTGCTAGAGTGGCTTACAGAACTCAGGAAAACAGATCACTTACTTCTCGTCAATTGTAAGGGTGTAGGATGTAGGGCACAGAAGAGCACTAGATGGAAGGTGCACGTAGAGCCGGGCATGTGGGGAAGTCGGAGCTTCTGTACCCTCTCAGGAAGTGCTGCTCTCAATTCTTCCCGAAAGTCACCAAACTAGAAGTTTTCTGAATCCCAAATTCTTGGGACTTTTATGGTAGCTTCCTTAAATAAGTGCCACCATTTATCAACTCCATTTCCAGCCCTTCATTCCTCTCTATGAAATGGAGGTGGAAGGAATTGAAAATTCCCAAGTTTCTAATTATGACTTGGTCTTTCTGGTCACTAACCCATCCAGGCCCCCCGCACCACTCCCAGAGTCACCTCATTAGAACAGAAGACACTACTCTCACCCAGGAAACTCCCAGGGATTAGCTCTATGCTTGGAACCAGTGTCAAAGAGCAAATATTAGGACAAATGTTGATTCTATCACTGCTCTCATCACTTACGATATTACAAGGATTTTAGTTCTGTGCCCAGAACTGGGGGCAGAGAACAGTATATATCTTCTAGGGCATCATAACATGCATAAAAATCCCTAGCACAAAATAAATGCTTGATTAATGTTGGTGACAGGGACTATCCCTGATTGGACTCTTCTGCTATAACCATGTTGACCAGCTCACTGTTTCCTGAATAAATATCTATAACTCAATGTCTTTTCTGTATTGTACCTTCTACCTGGAATATTCTTCATTCATCTCCACTTGGTAATAGCCTTCTCATCTTTCATAGCCCAGCTGAAAATGTTACGTCCCCTGTGACAACTTACCGAAACCCCCTGGCATAATTAATTGCTCTCTTCTCTGTGTTCACACAGCATTTTTACAAGCCTCAGATGGCTTTCCACAGTATATTATGTACAGTTACATTCATGTCATTTCCTTCAATATTTTGATTTTCTGGGTGTTCTGAACAACATTGAGTTGACCTATATAACCATCATGTCACCCAAGAAAATGCTTGGCACAGAGCAGATACTAGATCTGATAATGAAAAAAGGGAGAACATAAAGCGGTAGGGATGGAGAAAAATATGGGGAGGGGCCTAAAAAAAAGGAAGAAAAAAATAACGGGGAATAAAATATATATTAGTCCTCAGTTCCTCTCAATATTGTGCTGGTATCTAGAAGGTGACAAGTCTACCCCAATATCAGGGTATTTAGCTCATGACCTGTGTTCAGCTGCAATCATGTCCTCGCCAAGGGACTCCCCACTTCAGACTCACCTTCCCTGGTCTTTTGGCCAAGAAACTGTGATATATTAAAATATAAATATTTGGATTTTGTTCCAGGTTCCTGGCACATAGCTCCAAAAGTTCTTGGAGTCTAGAGTGACGCGTGTCTTTTGAATACTAATGAGATAGTAGTGGCTTCACAATGGGCTGGCTGTCAGAGAGAGAAGCCTTGCTTGAAGACTTTCATCACTATCTCCCAGGTAGATAAAATGGAAAAGGGTTGAAGATTGGTCATAGATTTAACCAAAAGGGTTTAGAGAGCTTCAAGTTGGTAAATGCATCCACATGCATCACAAAACAGAAATTCCTGCATGTGGGATCCTTCTATACTCACCATACGTGCTTCTTCATTTGTATCCTTTCTAATAAACCAGTAAATAGAATGAACTGTTTTCCTTAGCCCTGTAAGCTGTTCTAGCAAATTATCAACCTGAAGAGTTGGCCAGAAGGACATGAGAGTTGGATGCAGGGATGGGGGCTAGGGATGAGTGTTGGTCAGTCTCTGGGATGAGCCTTAGCCTATGGTGGTGTTATCTTGGAAAGGTAGTGGCAAATTGAATTAAGTTGTAGGACACCTGGTTGATGTCTGGAGAGTTAGAGATTTGATTGATGTTGGGGGAGAAACACAACCAATTTGATGTCAGAAGTATGAACAAAAACTATTCAGAAGCCAATTAAGTTCATTTGAGTCTGCAGTCATCTAATAGAAGTATGTTGTCCTCCGCTAATCTCAGAGGTACAACACCTCCAACTGTGCCCACATAGCCTTCCACTCTGTCCACCTGAACAGAATTTCCACAACATGGCCAGAGACAGAACAAGTTAGATTCAAAAACTCAATTAGTCTCCCTGGTCTTTGTAATTTCATGATCTTACGATGATCTGAACAATGAATGTCTATTCTCAGTATAGGATCTGCCCACCCCCGGTCTCATCTGATTAATAAGATTCCTCAAGTTTCTTAAATCTTCTAGCCATGTTTCTCTTGATTCAGCAATGGACAATATGAATCAGCCTCTGGTATGATATGTTCCAGAACACACCCACATTCTTTTGAACCACGGGTAAAATGTGTGAGTCTGTGCTCGCTGCTTACCAGCATTGCCGTGGGCTCCAAGGCTTATCTGCATTCTTCTAGAGTTGCTACTTGGTTCCTGCATGGGCTTTCTCTTTGTAAATCCTCATTTCCAACTGCATGAAAAAAAGAATTGGAATTAAAGTGCACCTATATTTTAATGAACCAATCAAAGTCCTTCCACTATCTGCTAAGCCAAATAAGAGAGTAATGTTGCCATCCTACCTTTGCCCAGATGACCATTCAATGGGCTCTGTTCATTTGCACTCATGGTAACTGGAGATCATTTTATTGTGAAAGAAAAGTAATTTTGTGTCACATAAACTAGATAGCATACAGCAAAAGGAGCCAGATAGACCCTTGTCAACCCCAATGAAATAAGAATATCAGATCTATTAAAAGGCTAAAGTCCAATCAGCCTTCAGTGATTCTTCCTCTCATCAGCAAAAATGTTCATTAATTCTAATATCTTTGCTTTCAGGCATGAACTATGAGATCTGAACAGAAATTTCATTTGTAATGAATACATTTTGACAGAAGTAGAATTATGATGATTCTGCTGGTAAAAATAATACTAAACCATATCAAGGAAACCAAATGATTTTGTGGTTTCTAAGCCAACAGGGGTTCAAAACCCTCTGTTTTGAGACAGGGACTTGTGATACTTTGGAAGAATTTGGGTAAATATTGTGACTATAAAATCACAGACTGATTCTTCTAACCAACAGGCCAGAATGCAAAACCCACTATTGGCTTTATCAGAGAGCCAGGATATGACTTCACCTTTGAACAACTCCAAGAGTCTATTCACTGACCTGCTTTTGGGTAATTTACAGGAATTTCTTTCCTGAAATGGGAGTTTATTGTAAAGATGCGTGGGCAAATATGTAAAAGGTCACAAAGTCACCTCAAACCCAGGATTCCAAGCCTTTGAAAGGAAGAGGAAATCCCTGTCTATGATATAAGAATCAATGCTAATAACCAAAATCCTCTTATTTGGCTTAGCAAGTATATTTCCCATTAGGGAAAATCTTGGAGCTCTGCATACCATAGGTACTTAATAAATATTTGTTCAATGTGTAAGTGAATAGGTTCAGCTTTGCCATTCTCTAACACCATCCTTCCCTGGTTTGTAAGGAATAAGACTGCCCTACCCTAATCCCACAAGGACAGTACAGGCTGGGGGAAGGTCTCATGGAACTATCACACCAGGCCTGGGCTTATCCCTTTCAAAGTTATTTTGCTTAAAAGAACTATTACTTTTTTTTAAAGATTTATTTATTTATGCATACAAGAACTGGGGTACAGGCCGGAGGTGTGGAGGGTGAGAAGATTCACCAGAGACAGAGTAGGGAACAGAACAGGCAGATTGACTGAAATACCCTGCTGAGGGGAGCAGCAGGAGAGCCAGGAGAGGTCTGCTGCGCCATGTGGGTCACCTCCCTGGCCGGGGATGGAACTTGTGCTGTGGTGGCTGCAGATAGCCTCATAAGTTGAGTCTCAACCCCTTGCATGGCATGGAAGGCCCCTAACTATTACTTTTTAAGCCACTGTAATTGGGCATCTGCTACCAATGGCCAAATACAGTTCCCAATTTTTTTTGCAACTCATAAAATTCATCTAACTTTATTAAATCAGAAGTCTTCATACATTTTCTATCAGTGATTCAGTATAAGAAATGCATTTCTTTCTTTAATTTAAAATAACTAAATTCCAAGAACATAGTTTTTTAACAGGTTCATACTTTTGATGCATGTATTAGTCATCCAAGAGTTCCCATTAACCCTGACATACTATTGCTCCCATTTTGCAGATAAATAAACCAGTCCAGAGAGATTAAGATGCTTGCACTAAGCCATACAGCTAAAAACCCTGGTCTCTGATTGCAAAGTCTTGTTCTTCCTAATGTGTCCACAACTGTAGTGGCCATGAATCAATAGAGCAATTAGAATTGTTATGTCTATTGTAATATTGAGTTAGGAAAAGGATTTGGTTTCAATAGATCAAAAAGAAAAGAAATTAGAAAGAGAGCCTGTGGGGAAATGTGTGTGTGGAGAGTTGCCAGAACAGAGGCCAGCCAGAAAAGGATTTAACACAATTGCTTATCAAATGGGCAAAGGACAGGACACGCAATTCACAAGTGAGGACGCATAATTGGAAGACAAATGAGGAAAACATTTTATTTCTGTAGATATCAAGGAATAGCAAATTAAAACAACAGTTTTATGCCTTCCAAAATAACGAAGAGTGGCAGCACCCAATGTTGTTGACGGTGCCGTAAAACCCATGTGCAAACGTACCTTGTTGAAAATAGTTTGGAAAACCCACTTGAAATGAATCTGCCTCCAATTGTCAATAGTCATAGGTATGTTCATGTACTTTAAGTAAAATACCTGAAATAAATATATGGATATCAGTATATAGATGCAAGCCATAGCAGTTACAAGAGAGAAAGTTTAAAATCAATTGAAGTGCCCATGAACAAGAGGCTGTTTATGTTATGGGGAACATTAACTTGGTAGGATATTGTACAGAGTTAGCGCAGGCCCTATTCCCTCTGGTCTGCACCACTGCAGTAAGCTTGTCCCTTGTCTTTATCTTTGTTCTTGCCAACTCACCCAAGCACCCCCTACCATCAGATGACCGATGAGGGTGGCATTCCCACACCTGCCTGGTGGAGGCCCAAGTTGATAGAGAGGCCCTTAGCCCTCACCCCCTTCAAGCTCTGTCCCACCTGCTTCTTCAGCTTCACTTTCTGCCCTGGCCCCACCTGGATATCTCTGTTTTTACAGTTCTAAACACAACATAAATGTTCATTTCCCATCACTCAGGGACTTTGGGTACACTGTAGACTCTACCTGGAATATCCTTCCTTGATTTTCACTTGCTGAAATCCTTCTCTTTTCCACTCGAGCTGAACATGTAGGCTGCTCTTTTCTCATGTACCTCTAGAATTATCAGGATCTTACCTGTGCAACAAGTGCTAGTTCTTCTTCAAGACTGAATTTACTTATTACTTTTGGTAAAGATAGTCTCAATTTTCTACACCCCATTTTTAGGGTAAATCAACCCATGTTCTCCTTGGTCCATCCAATGAACTCTGTCCAGAAGTTTAAATACCTTCTGTCATCCCTCATTGCACTTATTTTTATATACATCTCCTTCTATTAAAATCCTCGAGGCCATGGGTATATCATCATAAAAAATGATATATTATTCACCAGCTTTTAATTTATCTTAGGCCGATATAGTATAAGACCTAACAATCTGGTTCTTTCTTTTCTAAAATTTAAGTGGTGGACTTTAGTTTTGATTGTGGAGGCATTCACTATAAAAATGGCATCCATTACAAAGAAGACCATCTCCATTGTCTGTCACAGAACTAGCTAGAAAGTCACTCCCACCTCTCCCCACCCCAGCTTCCTTTGTTTTAGATATCTTGGTTGATTTCAATAGCTTAAAATTTGGACTGCTAATTTATTTTTTCTCTCCCCATGTTTTAAATTCACACTCTTATGTTTTAAACTCACCATTAAAGAATGAGTCCATCAAATACGTGGCCCCCATCTTCCATTCCAATAAAAGCAGGACCCCCCCCCCCATGCACATGCTCCTCTCTCCTCTCTCTCTCTCTCTCTGAGACTTCTCTGTGTGCCCTCAGATATGCCAGGTAATTTCCAGATCCTCTAAGCAATAAACATTGTCTATTTCAACATTCCCTGATTTCTGAGAGCACCCTGCAATCAAAATAAGGGACACACACACACACACAAAAAAAGGGGGGGATATAAGGCCTGATCCACCCACAACATGACAGCTGATCCATCCACCCATGACAGCCTGAGACCTGCACAAAACTGCCCAGCTATGCATTTTGCATTCTACTCATATCTTCTTAAAATTTTATAACTTTAGCAAAATACAAAGTTAGTTATTCTCACTTTAGAAGATGAGGAAACTGAGGTTCAAAGAGTGGAAGTAAATTTCCCGAGCCACAAAGTGAACAGTTCACACAGCCAAGCACCCAACGCTGGCCTATGTGATCCCAGCTGTCTAGCACCATGCTATCGGCCTTCTCTTTGCTAACATATTGTAACAGGATGGTCCCCAGGGAAAGGGGAGGTTCCAGGTTCCTGCCCCACCCGAGGAAGGGTGGAGATGAGTAGGGAGGGGGAGATGCTGGAGAGGAAACTGGAAGAAAGAAGGTAACAGAACACCAGGGGTAGGCACATGGAGCAGGGAAACATGGGAAGAAGCTGCTCTTGCTTCTCAGCCTTACACTAGTCCCAGGAATGTGGGGAAAATGGAGGGAGATGTTTGAAACAGATGTGGGTGAGAGACCAGAGGGAGGTTAACGATGGCGCCTTTATGTTGATTTTGATTTTGCACTTTTCCTTCCAGACTTGCCTGGCCCCTTCTGCCCCACCAGAAGGTCCCCTAGACTTGTGACAAGCTTCTGGGCCTCAGTGGCCCTGTTTTGGGCTAATCTTGTTTGGCTGAACATTTATCCATGAGGGGTTGGATAAATTTGGGTGTTTCATATGAAAACATGCTATCTATTCTTTCCCTTCTATTTAATGCACACTGATTGTATTAAAGTTCCTTTCCATTAAAGGTCTTAGGAACTATGGGTGTCCCTGGTGGCGCAAGGGGTTAAGACGCAGCATTATGAAGCTCTCAGCAGCCGCTGCAACACAAGTTCAATCCCCAGCCAGGGAGTTACCCACATGGTGCAGCAGACCTCTCCAGTCTCCCCTGCTCCCCTCAGCAGTGTATTTCAGTCAATCTGCCTGTTCTGCTCCCCATTCTGTCTCTGGTGAATCCTCTCACCCCTTGCATCTCTGGCCTGTACCCCAACTCTTCTATGCATAAATAAATCTTTCCCAAAAAAGTCATACAAACTAGAGTGTGTTTTGTTTTGATGCAGTGGATGGCAAGAACCTATTTAGAGCAAGCAGGTTTGGGGGTTTGGGGGTGCCCCTCATCCTGCCCTGTCCTATTTGTTGAGTTTCAGTTTCCAGTAGGAAACTGACACAAATCAGCTGCTCAATAATGGTTATAAAAACAATATTGTTCAGCAACATGAATAAGTGTCTATGGCAGAAGATAAAATAAAAACAATATAAATGTGTCTCCACACATTAATGACACACAATGAAAACAACATGCCTCTTCCACCATGGTGATCAGGCAGCAGCAAAGTTCAAATTATTAGAGAATAGAACTCTGGCAATTTTAAATTATTTTCCATTTGCATAATGTTCTTAAATCGCTAACCAAAACTTTTGTTCTTGAGAGCCTGGCTCTGCAAAATTCCACCATAAGAGGTCCTAAGGACATCGAGGAATCAAAAAGAATGCAGAAACAGGAGGTCCTTACTGGTTCGCTCCTAAATATTCCATAGAAAACAATATGTGCATCAGCAGGCCAGGAAAATGGATACATAAAATAAGGAAGAAATACCAATTTCCTTTGTTTGAGTTGCCATGCATAAAGAGAATTAACACAAAACCTAACTTTGTTGTGAAATAAATAGTCAGCCTAGTTCCTGTCATGGAAGTGAATTCCAGAAGTGGAACTTTAAATAAGCTTTTTATCTTAAGCAAAGAAGAAAGAGAAATGAGAAATGTTAGGGAAAAAAAATGTGATTTGACCAAAAAATACAAATTAAAAGTCAAATAAAGCCACCCATTGTTGGTTTTTGTTTGTTTTTTTAAGAACCCTTTTCTTAAAATTTGCATTTCCAAGTAGGCTATTGTTTAATTTCACCTGAGGAAAAGGAAAAATGATGGCGCCATTAAAAGAAATGGGAAATCAAGAGGAAATTCTTTAGGAAGGAATATAAGTCCATAAAGAGGACTCAATAAAGTTTGTACACAGACCATTAAATGAAAGTGTCCTATTTGTTGAGCTCCAGTTTCCAATAGAGCATTTTTCATGGCCTGACAAAGTGAGAAACAAAGTCCTCTCCAGGGGCAGGGCTACATTTCAGTAATTTCCTATTTCATCAGGAAAGAAATTGCAAGTCAGCAAGAAGCAGAGACAAGCTACCTAGTTCCCTTAGGTTCAGTCAATTGCAAGGCCCAGGAATAGCCAGGCCTTACCTGAACTACTCGTGTTCTGCCAAAGGGTGGCTGGGGACAATGGCATCTCTCCACCCTCCCCATAATCTGGATTTTCTGGTTCAGCATATACAGGGTGTACACGAGGGCAGTTTGCTTGCAGTGGAGCTAAGTAAAACCATGGCATTTCCTTACACGAAGGGTCCAATCCCTTGCATAGCTTCCTTGGGCAGAAAGAACAGGTACGTCGTGGCACCCAACTGTTACTTGAGTCCCCAAGGGTCAGAATCACTCAAATGTTTGAATGCAAATACAAAAATAGGAAAGCATGATTTCCAAGCAAAGAATACTTTTACCAGGACTCACAACATAACCTTATTTGTGAAAAAAGTTCACCTCGGTGGACTATATCTCTTTATTGCCTGGAGGGACTCACAGCTCATCACATTCATGTTTAGAAACAACAGACAATAGTCCTGTACTTTACCCCTTGGCTTCCATGAGCAAGAAAAACGTGTTGCAGGAGGGCTCCCAGGGTTGCAGCCTATGAGCAGATTGTCCTAAGGTGATATACATCTTACCAGGTTTGACATCCCTAGAGTGTTAACTTCCACAAAGAGCAGAGGCTTTGGTTACGACTGAAGCCAAAGTCATATAACTGCAATGTGAATTTATGGAGGGGACTTCACCTTTACAATAATGCAAATACACAATTCAATTGGCAGCAAAAATTGGGGGGACAACCCCCTGACAAGGCTTAAGAGACTAGTGACCATAGTGGATGGGGCCCAGCCAGCGAGTTCCCTGCAGCATCTAAAGTCTGCAGAAGGCCTTTGAACCATGAAGCATCTCAGATGGGTTAAGTGCTGGGCCCACATGTGACTTTTCAGGGCATATTATCAGGACCATCTATTGACTGAGATTTAGGCAGGGCCCCCCCACCAGCAGAGTTGGGTTTTTTATCTGTCTCAACCTTTCACATGTCTGTTTATCAATGTCTCTGTAAACAAGTGGCTGTTTTTTAATTGATTACATACATTGCTCTATCTACTTTGTCTCCACCTCTCCATCAGTCAGGGTCATTACAATGTCAATACATATGTATGTATGTGTATGTGTATATATATATATATTATATATATATATATATATATGACAAAGGGAAAGGTTGGACTTTGGGGGTGGAGAGATTGGGGTAACTTCCTGGCATTGAGGCCCGATTGAGAGCTGATGACCTACAATCTTGCTTGATTAAGGGAACAGCTTCACCTTTTTCTTACAATCAGACACTAACATTCCCCACATCCCTGGGCAACTGCTACCTCCTCCTTACCCTCCCTCTGTAAGTCAACAGGAAAAATAACATTCCCGAAATAAGAGATTCATTTCTCATCAAAATAGAACCTTCTTTTATGTAGCTACACATAAGCTTCCTTCTAAAACACCAAATTCAAAAGGAGCTATAAGTTAGAAGAATTTGCTCTTATCATAAATAAAAGATTGTATATGCAAACTTATTTGCAGTAAAATCTTATGATAAAAATATAATTTATACCCCAGTTTCTCCTATGTATTTTATGTAATATCCTAGTAAAATATTTCCATTTTACAGCATGTACCTATTAAAACCATTCCTTATAAAACTGTCGACATAAAATACAAAAACTGGAAAGAAAAGGCATAGGAAAAGAAAATATATCAAAAAGAAGTGATGAAAGACAAGAGAAAAATGCAGGTGGAAATCCTCCCGGTGAGATACAAATACAGTATTATGGAAGCAATAGAAGGTGCTGAGAGTTACCTAGGATATTTTCAGGTGAGAAATACTTAAATTCTGCTGAGAATGTCATTCTACTCTCCATGCTAACAAGGAATTCTATCACAATAAAATCTGGGGCAGAACCATACTAGTAAGATAGAATGAGTTTACAAAATCAGTCAATTCAACAGAAACTGCGGTGGAACAGCTAGCAGAGCCGAATGAACAAGCTGCCAGATGATTGATTGAAGCTGATGCTAAAGTCAACAGCCGCTCCACCCACCTGCAGGGGGAGCAGCAGCCTGGGAGCCAAGGACCCTCAAAGCCAGCTAATTAGATCTGTCATTCTTTATTTGATTGTACTATTTATTTAAAAATGGTTTCAAGTTTATAGAAAACTTGCCCAAATAATAAAAAGAACTTGTTACCCTTCATCCAGATCCTACAACTGCTGAAATTTTACCACGTTCTCCGTGTGTGTGTGTGTGTGTTTGTATTTAAATGTATAGATAAATACATATATCTCTCATCACTTGAAAATAAATTGCAGATTTATGGTATCCATTTATCTCTAAAATATTAGTTCTAGGCACTCTCTTCTATAACTAGAGTAACATCATCAAAGTCAGGAAAAAGTATTGAATATTACCTATGTTGTCGATCTTATTCGAATGACAGGTTGGTTTTTCTTCTAAGTAGTTGTTCTGTTTGGATGTAAAGATATTTTGAATTATAGAGCCAACCAAAATTTTCCTTTTGACAACACCTGCTAGAAAACTTAAAGCCTAAGCATCATCCAAGTCAAAAAGACTTTGTCTTCCTTCGCTCTAATTTCTTATTACACCCCTTACACTATTTTTGTATCCAAACTGAAACATGTGGACTAAGATAGGCATATAAATAATAAAGTAGTTTATGCTTTTTTTGTTTCATCAATTGCTGTCTCAGATCTCTAGATATCAAATTTCTTATCAAAATGGGCTGTCTTAATTTCTCCATTTGACATGACATGCTGGAGGAAGGGGGTAGAGAAAGAATCATGAGAAACTTGAAGTCAGTTACATTGGTTAAACCAGTGACCTTTTTGCTTTCCAGAACCCTAAAATAATGAGATTGCCTAATGCTTGGTACATGGAATGATCTTCTCCATGCAGGTAAAAGAGCACAGGATCGGGCATCAGAAGGTCTAGCCATAGTGCAATTCAAGGTGTGATCTTGAATAAATCAATTCTACCCTTTGAGCATCCTTGTCCAAAGCTGCCTAACCCCGCCCCACGCAATATTGTTGGAAAACCCAATAAGAAAGTGCTTCAAGAACCACAAGATCCAAAGATTCCCTCTATTTTACCACCCAGGGAGACAATCAGAAAACAATCCAGGGAACACACATGCAGATAATTTCATTTCTAGAGCAAGAGATTCAAGAAGACAGGGAGGGTTGTTTTAGGTTGAATGACCAACGGAGACCTCAGTACAAAGTGGGTATTTCATCAGAGACTGTATCATGAGAAGCAGAAAGCCACACAGAGATGACAAGAGCATTTGATGCTGGGTTTAAAACCCTAAGACAGAAGCACTCTGTTTTGTTCAAGTAACTGCAAGAGGCCTGTGGGGATAAGAGGGGGATAAGAGGCCTGTGGGGATAAGAGCCTGTCCAGCAGCCAAGTGTGGGGACAAGGGGTGCAGCTGGGTAAGCCAATCACTCTCTAGCCTCAGTCTTAAGAGCTGTAACCTGCGGGTATCCCTTGCGTCCGCTCCTTCCCCATCATGGTGGAACTATTTAACCTGTCTCTGCCACAGCTTCTGGTCACAAACAAGAATGAGATTAGCAGCTACTTCATGATACTGTGTGAGACTTGAGAGGTGAGTGCTAAGCACCGGCGCTGGGAGCCCTCCAGCCACAGCCACTGCTGTTTTCTGGTCTACTCTGGCTTCTCCATCAGTTGAGCTTCATGGTCCTCACAGAATAGATAGGCTTCAAGGACATTTAGGAAACTTTCCTGTTAGCATCAGCAGTCAACTCTTCAAGGAGAGAGCCCCATCACCTAGCGTGGAACGGCGCACAGTAGGTGCTCAATAAGCTCTCTAATCTGAGTAAATATCTGTGGAAGGAGCTTCCTGACAGTTGTAACCAGCAGGCCATGAAATGCAAGCTCCCCTCACCCAGCTCTATCTGTAATTCACAACGGGCACAGGCTGTTGTTAAACTTAAGCTATGTGAACTGTTTTCAGATCATCCTAACATATTCCGATGCATGCTCACCTTAAGTAGTGTGTTGTCTTGAAGTGAGTCCCTGGTTCTGCCATGATAGCTGATTTTTATCAACAATTAGGACAAGAGGCATTTGTCTGATTACTTACCCAATTTCTGAACAAATGGCTCCTCAGCCAGCCATTGCAAACACCTCCCCACCACACTATCACTTCCAAGTTCAGACTTTGCATTCAGACCATGCTAGGAATGTAATCAAGTCCCTCTGTGGAGATAAGTTAATTATCTCCTTGGGCTATGAACAACAGGCGAGTTCGGTTTCTGACCATGTTGCTTAATGAGAGGACACCCCAGAGGAGCTGGAGGGCTTGTCAGCTGCCACCCCAAGGCACCTGACGGCATCTGGGAGCCGAGGTCCACAATGATCTGGCCTTTGTGGCCCGAGATCCCCATTGCACCTGCTTCTGGCAAAGCAGGGCTGGGCACTGACCTTGGCCCTTGCTATTCTCCCCTGGGCAGCCTGGCCGCGCCCCAGTGGCTTGAGGAGCCAGGTTCCTGGAGCTGTTCTGGCCTCTGCTCCTCACCCCCAGAGCAGGCTGTCCCTCTGGAAAGCGGATCTGGCTCCACTGAGCCTCCCAAGATAGATAAGGAAAGAAATCAGCTTTTCTGTCCTCCATCACCAGGCTGCCAGGGACAGCAGGACCCAAAGACTCAAACATAAATCACCTGCCTATCTCCATGTTTTAAACTTCAGCTTTAATCCAGCTCAGAGTGGGATTAGCTGCCTCAGAGACTGCTAATTGCCAGATGGCCGCTGATAGCCGACCACGGAAGCGTGTGTGTCAGAGCCTGTCAGGAGCCTCAGAAAGTCAGAACTGAGGCTGAGCCTATGCTTCCTCATCATAACAATGGGGCCCAGGTCCAGGGTACCCCGGCATGGAGATAGCGCAGGCACACCTGCCATCCCTGCCGGGAGTGTCCAGAGCGCTGGGACCCGACATCCCCACTGGCAGTAGGTGCTAGCTTGCAGCTGCATGGAGAGTGTCAAGCATGCACCTGGGGGCTTTCTGTGGGTTTTCCTCACCTGGAAGGGAGAGAGGGAGACGAGCATTGAGAAACATCGATGCATCCCCAGCTGACTGTGTCCTGCTGCCCCCAGAGGAGCAGGGGGAGGGACAGGAAACCAGGGAATTCCTCCTGTTCCAGACACTATGTGTCTGGATGTGTCTGGGCTAATGGGCAGTGCCTGAGTCTTCCCCCAATGCACATGTGATCTTGGGGAAATCACATCCCCTCTGGGGTTATCTTAGTGCCTCATGTTCAGACTGAGAAGAGTAGACAGGATGATCTTTAAGACAGCAATTCTCATTCTTCATTGTGCAGGGGAACCCCTGCAGGAAAATAGAAGGATGGGTCTCAGCCCTAGTTTCTGATTCAGTACATTTGGGACGGACCTGAGAATACGTCAAGCAATGCCCCATGTGAGGCTGATGCTGCAGTCTAGGGATCACATCTAAAGGAACCTGACTTCCAGGCTTCCAGACGCAGCCACCAGCTCAAAAGTTAAATAGCATGAGTGAGAAGGTCCATGAACCAGAAACACACCCACTTTTATAAGGAGAACCTCAAACTAATAACATAATTGCAGTGGATTCAAATCTACTGATTTTACTCAAGCTTTAACACATTGCAAGCCAAATTTGAATTCACGTTTGTAACTTGTGGCTCAAGTCCTTTCTTTGGAGAAGAACCAAATGCGATCTTTCACCAGGGAGCCTGGATGAGGCTTCATTAACACAGTCACACTCAGATGCAGCCCTTAATGGCATCCCAGGGAAGCTTCCAAAGTGTCTGGCATCTGGTACATGCAGACATTTCCCTTGTCCCCTGTGTGGACTGGAATCAGACAGGGACTGGGGGTGGCCACTGGGATGGAGACAATGCAGGAGGGCCCGTCACCACTGCTGTGCGGTGTCCAGCCACCATGCCCTGAAGTCCACACGCAAAGGTGTAGAGGATTCCAGGCAGTTTCTAAAATACATATTAACCCAATGAGGTGAAAAAAACTTAGATATAAATTATAAATATATAACTTCTATATAATTAATAAATACAAATTCCAAATATTATATATGTTATACATAAAATATATGTGGAGAGAGAGCGAGGCCCAGAAAATTAACTGAAGTGCTACAAGGAGAGTGACTGTTGAAAAACTATACTCATGAGCAAATATGCAAGCTCAGTGCCCCCTGAGGAGGGTCTCGTGGTTCTCAGAGAACAATAATCAAGCTAGGACGCCAGAGAACTTCCAAGGGTCTCTGCCTCTCAGGTAAGATCGGCAGTGGCTGACCTAAGAAAGGCAGACATTGGTGTCATTTCTGGCCTCCAGTCTATCAATGTAGACAGAGGAAGGGATGTGGCCAGAGATGGGAGATCAGGTGGAAGAAAGAAGAAACCTCCATTCCCAAGCCCCTGTGAGGCATCTAGAGGACCCCCTTCCCAGGCTGGAGTCACCCCGGTGTCACCTACTGCAGTCACCCCATCACTGTCCTTCCTACTGTCCCAGTGGAAAGTACTAAAAACATTCACATTAAAAGGAAAGTCAACAGAATTTTTATGTGTGTAGTCACAAAATGGCATACATATTTCTTCCAAAAGAATATACATAACATAAAAATATATAATAAGAAGAAATTCAATAAAAGAGTTTGTCAATGGGTGGGGGAACTAGAGGGGTGAAGGGGGAGGTGACACAGGTGTATCTCTTTATCTCAGGCAATAGTTAAAAAAAACACAGGCTCTGTTCACTATCCCAGAGCAGAATGCTCCTAAGAAAACTCTCTTAAACCAAAATGACTTGAAGCAAAGAAGCAATTACCATTAATTTAGATAGAATTTTTTAAGAAATACCAGACCCCCAGAATAACCTATCAACTCGTACCAAAAACCACACAGAAACTAAAATAACTAACACGTGGTAATTACAAGCAGAAACAAGCATGATCCACGCCTAGCTGGTACACAGTAACCCAGGGGAGGGGCATGGCTGGGCACCCTTGCTGCTTGGGGTGTCCCTGAGTCGAGAAGGATGGAGGCAAAGCAAACACTGAAGCTTCTTTCTGCTTCTCATCTTGCGTCACAAAGCAGAAATCCTCTTTGGATTTCTTTCCATGAGCAAAACCAGGCACTAAGGCAGGATTTTAGGAAAAACAACGTGGTATAGTGCCAAGGTTTGAAAATCTTGGGGCATACGTGTACTTAGCACTGATAACGAATCATGTGCAAGCCAAAATATTTATTATTGAGTGTAATCACTGATAGAGTTTCAAAGGATTTATACTACACTGACATTGCCAGACGTGAAATAAGAAAGCTGACCACACAGAAGAAACAAAACAGCAAAATAAATATCCAGCTCCCCCAAAAGGAGGTAGAAATAAAATAACTAGAAAATGAATAGCAGAATTAAGACAAAGTAACTTTCCTGAAAGGAAAACCACAACAAAGGGCTGACTTTGGATGACTTTTGGTGTGTCACCCCTGCTCCCTCCTGTGCTGGGCACACACTTCTCTCTCACTTTCTCATGCAGGGTGGAGGCACCCACAGGGTCTCACCCAGCCACTCTGGACCAATCCAGGATCCTGATCCAATACTTTGTTTCTTCATCTCAACTTCTCCATCTTCATTGATGCCTTCACTTCAGCACCCACAGCCACTACTACTCACTGGACCTTGTGACCGCCAAAGTGTCACACCTGCAGTGTGATTTGATACATCAAGAACATTTCCACTGTGAAAGGGCAAAGGGCAGATCCAAGGGCACGCTTTTACTTCTTTGAGTTTTTAGTAGGAGAGGTTGAGATTACTGTTAAAAAAAATCCATACAGCCAATGGAAAGGGTTACAGTCAAAGGGAAAATAATGAACAAACAGGAAAGCAAAGGAAAATTAATAGCAAATTTTGAAGAAGGTAGTTAGGAAGTTCTGAAGAAGAGAGAGGTCAGGAATATGTGGAGCCACTGACCTTAGAGTTAATTAAACTTGAAATTTATAAATTCCATATCAAACTTATAGAATGAGACCAAAGGGGTATACTCAAATTCTGAGACCGAATTTAATTACTTCAAAAAGATTGAAATAAACAAATTAGCATCTACGTCATATTAGAAAAAGAACACAAAGTTGGGAAAAAAATCTTTAAAAGAAAGTAATAAAATAATATTGCAAATTAGTACTTTTTAGGGAGAAATATGCAAAAATGAATAAGTCACTTCAAGAGTTGCCTTTTAAAGAAACAGAAGAACATATAGTTGATATAATTAAGGGGAGGAAAAGGTTAGGAATAAAAATATGAAGTTTGCTTTTAAAAAGGGAATGGATATTATTTCTACCTTGCTAGTAAATTTGAATGGAATGAAAGAGATTTTAGAAAATCTATAAATTATCAAAATTAATTCATGAGCCATACAACCCAAGTGGTTAAATCATCACAGACAACCCTGCTAGAGTTGTGAGAGAACATATACCTAGAAACATATATAATTTTATATTTCTATTTAGCTATATAATTATATAATATATAAAATATATTGATATGTCTATTTATATACTAATTTTATAAATATAACATTGCATATACATTTTAGTCAAGCTATAGTCAGGTGAAACTTTCATGTTCTCAGGGGAAGGTAATCCCAGTGCTACCCAGATCCATAATCCTTTATTTACAGTTCTGAAGACCAAATGCTCTGCAAACACAGTCTTTTAATAAAACATTTGAAGGCAAAATCTGGAACTCATTTAACAGTAAAATTTGACCTGAAATGATATCTAGCTAGCTACCTACCTACCCACAATAAATGATGTAGCTAGATAGATCCATATCTGTAGTTTCTATATCTAGTTTTATATCTATTTGTATAGTTATAGCTGTATCGTCTACTTCTATATCTATAGTCTTCACTCCAATTATTGCTTTTATGTCATCATGTAAAATAGTTGTGTGTTTTATTATGCACTACTAGTCCCAGATCCCATTGGGTAAGATGGGATCCTTTATCACCATTCTAAAATGTCTTTTACCACCATTCTAAAAATCCAACAATTTTGAATTCCGAAACATATCTAGTCCCTAGGGTTTCAGAACAAACCTTGTGGTTTGTGCAAACTATGACACAACAGAAAAAAAATGATGAAAATTTCCCAACTATTTAAGAAAGTTAGTTAACTCTGATCTAAAATTTGGCTTTTTTTTTTTTCACTCAAAAAAAGAAAACCGGGCCTCCCCGGTGGCACAGCGGTTGAGCGCTGGGCTGGGAAGCTGCCCGCAGCCTCTGCAGAACCGGTTCAATCCCCAGCCACCAGGCGAGGGTCCCACATAGCACGGAGACCTCTCCTGCCACCCGCTGCTCCCCTCAGCAGTGTACTTCATCAGTCTGCCTGCTCTGCTCTCCCCTCTGGCTCTGATGAATTATCTCACCTTCCCGCTCTTCTGACTGTACCCAGTGCTTGTATAAATAAATAAATAAATATTTTTAAAAAAAAGAAAAGAAAAGAAAACCACAGTCTGATTTTATTGGCTGATAGGAGCTAAGAGTTTAGCTAAATGATATATATATATATATATATATATATATATTTAACTAGTGATAAAATATACGGTCAAGTTATGGGTCTATATGTTCCCCCAAAAACTCATATGTTCATGCCTCATAGGACTGTATTTGAAGATAGGGGCTTAAAGAGGTTAAAAAAAAAAAAAGTCAGAGGCCATTGGACTAGTCCCTGATCCAATTTGACTGGTCCTTTCAAGAAGAGGAAACATGGACACAAGCAAGCACAAGGGAAGGCCACCAAGGACAGGTGAGAAGTCAGTCGTCCACACATCTAGGAGAGGCTGAAGGAGAGACCAGCTCTAACAGCACCTGCATCTAAACCTCCGAATGGTCAGAAAATATATTTCTGTCACTTAATCCACCCAGTTGGTAGTAACTAGCAAATTAACACAGCCAGCCCTAGACAGCCTCTGAAAGCCTCCAGGGGCTTTGCAATTTGCTTTGTCCATTACATAGCCTACAGATTGGGATGCTCTTGAGATAAAGACAGTGGCGCCCGAGAAGTCCCGGGGACAGTTTACAACAGCCCAGGAATTATGGAGCCCTGGCATGTTTCTCCACTCCAGACATGAGATGAGGAAACTTTGAGAAGTAGACTTTGGGACATTTTCTTTTTGGGTGGCTCTACTAAAGAAAGACATACTAGTAGTCAAGCAGATCTGAAATTCAGGACATCCAGTCAATCTGCAAACACAGATGTTAACAGCTATTAACCTAAGTCCAGGGATATTTGTTATGTCATATAGAAATCACCTACTTTCTCATTTTCAAGAGCACACAGAAGACACGTTTCAGATGATACATGGGAGGGCTTCAGAGCAGGGATGCCAAATCTCCCTCACAAAGCAGGTGGCTGGAAACTCCTGAGAGCTGTTTGTTCAACCCCCCACAGAGCAAATTATCACAAGCTTAGAGGCTTCAAACAATACACATGTATCATGTCACAGCATCTGTGGGCCAGGGGTCTGGCCACAACTTAGCTGAATCCTCTGCTCAGAGTCTCATAAATCTGCAACTGAGTTTTAGCTGAGCAGTGTTCACATCTGGAAGCTAGACTGGGGAAGAACCTGATTCCAATTCATGCGGGTGACTAGCAGAATTCATTATTGTCTGGTATAAGACTAAGGGCCCCAGCTGAGAAATTGCTATCCAATGGTTAGAGACTGTCCTCAGCTTCTAGAAGCCACCTGACATTTGTCAAGGCCACCATGTACTCCCCAGCCTGGCCACCTGCTTCATCAAGGCAGCAAGAATCATATCTGGAGGGAATCTGCTCACAAAGTGGAGTCTCATACAACGTGAGAGAGTTGCAGGGGTGACACACATCACTTCTGCCATATTTAATTGTTTAGAAGCAAATCAGGTGTGGCCCATGCTCCAGGGATGTGAGCAGACGGCAGGGACCACTCACATGATGTGAGCAGACAGCAGGGACCATGGAGGGATACCTCAGAGTCAGTGGACACCCGGTGCACGGATGAGGCATGGAGTCCTGGAAGGAGAGCCCTCTCTCAGAGCAAGCACAGAGCACACACGGTGCAAAAACATTCCCCATGTCATCTGCCAAGGCAATCTGAAGGACAGAACAAAAGACCAAGAGTTTTGACAGTGAGATGAGAAAAATAAATTCGCCTCCTGTATACATTGACCACAGAGGGTTTTTTCCTTGTTAAAGTCCATGCATGGGCATGACGGCACTGTGGAGAAGCAATTGCACTGTCTAGGGGTGTGAGGATGAGAGAGGCGAGAGCAAGCATGTGACCTGGCCTGACAACACCCCTCCAGTGCATCACCCGTGGGATGTCTCGGAGGACCCGAGGGGCCCGGGATTTGCACAGGGAAGGCACACAGTGGCATTTTGGTTGGTTGACTTCCCCACATTCCCAACAGAACAAGTGAAGTCAATGAGATTCTAGGAAGAGCGGAGATCTGAAAACTTCCATAATGCGATAGGGAAAGACTCCCATGAACTATGGGTGCGTGCTAGGTGCTGGCCATCAGATCTCAGACACCAGTTCAGCAACATCCTCCACAGGAGGACAGTAAGTTGCTGGACATGTGAGCTCTGGCCTTGCTTGTTCCTCCTGGGCTCAAGCTCCCAGCCCAGCTCCCCTGGAAGAGCTGGCAGGGGCTCTCTAAAGCTGTCAGCATGAGGGGGTGAGGCAGGTTCCTCCGATCTTCTCCCCACCAGAAGCATGCCCGTGACACTGCCATCTGCTCGGCAATCCGGCATCCCGGGCACCAGGGATGCTGTCGGGAGTGAGACTGAGTGCAGGGCCGTTTCCTCTTGACAGAACTCATCTCCCTTCTCAAACAATAAGGACAAACGTGCCCTATTTATCAGGCACCAGCTAGCAAAGCTGCAAACATTTGTTCTCAGTGATGGTGAGACTTCAAGTATATTTGGTCGTCACTGAACCCGGCTGCTGGAGCATCGTCTTCTGCAAAGCCAGAGCCCATGAGCTGGTCCATGGTGAGAAGGGGCCTGTGGTCACCCCAACTGGAGGAGGACATGTCAAATTCTGTTTGTCCAAAGGAACAAGTGCAGGGAAATAGGACTCTCCCCAAAGGGCAGATGGATAGATTCTCTTTCCCTCCCCTCCCCAGCTCAAAGGGAGCAGATGCTACGAGAAAAAGAAACCATGCCAGCCAGTCAGGGTAGGGAAGGTGGGACCTGGAGGATAGAGAGACAAAAATGTGATTTCAGGCTTCAAAGATGCCCCCTCTGGATGGTTCCTGTCCCTTTGTTTTGTTTGTTTGTTTTCTGAAAGCAGCAGTGCTTGGGAAAGCATGATGTCATTTTGCAATTAAAGAAAATGTGTGATTTTTGAAAACACAGTCCCAGGTTTAAATGCTCGCTTCCCCATTAATTCTCTGCCCACCACCTTTCAACAGAACACTCCAGTCCCCTGGATCTGCTGCCCCATTGCTACAAAGGCAACACGCACCAGGCTCTCCATCTCCGAGGGCTATGGCAGAGGAGCCACCTGAGGAGCAGCACAGCTCAGCAGCGTCCTGCACTTTGACTGCAGAATTGCAGCCCTGATGCCGGCCTTTGATCTCTCGCACCCGTTTTAACACTGAGCTCCTGAAGCCCATGATGGGAGAGGGACTTGGCCAAGTTCTCTCTGCCAAGAAGACTTGATGGGGGCTTCTCCAGCCCATGCCTGCCAGGCAGGGGAGCCCAGACCAAGTTGAAAAGTAAAATCCTGCAGCCTTGCCTGAGGCTGAGAGCCCTGGGCTGTGAGGGCCTTCGAGCATCCCTGGCCTGCCTGAGTGGTGAGACCTCAGCACCCCAGGCAAAGACAGCTCGAAGCTGACCTACAAGGACGACATTCTGGGTGACCCGGGTGTGCCCGGCTGCCAGGCGGCTCGGTGGCCCGTTCTCCCAGGACCTCACAGGCCACCTCCAAGTTCCAAAGAGGTGGCAGCAGAGCGGGCCGAGGGGAGGTTTGGGCAGCTCCTGCCAATCGCAGATCTGTTTCTGTGTGGGGGGCAGCCCGTCTCTCTGTGCATCAGGAAGCTTCACGGACATATTTGTTTACTCCATTTGCCGAAATGCAGTTTGCATAATATTGAATCTGGAAAGGACACTGCATCCACTGACAGGAGTTTTCCCAGCTGGAAAAAATAAAAAAAAATTAAAAAAATAAAAAAAAGGAAAGAACGAAACCAGCTTTACATTTTTTTTTTTTTTTTTTTTTTTACATTTTGGGGTAAAAATAAAGACACCAACGTCACGTGCCAAGCTCTCTGATGGCTGCTTCTCGGGGTGGGGAAGGCCATGTCTGCGGTCGGGTCGTGCTTCCAGATCCAAAGCATTGCTGGACGGCTTTCTCATCAACAGTGTTGGCAGCTCCAGGGACGGCTCTTTGGTAAAAAGGATGTGCTGGAACGAAGCGTGGGCGTACAGCCAAAACACGCTCCTTCCTATACAACAGACAACGAGCACGTGTCTGAATGCAAGGAGCCAAGCCTCGCCAAGAGGGAGGCGCCCCTCTCCCCGGCCTCCCTGAGGACAGAGGACACACAGAGCGAGGCCAACCTGAGCCTTGGCCTGGGAAACTCGGGAGGGAGCCCAGGCTGGGCAGGAATGGCAGCCCCTATGCCTCAGGCTGCTGTAACACTGAGCTCAAGCACAGGAACAAGAGTTCCCTCCAAATGTGTAGAAGAAAAGACACACAGCGCAGGCCAGGGTGAGTGGAAGGAAGCCCACTGGAGGCGGCGGACAAGCCGGACAGCTGCCAACGCCCTCCTCCCTCAGACCGCACCCAGCCCTCCTCATCTGGCCCCTGTGTGCTTCCAAGCTGGCGCCGGTGAGCCTGCTTGTAACATCACTCCACACATGGATGATCCCTGGGCCCTCCTCAGAGCAAAGACATTGGCCTCACTGGAGAGTTGGTTAGAAATGCAGAGTCTCAACTCACTCCCCCCACGCCGAACTGCTGACTCAATCACATGTTTATAAAGGCCCAGGTGATTCACAGGGACCCGTAATGTTTGAGAGGCTTCTAGAACATCCACATAGTTGGACACCTGTGCCTCCTTCAAAGTGCTGCCCACTGAGTCCAGACAGAGGCGCTTAGAAAGATAATGGCCCTTCCTCTTGCAGCACCTCAGAGAAACCTGAGTTTGGGTGAAAGGCCCTCAGGCCTATGACTCCTACCTAGTCACCCAGGGACCACACTCAAGATCCCCTGTGCACACTCGCCCACTCTAAAACCTCCCCGAGAGAGGGGAAGCCAGGGAGCTGAAATCCAGGCTGATTTAAGACCTTAAATGAGGTTTTAAAAATCCAATCTGAGGTCCTTCTTTGTGAATTTCTCATCCTTTAGCCAGAGTTTGGCTTTCCCTGCTCCAGGGATGGAGGATTCAGGTCCTGGCCATCAGGATGAATTTGAAGTGAGAGGTCACTGTGTTGCTTAGGGAACAGCAGCTGCACAGGCCACGCCGCAGGGGCCCCGGCTCAGCACGGAGCCAGGCTGCTCCTCATCAGTTGGTTCTTTCAATGATGTTGCTCGTCTGTTCACTGAATCTGGAGAACCTATGAGCTCATTCCCGGGCGTATCACCAAACTGCAGATAACTCAGCGCCAGACCCCCTCTCGAGCCAAGTAGCCCTGCCCACCAGCCAGGCGCACGAGTCTGGGCTCCACTAACATGGAGTGTGACGGTAACGTGGTCGCCCGGCCACCAGACACCACTAAGCACGGCTGTGCCCGCTGCTCTCTAGGAGAAGCAGGGTCCACTCCCTCCTGGTGCTGGCCCCCAAAATCGAGTCACCAAAGTCGTGACCATCTCACTTTGCATAGTGGGTGTGGCACCTGGAAATCTGTCTGCTGCTCCCTGCACTGGAGCTTAGCATTTATACCAAAAAAGAACAACAGGAACAGAATTATATTTACCGCAGACACACCACGGACGAGTGCTTTTGAGAGTTGCTTGGCGGCGTGCACATAGATTGTTGAATGGCAGTCCTGGCCCGTCACATCCATTTGTCATCTGTCATGCCTGAAAACCGAAGCCTTGGGTGAGAAGGGGACTCAGCCAAGTTCACAGTCCAAGTTTTGTTTTGTTTCAAGGGTTGCAACAGTCGTAGGGTTACAGCTGTTTAAACATTTTCCTTTTGAAATTAAAACTGTGATAGCAGATTACATCAGATGAAACTGTGTGGACTCGATTACCAATTTTTCCATGCTTCAGGCAGACCCAAACTGACTTTCTGAGGAGAATTGTAGTTCTACTCATAGGTGCTTCCTGCCTTATCTCCAAAAGGAAAGACAAGAGCTTTCTACTCAGGCAGGGGTTCTTGTAAGGTGACACAATTTTGACAAGAGTGTGTTAATCTTACTCCTACCTTGGGTGACTGTTAGAACATAAGGCTCTACACCTACCTGCTTCCCTGCAGCAGAGAATATTTGCATTCCTGGTAGCTGTCAGTGCTTGTAACCTTGAACTTGGTGCCACTCAAACCTTTCAGTTCCTCTTGGCTGAGAGAAGTAACGTTTAGAGAGTATTTCCCAAGGGGGTATTAGGTAAGGTGATGCTAGCTACCCTAACCTACATACTGCTGGTCTGCGGCAACATACCCCCAGTTCTTGGTGACTTGACATCATAGAAGTTGCTTCCTTGAGCCAATCACAATGCAGTGAAGGTTTTCTAGGTGGGTATCCATCCCTCAAGCCTTTAGTAGCCAGACTTCTTCCTTCCCATGGCTCCACCCCCTCTGGGTCCTACAGTCTTCCTTTTTCCAGCCAAGGGGAAAGGGATCAGAAAGAGACCACATTCACTTCCCAACTACTTCACGTTCTGAATCCAGGTTACTTCTGCTCTTGGACAAGATCAAGGCCACGCCTGGCTGCAAAGAGCTTGGGGAAAGTACTCAGGTGCTCAGGAGGGAAGGAAACAGACTTTGGTGAACTCAAAGTAGTATGGAAATGCATTGCTCCAAATTCCTTAAACTGATGCAGAGGAAGCCAGTTCATTCCAGAACTGAGAATCTGAAGACCGTGGGCTCCAGGGAGAGCATCCGTAGCACAGCAAGGAGGGGTCTCTCAGAGTAAACAGAGATGGCTGAGTAGCTGGGCAGGCGGGAACGGGGCACAATATTTCACACGGGTGTATGCCTGGTGCTGCTGAGGATGGCATCTGAGACCTGATGAAATCTTGAGGAATCCAGAAATCCTCAGGGTGATGGTCCTCCCAGTATCTGTTTTGTGTTTATTTGACTGCTTCGTGACGCTAGTCACTTGCACATTCCTCTTTGCCTCAGCGGTTGGGAAGCTTAGACCCAGATCAATACAGCCTCCCTCTAGCAAACACATGAGACATTCATTAGCAATGTATGTTTTGAACGAACCTAACACCTGCTACCATTTATCTTCCCTGGCCTGACTTCTCCTCTGCTTAATTTTCTGGAGTTATCTTTCATGTCATCTGGCTATCACCAAATTGTCTTTGTAGACTTCTTCTAGCCCATTTGAGGAACACAAGCAAGTAAGCAAGCGAGAAAATAAATAAGTAAATAACAGCTAATCATCAAAATGCAGGAGTTGCAATGATGCAGGGGCTACTAGAGAAAGTTAGAGACATCCTTTTGACCTTCTCTTCTTCCCTTGACCTTGGCCTTGTGAGCATGGCTCCATGCATGGAGTCTCCTTGTGAGCACATCTCTCTCCCATGCCCCATGCAGCTGTGTGCTGTATGAGCAGAGCTTCAGGAGCCTTCAAGATAGCTTCCCAGTTCTCAGAATATGCGCAACTTCAGGGGGGAGCCTTCTCTACTCTCAAGGGGATGGTAATCTTCAGCTGCTCTCTTTCATAAAGCAGTTCTGGTGTCATTAGTACACTGGACATCGTTCTTCCTGTTTCCTGGACTGTAGCGCACCTTGTGCCCAGGGGCTTCTCTAAGAGACCCCCCTCCGGTGCTCCTCTGCATTTCATGGGCACATCAGACAAGGGGCAACAGAGTTCAGGGTACAGAGCCAGACTAGGAAAGCAACTAAACAATATGGCAGCCACTCACCCTGGGGGGCCACCAATTACTTGAAATGAAGCCAGTCTGAGATGCGCTGTAAGTGTAAGGCACATGCCTGATTTTGAAGACTTAGCACAAAAGAAATATTAATAAAGTATTAGTTTAATAATTCATATTGACCTGGTATTGCCATCAAATTTCTTACCACCAATCTCTTGATCATTAGGGTTGGGCCCCTGAGCTCTGGGAAAGCCTAAGATTCATGTTATAAGGGAGAAATTGGGGATTCTGTACCTCTGCTTACAATTTTTAGCTGCCACCATCTCCTGTTTGATACACTCAGTGCTGAGACTCAGCCCAGAGAACAAAGACATCAAGGTATCATTTGCCTGTATTGTGTGGGCTTTGTTTTCAAGGACAAAAATATTAACTTAAGGGGAAAAGTCATTTTGGGATTTTTCTTTAGTAAAATTAAATCTTACCTGGAGCAACTTATCTTTCTTAAGCAAAGAAGTTCTACTTCCCACCCCCAGTCCTGTGAATAGCAACTAAGAGAGATAAAAATATTTTCCTTCAGAGATTATTTCTCTTAGACAGGCACTAAATAGATGGCAAATGAGCAACTGGCTTACATATGTTTGCCCATGAAGCCTGAAACTGGGAGGGGCTGTTTGGGAAATCAATGGCCACTGGGGAAAAAGAATGTTCTAGTGCACTTGATTGTGTCGAAGGCCGGCTCCAGAGGCACATGAAAGAGAAGGCCCTCAGTCCAACTTAACAGTCACTCTGAGCATGGGCACGCTGCAATGCCATTATGCACCCCTTCTCCTGATGAGCTAGGGAGAGACCCACCCTGCTTGCAGCGCAAAGAGGGGCGTGTCCAGGGAGCCCATCTTAGACTGCCAAACTGCCCCAACTGCCAGCTCATGCCTCCTCCCACCCCAAGTCACCTCCCTTTGGCCCATGACTTGTATTTACATGTAAAATCCACCCCTCAAGCACTTCGCCCTTCCTCTCTGGAGGCATAGACCAGTCTCTGCACCAGGTGTCCCTCCTCATCCCTCCTTTCCACACCATTGGCCAGCAACTAGCACTTCTTATTTCACACACAATATACAAATGCTTCTCTTATCATCTGTCCATTTGGTCCTACATCCTAAAAAACACAACCCTCAGTGACTCCAAGAAAGTGAGTGATACTGCAGCCCCCAGGGAGTGGCAATAAGTTCCCCAAAGTGGAGGAACTTACAGAGGATTTCACTAGAAGCCAGAAATGGTTCAGTTCTATTCCTAAGAAACCCATTTATTCATCACTGGAGATTCATCCAAATGAAACTGGACGGGAATTAGAGGGGAAAATATCTATGTTGATCTTCCGCAAAGTCTAACTGAACTTTGCCAGTTTCTTCTGTTTCAAATGTAGGCAATAAACCAAAGGAGTTGTAGCAATACCTATGATTTGTCAACAGCAGAAATGATAGTATGATTGTGTATGACAGTATGATTGTTGCAGATTCCCAAAAAATATTGATTTCAGATATGACAGCTATTAGGTCTTTCAACGAGTTAATAGAGAAGCGCACATAGGATTATACCACATATCTATTTTATTTACATTTTGACAACTGTATAGAAATATAATTAGCTTCCATTATAATCTAAATCTTTTCCTTTGAATGATTACAACATTATTTTGAGAGCAAATCCTGTCTTAGTTGATTTGAGTTGCTATAACAAAACACCACAGGCTGGGTATCTTCAACAACAAACACTTATTCTGGATGCTGAAACATTCAAGATTAAGAAGCCAGTCAGCTCAGTGTCTGGAGAGAGAAAGGGGAGGGAGGGAAAGGGAAGGGAGGGGAAATACAAGCTAATGAGGGCACTAATCCCACTCATGAGGGCGCCATCCTCCTGACCTGATGATCTCCCAAAAACCCTACCTATACATATCATTAAATTGGGGGTTGGAGTTGAATTTGGAGAGACACAAATTTAGTCCCTAGAAAGTCCACAGGTCTCACTAATGCCAAAGAAATTTATGGAAAAGGGGGAAACTGCTTAAGACCTAGCCCCAAACCCATGAAGACTGTCCCCACCACAGATTCCTGCGACAACACTGGTACAGGGTCTTCCACTGTGACTCTCCAGGTGCTTTACCGACGTGAGCTCTTCTAGTGCCGTGGGGGGTAATAAATAACCACACACATGCCAAAGGCAAGAAACTCACATTTCTATGTGGCACAAAGGACGGAGCAGGGATGGAGGGACCACAGGTCTGGAGAGTGGGTCTCTGGAACCAAGCCCTCAGAGTCCGTTCTTCAGGAGCAAGTTGCCACCTCCAGCCCCACCTTACAAAGGGCCACCGATGTGTGCACAAAGGCAGGTTGTCGGGGTGCAGATGGAAGATCTCCTTCTCAGAGGCTAAGCCCACCCCGAAACACATCTCCTGCCAGGAGGAGCCTGCTATTCCAGACCAGCAGGTAGCTCTCTCATGCCTCTCGGGAAAAGATGAGGGAATTCTTTTGTGAACATAATTCCAAACTGGGTGAGAGATATTGTTAGCTACTCAATTCCCTACCCCTCACACTAATTAAACAAGCGCTCTGGGTTAATTAATTTGTAGGAAAGGACCATATTGCTGAGCGCTACATTTTTTCTGGGTTTCAACTGCTCTACTTCCCAAGTTGAAATTACTTTGCTGCAACTTTGCTCGCTTGCTTTCACCTTTCACGCCTAGTCTGTTTGCATGTTTTCCTTTTGCATTTTGGGGAAGGGGGGAGTTAAGAGGGGGGAGATAAAGAAAGGTTACTTGATTCTTTGAAGAGAGAAATCCTGCTCATGGATTTTCTGCATTTAATTCATTGGAGAGAAAAGAGCAATTGAGTGAACAGAACAGGAAAGACAAGAAAAGGCAAAAAGGACTTGCTCTCCTCCGAGTGGGGGCAGGACAGCAGCCCCCAATTTCCCCAGGGCAGGCGGCAGGGGACTTTTAAGCCCCGAGAGACCCTTCCAAGGTCAGGCCCCACCCCTCCTGACCAGCAAATTGGGTTACTGGTTTCAAATGGTTCAGAAGATACAAACATGAGCCTGAGCCAGAAACACGGCTGCCTCCTGGTGCCCACTGCCTGGGGCACTTTGATCAGAGGAATAAAAGCTGAGAACTAAGAAATCATTCTGAGCGGGAGCTGAGAGGGAGCGAGCTGATCAACCAGGGAAATACTCTTTGTAACGTGAGCTTGTATTTCTTCTTTCGTCTCTGGGCATGAAGACGGGAGGCGAAATACATGGTCATCGATAACTGTGCGGTAAACGCTCCAAATGCCTGGGTCAGCTCAAGGGCTGCGAAGCGCCATTACATCGGGGGCTGGGGTTTCAACACCAGAGTTCGGGGAGACACAAACATTTAGTCACTTTAGCCTGTGAAGGAGAAAACACCTGCCACTTGAGGGCAAGAGTTGAGTGAAGCCACATAGGCCTGTTGCTCCCCCTCACCGGGGAGCCCTCTGGAAACTTACCCTGACTTGGGCAGGGTAGCAACAGGTGAAGTCCCACAGTCAGAAATTGGGACTTCAGAACTCAGTTCAGTTCAGTTTAAGAAATAAAAGCTGTAGCACTTAATAAATGCTGGACGTGATGCTAGAGAAAATTGGGACCCCAAGCTGAAGAGACAGTAACTAGCTGAGAGGTGCTATATAGACTATCTTCAAAAAAGTCAAGGAAGGCAAAAAGCAGTAGGAATTATTAATGGGATGAATATTAATGGGAATTATTAATGGGAAGTCTTCGTAGCAGAGCTGAAATGTAAGATGGGTTTTGATGTATAAATAGGAGTTCATCGAGAAAACCTGAGATGAGAGTAATTGGCCATGTTGGAGAAAGAACACAGAGATGAGAAATTCCAAGTGTGTTCAGCAGTTAGGGTTGGTTTGTGATGTTTGGGGAAGGAGGGACTCATGATAGATGAAGCTGGGGTTCACGAAAGATCCATGTTCCGTCAAATTTGACTTCCTGGGGATTTTTATCCTGGTGGCATGGTTTTTTGTTCTTGTTTTTTAAAGGTTTATTTATTTATTTATACAAGAACCGGGGTACAGGCCAGATGCGCGGAGGGTGAGGGGATTCACCAGAGACAGAGTGGGGAACAGAAGAGGCAGATTGACTGAGATACACTGCTGAGGGGAGCAGCGGGTGAGACAGGAGAGGTCTGCCGCACCATGTGGGACCCTCACCAGCTGTCCAGGATTGAACTGGTGCTGCAGAGGCTGCGGACAGCTTCACAGCACTGCACTCAACTGCCTGCACCACCAGGGGAGAGTCCTAGAATGTCAGGTCTGAAGGATTCATGGAGATTAGCCCTCACCCCTCAGTAGCAGCCATGGCCCAAGCTCTCTGGTTGCCTGAATCTGCTGCTGCCTAAGCCTTGACCTTCCCCACCCTCTGCATCTAAAATGGGCAGACGTGGAAGGAGAAGAGGGAGATGTAAGGGCAGAAGGACTGAGGGCAGGTTTTGAGGGAGTCATCTACAGCCAGAAAGAAGAGGGGGAAAAAAATAATCTTAACTAGACTCCAGTCAGATGGAGGACGAGGAGGCAGTCAGTTCCCCTGTTCTGCCTGGACCCCTTTCTCCACCAAGTGAGCTCCAGTGTCATGACTTCCATGACCGGGTGACCAGCAGAGCCCAGAGCAGCCTCTGTCATCCACCCTGGCACCTGGCATGAGGCCAAGGCTCTCATGACAGGGACACAGGACAGGGATAGCACTCACCCACCTGAATGGCCATTGCTGGGATGCAACAAGCCAGGGCCCTAAACCAGCAAGACCCCCAAGACCCTGATGGCTCAGCCTCCCCAAGCTCCACCTGTGGATGTCCAGACCTGCCCTGGGCTTCCTGACAGCAGCGTGACTAGACACAGTCACCAAGGGCCCCCAAATCGCCCCTGGCTGGTTTTCTAGGAATAAAACACGTGCATGGCCTCTAGACTTGGCTGGCCCCAGCCTTCCTGCCCACGGTCCCCCTGGGTCGGTCTGATTTCCACCAGTCAAGTTCACACCAGACCCAGGCAGATTCTGGAAAGAAAAACTGGTGGTGGGTGCACTAGCGAGAAAGCGCGTGACGCGTCATCTGCAGGAACTCCCAGGTGATCAGGTTTCCGCTCCACCCTGAAAAGTCACACACGGGCAGAGCTGAGAAAGGAGAGGCTCAGGCCCTGCCCAAGGCCAGAAAAACAGCCCTGGGCGGAGGGAGATGGAGCTCAAGTTCAGGCCAGTGGTTCTTTCTCCACCCCACAGTCATGGCCCCAGGTGGCAGGCGGCTTCCTGCTCCCAGCAGTAAGGCAGGGAGATCACAGGCTCTGCCAGTTCTTCACTGCCTGAGGCTGTGTCTCCACACGCTGCAGCCCCAGCCCTCACTTCTTTCTCTCCCACACGCTGCCCCTCAACCCGCCAGGGAGTTCTACGTGGGCCTTGCTCTTGCCCTTCCTACACTTCCTCAGTGTCCAGCGGGAAGCATGCTCTGGCCTTGCCAGCTGACCCCTCTGCCTGGAACCTTCTGGGTCCCCAGCGGATTTGCCTCTTGCCCCCCTGTCATCTAGTCTGCGAATTGGGGTCTCCAGCTCCATCCTCCTTTGACTCTACCGCCTGCCTCTTCACAGGGCAAGAGAGGGCTGCTGATGGGGGGGTGCTCCACCACCCTAGGCTCGAGGGGCCCTCTGCTCTCAGACCTGAGATTGGCCAGAGGGGACCCTAAACCCTCCTCTCTCTCTTTTCTCCATTAATGTGTTTGATTTATATCTCCCCACTTCCCGCCCAACAAAAGTAAAAGCCACACTTGTGTTCCGGTCTACAGCTACATTCCATACCAGAACAGCAATCGGCCCACAGTACACGTATTTGTTGAACAAATGAATGACTGAAGGGGTGCATGAATGAAGGGGTGCTGTTACACAGCGTCCCTCTGTAGGCAGATTCTTTCCATGTGGGTCCTTGGAGAAGCCAGACCAGCTAGGAAGGATCCTTGACCCGGGGCTCTGGATATCTGGGGCCTGGGATGGGCAACTTGCCCTGTCTGCAAACTTAGTTTCCCTCTTCTACAAAGTTAGGGTCTGGGCGGTGCCCAGCTGCTGAGTCTCTCTGGGCCCATTTCCCGCCCCTACTCCTCACTCCTCCCACACGTTCCTCTATACCCACTGGCATCTCTCCTCGCACAGAGCAGTCACTGGCCCTGTCTTTCTGCCCCATAGGATGGGATCTGAGGAAGGCCCCGATCCAGAGTGGATCTGCCCGCACAAGGGCTCAGGGAAGCGTCCAGGACAAGCCCCCTAGCCTGTCCGCCGTATCTTCCCGCAGGATCAGACACGCTGCTATGGGATGGATGGTCTCTAAAATCTGGACTCGAGGTTTATGTTGCTATTCCCACTGTGGAGATCCAGTTTACTTGCCAGATCGAACTGAAGCTTTTCCCCAAAGAGCCCTGGCCTGGGAGAGCACCCCCAACCATCCGCCTGAGTGGCTGGGATCCAAGCTGAGTCTTGAAGAACAGGAAAGGATATGGCTTGGGAAGAAAAGGGGGACTGGCGGGGATATCAGTGGGCTGAAACGTGTGTGCAAGTCTCCAGGGAACCTCCTTTCTGAGTTGCAAGGTCCTGGGCTTGGGCTGCAGCGGCCCACAAGAAGGTCCAGATGGGCATCCAGAGGACAGTGCGGGGGGCTGGCACACACACCCGGTGGGAGAAAGAACACGGTGTGGAGGCTGAGAGCAGCTCAGCAAGAGAGCGAGGGCAGGAACAAGGCTCTGAACTAGACCTGGGGCCCCACCTGGCTATGGCACCACCTGCTGGCCAGGGAGCAGGCGCGTTTCTTAACATCCCTTCCTGTCTGAAAATGAGACTATTAAGAGCTACCCAGAGGGCCTCCCTGGTGGTGCAGGGTTTTAAGACATGACCTATGAAGCTATCAGCAGCCACTGCAGCATGAGTTCGATCCCCGGCCAGGGTGCAACCCACGTGGCGCTGGAGACCTCTCCTGACTCACCTGCTGCTCCCCTCAGCAGTGTATTTCAGTTAATCTACCTGTTCTGCTCCCCACTCTGTCTCTGGTGAATCCTCTCACCTCCCCCTACACCCCCCCACCCAGCTCTTATATGCATAAATAAATAAATAAATAAATCTTTAAAAAAAAAACAAAAGCTACTCATAGGCTTACTGTGAGTAAATATGACCTAGGCAGAGCCTGGGACAGAATGCATTCAATGAAGGCCAGCTGTGATTATCGTTATTATGTTATTCTTTTCCTCCTGAGCACTACTGCATCCCTAGAACCACCACCAACCAAGACACCAACACTCGGAGCCTCAACACATGTCCGCTGGCCTCCTCGTCCAGACAAAATGCCTCCCCTGAGCCCCATCTCTGGAAATGCTGCAGCTCTCTCAGAAGGTCTATGTTCCAGCCCCAGGGCAGCGGAGCCCCCAGGCCCCGTCTGAATTCCCTGTTATCCTGCCCATGACAAAGGACAAGGCAGCCCTGCATCCAAAGAAACCTGTGCACCCCACACAGGCAACACTCCCTGCACACACACTGGGGGATACTGACTAGCAGCTTTGGGAGTAGAAGGGCACATCTGCCACCCCCAGTGGGGATGCAAAGATTCCCAGACCCTTGGGCTCGGCTCTGATAGCACATTTCTTCCCTGCCTCCCAATTTGCCATCTCTTCCTTCTTTCCAGAAGCCAGATTAGAACCCTGTACCCTGGAGCATCAGTGTCCTGTCCAGAACAATCAAGAATCAGCCTCTTTGGGAGAGACCCACTAGCCATCTCCAGCCTCCAGTTAAGACAATGCTTTCAAATGCCAAAAAAAAAAAAAAGTCATGCAAATCAAGGCCAAATTGAAAATCTGTTCATCACTTCTCTTGGTGCCTAGGGTCCCCTGTTGGGGAGGTTTTAAATGGCTCGGCTCATCTGAAGCCAAGGAAAAGAGAGGAGACAGATGGAGCCATGCATTTTTACAGAGATTCTTAAGAACTGCCCTTGTGGAACCCCCTCTGCCCATCCAGGCTGTGGCGGGAACATCTCGCCCCATGACCTGCTCTTACTAAAAAGATTTCTCTTGCACCTGCCAGCCCAGGCATGTTTTGGGGGGCCTCTCTCACACAGCAGCCTTCAGGAGAGATGTTTCTCACACAACTGACTCAGAAAACTCACAGGCTTGCTTACTGGAAAGTAATCTTTGTGCCACACAATGGAAAACATGGGTTTTTAACAAGAAAATGTTCACTGGTAGAGGGACTTGTGATCAATTGAAATGAGATCACCCAAGAAGTGTAAAACCAGGAGTGAGACCAGACCTGCTCATCACACAGGAGTCCTGTCTCCACGGAAAGCTGGATTTAAAGAACCGTGGGTGTTCCCTTCCCAAGGGCTCCATAGACTGTCTTGTAGGCATTGAACTTGGCTTCAGAATGTGACTCCATGTCTGTGTTTCAAATACACATGAAGGAGTTATGGCCCTCAGAAGCTGCCCTTGGGACACCCACCTCTTTATTCACGGTAGTAATCAGCGTTCTCCAGAGAAATAGAATCAACAGGATGCAAGTAAATGCATAGAGAAATAAGATTTATTTTCAGGAATTGACTCATGAGGTACAAGAGGTGGACAAGTCTGAAATCTGAAGGCAGATGGATAATAAAGGGGGGAATGGTGTGATCCTGAGCCTGGACTCTGCAGGACAGCCTGCAGAAGCCTGAGTGGGCTCCTCTGCCACACTTGAGGAGATGCCAATCTTGTTAGGGGAACTTCAGTCTTTGCTGTTGAAGCCTTCAACTGGTCGAATGAGGCCCACCCACATGAAGGAGGGTAATCTGCTTTACTCAAAGTCTCATAATTCCATAACAACATCTAGCCTGGTGTTTGACCAAACAATTGGGCACCAAGCTAGGCATCACCTAGCCAGGATGGCACTAAGATCACCATCCTATGTGGCAAATCCTGTCCGTTCTCTGGCCATCCCACAATCTGCCCTTCTCCATCCTGTAACTCTGCTGGCACTGTGGGGACACCCAGTTCTGTGTTTATCAATCTGATTCCCCCTCTCGCAATGTAAAAGCACCTTTATCCCCTCCCTGGACTCTTCAAGTTCTTTCTTTACCTGCAAGACCCAACTATAGCTCCACTCCTGATGACTATTTCCTGCCCTTTTTTGAGTCACATGCGTCTCCCACAAGGACCCCTGAATCCCAGCTGTCCACAGCCAGATCCAGCCTTTGATCACCCACCTCCTGAACTCTGCCTTTTCCTGGCCTCATTTCTAAATGAGCAGAACAGCCCACGTGCTTCCACCTCCCACCTAGGGGAGGGCTTGGAAGATTGAAATGGAGGCAGACTCCCATATGGTGGGGTCTCGTTTTCAAGACAAGAATGATGATGGGGGGCCTCCCTGGTGGCACAAGGGGTTAAGCACCGCACTATGTAGCAATCCACACCCTCTGCAGCACAAGTTCGATCCTCGGCCGGCCAGAGAGAAACCCACATGCACAGACCTCTCCTGTCTCGCCCGCTGCTCCCCTCAGCAGTGGATCTCAGTCAATCTGCCTCTTCTGTTCCCCACTCTGTCTCTGGTGAATCCTCTCACCCCCTGCATCTCTGGCCTGTGCCCCAGCTCTTGTATGCATAAATAAATAAATCTTTACAAAAAAAAAAAAAAAGAATGATGATGGAGAGTTTGTATTAAAAAATAAAATCAAAACAAAAACAGGGAAAATGGAAAAACCTGTTGGAATTGAGCTTTAAACAAACCCGGAAGGGAGACAGGTTCAAGAAGGTGACCTCACTGAAGAGAAGTACATTGACTATCTCCCACCCGAGCTAATCTGTGAAAATGAGATGTTCTGGCCTCGCCACAGGAGCTGCTTCTGAAGTGAGATGGGGCTTCCAGCAGGCCTCGGGACCACATTAAGGGAGAACTGAGTGATTCACTCTACAGAGACCTCTCCAAACAGATGAGTTCAAAGTTCTGCTTTTAATCGATTCAGAGTATGATATCACGGGATAGCATTTCCTCCGCAGAGGAGGGCGGCATTGATTAGCAGATAGGAAGCACAGGAAGCCTTGAGGGACGAGGAACCCCCTTCCAGGGCACAGGGGCCGACGTCAGCTTTGAGAGGGGTGCTGACAGCTACTCTGCCGAGATAAAACACAATCCCACTTCAAGTCCCAACCCTGGAAGTCAGGAGGGCCAGGCTCCCTGCTGGGAGTCAGGCACCTTGCAGGAAGGAGGGACAAAGAGGGAGATATGAAAAGCCTGGGGTATTTCTGAAAGGCAGAGTATGGCAAATTCAATGTCTGCTTCATCTCCTTTAATTCATTAATACTGATTTATTAATACTGCTGAGCATGAGACAAGTGTGAACACTCAGTTTTAAGTGCTATGGACATAAAGGGTAGCCTTGAGTCCTGCCTGTAGGGGGCGCACATTCCAGCAGAGAAAAGACATTAAGCAAGTCAGTATAATGATTTCTTACCCAGAGAAATCAGATTGACCACATATAGTTTCTAAGAACCAAGTGATATCATGGAAGTGGAAGGCTTTTCTTTGTTGGGGTTGGCAAGGTGGTGTGTGCGGAGGGATGCACAATAACTGCTTGTCTATAAACAGAAGGCACCCAGGACAGCTTTGTTCTCTAGCCCTCCTGACTCCAGTCGACTTCCCCAGGCTGGGAAAAGCTGGCAGACTGGATTAGAACTCCCCCCGCTGTGATCCCTCCACCCCCATCACTGCCCATGGACTGTCTCATGCTGTACTGAAACTGTCTAGTCGCAAGTCCCACCTATAGAACAGGCAGGGGCTTGGGCACTCGTGCTTTTGCTTCCAGGGCTCACAGGGAACAGGGCACATAGTCGGCCACAGCCCTGTGTGCTGCCTGCGAATGCACGTTTAGAGAAACGTTGCTAATAATGATAGCTGGCATTGTTTGGGCAGCATTATGTGTCAGACACTGCTAAGCACTTGGCAAACATTGGTTCACTTAGACCCTACAATAATCTGAGTTTGGCATTATTTCCCCCATTGTGTAAGTAAGAGACCTGAAGTTCAGGTCAATGAAGCCATCTGCCCAAGGTCACACAGCTTGGGACCAGATTCAAACTCAGGACTTCCCTGGTCCCCAGAAGTGCTGGCCTGAAGCCCCTGGAGGAAAAGCCTGTTCTCTGCTCTAAATGTGCAAAGATGGGGGCTCGATTCACGCCAGATGTTAGGGGGGGGGGTGAAGGAGTTTTGGACACTCGGGACACATGCACAAGGAAGGCAGAAGGATTTGTATTGTCAGGATCTGAAGTTCCCAGAGATGGTGCCTCAGCCGATGGAGCCCTCTGTGAGGGGCTGCAGGCAGCTAGCAGACTCTAGGGGTTTTCTCCAGGAGGAAGAGAAAACCTAAAGCAGACCAGCGGAGGAAAGAAAGAGCCTCTGTTCAGTTCTTATCCTCTCTCAGGTTCATTCAGGATCCGCCCTAAAACTCAGGGTTGCTGCCTACAGGAAGCCCAAGCTGGTCTCTGACCCAGCTGGATCGGGGGCAGGACAGAGAGAGAGCTGGTCACAGTGAGGTCAAAGCACGAACTGGTAGAGGCGAGTAGCCTGGCACGAAAGTGGCAGGAGATTTACCTGCTGTCAGACACAAGCTTTAAGTGGGATGTGCTAAAACACCATAGATAGATCTGGCTGCGGAGTATGCTTCTCCTTAAAGAGCCACTCCAACCTACTGTACTCCCCTGTGGAAAATTAAGAGAGGAGTTGTCATCACCGAGAGAAAGAAAAGTAGCCTTCCCATTTCATCACAAAAACCCAGCAAGCCCACGGCAAATGGTCTTGATTCCTTCCTTCTACCTGATTGATACTGAAGTCATTGTTCACCCTGATGGTGTTCAATACATCACCAGGAGGAACGCCGTGCATCTCAGTATTTCACCCTCCTAAGCCTCCTAGAAAAATGGATGCTAATGAAGAGATCTTCCATGTTTTCCTAAGAAGGCTATCACCTCTGATAATACAGAGTGCTTCTGTGGATCAATAAAGGCAATAAATCAATGCAATTTATTAAATACAAAAAGCACTTTGCCAGGCAAGTGATCAGAAAGAGTTCAAAACAGCAGGTCACCTCACTCAGAGTGGGAAAAGGTGCCGGTGGCTACTTATTATGAACAAAGGCTCAACAAATACATCCAGAGAGATTTATAGCAAGGAACAGGGAAGCCCATAATCACCCATCTCAGTCCTGAGCAGAGCTCTCCCTGTGGGAATCCTCATCAGCACTCCTTAGACAGAATCCAGTTCACCATCCTCTCTACAGAAACACCCAGATTGGCTCCTGGGACAGAGCTCACAAATTCTCAGGTGAATGGGGAAAGTTCCACAGGGCAAAGAAAAGCACCTGGACAGAGAAGAAGGGGCAGCAAATAACTTTCCATCCAGGAGTCTGAGTGCCACCTCAGGAGAGCCCACATCCTACCCTGACCCTGACGTTTAGATGGAGCTGGTTTAACAATTTATTAGAGCAGGCAGGCCACTCGTGCTCACGTGCTCTGCAAGCAAGAGTTCCTAAAATAGTCACTGCATGGATGAGGATGACGTCATCCTTTCCCCAACAAAGGAAAGGCTGGGATTGCCATTTTCTCAGCCCAGCTTCAGCTCCATTCTTCTCTCTCTCCATTCTTATAGCTAAGCTAACTGAGGAGAGAAGGCAGGGTTTTCATGGGGCCATGGATCAGGCTTTAGAAACCCAGAGTCTGGAGGAGAATAAGATTCTCCCTAGGCAGAGAGGTTTTGTGACAAGTCTGACCTTCCATGTGATCCATCCTTTCCTCCATTCATCCATCCATCATTCCATCCACTCACCTTCCAATTCAACCATCTGTCCATCTACCCACCAACCCATCCATCCATCCACCAACTCATCCATCCATTCATCCATCCATACATCCATCCACCAATTTACCCATCCATCCCCTAAATAAATGCCAAGGATTCTACTATGTAGGAGGTTCTGTGGGCATACAGAGGGCTTCTCAAACATTCCAGACAGTAGACCAGTGGAAAAAGTAGAAATTATCTGAGCTCTGCAAGCAACTACACCTGGGTCCTCATCTGACTTCTGTGTCTCTCGGTAAATTATGAAACCTCTCAGTATCTCTGTGGCCAAACCTGGAAAACAGGAAAAACAATGCTTCCTACCAAAAAGATTCTTTGTAAGGACTAAATGAGATAGGGTGCATTTTTAAAAGGATGATAAAACATACTAGCCCTTGTATGTTTGATTGGAACAGGGACAAATTTTCATCTAAATTAATACCTATTTTATAAAAAATCGCTAAACGTCATACTCATAATTTCACATATATTACTACTTGCGATAAATCCAAAACTTAAGCTAAGTTAATACAGTTCATATGAGAAAGGTATTTGGAACACTGTTAATAAACAATTCCTATTCAAAATATTTAAAGAAATTCTACAAATCAAAATAAAGATTAAAAAATAGATGAAAGGGACCTCCCCGGTGGCGCAGCGGGTTGAGCGCCGCACTGTGAAGCTGTCTGCAGCCTTTGCAGTGAGGGTTCGATCCCTGGCCAGGGAGATTCCCACATAGCATGGCAGACCTCTCCTGCCGTGACCACTGCTCCCCTCAGCTGTGTCTTAGGTCCCTCTGCCTGTTCTTCTCCCCGCTCTGTCTCTGGTGAATCCTCTCACCCTCCCACGCCTCTGACCTATATCCCAGTTCTTGTATAAATAAATAAATCTTTTTAAAAAATAGATCAAAGTCTTGAGTAGGCATTCACAAAAGAAGATACTCAAATAACCAAAATGAAAAGATGCCTAATCTCACTAGTAATTAGGAATATGCAAATTAAGGCCACAATTAATATATTATATATTCATATTCATATAATAATATGAATAATATATTCCCAGGATGCCTGCATGAAAACAATGACATTACTAAGTGTTGGTAACCATAAAGAACAATGGGAACTTACAGAGTTGGGATCATAAAGTGGCACAAATATTGGAAAGCTTATTTTTGTCATGACCTACTACAGTTGAACACACCCCTATCTTATTCTCCAACAATTATACTGCTAAATATATAGTATACATAAATGTGCTTTAATAAGCATGTACAAAAATTCTCCTATGACCATTATTCATACAGCCCCAAAATGGAAGCAACACAAATGTCCATCAACAACGGGATAAATAAATAATGGTCTGTATTTGCATGATGGAATACTACACAGCAGTGAAAATGAATTACTCTTAGCTATATGCTCCCCTCATGCAAAGGACTAGCAAAATAACTGACACATAAATCACATCCATTTAGTGTTGGTTACTCTTATACAAATAACATTCATTCCTCTTGATTCCCTGTATTCTGCTCAGGGACCCCTGCCGTCTTTCATCATTTCTCTCCCAATTTGTTTTGTGATTGGGTCTGGAGACTCCTTCTTTGCCTTCAAATTTTGTGTCCCTATTTCAAGAATTCTAATGAAACATCGCCTACTTGGGGCCAAAGTGCTGCCGAAGATGCAATGACATAGCTGCTTGAAATATAAAACAAACAAACAAAACACACACACACACACACGCACACACACCAAAAAAAAAGAAATATAAAACAGACAGGCTGAGCTCTGTGATGTATTAACCACAGAGCACGAAGGGGGATTCTGCTTCACCTGGTGATGGCTGTCTCGGGGAGACCACCAAAGGTTTCCAGCTGAAGGATTGAGTTGTTGAAGTGCTTTCTCAGTTTCCTCCAGATCCTGCAGCAGCGTGAGCGCTGAGGGTGGCCAGATCACAAGTAAACCTGCTGTGAACAGCGAAGGAAGCCCGGGATGGGGCATGCAAATGCATTCAGAATGAAGCAGGGGAAAATGGCTCACAAACCTTAGGAAAAGGAAGAAGATGGTCCAGGGCTTGAGGATGTTGCCTGCAATAGACTTGAGTTGCCTCTGTTCCCAAGAAGCATTGCATTTGGACAGAGAATGGTCATCCACCAGCCCTCCGGAAAGCCTGGTAGATCTTTCATCTGAAGATTGTGATTATGTCTCTATCTGCACAATTTTTGGGGGTGCTAAATTTATATGTCATCATTGCAGCAGCCTGTTTAATTCTAACTAATGGGTGTATTCTTGTTAAGTGACATGCTGTTAGAAATCCTGGTTCCCCAACTGAGAATATCAGCGAAGATGCAAGAAGGAAGCAACTAAATTTAAGAAGACTAAACTCCTGCACTTGAGGCCCTGCTTGGTGGAGAGATTTCAGAAAGAAATACCCCCCCCCACACACAGGACACCTGTGTGGACAGCTCCAGCCTTTCAGCTGTGGGCACAGGACGTCCTATTTGTGAGCTGCCATTTCTGAAAGCTGGTTGACAGGGGCACAGCCCCCCTCTCCAGGCCTCCTACAGAGGATGTGATTTACCATGCACATTATTAATGAGCTTCATCCTAAAGTTATTCTGGCTGCATGTGGAGCTTAGAGGACTTGGGAACACAACTTGGCAGGCAAGAGAGGCTTTAAAATGCAGCACTTCCCCAGCCTGCTAAAGAAAAAAAAAAGTAATATCAAAGAAGAAATCAGAGTATGGGGGGTCAGTAGCAAAAATGGGTTGGGAAGAGTAAAATGGGGAAAAAACATTAAAAATAATTTTAAAGACATATCCATGCTCAGCTCCGTTTGTGTGCGGCTCTGCTCCTACTGCCTTGGGGCCTCTCTTGCATGGCTGTTTCTGCTCAACTCCTGCAGGTCTTTGGGGGTTACCCAAGGCATCTCCAAAAACTCTGCACTGACTTCTGTGAATCTTAGGGCTCTTTCCCTCCTGGACATTCCTTCTACCTTGTAGCCATTTGGCATTTCATTCACTTAATTATTCATCAAAGCAGGTATGGATTCCTTGCTGCGAAGTAATTGTGGCAGATGCAAGTCCTGGGTCTCAGAAAAGGCAGTTTTCCCTGTGGGTATCTTGTCTTTTTCAAGAGGCTGAGCTCTCAAGAGCAGCAAGCACAGTGGGTATGTGGCTACAGTGCCCAAGGCTGGCACATTTTGGGCCTCAGGGAGAAGCCCACTGGAGGACCAAATTGAACTCTGCGTGATGGAGAGGGGCCTTGCTGCCTCCTTCCCACTAACCCCTGGCAGGGTTGCCAATAGCATCAATGCCCATCTTCCCAGAGGGCAGCTGCGAACAGAAGGCCATTCTGTCAAGGGGAAGGCTCTTGGATGCTAACCCAGCTTCTGCTTGTATAAAAATAGAACCTGTAGCACGAAGTCCCTAACATCATCCTGCCCCTATTTTTTTAAAGATTTATGCATACAAGAATTGGGGTACAGGCCAGAGTTGTAGGGGGTGAGGATTCCCCAGAGACAAAGTGGGGAACAGAACAGGCAGATTGACAGAAATATGCTGCTAAAGGGAGCAGCAGGAGAGGCAGGAGAGGTCTGCTGCACCATGTGAGTAGCTCCCTGGCCAGGGATCGAACTCGTGCTACAGCGGCTGCAGCTAGCCTCATAGGCTGAGTCTTAACCCTTGTGCCACCTGGGAGGCCCCATCATCCTGCCCCTTAGACCTCCTATCTGGGGGACTCTGCATCCATAGAACAAAGACAGTGATGGTGAGGGGGGATGAGGAGAGAAGCTCTAGGTGGCTAACGACAGCTTTGAGCTGCATCAGAGAATAGACAGGCATCTGGGAACAGTTAAAGACTACAAAAGACACTGATGAATGGGAAACTTTGTGGGGAGATGGGAGGGAGGCAAAGGGGAGACCTGGGCTCTGCCCTGACCTCTGAAAGGAAAGACACAAAAGGCAGAGCCATGGAAGGTTAATCCATCCTTGACTTCTGCAGAAAGGAGAGTGTCTCATCATGAATCCAAGGAAGAGATCTGAAGCCCTATTCACAGTTGTTCCCAAAGGAGCAGGTGACATATAGTCCTGTCCCTGCGCAGTGCCTTCCACATAGAGCAGCCCATGCAGCTAAGGTCCACTCCATGGCAAAGTGTCGTATGCACTATACACTTGGACCCTCACTGTGCTGCTTTAAGTGCAGGAAAAACTGGCTTCAATATATTAAGGGTGAGTCCCGGAGGCACATGAAATATTAGGGAGGTCACCAGGTGGGACCTGCCCAGTTAGAGACACACAAAAAAGAGAAAATCCAGTCACATCTAAAGGTTCTCACAACCGGTAGGTGTGGTGTGGGAACATAATTCTGAGATGGTATCAACCTCTACCCCAATATCATAGATAATATTGGAAACCAACATCACCTCTATAAAAAATAGTGCAATTAAAAAATAAGATTCTCACAACCACGATTGTAATACTGCATTTACTAAAAGATTTCACATTAGTACGTGTGAAATTAGTTTTCCCCAATCAAAATATTTTCCAGAAGGTTCTGTGGCACAGCAATTACTCCTCAAGCTTCAATGAGAGGCAGGGTGAGTCAGCTGTCAGCTGTCCTGGGGTTTAAAGAAACTGATCCAGGCACAGCAGGTGCTCCAACAGCAGAGGCCAGAAGGCCCATTGCTCTGAGTCCATCTGAGCTCCTGGGGCCTCTTCTCTCAGGAGAATGAGCCAGGAGTTCTCCTGGATTCGAGTGAAGACAATGGCATCAGTCACTCCTTCACAAAGGAATGAAGTGGGATGTCCAGATACAGACTAAACTTCTCACCATCTCAACAGCCAGGCCAAGTTGGGAGATTCAGGATGATGAAAACTCTACTCTCCTGCAAGCTCCCGGCTATGCCCAGATTTCCACAGTCCCTGTTCCTGCACCAGGGAGGAGGGGGCAGCCAATCATGGGTTCCTATCACCAGGGTTTTCTGGCCAACGTGGCACCAACAGGGAGGCCTTGGACCTCAACTCTCATTCCTTCCTCAGTCACTGGGGGGATGTGGGAGGGGAACTTCCTTTCTTTGGAGGAAGCCCTGCTCCAAATCCCAGGAGTTAGTTACTTTCTCCAAGAGAATACTTTGGCAACCACATCACTGCCTCAGTTAAGTGCATCAGAATGAGAGCTGATGACCCACAGTGCATCTGTTTTGAGTCAGGATCTCCTAGCTACATTTGACAAATATCAACAACATGATAAACTTTTCTCTGCACAGACTCAAGCCTAGAGTCTTGCATCCAGCAAAAAGCACCGACCTCCCTTTTCTTGTATGAGAATCTTGATATGTGCCCAGCACCATGCTGTGTGCTAGAGGGGTTCACCCTTCTGTTCCACTCAGTCCCTGAATGGGGAGACAGCACAACAGTTTCTCTCACAGCACCTGCCCTCTGTCAACTTGTCCTCTTCTTTTCTGGAAAGGTTGCAGTCAGGGTTAAATAACAAGTGATTACAAAGTGCCTTTCTCATTGAAATGAGAATTAACATTAATGCAATTATATGTTGATGGCTTAGGTGTTCTGCTGAAATGGATCAACATTTAAACTCTATCACTTAACAAAAAGAAAACCTCCTCCAATGATTTCAACAGCCTGTCAAGAGGCAGAAATGTGCTGAGGGCTCTATTGGGTGTCATTTTTGCAAGACTGTTCTAAGAATTAGAGTATATGTGTGTGTGTGGGTGTGGAGGGGTGAAAAACACAGCTCTCCCAGTTGAAAATGTTTAGTCTCATAAAAGGTAAAGTTGATTTATTTTTATGAAATACTACAAATATGCTCTTAAAGTCACTGAATTCCTCTGTTACTACACACAAAATTATTGCTTTATGGAGCTTTTAGGACCTTCAAAATATAGCGTTGTAGCTAAAACAGGGCCATTCTCCCAAGCAACAGGATTGTAAATGGGATGTTTGAGACAGAAAGAATTCTTTCAGAACAACTGGAAGCAGTGGTCCATTTCTTGAAACCCAGATGGGGTGATTTGAGGGCAGAATAGCACAAGACTCTCCATTCAGACACACCTGTCTCCCCACGCAAGCCTCTCTGAATCAATGTCAGTTCATTGTCAAAACAAAGGGGCCCCTCAAGTCATAGGACTCTGGAGCGGGAGAGACCTCAGTGGTCATCAGGTCAGCCCACCCCTGCTCCTGCTAGGAAGATGCGGTCTAGAGCTGCATCCAGAAGCAGGCTACCTGTCCTTGATGGTATCTGAGGCCAACTCAAGGTCTCTGGCTGCTCACTTGGTACCTTATTCATAAGCCGTGTTGTGGAATGAATTGTATTCCCCTCCAAAGAAAAAAACTGTGTTGGAGTCCTAAACCCCGGTAACTTAGAATGTGACCTTCTTTAGTGATAATACAGATGCCATCAACTTAAAGTGAGGTCATTAGGGTAAGCCTGACCTGACCGCTGTATATACATAAAGGAGAAACTTGGGCTCAGAGGTAGCTACACATTGGGGGAGATTATGTGACGATCGGGGAGCAGACGACCATCGACAAGCCAAGGACAAAGACCTTGAACACGTTTTCCCACGCAGCCCTGAGGAGGGATCAACTCTGCCAAGACAATAGCTTCTGTTGTGTAAACCTCCCCGCTGTAGCTCTTTGTTATGGCAACCTTGGCATAGGAAAGCCCAATATCTGCTGCAGGGAGTGGCACGTACGTCTGTGAAAATGTGCTACTTTATTTCACTCTTCAAATGCTGTGAACATACCTTGACCTCTTTTAAAAAATGAGAGACACAATTTCTTCAGAAGTATCTTTTACAAATATTCATTTTTAAAAGACACGACCTTGGTCAAAGTTTTCGCCAACGACCCCATCAAGCAGATACGACTATCCACGCCACTTAGAGATGAGCACATTTAGACAGAGAGAGGTTGCCAAAACTGCCAAGGAGACACCATTTGTGAGTGGCGGAGCTGAATGCACACCTAACTTGGACTCCAGAGCACATGCTCCTGAGAAGCACGCTAAATAAGAGGTGGCGAGCTCCCCGTCACTAGCCATATTCAACAGAAGTTGGGAGGCAGCGTGAGAGATGTTGTCCAAAATCCCCTTCCTTTGAAGGAGAGGGGCCGTGAAGTAGCCTCTCTGGTGCCACCAATCTTGATGTGCCCGGAATGTACCATCCTTAATTACTGCTGGCCTGGGTAGTCCAGGGAACACTCGAAGAGGAAATAAGATAAGAAGTGAGTCAGGGTTGGCATAGACAGGAAGGACAGCAGCGGAGATGTCAGTAGACAGGAGGAAATTAGGAGGACAAGCAAAGGAGGTGTTCATAAGATTTGGGGTTCTGGGGCCTTCCCAGTTAAAATATGTCCTAGCCCCAGCCCCAGGCCCATCCACCTTTCTGCTGAGAACAGGATCATGTGCATCTCTGAGTTGGGCTCCATCCGCTGTGCAGCCTGATTAGATGGCAGTGAACCCTTTCAGCTTCTCAGTATCATGAGGCATTAGGATAAATGTTGAGACAATGCTCTGAGCTCTTAAATTAGCATTATTTTCCCAGGCCCCAGTTCAGCGCACACACACATAATGCTTCCACCAGGCTACGAGTTAAATTCTGCCAGCTACTGAATGCCCACGGATCTTATATTATCCTTAATGTGAGCTCCCAGCGCACACAGTGGAGAGAGAAGCGAGCTCCCAGAGCAGACCCAAATGTATGCGGAGTCAGAGTCGTCTCTTGAAGGACGGTTTTCTGTCTCTCCCACAGCGCAGACGGCAGACGCGTGTTTGTGATGCAGCAACTGCAGAACATAAAACTTGCTCATTTTCAAGCTAAGTTTTTATTTTCTGTGCTTTCAACAGGTTGCCATGCAGAAACCTACTCAGTACGTGATATTTTCTCAGCTTGCTTCAGAATAGGAAAGACACCCCAAATGGTTTTTCTTAGTCACTAAGAGAAAAAGAGTCAGGTCTGGGTCTTAGCCTGGGAGGCAGGTGCTCTGGGGAGGAGGAAGGATCACCTGTGAGCTGTGTGATGCCAAGTGGTAGAGTTGGGAGCCAGAGAAGCAGTGCAGATGCTCCCCAAGGCCTGGGGTGTTGTCTCAGGATGGGAGATTTAACTGTACATCCTATAAAGAGCAGATCCCATGTATCCACTTATTTCTCCCACTTTATAGTGGGCCTCCCTGGTGGTGCAAAGGGTTGAGTCTCAGCACTGTCAAGCCATCAGCAGCCACTGCAGCACGAGTTCGATCCCCAGCCAGGGAGCTAACCCACAGGGCACAGCAGACCTCTCCTGTCTCGCCTGCTGCTCCCCTCAGCAGTGTATTTCAGTCAGTCTGCCTGTTCTGTTCCCCACTCTGTCTCTGATGAATCCTCTCATCCCTGCATCTCTGGCCTACACCCCTGCTCTTATATGCATAAATAAATAAATCTTTAAAAGTCGTAAATGTGTTACCCTCCACCTGTTTCTAAGACACAGCTTTCATTTCTGCCAAAGGAAGTGGGAATCTCGACAAAATAGGGAAGTGGCACAGGGAGCGTCTCTGCATCTTTGTAGATACTCCAGCTGTTTCCCCCCATAGAGACAACAGCCCTGTCCATGTCCCCCACATACAGAACTCCTGAGCCCAGGACAGCGGCTCCCTTCTCTTTGACAGGCAGGAAGCTCAGAGTTCCCCTTTTGTACTCACTTACTTGTAAGTTCTATTTTCATCCTAGGTTTCTATTGTATTTCTCACCCTATCCCCAAACATTTCATCACTAATTGCCTTGTAATGAGTTCAGTGTGACCACATTGACTTATTATAAGTTGACTCAAACTCTTCTTTGGAAATAGCCTTTATAAATAATAAACAGAAAGTGCTAGAGATAAAATGGGCAGAGGGACTCAGACTGGGCGAAGGACCCTTCCAGGGACTAGATATAGTATCTGGGAGCAGGAAGAGAATATGGAGCTCAATGCTTCATTTTCAGATAAGAACACTGATGTCAAGAAAAGGAACAAGACTGGCCCAAGATCACCCAGCTAGTCAGCAGACAACAGGCTGAAACAGAAGTCATCAGTCATCTCGCTACAAGAGGGCTCTTCCCGGGCCTCCCTGGTGGCGCAGTGGTTGAGCGCTGGATTGTGAAGCTGCCCACAGCCTCTGCAGTGCCAGTTCAATCCCCGGCTGCTGGGCGAGGGTCCCACATGGCGCACAGACCTCTCGTGCCGCCCGCTGCTCCCCTCAGCAGTGTGTTTCGTCAGTCTGCCTGTGCTGTTCCCCGCTCTAGCTCTGGTGAATTCTCTCACCCTCCCACGCTTCTGACTGTACCCGTGCTTGTATGAATGAATAAAATAAATCTTTAAAAAAAAAATAGGGCTTTTCCCTCCCAGCGGCTGGGCAGGGTATGTCCTGACCCTGACGTGGTGCTCGCCACTCTGCAGTGTCAGCACCTGCATCCAGCAAGACTACAAAAAGGCAAAAAGGGAGTTTCCTTTTCTCTCTTTGATACTATTTGTTTTTCCTAAAATTTCGCTTAGATCTCAGTGGAGTTTACTTCGCTTTTGAGCGTTAACTTTTACGGAAGGGAAATAGTATTGATATCACCAGGCACTGCTGGATACGCCTGCCACCAACAAGCAGTGGCCTCAGCTTCTTCCAGAAAACCATGCAGGATGTACTTAAGCATCCAGGGGACACCCTAGTCCCCTGCAGCCATGTGCAAAATACACTGTGTGTCCCCAAAGTCCCAAAAATCTTGTGTCGAGTTTCTTTCCTCCCACTCTGCAAATAACACTTTGGGAAAAAGCACAGATTTCTCTTGAGAATTTGTTGTTCTGCTTGTTCTCAGCTTGAAGTGACAATTCCTTGAGTGAAGAGCCTGCGGCTGTCGTGAAAATAGGGAGACAGAGCGAGCACGCACCTGGTGACAGGGAACATGGGCCAGAGAACATTCAACCAGCCATGACTTGTCCCTGATGCTTTCAAGGCTCCCCACCTTCTCAAGATCAAGTTCACAGAGCTTACCTGGTCCACAAGGCTTCCCTGGCATGCCCTGCCCACCTCTCTGGAGGCGACTCAGCAAGTACTCCTCATCACTCCCTACCCTGCATCTCACCTTCTAGAAACACTCAGTTGTTGGCAGCTTCAAAAGTACACAGAGTGTGTTCTGGCCCCCGAGCCTCTGCCTATGTAGACTTTCAACCTGTCCTCCATCCTCCTGACCCTTTGTCCCACACTGGGCATCAGGACCACTTTCTCTTACCCACATGGCTTGTTTTATTTCTTTTGCAATATAATATTCCAGCTGTTAGAAAAATCTATTTCTTTCTGGAACTTTTCAGCTTCCATTCAAAGTTGAGGGGTCCCAGACAGTGTCCAAAGTAGTGACCCTTCTCTGCAGTCATGAACTCTGGGGCCACTGCCTGGCACTCGGGTTTGCATTGCCATGTCCTCCATGTTAGTTTTTCAGAGAGGGACAATACTCAAGTCCTGCTCTAACTACAGGAGCTTCAGTCTATGTCCTTTTCCACCTCCGCAACTACAATGGCCAAGTATCTTGGGACTTAACCCATCATCATCTCTCCTCCACCCTAGGAAATTTGGAGTCACTTAAAACCCAAGGGTTCAGCTGGTCATGGCAAAACTAGGGTGTGGATGTAAGGCAGAACCCAGGACATCTGAAGGTTTCTGTAAGTGTTGAGATGAATAAACATAAGTGCACAGGGTGTGACCCAGACGTTTCCAAGGACTGAGCAAAAATCCAAGAATTACATGTTGTTTATAGATCTTCCCATGAATCATCTGAAAAGTATGTATTTAAAAATTCTCGGGCATAACTCTTCACACAATTACAGAATCACAGGCAGCTAGGGTTCATGCACAATCTTCCATCCACCCACCATTTTTAGATGAAGCGACCAAGACCAGGAGGGGCGAATTAAGACACTCAAGTTTCTGAGCTGAAGTCAGAACCTCTGCCCCCAGCCACACACACACCCCCCTCCCATCCAGGGACCTGGCCTCCTTCCATACGTCTCTACATTACACAGAGGGAAGGAATCTCCACTCCTGCCACGAGGCCTAGAACAGCTGCACTTCTCCCAACTGGGGCTGCAGCAGTGAACACATTAGAAGGGCTGCCTGACAGCAGCAGCAAGAGCTTCTCCTTCCTCCCAGCATGACTAAGAGACTACGCATGGGCTTCAGGCTGTCTGCAGGGTCTCATCCCCACTCTGTCTTCACCCCGCAGCCCATCTCCTGCAGCAAGACACATGGCAGACTCTAGGGGCCACCCTCATCCTTCCATGCCCAGTGGAACAGGATAACAAGGGCATCAGGGACTGCAACTGAGAAGCTTTCACAGTTGAGTGCAAACTTTCTTCATGTACAACTGTCTGCCAGTCTTCGTTTGCTGAACCTCCCTATACCTCCCAGAGACTGAGAGCTCTTTTTAAAAGGCTTCCTTTTTTTTTTGGAACCGTTTTAGATTCATAGTAAAACTGAAAGGAAAGTGCAGAGATTTCTCATATACTTCTTGTCCACACATAGGTACATAGGTAGAAAGGCCTCCCCCATTATCATCACCCCCAGCAGAGTGATACATATTTTATGAAGGATGAACCTGCACCCACGCATCATGGTCATTCAGAGCCCATAGTTATCATAGGGTTCACTGTCAATGTTGTACATTCTGTGGGTTTGGACAAGTGTGAAATGCACGACTCTATCACCATAGTGTCATACAGAGCATTCACAACCCTAAAAAAAATCCTCTGTGTTCCACCTATTTACTCCTCCTGCTCCCCCAACTTTTGGCAACCACGGAAATTTTTGGCTCTCCTCATAGTTTTGCATTGTTTAGCATGTCATAATTCATAGAGTTGGACTCACACATTACATAACCCTTCTAGACTGGAGTCTTTCACTTAACAATAGGCATATGTATTTCCTTCAAGGCTTTTCCTGGCTTGATGGTATGTTTAGTTCTAGTGCCGGATGATATCCCTTTGTCTGGATGGACCACAGTGTCAATATCCACTCACCTTATGAGGGCATCTTGGCTGCTTCCAAGTTTTGGAAATTATGAATAAAGCTGCTGTAAACATCTGTGTGCAGACTTTTATATGGACATAAGTTTTCAACCACGAGGGTAAGTTCTAGGGAGTACAATTGCTGACTCATATGTTAACAGTAGTTTTGTAAGAAACTGCCAATCTATCTTTCAAACTAAAATACCAGTTTGCATTCCTACCTACCATGAACGAGAGTTCCTGTTGCTCCACATCCTCACCAATATTCGATGTTGTCAGTTTTCTGAATTTTGGCCATTCTTCTGGGTGTGTCAGGATATCTTGCTTTAATTTGCATTTCCCTCGTACTATGACATGTTTATCTGGCATCTGTAGATCTTCTTTGCTGAGGGGTCTTCTGAAGTGTTTGGCTCTTTTTATGGAGTTGTCTGGTTGTTTTCTTATTGTGGATTTTTAAATTTCTTTGTATATTTTGGATAACAGTCATTTATCAGAAATACGTTTTGCAACCCAGAATTTTAGATTCTGCAATTTATAGACAACAGAAACATGTAAAATCTGTATGAGATCTTCAGACTTCAAATTCGTCAGCCCAGGGAGATGGATGTGAACTAAGTGGAAGCCTAGCGGGGAGTTTGACGAGAGATTTGTTCTTATTGAGAAAAGGCAGTTGCTCTTAGGGGGATCATCACACAGACCTTAGGTGTTGATGCACACAGTCCCTGATACCTACAGACACCACCCCATTCAAAGGCTTTAAAATCCAACAACATTTGGCCAGAAGTAGCCTTAGGAACAGGTGTCACTGGGGCAGCAGTAACATCTGGTGTCTGAGTACCTGTACTTCATAAGAAATATCTCATTATAACCTCAAAATAATCTCATGAAGTAATACAATTGTGGTGGGAAGAATAATGCCCTCCCTTTAAAATGTGAACCTGGGATATATCATCTTACACAACAAAAGGGACTTTGCAAATATTATGTTAAAGATCGTGAAGTAGGGAGATGACCTAGATTACCAGGTGAGCACAGCGTAATCACAAAGGTCTTTAGAAGAGGGTCCAAGCCAGAGGAGATATGAGATAGAAACAGTGGTCAGAGAGAGCTGACTTCTGGCTTAGTTGGGAAGAACTGTGGGTCCAGGAAGACAGGCACACTCTAGAAGCTGGAAGAGGGACAGGTTCTCCCCTGGGGCCTCCAGAAGAAGTGCAGCCCTTTCACACAATCTTAGTCCTGTGAGATCACTCTGGACTTCTGATCTGCAGACCTGGAAGATCATAGATTTGGGCTGTTTTAAGACACCAACCATGTAGTGATTTGTTACAGCAGCAATATGAAACTAATGCAACTCTCACTGTCTCCATTTTATAAACAAAGACACTAAGATGCAGAAAGGCAAAATAACTTGCCCTAAACTGTAAGCCAGGTAAGTGGCAGACCCAGGACTTGAACCCAGGTAGTTTGATTCCAGAATCAGCTTTCTTAGCTACAAAACTCTACTGTTAACACCACTAATGAATCCATAAATACATAAATGAGCAAATAATAAAGATTTGTCCTCAAGGTGTTGGAGCTCAGAATTAACATAAAAGATGACATAGGAATGATGAAAGAGAACCCAGAAAGTATACAACACAGATAAAAAATTGCAATTTCCTTTCTAGAGAAGTTACTATATAATAAAACAATCAAGGTTTTGATGATGTGAATGCAAAATGTTCCAGTTACTATGAAAAAATATTCAAGGGTATCTCAAAAGGCTAAAGACAGTATTACCATATGACCCAGTAATTCTACTCTTAATTACAAGTACACACACACAGATTGGGGGGAAATAAGGAATTGAAACAAACACTGGTAAAGCAGTGTTCACCGGAGCACTACCAACAATAATCAAAAGGTGGAAATAGACCAAGCATCCATCAACAGATAAATGGATTATCAATTTTATATATACATCTGATGGAATACTAGTCAGCCATAAAAAGGATTAAATGCTACCACATGGATGAACCACAAAGCATTAACTGTGAGAAGCACCACATAACAAGCCCTAGGTTGTGGGATCCTATTGAGGGGAAATAGCCCGACCATGTAAATCTATAGTGATAGAGAGCAGGTTGGCAGGTGTTGGGCTGGAGTGGTGAGGAGAGGCAGAGAATAGGAATCGCTTAATGGTCATACAGCTTCATTTTGGGGTGATGAAAAGCTCTGGAACTAAGTAGAAGTGGGAGTTGAACAACGCTGTGAATGTACTAAATGCCACTAAATGTTCCTTACAATGGCTGATTTCACATTCTGTGAATTTTATCTCAAATTGAAAAAAAGGAAAATGGCAAAAAATAAGTTCCAAGGAAGTCTTTCTAGAAGCTGTGAGACTGAGTCTGGGCCTTGAATGATGATGACAATTAGACTAGGAAGAGGTGAATAGTGAGCAAAACAGGAGCGCAATTCCCCTTTAATTTCACACAATTGACATTCTTGCATCCTGTCAATTCCTGCGCTCTCTGCCCCAGACTCACCTCACTTAACCCCCTCCAGAGCCTCCTCGCAGCAGATTCCACAGGGACTGCCAAGGCACACTGCATGTTCACAGATGGTTTTATATGCACTGGGTGAGGAAGAGTGCCTTCTGAAGAGCAATGTGCTAATATCGGACAAACTGGGACAAGTTCCAAATGACTCAGAGAGCCACACAGCACCCAAGTCAGTCTAGGGTTGGTCAGGAGACATGGGTGCCTATGCATCGTGAGGCCCCACCCCCAGTCCCTGGAGGCTGTGTCCTGTAGCCCACTCATGTGACCTGCTGGACCCTTCCCATTCCTGCCCCACAACCCCAAGGCCCCTGTCACCACTCCAGCAAAGCTGCAGGGGTCTAGGAAGGGCTATCTGCTTCGAGGATATAACAAAATCCAGCTTTTTTCAGTTATTAATTGCAGGCTGTGGGATAAAGGAGATGCCAATGGCCCCTCTCAAAGAGAGGGGTACTGTGGGGCCGGGTACTGGGCTGGGCTCAGCCCACCTCAGTCAGTAGAGGCAGTAAAGATCCTGGGTCAGTCCCTACGACATTCTCACCACCAATTCAAAGCCTATATTGTGCAAAAATGAAGAATGATGTAAAAAATTTATAAATAAATTTTAAAAATAATAATAAAGTAAAAAAAAAAAAAAAAGACCCAGGGTCTACTTACCCTCAGGGGAGGGATGTGAGGAGGGCGTGGAAACTCTAGGAACAACCATGTCCACCGCAGTTCCCGACTCCCAGCTCCAAGTCACTTCTGTGAGAGCCGCCAACTGTCAGCAGTCACACCAGGGCGCCTGCCCCCTCCCGCAAGCCTGGCCCATCAGTCACAGCGGGATGGAGCTTGGGTGGGGAGGAGTAATAAGCTACATTCTGTTCTATTTACAAATTGCATTCAACCCTGCGGAGAAACGTGTTTCCATGTGCCAAGTGTTATTGCCACTCGAGGAAGGATGTATGTGACTGATGGCTTTGCCTGAACCTCGCAAGGCGGGGCCAAGCCAGCACCCCTGCCCCAATTCCTCACGCCATATACAGAAGCTGGGATCCCAGGAATGGAGTCCATCTCCTCCCCAGCCCAGAGCGCTGTCCCTGGCCTCCTTCAACCCCCTGTGTCACATGCACAACCTATCACCTGTGCACAGGTGGTGTTTTCCATCGAGCCCCATCCTGTGGTTCACGCAAGGGGTAGAGATGGTCTCCATCCAGAACTCTCATCAAACATGCCATGGCACCTGCACGCATGTACGTGGCCTGACCAGACGCTGTGCATTTATATTTTTGCTTCTGTGTCACCAATCCTGCAGGCTTTTCTGGCCTCACAATCGATGCAGACATATATTAAAATTGTTAACATTTATTGTGTCCCTGGCACAGGGCTGTGCTTCATACACGCTTTCTCTAAACCTTGTAACTATCCTGCAAGGCAGGAATTCTCTCCTCGGGAGACAGTTAAGGGCAAAGCCATGGCCACACCCTCAGCAACTTCTCTCTCCAAGCCAGGTCAACCAGGCCCCACACTCAACTCCCCCCCCCCCCCGCTCCACTAAAATCACCTTTACTGATGTCATCTGCATCCTCCATGTTGCCCGATCCTCCTTGGAGCTCAGCTTACCGCACCTGAGCACCCGCACATCACACTGGTTTCCTATTTGGCTCCACACTCCTCAGGCTACTCTGTCCCCAGCTCCCCAGGAGTTCAGGGGAGAAGCTCTGGGGCCAGACTGCTGGGCTTACACCCTGAGCAACTCCTCCACCTCTCTGTGATCTTGAGCAAAATATCTAAGTCTCACATACCTCAGTTTACTTCAGAGGGTAGCTGTGAAAATAAAGTAACCACGCTCACCCCCCGCCCTTTGCAGCTATGCTTAGCACTGAGACAGACACCAATAAAGCCACGCTGAGTATTTACCGCGATTACTGTGACAGTCCATGATTACACCATCTCTGATTGTGCATTTCCACAGCGCCGCGGGGCTCTGCGCACCTCACTCTCACCCAAGGCAGTCTCATTCATCTCCATGATCTCCAGTGTCATCTGTATGTTGCCTTCCCCAAATTCACATCCCCAACCCAGATCCCATTTAAGCTCCAGACTCATTTATCCAATCGCCTACTTGACACATCCATTTGGTCGTTTTGCAGGCATCTCAATTGACATGTCGAAAGCGGAGCCCTCCCCTTCCACTTGCCTCCGCGTCTTCTTTATCACAGACAAGGGCACCCTCCTCCGTGGGTGACTTCAGTCAGACACCGTGGGCTCGTCCTTGACACTTCTCTTTCTCTCACCTCCCACACCGACTTCATTACCGTGAGCGTCTGATTTCACCTCCAAAATAAATTCTAGCTCCATTTGCGTTTTTCTGCTTTCTATGGCCATCACCCCAGTCCAGGTGCTTTATCTCATGCCACCCCATACTCCTTTCCTCGCAGACAACAAGGCAGATGCAACTGATGGTGGGGAGGGCACCTTAATGTTTTCAATGTAAGTCCAATCATGAAGTCAATCTCTGCTTAAAATTCTCCAGTTGCTTCCCCCGTCCATAAGAGAAAAATCAAACTCCTCAACATGGTCCTCAAGGCACTTCAACATCTGGCCTCGCCCGCCTCATCTCAGCCTCTCTTCCAGGTGACTCTACTTCTGCTCCCCAGACCAACTTCCCTCCCTCCTGTGCTGGGTATCACCAGCTGCTCCTTCCCCGCCTGCAACTCTAACCCTTCTTGTGCTCTGGGCTGCTTTGCCCAGAACAGTGAAGCTGACGGAGCCCTGCACAGGATGTTTTTCGGTGTATTAAATAAAATGCACAGGATTACAAAGCCAGCCAATGACATCAAAATATTATTTAAAAAATACATGGGTGGGGCCTCCCTGGTGGCACAAGGGGTTAAGTCTCAGCACTATGAAGCTGTCTCCAGCCACTGCAGCACAAGTTTGATCCCCGGCCAGGGAGGTGACCAACAAGGCAAAACAGACCTCTCCTGTCTCACTCACTGCTCCCCTCAGCAGTGTATTTCAGTCGATCTACCTGTTCTGGCCCCTACTCTGTCTCTGGTGAATCCTCTCACACCCTCCCATACCTCTGGCCTACACCCCAGCTCGTATATGCATAAATAAATAAATCTTTTAAAAAAAAATACACATGTGACATGCCACCATGGTAGGGAAGCTTGATAGTGTGCGTGGGGGAAACTGTGTGCATGGGGACAGGAGGTTTATGGGAAATAGTTGTAGCTTTTGACTCAGTTTTGCTTCCCTAAAACTCCTCTAAATAGCAGTCTGGTAAGAAAACATGTGTGAGACAGCAATAACATATTACTTCTCCGCCAAAGTTTGAACTAGCAAGACGGGTCAAATAAGCACCTTAATTTCAGCATGAGGTGAAAGCAGCTTCCATTTCTATGGCTGGCAATGTCACACCTGCCCCACTGTCACTACCAGTGAATAAGATTGACTTTCCCTCCAGGTAAACGCCTGGTGCTACCAATCATTCTCTCTCATTCTTCCACTAACTCCTACTCACCCTTCATCCCCAGACGCCCTTCCTCACACCCCAGAGCCAAGTAGGGAACCTCTTGTTCTGTCATGCAATCTCACTATCCCCTGGTTTTATATCTCAAAGTGTCTCTCCAATTATAATTAGGTATATGTTTGCTTGCACGGTAAGTAGTGATGTCACCGGATTGGAAACTACATGAGGGCTGGAAAAACATGGTCCTATTCAGTGACAGGGATGTAGAAGGATTTGAGTCAATGAGGGAATGAGTGACTTGTCCATCACTGCAGGCAGTGGAGCCTGGTGACCATAAACCATCTCACTCCACAGACTTTGTTCCTTCCCTGCATCTCTTTGAGCAAAACATGTTGCAGATGATTTCTGCTCCTCACACACTTTCTTACAGCATCTTTCTCTCTACTTATGGAAGAAATTTCTATGCAACTATATGAACCTAGCCGATGGAGAGGCTGCCTTTACCAAAAACATTTGTATTTTCAATGATAGCTTTTGTAAAAAGAAGGTTAAAAAATGGACTTCATATTTTCAAGTTATTTTTGTGAAAATTTAACAAGTTTCATATCTATTAAGGGCGTAAGAATTAGAAGAAATATGAAGACAATAATAATGACATTTACTGAGCACTCTAAGTGCTTTTCACATATTAGCTCATTTAATCTTTAACACATCCCAGTTTGGGAGAAGGAAGCAACGAGTTGAATGAGCCAAAGCAAAAAGGTTTGCCCTCTTCTTCCTTCACAGCATGTAAACCCATGTAAAATTTTCCCCATGCACCCAAAGAGCCTAAGATTTCATAACCAAGACACGAATACAGATCAGTCCTCAAAGGGGTGACGCTTGAACCCATTTGCCTCAGCTAATGCACTGCCCGGGATTAATAAACTGGTCTACCACCATGGGAATTTAAAGCAATGATAAAAGTTCAAAGTTCAAGATTCAAAATCATGCCAGGGGGTTGGGGGGACAGTGGCCATCCTATTAGGGAACCCAGAGTCACAGGCATGGCAGTGGAAAGGCAAGTAAGGGAAGGGTGTGTTCAGATCAGGACATGTCACACTAAAAATACTGTTTTGACCCTAAGGATTATTCTGCAAGCAATTGGCATCGATGAGCTTTCTGCAGTCACTCCTTCTACCTGAAAATATAAATTCCTATGTCAAGTGCCCCGACCATTCATTTTCCCTACCAGGAAGGGAAAAATGACTTCATCAACAGACAAGATGGCACCAAGGAAAAGTCTATGCAAACAAACCTGTCTGGCTAGCCATTACAGCATTCGTTTTCCTGCAGTTACTGCTCCCAAAAGCTCAAAGCCCCTTTCCTCTGTCCGGTCACTTCTTTTTAAATGTACTCCTTTTTCCAAATGAGGTAAAGTGTCCAAGCCTAGTTCTTTCTTTGGGGGGTTTCTATTCTTCCTATGAAGCCACCCCCTTTGCCATGTAAACCTTTTAACACGGGTAAATCTGTGTGCATTTTCTCCTGCTCATCTATCTGTTGTCTTCTTTTTTTTTCTTTCTTTCTTTCTTTTTTTTTTGAAGACCAAGGTGGGAATATGAAAGGATAGGGGACAATTGTCTTCCTTCACTGATGACAGTGGGGATACCAAGTACCAGTTCAGAAGAGTCAAACCTTAAAACAGTTTTAGTTGAGTTAGGTTATAAAAGGCTGAGTTAAAAGTAGAATCTGGGGCCTCCCCAGTGGTGCAGCGGTTGAGCGCTGGGTTGTGAAGCTGCCCACAGCCTCTGCAGCACCAGTTCGATCCCCGGCTGCTCCCCGGCCACCAGAGGAGGGCCCCGCATGGCGCGCAGACCTCTCCTGCGCCCGCTGCTCCCCTCAGCAGTGTACTTCGGTCCTTCTGCCTGCTCTGTTCCCCGCTCTGGCTCTGGTGAATTCTCTCATTCTCCCGCGCTTCTGACTGTACCCAGTGCTTGTATAAATAAATAATCTTTTAAAAAAAAAGTTTATTAAAAAAAAGTAGAATCTGAATGCAGTGGCAAGATTTCACTAAGGTCTGGGTGAAGACAAAGGTGGGAATGAGGCTCCAGATTAGAAGGAGAACCTGTTTGGAGTGAAGCTGGGTCTAGACTTCACTGGCGGCAGGCCTCTGCTGAAACCTGACGGGTGGGTTATATATTAGAAGTTGCTGATCTGGTTTGGAGTCAAGAATTTAAAGTTATTGTCAGAATCCATGTCGCTATCAGAAAACGGATTAGAGGATCAATTGAAAGCAGTATTAAGGTCCAAATTCAGATCTTAAAGAATGTTCTTGAGGTTTCTGACAAAGCTCAGGGGAGGATGTGTAGCTAGCCTGCATTTGGGGTAGTGTGAGGCGGTGACGTGTGTTAGCAAGGAGTACATGAGAGTCTGGGAGGCAGCTGCACAATGCAGAAGGCAGCTGGTGGACACACCTACTCAGGCAGCTTCGCCCCTGAGCCCCTAGGCTTGCTTGTGGCCGTGAACAAGACACATTCAGGGTTTACTCTGAGCCAGCCCTTCCGCCTGGCTGGTTCTCATCCTGCTCTTCAGCCAGCAACCCCAGATCCCTCAGAGAAAGCGAGGGGATGTCCCAAATCCAAGCTGAACTAGCCTGTCAGGCTTTAGTGAGTAGAGAAATAGCCTTAGTTAGTCAACTGAGAAGACAAGAGATGGCCCTGATACCTCAAAGGCAGAGTAGGAGACAGGTCCAGGCCTGATGGGTGGGATGTGCCTGTGCACTCACTCCTCTGCGCTCCATGTGTGACCCTCCCTCCCTCCCCCACAGCCCCTGCCCAGATAGCCCCACTGGTCCTCCTGCATCACCCCTTTCCCAGGAAGTTGGACTTGGAGCTGAACAACAGCTTCTAGGGCACTAGAGAACAAGGACGTGGTGAGTACTGAGTCCCATACCAAGAGAATAAAGAGAAATTTGAGCTAACAGAAAGTGCTTGGCACAGGGCTAATGTCACCTGGACACCCAGCCCCTCTGCTCCAACAGTGATGGGTGTATCGGGCCCTCGTTAGTGGTATCAAGCTGCAGAGTCTGGTTACAGTGATCTGACCGTGGGGATTGACTTCAGCCTTGAGTATAAGGACAGCAGGAGAACGGCCCCACGTGAGGAAAGCACACCCACCCACCAGCACCAAGACCCGGAGCACCATGTCTCTTTTAGGAGGTCTCATGCTCACAGAGGGTCTTCTCCACCTCCTTCCCACGACAGAATAATCTGATTTGTACAATGACCCACTTTTTTTTTTTCATAAAAATTTCCTGGAAACACTGGAAAAGGCAAATCATAAAAGAACGAAATTTTTCCATGGAAAACATGATGATTGGAGGTCACTCTTTCCCAAGGCCAGAATATAAGAGACAAGCACCAGTGATCTAACTAGAAAGATCAGTGATCGCTCCAGTGAGACAGGCTACTGGAGGATCACTGTCGAATCTGTAAAATGGTGGCGCAAGGGCAACCCCACCCCACAGGGGTCCTTGGGTAACAAGGGCAGGGAACCACCTCTGCGAAAGCCAGAGAGCTCCAGCCACCTCTGTGACCTTTGGCGACATCATATGGGAGATTCTCAAAACACAGTGACCTGGGGGAATGGCAGCGGGTGGACAATCTGTACCCCCCGACTCCCAGAGGGCTGGACCACCTCCAGAGGGGGGGTCCTTTGTCTAATTGACCTCACAGTCACCAAGTGCTCTTGCCACCAAACCTGCATTTGTCCTTTCCTAATTTGGGGCCCTTTCTCCTTGTTGTTCCTACACTGATGACTGAAATTAATCCCTGGCATTTCCCAACAGCTAAATCATCATAATCAAACTCTGCAGCTGCCAGATCTGCTGACTCAAACCCCCTATGTATTCATATGATATTTGCTGGGTAATTACAGAATAGAGGTAATTATATTCATGACTCCATTACTTTCATAATTCCAGAGACCCAGAAATCACTTTAAAAAAAAAAAATCCTCACAGGCACAGGGCCCAGAGATGAAATTCCTCCAATAACTACCTATCCCATCACTTATCCTGTTGGGCCCCTTGCATAATTCTTTCTCCACAACCTTCCCACTCAGCAGTAGCCACTCCTGAGTTCCTCAGTGAAGACACAAGGAAGATGGTGCCACACAGACCACCGCGTGGCTCGGTCCCCGGGGACCTGGCATGGTCTACACCAGGTGCTTTATTTACAGTCACACCAGTTATTGTGCAAGTTCATCCCTGAATTCTCAGGGGCTTAACTCAATGAAACTTTATTTCCTGGTCAGGTTCTAGTCCGATTCAGGTGCTTCTTGCCAGGCATTTTCCAGGTCTCATTCAGGGGCCCAGGTACCTTCTATCTCGTAGCTCTGCTCACTCTAAGTCCTCAACATTTTATCCAATCATCTGACAGGTAAGGACAGACTTTCTAGCTGCCTTGGTCCTGATATAAGGTCAAAGATTCTGCTCCATCCTTCTGGGCAACAGCTTGTTAGAAGGTTGCCAGCCAAATGCAAGGTGAGTAATGGTGATTGTAGCCACAGCCAGCTACAGCCCTAAGCTCTGGGGAGCACACACCCTTGGTGACTAGCTGACCACTTGTGCCAACAATGTGGCATTTGCAGGGCATCTAGGGTATTTGTGAAACCACAGACACTGCTGCAATCCAAATTAAAGTGCCAAAACCAATATCCTAAAAAAATGACAGAGAAAAGTCACCATCTCCTGCTTACGGCTTATGTGATGTTTGCATTAAAAAAAAAAAAAAAAAAAAAACCCTTTCACAGTCATCTGCAAATGTGTGACCCTGTAGCCACAGTGGGCTGGGCACCTGGTCTGCTTTTCCAGCTTCATCCCCACCCTGTCTGTCATGCTGCTGCAGACAGAAAAGCACCTCAGAAGTCTCCCATCACTAATCCATGTTAGAGGCTCTCCCTTCCCACGCATGGGAAGCTGCTTGCTCCTCTGGAGCTCATGTAGGTCCAGTCATGGTGAGAGATGCCAGCAGGGATTCTGGTCACAGGCCAAAGGACCAGGCAGGGCACAATGGCCTGTGGAAACTGGACCAAGAGGGAAGTTGGGAAGGCTACACTCAGGAGTCAGGAGGCAGCTAAGGTCTGCTCCCTGGATGTTTGCCCAGACTTTGAGGGCAGCAAAGGGGGGCAGTAGCAGGCCAGAGGGGAGCACAGCAGGGTGACTACTGGGTGCTGGGGAGGCTCATGGGGGGGCTCTGGAGAAGCCTGTAGACTTGGGACTCCCCAGGGTTGAGCCCATAGTTGGTGGCCTCAGGGAACATGTCTGTGAGCAGATTTTGTGGGGAAGGAGGGGTGCGTGCTGAAGTGAAGAGGACAGGCTGAGAGAGAGGCCAAACAGAGGCTCACAGCAGGGTGTCCATGAAGCCGGCACCCAGGTCAGAACAGCCCCCGACCTGAGTATCCTGCCCAGCAGATGGGAGGTCGCCACCCTGCGTGGAGAGCTGGAATAGTCAAAGGGAAATCTTGGCAGTTTTTAAAACTCCAACCTAATGGCTGTTCTATATTTCCCATTCTGAATTTTCCACTTCAGCAGTTTTCTTTTTGTTTGTTCCAGAAAAGAGATAGAATTAAGTTTTACAGGGCTTTTTACACTTGGAAACATCTACAACAAAACGCAGCTTTCCCCGGAGCGGCCTTGGCGGGTGGTCAGAGCAGCCCAGGCGGGAGCCCCCGGGGCAGACTTCCAGACGAGGGCGTCCCGTCCACCCCAGCTCCCCCGGCCGGGCCCCCCTCTCCCAAGCCCATCTGTGCAGGGTATTTTGTGTATATTTTATGTAGTATTACATTTTTTTTCAAATGAAATATTTAGAACATATATTAGTCATCAATTCTAAACAGCAGGTTTAACTTCCTTGCTCCTTTTTTCCCATTGAATTTTTTTTCCATTTTTCCTATTTTTCCATTGAATCTGCTCATGCCCATATCCAGAGCCTCAGCCTCTGGTTGCTGCCTGTTTCCAGTTCATCTTGTCGACCCAGAATTCAAGCACCCCCCACCCTCAGACATCCTGAGCACAGTTGAGGCAAGAAAGGCTGGGGACCGACAGCGCGCGCCCAGGCGAAAGGTGCCGCTGTCTGTTCAGAGGCTCAGGAAGCCTCTCTGCCCTCCGGTCACACCTCGATTTTATTCGCTCAGGGAGGTTAGTCCTTAGTGCACAGCACAGGAGGACAGCTAATTGAGCAGCAGACAGGCAGCAGTGAGAGGGGAGCAAGCAAAAAATCTAAGGAAGGTGACAAAACCTCTAAAAGCACAGTTGGCTGGAGAGCTAATGCCTGAGCAAACCAGGCAAGGCTTTGCAGGAACTGAGGGGTCTGGGAGGAGGAAGCTAATCTGAACGGACAGAGGAGGGCAAGCCAGCCTGGCCAAAATCCAGAGGAAGCCGGTGTTTGTGTTGGGAGAGTAGAGGGAGAAGAGGCCCTGGAGGCCAGGCAGGAAAGGCCAGCCATGGTGGACCACAGGGAAGAGAAGGGTGAGTGTGTGGGGAGCTGTGCCTGTGAATGGGGAACAGGCAACAGAGACTCCTGGTTCCCTGGCTTCTGAGCTGGGACACCCAGCTGGCCTGGAGAGCCCATGGCAGTCAGAGGCATCATCACATCCACTCCCCCTCAAAATGGCAGAGCCAGGACGGACCAGGGACATCGCCCAGCTCCACTCCCTGTTTTACATCAATGCCTCAGAGACCCGGATGCCGGAGGGTGACAGGCCTGTGTTCTGACAAGAGGCTAGAGGGACAGCCAGGGCTCCTCCCAGCCCCTCCTTCTAGCCCTGGAAGGCGGCACCGGCAGCCTCTGGCTTCAGCCCCCACCCTTCCTGTGGGGTGTGGGGTGTCCAGCATCCCTCCTTGCCCTGTGTGGGAGTCGGTGGGCTCTCCCATTATCCTGAGCTCCCCGCACACTGGCCTCAACCATTTAGCCTCCACAGAGGCAGGGAGCGGGGCGCCTGCCTGGCTGGGGAGTTGGGAAGCGCCGTTAATCATGCTTTCAGAGCACTTTGCGATGCAGAGATGAAAGACGTCTGAGGAGAGCAAAGTACAGCCATTACAATCTCCATCTTCCTAATTGAGGAAAATGAGGTTATTTCCAAATCCTCTGTGATGCGATGGGAAATGTGCTCAATAGGTCCTCATGGTGGCGTCCCTCACAGCGCTGGGCCCCGGACCCCGGCGAGCACCGGCCACTCTGCTCCGGGTGAGCACCCCTCCACTTGGACGCACCCCAGCTGCCCAGGGTCACCCCCGATGCATCAGCCCCGAGAAGGGCAGCTAGACAAAACATCAAAGTCAGGTGCCTTCGTGCAGCACGAAGTCCTCTGCGCTGAGTAATTGGAACAAAACGACCCAGGTAGTCTTGCTGTAACATCAAAGCTGCGTCTAATAACCTCGCAGATGAATTCAAGAGTGAATACATTCACAGCCACTACTCAAGTTTGAAGTATGCCGTGATTTTTTTCAGCTTCAGAACCGAGCAAGAAGAAAAAGAAAAATCACTGGCCCCAGCTCTCTTTGTTAACCAGCTTCCTCCCCTCTCAGTCTGCAGCGAAAGGCCTGGACTCAAGGCCTCTAAGTAACAAGAAGTCAGTCCAGCAACAATGATGAGGATGGAAAGACCAAGAATGGGATTCGGGTGAAGGGAGCTAAAACCCTGTGGTTAACAAGCACGTGTGCGTGGGTCGGGGAGACTCTGTGAGGCCCAGGGCACTCTGACCCAAGCATCAAGGCCACAGAGGAGGGGCTGGCCTTCCTCTGTCTGCAAGGAAGAGAGCCTTTATTTCTAATGAATGAATAAAGGGGTGGATATGTTTCCAAACGAGAGAGCTCCCGAAGAGAGGAATCCAAATTTAGGTAACAGGGATGATACAAAAGGCCTCTCCCTGCTGGCACCTTCCAGGAGCCAGTGATAGGCCTCCCATTTTGGGACAGACCTCAGGGATCACAGGCAGTGTGAACCAAGTCTGGGCTCATGCCAGCAGCCAGGACATCTGCTTAGAACACAGCCTCAGAGTCACACCACCTGACACCTGCCATGTCCACCTGCCTGAAAGACTTGTTTAGAGCCACCTCCCTTTTCCTCGTGACACAGCCAAATCCCTGGGTCCACAGATCCTTGTCAATCTTAACTTTCTGCCCCCCACGCAAGACAGGGTCTGCCACCAACACATACACTGTGACCCTCTTCTCCAGCCACCACACTGGAGGATAACATGCCCCGTGTAATTCCATCTCCAACCCATTTCATAGTTGAGAAAACAAAGGAACTAAGGATATAGCTGCCCCTTTCAGTGAGAGCCCATATGGCGTGGTGGTTGCCATAACAACTGATAGCTGCCTCCTCTTGAAAACTCTAGGGGTGTAGTTCTGTATCACCCTTACACCGGTTCTGCAATGCAGGTCCCTGAAACCCTGGTTTACACTAAGAACACCCACTGGGCTCATGTGCGGCAGGACAGCCTGCAGCCTGGTCCTAGAACTCGTGTCCTTCCCTACATACCCTATAGCCCCGGGCACCCTTGTGTTCTGTGTATGAGTGCAATTGTGTTGCCCCCAGAGATGTTGAGTTCTAACCCCCAGTGCCTGTGCATATGACCTTAGTCAAACTAGGGTCTTTGCAGAGAATCAAAGTTAAGATGAAGTCGTTAGGATGAGTCCTAAGTCAAAATGACTATGACATCCTCACTTAACGTCTTGGATTTGTCTTTGGAAAGTATCTTTGGATACTTCTAGCAAAAAGGAAGCCAATTTCACCATAGGCTGAGTGATATAAGCAAAAGTTAAGTTCTGATAGCATATTTCTTGTCACAAAATCATCAAACTTGTAAATAAAGACTCAAAACACTTGCAACATTGACAATCCGTTGTGTTCACTCATTCAGTTTCCAACCAGTTACTCCAGTGCAGGGTCTGAGTGACTGATGTCTACCTAAGCAGCTCAGAGAGCAAGGCAGGGCCAGCCCTGGACCGGATGCCCTTCCGAGGCAGGGCTCACCAGTCTCGGGGACTGTGACAATGGAGAGGCACCATCAACCACATGTGTGCAACTATAGGATGTGGGCAGATGCCAAATCCCCAGAGAAAAGTCCCATAGACCCGGGGAAAACATGCAACCTTCACAGAGCCTCCCGTGCTGGGCACCAATGTCTTTCTCTCATTATCACAGAACAAAACAATGGCAAGCAAAGCAAATTATTAAGTACCTACTATGCACCCCTACTGAAAGGGATCCTGACAGACACCCAGGGAGGTGACTATGTGAAGATGTGGCCACAGTGCCCCGGGACACACCCTCAAGCCAAGGAGGGCCGGAGATTATCAGTACCCCGGAAGCAAGGACAGAGTCCAGAAGTCTCGTCACAGCCTCAGAGGGTCCTTGAACTTAGACTCTGGCCTCCAGAACTGTGAGACAAAAAAGTTCTGTTGTTATCACAAGTACCTGGTTGATTGTAAATTTTCAATCAATCTTTGCAGGTCACCCTGCAAAGGAATACATCCCCATCATAGTCACCCCAACCTTTTTGCTCTCATTGCTTATGCCCAGGCCTTCCCAGCCCAGGCAGAACCACGAGGAGGATGCAGAGACTTGAAGTGCCAGGCTCTGCTCCATGCTAGAAAAGGGTGAGGGGTGAACTGGTTTCTGGGTACTCTAATATACACCCATTTATTCCAGGTGGTGCCTAACACACACATACCCCGAGCATCTCCCCAGGCACAGAGTGGATTGAAGGGTCTGGGCCAACCTTGGCACAGTGTTTCCTGAACCTGCCACCAGCCAACAGTAGCACCCTCCCTCTCCCTCTCAGGGTCAGCAGCTTCCAGGCTGCCAGCCAGCACCCTGGGCTGGGTCGCACACCTCCACCCCCACAACCCACACATTGCCTTGGGTGCCCTTCCCTGCCTCATCAAGGTGATAAATTGCCCTGTGGCCTGAGCCTAAGGCTGACCATGCTCCCCAGAGCCAGGATGTTTTGAGTGCAGGATGCCAGGTCACCCTAGAGGGCACCCAGCTCATTGTCTTCAGAGGGCCCAAGAGCCTCTGCTGACTCCCTGACCCACCCTTGGAATCACCTCATTTCACACACCCTGTGACCTTTAACCACAGCTTTGCCTTATCTGTCCACCCGAACGCAGGACGTTGAGCATTCCTAGTCTTCACCGCACAAGGCAGACCCTGGAGGTCCTGTCTGCTGCAAACAAGACCCAGGCCATGGTTCTTGAGGCAGAGAATCTACTGGTCTCAGGGTCAGCCTAGCAGGGCTAACTGGAAAGTGGGCTCCCTCTCCCCACCGAGGGGAGGCTCCCCTGCTTTCGGGGTTCCTCTAACACCTGCTGCAGGGTTCGCTGGGGCCTGGGCAGATCGGGGAGGAAGCTGGCAAGATCAGACTTTGGGAAGAAGGAACATCTGGTCCAAAGTCACCACTCAGGACAGGATTATTCAGGGAGTTCACCAAAAGTTAGTAGATCACGTGATTTTGACCTAAGCTTTCAATTTTGGAGGTTTTCTTTTGGTTTAAATTTTGTGATTTTTTTCTTTTCTGGTAAGTTGCTATGAATAGCATCAACTAACTGATGTGGTTTTGTGTCACTGCTTTTACCTATAAAGGATCTTTCTTTAAGCAATTCAGTAATATTGCATCCTATATAAAGCACAGTTACTTTTTTCCCATTAATCCATATCAGATTTTATCATTTGCTCAATAGATATTCCTGTATATCCCGCTCCACTTCCTCGAGTGAGGGCTGGAGTTCTGTCTGCTCCCGCTCCCTGCACATAGGGTGTGGACATGTGAGTTGAGTAAATTAAATGCAGGGGCGGATGATGAAAAATCTCCTCCACTAGATGAAGTATTTGGAGATTTATCAACAACTCTAGGGCACCTCTCCGGGTTACCTCTCAAATGCACATGATTTAGGAGGGATTAGAAGAAACTTGAAAATCTCAAAGAATTCAAGAAAACAATTAATGTCTTAGAAAATAGGATTCCTTAAGGTAGGTTAGGAATGTGGTCATACAGTTTTAACAAGAGACAACTGAAGAGACAAGAATACTTTCAGGAGCTTTGAAGCCCAGCATGAAATTATCCACATCTAATCTACTTTGTCATTGTTTTATTATTAAAATAAAGCAATTGCTTCTTCCTATCAGTCTCCTTCCCTGTGATCTCTACTCAGCAGCCCCCCTTGCTTAGTATGCCTACTTAGGGACCATCAACTCAGAGAGAGAAGTCTTTGGTAGTTTCTCAGTGGTTCCCTGACTTCATTGTCATAGCATCACAGACTGGGGAGGAGGGGGAACCAGGGGATACAGGGGGCATGGCCAGGTAACCAGGTAATAACCAGCCGCTCACCCACCCACCACTCACTCACACTCTGCCCACTGCCCCCAATGCCCTCCTCCATTACACAGTGAGCCCTCTTACATCTTCCCCATTGCAAACCTACCCTCACAGCTCTGTCCCCGTAACCCTAATGTATACCATGTTTGCTCCTGGTGTGACTTCCTCTGCCAAGAAGGATCTTGCCCTACCCTACACCCCACCGCCCATAAGCACCCTATCCTTTAAGGCCTAGCTTGTGTCTAACTCTCTATGCATCCAACCTCTTTCCAGCTCACAGGCAGAAATTCAAACTCTAAGAAACTGCATCAGGTATAGCTGGGATATTCCCAAAGCATTTAGATTTGACTGGCAATGTATATTTTCACACGGACCTACTTTATCCTCACAACACCGTTGTAAGCTTTCTGGAAGCCCATGTGCAGAGCACATGGTTAACAGTCAATAAATATTTCCTGATCTGAAGGCTGATCAATCCCTTGTGATTCTGAGAGTAGAGTAGGAGGAATTGAAAGAAGATGCACGTGGGTGAAACATAAGAACAATTCTAACACTTTACTATTTGCATACTTCTGCCTCTTCTTATTTCTCCTGCATTCTGGCAGATAATCCAAAATGCCTGAGAAGCACATAATGCAAGTGTGTTAATGAGTGCGGCCGAAACTACATTGCCTTTATACTGAGCTCTTTGCAGGTTTGCCAGGAGTATGACAGCAGTTTGATGTCACTGACACCCATATGTCATCAGGGCCCACCTTGGTCTGCTTCACTTGGAGACACAGTTTGTGCCACCTGCTCATTCCCCTGTTGAGCTTCCCTTGGAGTTTCCTTGTGGCTTGGCCCTTCCCCGCTGGGAACTCCAGGGCCATCATTTATCTTGCTATCAGGGCCCTCCACTCTGGCTCCATCGGCCCGACCTTGGAGACTCAGTTGACACAGCTGGGTCCTGACATGAATAGCTGTGACATACTCACTAGACCCTAACATGCAGCCAGAGAAGTCCCTGTGACCCTGGGTGTCCCCATTGCTACCCTTCCCAGGACATGAGAGGCAGAGGGCCCCCCACACTCCTTTCCAGGTCTTCCCTTTGTCCTGCAAAGGTTGAAAGTGCAAGTAGGCTCTGCTGTGGGTAGCTAGAAGGAATGATCATGTTGGGGTGCTGCAGTATGGCTTCCCTACATTTTTTTTAATTCCATATCCTTTTTATTTAGTTTTTCACAATATAGGATTTCTCCCCTCAGGTTTGGTCACCACAGTTTTCCCAAAACACCCACAGTCCTCCATTCTAGTCCATTGTGTCTCCTCCCTGACCCCTCCATTTTTTAGTCTGTCCCCTCCCTCTCCCTCCTACTTGCCTCAGATCTGTGGTCAGCTTTCAAGAATCGTCTTAAGGTTTGTCTTTGTCTGATCCTTTATTTGGTTTCTCTATAGTCCTCATATAAGTAAAACTATATGGTGTTTATCTTTCTCCTTCTGCCTTACCTCACTTAGCATGATCCCTTCCAGCTCTATCCATGCTGCCACAAATGGCCTAAGTTCATCTTTTTGATGTCTGAGTAGTATTCCACCATGTGTCTGTACCACATCTTCTTGATCCACTCATCTGTTCTGGGGCATTACTGTTGTTTCCATATCTTGACTAGTGTAAATAGGGCAGCTATAAATGTGGGAGTGTGGGTTTCCATTCAAATTAACGGTGTTGTGCTCTTTAGATACTCAGTAGTAAAAGTGCTGGGTCATATACCAGATCCATTTTTAGTCTTTTGAGGAACCTCCACACAGCTTTGCATAGGGCCTGGACCAGTCTACATGTTCACCAACAGTGTAAGAGGGGTACTGTTCTCCACAACTCCACCAACACTTGTTCTGCCATTTTCAAAGGTGTGAGGTAATATCTCATTGTGGTTTTGATTTGCATTTCCCTGATGATAAGTGATGATGGACATTTTTTCATATGTCTGTTGGCCATAAGAAGTGCCTATTTAGTGCTTCTGCCCATTGTTTGATTGGGTTGTTCCAATTTCCTAAATTTCAAGAGAAATAATAAGCCCAACACAAGAATCTTAGTGTTTCTCCCAGTGTGAGAGTGGGCCCACCATCTTCCAGAAAAGAGGCCATCTCAGTTACTGACCTGAGGCTGGACTCAGCCTCTCATTCAGGCATTCTGCTAACAGAGCAATCCTGGGGCCATAGTGCTCTCCAGGCCCGGACTGATTCAATCTGGAATAACCCCACTGGTGCTTTCAGCAAATCACTCCTGGTGGGGACCCTCCAGGCCCAATTCATTGGGACAAGAAAGCATTGAAATTTCATTATTCTTGAGATAATCTCAGACAGACAAACACACATACAACCATCACACCCCCACACACATTCTCCTCCCAGGATAATATAATTATTCTCAGATCCAGAGGACAATATAACCTAAATCCATATAAGAAAGAAGCATTTTCCTAAAGACTATATTATCTAGAAAGATTATTCTCCTGACGGCCAATATCATGCAAAATTATGGTCTTTTCTCCAGATTGCAGACTGTATCCAGGGTCCAACAGTGTGTCAAAGATGGTACATTTATCTCCCAGAGACCCTAAGAACAGTGGCTTATCAGGCCTCACTACATAGTAGAATCACTTGAGGAGCTTTGAAAAATTAGCCACGTCAGGACCTTACCCCAGACCACAGATGGGGCCCAGGCATGGCTGAGAATCACTCTTGTAGAGCTTTGAAAGTCAAGTTTCCTTATCTTACAAAAGGAATCTTTGACTTAGGGTTGCACCCCACCCACTCTTTATTAACAAATAGGGGGGACATTTGAGGGTTATTTCTTGCACCCCACCCTCCTTGTGTTGAGTAATCCTCTAGAGACAGTAAAAAAAATAGGTGGATTTGAACTTTCAGATGTACAAAGAAGATTAAGATCTAATCCTATTATTGGCTATATTGCATCCCCCCAAATTCAGTGTTGAAGTCCTTACCCCAAATATCTCAGAATGTGACTAGAGAAATAGGGTCTTTAAAAGGAAATTAAATGGAAATTAGGTCTTTGGGGAGGGCCCTAATCTGGAATAATGGGTGTCATTAGAAGTGAAATTTTGGACAGGTGCTCAGGTGGTACAGAGAAGACAGCCATCTTCTGAGAGGCACCAGGAGAAACCCAGCCTACAGACCCCTGGATCTTGGACTTTCAGCCTCCACAACTAAGAGAGGATGGATTTCTGTTGTGCCCCTCAGACAGTGCCTTATTTTGTGGCCCAACAGGACCATTACAGAGCCTTTCTTCAAGGATTTAGCAGCAAGAATTGGAGGTCCCAAGAGGACTCACAATGAACGAGTGAAGAGACTCAACCTGCCTCCAGGAAGTTGTGGAGATTTTTCCAAAGCTAAAAAGCACATAGGTGTCTCTCTTTTGTCAGGAAGGGAAAAAAAAAAAAAAAAAAACACTACTATGTTAATAGCGCCCAGGTCACTTGCATCCCCAGGGGCCTAAGAACGTTAACTCTGTCCCCAAAGCTTCTTCTGGCTCCCTCAGAGCAGCTTGCTGTCCCAGAACCTTGATCTGACAGAGGCCTCCATTCCCTGCCTGTCAGAGCTGCCCCTCCTCACTCTCCCGAGTTGGTTTCCATTCAGATTGTGTTCTGAAGCTCCCTGTGTGGGGTGTGAAATGCATGAATGCTCTCAAAGGAGCTGTCTTTATCCCAGAGTCTGAAACTGTGACCAAAAGGGCATCTTCACCTGTGAATTAGCTTGATTTTTCCAGCTGCCATTGCTGACTCCCCGTCAGAAGACCCAGCCTCCACCCACGGCATCTCTGAAAACTGGGGAGACATTCTCAGATGAGAGCAGGCTGCTGCTGCTACTGCTGCTGCTTTTTGTCCACTCTTTTTTCAGGCAAATTGAAAAATGCCCTTCCAAAGAACTGAGTTGTCAGTATAAATGTCTAAATGAACCTTTATTAGAACTATAAAAAAAAGACTACTTAACATGTAATTGGACCATTCTTCATGCTTAAACACACTGTTAAAATCATGTCAATAGCTAAGTTAGAAACCCACAGGAAAAGGCAAACATTTTATCTGCAGGCTCCATTTTTATGGCCTGGTAAAATGAGATCACATCCATCTCTGTGTCATCCAAAAAATTATAGATAGAAATGTTCCCAGGTACCTCTCTGTGTCTTTCAAGCTTTCCCCTCAGATTTACTGAAATGAGCTAATGGAAAAGTTACTCCACCCAGAGCATTCCACAAACACTCCCTGCAGAAGGCAGCAGAAGGGAGCTGAAGGCCCCCACTCTGGAGCGGTTCGTCTCCATTACCGCCCCTAATCCTAATGTTCATAGCACTGTTTATTATCAACCAGTTTATAGATCTCTAGTTAATATTTGCTTAGGGCTTATGTTGATTTCTCAACACATGCAATATTCTGGTTTCATCTTTATCTTTAAGGATTAGATTGGATCGAGCTGCCTTGTAGTAATTTAGTTTTTCTCTTATGCCTTACAGTTTTATGTTCTTGTAATAGCACCAGCTTTCCTTCTTTTATTTAATTAAATATATCTTTATTTCACAACTACAGCATTTTTGTTTCAAGTTTATTTATTTAACAGCTGGCAGGGTGCTGCTGTTTTGTAGAGGGAACCACGCTGGGTATTTTTAGAAATTCAGAAGTTGGGAATGCACCAGCTGAGAAGATGGAAGAAAAATCTGAACTTGGGAGATGAATGCTTGGAGATTAAACTTGGATTGCTTTGGTTGCCATGATGGAACGCCTCAGATTAAGTCCTTGAAACAAAAACAGAAACAAAAACAAACAAACAACAACAAAGTATGTTTAAAAGTATGCTCGAGAAGGAAGCGCCGAGGCCATCTTTGCCCTTCTACACAACAGCTGGCTGCGTTCCTTGGCTCAGCCGGCTTGGGAACAGCAGACACAGCTCGCGCCTGGGGGACGTTGCTCTGTCCATAGCACCCACAGAACGCGCTGCATGGAAGGCTCTCCAGCCATCTCGGTCCCAGGGGACCTGCCCCCTCAACAGTCCTGTGGACACAATGCTGGATCCATACAAGCCATTAACAGATGAGTGGAGCCCTCAAGCTAAAGGATGAGGCTGAAAACTGTTCCAGTATGGATGGGAATGTCCATGAGGGTCACAGCCTTCCTCATCCTGCTGACCTCATGAGGATCCTTCTAGACTTGAAGCAACAGTCATAGTTTGACCAAACTTTGGAGTGAGGGTGAGTGAAGAAGGAGCCTGAAGCCTAAAATGTACTGGGGTGTTTGCTCTTGGGGATCAGGCCAAGTCTGCACAACACTCCTTAAATTTTGTGTGCTGGCCTTGCTGAACACACCCTCGCCTGTGGTGCCACCTGGAACTATTGCTCCTGAGGCCACTGCTGCACTCAGGGTGCAGGTAGGAAGCGGATATGCCCTTAGGTTTCTCTTTGCTCCTGCATCTGCCATCCTTCAGAAGCATCGGCTGACAACCCTGACCAGGAGTTTCTGCCCCAGGCACTTCCCAATGAGAAACACTCTCAGGTCCTCACTTAGAAAAAACTAGGAAGATTCTCCGGTCTTTCTGATCACCCTTTTAAGTCCTGATCTTGCTGACTCTTCCACTGCAGTACCTCCCCTTTTCTCTAGGGCCCAGCGTCCTGCTTTTGATCAGCCCTCATCACCTTCCAGCTGGTCCACTGTGCAGTCTCCTGAATAGTCCTGTGCCCATGGAGTGATCAGCCCCAGGCCATCCTCTACACAGTGGTTTTCAGTGTCAATGTCACCTAGAAATCCGAATGCAGATGTTCAGGCTCCATTGCAGAACCACTGGAGCAGAAACTCTGGAAGTGAGATGGAGCAATTGGAGTACTAACATGCCTTCATGTGATCCTGACACACATTACAATTTAAGAACCATTGCTCTATGGTACCCAGATAAAGCTGTAGTCTATACCTTTCTAGTTTGAAAATCGTTTCATTGTCTTCCTTAAGATGAAGGTTAAGTCTGCTAGCCTAGCATGCCAGGGACTTTGTAATAGATCCCATCCTGAGCTCTGGTGACACAGCTTCCTGTCCTCTGAGCCATATCTCATGTTCTGCTCTCCAGACTGGCCCCCGGAATGTGACAGCTTCCCCCTTAGTTACCTTCTGTTCTCCAGAAATAACATCCCTCTGTCCACTCACCATATTATTCTTAAAAGAATGTCCACAGCAGAGTTGGGAGTCCTGGGGAAGGATTGGTCATGCAGAAGCAGTGGACAAGGCTGGCAGGGAAGGGAACCGCAGGGTGCTAAGTGCCTACCGCTGACAACCCTCTTGCTAATTCCCCCACACTGTCTCTTTGGATATTCACCAAAAGAGTCTATGAGAAACTGATAAAAGCTGCAAGGCCAGTGCATCAATCCCCAAGAGTGAATGCGAAGAAAGAACCTTCTGGGAATAGACAGTGGATTAGCAACAAGTGTAAAAAAGGTGAACAATGGGAGAAAAGACCAGAAGTCAGTCCCCCCTTCACTGTCCTAGGATCCTCACATCCATCTACCAGCCCAGGGTGCATACTGAGTGTGGCTCCATGCATTTCCCTTCTTTGTTGACTGTTGTTGAAGCAAGAAAGTCAAAGGGCTCTTAGCCTTAGGCTCTTGATCCAAACACTCAGATGCACCATTTTTGCTGAGTCAGGATAAGCAGTGCTGGTGGGTGAGAGAGCACAGCATTAGATGCTGGGGGCATTCAGGTTTCCCTGACACAGCTCTGGCACTGGCTCATCATGTCACTTGACATAAGGCCACACCCCGCCCCACCCACTGTCAGACCACAGAGCCTGGTCTTTGCTTGACGGTGCTCCCGAACATGAGGTCACTGAATTAGCCTTTCTGAGAGCCCACCTCACATAGATGCCTAAGAACAGTACACAGCCAGGCCAATCCCCTCGGCGCCCAGCAGGCTAAGGTAGTCACCTTAAGTTTCAGTGACTGCCGACTAGCTGCCATCAAAGCACCCTTCAGGTCCCAAACCCTGCCAGGTGCCACCATCGCCCCAGAATCTCCGCTTGATCCCAGCATGAACCCTGCCTCTGGGAGAGTGTGGGGGAGGGGAGCTGCCTTTGAATTTTTGTTCTTACAGTCTGAGGCTTTCAAGGGTGTTTTGCCTTTCAGATTTATTTCAGCAAGTTGCTGTTAATTGTGTTTTCAATTAGTTATGTTTAAAACATCTTGAGATTTGGGCAACTGAAATTGCAGTGCATTAATAATTATTAAACAGGGGTTCTAATCCATTATTTATTGAATAAATTTTTAATACTAATGCAGAATCCATTGTCACTGCCACCATGAGTTTGGCCATTAAGGAAAAAGCTGACGAAAGAAAACTAAAGCTCCAGGATTCTGAAATGAAGGCCTGTGGAGAGAGCTTCCTGGAAGAAGGAGTGGCAGCTGTTTCTCTTCTAAGTCTATTTAATCAAGGCTTTGCTGCCTAGAGAGAGAAAGAGAGAGAGAGAGAGAGAGAGAGAGAGAAAGAAAGAAAGAGAGAGAGAAATCCCATCTAGTAGGTACTCGGTAAATGTTTATGCAAAGAGCCAATGAGTGAATGGGTAAATAAATGAATTTAAAAAGAATTAAATTAAGACAGACTCTTGAAGATCTAAGATCCTTTCTATTTAACCATTAACAAATGATTGCAAATCATTCCAAGAATGAAGTGTCCATGGAGGATAAGCCAGTAATCCCTCCCCTCTCAGTCTGACAGAGCATCACATATAAATTTAAATATAATTATAATAAAACCTGGTAATCCAAGGTGACACAGACACCCACCTGAGGGTGACCCTGGCTGAGCAGTCAGAGGGGGCTTCAGTAAAGACACGGTGTCAAGTGCCAGATGCCCAGTTTTCCAGACACAGAAATGAGGCGAGTGAAATAGCAGTTGTGTTGGTGGCTCACACAGGAGGCACCCAAGTGCGCACGTTCAAGATCATGCCTGCTAAGGAACGAGGAAGCGAGGCTTGAAGGGAGGAGGGACAGGAAGAGGGCTTTGTAGGCCACACTAAAAAGTTGGTTTTCACCCTACAGGGAAACCCACAGGAGGGAGTTCAACAAGGGACTGATGGGTCAGATTTTTATTTTAGGGGAAACTGAGCAATTCAGGTTGTACTGACTAAGCTAAGCCACATGCTGAGGTAACCTGGCTAAAGTTGCAGGGATGGGTGAGAAGAAGGGGCGAAGGGTGGGGAACTGATTTAATAAGAGGCAGGGATGACCCCAGTGCTTTGGTCATAATCATAGTGGTTTTGAATAAAGAGGCTGAGCTGGGTTGGGCTCGGCTGGGCTGGGTTAGGCTGGGTTAGAGTTAGGGTTAGGTTGGGGATGGGGAATGACAAATATGACAAAAAGCTTTGGAAATGTAAATTTTGAGGTAGCTTTGGGATATCCAGGTGGAAATCCAGCAAACAATGGGCTATATAGGTCTGGAGGTCAGCAAATATAGGGTGAGTATTAGAGAACCATTCATGCAAGGACAGTGATTTCAAATAAATTCAGAATATACTACACCCAACACAAGATAGACAAACCTTTGCTATGAAGATTCATTAAGAATGATTATCTTTAGAATTTTAAAGAACTAAATCTAAACATCCAGGAAGTCTAATGTCTCTAATTAAGGCAAAAAAGATACAATGAGAAAATAAAACAGTGGGATAAAAGGAACTTTTTAGAATTCACACCAGTCTTACACTCAACCTAAAACTAATGGAGCAATCAGTGACTATTACAAAGCACCACCTCTAAACCTTTAAGAAGTGGAGGATATAAAAATTACAGCATACAATCCCCTCTCAGCCCTATCAAAATCCCTCAGTAGCTTTGACTCTCAACTCCACTTTTCTACCTCCTTTCCAGAACTTTCTCTGACCACTGAAAACTAGTTAACCTCTCTTCCTCTGAGCACCTTTAACCCTGCAAACTTCTGACCTCTTTTGGCACTGAGTACACACGGCCTGAGATTGCTAACTTGTCCTGCTCTACCTGACACCCCACACATTCAACTGGCATAGTTCAGCTCCTGAAAGGAGTCAAGTGCGACCCTAACACCACCCCTTTCTTTCCCCACCCCCCACAGCTTCTAGGAAGGCTCAGTGCAGGGTTGAGCACAATACACTTTGTTCTGATAATATCCGGGTCCCCAGGAACACTATCAGCCCTAAGGGGCCTCCACTTTCCACCCTGCCCTACCTCCATGGTGTTTCAGCTTGGCCAACTGCAGAAATAAGCATATATTACCTGTTCCCTGAAGGCCAGGGTTTAAAGCCCTTTGGGTCCATGTCCTCACACTTCCTCCATCATTTCCAGCACCAGCAAACTCTGAGCTCTGGGCTCATGCAACCATTGCTAACTGAAAAGGTGATAAAAGGAGGCTGGTGAGATGTGATAGATTCAGTACCCATCTACCTTCCATCTCAGAGACATTCCTGGAAAGACTTTAATCACTCAGAACAGACACCCAGAGGATGTAAGATATAATTCCTGGGCTAGAAAAAGTACAAATGAGAGGTACAACATCAAAAGATAGGAAGTGGCCTCACCACTTCAGAAGAGGTGTGTCTAGACCAGCAGACACCGAAGTAAGGTCTGCAGGAGCTGACAGGCAAGCACTGAGCCAGCCTATGGATGGAGCCAGGGAGCTATCTCCATCCTTCCAAGCATCTTCCACCACCCCTCCCCATCATTCACCGCTCCTGTAAGGAATGTTGTTTGTTGTTGTTCTTCATTCTCTCTACTTATTTTTCTGCCTGCTTTCCAGAAGCCCCTTGAAGCCAGGAACCAGAATGTTTTGCCTTTGCATTCCCTACAATGCCTAGCTAAGAGCTTGGTACATGGCAGCCACTCAAAAGTTGTTGTTGAATGAAGGAATAAATGAACCCTATATTTAAGAACCATTATTTACTATGAGATAGTTGAGGATTTTATAAATGAGCTTCAATCCCTTCTAATCCATCATCAAGTTGGCAAGAAAACATAAAACAAGATGGTGTCAAAAACTACTAACTGCGATGATGTGACTCTCTAAACCCGTTCTGCACGCCCAAGGACAAGGGTCACGCAGGGGAGAGGCAGAGGAGAGCTCGAAGGCCATTGCATCGCCGTGAAGTTTTTAAATCGTGTCTGCTATTTGGGTCAGTGTCTTCCAGGAGGGACTGGAGATCCATTAATAACATTTGGATTTTAGGGAAAATCTTTTTAAAGGAAAATATTGTGCCTTGTGAATATTCTGTGTCCTTGGGGAAAAGCAAGCCAAGGAAAGAAAAACTGCAGCCAGCCGGCTCAGGAAGAATTGGGTTGGGGCCAGGAAATCAAAATGAGAATGAATTTATAGCATTGGTGTTGCTAGAACTAATTATCAGGAAGATTTTTGTTACTTTTTTTTTAAGAAAGGGCGGGAGGAAGGAGTGGTAGACTTCATTAAAATTACACCAGTCAATGAACAGCAGGATTGGAATATTCCTTTTTTTATTTCCAGCGACGGGTTGTAGTATCATCATGTTACTCAGGGGGGCAAGTCACTGTCATATTTGACATGTAAATGCAATGACTTTTTAAAATAGCAATGACATAAACAGTAAAATATGGCATGAACTTGAAGACCAAAGGTTCTGACTCCCACTATAGCCTTGCACAATCACCTTGCAGCAGCATCATGTTACTCACTGCGGCAAGTCACTGTCGTATTTGACATGCAAATGCAATGACTTTTTCAAATGACAATGACATAAACAGTAAAATATGGCATGAACTTGAAGACCAAAGATTCTAATCTAACTTCCACAATAACCTCGCATGGTCCTTTCCTCCAGGTGAGAAACTGAGGGGCCAAGTTAACCAGGGCTAGATTCAGAACCTCAGTCGGGGGTTCCTCTGACTTCCATACCTGGGCTTTTCTCCTCTGAGTGACTTGGAGAACATTCTGGTGTCAATATTCCCGTAAGTCTGGGAAATAGTGGTGGTTCTTTGTCCCAGGTGACAAGTCCCAGCTCACACAGAAAGTCAGAGCTATGGAGACCCTCACATCTTTCCAGGAGGGACTTGATCCCATTCTTAGCAACCTGACACGCCCACTTTCTCCAGGCATAGATTCATGCGGAGCTGGCCCCTCTTGGAAGTCACAGAGGTTTAGTCTGGAACAGAATGGCTTAATGACCCCATCAAAGGGTGCTTCATAGCTGGACTCAGGAATCACAGCGAGGAACCACACTTCTGAAATTATGAAACCCACAAGGGGCAGCTTCAATGACTATCCCAAGAATGCATCTCTAACTGTGTGATCTCTTAGCAGCTGTGGCAGCAGCACATTCACTGTGAGATGGGGATAAAGAGCAGTGAATGTACAGGCTTTTTGTGAGTGTACGTGGAGGGAGGTAAGGAAAGAGTCAGCTGAAGCAGTTGTGAAAGCCGCCACCACTCCCCAATCTTAGGAAGACCAACCTGACACTTCTGCCTCTTCCCTCTTTACCACTGACCTTGACCTCAAGGACTGAGTGAGAGGGAAGGCAGAGCTCCAGCACTCAGTGTCTTAACCAGGGTTCTCAAGAGAAATCAGTAGGGCAGTAGCCACATAGATAAGAGATTTATTATTGGAAAGGCTCCTGCAGGTATGAATACCAAGAAGTTGCACAAACTGCCACCTGCAAGCTGGAGAAACAGCTAAGTCAGAGGAATAATTCAGTCCAGGTCCAAAAGATTGAGAACTAGGGACTCTGATGTCCAAGGGCAGGAGAAGATGAATGTCCCAGCCTGAGGAGAGAGAATTTGCCCTTTCTTCGCCTGCCTTTTGTTCTATCTATCCCCATGGATCAGATGATGGCATCGTGGTGAGGGTGAACCTCAGTCTACTGATTAGAAGCATCTGTCTTGCAGAAACACACACACACACTCACACACACACACACAAATAATGTCTTGCCAGCTAGAAGTTCACATGTGAAATTAACCATCACACTCAGGCTGCCCTTCAACCTCACAATAAAGTCACAACCAGGCTCTGCCACTTTGTGTGGTTCCTGAAGCCGGGAAATATCTGAATCAGGGGGTGCTGACTGCATCATGCCCCACATCTTTGTGCCCACCTTGCCCTATGCAGACAATGGAAGCATGTCTTTTCCCGTGACCATATTAAACCTCCTAACTTCTCTTTCCTCCTCTGCAGCTAGTAACTTAAGTCCGCTTGGTGCTAACTGACCCAGTTAACACAGCCTGGCCGGGAACAGGCTGACTGTGAACATCCTGTCCTGCTCTCACTGAGGATGCGGCCCTCGAAGCACAGGGACATTACACATTGCCTTACTGTCTAGTCCCTTCTGTGCTGAAGTGTTCAGGCTGGAGACCTCTGGACCCCCCAAGAGGAGCCCAAACCACCTAAGTATGACCTCACCTGTCAAATGATTCATCTCCCCCAGGCCTGGGTAGATGAGCAAAAGGCCTATCTTGTTGGTAAAGGACTGATGCTTTATCTTTCAGAGAACCACACTCATTTATATCTATTTATAGGTGAAATGATGTGATTTATTAGATTTGCCTCAAAATAATATGGGAGGAGCTGTGAGCAAAGGGTGTGGATGGGGCAGGTTCCACCTGAGTAAGTTGCATGGGGACGAGGTGATAAGTCCATGGGAGGGGGCTCCCCTAAAACACCTGTCTGCCTTTGCTTGTGCTCATAATTCTCCATACAAAAATGGAGAATTCTGAAGGGCATAGTTTAAACCAGAAAAGCTGAAGGAAATAGTCCTAAAAAGCACATTTTTAAAATAAATACAATTCCAAGATGTACTTGGTGCCTCTCTCTCCGATTTGGCTGCTTATTCATAGCTTAACCTGATTTTTACTGCCAGTGTTCATCAGAGGACTTCCTTTTAATTTATCCTAAATCTTTATTTCAGAAAGTCCCTCTAGATTGTTCCTGAACTGAAAGCCAGGTTGACATCAAAAGCCGTTTTTGGCAACTCGTGCACAGCCTCCTTCCACCTCGCCACGAGGAGATTGTTTTCTTCCTCGGCCAATTTAGATAATGCCATGACCCTGCCATTCTCTCTATTTCCTCTTCCCCTGGCTGTCCTGATCCGCTGTGCTCAGGCCAAAGCCAAAAAAGAGACGGGAGCAATCACCAGCCTGCTGTGACTCCCAGTCCTTCTGGAAAATGTTCTAATTGCCTGGAAAAACATAAGAATCTTCTTCTCCACTGACCCACACCCACATATAAACTGCTGCTGGGACCCTGGGGCCATATCCCCGGGGACTTCTGTTTACCAGCCCACAATATGGCCAAATTACAGGCCTGAGCCTCAGAAGAAGGGGTCTCAGAGGGAGCACTGGCTCCGCAAACTCAATTCTGTTAAATCTCCTAAGAGGCTTCCCTGCCCGGCTCAGCATTTTTCTTTCTACACCTAGCTAAGCGCTCATTCTCCCCACCCTATATCCACATCCTCTGACACCTCTCTGTTCTCACTCTAGCATTTTCCAGCCATGAGGGTGTGACTATCTAGAGCACCCCATTGCAAAGAAAACATTTCTAAAATTGGTTTCCATGCAAATGAATCGGGTTGTAGTCAGAGAAATGAATGCCTGCGTGCACAGGCCAAGCGCCTGGTCTGTGGGGATGAGGCGTGTAGGCTGGACCCTGGGAACATGACCCACACGTCCTGGAGCAGGCCAGGCTGGTGGTGCTGACAGTCAGCTGGCGCACAGATTTAACATTAGACAAGGTTCTCATTCTCCCCACCCATAAGAGAGGCTGACTTAGTGAGGGAGGCTGGACTTCTCCCCCTCACTTGTTAAAGATATAGAAACTGAAATTCAAAAAAATAAAGAACTTTAATGTCTACAGTCCTCAGAGGAGATCAGAGGCACAGCCTTGAAGGAGCATTGCTAAACTGGAGTTTACGTCACTGAAGTCATGATTAAATTGGGCACTGATTCCAATTTCATCCCAGCCCCACCAAGGCCTTCCACCAAAGAGATGGGAAAGTGGGGTGTTTCTGTCTTCAGAATCTCGGTGTCCCTTTAGGTGTCTCAGCAGGAGAGCTGGAACATTACCTCAAAGTTACCTCAAATTTATAAGGTGTCCTTATCCTTTTCAAGGAACACTTCCAGGTCCTATTGGACCCTCACAGCCACCCTGTGAGGAAGGCGGAAGGGGCATCACTGCATCATTCAGCAAGTCACCTGCAGTCAGACAGAAGCCAAAGACACAAGGGGTTCTGAATCCTGGCGGTGCCTACACCTTTCCCTATGAGGCCTCTCGGTCCCAAGACACTCCTCTGTAAACTGAGGTATCACTCCGATGTCTTTGCCTCTCTCCCCACTTTTCTCTTTTCACTGTCCTCATAGGAATGAGGATAGTCTGCAAGTATCTGCCCTTTCATAGTGCCCTTTCTCTACTGACCCACACTCACATATAAACATGCCTCGTCCCCACAGACCAGGCGCTTGGCATGTGCACGCAGGCATTCGTTTCTCTGCTACAACCCAATTCATTTGCACAGAAACCAATTTTAGAAATGTTATCTTTGCAAGTATCCAGCCTGCCACCTGGGCTGGGGTGGGGGTGGGGGAAGAGGGTGGAATAAACCACAAAATGAATGCAGTCAGAAGTTATTTTGGGGGGAGTTATCTGCACGAGTGCCCCACTCATACATGCATTCATACAACACAGTTTTTCCTTTAAAAAAAAGTCTTCTTACATGTCCTTTAATAATATGCTTTTGTCTTATTTGTGTTTTAGACTTTCGTTACTGTAATTAATTCTTGCCTATCTTGTAGGGCTTTGTTGATACTGCAAATGGTGATTTATATTCTGTCTTCAAGTTTGTTACTTCTGATACAGAAGGACGCTTTATAATTTTATGTCTATCTTGTTCTATAACTGCACTCTCTTACTGGTTCTCAGAATTTGCTGATTATCAAGGTTTTTATAAGAAAGTAGTTGCAATTTTGTATCTTCCTTTCAATCAGCTGGTGTGTGTGTGTGTGTATCTTTGTTCCTGTGTGTTATTCTGTCAACCAGGTCCTCCAAGTGAGTGGGAATATTTACCTTATTCCCAATCTTAAGGAGAGTGTAAAGGGAGGTGATTGTGTGTGTTACTGAAGGTTTTTATATAAGACTTTTATCAAGTTGAGAAAGTTTCTTTCATTTCCCTATTTTTCAGTGAGATTTTTATCATAAATAAATGTTAAGTTTCACCAAATGCCTTTGTTCCGCAATTATTGAAATAGTGCTGTGTTTTCCCTTTTGTTTAATATTGTGGCAAATTAAACTGATAGATTTACTGATGTAATATCCACTTTTAAATGTGCAAGTGAAATAGCTGGGTCTCAGCTTATCTGCTCCAGTTGGGATGCTAGGAGGGAACACTGTGTGGACCGATTAAAGCTCCTTCTGAACAGCTTGACTAGTCAAAAAAAAAAAAAATGCCCAGGAATTCAATTTAGGAAATGAGTGGCCACAATCCTTGAGAAAAGGGGAGAGAGGCAAACTGGCCACGTATCTACTAAAAATGGAATTCTTGGCACATGCACCTGGCAGAGACGCTAGTAAGAGGTAAAAGAGACAGATAAGGCCTTGGCAAGCTCATGGGCTAGTTGAAGAGAAACAGAAAAAAGTTTGAAAGCAAATGGATTGAAAAAAATTTTGCCAACCACCATCTAAAATACTGATATTCTGTATATCAGATACTGACACCATAAGCTACAATGTTCATGACATCTTTTTTTTTTAATTTTATTTATTTTTGCATAGAAGAACTAGGCTGCAGACCCGAGGTGTGGGGGGGCTGAGAGGATTCACCAGAGACAAAGTAGGGAGCAAAACAGGAAGATCTACTGAAATACACTGCTAAGGGGAGCAGTGGTAAAAACAGGAGAGGTCTGCTATGCCATGTGGGTCAGCTCCCTGGCTGGGAATCAAACTCAGTCATTTTTGGTGATAGCGCTGAGAGTCAACCCCTAGGTCACCAGGGAAGCCCAATGTTCACGATATCTTAAAGCAATAGCATTTAAGACAAAAAGACACACTGTTTAAGACAGGGCTTAATATTGGCATAAAAGTAGACAAACAGATCAATGGAACAGAAAAGACAGACCAGAAGCAAGCAACATGGACACAGTTGCTTAGCTTACAACAGAAGTGTCAGTGCAGAAGACAAATATTAGTCTTTTTAACAAATTGTGCTAGATCAATTGCATATTCATTTGGAATTAAAAATATGCTTAACTCTTATCTCAAAGTATAGGCAAAAAATAATTCCAGATAGGCTATAAATCTAAGTGGAAATGATAAAACACTATTGCTTCTGAAAAAAAAAAAACGAATATTTTTAAGATCTTGTAATAGACAAAGGTTCTTTACACAAGATATTAAAAGCATTAATAGAAGGAGAAAAGATTGATGAATTTGACTGCATTAAAATTAAGAGCTTCTATTCATCACAAGACACCATTAAAAGAAATGTTTTACAATCCATGTACCTGAAAAAGGGTTTGTGTCTAGATATATCAAGAACTTCACATCATAAGAAGATGATCATACTCCATAAAAATGTAAAAGAGATGTGAGTAGTCATTTCAGATATCCAAATAGATGCATGGAAAGGTCATCTGGGAAAAACAAAGTTAGAACTATAATGTGATACTGAAACCCATCTAGCAGAATGGCTAAAATGTAAAGAACAGATAACAATAAATGCTGACAAGGATGTGGAGAAACTTCAACTCTCATTCACTGTTGGTGGGAATACAAAGAGCTACAACTTCTTTGAAAAAGTGTTGCAGGATCTGCGAAAGCTTAACATTTTTGGCATTATATGTCAGAAGACTCTGCCTACCACAGGGCCATCGTGAGTATGTTTTCTTCTAAGAGTTATATATTTTCAGCTCCTAAATTTAATTGTATGTTCCATTGGAAGTTACTTTTGGGGTATGATCTGAGGAAGCAATTAAACTTCATTCTTTTGCATTGGCTATATATGTTGGTCTCAGAACCATTTGTTGAAAATATTCATTATCTTGATCAATTTGTCAAAAATCAATTAAATATAAATGTAAGGTTTTATTCCTGTACTGTAAATTCTTTTCCACTGACCTATAGGTCTGCCTTATTTATATCAGTACCACATTCTTGTGATTATGGTGGCTTTATGATAAGTTTTGAGCTCAGAGTGTAAGTCTTCTAACTTTGATCTTTTCAAGATTGCTTTGGCTATTATTGGCTCTTTTTATTCCCACATTAATTTTGGGTAAATTTTTGCAAAGAAGTCACCTGGGATATTAACAAGGCTTGAGATGAGTCTATAGATAAATTTAGGGAGTATTTATATCTTAACAATATATTTTATAATATTCAGAGTGTAAGATTTTCATTTCTTTTGTTAAATTAATTCCTAAGAATTGTACTCTTTTTGATGGCATTATAAATGAAATTATTTTTGTAATTTCATTTTTGATTGGTCATTGTTAGAGTATGAAAATACAAATGATTTGGCACATTTATTTTGTACTCTGAAAATTTCCAGAACTCATTTATTGGTTCTAAGAGGTGGTAGAGGATTTCTTAGAATTCTATATAAACAAGATAATTTCATCTGCAAATAGCAATAGTTTTATTTCTTCCTTTCCTATCTGATGCCTAATTGCCCTGTCTAGAATTCAATAATGCTGAATAAAAGTGATAGGGGTAGACATCCTTGCTCCTGACTTTAGGGTGAAGGGAGTTAGTTTTTCACTCCTAATTATGATTTTACCTGTATTTCACAAATGACTTTTATCAGGATGAGGAAGTTCCATTTATTCTGAGATTGTTGAGTATTTTTATCATGAAATGGTGTTGGACTTTGTCAAATACTTTCTATGAATTTGTTAAGGTAATTTTATATTTTTCATTTTTTATTCTATAGGTATGGTGTATTGCATTAATTCCTATGTTGATCCAAGTTTGCAGCTTTTCGATAAATCCCACTTGGGCATTGTGTATAATCCTTTCTATGTGTTGCTGGATTCAGTCTTTTAGAATTTTGTGCAGGATTTGGCCTCTAAATTAATTAGGAATATTTGCTGGTGGTTTTCTTCTCTTGTGATTTCTTTGTCTGGTTTTGATATCAAGGTAAGACTGACCGCACAGGATGACTTTAGAAATGTTTTCTCTCCGCGTTTTTAAGAAGAATTTGCTTCCTGTTTTATCATATCCAGCCCATTATTATTATTCCCTATGAATCATTCTTACTGTACAGCTTCTTTACTCTTTGAATATAGCTTCCTATAGTTACTTGAACTATATATTCATCATAATTGCTTTAAAGTCTTTGCTAAGTGTGACATCTGAGCTCATCATGAGCAGTTTCTGTGACCTGCTTCTCTCCCATATGGAGTATCTCTTTTTACTTCTTGTCAACTCTCATGACTTCTTTTTTGTTGAAAACTAGGCATTTTAGATAATATAGTGCAGCAATTCTGTATACTGATCTCCTCCTCTGGGGCTTGTTGTTTGCTATTTATGTGTTTAGAGAGTTGACTGGATTGTTTCTGTGCTCTATTTGCTCCTAAGAATGTAGCCTCTGATGTCACTGGTCAGAGGACACAGCCTTGGGCATGCACACTGTCACTCTGGGATGGCTGGGATTTTATTTGTGCTTGCTTTGTCTCTTTCTCTGATCTCTTTAAATCAGCTGCCTTCATTGCTATCAGGACCAGCTATTAGCCTCCACTAATTGTTGGCTGATTGTTCTATTATTTTTGACAATGCCCTGGGGCATAAATTGCTCCAAAGTCTGTTGCAATTAAATTGGGGTTCCTTTGCAAGAGCAATCTCTGAGGCCAATCATTGAGGTTTCTGTCAATCCCAGGAGGATTCTTTTTAGCTATCTCTTTCTGCAGTTCTCTCCGGTCAACTTCTAGGTAATCTAAGGCTTAACATAGTGCTCTCAGGAAACTCCCAATCTCCTCTTAGATGCTTATCATAGTTTCAAAGAACACTACAATACAAAAAAAGTCAGTTTTCATGAGGAGAGTTTCAGAGCTCTGTGATCTTATGGCCTGTCTCTCCCAACAGGCACCCCTGCTGCACAGCTGGGGCAGGGGTGATTCCTACTTCTCTCAGAGTCGCACCCCTGCTCTGTGAGCTTCATTAGCATCTCGCTAGATTGCGGCAGCAACCTGCAGTCTCTGCAGTTTTCCTTCCCTGAAATGGAGTCTTTGTGCTATAACCAACATAGGCTGAGATGACTGGGATCCTCTGTCTCTGGTCTTCAGTGACTCGGGTAGATTTTTGTGTCCTTCAAGTAGGTTCCAGGTTCAGGACGAGAGGCCCACACTCCTCAGAACTCACCCAGAATAGAACCTCTGGAATATGAAGACGTGAGGTGGGGGTACACGGAAAAGTGTAGGTTGTCTGCCCCTCCCTGGAAGGCAGCATACCCCTGACCAGGAGCCAAATGAAGATGGAGACTTGTGCTCTTGGTTACATATATCTGGGAGGACGTCCATTATTCTGAGCTAGTAGAAATGGAAGGAAAGTTAACTTTCTTGAATAAATATTTCTCCACCTGATGTATGCCCTGAAGATAATTTCCAGTGACTTAAATGTGTTTTTTTTTTTTAATAAATAATTGTTGGGGCCTCCCCTGGTGGCTCAGCGGTTGAGCGCTGGGCTGCAAAGCTGCCCGCAGCCTCTGCAGCGCTGGTTCAATCCCCGGCCACCGGCTAGCATCCCACATGGTGCGCAGACCTCTCCTGCCACGCCCCTGCTCCCCTCAGCAGTGTATTTCAGTCTGTTCTGGTCCCCACTCTGGCTCTGGTGAATTCTCTCACCCTCCCGTATTTCTGACTGTACCCCGGTTCTTGCATAAATAAATCTTTAAAAAAAATAATTTTCGGAGTTATGTTTCTTGCTGGAGAGAGGGTCCATAAAGCTACTCACACCACCTTTCCAGACCTCTCTGTACAAGTCACTTTGGGGTTACTTGGTTGTGGGCTACAGCTGGGAACTTGAGTCCTAGATCACAGAGGATCATGGGAGCCCCCCCGCCCCAGTGTGGGAACTCCTACTCTGGACATTTCTCCCTCATCTAGTCATTTTTAGGTCTGTGTTTAATTTCTAGAGGAAGTTGCCAGCCTTAATTCACACTAAAGAAGGTGTCATTGGCTGGGAGCTGCATAATGTAAAATCTTGCTAGTGGAATTAGCCTTTGAATAGGAAACCCCTATTCATCCCAAAGGCATAATTCTCTAGCTGAGGAACTTCAGGATCCATTACTAGTCAGACCAAGAAATATTAGACCGGAGAAAAAGGGGTTCTTCTGGAACATTAAGTGAGGTTATTTCACATGTTCCTAAAGCCTCTGGAGCCAGACATTCTGACTAAAGAATTTGTAACATGTCCCCAGATCAGAGGAAGCACGCTTGCTCAGTAAGCACAGCTGCTCTCCATTTGGTTAATGATAGCCCATTGCAAATTTGGTGTGTGCAAACAAAAAAGACAGTGGGCCTCGCTCTATCTAACTTGCCCAGGGAGCCCTCTCTGCCTCTGGCTTCCTGGCGGCCTCTGTCAGAGACAGAGTGTGTTGTATCTGGTGCAGCAATGTTGGGCTATGACAGGTGAGTGCTGGGTGTGGACACTGGGTTACAATGTGATCTGGCAGCATTTGGCAGCAGACAGGCTAGTGAGTGGACTGCAGAAAGATATCAAGGGCTGTGCCACAGCTGGAGCAGAAAGGAAGAAGTGCTAGAAATGGGCACACACTACAGACTCACAAATATCAGGCACGTATGACTCCGACATCATTTACTTAGGCATTGCTACACATATCAATGATCAATCCAATTTTCAGCCAATTCATTGCTGACTTACTCACGACCCCATAATTAGGAGAAAGCTAAATTTTCTAAACAGCCACTAAGTTGCTGCCCCAAGGGGGCCTTCCTCTTTTTTTTTAACACTTGGGCTTCTCTGTCCTCTTGTCAGCTGTTACACCCCATTTTACTCAAAACACACAGGAAACAACAGAAGTTTCTCCCAAGCATTCATGCTATCCTGGAGGTTTTCATGCCTGTCCCTCTGCTTGAATCCAATCAGCAGACTGGAATTTGGAATTTTGAACCTCTCATAGGAGCAAGGGACAGCCCATCTCTCGTGTCTGGGCCTAAGGGCTACACTAAAATCCATGGAGATTGATAAGCAGGAAGCAAACTCTGGAGATCCAGATGCTGAGATGATTCTTCTGGTCTTTCCTCTTTGAACACGGGGATTTCTGTCTGTTTCACTGCTGTCTCGCTTCATCCCACTCAATGCTGGCAAAAGTCAGTACTCAAATATTGATTGATTGGCTGCTAAACAGGCTGTTCTTTTGCAAACAGAGATGATTTCTGGGTGTCACGTTTCACACAAAAGATATCTCATATGCATTTTTAATGAAGTCAACTAAGAGTTCCTGGAAGTGGCTCATTCCTTGCCAAAGCACCTCCCCAAATTCAACCACACTCTGCAGCTCTCTATACCTACTGGTCAGAATCACTCCAAATGCCCTCAGGTTGATGAGGCAGCTGTCATGATCTCCCAATTACTATCACTGTGCAAATGAGACCAACAGCTTTTGATTTATTTCAATGGATATGAGAGGCTATTGTGCTGATAGCCAAGGACCTGGTGATGGACACTAAATGAAACACCCCACTTCAAGCCAAAGTTGGCTTATAAACCTGCTTCTGTTCAGCAGTCTGAGGCTCCACACTGTGCCTGTATACAAGTACATTGAGAGAAAGACAAAGAGGAATGGGGGACAGTAGAGGACAGTAGAGATAAAGAAAGAAGAGAGAACAAAGAATTCTCATCTCTCAGTTCTGTGATCCTCATCACCTTTTGTCCCTTCACCTGTACAGCATCCCTTTTCAGCAGCATCTGGTGGTGAAGACTGAAACAAGACAAGCTCAATTTCTTTATGTAGCTCCCAGATAAGAGAATGGAAAAAAAGCAAAATATTACTTCTCCTGCAATTTCAACACAGAAAATAACAGCTGCTAATAAGGTCCTGAGGCCTAAGGTGCAGCTTTAGTTGCTGGGTTCTGGAAGAATCGGCTGAATCTAGTAATAGAAAATCAAAAGTCAAGATATAATTATCCAACACTGGGTTGACTAGGTAAATTAGTTTGTATGGAAGAAATTCTTATAGGGAAATTTAATTAAGTAGACTCGGAACTATCATGTTATCATTGACAACTGTCAAACGTGCATATGTCAAATGTCATATTATATATATATATATATATATATATATATATCTGAAGGAAAAAATAAAATTTTGAATGGTGTCCCTTCCCTCACACTACAAGGCCCACAGTCCATAGTCTGGCATTCAAGGCCATCAAGCTCAACCTCGAAATTACCGTCTAAATCTCATCTCTCAATACAAGTACATAATATGAGTACAAGTATACATACAGTACTCATTATTTCCTCACAATCAATCCCCACATCCTTGCCATTTGCTTCCCTGACCATGTTAAACCTGTGCCTCAAGGCTCATTTCAAATGTTACACCATTTTTGAAGATATCTCCTGTAATCTCTCACCCGTCTTGAAAGAGCATATCTGGATGGTCACTCACCAAACTCTACAGTATGAGTCATAATAATAGTAGTAGAAGTGGAAGCTTACAATAAAACTACCTAATAAATATTAAATCCGTACTATTTTCAAGGCACTATTTTCAATATTAAGTAATGCTTAACATCCATTGATTCATTTAACTAATTATTTTCACATTTGTTTTATTTCCCTCAATCTCTGATGTCAGGCTTCAGTCTAAAATGATGACTTTCTGCTGGAACCATTAGTGTTATGCCTAGACACAGTAATCGATAAATGCTTATTGAATACAAATAAATTGATGTGTCAATGCCTGAATGTAGGAATGGATGAAGGACTGAATGAATGAAGCAAAATGACTGAATTTTCATAGGTCATTGGACTGGACTCCTGTATCTGTACTACATGATTTGAGTCCTTTTCCACTCTGGAGCACACTGCAAAGACTCACATACAAATCACAAACTCCTGCAGGTTGTGATATAGGAATGGGGTGTATTTTGTTTTTTATCCTAAAGAGGATTCCTATTATCTAGTTCTCTAAATCACTCACTTCTTCAACAAACTAGAAAACAGTATAATAAGCTTCTACCTTCCCTTTTCTGGCTCACTCTTCCAGCTCTGGCACCCATAACCTTTATGCTCCCCTGTCTCACAGTATGTGATGAATTAATTCAAACATACATTGGTGTTTCTGAGTACACCTCCCCTTCCAAGAGTGCTTATGAGACTTGAAGGGCAATGCTTAACTCAAGGGAACTGTAGGAATGATTTCTAGTAGTAGTGGGGAGTGAAGAAAACATAACCAGGGCCTCCCTGATGGTGCAAGGGGTTAAACACAGCACTATAAAGCTATCCACAGCCTCTGCAGCACAAGTTAGATCCTTGGCCGGCCAGGGAGCAATCCACATGGTACAGCAGACCTCTCCAGTCTCTCCTGCTGCTCCCCTCAACAGTATACTTCGGTCAATCTGCCTGTTCTGTTCCCCACACTCTGTCTCTGGTGAATCCTCTCACCCCCTGCACCTCTGGCCTGTATCCCACTTCTTGTATGCATAAATAAATAAATCTTTTTAAAAAAGAAAAACATAACCAACCTTTATTGCATGTTTAGTCTCTTCCAATATTGACCATACACTATCATATTTAATTTCAGAATAATCTTATTAAATAATTTTAGTAATAATAATATACTATATGCCAAGATATTTTTAAGAATTGTACCTATATTGTTTCAATTCTCCCATCAATACTATGAAAATGTACCATTTTCTCCATTTAAAAAATTTAAGTTACTTGCGCAAGCTAGGAAAGTTTAGAGCCAGAACTGAAATACAGTCCTTTGAAAACACTCTGCATCTTCTAAGGACAGTAGTTTTCCAAACCTTAACATAAAGAAAGATGCCTTTATACATAGAATTCAAGTTTTGATATTCAATTCCAAAGCACAACTTTTCAGATAAGGTGATCATTTAGAGCAGAGAAAGTATCCTTCCTGGAGTTTCTCTCCTCACAACACATGTGCCTTTAAATAAGGCCATTCCTGAGAATGGACATCATCCTCCTGTGTCCTACTTAACCTCCTCAGACTAGAGTTTTGCTTCTTCCTCACGGCTCATACCTCTGTCCATGGTGCTGAATTTAAAGACCAGCCTAACTGACACAAAGGGAAAACAAAGTAATTTGAATTTAGATTGTAAAGGATTTTAAATACAATGCTGGGCTGGGTATTGAGAATCAGTAAAGTCTTTTTCATCCCCTCTGTCTTAACCCAAAAATCTCCCCTCTCTTCCAAAAGCTTTAAGTTAAATAGGGAAAAATAAGTGAGACTTCCAATTAACAAGAATTATTCAAACAATTATCTTTGCAATTCCATAATTTTAAAGATTCCATTATATGGAAATAAACTGATGAAAAGGGAAAATGAGAAAGTCTATTTCATAAACATCACCCCAGAAATAAACACAGTTCAAATAAAAAAGAATCAAAGACTAGAAATCTTCAGGTGGGCCTGAAGCTACAGCACTGGGTTAATGGAGGGTGCTGAGCCTAGTGCTGAGAACAAAGGCTGGAGACAGAATATGTCTTTATATCTGGTACAGAATTGATTTTCAAGCCATAAAAATGTTAGTTAAGGAAACACTGACATGAAGTAGGGAAGGGTGAGTGGAAAAGAAGTTGGAAAATAGCAAGTGCAATTTCAGGCTTATGAGAAATGGAATTAAAGTTAAGAGAAGGAAGGCAATCTATTGTTGTCCAGAAACTGGCAAACAGCACAGCCACTGCATCATTATAGAGCCAACGACCTGCTGTGTTCATTTGTCTCTGAGCTGTCTGACCTGGGAGCTTGGTGATTTATCTACTTTCCACAGCTTCAGCTGGGCCAGGCCAAAAGGATAACTTGGAGAAAGGGGTGGGGTAGGAGTGGTGACTCATAAGCACCAAGCCAATGAACTCCATATGTCTTGTGTTAGAGAGCATGTTCATAAATCAACCAATATCACACATTTATTTCACACCTACTATAAACAAATCTCTGTGTTGGAAAGATGCTGTTCATACTATGATTGAAAATGGCAGATCCATTGGCCTGGGAGAGCTTACAATCTAGTGGCAAATATTAAGTACAAATAAACCAAATTAACAATACATGCTAGAAAATGGCTAGAGACAGTAAGAGCAAACAGAATACAGAGTAGGACTGTTAACTGACATATCAAAGAAAGCTTTGGAGAAATGGTAGCACCTGAACTGAACTAAAAGAGCAGGTAAATTTTGCCCAGGTAGAAAGAAAGAAGATGAGGACAAAGCAATTTGCAAAACCTGCAATTTGCAAGAATGCATTATTTATGTTTTTGTTAAGAGTAACATTGGCTATCCAAAGTCAAATTTGTGACCCAGAATCTATTTATGGGTAGACAGTCCCCAAGCACACCGTGGCAAGGAAGAGAGTTGAGGTAGCATTTGTACATCTGTACTAGATTGAACCACTTCATCAAAAATTGAACGACTTCCAGTATCCAAAATTAAGCTTCTAGATTTCTGACCACAGTAGAATAAACTATAGCAAAAAATCCAAGTTAGGCATTCTTTCACCTTATGTCTCAAAAAGTTCTCTATGAAGTTAACCAGGTCCTATCCTGGTTAAGATAGGACCTCTTCTTCAGGCTGGTGATGTACGCACAGCCTAGCAAATAAGAAAATATGGTAATGACAGTTAATTCTGGCATGAAGAATAAGAAATTCATAAGGATTCTTAAAAGTCAGAAAGATAGAATTTTGTCAACCTGTCTTGGATTCAATGACGTCATTACCAAATTGCCATCTACCTATGCATATTACATCCTCTTTATAAGTTAGACTACCTCAGAGTGCATAACAGTGCAATAAGTCCTTTCAGGTCACTCTCCCTCCTCTTCCTTCCTGATTGAAACTGTCCTCCTAAAGTTCAGCTTTCTCTTTGCTTCCATGGAAAGAAAGGCAGAAGTCTTAGAATTTAATCTCAGATATTTCCAATGACTAGTTCAGCAATGTTAGGTGATGTATTTGACCACTTACAACCTGTTTCATTACCAACAAAGTATGGGTAATATTAACCTCTTTGTTTATATTTGTTAACTATTTTGACAATCATAGGATATAAGGAGAGTGCTTTAAACACTGCAAAAACATGTAAACTGTTTATCTTTAAGGCAATGATGGGATGGATGAAAACATGTAGACTGTCCTCACCTACTCCCTCACTGTTTCTCTTCTCCCTGACCTGTCAAACACACCCCCCATGCTGTGATCCAGACCTTCCTATCTCTTCTTTCAGTCTCCCTCTATTTTGCCACTAAAAGACAACCATAAGAAACTCTGTAGGATATCAACCAGGAGGAGAGTTGAACTGAATTCAGCTAAATCAATAGCCAGAAGAACCGAAGACTACTTTGTTGATCTACTGAGAAACATCTCAATATTGTATTTAAGAATGAGGTCTCAGAAGTCATAGTTTCTGAACTAGAAGATTCCATCTTCACCACTTACACTTGCTCTTTGACCTTAGGTAAATTGCTTGACCTTTTTGTACCTCGTATTCCTCAACCGTAAAGCAGGGATGTTCATTGTGGAATCTACCTCACGGGCTTTTGTGATTTTTACATGAAATAATATATGTAAATTATCTGAGAAATCATGAATATAGAATAGATATTTGGTCTAATTTTACATACTTAGAGGTGGCAACAAGAAATCAGTAATTCAAAAAATATTCAAAGATTAATTGGAAATTTATTTTCTCCAGAAACTGGGGATGCAGGGAGAACAAAGCAGAGATCTACTTAGATTTATTAGAGTCTAGTGTGGAATATAAACAAATAAATAAGAAATTATAGCAGTGGTAAGTACCATAATAGGAGAAAATAAAGGATGCTATGAAAACACAAAGGAAGAGCATCTGGGGAGGAAAGACTATAGTGAAAATCAGGTGATATGGGCTGACTATTGTCATCCCACAATTCACATGTTGAAGTGCTAACCCTCCAGTGCCTGGTAATGTAACTGTACTTTGAAGTAGAGTCTTACGGAAGTAATTAGGATTAAATCAGGTCACTAGAATTTGCCCTGACTCAATATATCTGGTGTTAAAGAAAAAGGAAATTAGGATACAGTCACAAAAACACACAACACATGAAGATAAAGAAGCAGAGACCATCAACAAAGTAAGGAGAGAGACCCTCTAAAGAAACCAATCCTTGACACCTTGAACTTAGATTTCTCACCTCCAAAAATATGGACATAATATCTATTGTTTAAGTCACTCAGTTGGTGGCACTTTGTTATGGCAACCCTAGTAGGCTAATGCATGGGGTGTGGCAATGGGAGTCTTCAGAGAGACATGACAACACGTCTGAGACTGGAGTTCAAGTATGAGAGATTATTTGGGTGAGGGAAGATGGCCAGGGGACAAAAGAGAAAGGTCAAATGCCACTACTTCTCATGATAAGGCCTTTCATATATCTGTATTCCAAGGTTTCTGGGTGCAAAAAAGGTTGGTGAAGAGATGGACTCTTGCTTTAAACAAACTAGATTAATGCAAGAGTGGAGATCTTAATGAAGGAATAACAAAGCTATCTCTTCTTGTATTTGGTACTGAATATAATTTATCTTTATTGATGTCATGGAGTGGGAAAAATTAAATTCCCAGTGTAGTCTTAAAACATGCAGAAACTGCTAAACTATACAAGATAGTCATTTGGAGGGCAGATAACAAGTATATGATCTTAAAAGGACAGAGAATATTTGTACATGGGCTTATAGTTGAGGTAGGCTAGCAGATAAATACAGAAACTGGATATGACAAATGTTTTGGAGGGGAGCAGCAGTGTATTTCAGTCAATCTGCCTGTTCTGCTCCCCACTCTGTCTCTGGTGAATCCTCTCACCCCCACACCTCTGTTCTTATATGCACACACCCCAGTTCTTGTATACATAAATGAATAAATCTTTTAAAAAGAAAAAATCTTCAAAGGTCATTAAGCAGTCTGCATTCCATTTCCAGTACATCCTCCCTGAAGTTAATGAGGCTGAGTGGAGTCTTTGAAATGCATCTACACTGCATGAGCACCCAGAAGTGACAAAGTGAGGTCAACATCTCACCTGGAGAGTTAGAACAAGTATTTCAAGTGTACTGATCCATTTCAGCCGTGGGACACTGGGTAAGTTAACCAAGTAAACATTATTTAAGCATTGACTTAGGTTCCCATCTCAAGATGGTACTGCATTGAATGCGAGAGTCAAAAGAATTAGAGAAAAGGTATAAGGTCTAATGCTTGGTAAGTAATTTTGCCTGGCACAGAGTGGGCATGGATAAACAATAAGTCACTGTCTAATATTTTAGGGGGAAAGGAACTACTTCTCACTTTGGAGGCTACAGAATGGCATCAATGAAATCAAGCTCCCTCACCCTCTGAATTTTGGACTACATAAATACATCAGTAACAAATTAACATCTTTAAGCTCTGAGCTCCCCAGACCAGACAAACAAAAACTGGCAACATCAAGTATCTCCCTTCTACTTTCTGAGTTGAGCAAGCTAATGTCAAAAGGACCTAGTAATGTCAAATAAATATATTTGAGCCTGTCACTGGAAAGTTCCTAATAAGGTTTCCAGGTGATTCATTTGGTGATAGGAGGCATCTGACTCCCTGAGCCTGCCCTTGCACACATCCACAGAGTTGATGGACAACTAGCCTCAGATAATGCTTTTTCAGAGCAATCCAAGTTGTTCTTCACACGGCAATGAAAACATAACAATTACTCCACTGAGAAATGCTGAGACCCAAAAATAACAATTATATTTTCTTCACCAAGACAAGAGAGCTGGAAAGAAAAGAACCAGTATTTGTCTGGGAAAAGAGATTTGCTGTTTCTCAAGCCTGTAAGAGGTAAACAGCAGAACCACCAGATCACCCCGGGAGCTCAAGTCGGTGGGTTCACATGACTGTACAGACATGCAGTGCTGCGTTACAGGGTAATGTCCCTAAGGTGAAGGACTGCAGACAGAGCATGTGGTATACTCCGAGCAAAGCTGGTGGTCACATCTAGCTGGACTCCAAAAGTTGAGACTTTGGGAATCTGACCTTGGAACTTCTAGAAGTCCAGATAGAGAATTGAGGACAGCCCACCCAACACAGATGCAAGTCTCTTGTGGGCAAGGTCATTCATCTGTAGTATCTTCCAAACACATCCCCACTGCTTCCCTCTTCTCCCACACAGACTCTTGCACCATTCAAGGTACTGCATTGTTGAAATGATGCTTTTAAGATTCTTCAAATGTTCTGCCTCCCTTCTGAAGTTCCTCAAGGGCATCAGCAAGCCATTCTCTGAGAAAACTGATTCCTGTTTGCATCGACTTCAGGGAACAGTGAACCCACAGGGGAAAGTCCTCCTCTGTGACATTGACCAAGACAACTTTCAGGCGCGGTCATAGTCACTGAGTTTGCTCTTGCATATCAAACTCCTGTTTGGTGGGCTGATCTTTTAAAATCTGCTAAAATGACATGCAATTTGCTTTCCAAAGTGTGATATTTGTAAGAAATTCAAAACACAAAAATGAGGAAGATGGAATTGGTTCTATTGACCCCCAGGTATGGATTTGCCGACGATGGATGCACAAATGCCAATGCCCTCTGAACATTTCCCTTCTCACTTCACAATGGCTTTTCTCAATGCAGATTAAGAAATTCTAAATGGGGGGAAAGAAAGGTCTTTTAAAGATACAGAACTCCCCTAACCACAATCAGAACCTGAAAAATAGCACAGGCTCATGCCTCTAAATCACAAGCTTTTTGATTTAAAGACTTGCTGCAGCATCAGGTTCTATCTGCTGCTTCTAATGTGTTTCCAGAATAGTGAAGTTCACAGGAAAGGTCTTAGAATCTCAGAACACCTCCTTGTATGTACCTAAGCAGTTCTGGAAGTCCTAGAGACAGACAAAAAGAGGAGAGTGTTCTCTTCTGTTCCCCATCTTTTATGGATATTTTCTCCCTTCCAAACTCCACGTACACGCTCACACTCAATGCATGCTCAAAAAGAACAGGAAAATTCTCACCAAACCTGACCCTATTCTTGATCTATTTGCTTAAAAGAAATAGAGGGAAATTGCAATTAGAAATTGTACGTGTTAACTTACAGTCTGTATTAGTTAACTATGCATTTGTTAGCTGTGAAATTAGTAAGACTTCATTATAAAAAAATTAAAACTGTGTGATGTAGAAAGTAAAAGTCCTCATGTATGTATAGTTTATGAAGATTTCACAGATGGAACTGCTTTAATTCTCAACATCTTGAGCTGAAGCTCTGATTTACCTTCTCAAAAACTGTGTATGAATAGAAAATTTTTAGAAAATCATCTAAGAAAATGGTAACTGTAGTTGCTTCTGGAAATGGAGATGAACATTACCCTTCATATTATTTAAAGTTTTCAGCCCAGCATGTATTATCATTCAAAAGCCAAGATAAACTAATCAGACTATTAATTTGCTAATTAAAAAAAAACACTGATCTTGTCAAAAAGACATCTAAACCCAGTTCATGAAAATTAAAGTTCTTTTCTGGTTTAAGGGTCTAAAATCTCTTAAGTGTCCTTACTAGTTTACATTTCCAATGACTTCTGCTCCAGGTAAGCGGATTCTTCAGTGGGTTTTTTCTTTATTCACCTGTCTCTATAGATTTTAAAGTATAGTTTTGCTCTGTGACCTCAGTCTCTGATGGTTCAAGAAAAGTCATTGATTTTCAGTTTGTTCAACTTTTTTTGAGTGTGGTAAGGATAGGAATCATGACTTCCAAGTTTCTTACATGCCTGGAGCTAAAGACAGAAATTCCTTGACTCATGTTTCAATATTCTCATCTGTAAAATAGAAAACACCGTGCCCAGGAAGGAGATCTCAAGGGCAATGAAATAATACAGAGAGAGGGCTTCCAGGAGGATCATGAGTCAGAACTTCCTATGCGATCTATTAACTTCTCCTTCATTTTATCAAAGCTGATTACTTTTTTGTTCTACACCTTCAGAATCTTAGAGACGTATGCGTCTTTGTCCATGAGGATTTCTGAATTAAAACATAAAAGTACTAGATTATATATTCCTCTTAGTTTCTATATCCTTAACATTTTACTTACTCTGCATTTTCACAGTACAAACTCTACTAAAATAGATTCAGGCTCAAGTTAAGAATAACAGTGGGGGCACTCAGGAACCAGAGGTAGCTGGGGCAGTAGAAATAGCATGTTCAGTCTTAGAGAAAAACAGATCATAGGTGCAGAAAGAAGCACACCAGAGGGTTTATGACCCTCAGTACCTGGAATAATTCCTCTCCCCTTGAGATTCCCAGTTAACCTCTGTTTGGTCTACCTGTCTCCTCCCTCCCACTCTGCAAAAAATATTATACCCACCATCTAATCCTAGAATTATAAAATACCGATTACATAAGGAACATGAGAATCGATGTAGTCTCGTCATCAACCTAAGACAAGAACCCTTTCAAGCCCAGTTACATGACTAAGATGGTGTCTAGTTTTGTCCTCAGTGAAGCCTCATCTCATGAGAACTTCTGATCTCATGGTGCAGGACCTAGCATTCTCAGGGAATTATCAGCATTCCCCAATTGAGAATCAGGTTTCATTAACCTGAATGATGTAGTCCCCCACCCAACCGTGAGCTGGATAAGCTGCCATCCGCCTCTTCCTTTGCTTTGGTCTTCTGGCTGCCCTCAAACCACATAACAAGACCCACACAGCCAAGCTACCAAGCTTTGAAATAAATGATATGAACTCTGGTGCCAAACATGTGAGTAAAGTTCAAAGATTCATGCTATCTTTTAAAATTTGGCCAACTCCTGTGCACAAGAAAAAATCAATTGTTGGGCCTGCTTTGTTCTTGGGAAAAAAATCAATCATGGTTTTCACCAATGATTCCCATTACTTTCAGGATGCCGGGATCCCTCCTTCCCATCCCCCTCACAGGTTGACATGGGCTCTGTGGAGCTGCATTTCCATTAAGACTTCCATCCTGTGGACAGTTTTAAGATTGAAACCACCTTTTACATTCCCTTCTCTTCTTTGAATCCGTAGATCCATATACCTTTTCCCCAAAATAACTATAAGTATGTGAACTAATTAGCTGAGAGAGCACCAGCTCCCTTAATGCCTTCGGATCCTGCCATCCAACACTGATTTCTCTATGTTCTGAGCAGCAAAATAGCCCCTCACCTGGTTTTGGTTTAATTATTCTTCAAGGTCATCCCTGAGCCACTCCTGTCCATGTTCCTTTTCTTCTCTGCTTTTGTTTTTAAGAGGCTTTTTTAAAAGGTTCCGGCAGCTCAGCTGCTTTTGAGTCATTACTAGTTTCAATCCCCCTTTGCACTTATTACTTGGCCTATCTTTTCCCAGCCTTGCCTCTGTCACTGCTGTGTTTGTGAGCATGCCTCTGCGTCTCCTAACCCCTCAGCTACGTTGGAATTGCTCTGTGTTTTGGTGCCCTGTATCTTTTCCCTGCAGTTTGAACTAATCATGCCTGACCTTGATTTGGGAATCGGCCTTTCATCTCTCCTGTTCACAGCCCAGAAGGCCCTTTTCCTTCAGCTTCGACGGCCTCTTCAGGAGGCTGGACTGGCTGTTCCCTGGACATTCAGGGCACTCCCTGGGCAAGCGGGAGCCCCAAGAAAGCAGCTTCCTCACCTAGCAGTTGTTCAACAGAATTCAGCCTTCAGATTTCCAAGCTACATACCCATTTAGTTCCATGTTCCACTTAGACAGAAATCAGAATCCTGAGGTAAGAATAATAAAGCAATGTAGCGATTATAATAATAATGCCACCTCCCACTGGAGAGCACTGAAGGCTTTTCATGTGCTTGCCTATAAATTACCCAATCCAGAAGACACATTGCATAACAGATTTTTTTTTTTGCTTTCCTTTAATTATTGTTCTAATTGTTTTCTATTTTCTCCCCACCTCCTATTGTGAGTTCTCCCTTTCCCACTCACTTTGCATTACCAAGCATCACCTTAAAGAACTAGGAAGGCGCTTCAGCGAAGCTTCCAGACCTCCGCTACAGGGTTTCAACTTTTTAAAGTAGCATGACAGCATTTACACGGAAATCAGAGCCCACTCTCTACAAGATATGAAAGTATAATCAGGAAATTGAAGGATAAACCTCACAACTGAGCATAAACCAGCAGAAACTGGGGAAAGGCTACATTGCTAAGTAGCCCAGAGGAGCCCCAAGCACCCCTCAGTGTCCCCAGCAGCAGCTCTGGTTGCTTCTTGCTGCAGCCATCCCAGCCTCTGGACACGGTTCTCAGCAGAGGCTCACGCAGGCACCCGGATGGACTGGGTCTGCAGGGTGCTGGCCTCTGCGGCAGAGGCCTTGGGCAAGGGGAGTAGAATGCCAGGTAGAAAGCGATGCCCAAGGATGAGGAAGCAGGAGGAAGACTCAACAAAGGACGTGTTCAGAAATCCACTGTTACGGCCTGAACTAGAAACAGGGTCTTTAAAGATGTGATAAATTAAAATAGGGAGGCCAAGGAGGTGGGCCCTGATCCAATTTGACCGGTGGTCAGAGGAAGCCTGGACACACAGAGACGCCAAGCATGCACACACTCAGCAGAGAGACCAAGTGGAGATCCAGGAGAGGGTAGAGGTTCTGCAAGCCAGGCAGGGAGGCCTGGGGAAATAACATGCCTGCCCACACCTTGGTCTTGTACTTCTAATCTGAAAAATTAGTTTAAGTCACCTAATCAGTGTTTTTTCTGTTATGGCAACCCCAGCAAACTAACTTCCACCATGGGCTAAAGTGAGCAGAAGACTCAAAAGTAAGATTCCATGGGTTCAAATCTCACTTAACCACTCACCTGCTAGGTGAGCTTGGGTAAGTTATGTAGCTAGTCCATGCCTCACTTTTTAAATCTACTTAATGGAACCTGCCTCAAAAAGTAGTATTAAGGATTAAATAAATTAATCCTTTACTTGGAAAACTATCTGCCACATGATAAGATGTTAAATGTTTGTTGCTCCCATTATTATAATTATTATTCATTATCATCACCACCACCGTCCTCATCACCACCATCATCACCACCACCATCATCACCATCATGATCTAACATGCCAAAATATCTATGGGTTTCTGGAAAGGTAGGGAAAAAATCAATGAGACTAGGAAAACCATGTAAATAGAAATGGATTTTTAAGGCAGAAAGTTTGTGACCTCAAGCTTCTACCAGCAAATATCAATAGCTAATTCTGGGAAATGAAGACAGTGCTGGAAGATGGAGCTTTTCCTCTCTCCTTTAATCCACACACACTGTCTAAAGAATGGCCTTCCCAGAGCTCAAATACATTTCAGCAGTAAACATTAAGCAACTTCTTCTGTAATATGAAGAAAAAGAACAAGATAAATATCTTCAATGCTTATATGCCACAGGCCAGAGTTTATGCCCCCCCAATCCAAAAACAGGAAAAAGAAAAATTGTGGAGTCACATCATTTTAGTTAGTGAATTTTTTGCATACCCTTTTACATGCTCATTGAGAAAATATAAATCCTCTCTCCCATTGAAGAGAAATCTACTGCAAAAAGCTTGAGGTAGGCAAAAGTTAGAGTTCCAACTGTTGAATGGGTTAGGGTGAATCCTTTTTTTAATGTTCCATGTTCTTAGGTGAAATAATGTCTATGTTTTTAGATGAAAAGGTAATTTGCCTAAAAATGTATGCATAGGTTCCATGATGTGCTAATAACATGGAGAACTAAATACTTACCCCTTCAAGTTCCCCTGTCTATATTTTAGCCTGTCTAGGAAAAAAGCAGATTGAAGCCACATTCCCAGAAATGTCTTATTTATTGACAGTGATAAATTTCTCAGAGTCTGAAGGACTCATCTGCACTTACTTTCAGAGCAAAGACTCAGAAAATGGGCAATTGCTTCCCCAACATGAAAAAAGCATCCGAGAGCTGAGCAATTGATTGGAAAAAATGAGACCAGCCTACCAAAGACAAGAACTCTTGAGAGATTATTCACATTTGCAGAAAGATCCAAGCATGGCTAAGAAAGGCCAGCTGACTATCACAATAGAAGGAACTGACTAGATTCTGCATATTACAAATACAGGATGGATGGCTCATGATGATTTTATTTCCTTGTCACTTGCAATACTGGAATCAAACTGCTTACCTCAGAATTCTACTGGTCGACAAATCCATCTCAGAATCCCTGGTTTTAGTACTGTTTTTCTAAGACTCAAGAAAGACCACTGTTGGTATGAAAAAGAGATTATTGAAAACTATTTTATTCTGATCTCCTGAGAAATCAGATTTCAAAAAATATTCCAGTTAGATTTGTGCCTTTGTGACCTTTCAGCCCTACATCAAAGTCTAAGAGCTCTGAGTTACATGTCTGCCAAACATGGAAAGCTTTTAATAAGACCAAGACTGAGGGCTGGGTAAGGTGGCTAGGGAAGGGAACAAATCTGTTGTTCAGTGGTTTAGGATGTTTGCATTCTGCAGCCATCAGCTACCTTGCAAGTGGCTCTGCTCTACATCCTGATAGACCGGTTGATCTATTGTCTACTACTACGCTACACAAACTTGGCTAAGCTACATGGCTAACTCAAGCTCTGCAAACGCTGAGGCCTGCTGGCATTACTTTCCCCCCTTGTTTATTATTATGTGTTGACATCCAGACAGATTCTCAGGCAGGTCCTGTAGACTTCAGATTTTCACAATATTACAATTTCAGCAGGCTGAATGTTAAAAAATGGAAATTGGACAGACTGTTATCAACTTTAATCGACCATTAGAGCATCGGAGCCTGAAGGCACAGTATTTAACGGTTGGAATGGGGTGGTCAAGTAAAATGCTGTCTCTTTCATTTGGAATCTGGGAATAAAGCCAACCCAGATAAAAAGGGAAAAAAAGCCATTACTCTGACAGCTGTGGCAGAGCACAGGATCAGTGCTGCAAAGGAGGCCAAGATGCAAATATTGCAGCACACTTGGGTGAGGTTTGTCTACAAATTCAGGTTTGCAGATTTTGGACATAATGGAGATAAATAAGGCAAGGAATGAGATACTGACCTACCAGAATGAAAGCTATTATCTAATATCAAAAATGGATTCTGTGACATCATATTATATTGCCAGACTTGGCCTCAATGTGTCACCTCTTTTCATGCAGCAATGGCTGTCTTCTTGGAAAAGCAAATCATTTGCTGCTTTGGTCAGGTTTGTGGGCCTCAGCCCCGGGCATGGTGCACTGTTAATGCTTTAGAGAGTGATTCTGGAATTCAGGATTTTTCAATTACACCTGGTATTAATCAACGTTCACCTGTTGGCAGCCATCTTGTTAAAACCACCCATGGGAGAAAAGTTGTTTTACTAGAAGTTAAGTATCCTTCCTCCTTCATGCTTCCGTTAGCCATGCCAGATTCCTTTCTGACACCATTTACTCTGCTAATGTGGTTTTGCACATTATGAACTTTCAGAATGTTAAACTGAGCACACTTTTCTTTTAAACAAAATATATTGTTTATGTAAAGAGTCTAATGGCCCATAGCAATCCAATTTACATGTAAAGTACAAGATTTCATATTGAATCAGTTTTATTACTTCACATATGAAAGATATTGAGCAGTGGTAGGTATATTGTATTTGTATCAGAAAAATACAAGGGCAGATTTATTGGGCTTGTGCTTAATACTGTTAGAATCGATTATCCCAATGAGAGGCGAGACATCTGTTCATGGCAGCAAGAAGCATCATCTCCACCAGCCTGCTTTTGCCCCCTTCACTAAATGAAATAACTATGAAGGGTTAATAAAGTCCCCCCCACCACCATAAATGATAACATTAACTCTTTATCATCAGCAAGGGAATATTTTTGGTACCATTTAAAATTTATTAAGTACATTGGGTTTGCTGGGCATCATACCAAACCCATAAAACCTAAGATACGTTATCACCAGTTGCTTTTGTATGCTAATTATGTTGATTTGCTTGACCTCTCAAAGGCTGGGTTTCATCTTCCCCATACATTCAACATTATGGAACCCTTAACCCTGTTTTCTTTCCATTTCAGCTGTTCTCTCTGTGAAGACCAGTCATTCGACGGTCTCTGTGCAGAGTTATCTGTGCGCTTATGAACTATAAACTAATTCATATATTTTAGGAGAGAGTTAATCATGTCTTTTTTATTAATCTGAAAGGATACTAAGTACTACTGTTAAGAGAAAACTAACCCTTTCAAATGTTCCTAATAAACAGATTCTCTGGATTCCCCCTCTCTTTTTACCACAATAAATTCTCATTCAATATAATTGAAAGTGCCAAATAATGTCACTTAAATATGACGGGGATAAAGCATATTCTTGATTTAACAAAAACTCAAACTAGGAGTCAATTCTATAAGGACCATATAATAATTTGAAATGGAACTAATGTAAATGTAAATTTGTTCATTATATCCTGCTGGAAATTTTGTTGTATTTTTGTATAGAAGATCTTATGCATTTTCACCTCCAAACAAGTTTTTTTTTTTCCTTTTTCATCTTTTCAAGGGCAGAAAGAGCTTTTCTTTTTGACCCTAATTTGGGTCTGGGAGTAAAAGATGGTCCCTAGCTGTCTGTGCCTGAGTTGATGTGACTGTGCTTTTGGATTTAGTTAGAATGCACACATTTTCCATGGCCCTCTAGCCTCTAGGCATGAAGACAAAGTTCAAACACAACATTTCAAGTAAACAAAACTAAATTGAACAGCTAAAGCCTTCTTTCAAGGAAAGGCAAACAGATTAGTGAAGGCCAGACCACAAAGTGATTCTTGTCTATGCCCCCGAGATAATCCAACCATACTCACTCTGCAGAGATGTGCATGTGTGTGTGTGAACGCACACACACATGTACATGAGGCCACACATGGTTTGACTTTCAAGTGCCCTGCACACTATAGGCTGTAATGTAAGTTAATTATAAATTCATTATCTTCATGAATGTCAGTTGCGCTAGTCCTGTCTCCCTCCAGCAAAAAGAGACTTAGCCAAAATATCGAGTTTATATTAAAAAATATTTCCTCCACAAGAAGCCTTCCCCTGGCAGATCCCCAAGTCTAGGCTTATCAGCTAAATCCAAGCTTGCCAGTATCCGTGCTCATCAGGCAGTGAGGCATCTGCAGGGGTTGCTTCTCTGCCAGGCAGGGAGGGGCCATCCAGGTGGGCGAGAGCGGCATGGAGACCATCTCCAAAGGTCACCAATATGCACCCATCAAAACAAGGAGTCCAACACGCTACCTTCTTTTTTCAGATGTCAGAGAGTAGGGTTCAAATGGGAGAAAAGCACACATTTAATCAAGCCATAAAATCACTATTAATAGGCTCTCCTCGGCTTGATAAGGAACTTCTATTTTTGATGTGTTGTAAGTTCTGTTCTTAATGTGTTAGCCCCACCTTCTTTTCCTGATCTCCAGGCAAGCATCCATGGCACCTCACTTGTCAGGAAAGTAAAACAGCTGTCTTAATCTGTTTGAATTGCTATAAAAAAGAGAAGATCACAGACTAGGTGGTTTACAAACAGCAGAAATTTATTTCTCGCAGTTCTGGAGGCTGGGTCCAGAATCATGATGCCAGCGGGGCTGGATAACCCTTCTCCTGGGTTTCAGGCCTCTTCTTGGGTTTTCACATGGGGAAAAAGTTTAGGGATCTATAGGGATCTCACTTAAAAGGGCACAAATCCCGTTCATGAGGGTTATACCCCAGCGACCCCAAAAATTACCACCTACTTATACCATCCCCTTTAGGGGCTAGGATTTCAACAGGAATTTTGGGGAGACACAACATTCAGGCCACAGCAACAGCCAAAGGACTAGCGTCCCTGGTCACTCCAGTGCCATTCACAGTTCTTTATGGGCTACGGCTAAAGCCCAAGCCAATGGCTAGGTTTTATAGCGGAAGTCAAGATGGAGGAATTATGTTCTGTTTTCCCAGGAATTCATGGGCTCTTTGGAGAGTGCCCTCATCCATTCAGGCTGTCATAACAAAAATACCATAAGCTGGATGACCAATAAGCAACATACATTTATTTCTCACGGTTCTGGAGGCTGAGAGTCCAAGATGATGGAGCCAGGAGATTTGGTGCTTTCATGAGGGACCTGCTAGCTGTCTGAGGTCTCTTTTATAAGGGCACTAATCCCAATCACAAAGGCTCTGCTCTCAAAACCTAATCACCGCCAAAGGTCCTACCTCCTAATATTATAAACTTAAGGGGTAGGATTTCAGCATATAAATTGGGAGGAGGGATAGAAATACTTAGACTAACAACTAAAACAGGCATGTAGATTCAGATGTGATATAATTATTGAATAACACAAGGAGATATATGCTGAAAACACTATAATGTGAGGCTGTTGAGGTTTGGGGAAACAAACATTCCTTTATATCCACTACATGTCATTACCAAGGCAGAACGGTAGATTAACATATTCTTGAAACCTTTCCAATGGTAACTGAAATAATGAATTCTCCTTTTCTTGCCTATAAGCAGTAAAGTAATCTTATCACATTGGTACAGTGTCATTCCATTTACTTGATGAAGTAAAAGAGAAACAATGCCACCATTTTTTTATGAATCTAAGTATCTTTGTTTCCACCTCACTCTTAATGCAGAATACAGTTTTCTAAATAGAAAACATTATATACATGCAATTCACACCCTTATATTTCGGCTGTTTAAATGCACTGGACAAGCCCATGACAGATGTTAGGAGAAACCATAAAACACAATCTTTCTGGAATATCTCCAGTCCCTTCTAACTTGTCAGTTTCACTTGTCCGCAGTCACTAGGGCCTTGGTTGTCAACCCTCCTCCATTCTCTCTGATGACAATCTTGGTCACCACATTCTATCAAGTTCTTGAATTGGCCTTTTCACCTCTTCTGAATATGGCTTTCTGGATCTGCTCCATGTACAAAAAGACCTTCTCGCTCCATCTCAACCTAACCAGAGCACAACCTTGCAAGACCCAAGGAGAATGATTAGTGTCCAAGAATCATGGTAAGGCCCAAAGATTTGACTATCAAAGACAATGTTCTAGAAGAAATAAGGGTTCTCTCTGACTAGAGAACTTTTTTGGAGACCCAAGCAGTATTGCTAACCTTCTGCTTATCTGCATATCTCCTCCTCTAAAGAGTTCTTCAAAGTTTGGGGCTAGGATTTCCAATTATCATTTCATTCTAGCATAATGCCTAGCAAAACAGCACAAAAGAGGTTGCTAAATTGAATGAATTAATCAATACATCCATCCATCTACCCATGCTCCAAGATGAATTAACTCCCCCAAACAAAAATTCTATTTAGTCAGTGGTCTCAACTAGTGCTTAAAAAGAAACAATCTAATTAACTCACTCAGAAGCATACATTATGAAAAATACATTGGTCTTTGGGCCCTCTCTGTTGGCACAAGGGGTTAAGTCTCAGTGCTATGAAGCAAATCCGCAGTCACTGAAACACAAGTTCGATCCCTGGCCAGGGAGCTACCCAAATGGCTCTGCAGACCTCTCCTGACTTGCCCGCTGCTCCCCTCAGCAGTGCATTTCAGCCAATCTGCCTGTTCTGCTCCCCACTCCATCTCTGGTGAGTCCTCTCACCACTACCCCCGCCCCGGCACTTCTGGCCTACACCCCAGCTCTTGTAAGCATAAATAAATCTTTTAAAAATAAACAAAAAATAAAATAAGACCTTGGCAGTGGTATTTTTAAGTCTCCTAAAGAGATTTTTCAGAGCAGCCTAGCTGAGAACTCCTGGCATAAGATGTCCACGGTGCCCTGGCCCCTGCTTCTCTCCCCAGCTGCTTCTCTCAGCATCCACCCCACCATGTGCCTCTCTGACTCTACTAAGATAGATGCCCTTTTTCATGCAAGAATTTATGGGTAGTGTTATTGTCTTCCCTAAGATTTTTCCTCCATTATTATTTGCCTTTATTTGTTTGTGTCTCCAAAATTCATATTTTGAAATCCTAACCCTTAAAGATGCAAGACAGTGTTTTGGGGAGGTAATTAGGTCATCAGGATGGAGCACTCATAAATGGAACCTGTGCCTTATAAAAGAGGCTCCAGAGAAATCCTCAGTCCCTTCCACAACATGAGGACACAGAAGGCGGCGCTGGGTAAGAAGCAGGAAGAGGGACCTCGCTGGTGGTGAGCACACCGGTACCTTGATCATGGACTTCTCAGGCCCCAGAACTGTGAGAAACAGTTTCTTTTATGTATAAGTTACCGAGTCAATGGTGTTTTGTTACAGAAGTCCAAACAGAGATCCACCGCCATCCCCGCCCCTAGAAATGGATGTCAAACATCATGTTGATTTTGAACAAGTTAAATCCACAAAATTAAAAAAAAAATCTAGTTAGTCTTCAAATTATGAAAATTTTGATGAACCTAAATGCGAAGAAAATACAGAGGTTAAGTTGTTCCAGGTCCATCTGCAGCAGCTCATCTCCATGGTGAGCAGATGACTTAGATTCCAGCATCATGTTCAGGTTTAAAACCCATTGTCTTAAGATAGAAAAAGATTTATCACTGTTGCCAGAACTATGAAAGAGGGTCATAATTCCTGACCTCTCTCCTGTTCTTTTCAGATCCTCCAGCACAAAATATCCAGACAATTTGGTTATGTCTTAGCAGGCCTTGATGGGAAAGCTTAGGGCTTCATCTCCAAGGATTTGAAGCTGACCTGTCCTGCCGCACTTCTATAATAACAGAGAAGGTCTCAGCAACCAAACAGGCCATTCAGTGCCGTTTCCAACTGCATCAAAATGGATGTTTCTCATGAAGTCAACATAATCGTATTCTTCGATGATGGCTCCTTCACACTCCTCACTTCACCTGAAATATTTAGTGCCTGTTAAGGTGATCTTGAAACACCCCCTCAGCTTGTCTTCCACAAGCATGCCTTTTTTAAAGCAATTCGTGGGTAGCACAGGGAAAAGAGGTAGGGGGATTTATCAGGATTAATTAATACCCAAGAGGAAAGAGATGTCTGTGATGAACTTCTCAGGTCCATCATAAATATTTTATTCATTTACATGACTCTGCAATTGTGGCTTTGTCATTTAGGAAATAGTCTCAGCCGTGAGGCTGGAAGCCTCTGATGACTGAAAACAGAGAGCAGGACTTCTCATAGCTTGTCTGTGGTACAACAGGCTCAAAGAGAGAACAAGAGATCTTCAATCCAAAGATCCCAGAGCCAGGGGCACGCCATCACCACATGCCTTGGGTTGACTCTGGTTCTTTGCAGAAAATGTAGGTAGGAAACACAGGCAGAATCCTTGGTGGGCTAAGAGCATCTCTCAGAGAAGGTGGGTCAGGCAGCCTCCCCAGACTCTCCTTGACATGGGCCACTTCACTGGCCTCTGGAGAGCCCCTGGGTTTACCTTCCTCAATGCCCTCACTGTTGTTTTCTTCACGCAGTCCCCTAAGCCTTCACCATGTGGTGACTTCCCTGCACCCTTCTCTCTGCCTGGCTTTTCCCACCCACCCTTGGAAAACAAGCTCCAGTTCCTCTTCCCCGCAAAGTCCGCTGTGACAATACTTGTTCAGCATCATCTACATCACTGTAAGCAGAAGGTTCTATCTTAGGAGATTGAGTTCAAAAAAAATTTCAACCACCTAAAATAATTAAAAAGGAATTTCTTTCTCTACTTTCATCATTCAAAGGACATGAAAAAGTCTCCAAAGCCAGTTTACAATTATATTTATTAAAGCCTACCTGCATCAAATTCCATCTCATCCTGAAGCTTCTCCTGCTGCAGGATTTTCATGCCTGCCCTTTTCCCTAAAGCTCCTCTTCCTCCCCCAACCCAAGTAGTTTTCTTTCTTCCTTTACTGAGGGAGGGGGTTTAGAGCAGCAATCGCTTGATTCTCTTTCACATTCTGGGGAAGGACAAATCTTGGAGCCTCAAATACTTGGAACATAGAATCCCATCACACACTCAGCAGACGCATTTTAGATCCTGTCTTCCCCAAGAAATTATGGAGCGTTTAGGCAAGAACTCTGTCTTATTCATGTTTGTTTTCTAGTACAAGTAGGTTTCAACAATAGCTTGTACAATAAATGAAAGAATTAAAAGATATACAAACCCAAGATTAAATTTTGTATTTCATTAATTCCTTCTGCAAATATCACACACTCAATTACTGTTTGCTGATGATAATAAAAGAGGGGGGGAACCAATCTGTGTGGGAGACTGCAGGCAAGGGAGAATTATATAAAGACTGGAGGAAGCGACGATCTCGTGAGCCTGGTCACAGGACAGCTACTGGCTCTATCTGCCCAGGTATCCTCTCTTCTTCTCCGGGTTTCTTGGGCCTAAGTGAGAGGGCCTGAGGTTAGGTGATGACGTCAATGATGAGATGCCTGGCTTCCAGGAGCATTTTCACTTGAAGAGGCAGCTCTCTGAGGCCAGGCTCCAAAGTAATGTCACTCAGCTGATTGTGGACTTCTCGTGAGTCTGAACCTGGGATGCGACGGGGAGGGAAATCAGACATGGGGGACTGTCATGTCCAGCATGCAGTAAATCTTTATTGTCTTAGTGCTCATACTATTTTAATTACAGCAGGTGTAACATCAAAGCATACCATATAATAATAATATGTATAAATGATTAGTCTATTTTCTTACTATTATCTATTTACTTCAGACAGTAGAGTACTAGGTGGTTAGTTTTCACACACATAATCTTATCGCCTCCTAGCCAGAGCCTGGAAAGTTCGCTCATTATTTTGTTGTTCTCAAACTGTGGAGATGTACACAGTTTACTTCCAGGCTCTCAACACCAAGTCCTGTCACCCAGAGGTTTTCCTCTAAGACGCATGTGTTTTCACATGACTTTAGGACTCAGGTCAAAGCCCTTCTGCTCACTGCACAGGGTCTCTCCATTTTGTTATTCTCAAACTGTGGAGATGTAAAAGCCTGACTCCAAGCAGGTCACTTTCCAGGCTCTCAACACCAAGTCCTGCCACTCAGAGGTTTTCCTCCAAAAAGCATGTGTTTTCACATGCCTTAGGGACTTGGGTCAAGGCCCTTCTACTCACTACGCGGGGTGGCCGCCTCCAACAGCTGATGAACTTCCAAATGTGGAGAATATTGCTGACTTTCAAAATACATCATAGTGAGAGTCTCAGAGTTGTTTATTCCATCTAGACAATTTCCCACAAGTTTGGGTAAGTGGTCACTGCCCACATAACATCCCAGAGTTCTGCTGTGCAACCCCACACATGAAAAAGAATCCCCTTGAGTTTCACCAAATCAAATTCGCCATGAAATTTCTACACCCGGTCGGGGTGGTTGTCTGGAATACACAGAAGTCCAGGCATTTCTTTGCATAGTCGATTTGGATACTTGAAAACAAGTCTTGACCCCCCTGTGATGCCTTTCTCCCTTTGGCCAACTTCCATTCCATCCATTTTTCTTTATAAAATATTCTGAATATTTCCATTGTAAACAACAGTGAAAAGCATAAGCCTGTGCAATGCCTGCACACTCACAAGCCACTCTGCTACATGCTCATAGATGCTGATCAAAAAATACAAGACTGGTAGTTCAGAGATGAATTATTCCTCATGACATGGTGGGAGACACAAGCTTCACATGTGCCTCAGCTCCCCTTGATCTCCAAGTTCCAAAGGGGAGCAGATGGGCGCCGGCCATCTGCAATGCTGTGCACACAGTGAGTTTGTCCAGCTAAGGAGATATGAGCCTAGGAAACCTCTAATCTAATAAGAGAGCTGCGAGAAAGCCTGCCACCATTTTTCCTGGAGGGAGACATTATCTTTATTACTCCGGTCAGGAAACAAATCTGCCCTCTGGCCCAGAATGATATCCTACCTCTATCTTCCAAAGCTTTTGCTGCAGCTGTAAACTCCCTTGGAAGAAACAGTCCACAACAAAGCTGTCAATGCCTCTTGTTCAGAAGATGGGCAGAAATTCAAGAGACCCATGAAAAACAGTCTCCAACATACATCCTCTTGATTTCCTTGACTCCTTCCCATGTGCCCCAGCTGGACACTACATACGATATCTGTGGCACCCAGAGCTGAATCCAGCTTTGTGAATGTGGGGTGACCAGCAAGGGCAATCACCCTTCTGAGGTCTCAACACACACCTCTACAAAAGCAGCATTGATTTGGAGACTCCATGACTTCCAAGGGGACTGGAAAGCCTTCACCAGAGTGAATATTCCTTTGGTTCTGTGGACCCAGTGTTTTTGTCAAGGGTGGGCGAGCTAGATGGAAGAGCAGCACATCAGGGTTTCCATGGTCTCGGCATCACTTTACTGACTTGGTGGAGGGGGCTCAGGAGGGAGGAAGGGGGCAAAGGCGCAACCCAACCCTATGGTCTTTCACCCACATTGAGATTCCAGTCACCCAAACCTCTAGGCCTTCTTCACCCAATTGTTCAGACATTTCTTCTACATGGACTTGCAACATTTGTAATTTAAATCTTTTTTAAAATTTATTTTTGCTTTGTTTTGCTTTTACTCCTGTTAAAATCACCTTATCAGATATGACCTGTCCTTTCTGATATTTACAAACTGCTTGATCCTTGACTTTGTTGTCCACCACAACACCTGCCATTCAAGGACTTGGTCAACTTTGCTCGGTGGTTGTCTATTTATTTTCAGTTGTTAATAATGTCATGGAAGAAACGTGTCTCAGCCCCAGGGTTGCAATTCGAGTGACACATCCATGAATACAAATGCATGGCACGCAAGGGAAATGCCTCTTCCGCACATACAGCAGAGCACGTGATGCACAATTCTTCCAGCACACCCCACACACATGCCGCAGGACAGTGGCCAAGGCACATGGCGGGCAGGAAGTTCCCCAGACTAGGTGCTACCTGGCTGGCACTGAGAACCCCTGCTGCGTCAGGAAGAGAGAGGCAGAGGTACATGGTGGGGGAGGGGATGCAGGGGAGGTACAGTTTCTCAAGGTGAGGCTTAAATACCCTGGGCCAGATGTTGCTCTCATGAGCCTCATGGACGAAGGGTTCTCAGAAGCGAGAACAGGGCCAGTTTGCTGAGGTCCTATTACCACAGTGCACAGGTCTCAGCATCTTCATTTTGTATATGAGAAAATGAAGAGCCACATTAGTGAAACAAATTATCTGATTAGTGGCCAGATCCTGACCCCAGGGCAGACGCATCTAGGCCCCAACTGTCTTCTGGACTCCGCTGTGCCCAGATGACCTAGTGGCAACCCTAATCCCAGGCAGTCCTGACCTCAGCGGGCTCCTCCCCACCCCAGGAGCCCACAGGAAAGCCCACAGCTTGCAGAGTGACCCCCTTAGGGACCTCCACTCCCACCTGGACCACAGGGCAAAGCCCCTACCTGCTTGCAGTCTGCACCCTTCCTTTCCCCTCAGTGACAAGGTCAGGTGTCCATTATTACCCTGGGGACCCCAACCTCACCAGGCTCCCTGATGAGGAATTTGACTTCTATTTCCCTTGATCTGCTTTTCACCAGGGACTTATCTAGAGGCACATGGCGGTGTGACCAAAGAGTCCCTTAGCAGGTCAGACTTCCTTCAACACAACCGCTTGACTTTTCAGTTACGGGTGGTTCAGCCAGATCTTTAGCCTCGCACAGTTTCTTTATCTGTACAATGGGACTGACAGCGAGTCTGCCGGTGGGAAATCCTGGCAGGTGGGAATGAAGTGATGGAGGTGGCACATCTAGAATAGTGTCTGGACACATGGTGCCTACAGGGCCAGCTCTGGGCTCTGTGACCGTCACAGCGGCTTTGGCAGCACAGCCCTGGGGTCCCAGCAGGGGTCTCATGGCCACAGAGCTGGAAACCCTTACGATCTGGCCCATGTAGAAAAATTTGGTGACCCCTGAGCTAGAGGAAGCAGGAAGAGAGCCCATCCACACAGAGGGGGTAGGAAGGCTGGCCTGGGTTCAGGAAACTTGGAAAATGTGAGTCCCTCAGGCATGAATTCCACGACTTCAAACCTAGATATAAATCTGCATCTTCATGTGCACTCAGCTTCCTCTTCTTCCCTCTGGCCTCCAAGGAAAAGGCGAACTTTGCCTCATACTCCAGGCTGCATCCTGCACTACGATCTCACTCTCCTCTGCCTCTGTCTGTCTCTCAATTTTCATGTCTCACCCTTTACTGGACCCCTGTCTTCCCTTACCTCTGTCACGTGGCGACATCATCGCCCTCCCAACACACCCAGGGGTCCCCTTGACAATTTCTCCTTCACAAGCCCTGCTGACTCCATGGCACCCCTCGACTGTCCCACCACCCCCATTTCATCACCACTGCCTACCCCAGCACCCCATCCGCTCCTATCAAAACCAGCTCCCCATTCCCTACTCATGTCCCAGCCAGTCACCCTGCCTCTGACCCCACGCTGCCTCCGGGGCCTTATTCTAAAAGGCAAATCTGATCATCATTCCCCCACCTAGCACCCACCCATGGCTCCCAACTGAGGGAGACAAGTCCAAACTTGTAAACAAGACATACAAAGCTCAACGTAATGAGTCCATCACACCTCTGACTTGATCCCTAGCAAATTCAGACCATCTCTCCTCGAGTTCCAATCATTTCACGTTCCACAAATCCTTCACCTCATGAGATTCTGGGGGAGAAAATACCAGCCTGGTGGTCCCCTCCCCAGCTTCCCTTGCCATGAGGGTGCAGGTTGCCTGAGGGGCCTCCAGCTTCCCCACTACAACCCCAGAGCACCCCAAGTCAGAGCCTGACGCAGGCCATCGGCATGAAGGATGCCTGTATTCAATCCTGGGACAGTGGGACAGTGATGCCCAGACACTCGTGACCGTGCCCAGCACCCAGCACAGTGGTGTAAGCAGTGAAACCATGTGACTTGCCCTGGAGGACACCCCTCTACACCACACACCTTGCAAAACTAGGTGCAAGGTTCCCAGGTCCACAGAGGCCAGCCTTGTAGTTCTGTCCTCCTAGAGACCCCAGAAGCTCCCTGTTCTTTAACAAAGTTATTTTCCTGCTTATTCGCACAGTTTATTTCTATTGTCTAAAGCAAGAATTCTTTTCAATACCCCTGTGCAGTCTTCTCTCACCTCTCATCACCACCCCAGCCAACAGGGAAGACCAATACCTTTCTCTCTTGTACCCCCACTGTGCCCTAATACAACACACACGTGCACACGTGCACACACACACAGAGATTCAAGATATGTATGACTTTTACATTCAAGCCTGACTCTCCCTCTCCTAGCAACTCATTCATTCATTCATCAAACATTACTGTCTCTGCTAAATGCCAACGAAAGCTCTAGGTTCTGGGGATACAACAGAGAAAAAGAAAGAAAAGTCTTTCTTGGGCCTCTATTGCAGGAAGCAGAAGCTATTTCTTGTATTCATGTTCAAGTACAACATTTTGTCCCCCCCACAGTACTGCACACAGAGAAGCTACTCAATACATACTTAACTTTTCATCCCAAGCCAATCCTCTGTGTCCCTCCGATTCAGGCAGCTGGCTGGGCCTTGTGCTGTCTGTGGCCTTCTTCCTGGGCACTGCTTCACTGGGCAGAACCAGGACTGGGGACGTGGGGGTGGATTCCATGAAATGCCATGGTCTTGTTTGCTTTATACTAAATCTCTGGAATAAGAACAATCATATACCTTTCATGTGCCATGAAGTTGAAAGATAAATAATAGCAGGTCCCGGTTATTTGAGTTAGAGGTGACCTAGGTTTTGGTTTATTTCTTTGAGTTCCCTTTACCCTAACTCATCCAAGACTGGGAGAGTAGTAGGTGTTCAATAAATTTAGGTATTTAGGTTGAGCTTCACTTAGATGTTGAATATCTATACATTCTCCTTATAAACAGAACTTGTGGAGAGTCACAGGCCCTAATATTTGCAGAAAAATTCAGAACAGCTTCTGATTAGTGAGTTTGTTCCATTTCCCAGGAAATCATTTTAACCTTTAAACACAGAAGGTCAGCGTTTCCTCTCTCTGCTCATGCATAATTCCCCCTGCCCTCTGCACTCGGGTGCCTCATCAACCCACCTGAGAGAGAGACGGAGTCAGCAGGAGGAAGAACACGGGCGCTCGAGGCCCAGGCTGCCTCCCTGGGATTGACTAAACCCTCAGAATATGTTGTCTCATTTGTTACATTATTAATAAAATTGCAAGAACTTTGGGAGAACTTCTCTCCCACCTAGAAAAATTAGCATTTATGCCACACACTGTGCAAACTTATGAGCATCCATAACAGAAGATGTTCCCTTTGAACTTGGTTCTGGAGCCATGGTGTCAGAGGACTTTGAAACAAAAAGAGAGTGGACGAGCTCGGATTTGGACACATCGGGGGCCAGGTCATTCAGGCCAGGGGGAGTTCAGCCAGTTCCGAGTGTCGGGGCATGATCACCACTGGGTGGCAGTGTCAGAGGTGGCAGGGTCAGGGCACCCTGCAGCAGGGAATGGCTCGCAAGGTGTTGCAGGTGTACTAAAATGAGGCACGGGAGCTGGGCAAGCTGGCTTAGCCCTTTCTTCAAGGGCTCAGACTGGCCGGCAAGGCTGAGCCTGAAGCTAAAGGACTCAGATAAAAGTGGGTGGAAGTATCCAGGCAGTTCCCTCTCAGCTCCCTGAGATAATAATAAAAACCTAGGATTTTAGCTGCAGCAGTGTTTTAGAACGAATGGGCCAATTGTTACTTCCTCATCGAATCTTCCCTGGCTCCCCCACTTAACGCAGCACCCCATCATTCCACGTCCCCTTGCCCTGCTTTTCTTTCTTCTCCCGACTGACTGCCAGCTTGTGTAATGTAACCTCCGATGTGTATCTCCTATTGCGTATTATGTTTTATATCACAATACCAAATGTCGGCTGTATGCGAATGCCGTCATATTATCCACTGCTGCGTCCACATTTCCTGAATCAGTGCCTGTTAGTCAGTATTTGGGAGCTTTTCAATGAGTATATCCTCAACTAACAAACACTCTGAATTCTTTTCACTTGAAAGGCTCAAAGATGAGGTTTATCTCATCTGCACTTGTGCAACTCTAAGTTTCTAACGAAAATGCAGCAATTTGTCTTTCGGTTTTGGTTCAGATAGCCAGCCTTGCGAATTCAGTGAGTCTTGAGTCCAGTGCCATGCGGGTCCTCTCAAATTGTTTCAATCCCCTCTAAATCCACGTGTCATGCCGCTCTCCCGCCATCCAAGACGTAGATAAAACATTCAACCTTCTGACATGTCAATAGACAGGTCCCATTGGGTCTAGATTAATTGTTCCCAATCATTTGAGCCAGGAATCACTGAGATAGTCTCTCAGTCCTGAAAAGAAACTTCGAGATCAAGCCACAGGTCACTTCCATTTTAGAGAAGCGACTTCCATATTAGGGACGGGGCTTCCATCTTAGGGACAGGGCTTCATCTTACAGACGGGGCTTCCATCTTATAGACAGGGCTTCTATTTTACAGAAGGGGTTCCCCATGAAGGGGAAGTGACAAGTGAATGTGCTGGCCTGACATACCAAGTGTGGTGAGGCGCTCAGGAGACCTCACTCTGTCTATGTTAAGTAGGAGCGTTCACTGCAGCAGGCTTCCAGGGGAGCCTTGGACTTTGAAGGGAGAATCCGACACCTAAGTTCTCCATCATGCATTCCTGACAGGTGGGATTCATCCACAAAGCTCTCTCTTCTTTATTTCTCCATCCAAATGTGGTCCATGAGCAAAGCTGGAAGGACTGGGCAGCAGCCCAGGACCCTGACCTCTCCCTTCCTCATACTTTCCTTCCTCTTCCTCTTCCAGAGGCAGTGGGATTCTCCTGCTCTCTTCATTTTCTACCCCACAGACTTGTCAACTTATGTAAACGGGATGCAAATGCCAAGAAATACCCCAGTGAGTCAGGCCAACAAATATTTAAAGACAAAAGAGAAACTTCCTGGCACTTTTGCGAAAATCCTTTAACTCTCAGTGACTAATACAGAATTTACAGAAAATATGTCCTGAAACAGCCAGAAATACCAGCATAGAGGGGAAATCAGTCACAGTATTTGTGGAATGCGCGGAGGAGAGGCTGGGTAAAGGAATGAACGACTTCAGTAAGCGAAACAATGGGGATGGATAAAGTCATGGAACCCTGCTGTTCTCTTAGACTCATGTGGTCTAACTGGGGACTTTAGGGGAGGTCACACCCAGTGCCCCCCACTTCCTGAAGGAAAGCTAGGCAAGGGGACTTCAACAGTGGGGTGCAATGCACATTCCAGCGGTCCCTGTGGGACCAGAGGCAGCTGGGGTGCAGCTGCCACATCCCTCTCCCGCCTCCTGCTCCTGAAGACACCTCAATACATCGCTTCATCAAGATTCCCGTCTCAGCTGCAACACGCGTCTGCTGTTTTGTGTTGAATCTGGCCCCTCACCACCCTCTGCAATCCCTCCCACCACCACCCACCGAGGATTCGGTGCACCCGCAGGGGCGCGGGCTGCACAGCCTGGAGAGCCCCCAAGAGTGATGCAGAGCCGCTCCCCGGTGAACTGCCTGGAGTCACAGTTGCAGACACAGGTGAGCCGCTCAGCTCGCGATGCCAGGAAAGACATGACAGTCTCCAAGCTGCCAAGAGGTGCCCTCAGTCACAGGCACAGGGCCCGCTGTCTCCGTCGTTAATTATTCATGGAGCAGATTTGGGAAGGAGGAAGGGGCAGGTGGCGACACACGATGGAGACAGATTTCCACTTTCCTCTTAGAAACTCCTGAGGTGGAATCCTCCCCACTGCCCCGGGAAGGTAATACTCAGGCTGTCCTCTGGGCGCCCTCTACCCTCGGGGAGACCAAGAAGGAGGCAGGCTCTCCAGGTGCAGCTCGGACCTGCTCCCGCCGGGTCAGTGTTACATTCAGAGGAACTGCAAAGAACAGGTCCACCTGGTCAGTCAGTAGGGGCTGAAGTTGCTCCTCTGGCCCATGTCCAGAGACACCCCCCCACCCTACAACCCTACAACGCTGCCAGAGGTGTCCTGGCCGGCTCACCCCCTTTCCCCAGTGTTCCCCTTCTCCCAGATGCCCCCCTCCCTGGAACTTCAGGTTCCTTCCTAAGAGCATTTTACTGTGCTGACGTTTCACTTAAAAATAAAAAAAAAGGGCGTGGGCCTCCCCCATGGCACAGCAGGCTGAGTGCAGCACTGTGAAGCAGCCTCTGCAGCACGGGTTCGATTCCCGGCCGTCCAGCGAGAATCCCACATGGCGCAGCAGACCTCTCCCGTCTCCCCGCTGCTCCCCTCAGCAGTGGATTTCAGTCCTTCTGCCTGTTCTGCTCCCCGCTCTGGCTCTGATGAATCCTCTCACCCTCCCGCGCTTCTGGCCTGCACCCCAGTTCTTGTGTAAAAAATAAAATAAAAAACAAGAATTAAAAAAAAGGTGGGGGCTGCACCCCTATGTTTATAGCAGCACTGTTTACAATAGCTAAGCTTTGGAAACAACCCAAATGCCCAAAAATAGATGACTGGATCAAGAAGATGTGGTACATATACACCATGGAATATTACTCAGCAATCAAAAAAGATAAACACATGCAATTTGCAGCAACATGGATGGCGCTGGAAGGGATCATGCTCAGCGAAATAAGCCAGAAAGAAAAAGAAAAATACCGGATGGTCTCACTCATAGCAGGAATCTAGAAAACTTAAATAAGGGACCAGGAAAATGATTAACTATAAGAAAGTGAAAATCAAAATCAACAAAAAACTATGAACCAGAGACACTTTTAGGGGGGCGAGGGTGGGAGGGGAGGGATTGGGGTCAGAAATGGGGGGCTGCAATTGTATGGGGAATATAACAATAAAATTTATTATTTAAAAAAAAAAAAAAAGGTGGGGGAAGAGTCACAAGCAGCAGATCACCTCACCGCCTACCTTCAGTGAAAACAGAAAGCACAACGGCTGCCTCACCTTCCCCCAGGTGAACCCCACCCACTGCAGCCCCTCCTGAGGCCTGAGCCTCCAGCTAGCAGGTGTGCCCGTGTGCCAGCCCCACCCCCGCCTCCAAGGCAAGGCACTTTCCCATCATTAAACCTTCTTTTGAAAATTTAGCTTATTTCTTTCCAGCTCCGCTTTCCCTCCCCACCTTTACGGTTGGTATTTCAGCGTTAGGTCCTGCTCTCCTTGGCCCATTCCCTTCCAACTTCCAGAGTCTTCTCTGAGGCCTCCACACCAGCTGGAGCATGTCAAGGGTGTAGCCAATGCCGTCATAGACAACAGCTCTGCACAAACCCTCTGCTGTACGGTTCTCACAGCAGCACACCCCGCTTTGCTCTTTACCATTAAAGAGCCATTTAATAAAGTAGCATTTTCAGTCCACTCCTTGCCCCAGCCAGAGTCCTGGATGTGGCCCTTGACCTTGACCTTTAACCGCCTTCTTCCTTACCCAGCAAGGCTCCAAGTCCTTCCTCTATGTCACCTGGGTGTCTCTCTAGTTCCCCTTTCTCCCCTTTCTCCCTAGTTCCCCTTTCTCCCAAGGCCCCTTCTTTGTGCCTTCTAACAGCAGAAGAGCCTCCTCCCTCCAGCCCCCTCACGCCTACCACAGTGAGCTGGCTCCAAAATGCAGACTGGCACTCGCTACCCTCTCCCCAAACTCTTCGCTGAGTAGCTGCCCTCCTGCACTGCTCCTCCCCGGAGAAACAGGCTCGGGAGAAACTGAGCAGAAGACAGCAAATCCAGGGCCAGAGAAATGATTGATTTGTGCATTTGTTCGTTCATTAAATTATGCCTGCAGAACCTGGAGTTAGTCCTTCTGGGAGTCTCCAGGCCCAAGGACTTAGCTTCCTTATTTTTTTTCCTCCATAGCACTTACTTCAGAGTGCTGACTTCCACTTGTTATTGTTGTCTTTGATTCCCTGTTTTTATACTCATTAAGAAATCTATCTGTCTTTTAAGGATGTAAGTTCCATGAAGAAAAAGCACACCGTCTATTTGCTGTGGCCTCCACAGCCCTTAGTGTAAGGCCAGGCATATAGTAGTCACTCAATAAATAGTCATGGAATAAATGGAGGGGTGGACCTATGTTTACAGCAGCACTGTTTACAATAGCTAAGCTTTGGAAACCCAAATGCCCAAAAATAAATGACTGGATCAAGAGGATGTGGTACATATACACCATGGAATATTACTCAGCATTCAAAAAAGATAAACACATGCAATTTGCAGCAACATGGATGGCTTTGGAAGGGATCATGCTCAGCGAAATAAGCCAAAAAGAAAAAGAAAAATACCGGATGGTCTCACTCACAGCAGGAATCTAGAAAACTTAAATAAGGGGCCAGGAAAATGAATAACTATAAGAAAGTGAAAATCAAAATCAACAAAAAACTATGAACCAGAGACACTCTATGGGGGGTGGGGGGTGGGGAGGGGAGGGATTGGGGTCAAAATAAGGGGGTCACAATTGTATGGGGAATATAAAAATAAAATTTATTTAAAAAATTTTAAAATATTAAAAAATAAAAAAATAAATGGAGGGGTGGATAACCAAGTTGAGCATGGATATTTCTGTCTAGTCAGTTTTAACAACACCAGTTTGAGAATAAATTGGCCAAACATTTACCAAACACCACCAATCTCAAAGGACAGAGGGGACAGCTAGGCGCCAGTGTGATTTCTTTTTTTTTTTTCTTCTTCTTCAAAGATCCATCTATTTATGCATACAAGAGCTGGGGCACAAGCCAGAGATGGGGTGGAGGGGTGGTGAGAGGATTCACCAGAGACAAAGCAGGGAGTAGAACAGGCAGACGGCCTGAAACACACTGTTGAGGGGAGCAGCGGGCGAGACAGGAGAGGTCTGCTGCGCCATGGGGGTTTCTCTCTGGCCAGCCGGGGATCAAACTTACGCTGCAGAGGCTGCAGATTGCTTCACAGGTTGCATCTTAACCCCTTGTACCACCAGGGAGGCCCACCAGTGTGATTTCTGTACTCACATCCCTCTAGAAAGAAGACTGAGGTGCAAAGGGCGGTAACCAGGACTCTCTGCATCCAGGGCGTCTGCCAGCTTGGGCTCTCCGGAGCTTCAGCTTCTGGTGAGAACAGCTCTGGCCGGAATGTTCCCACCCTCTGCATATGTTTGTCTAGAGAGCATCTATGCTCAGCGCCCTTTAGGAGTAAAAGTCAGGAATAAATATAAATACTTTCAAATGGCTGAGCAAAACGTCTGCAGTGAAAGGGAACAGGGAACATTGCAAGCAAGTGTTGAGCCTGAGGAGTGAGTGTCCGGGGCCCAATGTACCGCTTTTCAACTTTTCTGTGTGTTGAAGTTTTTTACAATAAAATGTGGAGGAAAAAGAGAAAGGGCTTTCCCCTCAGGTCAGATGAGTCTATTCCTTGAAGAGGGGGTGCAAACTAGAGAGAGAGAGAGAGAGAGAGAGATAAAGGGGTGGGAGAGAGGGAGAGGGAGAGGGAGAGGGAGAGGGAGAGGGAGAGGGAGAGGGAGAGGGAGAGGGAGAGGGAGAGAGAGAGAGAGAGAGAGAGAGAGAGAGAGAGAGCGAGCAGGGAAGGGTTAAGAAAGAAATGAAGAGCTGAAGAGCGAATGAGCAGGAGGGAAGCCGTGGTCTTCCCTCTCTCCTACATCCCGCCTCCCTCCCCTGCCATCCAGGCTGCAGCCAGAGCGGGACTGACCTTTCAAAAACCTGAATCAGATTGTACAGAAGTGACACTCGGCTCCTTGGCTTCCCTCCCACTGAAAATCAAGCCAAATTCCAGGCTTCACCATGAAAAGCCCAACATGCCTCGGTACTGAGCTCGGAACCAGCCACAGGGCCTTGCTCTGTGCACCTGGGAGAAGCCAGGCTTGCGATAGCCCCAGAGCCCCGCCCCAGCGGCCGCTGCCTGCGTGGCTCTGTCCCTGACCCTCGCTGGGTTTGGTCCTTCTCGTCACTCAGCCTAAGCATCACCTCAGCCAAGGTGGCATCACCTTCACTAGCCCCTCGAGACCAACCACGGCGCCCCCCATCAGCCACACTCCTGGGCTGCAGCCCTCTGCACAACTCTTCCCACTTGAATCTTTCATGTTCAGTTTCTTTATTCTCCCATGTGTTCGTGTTCTCTTGCTGCATAACAAATTACCTAACTTACTTAAAACAACACTCATTTATTATCTCACTGCCCTGTGGGTCAGAAGTTCTATATGCAGGGGACGAGGGCTTTCATTGGCTTTGCTGGCTGCTTGCAGGGGCTGCTCATAGCTCTTAGAAGCCCCTCCAATTTCAAAGCCAGATGCAGAGCCTCCCTCCCATAGATGCCCTCACACACTCTGACTCACCCCCAGCAGGAAAAGCCAGTCCCTTTAAAGGGGCCCCCTGATATGTCGTGCACCTAAGCTGATCACATTTAATTCTCTGGAGTGATGACCCACAGCACTCACAGTTCATGTGCACACTCCTCAGGAGAGAGCAACAGAGGGGGTGTGTACCAGCTGGCAGGAATCTCGGGGGCTGTCTTAAAAGTCTGCACCTTACCCAACTAGAGTAGAACTTGGCCAGTCTTGTGATCTCTGCACCCAAGGCACAGGGCAAACACCTACAGTACATGCAGAAATAAAATAACATGGCACAGCACTGTGTGGGAAATCAACAGGGTTTCCCAGGAATTACAGGTGACCTTGGCCCTAGAGTCCAGCCCAGGACTGAGGGAATCAGAATCCCACCCACTTGAATCCAGACATGCTCCACTAGTGCTCACCAGCACCTTATTAGCAGGCTCTAGCCTGGAGTACTTCTAGCACCTAATAGATGCTCATTGAATATTTTCATTCATGAATGGAACGCAAGGAAGAAGGTGTCTCTGCTGGAAATTAGATTTGCAAAAAATAGGAAGTAATCTGTCAGGGGAGCAGGGCAGAAGCCAGGAGCCAGCACTTCCAATCTCCCTCTGTGCAAGACCCATCAACACCTACCCCAAGTCTAAACACAGCTCCTCCAGGAAGCCTCCCCCAGCCCCAGCTCTAGATCTTCGGCACTGAATGGCTACCTAACTCATCATTGCCTTCTAACATCTCTCTCCTGGCAAGCAACAGAAGGCCAAATCCTGCCTGCTGTCTGTAATTCAGCACCCCTGTGTTTCAAGTCCCTGCCTCATCTTCACTCTCCTTGAGGAAGGTGGCTGCTCCACTGCCTTTGATCCCATGGAGTACAAAGTAAATGCAGTCTGGCTCATTCTGCAGACCCCAGGACTTGCATGATGCCTTGGCAGGAAATGGGTGTTAGCCTGGAGTGGGGCACCCAGCGGTGAGGTGAAGTGTTCCAGGGCATGGCCAGATGTAGGGGTGGGGAGCAGGCAGCGGGTGCACAGCAGGAGGGTCGGAAGGCAGAAGGTCAGACGGGGCTAGAAAGGAAGGGAAGGAAGCAAGCAGACCCTGAAAGCTGGCTGTTGCAGAGCAGCAAGGATCCGTATCTGACCACCTGGCAGCTCTGCAAACACAGGCTTTTGCCAAAGCCTGCCCAAGAATCTCAGGAGCCGGGAATCGTTTCCACACTCCATCCTCCTCATTTCCAGCGGTGCTAGTGGTCAGCACGGGTGCAGATAAAATGATGACATGAAGATGGTGGTGAGGGTGACATAGCCCACCTTTCACATCCAAGGGAGTAAAGAAAAGTGACCTGGCCTGCTAGAAGGCAGAACTGTGACCACGAGTCTAGGAGGGAGGCGCTCACCAACACACAAGCCCCACTTGGGTGTGAACAGGGAGGTGGTGCTCATGCTTCCTGTTCAAGAAAGACTCCCATGGGCCTAAGATGAGTCAGAAACTTGCTGGACTCCTGTGTCTGCTTCTGTGTCCAGACGCCCCACCGGGGAGATGGGCACTTGGAGATGGATCAGAGGGCAGCCTCTAGGGGGCTAAGCAGGCCAGGTAGCAGGCCTGGGAGAAAAGGAAGCCCGGATTATTCATGGGAGGAAGACAGGCAGGCAGGATTTAACACAATCTTCAGGTATCAGAAGAGTTCTTAGGCAGTGCAGGCTATGTCTTGGCAGTGGACTGAGGATAGAATAAGGGAAGAAACTTAATCCCCAGCATAAGGGATTTAGGATAGCTAAGGGGGAGAATTTCCTGATGGGGAAGGTTGTTAAAAGTTGCAATGAATGGTCTAGAGAGAGATTCTGGTCTGCTCTGGAAGCCTTTACAAGTAGAAGAGATTATCCTCTGGCAGGGCAGCTTATCTCTAATCCTGCCTACAGGCAGGGGAATGGCCACAATGACCTCAGGGTCTCCTTCAGACTTGGGAAGCAGGCCTTCCCATCAGCAGGCCAACCCACACCACGGAGCAGGTGATGTGCTAAAGCAGGCTCGGCGAGTTCCCAGAAATAAGGAGTGGACCCCATGAGAGCTCCTTCTCTTTTTCTATTTTGTGACCACACTGCCTCACAGCGACGGCCAATGTCTTCTATAATCTCAGGTCTGATCGAGGGCAACGTAACAAGAAAGCCAAGAACGGCACAGATCACTCAGAGATAGATGACTCCCAGCTCCACAGCACACGCCTGACACCAAGCCACAGCTGTGGTCCTCTCCGCAGACGGCTCTGCACTTAACCAGCCCTGGAAAAGCTCCCTGCCCCATGGAAGCAGTGACAACAGGAAACCAGAGGCCATTCCCACCCGGCACTGCCAGTCTAGATGGCAGCCTGAGCTGTGCCAGTACCAGCATCCTCTTCCTGTCCATCAGTGGATAAACCTTCTGGGAACACGCTGTGCCCCAGAAGAAAGGCACGTGACCTTAAGCACAGTACTGGGCAACAGTCATGGTGGCCATAGCAAAGGCAGCGTGTTAACAGGTGTGCAGACCCAGCTGCCATGTCTTCAGGAGTCTTCTGAACTGTGCAGAACTGAAGGAAGGGTAGGAGATGGGCAGAGAGAACACTGGGCTCATCTGAAGTAGGTTCAAAAATGCCATTCAGGTAGGTGAAAAACTATGGGCCATAGATGATTCAACATTTTCTGTTAACCAGCTAGCCCACGAAGGCCTGGCGTCTGGTTCTCTGCAGAAATCAACCAGATGAAGCTGGAAGCAGGTACACCATTTATTTCCAGGTCTATTTCTCCAGTGAAGAAAAAATTCTTTAAGCCCTAGCCCTACGTCATCATCGAGTTTGATTCTGCTTTCCTGCTATTTCATCCTTAAAACTCAGCTGCCACCCCCCACCCCCATGTCTCTTCCCCGTCTGTTATATCCCCTGCCACCCTTGAGCTTGCTTTGCATCACCATCACTCCTGTTCATCACTCAGCTCAGTGCACAACCCCAGTCCTTCCCTCACAAATGGGACTTTGGGGCCACTACCTGCCCTTCCAAAATACCTTTCTGTCTGGGGGCTTAAAATATCAACCTGTGGCAGGTAGAAAGCACCTGCACTGCCCTCAGTTAGCACTGGCATGGGGCTGGAGCAAATAACCATGAGCATAGATGGGAAAGAAGCACAGAAATGTATCATTCTGCCCACTGCACAAGCTAGAAGCAGGACCTTATTGCAAAAGCACATTAAGCATGCAATCAGCTGCATCCCTGCACCCAAATAAAGCTATTTTCATTTCATAAAGCAAGAGAGCAAGTCGAGTCATTAAGGAAATAGAAATGGGGAACTTAAATGCCTAATTGGAAGCTCTATTGCATTTGCAAAGTACCTTTGGTTTTTCTAAAAATTCAAGGGAAACACATTGAACTGATAATTGCAGATAGATCGATGCCATGTCCTTCCTGCATTAGCACAGGAGAGTCCTTTCCTGTGGGCTCATCCCAGCCCGAGTTGTGCTGTGCAAACAGCAAGGAGGGCCAAAAGGAAGCAGACCAGCTCCTGCAAGCAGGAACAACTGAGGGGAGCCACGGAAGGCAGAGCCCCCAACCACAGCCCATGGCTGGCTTTCCGTTTAACTCTTCTGCCTTATAGTTAGAATATTGATGGGTGTGACTTATTTGCTGGACATTTCCTGTGTGCATGGTGCAACCTGAGGCTAAGCTATCTCTGAGCTTCAGTAATTTCATCTATAAGATGCAGAGGTTAACCATGGTCAGGGTCTTAGTCCTGGGATTCCTCGGCAATGGAAGCTGCTGAGGAAGGGGTCCCCATGCAGAGAGGGGATGAGCTCATGAAATTCAAGTTCCCAGGCCCACTTCCATGAGATTGCCCCCTTTGTATCTATTTAGTATTTGGGAATTCCACAGACTATCCTATTTGGCAGGGCAGGGATGAAACTTTCTGTTCCTGAAACACACACATCCAAACAGAATCCACTGAGCTTCGCTATCTCTGAGTCTCCTCCAGGGTTGAGAAATTCAAGAGGAGATGTGCTAATCTCACTGTGGAGAACGGAGGAGTGATGACGACCTGCTGGGTAGCTTGGCTACGGCTCAGCTGCAGATTCTCAGGAAGAGGCATCCCAGGATTCAACAAGTGGGAAAACAGGCCTGGATTTCCCAGGAGATTCACGTTAGGCCAGAGTCAGGCTTGTTGGTCGAGCCTGTACATGTGACTGTTTTGAGGCAGAACAAGATCAGTTCTTGCATCACATACTTTGCCATAGAGAACTCATGTCAGCTTCTCTTTTCCCAGCTCACCTAAATGTGTCTCTCATGATTTGGAGAAATGAGGATACTTTCCTGGAGGTTCATTTGGATCAAATGATTCTCAATGTCTTTTATCTACGTTGGCTGTTTCAGAAAGGTTGAGGACGTTTGTCGACACAGAACCCCTCAATAGACAAGAGCACACAGGGCCAGCAGAAAGCAGTGGTGGAATGGTCTTCTCAGAGCTAACTCCTTGGTGTTTCTAAAATCTCCCACAAATCCCCAAAACCCAAAGGAATGGAACCATCATGTGACTATTGGATACTCTGGGTGCAGATGGGAGAGACAAGCAATGTCTCTGGGCACAATCAGCTGCCCTGTCCCCTACAGAAGCCAGGGCTTCTACAAACATGCGGAGCTCAGGGCCTGACTTTGTTTCCTGAACCCTGGGCCAGGCGCGTGCACACACACGCTATGAGGGGCATCCCCCCCCCACCCCCCCACCCCACCCCCCCGTCCCCTGGAATGTCCATGGCCTTCTTTGTCCTCACAGAGGAGGAGACAAGAAGAAATTTCAGAAGGCACTTATCACCCTGCTCTCCAGTAAGGACCCGCCAGCCTGTCACACACGTCACTTGACACCCTAAGTCTGGTTAGGGTTCCGACTGCATTGGTGATGAAACCACAAGCACATCATGGAAACCTCCCCGGGGCCCCATTCCTTTCCGACACAGCCCCGCCTGGGCACTCACTTCCCAGGTTCGTGTCTGCCGGGAGAGCCACGGGACAGGAGCCTCGCGCCCTCCCAACCTGAGAGATGGTGGGATTCAGTGGGTGGCGGAGGCTGACCTGCAACTACCAAAACTCCAGCTTCCGCCAAAGGCCCAACCCCACAAAGAGACAGCACACCCCTAGAGAAACGGAAGGTTGTAGAGAGAGGCAGAGGAGGAAAGAGAGAGCAGAGAATGTGATGAATGACTAGTCGTGTTTGCTGAACTACTTTCTCCTGAGCCGTTTGCCATTTGGCCCCATGTATTTTTAAAGCATACAGTTAAGGAGCATTTATTAAAATGTTTTCAAGTTGTCCTTCTAAAGAAGAGAGCCTGACAGGCCACTCAGTATACTGCAGAGGTGGGTTAAATACTATTATCCCTGCCGCAAAGATAGGGAGACAACAGTATAATGGATTACCTTAATTTCCCAGAGACATGCAGGGAATTCATTACTGGGAGGAAGGAAAAAAAAAACACACAATCAGATTAAAGAGTCCTGGAGTCTGGGCTGCCCTGCCAAGAAAGCCAACCAGTGTGAGGGGAGCAAAGATGAAGCCCAACCCTCCAAAACCAGAGCTTGGAAACACAGACGCCTTCATGCTCCATAGAAAAAGGTGCAACAGAAGCAAAGCCACCACTGCACCCCTCCGGCAGAGGGCACCCCTCTGCCACAGCACCCTCTGCCAGGGGGCACCCCTCCAAGGCACACCCCTCCGCCTGGCACTGCACATTGGGAGAAGAGGAAAAATAATCCAGATTCTAATTTAGTTCGGGAGCTTGTTTTCTTACACTGACAAATCTTTCTAAAAATGATTTCCTGATGAGAGTCAAACGGCTGAGGCCAAAACTCGCCGAGATTGTTGTGCTGTCAGCGTGTTAATGGTGTTCCTTAGCAACTCCCTCTCCTCCACTTTTAGGAAGAAACAACACCTCTGCCGGTAACGCGAAGCTGGAGAAGCCTCAGCACCAGGATGAGTCACGGTGGGGAGGGAGGCCCAGCTGAGGCCCTCGCGAGGGTGGGAGGCTGGCCTCGGGTGGGACAGAGGCGCAAGTGCAAAACCAGGGTCCAGGGGCAGGTCTGTGAGGGGAGACCTGAGAGGGCAGGGGCACCGACTCTGTATCTCTCCTCCCCATCTCTCCACAGAGAGGGACCACCCATCTCCACTGCTGCCAGTTGTCATCTGCAATTTCACAGCTTGAAATGTAAAAGGCGCACCAGCAAAGGCCCAGGATTAACTCAGCACTTCAGCCGGCATGGCTCTGAGGCAGAGAGGGCACTGTCACAGAGGGCCTGTCTTTCCCTCACCAGACTGATAAATGTTAAAAAGGGAAGAATAAGAAAAAGAGTTTCCTGAACTGTTTTTGCTTTGGTCACAAGCGCAGAGCATAACTGAAATTTTTAGAATCAGCTAGAAAGAAATGAAAAACCCAGACTTCGCTCTTGCACCGATGAGATGTCGCACACGGACAGGGCCCAGCTCTTGTCCTTGGGACCAGTTCTCCTCACAGGGAGCTCTGTCAAGGAACCCCAAAGCTGGGAGGGACCATCAACTCCAACATCTCATTTTCCAGATGAGAAAACTGACGCCCGGGAGGTTGACTTCCCTGAGACAGGAGTAATTTATTGATAGATCTAGAGCATGAATCCAAATATTTCCACTATGACTACAAATTCTCAGACCAGATGCTTCCAAACTGGGCTTGGATAGTTTCAGCTTGAGAGGAGAGACATGAGATTCAATTTGCCAATATTCTCATTGTTAGAGGAAGTGAAATTCATCCTAAGCCAAAACATATTGGTAAATTCTCTAATTTAGTCAGATGATGTCTCACTTTACATGATAAATGTTTCTAAAAAGTTGCATGCAAATCAAATTTTTGTAAATTGAATTACTTTTTTAAAAGCATAAGACAGATTGCTTTATAAAGGAACCCTGGGCTGAAAATAAGAAATATTTCTTCAATTTTAAATAATAACTACCTCCATAATTTATCTCTTCTGTAATCCATAATTTAATATTCCTGGGTTTTGTTTAGCATCACTTGTTTAAAACAAGATCTATATATATGAAACTAGTGTCGCCGAGAAGTTTAAAGTACATTAATAATACCTAATACTTGCCTTCTATGTGTCCTTAAGACCTAATTAAAAATTGGTGTTCCCATTTGGCAGATGGAAAAGTCAAGGCATGGGGTAAAGATAGATCCAAGAATATAGAGAGTGGTGAAGACAGAATGCCCACCTGTTCTTGCTCATAAATCCTGCCTTTTTACCTACGGGGTCAGGCCCTTGTGTGGCACTAAGTAGAACCAACAGAGCACACATTGACATATACAAGAGATTCGTTTATGGAACTTGGCTCACACCATTATAAAGGCTGAGATATGCCACAACGAGCCATCTGCAAGCTGGAGAACCAAGAAAGTCTGAAGTATAATCCAATCTGAGTCTGATGACCTAAGGAAGTGTGAGGGCAGGGAGGAAAAAGAGGGTGCCAGTGTATCCCCCAGAATTGGAAGGCCAGAGAATTAGGAGCTCTAATGTCTAAAGGCAGAAGATAAGAAGAAAGTCCCAGTTCAAGGAGAGAATGAATTTTGAACTTACCCTTCCCCCATTTTTTCTATTTTTCTATTTTCTATTTTTAGTTCTGCTTGGGCCCCACTGGATGGATCATGCCTGTCCACAGTTAGCACAAGGCCGTCTTTATTCAGTCTATTTACCAAAAATGCTAATCCCTTCTAGAAATATCCACACAGACACACCCAGAAACAATGTTTTCACAACTACCTGGGCATCCCTTAGCCCGGCCAAATTGACAAATTAACCCTTACAGTTACTAACTCTGGGGGAGACATTCCCCACATCACAGATGTCACCATGTCTATGTATTTGACTTAAAATTCCCCACCAGTTTGCCGGGAACCAGTTACTACCCGTCGCCGACCCTGGTGTAATACATGATTCTGCCTCTTACTGGGTCCCTCGCTGACCCAGAAATCCATGAAGTATCCCCAAGGCACATACATCAAGGAGCCAAGGACAGCTCCATACCCTCCTCTTGTCCCAAGTGCTTGACTCCCCTAGTAAACATGGAGAGTAAAAGAAGAGTCTAAATCATCCCCTTACCTTGTGTTTTTACTGACTCACCGTCATAAATCCAACCCTGTGCCCGCAGGGAAGAAGAGGGGAGAACATATGGATTCTGTCCCCAAGGACCCTTATTTCACTGAAAGAGACAGGGTTCACACACAAAACTATCAGGAGCTCAAGTTCACATTGGTCTTCCCCACTGGATTGTGGAGTCTTTATGAGAAAGACCTTCTTCCTCTTTGCAGTGTTCGTTCCTTGTCTTGGAAAAGTAAGTACCTGGTGATTTTTTTTGTCTTTTGAAATTACGCAAATAAACAGAGAAGGATTTTATCGGCGGATACCTGGAGAGCTGATATAGAATAGATAAAATAAACACATTATTTGTATCTTCAGGATGAAATTATCTCCTCTACAAAGCAGGAACAATAATGACACCAACCTCACAGAGCTGCCCAGGGCACTTGAGTGGCCTGAGCGTCTCCAGCACTTAGCCTGCCTCTGGCACACAAGCGAGCACCTAGTAAATAGTGTCTGTCATTTTTACGCTAAGGGTGGCAGACTGCAGTGAAAAGTCAGGGTGAGGAAGAATTTTCCAACAACACGAAGAGCTGCTCAGACATGAAAGCTACAAGGGCAGGGCTCCCTCACAGAGGCTGGATGGCCAACTCTCCAGGGAGAAGTCAAGAAAAGTCCTACCCTGGGTAAGAGCGGGCTGACTGCACCAGTTCATTAACCTGGCTAAGAATCAGGATTGCATAGTCAGTGTTTTAAGAATACACCATTCTATGAGTCCATCAAGTGATATTTATGCCGTTTGTCAAGCATGGGTTTAATTACCTGTGCTTGAACATGTCTGTATAGACGTTTATGGTTCCTTTCAAATTTGAAGGCTGTAGAAGTCCCTTCACCACCCTGAGTCACCTTCAGAATAGTGTCACAGAAAGCAACACAAATGACAAAGTCACAATGGCTGGGATCACCTCCCTGCTCTGCTATTTCCTATCCATACGGCATAAAGCACCTTGCTTATTCTCCCGGGGCTTCAGCTTTTTTTAATCTATAAAATAGAGATTAAGACGACTCCCTTGCATGGAGGCTCTGGGACATTTTCTGGCACATAATAAGTGCTCGATAAATATTATATGAACTTGATAGAAAAGTGCCTCTCATGGTGTGAGGAAAATAATAGGGACTTAACAAATACCAGTTCCCTTTCTCTCCACCATCCCAACTTATGCATTATGTAGAAGACGGTGCATTCACTTAAACCAAAGAAATGGACAAAAGATGAGAAAGTAAGATAAGAAAACCATGCATGGCTGGAGACACCAGAAATATAGGAAAATAGATTCCAAAAAGGGCAAGAAAATTCCCAAAACAGAAAAAGGAGAACCAGGAGAGAAAACAACACAATGTATTAAATTTTAGTGGGAAGGAAAGAGAGAATGAAAGTATCATAGATCTTTCTGGATTTTGTTGGGTGTTCTCAATCATTAAATCTGCATTTAGAAATATTTATATTTGCTGAAAACCAAGAGCCTTGGCGCACAGGGAGAATGAAAAGAGCAAGGGACAGGGTCTAATTAATCATCAAGGGGCTGTCACATTGACAACTAGAAGAATTGGAAAGTTACAAAGTACCAGCACCAAACAGCATCAATCACCCAACGATGGTAAATAAATTAATCAAAAATCATTGGGTACCAAAAGGTCTGGGGGGGGGAATAAAAGGCAGAAGAGAAAAATGATCAGGTGCAGCAAGCAAGCAAAACAGCAGAGCCTGACCCTGTTCAAGCTGGAGCCACGTATCCTGGCATATTGCCCACTGTTCTGCCATCAATGCCTCAGCCACCCCAAGCAGAGTGCCAAGTACACCTGGGTGCAAATGTTCCTCTGATGTTCTTGTCTTCATACCTGTTACCCCCATTAGTGGGGGCTCCATCTAACCTTCCCAATCTTTTTCCCTAGTAACAGGGAAAATACCATCCTTGTCAGATAGGGCATCCTAAATACCACTTTGCCCAAAACCCTCCCCTGACTCATTCCAAAGCAGCCATGTGTGTGTGTTTGAGTTAAAACACCTCACCTTGAGACCTCCCTGATGGTGCAGGGGTTAAAGTCGCAGCACTATCAAGCTATCTCCAGCCACTGCAGCATGAGTTCAATTCCTAGCCACGAGCTAACCCACATGGCGCAGCAGACCTCTCCTGTCTTGCCTGCTGCTCCCCTCAGCAGTGTGTTTCAGTAGATCTGGCTGTTCTGCTCCCCACTCTGTTCTCTCACCTCTGCATAAACAGGGGTGTATGTATGCACAAACAAATTAAAATACATCTTAAAAAAAAATGCCTCCCCTACCTACTGAGAACAAGCTATTGCCAGCCCCAGATCTTGCTGGAAGGCACGACTCTCTCTTCTCTGTGATATTGGCCCCTCACTGACCCAGAATTCTGGCACCTGCCCTGACCTCCCCAACTTGGCTTCTAGTTCCCCAATTACGTTTCTTTTTCTTTATGGTCAGATCCCCATTCTTTTTCCAATCAGGATCTACATATCTGGCCCTGCAGATTCACACAGGCTTCATGTGGCTCAGCTATGAATTAAAAGAATCAAATCCCTGGATTTTCTATGCATCCACAAAGGTCATGAAATACATTGGCCAGGGCCCAAGCCTGACCTTTAAAAAAATAAATTTGCTGTGCTAGATCATGCATCCTTTACAATTCACCCACAAGTGAAATTTGCAGTTTAATTCCACTTAACAGATACTCAATGAACACCTACAGGGTTCCAGGGATGATGTAAAAATGCATGGAGAGGTATCTCTGTATTCTGACCCTCAGAGCCTGGTAAGAGACACACACCACAGGTCACATGACCCAGCGGGTGGTGACCATGATGACCGCACAGAGACAGCAGCGAGGCCTACGAGGCCTGAGGACAAAAATTTCATCTGAGGCATCTGGAGAGGAGGGGCCCTGGGAGGAGAAGGGAATTTGATGTGACTTGGGAGAAAGCCAACACTTGGATGATGGAGACAGGATAGGGAAGACAGGGGAAGGGCATCTATGGCACAGAGATGAGCTTGAGAAAAGCCTCGAAGTGGGTGAATGTAAGACATACTGGGGGGGCCGGGCTGGGCTGGCCTTGCTGCTCAGAGAAGGTAGGGTCACGAGTGGGAGGCACAGATGAGGTACATTAGGGAGAGTACTTGAAGCACAAAAGCATCCCTCTACTCCCCAAGATTCTGACTGTCAGGTACATTACACTGTCCCGACCCCCCACCTCCAGGGGTCACACGGGGCTGGCTTCCAGAGGGCTGGAAAACCTCCCGGTGTCTCCTGGATCTGCTCATGGGCTGAAATCTCCAGAGCCAAGAGCACCAGAGGCTCCAAGGAACTAGTCCCGGTGATGGTGGTCACTTGTGATACCCAGCAAGGGAAACAGCATGTAAGTGATATCGGGGTGCCATTAGGTGGGGATCACTGTGTCCCACCAGGAGAGAGGTGGCAGGGATCAAACAGACGACGTGGAGGGCCATGGATGGGGAAGGAGACACTGCACAAGCGGCTGGTTAACTGAACCACCACGCTCAGGGAGCCCAAAAGAGAGTGTGAAGTTCCTTGTCCCAGCTGCCCCTTTCTACCCACTCTGTGGGGTCATTCTCCCCGCTCCTGTGTGAACCCCCAACAAATCTTAGAACTTTTCTTGTTAACTCTCAAATAAACAGCAAATAACTTCTTTGAGGAGTCGCATATAATACTCAAGGTCAAAAATTTCCTCCAATTGACAGCTTGACAGGGCAGGTCCCTGCAGCCCTGGAGGCTGAGGGAGGAGATCGGGCTCCCTCATCGGCTCTCCTTTGCCCCCTCCTGCCCCACTTCACAGATCTGATGTGTGACCCCACAGGGGTGATTGCCAGGGGGCAGGTGGGAGAGAAAGGGCAGGAAAGGTCCTCCCAGGATGGTACAGACAGACCAACACTGTGCTAGGAATACAGGAAATGTCATCCATAGCTACCTTTTTTCTTCATCAGGTGCGTTTATGGGAACCCTAATCGTGCATTCTCTTATAAAAACAATGTCTCCTGTGACCCAGAGTTCTCTTCCGTCACTGCATCTTGCATGCCACCCCTCTCTTAAGTCCCCCAACCTCTCTAGGGGGTCCACTTGGCAGTTGGACTTCCTCTGAACCTCCTCTGCGCCACAAGAAAACACACCCCAGGCCAGGCCAGGCCAGATTACACCTGGATACAGCAGGCTGATCCCAGGGCAGTTCTGATTCTTTTGTCTCTGCTTGCGTGCCCAGGTTAACCAGCAGCATTCAGCCTCTGTGTCCATGAAAGGCCAGAGGACAGAAGGAAAGCTTCCTGGACAGCCCCCCACTGATGAGAGGAGGGTGCCCCCATCCCCTCCCCACTTGGGCTGTGGGGGGAAACAAATCACACCCTGTGTTGACACTTTTCCCAGGATGCTTCATCGTGATGTCTAGCTTCCGCCAATTTTCCTTCATGCCCTGGAGTTGGATGCTAAGTCCAGGCTGACAGTCCAGTGCAGGGTTCCCTTGTCTTAAGTACTAGCCTATCACAGACCATCACTCTAAAATTTAAAGGGCTTGGCACATATTTCTCTTGGATTCTGGGCATCAGCTGAAATTTCACACTACCAAAGAAAAGTCTCATTTAACTTCTTGCCATAACTGTAAATTATAGTTAAAGAGGCTCAAGATCCCCAGGAGATGACGCAATGTGCCCTATTCATTTTATATTTAAAAAAACTGAAACCCATCCCCTGCCTCACCTGTACTTATATCTCCTGTAGAGGGAGATACTGAAGGCTGGAAGAAGCTGAATAATACCTGACTGAAAAGGACTCCTTCCTTGCTGCTCAGGCAGTGTTTCCCAAGGCATGAACAGCCCACCTCTCCCAAGAGAATGGGTCTTTGAGCAAAGAAGCCACAGCAGCTGGGACACACAAGCACCTGTATTCATCATGGTGGAATCATCTTTGCTATAGTCACAAATAATCCCTGAAATCTTAATGTCTTCCTGCAACATAAGTCTGATTCTCACAGACTCCAAATCCTATGTGGATTGGTAGATTCCCTGAGCAGCTCTCCTGCAAGTAGTGACTCAGGGATCTAGGCAGCACTTCCCTTGTGAGGTTACCCTTCAAGGCTAACCACAAGTCAGCAGATGGGAGAAAGGGAACACAAGAAATACATGATAATGTAACCATCTTGTTCCATATTTACTTCTGGTTACATTTCTTTGACCAGAACTTGTCATGTGCTAAATCTAAACCAAGTGAGGCTGAAAGAAGTAAAGAAGTTCATAGAAATCCCAGGAGGCTCAAATCTGCACCACCACTTAAGCATTGCTTAATTCTGTAGATAAAGTATTTCTCTGCTTTATTCTGGTACTGAAGTCTACCCTTTCCTCTCCTCATCTATCCCCATGTAGTTATTTGATGAAGAATAATTTTGTATTCTTAATCAGAGGCAGTAAGGCATGGAGATTAAAAGCACAGACTCTGGAGCCAGAACGCCAGGGTTTGGATCCATGGCTTGTTAGTTAAGTGACCTGGAGTAGCCACTTAATCTCTCTCATCTGTAAATAGGGAGGATAACAATATCTACCTCGAGGGTTGTTGCAAAGATTCAGGCAGCTAATACACCTATAGGACTTGGAATATGCCCGGCACATGGCAATCCTTATAAAAGTGTTTGCTATTAATATGATTGTTATTATTATTCTCCATACCACCCTCTTTACCCTGTTAATTACAGTTGCTCTTGACGATACATAATTCCCTATTAGCAGACAGCCCCTTGCTGAAAGATGCCAGAGCACTGTAGCTCATTGCTTTAGGGAAGAGAGCCTATGCTATTGTCGGCAAAGCATCCTGGTCGTTTTTCCAAATCAATTTTCTAAGACCAGGCATGGTCAGAATAAAGTCTTCACAGTCACATTCCAGGCTGGTAGAAGTGCTCCATCCTTCAATAGCTTAACAGCCTCACACCAGGTTCCAGCGGCCTGCAGCTCTCTGGGAAGGAACTCTGTCCTAAGGGTGAAAAGTTATTTAGTTTCCCTGCCTGACATTCTAGCTCCTGGCCTTCTAGAAACAGAGATGCTGTTGTCACAGTGCCAGGACATGACAAATGATGTGGAGGGAGTGTTATGATACAGCCATCCATCCGCCGTCAGAGGCCGGGACCACAGGAGGATGGGAGATGTGGACAGGGAAATTGTTAATTGTGTAGTTCTAAAGGTTTCCCAGAGAAACTTCAGAGGGAAGTATATTTTGCCCTCACCCAGAGAGCTGAATATGCTAGAAGCCTCTAGAAAGCATGCCACCAGATAATCAGAAGACAGACAAAGCTGAGAGAAAAGAAACCACCTCAGATTCAGAAAAAAAAGGAGCAAAAGATGACCACTTCAGATAGAATCATTGCAAAAGTAGGTGTCTCTTATACTTGGAGAGAGAAAGTAGGCTGCTCTTTATAGGACCCCGGGTAAACCCCTTAACATTCAGAGTTGCCAGATGAACATGATCATATCTTACTTACTTAAAACAGGAGGACCCTCTGGAGTCTAAAACCATGAGATTCTTTAAGTATTTGATGCCCTTTCTTCTCTTCAATTTTCTTTGCCTTTGTTATAAAATTGTTTACTTGATAAATGTGAAATGTGGGGTTTCATGGTGCTAGGTTGAGTCTCACTCACAAAGAAAAAGGCGTGGACTAGAGGTGAAACATACCTCTACATAACAAGATTTCTTTGCACAAATCGCCTCTTTCTGGAGAGTGCATTCTGCCATCACTCACAAACAACTGGCATGCTGTGAGGTTCCATTGAGTGGGCTGGATCTTTCTGAAGGGAAAGAACTAAGATATGTCATATAGCTTGACACTCTCTGGTCTGCAGCAGAGACTCTCTTCAAAGGATTAACACTTTGGCTCCAACCTGAAGTCTACAGAATTCTCATCAAAGCAAAAGTATGGAATTTCTGCTCTATCCAAAAAATGTAGAACAGATTACTGTGGAAAAGATTAATGTTAGAGGTTAAAGACAGGAGGAAGGGGGACATGAAAGACCACTGTATTGAAGGCATTGTTTTATATTTTGACTATGGTAATGAGTAGAAGAATCTACTCATATGATAAAATTTCACAGAACTCCACACACACATACACACACAAGAACATTAAAATAGGAAATCTGAACAAGTCTGATGGGTTTCCTAACATCAACATCTGGTTATGATACTAAACTGGAGCTTTGCCAGGTGTTATTGAGGGAAATTTTCAGATTGTATAAAATAATACAAACCCCAAATTGGGCCTGTAATAAAAATGTGTTAAATATGAAGATATAAATAGTTAAATGAAATATATGGAGACTACATAACATTAATCAAGAGAAAGTTGGAAACTGGAATGACTATATTAATAATTAATTAATTAACAGCACATGAAGCAGATTTCAGAGAAATAAATACCATCAAAGATATCAGTCATGATGACAGAGAGATCACTCAGAGAGTCACATAACCATCCTAATTGTTTATGCAACTTACAAAAGCTTCAAAGTACATTGGAAAAATTACTGATATAATTTCAAGGAGAAATAGCCAGATCTACAATTACAGCCAGAGTTTTCAACACTCATCTCCCAATAATTGATACAAGTACAAAGAAAACCAGAAGGGATATAGCACTTAAACGATGTATCATATTTGAATACAAAATCTGCCTAAAAAGACTCACAAAAGTTTTATTTGTAAGGGCAGAAACAGGAAGTAACCCAAATGTCTATCAATTGGTGAATAGATAAAAAAATCATCCATCTATACAAGGAATACTAGTCAGCAATAAAAGTAATAAAATAACAATACAAAACATGAATATTAAAATAATTACATGGTGCAAAAAAATTAGTCAGAAGAGTACCTAGTGTCAGATTCCATTCATATAAAAATACTCAAGAATACAAATATATGATGTCTCAGATGATATCATGGAATGTGGGAAGTATGGAGTGGAAGGAGTATGGGCTTACAAAAGGGGTTTCTTGTGGGTGAGAGAGTTCATTATCTTCATTATGGAGTTATTTTCACAGGTACATACATAAAACTTAACATTTTGTATACTTGTCAATTATACTCCATGAAACTGTTGAAAACACACAAATGTGTTCAGCATGCATCAAGGTGCATGAACCATTGTCCCCAACAGTGACCCCTCCCTCTCTAGTGAAACCATAGTATTCGTGATACTCATTTGCCATTTATGCTTATATCTTGCAAGAATAGCAGGGCAGGCTGGCAACAATGAGACAAAAATACCTCTACTCATTTTACCAAAGGAAAAAAAATAACGATCTTTCATAAGTTGTCAAGTTGTGTTTCAGAGCACAAGTTGTGTTTCAGAGCACTTTCCTCAAGATGACATCTCATTCTCTGGACTAAAACAGCCATGGAAGATGAAACCTAGATGCCTGACTCCTGGTGAGATGGACAACATTCAGAAGCAGGGGGTGGGAAGAGCTCGATCTATTGCAGCTCTGGGTCCAAATGTGAGTTATACCATGATTAAGGAGAAAGCAACCAATCAAGGCTACCGACTTACATCTTCTGTATTTTTTCTTCAACCCCACAAATTCTGCCCAAAACCCGCAAGGAAACTGATTTGATATCCTTACTTCCAGTGACTTCACATTACACTGTGTCTTTTCTCAAAAGTTGCTGGCATTATTTTTGGCTTTTGTGTCACCAGGCAGGAGACCCATGTTCAGCAACACTAGCTAGACCTTTATCTTCACTGTTCCAGACACTTGAACATCCATCACCCTCCTTACCTCTGCAATTTCAAATTCTATTTGTACTTCAAAGAGCATAAACTGTTTTCCCTCCTATAGGAACCTTTCAAGACCTCTCAGTCCCGACTCTCCCTGTACATACATACCACAACAGTTGAATATGACATTATCTTCATCACTAAATAGAAGCTGAGCTCCCTAAAACCAGAAACTCTGAGACCGGAACTACCCGCATTGACCTGGGCCTAGAAGACACTCTTAATTCCGACTGATTATTCTGTTGATGAATCTCCCAATGAAAGATCTCTTTCATGAGGCTACTCTTCAATCTGTGATGACATGTCATGACTTTAAAAAAAAAGAAGAGCCTCTTCTGTGCCGCTAGTCTTTGCCTCTGCCAGGAAGGACTGTGTTTCCAGTCAGAGCATGCCTCAGGAAAGGACCTTGCACATAGAGGAATTCCCCACCAATGCCTACTGCGTTGAACTCAGTGAAGAAAGCAAGAGACCAGGGAATGCCTTGGTCTGCTCTGTGCTTCACATACCTCAGGGGTTCAGCAGCTTTTGCGCAGGTACCATGCAACCCCACAGAACACAAAACAATGTCTAGCAACAATGAGACAGTTCCTTGACCAGGTGAGTAAACAAAGGCCAGGAAGGTCTTCTGGATGGTTCTGGATCACTTATTGAACCTGGCTTCTTCATAGTTACTTTCTTTGTGTTTTGGGCTTTTCTCATGTGAAGAGATTACAAGATAAACAGAAAAGACAGACCTCCCAGCCCCTGCCCCTTTACTACACTAGAAAAGAGTCATCACAAGTTTTCCATCCTTTTCTACTGATGTTTCATGACCAAATTTCCCATCATTTGGTTAAAAGTAATTTTTTCTGCACCTCATGCTTCAATCAACTGGTTTCAAGGAAAAAAAAAAAAAGTCAATAGGCTGTCAGCCTTAGAAGTGGATAAAGATATTAGCAGGAGGCCCGCTGGTTCCAACGAGCAGCAGACAAATAATGATCGATAGTTTTTATCTCCTAATGACTGGATGGCGATTGGGTAGCCTCCAGCTAAGAACTTCATTGACAGTTCCAAAGTTGCCTCAAGGAGGGACAGGAAGCCAATTTTTATGAGACTTGAGGAAAAGTGGACTCTTCAGAAACACCTGGATCCCAGTCACTGTGATCCTAGCAGTTGAGTGGAGTTGAATTCTTGTTCCACACCTTGTCATCACCAAATTCTTTTCCCTAGTTGTCTCCACCTTCCATTCCTGCAGCCTCCACGCAGGCCAGAAATCACTTCAAATATTTCCAACAGCAAACAGAGGGGATTGGTCCTTGAAATATTATTTGTATCCTATCATGTTCTCCCTGGAACTCCTCAAGGAGGTCTCTGCCACCACTCAGTTCTACTTCAAAGGGCCCTCCTTTTCTATGCATCTCCCTCATGTGTCAGCTAAGACATGGAACATACTAGTGCCCCACCTACCTTCCATTCATTTATTCCTTACTCCTTATCTCTGCTGGATTGGCTGCCTCCACTTAACATATTCTTCCTAGACGCCCATGTCAGCCCTCTACATACATTTTCACTCTACCAGATAGAAACATGATAAACTCCGCCTTCTTTTGATATCTTTCCTCTCTGCTCCTTCCCATTCCCTGACACTAACTGCTCCAGGCCATCTCATTCCAGGACCACATTACTATAGAGTTGGTGATAACCCCAGTAGGATGACTACTCAAATTAATTCCCCAACCAACAAGAGGTAATAAAATACCTTGTAGACAGCAGAGGCACAATATGGGAATTCAGCATGTTTGTGAGTACATGGAATACACATATTCATAGGTATTCATAGGTAGGCCACATAGCTTAGAACACTTCCCATTGTGCACCAAATGCAATGCCAAGTTTCCAGGACATTCATGGGTGTCCTAGTTTTCTTTGCAAAAGTTTCCATGACCAAGTAATTATGGTCAATGTTAAATTAAAGGAAATGGAAAAGATTTCCTATTGTTGAAAGGTTTTCCTATGATCAGCTTAAAAGTTCTCTCCAAGAAGGAGGCATATTGTCACTATCAAGCTACATGATCACAGCACCCTTTATTTACAGACTATCTCACAAGATTATAGGATTCATTGAAGCCCTCTTTGGAAAACATTTCCCTAAGACTTCATCATGCAGGTTCACTTTGGTCCCCTGAATGAGAACCTATTCTCTCCCAATTTTGTAAATCACATAACTTTACCTAATTCTTTCAAGGCCCACATTAGTCCCTGCTTAAAATAAAAAGAACATAAGGAAAGTCAAAACTACTGGCAAACATTAAAGTCAAAATTATCCCACAATAAGATCACAGCATGGAACACCTTTGAGCAACAAGCCAAAAGGCAGAAAACCAAATTATATATAAAAATCAAACTGTACCACTACCACCTGTTCAGCAATCAATACACCATTACCCTGTCAACAGAAGGGGTTTGCAAGTAACCATTCTCAGGCTGCAATAGGGGCAAAGGCAGGATTGAAAAACTGCCTTGAATTGTTTACCAGCCCTGAGCAGAAACTTAGGATTCTGGACACAGGCTGGAGGGAAGCACAGCAGCACGACCTGTGCTCAAAGCAAATGTAATCACATCGTCCACTTAGACCATGAAGCCAGTTATGGAACCAACTGACTCCTTTTCACAGTCGGAGGGGAGGTGGGAATAAGACACCCAAATAGACTTTCCTCTCTGATCCTTTGAAAATTATAGCACTGCCTGTTCCCTTGCAAAAGCAGTTGAACCCAAATAAATGACCAAGTAGACACACACATCACCTATCAAGATGTGGCCACAGGATAAAAAGGGATGTGAGTCATAGGTGAAGAGCAAGAGGAAATAGGGGGAAAGGAAATGCAGAGTGCAAACCTGAATGTCTGCTGCGTCTGGTATATCTCCCATGTCAGGAGCATCATTTGCGTCATTATAGTGGCCGCTACAAGGAGGTCGATTTGGACTTGACAGGAAGAAAACTTTCCAACTCTGTGCTGATGTCAGCAAGGCTCAGATTGCTCCTTAGGATCTATAAAGATTGGCTTGGGCAATCATTTCATGTACTTTAAGAAATCCACTTGCCTTCCAGAGAAGTGTTAATATATATGTCTTTGTGAGGATGTGTGCTAGGTTTATACATCTCTGAGCTTCCTTCTAAAACTAAGAATACATGTGTTGACTATGCCCTTTATGTTCAAGCAACAGAGGACAATATACTAGAGAAAGTTTCACACATGTCACCTACCCTGAAAGGCATCCATGGACATTGATTTGAAAACTCCCCTGCGTAGAGAGATAGACAAGGTCCCACCTAGCAGTGTATATTAGGATTCTGCTATTCAGTGAGGAATGAAAATAAACTCTCTCAAAGCTCTGACCTAACAATATGTGCCAGCAGCTTCTAAAAGTTAAAAACTATGTTCTACCCTACTGGAATATTACTTATCCTTAATGGAAATAAGAAACTTTCCATCAAAATTGCTTCAGGAAGTTCACACTGTGACATTTCTACCAGGGCTCCAAACAAGTAGCAATGATCTATTCAACACAACACAAAACTACAGCCAGCTCAGGAAGAAGTCAATGTCTTAATGAATCAGAAACAGTGATTCTAAAATATAAACATCTCTGAAATCACAAAACGTTAGACTCCAGATCTAGACCAAGGTAGGGGTGCCCATCATTCCAAATACTCTGGAATGGTGGGGCAGGGAGAGACACAAGCAGGCTCACTGCCGAAAGCTAGGCGGTGTCTTTCTCACAATATTCTCTCTCTCTCTCTCTCTCTCTCTCTCTCTCTCTCTCTCTCTCTCTCTCTCTCTCTCTCTCTCTCTCACACACACACACACACACACACACACACACAGAGGACACAGTAAAAATCTGCTTCCAAGTACTCAAAAAAAGAATCAAAATAGTGTCAGCCCCAAGATCAAGAACTAAGCAAGTCACCTGCTAGCTCAGAAGCAGCATTAATAATTTCCAAGATAATACAATTGGGCCAGAAAACAAACCCATTGTTGCAAGGTCTGTACAGGATCAAGGATTAGGATTACAGGACGGCAGTCACATAACCACTCAGATAGGAATAAACATTCTCAAGAGCAAAGAGAAAGAATAACAAAGAACAAATATAATTACCCTTCAAAATAAAGCCATAGTCAAAAACCCAAACCATGTAGAGAAATATAACACTAAGAAAGCAAGCAAACAAAAGAAGCAATTAAAGTACAAAAATGAATTCATATCACTAGATTGAAATGCAGAAATAAGTATGTTTAGGTTGATTAATGAAAGAATATTCTTTATATGAGCAAAACTCTATCGCGAAAATACAAAAATAAGAAAATGAATCAATGAGAAATTTTAGAAATGAAAATTATAGTAGTGAATATAAATGAATTTTTTAAATCAGTAAGTGGTGTAAACTCTAGCCTGGAAACAGACATAAAAACAAAATAACAAAAGCAAAGATAGTATGGAGAAGTTTACCTAGAGGTTACACAGCGAGAAAAAGGTAAGATCTATGAAAATCCATTGAGCAGGCAGAGTAATTGAGAGTCACAAATATAGACTGAATGAGAGTTCCAAAAGAGGAGGATGGTATAGAGACAATGTTTGGAAGTAGGAAATGTTGCACAATTAGGAAAAAACAGAAGCCCTCTACTTATCAGAGAGAGAAAAATAAAAATAAACTTACACCTAGACATATCATAGTGAAATGTCACAACATTTAGGGGAATAAGAAGAATCTTAAAATCACTTTTGAAAAGAGAGTTGATCAAATTTAGATTGACAATGAGCAATGCCAGATGAGAAAGGAGTAACATTTCAAAAATTCTGAAGGGGAAATATTTTGTAGTGTTTGTATCCAGCTAAACTAGAATCCTAAGGAAAAAAGGCAAAATAGAGTCACTTTCCAGATGTATAAAATTGAAACCAGATGGAAAGTATGCTATTATAAGAAACAGTTGTGAGCACAGAAATATAACTGATCATGTATCATTAAAAATGCACATATTATATATATATGAATATATAAACACAGCCCCATTATTCTGAAATGAAATTTTATACATAAGATTTTTCTATATACAGAACTTCAAAATTATCAGTGTAGGCATACCCTCAAGTGGCAAGTGACCAGGACTGGAGGAGGGACAAGTCTCTCAGCCTGTGGGGAGTTGTATGTGTTGGCATTGTGAGGCAAGGAGATGACTCCTTCAGATATTATTTCCAAGTGACTCTCCTGGAGTCACTTACTAGGTGACTGTAAGGGAAACTGCCTTGAAGCACTCTTTGGGAAACATTTATAGTGAACTGATGGTTTCTAATAGATAGATAAATATACAGGTGCATGTAGATGTAGATATGTAGAGACATAAAGATAAAAATATTCTAGCTCTGTCTGCTGAGAGGGCCTAGAAGCAAGAGAAACTAGTAGCAATGAACCAGGCTTGGCTTCTAAAAAAAAAAATCAGGGATTTCTGGAGGAAAAAAATGGCAGATTTCAGGACTGGGACAGGCACATACAATCCTGGCCCATCTTGTGCTGTAGTTGGAACATGTCCCAAAGATAAGGGATCCAGTTTGACAGGTGTTCCATAAGCCAAAAGAGAGTTTCAGCATCCAAATAACTGATGATGGTAAGTGATTATAACCTACTATATAAAACAAGAAACATGTTTGAACACACACATACACAAATCATTCGTGCTTCGACTCACAGTAGAGTAACACATAAGTGTAGACTAAATGAAGGGATTAGAAGATCACATTTGACTGTTGTTGTGGGCAAGAAACACCAATAGGTATTTGTACTCTAAGGAGAGGTTTGGTAAGGAAGAGCTTACATACATACTCTGGAAGAATCTACTAATTACCTTTATAGTGGAGTAACCTGACAGTCACCATCTTAACAGGTAGACATTCACTGTTTAGCAGTAAAGAGTACAGCAGCCTCACGTACCTTCTGAAATTGTACAGAGAAGAAAACATCATTTCTTCTGACACTTCCCTGCCCAAACACATAATCTGAATCTATGATGAGGAACCATCAGATGATACCAAACTGTGGAATAGTCTACCACCACTGGCCTACCCTCTTGGAAAACGTCAAGATCATGAAAGACAAGGAGAACTAAGGAGAAGGCTGCTGGAGACCAGAAAAGTGTGACAATCAAGTGAACTGAGTGTTGCTGAGTTGGCTCCTGTACTTGTAAAAAACATGAGTGGGAAAAGGAACATGAGGATAGGAGCTGCAGTAGCATATGCATGATGGAGAATGATGTCCATGTGAATTCCAGATGGCTTCCTAGGACAGTGCCCTTGTTTGGGGAATGCACATGAAAGTCCTTTGAGACAGTAAGACGTTGATCTCAAATGCACTGGGGCAAAAAAAAGGCATGAATGGGCCTCCCCGGTGGCGCAGCGGTAGAGCGCTGGGTTGCGAAGCTGCCCGCAGCCTTTGCGGCACCGGTTCAATCCCCGGCTGCTCCCCGGCCACCGGAGGAGGGTCCCACATGTCGCGCAGACCTCTCCTGCCGCTCGCTGCTCCCCTCAGCAGTGTACTTCGGTCCTTCTGCCTGTTCTGTTCCCCGCTCTGGCTCTGGTGAATTCTCTCACCCTCCCGTGCTTCTGACTGTACCCAGTGCGTGTATAAACAAAAAAAAAAAAAAAAAAAAAAAACAAATAAAAAAAAAAAAAAAGGCATGAACGTATATAGAATATACCAAGAAAGATATAGAAAATGGGACAGTAAATGGAGTAGTATGTTTTGGGGGGTTGGGGGGGAGTGCCAAATGGCAATAGAACATCTTAATGAAAAGGAAAACACTTAGAAGAAAGTTGAATTTTGGATCAACTGATCAATAGACAAATTGCCAACCCAGGTACTTAGCAACTTGTCCTTGAACCAAGTCACGTGTCTGTCCTGGGAAAGAGCCTGATCCAGAGAGGCTGAGGCCATGGCCCTGAGATTTCATCATGCCAGTACGACTCACTGAGGCATTTTCTCAAAGCCTCTCATCCCTGCCCTGTCAGAAGCGATGTTCCCTTTTTATAATAAGCTTTTAGTAATGCCCCTTTACTATCCTGAAATGAAAGTCATGGCTAATACATCCTACTCACATAATTTTCAAAATAGAAATGTATATCCTGACTGTAAGTAAGTGGAAGACTAAAGGAAATAATTTGCAATAAAATTCATATCTACATGTATAAGTGATCACAACTAAGCCAGAAAACAATAAACTCATCAGCTATTCACACCTATCTTTGAAAGAATCATCTGAATATGACACCTAAAAATGTAGGCTGATTTAAGTGTCTTGTATTTGTGACTCAGATGATGTAAGCACCATATCTACTCATGAACTCATTTTTCAAAATGCTGAGCAACCCTTAATAAAGCTCCGAGCTAAACAAATTATACCCTTGCCTCGGCTCACATTAGAACTTCATTCTTAAGAAAAAAGCATCATTTTAAAACATACAAAGACATACACGAACCTGATGTACTGACTGTGGTGGAATAGGAGATACATGGAAAAGAACACATAAAGTAACACATTTTTCAATTTGGAAATGCTCAGAAAGATGACTAACTGGAGGACATAATGAATTGGCCAGATGCTCACGTCTTTTAGACTCGCCAGGAATAAGACAGCTCGGAGCACAGACCGCGACAGGTATGTTGTCGGGCAGCTCCAAGACCAGGAGAAGTGTTGCCATTGGTGATAATGAATTTCCATGATCGAAATGATGAGACCCATTCTTGGGAGATTTCCAAACATAAGAAAATGAGAGAGGGCCTCCCTGGTGGTGCAAGGGGATTAAGCACCACACTATGAAGCTATCCACAACCTCTGCAGCACGAGTTCCATCCCCAGCCAGCCAGGGAGCAACCCACATGGCGCAACAGACCTCTCCTAACTCGCCCACTGCTCCCTTCAGCAGTGTATTTTGGTCAGTCTGCCTGTTCTGTTTTCGGCTCTGTCTCTGGTGAACCCTCTTACCTCCCACATCTCTGTCCTGCACCCCAGCTCTTGTATGCATAAATAAATAAATCTTAAAAAAAGAAAATGAGATCTCCTCTGGAAAATCCTATGAAGATCAGACTTACACACCAAACACTGTTGTTATGTGTAGGACAGTTAAGATCCAGGCTCAGAAAATTATCAAAGGTCTTTCACCCACATCAACAGCCTTTGAGACATTCAAGGCTGGTGCAGAATGTGGGACAATTTCTCATGTCGGGGAGTCATCCTTACCCCTCCCACTTCATGGGGTTAACCAAAGCCACCTCATATATTCCAAAAGGCTCCTCAGAAGTAGAAACTCTACAGTGATGAAGGGGGCGCCATAAGCCACCACCAGGATCAGGACCCCCCTCCACCAGTGCTTAGCAAATGGTCCTTGAGCATGTGGCCTACAGCTGCAGGGACCCTGAGCCACAAGCTCAAGCCAGTCTCCACAGACAGCGAGGCTGAAAGAAGCCAGACATTTCCGCTCAGGGCTTGAAAGCCTTCCATGATGATGCACCCTCCACAGGCAACTGATAAAACTCTATGAATGAATGAACAGGTCACTCTTCTGATTTGTTGGAACAAACAATACACATGTTGTCTGGGAAGGGGTCAGCAAGATCAAGTAATGCCAAGTGTAAATGAAAAAGAGAACATGCCCTCGGATGCAGTTAGAAGCGGCCAGGAGGCGCCACTGGGGAACAGACACGCGTTTCAAAGGTCTCCTCGTGGCAGCTGCTGCGGTCACTTCTCTGCGGTGAAGTCTCCCACGTCTCGGCTTTGAGGGGCGGCGGCAGTCCTGCCCGCCCGCTGCGGAGGGCCCAGGACTTCTTTGTCAGCTACTGCTAAGGTGTCTCCAGGAATCAGAACAAAAAGACCTTAGAGGATTTTTCTCAAAGCAAGAAGGGTGGGAGGGAGGTCTTTCTGGAATGTTCCCTGACTAGGCTGGATGAAACTTCCCTCGGCGACATTAGAGGCCACAGAGGTCATGTCCTGACGTCACAGAGGTCAAGTCCTGACACCCCAGAGTGGGCCACCTGGCCCAGCTCACTGCTTCTTTGTCTGCTTGAATTTGATGTGAAATTCCGAGCTGGAGGTGTTCAAAGAGTCGTAACTATGATTGTTACGATTTCTATTATTTTTCTCTTCATGGACCAGTGAAAAATGAACAGCCTCTCAGCTATGTCCTGCGCTTCCAAATTCCATATTTACAAGATGAAACTGGATCCAAGAATCTGTGAAGATTATTTTCACCTGATAAACATTTTACTGTCAATCTTCCCAACATCTTTTACTGATTTTTTTTTTTAGATGCAGCAAACACTCAGCAATTTAAGCAATTAAGTGCACTAAATAGAAGTAATTTCCCAACAACAGAGCCAAACAGATTATGGGCAAGAATAAAAGACATACACCGGGTACCTCTCTGAGTTCTGCCTCCTGGTTGGAGAAGAGGGAAATGCTCCTCTTTCTTTTCCAGAACATTCAGATGCATCAAAATACAGCCCATGCAACAGGCCGATCTTCCTATTTCCCAAGCATCCTCCCACAGCCTGGGGAGCACGAGGGACAGTGGCAAAGGCCACTTTAGCCTCATCCTCGGACAAAAGTTCAGTTCAACCTCAGGTGAGATTCGGTCAGAGACCCCCGCCCCGTGCACCGCACAGAAATGTCTTCATTAATCAGTGATGATTCTAAATTCTGTCCTCTTTGCAAACCTCTCCTTCTGCACATCTCCCTCTGGTTACCCTTCCTCCTAGGCACAGTTCTGGAGCGAGCTGGGGTTGCTTCCAGATCCCGTAAAGGGCTGGAGTCACTTGGCTCCACCTAAACAGATCTATTGTCTTTATTTCTCAAAAAAGCATGTTTATGTGCAGCAAATGCATCTTTTTATCTGGGTCAGGACCCCAGAAACAAGAATACATTCAAAAGGCATCGACAAAGGCATGTGTGAGTCACACACGGTTCCAAATCACATGGAGCCTGTTTGCCCTAGTACGGCCCCTGGAATTCAGCACCAACACGAATCTTCCTTGTCCTTCTTTGGCTTATTTCTGTCAGCAGCAGGACCAGTTAGGCCTGTGAATGAATGTGGAGCTGAAGACTCAGTCGTGGAAGTAGCCAGGGATCAGCTCTTCAGACCGACAGTCCCTATCACACAGCCTAATGCGCATTTAGACTGCTTTTTTTCTCTCTGTGTGTGTGTGTGTGTGTGTGTGTCCCCAGATTTGAGTGCAGAAATGTCTTAAAAGAATCTGTCTTCACTACTCCCCCATAGCTCTCTAAACAAGGAATGACACACATTAGCAACCTAAATCATGTTGAACAAAGGAATGAATGAAATAAAATACTCCTGGCTCTATTCCCAACTCAGGAAAAATAACTCTAAGCATATGTCCTCCCAGCAGACTTGCTGAAACGTCTCCATGAGACTCAGATGCTCGCTGCTGAGCCCACAACCCTTGTGCCACTCTCTCTGGGCTGCATGGGAAGAAACCAGGTATACTCACCGACCTCCTCAGGGCCAGCAAGCAGGAGGTGCAGCCCCACAGATGTGCTAACTGACCCTGAGAGAGGGAGGGGGAGTTATTGCAAGAAATGTTGATTTTGAAAAGCATCCCAAAAATGCACAATTACTCTTGTGCCACCCGTCTTGCCTCTGGGCTCTAGTAGGTGTCACACACCAGTGCCCACGCACATACATGCATGTGAGATGCCAGGGCAAGGAGGGGCATGGAGGCAACAACCCCATCAGCCCAAAATCTGAGTTGTGAAGATATAGGGAGGCCATAACTGGGACATGGGTTAGCCATAGTTGGGGAGCAATTTAAACCTTTGAGACTGTTTCAGAGGAATCTGTTGTAAAGAGATAAATCAATGGTCTGCGTGGTACTAACTTCCCATCAGGGAGGCCTCTTCCTGGCATGGCAGTGTTCAGGCCAGGGCGGAAAATCACTCCCACCTCCTTCTCACACCCTGAGCTCACTGAAACCGGCTGTTCCTCACAGGGAAGAGGGGAGTCCTTGGAGCTCTAAGTGCGCCAAGATCCCGGGAAGGATCACACCTCCCAGGATTCGGTGACAAGAAAGATGAAGGAATCCGGGAGAGAAGGCGAGCCTGCAGGAAAGTGGTCAGCAGTCCCGTCCCACCCGCCCACCAAGGGCCAGCACGCCTCCTCCATCCCCTATGTCTGCCAAGCACACGTGACATGTTTGAATCCATTGATGAACTCAGATTGGACGCAACCAAGATCCCACCATGGTGCAATATTGACTACTGAAAAACTAACCATAGTCCTAAAACAGCAGGCTAAAATTTCAGTAGATCCAGAGCCTCCAACTAGGAGCCAATGTAAGTAACCGGCACTATTGACGTTAGAAGGGCCTCAGTCACCATTAACAATGAGCCTGTTGCACCAAGTCTACTATTGGGCTTCTGCCAAATGACTGATTAGGAGTGAGATTTACAGGGTGGTGGGTCCGGCTGGAAATGAAGTACAATAGACATTCGGAAGTTTTGTATCTGTGAGGAGATACTCAGTGTTCGGCAGCACTAGAACAATACAGTCAAGCTTGGTGTTTTTTCACAAAGCAGAGCAAGGCTTTTCAGAAAACAGGCACCAAAGGATGAACGTGTCCTGAAGTGAAATTGCTACGTGCGGCCCAGTGAGACCAGATGTGCCCTAGAGGGAAACGAAGCTATGCCAGGTATCCAAGAAGATCCTGGGAAAGCAGAGGAGCAGGTGCGTGATGCCTGGAATTTTGTATCCAGTTCCAAGTTTCTATATGAGAACAACAAAAATAAAAGAGAAGCATTTCATTAAAACTACAACCAGGGCCTCCCTGGTGGCTCAAGGGGTTAAGATGCAATCTATGAAGCTATCAGCAGTTTCTGCAGCACGAGCTCAATCCCCGGCCAGGGAGCTACCCACATGGCACAGCCGACCTGTCCTGACTCACCTGCTGCTCCCCTCAGCAGTGTATTTCAGTCAACCCACCTGTTCTGTTCTCCATTCTGTCTCCAGTGAATCCTCTCACCCCCCACACCTCTGGCCTGTACCCCAGTTCTTGTATGCATAAATAAATAAATCATGAAAAAAAAATAAAACTACAACCAACTGGAGACTGCCAAGAGTCGGTCAGACTGAAGGAACTGCACTGGGTAGAGTCCCTCCGGGCAGGAAGAGGCGCCTTGGCTGGACACAGAATCACTGGTGTGCAGCATCTGCGTGTGTGCATGTGTGAATGGTGCCTGAATAACCAATGTGAGAGTGACTATGTCTGTTAAAAATAGCTACTTTTTGCACGAAAATGCCTGGCCATCACCTCCCAATGTTGGTTCTAGATGTTTGGTTCTAAATGATTACTTCTGTTGATATCTGACTTCCATGAACTCAAAAAACCAAATGCTCTCCCAAGAGACTGATGGGCTGCTTATTTCATGATGCTGCCCCTCACCTGCCCAACATGTTGACGTAAGTTTGAATTTCATTGGTGAGCACCTATTGCCCACCACACAACATTCCCTAATGCTTGCTGAGTTCAGATTTGGAGGAGAAGGAAGGGGCTGAGGATGTGTCCTGCAGCAAAAGAAATCAGCTGCATCCTGGAGAGCCAGAAAGTACAGCAGAGGGAACCACAGGGAGGAAGTGGGGTGTGGGACCTCTGACCCATGGGAAATTCACAGAGCAGGAGCAGAAGGAGACACTCAGGAAACCAGAACAACTCAATGATGGGTGGGAGGTAGAAGCCAGGGGTTATTTACCCTGACATACATGAAAGCCATCGGGGAACTGTAGGAAAACACAATGATCCCAAAAAGATTTGAATTCACTTGTTCTGGGGTAAGATGCAGGCAACAATGTCATCTCAAAGTTCTCTGGGTATCTCTAACAGGTAGCACTGGTTGAGAGCCATCTAGTCCAACTGCAGGACACAAAAGAGCACAGACGAGAGGGAGATTAGTCAAGGCAGGAGCAATCAGGAAGGCTTCCTGGAAGAGGAGACAGTGAAGGGGAGAAGAGGTAGGTTTTTAGGGAAGCAAGGAGAAAAGAAATCTGGGGCACATATGACCATGAGGACACCAAGTCCAATAGTGCAAACCGCTTCTGATAGACAATCAGGAAAAGTGAGAGTCCCCAGGTTGGGTCGCTACACCACATATCAGCAACTCTTCAATACACAGGGCGCTTGTCCATCTTGTCTGGTCCTATTGGCAGCAGTGGGAAGCAGGCGAGCAGTGGGCACATAAACATATCCATCTCACCAATGAGGAAATGCAGAGGCAGAGGGTTTGAGTGACTCAGTAAGAGTAGTGTTTTTAGAAAATTAGTCCAGTGATAGCAAGCAGTGTGGATTATAGTGTGGGAGAGAGAATTCCAGGAGGTCCCTGAGAACAGCGTTGCTGTCTCATAAGTGTGAGATAATACTAGTCCCCAGCATGGCAGAGGGCTTGGGGAGCACAGCAGAGAGAGCATCTAAGAGCCACCTTACTGCACTGCATCCTTCTATTTGCGTTTGGTGCATAGGCACCAATCTTTAACACAGTAGGTTAAAGTTGGAGCAACTCCGTCTGCATTAAGAATCGGGAGGCTATGGAGCAGAGAGGATGGATATGCGCAAACAGACATGGCTGAGCATCGGGCTTGCCAGCAAGGAGAACCTTTCCATACAAGTTGATTTCATTTATTTCTATAATATAACACATCTTATTAACTGTAATATCACTGGTATTCTCAACAGTCATACCAAATACAAGCTCATCCCATCCACTGCCACCCCCATTATCTCGTGCAGTTTTAAATGTTTGGGAAGTTTTCTCTCTTATTCCTGATGTTTCCTTCCAAATAGCAGGAATGGTGTTGCTGATAAAATGGGGCTTTTCTCATTTCCCACTTCATCTTTCATTTGATTGATGAATTTGAGAAAAATAACAGAGGCTGCTCAGCTGAACTCTAACTTTATTCTCTCCAACCAATCCATGGAGAATAGGACATCTCCCAAAATTCGTGCTGGGGCAACATTTACCTTCTGAAAAGTGCTGTCCCATTCAGGGCTACCTGGGCTGGGTGGACGAGCTTGCCTTTAGCATGAACAAACCCTCTTGACTAAGAGAGCTACCCCTCTAGCCTCACCTTTGCTGTTATCTATTAGGCATTTGAAACCCACTCTTATCTTCAGTTCATAACTTTTCCAGGGAAGACAAGAGAAATCCTACTCATGGGGAACTTCCTCAGGGACCCCAACAGTTGACAACATTATTGGAGCAAGAAGAGATTCCTCACGTGAACCCCATGGCACTGGCAGACCCAGGCTGGGTTTTCATTCCTCAATAGCATGGAAAGGAAAAGGTGGTTGACAATCCTCCCAAGGAGCCCAGCATCTTAATTAGTCCGCCTGCACACCCAGCAAGGAAGCTGCTCTGATTCGGTTCTGGGCTTCACTCTGGGAAATGCCATCAAGCCACAAGAGAACCCAAATTTCGCAGGCATCTTGTGTAGTTACAGACTGTTGCCTCCATCAAAATCCTTCATCCAAGCAGCCAAATACATGATTGGCAGGCGCTATTCTGTGATTTTTTTTACAGCACTGAGAAAGCTCACAACCCAAGATAAATATTTTAATATTATTTACCTTGCTAAACATCCTAATGAACCACCTCATTACAGTTTACTTTGAAAGGCAAAGACATAAAAGATCATTTTTTTTACATTTCTAGTTCTTTCCATAAGGTTAAAATCAATGACTTTTAGGAAGCAAGGGTCACAAGTCATTTTCTTCAGATCTTGGAATTAGATGACTAAGTTTCAAATGTATCTGCATTCTCTGAGGGGCGACCTTTCCATAAGGGCTTAGACCAAGTTGACCTTGGTCATCTAGAGTCCACAGTTACCCGCTCATACCAGGAAATGCTCTTCTTCCCACTGAGCCACAAATTCATGTATCGATACCATCTCCTTTTACCCAATATTTTTAGATCACTTTTCCCCTAAGGAAGATGTGGAATAAATACACATCTTCAGCCAAGTACAGTTAAGTGATGTGATAAGTAGAGAAAACAGAAATTTAATTTTTTGGTTATTGAGTTTTTTTTACAATCTCTATTTTTAACATGTTTCAGTAATTTGCTCTCAATTTACCCCACTTATATTTCCAAGATCCCACTTTATTAGCCCTTTAATTGCATATCTAAATAAACTTGGCTGTGGTTCCAATTTATACCAATTTGAGTCCTTCTCAACCTTCCTACTCCTTGGGGTACACACAGGGGAGGAGAGAGAGGTTGGCAGAGGCAGGGCTTGGGCAGCTCAGGAGATAGGAACCTGGGCAGGAGTTAATGCTCACCAGGAGCATGTTCCCAGGGCTTAAGTCAGGTGAAAGGAGAAAGTTTCCATGAAATTCGGTGCCAAGCGGCTAGTGAAGGTGGGCCAGGGGTTCTTATTTCCCGCATTCCCTCACTTAATAAGGCCTAGAGGGAGGAATTTCTTCCACAGCAGGAAGATGAGGAGTGAACAATTTCCACTTGCAGGGTTCAGAGCCTTTTGCTGACTCTTATAATGCTTAAATTTCCTCCCTCCCTCTCTTACTACAGAAGTCTGTCTGTCAGTGTTTAGATCAAGCCTTGCCTCCTCCAGAAAACCTCCTCTGACCTCACCTGCTTGAGGCTATCACCAGTTCAGGAATGAATTCTAGTCTAGCCAAGAAGCATCTATCACCTGTTCAGTCATAGAATTGATGGCAATATCAGATTGAGCAGTTTGAGGATTTTTCAGGTACCATCAACACAAGATAAAGTAGAAAAAACACAATTAAGAAAAATCAGTGAGCAACTTGAATTAAAATTATGGTGCTTTCAGTTGAAATGGAAGCTCTAGAAATGACTGAGAACCATGGAGGGACATCAGGATTCATCTAGCCCTGACTCTATTTCATGAATAAGTTCTTCTTTTAAAAAAACAAAACACATTTCTAACAAGCTCTAATACACCCTCCATACCAGTCCTACCTGACTCCTCACAGAGGCAGAGAATTTAGTTCTTCTCCCCAACTCACGTGGAATGTCTCTGAAAGTCAAGATCAGCCCATTCAATCTGTTCAGTTGACTTTTTGTCTCTGTCCTGTTTGATAATGGAAGGAGATTATTAAGATGAACCCTTTCATTCATCCTCACATACTATCTATTTCGTCCAGGACCAGTACAGAGAACCAGCACGCCTATGCTGCTGACCATGTCTATCTATCTCTCCATATAGCTGTCTAGTATTTACTTGGTCTTGAGGGTCAACCCGCTGGATGAAATTTCTCAAGCCAAGTACCCCCAAGCACAGGGAGTCTATAGCCTTAAAACCAGATACCGCAGCTACTTGTTTATTCATACATTCATACATTCAATACTCCAACTGGGGACATCTATAACATATCAGGCACTGTTCTTGAAATTGCAGGAATGGCAGAGAACAAGCTCAGTAAAATTCCTGCCCTTTCAAAGAGTCTATGTTCTAATGAAAGAGATGAACTAACAAGAGAGTGTAGCTATATCCATAAGATAATGTAATGATAAGTGTAATGTAATAAAGTGGTATCAAGTGTCTGAGGATATTATTTCAGGTGGTAAAAGAGAATCTGAGGTGGTGATGTTTGAGCAGACACCTGAATAAAGTACCGAGCTATGTTAATATCAGAAAAAGAAGCTTCCGAGGGAAGCACATTCCTGGTGCCAAAACTGAGGTAGGAGGTGTAGCAGGTGAAGAAAACCAAAGTCTGTGCAGCTGGAACAAGTCAGAAGAAGGAAGGTAGTGTGAGGAGAAGGTCAGGGGTGAGAATTTGATCAAGGACAATTAGCATGCTGAGTCCTTTCTTGGTGTTTATATCAGAAGCTGTTGAAGGGTTTTGATGAATGCCACAGTCTCCGTCTTTCTACATTCACACTAGCTGCTCCACAGAGAACAGAACAGATTGTGTGGGCCCCAGAGTGGAGGCCAGGAGCCCAGGCAGGAGTCTCTCTTGCTTGTTCCTGCTGCTTCCTGTGTATCGCCTTTCCAGATCAGTTGCAATTTGTTCCAGAGCAGCCTGTTCTGATCTGTCTGGATGCCCCACTGATCTGCTCCAGGAAACCTTCTAGAGCCCCAAACAGCTTCATACATTTTCTTCCATTGTGCTTTCCTTTCTTTGGTAGCCCAAGTGAAGCTATTCAAGCCACTGTTTATGGGACATCAGTCAATTTGCCTAAACGTTCCACCTGCCTGCACCCAGGGTCAAATCCTGTTCAGATAGCACCAGGAGACAAGCTGACTAACTTCATACACTAGATCTTACTAACATGCAAGTGAACAGTGTAATATTAATATATGACCCATCCAAAGGGCAGGTGCCTATTCCAAAAGGATGGGTCTCTAGCAACATCATTCCAGAAGCCACAATGAATTTTGCACAAAGCATTAGCAGGACATTAGATCCTTCATAAAACCACAAGGAAAAAATGAGACCATGTGTGTCAAATTTGAAATTATCTCCAATTAGATCATCAACATGGAATCACTAATGCCTGGGATGGCAAAACCATTTTAAAAATAAAGAGAATGCCCCAAATTAGAAAACACTGGCAGAAAACCATAAGATTCATTCTCATAACTTCAAAATTGTAATTACTTTGGGAATGTCTAGAAAGATGCTGGTAAACTTTTATCAACATTATTTTACTAATGATGCTATGGGGGCCTCTTTTTCATCACCTTCAATTTCTTCCTCTCTGCAATCTACCTCCTAAGCTTCAAAAGCAACTTGGTTTCTAGTGTCAAGTCCCTGAAACACAAATAGGTACAACCCTACAGATCCACTTTTGGACTCACCCCCTCCAAGGCACCCAGCTCCTCCCCCAAAATGACATGGCTTGGAAAAACATAGGTAGGTCTAGATACTAGTCCCTAACACCTGTCATTGGGCAGATCACCCATGTGATGTGACCTGGGGACATTTAAGAAGCACACACTTACTCTAAAGCCCAGGAGACAGTGCATTCAGGCCATTTGAGTGCTGGCTTTTCAGAGGACATTGGTCACCTCGGAGAATTTTGTGCCTCCAGGGGATTCAAAGAAGAAAGATTCCTGTGGTCTGCAGTCTGAAGGATGGTGATGCCACTAAAGCAGCAGATTAAATATTTTTGTGATTCCATAAGTGGAAAACAAACTGCTCGGTGAATGGCAGGCTCTGCACAGATGCCACCTATTAAATAATTAAAATAAAGTAGAAATTAAAAATAAACAGTGGGAAATGATTTGAAACACATACCACCAAGGGAAGCAGAAAGAGTAACTTGGGAATGAAGAAGTGAGTAAAATTAGATTTGAGTTATTTCTAAATTCAATTGCATCTGGATTAACTGGCTGTCTTTCTCCCATTGTCAGCATGAAATAAACAATACCTTAAAGTGAGAAATCCTAGAAGTAAGAGCAATACTAATGCATCTTTGACAGGAAAAGAAGTGCCCAGATTTTGCTGATTAAGACAAGATGGGCAGACATAGAGTAACATACAATGGAGGGAAAATGAAAATGGAATTTGTAGTGGTCTATAATGAATCACTGAACGGTAGTTACACACAACAGTAAATAGTTACCTCTCGTATTTGTATGTCACTTGTTAATTTACCCTTCTCTACTGGGCATGTCCAGGGGGCTCTGCTTCAGGCTGAAGGTCAGATTGGGAGGGGCATCTCACACCTGAAGTTTGGGCTCTGGTTTATGTAGTCCTGTGTACTTATTCTGGGTAATAGCTACCCAGAGGTAGCTGAGTTCATGGCCATGGTGTAACTTTCAAGAAGGTGAGTAGAGACGCATAATTCCTGAGGTCTCAACCTGGCACTGGCAAACGGCCATTCCTACCCACATTCTAATACAAGTGTCATGGTAAGCCCTCTCTCAATGAGATGGGAAAATACACTCCAACCACTCTAACTAACTGGTATTGCGAACCACAAAGGAGAAGGTATGAATGTGGAATTCTAACAAAGAAGATCAGGCAGAACCAATGATTCAGTTGTCCACAGGTTTTGTTTAACAGGATAGTTTTCAATGAAATTGCTTCTGGGGTCCTTCAAAATGATGCCCTAGACCACAGCCTGGCAAGCAATGGCACACAGGCCAAATTCAGCCCACCACCTCTTTACGTATGTCCTGCAAGCTGAGAATGGTTTTAATGTTTTTGAATACCTGGGGGGAAAACACAGACAAAAGAACAATGATGCTTTGTGACACATTGAAATTATATGACATTCAAATATCAGTGTCTATAAATAAAGTTTCATTGTGACATAGCCTTACTCATTCATCGGTGCACTACCTAGACTGCTTTTGCACAATACCAGACGGGCTGAGAGTTGCAGCAGGGGCCAGGAGGCCTGCAAAGTCTAAAATATTCACTACCTGACCCTTTAAAGAAAAAGCTTGAATAAAATAGGAGAAGTCAATTTTAATGATATATCTATGTAACCAAATATATCCAAAATAATAATTACCAAAAAATTACTAATGAGCTACTTTCCATTATTTTTTATACTGAGCCTGTAAAAACTTCTGTATTTAATACACATCTCATTTCAGACTAATCACATCTCAAGTGCTCAGTAACCATATGTAGTTAGTTGGTGGAGACAAACTTGTTATTTGTCTTCCCTGCAAGAGGCCTAATCCTGTTTATTCCCCAAATCTCTTCTTAAATCAACTTATTCCAAATTATCTCTTAGCTTGAATGATTACAGAATATACATCTATAGCCAATATTATATTATCGTTTTTTGAGAAGTGCCCTACCCAAAGCAGATGTTCCAGATATATTTGTTGGATAAATACATGAACAAATGATGCACTTGTTCATATCATGTTTCTGGAGTCATTCTTTGACTTCCTTGTTGGATTCCTGGCTCCTCTAAATAAACAATTTGCTCCTTAAATGGGATGATCAGCTCCCCTCATTAGATCAACACTCCTGCAGTTACCAGCTATAAAGTGTGAGGAAATATCTTGTTAAATGGCTACATGGTAGTGTCAAAAACATGAAGAAACTTGAGGTGAGACTATAACTGAAAGGGGAGTGACACTGGATTAATTCCTCACTTTTACCTTTTCTAACACAAAGGCAGACTTCAGTCAAGAAAAAGTGCAGCAGCTAAAACTTGATTGAAATCCCCCAGTCTTACTGGCTGACTGGAAAGGGAAGGTTAATCCAAAATGTGATGAACCAAGGAGAAGGAGTCCTATAGTCTGCATATAAACTCTGCCCAAATCCCTGGCCATCCCCTGAACTCCACACGGGTGGAACAGACATGAGGAGGCCCAGCTGAGACAAGAATCGAGCAGAAAATGTCGCTACTGCTGACAACAGGAACCAGAGTTGAGTTTTAGTCTAGCCAAGTTAAAATTTCTGCTTAAAAATAAAATACCCCTCTTTAGATGAATATAACAGAATGATCCAGAGTGTCTAAAAAAATCTGGGCATCTAGAAAGACCTGGATACAATCTGAAATGATTAGACATCTAAAAAGCAGCAAAATGGTTCTCTGGCTGAACCTGCAATAACCCAGATGTTGGCATTAGGGGGAAAAAGGTTACTAAATAAGATATTATAACAATGCTGAAGGACATAAAGGAAAATGTTCACTGAACAAATAAAAACATAGAAAATCTCAGCAGAGAAATAGAAAGTATAAAAAGGAACCAGTTGAAATTATACAATTGAAATCTAAAATTATCTGAGACAAAACATTCACTGGATGACAACAACATCATGATCTGTGTAGGAAAAAATCCTATAAAAATCTACCCAAAAAGCTGAAAGAACTAATATGTGTGTGGTTAGCAAGACTTCAGAATACAAGTTCAATTAAAAAAATCAATTATAGGGGTCTCTACTAGTAACAAATAATCAGAAATTATACTTTTTTAAAAATAAGGTAATTAACAGTAACAACCAAAGCTATGAAACACTTAGATATAAGCATAACTAAACATATGCAATGCCTGTATACTGAAAGCTACAAAACATGGGTGAGGGAAATTGAAGAAGACCTAAACAAATTAAGAGATACACAGTTTCATGGGTGGAAAGACCCAATATTATTAACATGTCGATTGTCTCTAAACTGACCTATGGGTTCAACACAATTCCAACCAAAATTGAAGTAAGTCTTTTTTGTAGAAATTTATGCTGGTTCTAAAATTTATATGGAAATGTGAAGGACACAGAATATCACAATATTGAGAGGAATAAAGTTGAAGGACTTACAATATGTGGCTGGAGATTTATTATGAGGCTACTATAATCAAGAGAGTGTAGCACCAGCATCAAGATAGACAAATAGATGCATAAAGCAAAGCAGAGTCCAAATAGTTGACCCACACATAAATTTTCAATTTATTTTTTAAAATGTAAAGCAATTCAGTGGGGAAAGCTTAGCATTTTCAACAAGTGATATTGAAACAATTGAGTGCTTATTTGCATAAATGAATTAATACATTCCAATTCATAAATCATATGTACTGGGATTGTATCATACACAGTATTTTACTCAAAATAGATTATAGGGCATAAATATAAAATCTAAAATTTCAAACTCCTAGAAAAATGTATGGAAAGACAATCTTTTTTTTGTCTTAGGTGAAACAAAGATAACTTAGATGTGTCAACCTCAGTATTATTGACATGTGGGGCCACATAATTTTTTGTTGGGGGAGGGGAGCTTTCCTGTGCAATGAAGGATGCTTAGCTGTACCCCTGAACTCTACCTCTGGGTGGAATCACTTCCACCCTAGCCCAGACTAGATACCAGAAGCACCGCTCCAGTTATTTCAATCAAAGATGTCTGCAGACATTGTCAAATTCCATTCACACAGGAGGCAAAACTTCCCCTGGTTGGTAACAAGAGCCACAATAGAGAGAGAGAGAGAGAGAGAGAGAGAGAGAGAGAGAGAGAGAGATAGTTAGATAGATAGATAGATAGATAGATAGATAGATAGATAGATAGATAGTAGATAGATAGATAGAGTAATTAAATAAAAAGGCCACTAAGAAATAACATATGATGTGTCAACATAAAAAGGTTAGTTAAAAGGTCAATGAAATACACTAAAATAGAATTCTGTAAGATATTTTGCTTATCTAAAAGAACACAAGAGCAACAAAGAGAAAATGAGACAAACAAATAGCAATATGCCAGGTATAAATCCAACTATATCAATAATTACATTCAATTTAAATGACCTAAAAATCAGAGTGTGTCAGATTGCTTAAAAAAGCAAGACCCAACTTCGTGATGTCTACAAAAGATGCACTTTAAATATAAAGGCACAGATGGGACAGTAAACAGTTAACAAAATATTCACTACAGGCACCAGGCATAAAAAGACTTGAGTGACTATATTAACATCAGATAAATACCTTAAGACTAAGAGCATTGCTAGACAGAAAGAAATATTTCATCAAGATAAGAGGGTCAACTCATTATAAAGACTTAACCATCATAACTGCATGTCAGCCTAATAATGGCGCTTCAGAACACACAAGGCAAATGTTGTCAGAATTAAAGGGAGAAATTGACAAATCCACAGTTATAATTGGAGGCTTTAACACACTCTCAGCAACTGATCAGAAGCTCCATCTGCCATTCAATGAGTTGGTTCCCAAAAGAAAACATCCACAGTGTCCAACTGATGGAGATGAACCAGGGAAGTCACCGCTTCATTCTGGACACTGATGTGTTAGTAACTAGAGAGCTGCGAATTTTGAACATCTACTGTTGTGTGGGTCACTTTAGTTTAGTGCAATAATTCCCTGCCCGGGGCTAGACCTCAGAACCACGTGGGAAGATTTTGAACAAGACCTGTACTTGGGTCCCACCACTAACAACTCTGGCCCCACTGCCAATGACTGATTTAGCCTGTCTGGGGATGACCTCCAGCATCTAGTTTCCTTACAGCTGTCCAGAGGCTGTCAGTGTGCCCGCGCTGCTGTTATTTCATACAATGGCTTTTGAGAGTGATTAAGAGTTGCAGGTCACATCTTAACACTGAGTCTATGTTGGTCCCCATCACCCTCCATTCATGGACAATTGCAATTTTGGAGACAAATATAAGGGTTTTATATTTTTAACATGGGATGCCATTTGATTACAATCAATACTTCTTCCACTAAAAATGCTCTGAGATTCCCCCCTTTCACCATCCCCAGTCCTGCCATCCTGCTTTGGCAAGATTATAATATCTAATGATCTTTCCTAGTGCAAAGGCACTAAAATTGCTAAAATCCTGCCAATTCTATAGGCCTAAAATCACAAAGACCCACATGCATGAATATGCTTTCTCCTTAGTCTGAACTGAGATTGTTTTTCTACCAGAAACGCCGTTCACCCCTCCACGTGCTCCTGCAGGAGCTCTTCAAGACCCACAGCAAATACCAATCACATTAGGAAGCTCTTCCTGCTTCCATCCTGAACCACTTCCTCCCTTCCAGGCCCAGTCTCTGAACCCACTCTGTCACCCCTCTCACAGCGCACACGAACTATTTCCTTCTCAGTCTCTCTCATTTGTCTGTGAGCCTTAAATGTCAGAAATCTGCTCCAGTTCCTCTTGGCATCCCCAGGGCCAAGTCCATAGTAAGTGTCCAATGTGTCTGGCAAGGAAGGAGGGAAGGAGGGATACTATTTTTTTTAATTTAAAGGTCTAAAAAAATTATAAAACCCTTTAGACTCAGATCAGAGATTTTGATTATTCTCATTAAGACTCAAGTTTTCGATAACAATAACCATGCCTCCTATTTTCTACAACATTTATAGTTCACACAACACTGAACATAATCTTACTCAATCCTTTTAACCACCCAATTATGCATCATTATCTGAATATTTCAGATGAGAAATCCAATGATTGAAAATGCTGTCTTGGTAAGATCTCTGGCACAGAGCTTCAGCTGAGCAGAACTTTGGTCTAGGAACCTAGGTCTTCAGATTTACTATTTGTTTTGTATTTTGTGTTTGTCCTCACAACATACAACCTCTGAGGATAAATCCTTAGAGCCTTGCTCACAGTCATGCCAGCCACATTAGTGCTAAGACCACCAACGCTGTGCTCCGAGGGACAGGCACCCCAACTCCTGGTCTCACTCCAAGGTCCCAGCCTAAGGCCTGACTTCCATCTCAAGAGGCCCAACTGTCCTCTGCACTTGACATGGCTGCAAAAGGAGGCTTCGAGGAAGATGGAGTGTGAGATGAGTCATGGATGGTTCAGCAGATACAGGGAGAAAGGAATGTGCAAAGTACTTGGTGCAGGAGGAAAGATTTGGTAAAACAGAACTGCTAATGCAGAAAAGTCCACAGCTTACTTTCAGGACTTACAGAGACTGGCACAAGCTAAAGAAGGAGGCACCACCTCTTCCACTGTGTCCTCTTGTTTTCAACTATCTCTTCCATTTACCTTGGACCTGAAGCAGAACTTGGCCTTACAGTAGGCAGGCAGCTTTGGATGCTCGAGCAAGGTCTCCAGCTGTGATGCTGAGATCATTGGCCAGTCTTACCCCACCCTCTAAGCCAGAAGCTCCTGCTGCCCCATTCATGTGTCTGCCCAAGTTCCCCACACAGTGACAGGGTGCTCTATCCCAAAATGGAACCCCAAAACCTTACAGAGCATCTTGAAATAGACAGTTGTTTTAGGAAAATGCCTGTCTGGCACTGAGACCTGCCTGTAACAGAATCACTGACATCATGCTTAGCAAGTCTTAAAAATGTATTTCCTCCCATTTCTGTTATGGTAATTCTGATTCCCTGAATAGAGACTAGATCTTTAAAACACACACACACACACACACACACACACACACACACACTCACGCTTCCCAGGGTGTGGCTTTATATCAGACAAACCAAATGAAAATTAACTAGGGAGGGGTATGGAGCTGGTCCTTTCAAAAACCTTCCCAAGTGGCCCTACCCAAGGCTAGTTGGGAATCTGAACTGGCTCTTTTTCCAGCCCAGATCTCCATCTGGCCCCTCTGCCTGTCTCCCCTCCCCACCCCGCTCTGCAGTCACCAAAGCCTCCAGGACTTCTCCTCAAGACACTTGCTCAGTGTTTGAAAAATAAAAGCCATCATAGTCCCCTAAGTCTTTTCTTTTTAAGACTAAAAGTTACATCACAGCAAGATACAGAGTGATTTGCCTGCCAAGAGCCTCCAGAAATTAGTCTCATAATAATATTTGCTTCAGGGACTTTTTTGTTATTATTCAGAAAGAAAGTGCTGAAACTGTAGGGAAAATTCACCTCTGCGTCAGTGCATCCAAATGTTGAGGATCGCTTCACTCAGCACCCCTCTTGTTTTAGGAAGCCGACCCTGTGGGACATCTAAGGAAGGGGTTCATGCAGGCCCACTACTTGCCCCCAAATGAGGTCATCCTTTGCAGGCCTAGGGCGCTGGCTCCTTCAGCAGGAAAGAGAAGGGAGGGGCCCCATCACTCCAAGGCAGCCATCCTTGCAGGAGAGAGGCCCAGGGCATGGGCCTCTGGACGGGGCGTGGATCTGGAAAAGGGGTTCACCTGTTAATTCATATCCTGGGAACCTAATTAGCTGGTCCAGGGAAGGCAGACTGTCCCAGATGTGATGACAACGTGTGGGCAGGTTCTTATACCTGAGACTGAATTTATATTTTCACTAGACAGGCGGGGTCCATTGGGTCTCAACTGATGGGGATGTCTCCCCAGGGCCACCTCCTTTGTGTACTGACCATAGTTTTTACAATAAAAGCGGTGCTTAGCAAGGGCTTAATACCAAATGTCAGAGAAATAAAGAAAGGCAGTAAAATAAGTCATCAAACATAACTAATGTTTATTCCTCCTTAGTGGAGACAGTTCAAACTGATGGATCTCAAACTTGTGTCACTGTCTAAGAAGAGAAGATGACAGGTTAAGAATCCCTGCTTAGATGTGGGTATCTTTCATCTATTTTTATATCTGTGATACTTTTTCTCATGCTTTACCCCAGTGTAGACTCAAAAATACAGTTTGTAGGCGAGGTAAATATTTTATCTGATTTTATATATCAGAGAGGTGAGGTTCAAAATGTATGTCACTTTCAATGTGGTAGACTCAAACTCCAGTCCCCCACATCCTAGTCCAGAGCTCTTTCCAGGATTGCTTCTTGGCCTTTTGGCTAAGATCAAGTGCAGAGCGCTTTCCAGGAGATGACCTACCTCGTGAAGGCTAAGGGCACCGGGTATCAAGGCACACTGGGACCCAGAAACATCCTGCCCTTGGCACTCAAGATGCCTTCTCTAAAAACATTACCTGGGCCTCCCCAGTGGCGCAGCAGTTGAGTGCCGTGCTGCAAAGCTGTCTGCAGCCTCTGCAGCGCTGGTTCAATTCCCCGCCAGCCAGGGAGAACCCCACATGGTGCAGCAGACCTCTCCTGCCTTGCCCACTGCTCCCCTCAGCAGTGTCCTCACTCCATCTGCCTGTTCTGCTCCCTGCTCTGGCTCTGGTGAATTCTCTCACCCTCACGAGCTTCTGACCTGTACCTCAGTTCTTATATAAAATAAATAAATAAATCTTTAAAAAAAATTACCCTTCTGTGGCTAGTAGGGCTTTTATATTTGCAAACTTCCTGGGTCAAAGCCCAGATGTCCGTGCAATGCCCTAAGGTGACAGAAGCTGGCCCTGTCTCTGTCCATCAGCAAATCTCATCCAAGAACCATAGACCCAACAGTGAGACTTACACATTGAGTGGGCCTTCCTCTCATCTGCAGTCAAGGGCAAGAAGAAGGTGCTACATTCTGAGTGTTCTTGGGAAGAGAATGATGCCCATTGACTCCAGGAATATTTCACCAGAAAGACTGAAAGAGCAGGAGGTTACTGGTTTAAGAAACCAGGAGGAGAGGTCAGAAATGAAAACAGCCAAGGAGAGGACACAGCCCATTGCACCCCACCTAACTCAGGGGTAAACTGAGACAGAGTATATTTTATAGCTGCTTCTAGCCAGACATCTTTCTCCTGTCTTTTAATTTTACCTGATGTCTACAACTGCCACATGACCATTTCGGGGGCAAACTAGAGTAAGGAGTGGGAGAAGAGAAAGGTGCTGTAGTAGGGACCTGAAAGGGGCCACAGGGAAAAGTAAGGAGCACAGGAGGGATGGCGGCATGGCCTGAGACAGCAACAGAATCTTATGACCCTGGACAGATTATAAAAGACGAAATGGACCTTACTTTCCCAAGACGCTTCATGGCCACCTGCTGGGAAACTGTCATAATGGTGACATAAACGTAGGAAGACTATGAATGTGAATAGCGCTCCCTGAGGTTGTACAGGCATGGTGCACAACCAAGAGCAGAGCCCCGCCTCTGGACGCTGACCAATCAGAGGAAGGCGTTAGGAGGACACATTTGCACAAGTGAGTTACAGTAACTCACCCCCATTCACTGAGCTGCTTCAGTGTGCCAGCCTCTGTCCTAGGTAATTATGTTCATCATCTCACTAGCCTTCCAACAATCCCCCTTCACCCCATTCCACAAATAAGAAAATGAGGCTCAGAAAGATTAGGTAACTCCCCCCAAATCAGAAATGCTAAGTGAAATCTCAAACTACCTGGCCCCCAAAAGTCTGTGTTCTTCCGATTGCCTTACATGAATACACACACATATTATCATCCCATGTGTACAGTGTAATGATCATGCGCAGTAATGATGATTGCTAACTTGCTAAGCTACTGTCTAAGGCACTCGTCATGGTAGCCCTTTCCATGAAATAACTCATGCTATCTTCACAGTAACACTCGAACTGTTAGGTGTTTTAGAAAACTATCCCCAGAGAAGGCAGGTAAATTTCTCAAGTTCCCCAGCTGGTAAGCAGGAGAGCCTGGATGTGAACTCCGTCCTAAGGCTTCAGCGGATCAGGAGGACAGTGGCTGGCACCCCTGAGCTCTGGACTCAGCCTTGGCAATGACCCTTCCACGCTTCCAGGTGGGCTCTGAGTGGGACCGCTCGCTCCCTCAAGTCCTCTGTTCTCCACCCCTACTGCCCGTTTGCAAAGGGGCACTCTTGGTCCTGGAACCTCAGCTCCCCAGCAATGTCGGCGCTGCTGGTTTAACGCCATGAGCTTCGGCCTCCAGAGCGCAAAGGCACAGGTCCTCTCGTCCAAGCAGCTCAGTCCTGGCCAGACCGCCACCAAGTGGCCTGCCTTCCCTCCCTGCCCTGCCCCTGTACCTGACCTCCCAAGCTTTGTCTTCACATGCTCCCCCATCCTCCCGCTCATCCGGGTCCTCTCTTTCAGCAGATGAATCCATTTTGTCTGAGCAGGAGAGTGAGGAAGAGATCAGGCCACAGAGACTGAATGCAAGGCCTGATAAGAGAAGCAGGAACCACCATCGGTGGCACAAGGGGGCGGGGAAGGGATAATGGCCCAGCCCTGTGTTCCCTGGGCCACACAATGGGCCGTATTCCACAGGCATCCTCCTGGTCTCTAATCTGTCGGGAAGGGCATGTGAGCAGTCTATTAGCATTTACTTTCCCTTCCTGCATTGTGCTGATAGCCCAGTGTCTGACCCAACCTCTCGCTTTCTTTTCATTCCACATTATAATTCTGCTTTCTTAAAATCCTATTCAGCTATATTAAAAAAAAATCTAACTCTACCTCTTCAAAGCACATCAGTGCTTTTTTTTTTCCAGCTGAACCAAGGTGACTCCTACAAAGGATTTACCATACTGGATTGTAATGACAGTTCAAGAGCTAAGGGACAGGTAGCGTTCTTCAGGCTGCATTTCTAAACGCACTAATAGAAATCAACATAAAGGATGAACCTGGGCGGGAAACACACGGCTGTCACAGGAGCTGGGTGCCATGACAGGCCGAAGCTTCTGCAGACAGCTCTGCCTCCCCAGACCTGAAATAGAGCCCATCACAGATGGACGCAGGAGGCACCTGGGGTTCTGTGGGGGTCAGCACCAACAGTCACCCTGTTACTTGTTATTCACCAGACTTGCCCAACGTAAAATGGGGCGTTGAATCAATGGTTAATGACGGCGAAAGCAGACATTTCACGAAACCCTGTTTTTCTGAGATAACAAGCAAACTGTTTGGAATCACACAAAGCAGCATCCTCTGCCGCCTTTGGGTCGTTACTGGAGCATCCCCAGCACAAGCTGCACAGATTGAACTCGGGAATATTCTCATACAATGACAGGGCACAGGAGAAGAGGGTGGCGTGTGACCACCTGGGGAAGAAGAGGTGGCTGCCCAAACCCCCATCTTTCGCCATATATGGGCTGTTGCCTTTGTGTTGCCTGTTTATAGTCCTCCCGTGACTTAAAGTCAACCCAATCACATGACGAAATACAAGAGCATTTCTCACCCAGGGGAAATCTCCTGGAGTCCATGGCTGTGCTGTCTGGTCGTGTAAACATTAAGAGAAATTCTGACTCTCGACTTTATCTTCGGGACTAATTTTTTACAGACATCTCACACGCCGCCTCTGAGAAATATAAAAACCTCCAGGAAATTGGCAAGACCTACAGGAGAATAACAAGAAATTGGCAAGACCTACAGGAGAATAACCTACAGGAGTGAGTGACACGCCATGCCTGACCTAGAAGGGCCAGGCTCCTCAGCACAAACGTATGAGAAGGATGCAGGGTTGGTCTGGCTTCCAACAGCCTCCCGCCCAGCGAGAGCTATGCTGGCCCAAGGCAGCCGAGGAGACAACACCCCCTTTGCAGACGTCATGACTCATGGGTTATGACTTCTTCTGGCCAGTGTGGCCCCAGACAAGAGGACCCTCAAGGCCAAGTCAACAGGACTGACTCCCCAGTCTTTTCTCCAGGAATGGAGGCTGTGGTTGACATGTCAGTCCACCTGGCTTCTTTAATGTGCCTTTATGGGGATGTCTGGGCAACAGCCAGAGAACAAGGAAGCTCTTGCTTTGGTGTGACATGACCTCCCCAAAGGGACGGTCATGCCCTGGACCTCAAATCCCATCGCGCCTGCTCAGACCCAGAGACGGACCCCAAGCTGGTAATAAGCGAAGGGTAGAGACAAGTGTCCCCACCACAGGCCTGCTTGTAAGAATGGGCTGCACAAGTCAGGTTTGGCCAGGGCCTCAAGCCCAGAGGCCTGCCAAGGCCAGGAAGAGAAAGCAAGTGAGTGACCTGGGCTGAGAAGGAAGCCTCAGGGGCTCTGGTCCTGGCTCTAGGGCGGCCACTTCTCAGCCCTCACATCAGTGGAATTCAAGTCTTGTGTTGCCAGAAAACCCAGACTTTCAAGAGACACAGAAAAAAAAAAAAATCCATTGTGTTTTTTAAAAATTGAAGGCCAGACCTGAACCTGGGTAAGCAACTTTGGTTCAAAGAACATTCAGTCCATCATCTGTATCATTGCCAGGCCTCTCTCCAATATCTACTCAAACCAAGAACTGGGTCTCCAGTGAAATTAGTTAAGTAATTCTGCCTCTCTGGAGCCTGGTGCCCCCTGTGGAAAAGAGATTTAGTTCCCAATGACAATTCCAGATCTTTCCTTCCAGGATCCCTTCAGGGATTCACAGTATCGTTAGCACCAGGGATACCAAGACAGGTAAGGTGCTTGCCCTCAGGGAGTTCACCTGCTAGTTGGCAATGGGCAGAGGGGTATTATATGTATGCACACGCATCAACACACACATGCACACACATATACACACGTGTGCATCTCATTGTGGACAACTTGGGATACGTGTGCAGGTAAAGGCAACAAGTTTGGTTACGGAGAATAAAAGAAAGAGGAATGTCAAGGATCGTGCTACATTTGTGGATGAGGAATGAGGCAGGAGGAGGTGGAGGGAAGAATGAATAATCCAGATTTGGGTTTGTTGTATTGAGGTGTGCACCAGTATCTGGGGGTGACATATGTGCGGTCCCACAGACTCTGTCTATGAAAATAGAAATCAGCTTGCTGGCTTCCTCAAGACTGCCTAAAAAGTCAGGGAAATAGACTGAAAATCCACAAAGCTACTCACAATAGCACTGACTACCACCACAGCTATGGCAAAATGGACAAGGGAGGAGGGGTTCACGCTCTGTGTCACCAGTACATCTCTCACGTTTGTACCAGCCGTGCCAGAAGTTATTGCCATAATTTTATGCTAAAATTGTGGGGAAAGCTCCTCTTTAAATTTCAAAGCATTGCCTAGACAGCTTACTAAAGAAAGAGCTTCTGTCTTCACTGGAAATCCACCTTGGAGTTAGATCTCCCTGCTTCATCATCATAGCTGAAACTCAAGTCACAGAGCGGACTTCCCCCCCAAATCGTGCAACGTGAAGGTGTGAAGGGGGAGCCTTTCTCCAGATGCACTCCCTCAGGGGTCCCGGGCACATGGCTGCCTGTGAGCAGGAAGTGCTACACAGTGATTAATTAATTAATTAAGATGATGAGTGTTGTGCCATGAAGAGCGCCTCGTCAGCTCTGGCACTGCAGCTGTCCCCCAGTCCTTCCACCCCACGGAGCCCAGGGGCCTACCCTAACTCTAGCACTCTGTGCAGGAGCTACATTTTCAGTAAAGTGCATGTTCACCTCCTCTTCCTAATTTACTGGGCCAAAGCCCCTTGCTAGTGTCTGCTGGTTTCTTAGCACTCTTCCTAGGACACTGTGGGATGTCAAGGTACCAGGAGGAAGAGTCAGGCCCCAAACCAAATCAAGGGCAGATTGAGCCTCCAGGAGAAAGCAGACCCCAGACAGGGTGGAGGACATTCTCATGTGAGCTGGGTGGTGAATGTCAGGGTTTCTGGTTAGGATATAAAGATCACATGCCAATGTAAGAAAAGTATAATTATAGTTTGTAAATGCAGCAGACAGTTGTGAATGTAAATATGCCTAAATGAAGTAAATTCCAGAAAGCAATAAGCCTTCCTGGAGAGTAGAGACCCACAGCTGCCCTCGCCCTTGGTAGAGCTGCAGGAAAAGGGGGGATTCAACATAGACAAAGGGAAGGAGGAACCAGCACGTAAGGGACTGCTAAGTTCAAGGCAGAGAGCCACTGCAGGGTGGAGGCAGGTAGGAGAGCTGAGGAAATCCCTCTGAGCCACCCTGGATGGACCCTGAGCCTGGACTCTGCACTACAGGCTGGGCCTGGGCAGCTGAAAGCCGGGCACACTTAGGGCACTGGGATAACCCTCCAAGGCTGGGAATAGGGAGTAGAATGGGAAAAACTTTCCCAAGGAATAGAAAAGTAGTATCAGAAACAAAGAAAAGACAGAGTTCTCCAGTGACTAAAAAAGTTGGCAGGAGAGCTATAAAAAGGACAGAACACCCTATTGTTTGGAAAGCTATAAAGCTTAAAGCAGCCTCCTGAAGCTCAACCCTGCTGAAATGCTAAGCCCTAGACCCCCAACAAGAAGCACTGGAGAGGATGTGGAGAAAGAGGACCCCTATTAAGCTGTTGGCAGGAATGTTAAGTGGTACAGCCATTTTGCAAAGCAATCTGCATTTACCTTTAAAATGAAAATAGTGTATGACCCAGCAAGGCCACTTTAAGCATCTATCCAAAGAACCTGAAAGCATCGACTTAGAAAATTACATGTTCTACAATGTTCGTTGCATCATTATTTACCATAGCCAGGGCATGGAAACAACCTAAGTGCCCACAGATAGAGGATTGGATCAAAAGGTTGTGGCCGATCCACACAATGGAATATTATTCAACTTGAGTGAAGACAAAATGTTGCCATTTATGGCGAAATGGAAGGAGTTCAAGGAAATTATGTGGAGTAAAGCAAGTCAAAATGACGACGTCAAATAATAAAGATTTACATACAGGCAATTCAACAAAACAAAATACGAAAATCAGTGGGCACTAGTAAGTGAAGTAAGCCCTCTGGGTTAAGAGGGAGGAGAGAAGGAGAAAAGGTTAAAGGGATTATAAGGAGTGGTGGTTGGAAAAACCTCTTAAGTGCTGATGAAAGGAGAATCTTGATCACACCCTGAAAATATTTAAACAGAAGTGAACCAAAGCTGCAACAAAGCTCTGGCCCAGATCAACATACTGGATCAAGTAACCATCCATGGTAATCCATCCAGCACCACAGAGGAAGGGGTGTTCCCTTTCCAGAGATAGGGTTTACATACTTCTACTTCTTACTCTTCAATCCTTTTATGCATCTGTCCTGGCGCACAGTGAAAAAGTTAAGATACACACAAAGAAACAAGAAAATGGGGCCTTCCCGGTGGCACAGCGGTTGAGCACTGGTTTGAACACTGGGATGTGAAGCTGCCCGCAGCCTCTGCAGCGCCGGTTCGATCCCCGGCTGCTCCCCGGCCACCAGAGGAGGGTCCCACATGGCGCGCAGACCTCTCCTGCCGCCCGCTGCTCCCCTCAGCAGTGTACTTCGGTCCTTCTGCCTGCTCTGCTCCCCGCTCTGGCTCTGGTGAATCCTCTCACCCTCCTGCACTTCTGACTGTACCCAGTGCTTGTATAAATAAATAAATAAATCTTTAAAAAAAAAAACAAAACAAAAAAGAAACAAGAAAACGTGCCCCAGAGACAAAAGAAGGAAAGAGCAATGGAATCAGATGAAGAGAAAGTCCAAATGTAAGAAATGTCATGCAGGGAATCTGAAAAACATCGATGATAAACATGTTAAAGGACCTAACAAGATGAAACTTGGTCAGAGAGAAACAAAAAGTGAGAACCAGATCAGAAATACAATATCAGAAATGAACAACTCATTTGATCGGGTTAAAAACAACCTGGACAAAGCAGAAAAGAGAATTCATTAACTGGAGCACAGGGTAATCCGAATTATTTTATTTTATTTTTTTAAGATTTATGTATTTATACAAGAACCGGGGCACAGGCCAGATGTGCAAGAGGGTGAGAGGATTCACCAGAGACAGAGTGGGGAACAGAACAGGCAGACTGACGAAATACACTGCTGAGGGGAGCAGCAGGCGCGACAGAAGAGGTCTGCTGCGTCATGTAGGATTCTCACCGGCCTGCCGGGATCAAAGCTGCGCTGCAGAGGCTGCGGACAGCTTCACAGTGCGGCGCTCAACCGCCTGCACCACCAGGGAGGCCCCCTAATTGGAATTATTTTAAGTGAGAGAAGTTTCTGGAATGATGGAAATGTTTTACATGTTGATTTCACTGGCATTTACGCATGTGAGTACAATTGTCAAAACTCATCAGACTGAACCCTAAGATGGAAACATTTGGATTTCATGCAAATGAAACATGAATGGGTGAATCGTGGAAGGGTATTCCTGGGCATACCGATTTGGCATCTGTGTGTGGCAGATACACAGAATGCACATGCCTGCAAAAGCAGGAGTTTAAAGAATCCTAAAGTCCACTGGGAAGCTAGAACTACAAACCTGATACCCAAGTGGGACCTAAACATTGCAGCCAAGGGCCTGTATCTCACCCCATTTCTTTAAAGCAACTTCATTTGACCCTGCGCACAGGTGAGTGTGGGCACACCCACACACTCTCTCACATGGGCAGGAGTCCCGATAAGATACACCCACCATATTCCCATGAGAGAATGGGACAAAGGTCCTTGTCTTTCCATCCTGCCCCCATCCCTGCCATCCCAGTGAATGCACCAAGAGACTTATCACATGGTAATGAAAATCTGAAATGTGACAGGTGCAATGACAGTTTATATTTTCACTTAACAATCAATTACCTGCCCCTTATGGGAAGAACATCACTGTGCTACAATACCAGTTCCAGAGAAAAGTGCCCTCGGGAACGGGTGCAGCTGGCCCAGGAAAAGTTGAGCAGGCCTCTTAGTCTCCCAGGAATCTGGGGAGGGCGGGCAGGAGAGACACTGAGCGGGAAGGCTTGACGAGAAGGACTGGCTTCCTGGGGCCTCCCAGGCCTGATCAGCGGGATGGTCTCTGCCTGTCTGTGCCAAGACAGAAGGTCATATGGGTTCCTGCCCCTGTTCATGGGGTGGGTATTTGCCCAGGCTCTAAAATGAACAGAAAGATGGAATTCCACTGCACATCACCCAGGATCTCTGAAGTTTAATGTTTGCAAATCACGGGTGAAACATATTGGACGCAAAGCAGAGCAAGACAGCCAGTGAGGACCAGGCATCTGTGCACAAAGGACAGGCAGCTTCTTGCAAGCAGCCTCTGCTGAGATCCTTCAAGAGGTGTGGGGTGATCGATGCCTGCTGGCTCTGCAGGTGGGCTTTATAGACCTCAAGAGCCTCTCTGGGGTTCCGTGTCTTGGAAGCAAAAGCGATAAGCCCCGCACAGATGCAGCAGCCTCAGAACAGCAGCCATACAGGGGATGAAAATGGAAATCCTAGTTTTCCATCAGGGGAACATAAAGAAGGGAGAGAATCCCAATGCAGGGTTCTCTGTCTTTCTCTCTCCCGCACAGGGGTGGAGCCCAGTCTGGACTTCCCTGCTGCCAGCCTCTCTCCTGATCATTTCGCCCCCGCAGAAGCACAACACATTTCCAAGTACACAAATATGACCTCGTCTCTTAAGACCTAAAACCTCTCATCTTAAAAAGTTCAGCCCAAATTCTCTAGCATGGCATTTGAAGGGTTCAGAATATGCCACCCTAAATATGTCAGAAGGATTATTTTGAGTTTGAAACAATTGAGAATCAACAGATGGAAGAGGAATTAATTATCTGTCCTTCCCTTATCTGCCTAAAAATAGGGCATAAACTCCCCTTGGTGTAGATGTTTATTCCCCTCCCCAACATACCAGGAAGAGAGGAGCTGGTCTTATCACTGGAGTCAGCCCAGAGATAAGTTTGCAGAAAAGGTTCTGACCAAAACAACTCTCAGCTGCCCTTACCTCCCTGACTTATTTCCTAGTCACTTCCCCACAATTTAACATCTGCTGAAGCCAAAACCCGCTTTCCTTTGTTAAAATGGTATATAAACACCCACTCTTTGAGCTTCACTTTTTTGTGAATTCCTGTGCATGGAAATATTAATAAAAACCGTATGTCTTTTCCTCCAGGAATGTATCATTTGTTAATTTAATTTGCCACCCCTGGGAACAGAACCTAAGAGGGTAGAAGAATAGTTTTCCCCTCCACACCTTCAAACTTGTCTGAACCTCACACACCCTCCTGATCCCCTCCCCCCAAACTTGACCCCATTCCCACTTAGTGTTACCTTCTAAGTGCCTTTTGGAATTTACACACAAGTTCGAATTTTCCCAGCTTTTGCACTGATTCAAATGCTATTAAACCTTTGAGGCCCCATCAAATACATCCACCCGATCACCTCTCAACACCAACAGGCAGCCTGCTCCTTGATCTTGCTCCCAGGGCACTTCACTCACATGATTGGCTCACACACTGTTGTCATGACTATGGTATAACATAGTCCTTAGTGAAGAGAAAGCCCAAAAGCATCAGGAGAAAGCTTCTGGGTTCCAATGTCATTTCTGCCACTCTCCAGTCGCATGCTCTCAGACAAACAGCATGCCATTCAGGACCTCAGTTTCCTCATCTCTAAAATGGAACTGCTATATGCTACCTGCTATGGTGGTTGGAGGGATTAAATAAGTTGCCACATGAAGAACCCTTGGATCCACACATGATTTGATGTGTAGTGAATGGACAGTTTTAGGAAAGTGCCAGATAAATCTTAACTATCTTTGTGCCCAATGTCCAAAAGACCCTATCCAGAGCCTGATATTTCCTCAGTTCTCAAAAGAGAAGAAAAGCAAGCTGCACACACAAGTGGCCCTGAAGACACCATGGCCCCAGAGAGATGACAATTTGAGATGCAGCACATCGTCTTAGGGAACAATTGAGCTGCTGATGCTGTCAAATGCGCTTACATGTAAGTATTGTGAAAACATTATAAGGGCTGATACTGTCAAATGCATTGAGGAACCACAGTGAATGCTGACATTGTCAAATGGGGTGTTAGGTATGGTTATATGAAAACAATGCTTTAGCCGTGCATGTGACATATAGATCTATATTAAAGATATTGCACCAAAGACCCAGGTGAAAGCAAAGCACAGTCCAATAAAATACAAAGCCCTATTTCAGCTCATTGTCTTAAAACTGTTATGAATCCAGAAATTTGGCACATGCTTCTGCTATCCTGTATGGGGTGAGATCCTAGAAGGGAGAAGCAAAGACCTGCACACACACATGCTGCAAAGAAGTGAGGCAGCCCTCTCTGTAGTGAGGTTCTGCACCCTGTATCATACCTGATAAGCAAAGAGATAAATGCTGCTGAGAGGCCCAGATCTCAAGCAGGATCTTTGGTCATAAAAGTTAGGGACTTCCAGTACTCAGCCTCAAGGGGTGACTGCATGGGGTCCCACCTGGCAGTGACCATGGGGCTCCTATGTGATGGCCTGGATGATCCCATCCAAGTCCATACCTCACGCAGAGGTTTTCTCTGATGCCATTGCAAACTCCTAGACAATGGGTTTTGTCTCATATATCAGTTGTGCTGCTGAAAGGTAGCTGCTACTTTCTAGCTTAAAGTTAAAACAAACACAAAAAGATAAAAATGCCCTTGTGTTCTTAAAAAAAAGGGGGGACACCCTGGTGGCGCAAGGGGTTAAGCACAGCACTGTGAAGCTGTCAGCAATCTCTGCAGCACGAGTTCAATCACCGGCCAGCCAGGGAGCTACCCACATGGCACAGCAGACCTCTCCTGACTCACCCGCTGCTCCCCTCAGCAGTGTATTTCACTATCTGCCTGTTCTGTTCCCCACTCTGTCTCTGGTGAATCCTCTCACCCCCCAAACCTCTGGCCTGTACCCCAGTTCTTGTATGCATAAATAAACAAATCTTTTAAAAAAAATGCCCTTGTGTTTGTACCACAGTAAGTGGTCTATTGTGTCCAGGAAAGAGAAATTATTTTGTTTTACATCCACTGATCTGAAATCAAATATCTAGGTTAGTAAGGACAATAATAGCATTACCTAAAATTGTTAGCAATATGTAACAAGAATCATAAAAATGTTTATATCCTCTGCTCCACTAATTCCAAATCTGGGAATTAGGTGCAGCTTCTCATATTTTTACATTTTTGAAATTTGGATGCATTCTTGCAATTGATACATGCATGTAATGAAATGTTTCTCTCTCTTCTTCCCCCCAAAGTACCATTAAATGGGTGGGGAGTCTTAAATCAATTGTATTAATGTGCTTTTGCTACATAACAAGATGCCACAGATGGAGCCGTTCAGGCAACAGAAATCTGCTTTCTCACACTTTTAGAGGCTGGAGTCCAACCAGCTGTGGGCAGGCCTGTGTCCTCAGAGAATCCTCATGGGCCTGTGTGGGCTGTCCTCTCCCTGAGTCCTCACCAGGCCTGTGCTCGGTGCTCCCTGCTCCCTTGGAGACGCTGCCTCTTACCAGGACGCCTGGGACACCGAACCACGGCCCACCCACCTGAACTTATTTAAACTCATTATCTCTCTAAGCACCCTCTCTGCAAACACAGACACTTGAGGAATGAGAGTTTCAACATGAGAATATGGGAAGCACACCACTGAGCCTTAGAATCAAAGAAACAGCATAACCTTCAAAATCCACAAAAAAAGAAGTGAATGTTTGTTGCTGAAAACAAGAGATAGCATCGCACCTTCTCTGCTGGTCAGAATGTTCTAGCAGCCTGTCTGACCTATTGCTGACCTCCAAGACCAGGCTCAGCCACAAAGCAGGACTTAGACCCCCACAGTCCTCTTCACCCCCAAACCTCCTAAGGTTCAGAAAGGGGGGCCCCTATATTCGCTCCTCTCCCAACAATAATCTGACCCTTGCTGGCAACTCCTCCCACAGAGTGGCCAGCACCCACATTTTGCACTTGACCAGGATGAGTCTTGTAATTTAACCTTTTCTGAATAAATCTTTTCTTTCTTTCATCACAGGCTAACCTTTTCCTCACTAACTCCTAATCTCGTTAAAAATTGAACCATCATCTGCTCTGGAAAACTATGTCAGCCACTCCCCACAACTTAGTACATCCCTTCTGAGCTCTCAGCACCACTACAAGATCACACCTCCATCCATTTACTGGTTATCTCACACACACACTGTGACCCTTAGTGCTTGAGACTGTCTTAGTCACTGTTCCTCCTTCATGGCCCATTACAACCCCTATGAACTAGTGGCCCCTGAGCCTCAGTTTCCTCCCTGTGATTAAGGAGAACCCCATCACCTCATCCAATTGCTATTAAGGTGAAAAGAGGTAATGAAATGCAGACAGTAGTTGGTCCAGAGTCATGTTTTATGTGATCAATGCCACGACTGTCCAGAGCAACTCTCATGGCACCCCAAGAGGGCGGAGAGGCTTCCTCTAAGCAAGGTCAGGTGTTTCCAACCATTTTCTGAGCCCTGGGCTTGCAGCTCTAGGCACAGAAAACACTTCCTAAACAAGATTTAAGGTGAATAGTGACCTGGGCACCTTCTTCCCTGGGGGTATGGACTAACCACAGTGAGCAGGTTTTCTGCAGAGCTTGGCCATGACCGATCACAGGCAGAGAGAGGTGAAGAAATGCCTGTGGAAGACATGAACCCTCAGGCCAGCTCCTTCAAAGCTCTATATCCTGATCAAATTGCCTGCAAATATTTAAGCATTTTTGCATCCTGTGCAGTGTAGCTCTGCCTGTGAGGTGACCTCAGTGGACGACACACCCCCACCTGCCCACAGGTACAAAAACCAGGTGCAGAAAGACATCATCAACCACATCAATAGCCTGTAAAATCCCACCCTGGGAATGTGTCTCCAGAACAATATTCAAAGAGAAAGTTCTATGTCACCTGTGAAGATGTTCATCACAGTAGCGCCTATAATCTCAAAAAATACTAATAACCAGAGCAGAACAGTTCAACCTGCACTTGTGTGTACAACAAAATATTCCAGGTGAAGAACAGTAACTGGAGTCTAAGCTTGCAGTTAAAGGAACGACCAAAATTGTATCCTCACTATGATCACAGCTGCATAAAAATATATCTGCAGTAGCCAAGACACAAGATGCCAAGAAGAAGCCAGATCTCCTGTTAAGAAGGAAGGGAATTGGAGAACAAAAATGGATTTTCCTTCTTTAAAAAAAAGGCCTTGATGCTTTTATAGGAAGGTTTTGACAACAACTGATGCCAGTTCCCAGCTGTTTGTTCCCCAACTCCCGAGGCCTCTGGGTATTCAGGCAGCCCCTCCTCCCCCCGGGGCTGGCACTGTTCCAAATAGTCCATAAATACCACAATGGGGCAGGGTCAGCCAAGAACATTCTCCAGTGTGGATGAGGTTCATTGGATGAGGTTTCCTAGGTCTGAGACTCGAAGGAAAGTCTCCCTTCTGTTTTCTCTTCATTTTATACATGTTAATTATTCATGAATCAATTGGTGCTGGCTAAAAGCTTCTGACAAGTTTCTCGGCTGGTTGCTCTGACTTGGGTGGTGTTTGATGCTGCACTTTGGCCGGAGAACCCCAAGGCTGCACGGAGTCCACCCAGATCGGGGCATCAGGCAGCTCTGGACACAAAACGCTCACTGACAGGCTAGGGCCGCGCTGGCTGATGTGCAATTGCTGGTGTTTTCCCGTTATTAGCCCGGCTTCCGCCAGGTTGGAAATATGTGTGACTAGTTAACCGAGCAATCTCACTGGGGTGGGCTCCAAACCCGAGATTTCTCTGTTCACCGCCTTTCATGGCGCCGCACCCAATCTCCAGTTCACCTCCGTAACCCTTAACACCTTCCTCCAATTTCATGACTCTCCGATCACTTTTGGTTATTAGAAGTCAGGGAAGTTTACAATGTCCATCTCAGACTTAATTGAAATCTTGCTGCTCTCCTCCCTCCAAGCACCTGCTGTTTGCAGAGGGATCCCGGCCCCTCAGGCTTCCTGACCCTTCAAGGAGGGGTCCAGTGAGTGCTGGCTGGAGGGGGAGTGGAACAAGAATGCAAGCACTGCCACCTGTTACTGTTGGGGTCCCAGCTCTGCAGGGAAAGGTGAACTAGGTGGGGTGCCCCTCTCCCCTGCACACTTCCCTGATGGGAGGGCCAGTTCCAGCTGGGGTCTCCTACTGTGCATTAGGGGCTGACTGCTAGTGATCCCCTGCACCGACCACACACACACATACACACACACACAGAGAGTGAAATCCTAATCCCTGAGGCGATGTTATTAGCATGTGGGGCTTTGGGGAGTGATTTGGCTACTGGGGTGCAGCCCTCATGGATGGGTTTAGTGTCCTTATAAACAAGGTCCCTGAAAACCCCTATACTCCTGCCACTGTGTAGGGACCCAGCAAGAAGACAGTCATGTATGAACCAGGAAGCATCTTCTCACCAAATGCCTGACCTGCTGTGACTTGATCTTGATCTTGGACTTCCCAGCTTTCTGAACCATGAGAAGGAACTGTTTCTTGCTCCAGCTGCCCAGGCTATGGTATTTTTGCTAGAATAGCAAAAAGACTCTGTTACTGCATTTTTCAGTCTACTCTGCTGGATCCATCACCCAATGGGTGACCACAGCAGCCCAGAGGCCATCTCTGCACTGTCTGCATGGAAAGCAGGGGTTCTCTCGAACACCAATACACAGATGTACGGGCTCTGCCCCTCTGTCCTGTCTCCCTATCCCTCTCTTCTCTTGCCTGCCAAACTCAGGGTCACATCAGAACATTGGCATCAAAGCAATTAATCTTCCATTTGAAAATGAGTCTCACCTTCTTATTGTAGATCCCCCAATTCTCTTGAGCTCCCTCATTTGACTTGGGGGCTTGGGTGGAAGGTGAGGGATTCACCTCTCAAAGGAATCCTGTGAGACAATGACTTCAGCTGACAGTTTTTCTCCCTTCTCATATATAAACTGAGGAAGGGCTTGGGACAGAGCTGATGGCAGCTGGACTAGTGTCACCCCAAATGTTGGCTGCTCTCTGGCATGCACAAAATTTTTAACATCTCTTTGTCCTCAGTTTCAGTCCTGGTCACCATTTCTGGGTGTACAGAAAATTCTCCTCAACTTCCTATTACATGTGCAAGTTCAGATTAAGGTCCAAATTGGCTCTCTATTCCTTTTGGTTTTATGTTTTAGCAAAGAATTGAATCTTGCTTTACTTGGGCCGGGTTTTGGTTAAGTTGAGTTTCAAGGGTCAGTGAACTACAAAGGAGGCCAAGGGCCTGCTCAGGGCACAGAAGAGTGATATGGGAGTAAGGGATATTCCTCCACTCCCAACTGCAGCGCCCCCTGCCATGGGGACACAGAGGGAGATCCCGGGGCCCCAGCACTCAGGCCCCATCTGCAAGACACTCCTAGCTGAGTCACCACTGATCTCATTCGGGCAGAGCATCAACATCTTTCACTAGAGCCAGAAACTACCAAACCTTCTTCAACTTGGGGTTGGGGGTGGGGGAATTAGTGTCACCAAGACAACCACTTCTGCCCGTCAATGCTCTATGGGCACCATGCTTCCCTTTAGGCTCTGACCTCTGAAAAGTGGGGGAAGCCTTATGAAGGCTAACAGGGTGCCCCCCCAGGGTTAAATGCATGCCACAGCATACAGGACAGTGTCAGGCCCACAGCAGGCAGAATAAATTCCTAGCCTACCCCCACCCCACAAGAGTCCTCAGCAACCAGCAATAAAGGTCACTTCACCTTCAAATCCACCATCCAGCCACTTCTCACCATGGCCACTGCACCATGGACTGGCCACTGCACCAGTCCTAGCCATTATCCTCTCTCATGCGGCCACAGCAGCAGCCTGCATCCACCCTGGCTCCCCACAGTCTATCCAAATGAGCTGAATATGGGGAAGATTGATCGTGATACTCTTTAGAACCCCACGATTGCTCTAGTCCCCATCAGAGCGAAGGCTGGTCCTCCTGATCACCCACAAGGACTAGCATCTTCTGCTCAGGGACTCTCCTGTCCTACCACTGTCCCTGCCCTGTCTCCATCCCACTTTCCTGTTCCCTGTGCCTCGACATGGAGGCCTGTTCCTGTCCTAAGGCCTTGGCATGAAACAGCACTTCTGCTTGGTGTGTTCTCCCGCCTGCTAGCCACACTATTATCCCTCATTTCTCTCAGATCTTGTATCAAACTTTCCCTTCTGGGTGGTCTTCCTGGACTGTTCCGTTTAACATTACATCAGCCCCACCCGCCCGACTGACTAGCCTATCCCGCTCCCATAGAATTTTATCTTGGATCCCAGAGCTTTTGATCTCCTAACAAATCATGGAATTTACTGATTTCTGTTATTGTTGGTCTCCTCTCAACCCTCTCCCACACACACTGGAATATAAGTTCCATGAACATGGTTATTTGTGTCTGTGTTGTTCACCGTTGCATTCTCAGCACATAGTAGGTGCTCAATAAACAAAGACTGAATGAATGCCCCAATGGCTGAAAGGACTTGAGAACTCAAGCAGGAACTGTGACCCACCAGCTGCTGAAAACACTGGCGGTCTAGCCTCCGGTGAGGTCACAGAGAGAATGAATCAGGGGAAGCATGAAGTCAGCTTAGACGAGAAGCTCCGGGCTGAGTAATTGGTCTCCACCCCTAACTGGACCCAACACTGGAAATCCATTTTGAAAGCATCCTCTTTAGTCATTCCACTCACTTGTTTCCTCTCAATTCCAACTCGTCTGGGGACCAAAGTCCAAAGCTCTCACCAACAGGCGCCTGTTAAGCACAAGTTAAAGTTCAATGGCACTTTAACCATTTTGACTTCAGACAGCAAATGTGCTGCCTCCAAGCCTCCTGGCTACTCCCGTGGTGCTCTCAGGCACCTGCTGTCTCAGACTCGCTGCCAAAACCTTGATTCACACTCCGAATTGAAGAAATACAACTCTTTCATGTGTGTGGGTCTCTTCACAGGAGTGGTAAGCAGAACAGCAGCTGGAGGTAAGGCCCTCAGGAGGGACTGCAAGGGTTGGTTCTGCCTTTTAAAGGCATTTAGACATAAACAAATGGGTGACAGATACGGGTAGGAAGGAAAGTAGATAGATGATAGATACAAACATACATACATAAACAATAGATGACAGGTAGGTAGGTAGATAGATACACAGACAGACAGACAAATAAATTGCACCAATCAAGTCAAACAAAACACCTTAGACCTGCAAATGCTGGTCTTGATTGCAAGCTTAGCCCCACACCAGTGCAGAAATGTGGCAGGCATTTCATCAATATTTGTTGGCTGACGACTGATTCTTGGTGTTAAATTCCAAGTACTATGTCCCAGGAAGTAGCCCAGCCAGTATTAGAGAGAACTGCCTCAGGGAGTGAGCCTTCCATATTGCAGACACAGTGCGTGTTCTGTTTCTCACCCCTCCAGGCTGTAGTCTCTACCCCACTAGTCACTGGCTCAGCCTCACCTTCTCTGTAGGTTCAACATGAAGCAAAGCAGCAGAGGAGAGATGGGATGAGCAGGGAAGAAATTGTGGTTCTGGATCCAGCACAAGCTCTGACCCATGTCGGTTTTATATTGGCATTCAAAGCTCTTCCGTCAAGACTCTCCAATCTATGCTTCCCAGTCACATGAGGGAGTGCATATGTGTATACATCACACACACACACACACACACACACACACACACACACACACACACACACACACACCATCCCCTCCACCAATACCTCTGACCAGCCCTTCTCCTTGCCTTTCCTAACTCCACTTTTACTTAACCTACTCAATAGCTTTTAGAAATCCTCAGGACATTTGCAGTGTTAAAACAAGTGTATCTCCATTTTATTGCAACTGTATTTCTTGTAAAGAGCAATTTCATTTTGTGTTTCCATTGTATTCAATCTGACTTTTGCACTCTGAAACTTCTTCAAACAAAGCACTCCTTGTGAAGCAGGAAACACAGCTGACAGCCTCCTGTTCTCCAGTAGTTTTTCAGAATCAGAAAAAAAATGCACCAGGATCAGCCTGGAGCATGCCAGCCCAGACGCTGCTTCCTCCCAGAGGAAGGATGAGACAGCCCCCACCAGCCGCAGGCAGGACTCTGTGGGCACAGGATGGACCCCTCTCAGCCACCAGCTCCCCACTCACCCAGAGAGGAGACTAGGAACTGTGAGTAAACACGTTCGTCATTATAATAGCACCTCAGATTGTCTTCTGACTCCGATCTTACCTCCATCCAGATCATTCTCCATATTTCCAGAATGATCTATCACATCACTCTCACATTTAAGGACATTCAGTGCCCCTAGGATAAACCCAACTTCCTGTGGGCTTTCTTGTCCTGAATGGCAAACATTTCCCCAGTGGCCCACTTTCACTCACGCCCCCTCCAACCCACCCTGCAGCCAGATCCCCCTCCTTCCATTTTAGGCACACACCGTGTTCCAACCACCTTTGACACTTTGTCTCTGCCCAGGACACTGTCTGCTTCCCACTCTGGCCCTGTCCTGTCCAGTTGATCTTACCCCTGGTTGAAAGAAGACATGGGTGAACCTGATGAGAGTTAGTGGAAGGGTTCAGTCTGGGGGTTCAGGAGAATGTTGGGGTCATGGATTGAGTTTGGAGAGTCACCACATGCCCCTGATGACTTTTAGCACATGACTGAAAGAGCAACCTTTGCCACTGGTGGGTGTGGAGGAGCAAGAGGGGCCTCTTGAGCCCTAGGGTGCAGCTCCAGAGGAATCCTTGATGATGTGCTCAGGGGAAGCTGTGCCCTTGGCCTCCCCAGGCCTTCCCTCCCCCACTTCATGGAAGGGTTAATGCAGATGCTGCTGCTGCCCTCCACGCCTGCCCTGCCATCCTCAGCAGATGCCTCCTCTATGGCTCCTGCCTGACTCTGGTGTCCTGGATGAATCCCTTCACCCTCAGCACCTCAGGGAGAGTCTTGCTCCATGCAGGAATGGGCTGGATCTCCCAAGATATCTGTAGGGCTCAGAAACCCTTAGCCCCTGGCCTGCATCCTTCAGGCTGGTTCAGGAATGCCATATGCACTGGGTTCTCTCCCTCCAGCGCTCAACACAGACACAGGGCAGTGCGCTCTGGTGCCCTCTCGCTCACCACCAAGCCCGGATGTGCTCAGACTCACCAACTGCAGATTAGAAAGTGCTTCTCCCTGAATTGACTAGAACCCCATAGGGCCAATATTCTGGCACTACCAGGCATTGGTTCATGCTATGCGGGACCATCCACACTTGACTTTCCCTCCTGGGGCAAGACCCACCCATCCTCAGTTCCCATCTGCCTGCATGCTGCTGCTAAGAGAGCAGTCAAGGAACTTAGAGGGAAATGTTCTTTGCTTTTCAGGTAATTAAGTGGAGGGGAAAATGTGATGGCCCTCCAGCCTGCCCAGACAGCAGGGGAGCTAAACCTCCAGCCCTGATAGCAATCGGCCCTTCCTGAGCAAGTGACTGCCTGCAGCCCACCCACTGATTACTGCCTGTCAAACAGGCATGAGGCCCAGAGCCAGGTCAGGATTGCTTCCAAGTCCTGAGTTAACTGAGATGCCAAGACCAGGCAGGAGTGAAGGCCCCAGGTCAGAGCTGGGGGATTGAGAGTCTGTGTCCCCACACTACCTCACTGTGACCTAAGGGGAGTCTCCTGATTCCCCGGGCTTCTATTTCCTCATTGGCACAAGATCCCTTCTTGTCTTTCATCTGAAATTATTAAGAAGAACACATGCCATGAGGGGTGTAAAGAGGTCTTAGAGATGATTTACAATCAGCATTCCTTAAGACGTTGTTTACAAGGGCAACGTAAGACTGGGAATTTGCTAGAGGCAAAATGGAGTTTTATCTGAAATGCTTTATTGATCGTCCTCCCATTGCTGACCTCAGTAAATCCCCCAGCCTGCACAGATGGAGCCAAAATGTTGAGATAGCAAACGCTTCCCCAAGCGCATCTCCAGCTCAAAAGCACTGTTAGGGCTACAAAACCCCCACAGTGCCTGACATCTAAACAGAAAAGTGGTGGTGAGTGAACATGGACAGCCAGGCAATATGGCAGTGAATGCCTCCCCCAGCTCCTGGCTATGCCCCATCCACCACCAAAACAAAAATGGCTGTTCGAAGCTCGTGCTAGTAGGAAAACAGACTGAGTAAACAAGAGTGATTGTCACCCAGGGGAGCCAGAGATTTTTTACGACTTTGGTTACAGGAGTAAGTGTTGTATGGTTAAAGTGTGTTGTCTCCCCTCAGGAAGGGAAGGAAGCCAAGCAAAGGCCACTCAGAACCCAGCTTCTCCTCACTGCAGCTGGAGAACCCCGGTTCTTGGTTTGGTGTGGCCTACCTGTCAGATGTCTGCAGAGAGAGGACACCTCCTCCGCCCATAACCAGATTTCTCAGGTTCCTAATGTCACAAACTGGGGATTTGCTTTTCTCTAGCTCAGTGGTTCTCAACTAGAGGCATTTTATCCCTCAAGAGACATTCAGCAATGTCTTGAGATATTTTAACTGTCACAACTTGGGTTGAGTGTGAGTCCACACACATGTATTGATAGTAAGAAGAAACCAAGGATGCTACGAAGCAACCCACAATGCACAGATCAGACCTCACAACAAAGAACAATCCCGCCCAGCTGTCACCAGTGCCAAGAATGAGGAAGCCTGCTCCGGCCCTCACCTTGAAACCATTCTCTCCCACGAAGCATCTGTGAGTCTGAGCTTCTCCAGTGTTGGAATCAACATTTGTACTCCCATGCTGAGATACCTCCCAATTTTGAGGACTCGATAGAGGAAAATAAAGCCCTGGCCAGATTCCAGAAGGCCAACGCAGAGCTTTGAGTATAGAACAACTCTCTTTCACAGATTCTCAGAGCCAAGAAGTCAGAAAGGGTAGATCATGCTATGCTAACAAATTAACTCAGATCTCCAGATTTTGTGTGTCATTACCTTGACACACACACAAAGATTTACTTCTCATTCACATCAAAGTTCAGTGGAATTACAGGAATCTCTCCTCCAAGCAGAAACACAACTTTCGGAGAGCGCTGCCATCTAGGGTCCTTCTATCTAGCATCGCCTTCTCCATTGGCAAGTGGTGAGTGAGAAGGAAGGGAGGGTCATGCATGAGAAGTTATTTGGCCAGTCCTGAAAATGCACACATTCCATTGACTGAACACGTTATATGGTCCCATCTAACTGCAAAAGAGGCTGGAAAATGTCCAACCATGAGCCCATGAGTGTGAGAAATGCGGACATTGGTCAGCACCAGCAACACCTTTACTCTGGTACAGTCCCTTCTAGTCCTTCACCACCAAAGGCCCATACTCAGGACACAGGTCTAGCCCCAGCCCACTGGTATAATCCAAAGAGAATCCAGAATTAAAGAAACAGGCACTGCCTGAAGACACTGGCAAGTCATCATTAAGGCAATGGAGATAGGAAAGCACTCTTATTTATCACCTTTGCCTTCATGCTCAGCTATACAAAGGGCTTCATTACTCTTTGGTTCTGGCAAATAAAGGGAAGGCCCAGCCCTAACAGGTGAGATCTAGTTCCTGGAGAAAGCCTCTTATCAGTCACAGTTGATTACAATTTTGCATCTCAGCTCTCAATTCCACATGAAGGGCTTTTTAACTTCATATATTTTTCCAAAACCAGAAGCAAATCTGAAAGTTACTTTATAACACAGCCTTCTTGATTCCTTTAAACCCTCAGCACTAGAACACAGTGCAGTGCCTTACAGCTCAGCTCAACTGAAGGCATGTCTGGGCCTGTGCAAAAGCTGAAAGCTTAGTCATTTAATAAAAAGAGAGGCTCTCAAGGTGGGGTTGGAGATAAAATGGGAGTTCAACCACACACTAGTTATATACATTCTTTTGAACACATATTTCATTAAGAATTTTTTTAAGGGCCTCCCTGGTGGTGCAAGGGGTTGAGATGCAACCTATGAAGCAATCCGCAGCCTCAGCAGCATGAGTTCAATCCCCGGCCGGCCAGAAAGTAGCCCACATGGCACAGTAGACCTCTCCTGACTCGCCCACTGCTCCCCTCAGCAGTGTGCTTCGGTCAATCTGCCTGTTCTGTTCCCCACTCTGTCTCTGGTGGATCCTCTCACCCCCACACCTCTGGCCTGTACCCCTGCTCTTGTATGTATAAATAAATAAACCTTGAAAAAAAAAGAATTTTTTTTTAAGATCCAACTCTGTATTCCCAATTTAAAATAGTCAAGTAATACAGCATTCTTGGGATAAAAATGAAGACAACACGACTTGACATGGATGCCCCAAAAGCAATCCACTTACCCAGTGCTATTCTTCATTGCCCCCACTCAGGAAGTTAGAGTCCCATTTCTTTTACTCTTTTCCTCCCAGGTCTAAGAACAACCTTTCCTGCTAGCTGTCACCCAAATGAACTCTGCAATCCTAGAGAGCATGCCAGAATGCATTGAACACAAGAGGCTTCTGGTAATAAAGTTTATCAGAATGGCTTGTCATTATTTTTGCATCATTACAAAATTACTGCAGTTTTGGAAAGTAATAAATCACTGCACAGATGACAAGTTGAGTTGCTAAGGACAGTTGTTCTCACAGTCGTTCTAACTACTGCCACTGTGATGACTTGGTTCTCAGCCTTTGAAAAACAATCTCTGGTCCCATGGGGTGTCAATGGGGAAGACCTCCATACCTGGACACATGCCCAGCACATCGCCACAAGATCCCAAGTCCACAGAGGAGCTTGATACCCCCTATGCCCCAAAAATGAGTGTCCCGATTTCACTCCTTGATGGCCCAAAGGGAGCATGGTGACACCAATAACCAAACTCCAGAGAATCCCAACTTAATCACTCAGGTGTAAGTGTCCAAAGAGCCCACTGTTCATTCATCCTGACTTAGGGTTGTCTCCACAGACACCCACATCATTCTGTGAGCACACATGAGTGTGCCTTTTCCAAATTTCCAAATATCCTAAAGTCTTCTTTTGTTTCTTACACTTCACAACTGGAAAAACAGCAGAGCATATTTTCTGCAGACTATGAAAAACAGATCTCTAGACTAAAATCAAGTAGGAGATGTTTGACTTCAAGAGACCATACTCTGAGAGGATTATGTAGGATAGGAAGGATTTGGGGGAGAACTGGCTCATCTGATGGCTGTGCTGGTGGAGGTGCTGCAGACTCTCCAAATTTATCAACAGATTCCTAGTACAGGGAACTGCTGAGAAAAGAACTAAAGGGAACTTCTTCCAGAAAGTTCCAATGAAGCCATATATTGGGGGCCCATCTGCCTAATCAAGTGAAAAAACACCATTTTTTTTAAGATTTAATTATTTATGCATATAAGAGCTAGGGTGTAGGCCAGAGGCGTGGGGGGTGAAGGGATTCACCAGAGGCAGAGTGGGGAGCAGAACAGGCAGATCTACTGAAATTACACTGTTGGGGAGAGTCAGGAGAGGTCTGCTGCGCCATGTGGGTAGCTCCCTGGCCAGCCGGGGATTGAACTCATGCTGCAGAGACTGTGGACAGCCCCACAGCACTGTGCTCAACCCCTTGCACCAACAAGTCCCGCACCATTGGTTCTGAAGAGCAAATCAGGGAGCTAGTGACTGGACGTGGAAAATTCTGGGTCAGGGGATTACACTGCAGAGAAGTAGGTCTCAACATGTGGCCCCCAGAGCCAAGCCATCACCATCACTTAGGAACTTGTTACAAAATCGGATTTATGGGCCTCAGTCAGACCTACCAAATCAGAAACTCTAAACTACTAATGAGAAACTCCTCAATCAGAAAGGACACCAAGACTGTGCACTCCACCAAAACACAGTCAGCCTGTTATTCTGGAAGTAACCTTCATGCAGAGCTGCCTCGTTTGATTGTACAAGTTGGGCACTGCACAAATTCTCCTTGGAGATAAAATACAGGCATGGGCCTCCCCTGGTGGCACAGGCGGTTGAGCGCAGTGCTGTGAAGTTGTCTGCAGCCTCTGCAGCACCATTTCGATCCCGGCCAGCCGGTGAGGTTCCCACATGGCACAGCAGACCTCTTCTGTCCCGCCCGCTGCTCCCCTCAGCAGTGTATTTCATCAGTCTGCCTGTTCTGTGCCCTACGCTGTCTCTGGTGAATCCCCTCACCCTCCCACGCACCTGGCCTATACCCCGGATCTTGTATAAATAAATAAACAAATAAATACATAAATACATAAATCTTTAAAAATAAATAAAATGAAATGATATAAAATAAAATATAGCCATAATCTAGGGACCTACCTATGCCCTAAAAGGGTGCTTTCTCCTAATATATGCAAAGTCACCATATAGGCTAGAAGTTCATGGTACCTTCACCCCTTGTTCAAGGTAGTCTCAACTTAAGGATGAAAGTAGATGAGCAGCAGGTGGAAATCAGAACGTTACGTGTCCAAAGAGACAGATGAGCTATTTAACCAGAAATGGTGACCTCATTCCTCATAGTGACTTGAGCTCACTAAAGCCAGATTCTCATGGCCACTTTTGACTGAAATGAAAATAAATTGCTAAACAAAAATCTGAAGCCCTCATCCTGTTTGATGTCCTTCAATCTGCCCCCATCCTACAATCAGGCTTCTCCAAATACTGAAGTAATTTTTGGCCCTGTTAAATTCAGGTGAGCCCAACACCAAGAACCATCCCAGGAGACAATGTGGACCAGTGAGATCTACACAGAGCCTACATAAAGAGGCCCTTCCTTGCAAGGGGAAGGACAGCAGGATATATTTCATATGCCTCAGCAGCTCCCAATATAAGGCATCAGTACTTTTTGACCCACACAACTTCCCAGGATCCCAGCATCTATCTCCTAGGGCAGGCAGAGTCTCCTCTCCAAATGAAACAAAGTGAGTAGGCACACTGGAAAGGGTTCTGCTCTCCTCAGCCACCAGTTCTTCCAGAAAAAAGACAAACACGAGATGGCCCAGTGCATGCTCTAGGACTCCAGAACAGCACTGAGCAAACCCCATCGCAGCAGGGGGGGCTGGAGGGGGAGCCCTTGCGTTCCCGTTGTTCACCACATGCAGAAAAATGGTCGTTTTGTATGTTACATGCTGGGTAATCAATTCCAATCCCCTGGAGATTTCCTGGGTCTGTTAAGCACATTTATTCTCCTGTTTCTAATCTGTTCCTTTGATTTGCACAACTTGAACATACTGCCATCATTTTAAAGCAGGGCAAAGGAGAGGAAACGAGAAAGCAAGGGCAGAGGAAGGTGGAGACAAGGAGGAAGGAGGAGGGAGGAGTTTGGCCCTGTCATTCCTCAGCTAAAATCCCCCCTTTCTGTAGGACAAAATGCCTCTCTGGACCCCATTCAAGGCCTTGGCAGTCTGGCCCCAGAACTTGCCTGCATGTGTCTCTGCTGAGTTTTCAAGGTTAAGTGTAATCACCATGATAACAATATCGTCATTATCATAAGTTGGGCTGGTCCAAACTAAATACTCCAGTGTGCCTGACACTCAATTCGAGCTTAGTTACCATTATTATCACATTAGCTAGTAAGTGGAAAAGCTGGGATTTGGGCCCCAGGAGTTTGACCCCAACGTCCACATGCCTGTCACCATGTTACATGTGAATTTTTTCCTGATGTAACACCCCTGGGCTCTTCAGAGCCTTGTGCTCCTTGTACCTCTTGCAATGAGAGACCAGATGAAGCTCAACTCAGGAGTGAGATTCTGTGCCCCAAGTCACGACTCTTTGCCTTGTTTCTCTCTGCCAAATCAGAGAACTTCAATGCAAAACCCCTGGATATGATATAATCAAGAGATACAGATAATCTATGGTCCCACAAAACCCCCAAATCTAGCCACCTAATGCAAAATTTCACAAAGTAGTTGCTCAATAAACATCTGTTGGATGAAATGTTTTTAAATTCACATGTTGTAAGTTATTATGTACTTATATGGCATGCAATACTCAGTGAGCTATTGAATGTGATTTCATCTAAGCCTCATAGAAACCCAAGAAAATATTTATACCCCTGTTTTCAGATGAGGACTCTGGAGTTCATAAAAGGTGCAGCTTCTATCATGCCTGGAAGTTGTATCATCTGTGGGTTCACAATCAGGAAGGAAAGAGTTTGTGAAAGAAAGCAAGCACTAGTGAGTGAAGCCAGATTCTTAGTCAAAGTGAACTGGACTACTTTATAACCTACCCAGCTCAAATAACTTCCCCCATTACCCAAACTTTTATTTCACTGGGGAACATTGATTCCTCCAGGAGGTTTAGGAGATGGCCCAGTAATATTGCTATGAATCAAATCCCCCCCAGACCTAAAGACCTAAAATAATCATTTTTTCTATTCACAATTTTGTGGGTCAGAAATTTAGGAAGAGTTTGTCTAAGTGGTTCTTACTTGGAGCTTCCTGGTATGTTCAAACTTGGGCATGGGAGAAAGATATTGGCTGGGGCTGCATCATGTGAAGGCTCAGTTGGACCATAAATACAAGATGGGGGCACACAATGCTGGCTATTGACTGGGTGCTCAGCTATAGTATAGACTGGAGCCTCAACACATGGTCTCTTCATCTGAATATGGTCAAATTTAACATGGGCACCAGGATTAGAGTCTTATAAGGGCACATGGCCTCCCCCAGGGTGAGCATCTTGAGACAACATGATAGAAATGTCACAGGTTTTTGACCTCGTTTGGAAGTTACCCACAGTCTCTTCACCATGACCTTTTAAATGGCCACATATACACCAAGATTCAAGGGACCATCTCTCTGGGAAGGAATATCAAATATTTGTAGCCATTTATTTCAATACCACACAAGGAGATTCATCATTCACCCCAGGATAAATTTGTCAGCCTGATTCCTGTGACAGTGATTCTCCCAGAAATTGGGCTACCACACTAATTTCTTCTCCCACTGCTACCCACATGCCACTTCACTCATCAAAGGGTGGCCTCTCCTTCCCTTCCTCTTGAATCTAGGCGGGCCTTATCAACACAGCCTGTGGTGTAGTGATAGACTTCCAAAGGGCAGCAGTTTCCTACTCCTCTGGGAGAAGGCAGACTCCATGCAGAAGGTAGATCTACTCAGCCGCCATATTATGAGGAAGCCTAAGCTAGTCACAGAGTCCTTCTGCAGAGGCTCTCTTCTCATGGAGGAGAACCAGAGAACACAGCAGCAGTCAACACCAGAGCCCCAAACATATACCCCAGCCATGTGAGCCTTTCTGGTCAAACCAGACATCTGGAGTCCACACAAAATGACAACTGGCCCCATATGCCCCATCCATTCCTGACCCACAGAAGCTTGAGCAGATGCAATGACTGCTGTTTTTAAGTCACTAAATTTTGAAACAGTTTATTGATCATGAACAGATAATTAAAACACTCACCATTTCTGAGACAAGACACCCACGGTGCTGAAGGGGAAAACACTAAAGCACTGTGTGCACAGGACTTCCTGGGGCCGGGGCTGTCAACTGATGAGGGGAGTGAGGATGTACAAGGAACACATGAAGAGCTTATCTACCTCGTTTCAAAGTTTTGTCCAGAAAAATAAGGGAAGGAGGATTCTGTTCCTTCCTTATCGTTCCCTCCCTCATCTCCATCAACTCCTCCCTCCACCCCAGAACACGGAGAGATCAGAATAGTCTGCATTACATTGAATTATTATTTTATTTTTACATGCAAAATGTTTCAAACATACTGAAAATAACTGAATATAATTTAACAAACACCTTTGTACTTATCACCCAATATTTAAATAGACTTTTGAAGAGTAGTGGAGAATCTTAATCACTTTTCAGAGGATGGTATTTACTGGAAAACAGGCTCTACATTGTAGAAAACTGACTTGGAGATGAATTCCTGGGATACCCCTGGCAATCAAGAGTTGAGAATCTCCCTCCCAAGAACCCCAAGGTTGAAGGCCCCAAAACAAGGTTGGTGATGTACATTTTCCATATCCAGAGCTCCTCCGGTTCCCCCCACTCAGCTCCAGAGCAGTTACACAAAGTGCTGCCCCTGCCCTGATTTGTTCAGGCCCACGAGAGGTCAGAAGCTTTGCTGTTCCTTTCCTGGGAATCTGCATTTTCCCTGTGGGTTCCCCTCATTCTCCCTGCATCTTTGCACAGAGTCTGCTAAAACCCCCTGAGGTTGCCTAATTCACTGTTTCAGTCTATTACTATTGGGACTGGGATGTACAGGAGGAAAAGAGACCCTCTTGGCACTTTTCAAATCTCGCCGCTCTGCCTTCTCAGAAACAGGAGCCGGGGGTCACCAAGGACACAGATGGAGCGTCCTTGTCCCGAGCCCAATCAGGAGCTATAATCCAGGGTCCTTTTAGATATTTGTGCCCTGAACCTGCAACCCTGGTCCATCCCCAGGGCACAGGGTGGGCATGGTGAGGATGCCTCCACAGTCCTGCTCCCCCCAAATGAAATCGCCCCTAGTTCTGAGCCACTCACATGCTTTATACTCCTTCATAAAAGGATAGGACATATTATAAGCAAAATAGTCTTGCTAAATATAGTCTATTCAGCCTGGGGAAGGCTAAATTATTCATAGCCAGACCCGGACGTACAATGCACGCTAAACACAAACCCATTTTTGATTTTGGTCTTTTTTCTGGGGCCTGTGTGTTCAGCACCCCTGCAACGATCTGTCACTGCCCCCCAATGCCTACATTTGCTCAGGATGAAAACTCAGTATCAGGGCCAATTACCAAGCTGTGAACAGCCCCCGTCTCACCCTCTGCAGGACAGCAGCGACGAGGTCCTTGATTGTCCTCCCTGAGCAGCACGGTCCTGGGGGGCAGGCGCAGGCCTGTCAAAAGATCATCAGCTTGCTACAGAGCCCCAGGACAAACCAACCCTAAAAAAGACATGGTGGAAGGCAGGACAGCTCAGTCCCCACCGCACCGTGAAAGACAAGATGGGACAGGGTGTGACAGTGACAAGTAAAGCCACTGAGTTCTCTGCAGCATCAGTGCCCAGAACCCAATACACAAGGTCCTCAAAGAGGTCTCAGGCCTGGCTCACACAGTTCATGTGATTTCCAGCCCAAGCTCTGTTCACACAGAAGCTGCTGATTCTATTTTTCTCTAGTACGAAAATCATTGTCGAAATACTGATGTCTCCGAACCAGTCTACTTTTTACTACTCTTGTTTTCCGAATAAGAGAAAGTAGGTCCGCAAAATAAAACAGAAATCTCAGCTGTTCTTTTCCTTCTGAGTGTGGCTCCAGGATCTACCACTTAGGCAACTGACCATGACCTAGAAACTCCGAAGGTCCCTCAGAATGTTCCCGAGGAAGGGGGTGGGGGAACCCCAGCAAGCTATCAAGAGGAATACCTAGGCAACAGTCTGCCAAGATACAAGACTTCTGTTCTACTAGTACAGACAAATCTGTCATAAATAGATGATCTCACCATTAAAAATGACACAGATTCTAGTGAGCAGTAATTAGGAGAAAAGAGCTTAGAGATAACAAGGTTGATAAGGTATCTATTCCCAGGCACTCCACCTTTGCCTAAGACCCTTAGAGTGGGGAACTTCTACTCCCTAGATATGGTCACAGGTTACATGGATTTAAAGGGCAAACCTCTGCCACTTGACCATGTACCTGAGCACAGCCTTCAGCTTTCCAGGACCTGAGGTCAAGGAGATGTCACTGAGTAGATCACCTGGGTAAGAGCAGAGAGTAATGGCAAGTACCCTGACGCTGACAGCGAGGCTGCTGCTAACAGCCCCAGAGATGGGCCCAAACTTTAGGGTGCTTCATCTTGCAAATTATTGCCTGCTTTCCTTTCCAATGTGAGAAGAGTGTGCTTTATCGATCAAAGAAAAGAGCCCATAATGACAGATTCGGCAGGACTCATGGAGCAATCAACCTTCCAGGGAGCGAGTGAATATCTTGTGCCGTTGCCTGCATCAGAGGATGCAGAACCCTCTGAAAATTCAAACCAGCAGAGCAAGTCCCATGTAAAGAGAAAGTGCTGAGAGATACTGGGGTCCACGGGGAAGGGTCTGGACTGCACCCCACTCCGCTGGTTGTCAGCCGGGGCCTTGAGTCAGTCACTCAGCCCCATTGCATTAGACAAGAATCAACACCTTCTTGTCTATGGCCTGGGAAGGTTGTGAAAGAATATATGGGAAAGCAGGTAACTGCCAAGCAACTGGAGGAGGTAACTGTCATTTTCACGTTGGAAACCATCACAATCTTAAAATCAAAACAGGCTCATATGATTTTTCTCTAAACTAGTAGTTCTCCAAGTGCAGTCTCCATCACCTAGAAGCACATTAATAATGTGCATCACCTAGAATAATAATGTGCATCACCTAGAAGCACATTAATAATGTAATTGGTCCAGACTTGGAACCACTCATTCAGGGATCGTGATGGGGGTATGAGGGAGGTAGGCGCAGAAATCAGTGTTTTACCAGCCTGCAGGTTATTCTAAAGGATGCTAAGGTGTGAGAACCAAGGCTCAAAGGAACTTGTGACTCGTCTAAAGTTAGTACATCTCTATCACAGGATGAGAGCCTTGCCGTGTGAAGCCCCCCAGGCCCTCTGCTACCTGGGAAGACAGGAGATGAATGGGAACAGAGGAGAGGAGGACCCACCCCCATCCCAGTCTTCGGTGGGGTTCAAGCTAAATGGGAGCAAGGGCAATATCCAAAGAAACTTAGCAAACAACCAGAGATCCCCAGATGTGTGGTCATTTGCCTTGGTGGGACTGGCATTGATGTAGGAGCAGAGGGGCCTGGGAAAGGGAGCAATGAGTCCCCGGGGACAGGAGATGGATGTGAAAAGGCAGACACAGAGATGAGGAAGGGCACCCCAGGGTGCAGTTGGCACATCAGGGAGTAGGATGAGCACCCAAGCAGGAAGCAGGTTAGGTGGAAGGGGGATGGGGAAGAACCAGCTCAATGGGCCCTGGTGTTCCCCTGAGGGCACCTCTAAGCCCCCAAGATGGTTTTCTCCTTCAGTTCAGATGCAGACAAATTAGTAAACCAAGCAGGCCCTTCCAAGTTACATACCGTGCTTAATCCTCAAGACTCCCCTAAATCTATCTCCTACCCCCTCCTCCTGCCAACCACATCAGACCTATAAATAGTGGAGCTTCGGGGGAAGGAGTGACTGAAATTGCATGGTTTATTAGGATGATTATATATTATTTATGTAATAATTACATACATGATTATATAGCATTATAATCACGACTATACTCTAGCTTTATTAACCATAAAATATCATTTTTGCTCTTAAGGTTTTTATGGTCTTTTAAGAGATTTTAATTATTTGTGATTTTATTTGAATGCACCCTGAGGTTTTAGAATGAAGAATGCTACTTTAAAAATCTCATAGATAAATAAATATTTGGTATCATTTCAAGAGATTTAGCTTAATATTAAAAGGTTTGGTCATCCCAACGTGTGATTTAAAAAGATGTTGTAGGGATTGAAGCCATCATGGATGAAATCATTCATTTATTCAATCATTTGGTCAGCAAAAATGTACTGAATTCCTACTGCCTGCAAGTACTGTGCAAGGAATACCTTAGGAGAGGCTTCCTCTATACCTGCAACAGTATTGTGGGAAGGGGATTTCTGGGTTCTAGAGATGACCCTGTGGCCTTTCTCTGCAGACTGTGTTCCTTTATCTGGCTCTAAATAAGGGTAGGCTATGAGGTCGCACCATTTTTTTGAATAGTGTTGGTAACAGGTATTCTACTGTGGGTCACTGTGTACAACACAGAAAGGGAGGAAAACAGTTTCAGGGTTTGCCTCCCCTAAGTGACAACTTGCAGGGATGAGCACCCAGTCCAAAGAGTTCTGAAATAAAAGGCCAATGAACCCATTGCCTCCTCTGGGTGCCATTCTCCCTCACCTCCCCCACCCTCCCACTTCACGTCCATAGCCTGCATAGATGACCCATTAGCCAGTCAAAGCCACAATCAAAGCACAGGCAAAAGAGAAGTACCAAAATATGTGTTTGAACAATTTTTGATATTTCTAATACTTCAAAAATCATCCATTTTCCCATCAGTGCAGAAATGACAATTTTGTTGGACATCCTAACACTTGTATTATGGCCTAATGTTTATTTTAGGCCATTTTTTAAATACAGATCAAAGATTCTTTTATCTGTTTAGCCTTTGATCCCTAAAGGTTGCTTTTACAGAAGAAAATAACCTCATTCACACTGAGGTATTAATGACTCAATTTAGCTTACAACTCTGTCAAAAACAGCTCTAAGGAAAAACAATGCCTACATTCGTGGACTAGGGGGCATTTGCCAAAGACTCATGGCAAAGATAGTTTTAATAGGAAGGTTGTCACTCAAACCATAGCTTGGTGACAAATACCTGTCACATCCATTTGTAAGGCATGGAGGGTTCTTGGGTCAATGATTTCTGTGCAGTAAAAGAGAACTTTTCAAATCCTCAACAAGTTATTATCCTCCAAACAGAATCCAGGGCCAATTGCAAAACTTCTATTTCTGCTACAGCAAAAAGAAGAGATTCAGCAAATTAGAGGAGACAAAAGCCATTTCTAAGTTCTGCAGCAGACATCTATGGTAGGCATTTTCTTGATCACTTACTGAAAAAAAAAGAAACTCCATTAGTTCTGCCTGACTAGAAACCAGTATCACTAGAGCTAACCAAATGCAGCTGCTAAAGGTACAACATAGGGCCTCCCTGGTGGTGCATCCTATGAAACTATCCACAGCCAGAGCAGCACGAGTTTGATCCCTGGCCAGGGAGCTACCCACATAGTGCAGCAGGCCTCTCCTAACTCACCCACTGCTCCCCTCAGCAGCGTATTTCAGTAGATCTGCCTGTTCTGTTCCCCACTCTGTCTCTGGTGAATTCTCTCACCTGCCCCACCTCTGGCCTATACCCCAGTTATTGTATGTATAAATAAATAAATCTTTAAAAATAAATAAAGTTATAACATAAATATAAGCCTAAAATCACAAAATAACAGAGAAGAGAGCATAAGAAGAGGACAAAACAGAAAACTATTAACAAAAGGACAGGAGTAAGTTCTCACCTATGAATAATTATTTCAAATGTAAATGGACAAAACTCCTCCATCAAAAGGCTTAGAGTGACTAAACGGATAAAAATGAAGATCAGTAATTTGATATCCACAAAAAGCCCACATTAGATTTAAGGACACACATAGGTTGAAAGTGAAGGGTCCATGAAAGTGAAAGATAGTCCATATAAATGCCAACCAAAAGAAAGCATAATCTTATATCAAATGAAATAGAGTTTAACTTCAAAACTGTCTCTAGAGACAAAAGTCATTATGTAATGATAAAAACTGTCAATTTAATGGGAAGATAGAACAATTACAAATATGCATGCACCTGGGCCTCTCCTGGTGGCGCAGGCGGTTGAGCGCAATGCTGTAAAGCTGCCCACAGCCTCTGCAGCATGGGTTCGATCACAGCCAGCCTGCGAGGGTCCCACATGGTGAGGCAGACTTCTGTCTCACCCGCTGCTCCCTCAGCAGTGTATTTCATCAGTCTGCCTGTTCTGTTCCCCACTCTGCCTCTGGTGAATCCTCTCACCCTCCCACACATCTGCCTGTACCCTGGTTCTTGTATAAATAAATGAATAAATAAATATTTTAAATATATATATATATGCACCCAATGTAAGAAAACCTAAAACATAAAGCAAATATTGATAGGTCTGAAGGGAGGAATTGATAGCAAGACAATAATAATAAGAGACTTCAATATTCCACTCTTTCAATAATGGATAGAACATTCAGACATAAAATCAATAAAGAAATAGTTGACTAGAACACTATAAAACAAATGGACCTAAGAGATATGTTAAGAACTTTCCCCCCCAACAGCAAAATATTCACTTATCATACATCTTTACAAAACATTCCCCAGGATAGATCGAGTCACAAAACAAGTCTTAAATCTTAAAAGATCAAAATAATTATTTCAGAGAAGAAGGGAATGAAACTAGAAGTTACTAGCAGCAAAAATATAAGAAAATTCACAAATACATGGAAGCTAAACAACAGCATATAGAATAACCACTGTGTCAAAAAGGAAATCAAAGGAAATGTTTTAAATAACTTGAGACAAACAAAAAATAAACCACAACATAACAAAATTTATGGGATGCAGAAAAAGCAGACCTGGCTGAGCAGTCCATGCCAACTCGCTCTCTGCCAAGTCAGTCAGAATTCTCTTCTCCTCTATCATCCAAGCTGCCATTTCAAATCCTGATGAGACCATTAAATCCTCTTTTAAAATGTCTAAAAGGATACTGTACTTCTTGATGTGAATTGAAAAAGACTACTTCAAAAATCAAAGAACAATCTCTAGGGGGACGCACCTTCCTCAGGAAGCTGTAAGTGCACTGGCCTCCGGGAGTAAAGTTCATCACATCTCAGATAGGTGCATGTTAAGCCCTCGTGCAACCAGCTAACAACCCACAGGTCAGTGGGGGAGCCCACCAGAGAGCCAGAAGAAGCAAGGGGGTTCCTAGTGGGTTAAGTGAGAAAACAAGCTTAATACACTCCTTCAGAAATATAATCAGGGTGGGTAGGAGGCTCAAAATCTCCCATCCCTGGAGATAATGACTTGTCAATCTATCAATGACCTAGCAGCTCCTATCACCTTTTCATGGGGCTCAGCAATGCCACCATTAGCTCTTTGGTCTAAAGCTTCAGACAGCACACCCCAGAGTGAAGAAAGACAATCTTGTCACCCCAGAGTGAAGAAGGAACACAAACCTAGACACAGTTCATGAAAGAAGAAAGTCTAGGAAAGAACACAGCGCGGCCCACAGGGCATGGTGGGTAAAAGTTATTGGGTGTCCTCTCAGCGGTAGGCATGCAAGATCAGATACCAGTCCTTCTTTAGGGTCCTTCAGGCTTTCTCAAGGTGATTAACAACCACCTTCATTCCTAGTTCTCCAGCAACCACCTCTGCAAGGTCAGCAGTCAATGCTAAATTACTCAGTCCTGATGCAGAGCTGAGCAACCCTAAGGTTAGCAACCCACTTGTTCACATATTCAACAGATGCCTATTAACACCAACATCCTAATCAGCCTTTCATCTATTCCCCCAAACAATTGTGTTTTAACTGCTGTTTGAAATCCTGAGTTTGTGATCCTTCCTTCTTTTCCTGTTCTTTATTACCTGGTTTGCTGCTGAGTGTTTATTGTAGGAACAAAGTTCCATAGGAGCACAGAGGGACTAACCCCTGTGGAGCAGTTGGCCAAGACATCAGAGCTATTATGTAAAAGCCAGGTCTGAAGGGTTGGGTGGGAGTTTGCCATGTGGAAAAACAAGAGAGAAACATTCCAGGCAAAAGACACAAGAGTTGCAAAGCAACAGATCTGAGAGAAGGGCAGCCAGGTGAATTCCAACTTTAAAGACTTTACCTGCTGGCCCGGAATGGACCTACACAGAGGGTCTCCTGACTTACGTAGTTTCTTTTGGCAACAGGCAGAGTTGGAATGTTTGTTTTTTTTTATACAATTTCACTGACAAACATCGATTCCGCACAAATATAATCCCCAAATTTGACACACCCAGAACTTCCTAATATCCCCAAGACTGTGAACTTTTCTTACAAACAATGTAAGTGACTTTGACATTTCCCACCAAAGCAGCTGTGGCAGTTTTAATGTTTACAATTCTGTGTCACCCTGGGTCTGAGACACTCTTCCAATTAAACCCTGGTTACACTTCTCTTTCCAAGTGAGAAAGAATCCAATTAAAGTTAATGAAAGCAATCAGTCTGCAAGTCTCGGGGTGTTCTGCCCCATTTGTGAATCCAGGTAATAATGCCACTGACCTCATGGAGAGAGAAGAGGCACCATCGTTCTCTGCAAATGAGTCATTCCTAAGTCAGCCAGGGAAACCTGGAATTTAGGAGGCTGCCTTGCCTGGCCAAGAAGATCAGGATCCCATTAAACATTGGTGGTAGGAACTATCCTTTAAGGAGCTTCAGACTCACTTACTCACCATATGGTTGGTGCTTAGTCGTGGCTCCCATACACCTGAAATCCTGGGTCACCCTATACTTATTTGCAAGAAAACATTCCCTTGATTTCCTAATTGACTTCAGTGAGGCAGCTCTTAATACCAAACAATAACACCATTACAGTGGCAAGAGCCCCTGAGGTTGGATCAGCTCAAGTTATCTGAATTGGCAGGGCTTTCTCCAGCCCTTGGTACTGACTCTCAGGACATCCAGCGGACCTGCTGGGTTTCATCTGAGAGAGTCAGCTCCCTTGGGGAAGCATCAACAAGGCCCAGATGCCCATGCCAGACTATGAGGACACGCCCCACAGACACTGCACGGATGTCATAAACATCACTTGTCACCATTCATTCCCAAGGGGGCCTGTCCTCCCCCATGCCAGGCCCTCTGCCCCAGTTCAGCTGAAAAACCACACACCCATCTAAGTCACGTTTGTTCCTTGCCTTTCTCTATTTATTTTGAAGGCTGACTCACTCAACAGTCATTTCTTGGCAGAATCATGCAGTTTTGACCTCAAAGAGATTGTCCCATGGTTTCTGCTTCCTCCAACCACTGCCCTTAAATGTGCGAATCTGACTCTGGCCCTGGCTGACACCAGTGAATGGACAATCCTTGTTCTCGGAGAGCTTCAGCTCTGGCTGGAGAAACAAAGCTGACACTTGTAAGCAGTTGGAAAACCGAACAAGGCAGTAAATAATTAAGTGTTACTCAATTACATAATTGATTAATTATAACTAATTGCTACTTAAATGAACTGCTTTAGCCCACATTGATCTTCCTTGGCTCTTTCCTCATAGAGCAGCCATGGTCTGAACCATTGGCTCTGGCTCTTATACTTATTCCAGAACCTTCTGTCCATCCCTTAGATGATGAGTCTTCTCTCGTAAGTGGAGTGGCCCCATGGGCAAGAGCAAGTCTTTTTGAACTAAGGACCCTGGTGTCTTCCTCTGCTATCTCCCACAGCATGGGCTGATTAGCCTATTCAAAGCATAAGCTCTTGGCTTAATGTGCATTTACTGATTAATGTCAATAATATGGACCAGGGCCTCCCCGGTGGCGCAGCGGTTGAGCGCTGGGTTGCGAAGCTGCCCGCAATCTCTGCAGTGCCGATTCGATCCCCGGCCGCCGGGTGAGGGTCCCACATGGCACACAGACCTCTCCTGCCGCCTGCTGCTCCCCTCAGCAGTGTACTTTGTCAGTCTGCCTGTTCTGCTCTGACTGTGGTGAATTCTCTCACCCTCCTGCACTTCTGACTATACCCAGTGCTTGTATAAATTAATAAATAAATCTTTAAGGGCCTCCCCGGTGGCGCAGCGGTTCAGCGCTGGGTTGCGAAACTGCGCGCGGCCTCTGCGGCGCCGGTTCGATCCCCGGCTGCTCCCCGGCCACTGAAGGAGGGTCCCACATGGCGTGCAGACCTCTCCTGCCGCCCGCTGCTCCCCTCAGCAGTGTACTTCGGTCCTTCTGCCGCCTGCTCTGCTCCCCGCTCTGGCTCTGGTGAATTCTCTCACCCTCCCGCACTTCTGACTGTACCCAGTGCATGTATAAACAAAACAAACAAACCAACCAGCAAACAAATATAAAGCATTCCTCTATTAAAAAAAAAAAAAAAAGATTAAAAAAAAAAAATATATGGACCAGTGTTCTTATAGCCAACGTGCCCCAACTTCACATACCTGAGTGTCTAGGCACCTGGGCCATGCAGTCACAGTCGATTTTTGCTTCATTACCTGTGTAGCCTTAACCTGTCCTTGGGAGTGACCCCATCTGTGTTTGGTGTTCTCTCTTGTTAAGCCACCAAGACAGTGCTGCTACTTTCCTGTGCCCCCGGCCACACTGTCCCGCCGGATCCCTGCAGTGGTCCTCACTCTTCTCATGCCAGACTCTTCTGCCCTTGATGTTGTTTGATGAATGAAGAGAAGACAAGGCAAGCAGGGGAGCAGCCCACCTACCTCCTCTGGCTTATACGTCTTTAGGTTTTAGGTGCCCCACTAGGTTCTGAGCAATGTGAGGAATCTTTACTCATCTCTGTGGCCACAAACATGGAAGGGACCGCTGTATCAGCCAGCACGGGCTGCTCAAACAACAGAAATCATTTTCTCACAGTCCAAAAGCTAGAAGTCAGACCAAGGTGCCGGCAGGTTGGTGTCATGACGAGGCCTCTCTCTTTGACCTGCAGGTGACCATCTCCTTTGGTCTCCCCTTCATCACTGCAGTCCTCATCTTGTCTTACAAAAACAGCCCTCGTTTTATTTTCATCACCTCTTCGAAGGTCCAATTTCCAAATACTGTCACCTTCTGAACCCCGCTGAGGGGTGAGGACACCAATATATGGTTGGGGGGGCACAATTTAGACCCTAACAATCACTGATAGTCTACATACTTAATAAATATCGTGCATTTATTGGGATGGCAGGATGACAGATTGATAGACAAATAAATTGACGGCTAAACAGGTGTCTCTGGGGACAGGGCAGTAGTGGGCTAAATGAGTTGGGAGCCTCCTTCTGGCCCTTTCTACTCCACCATGTTCTTTCCTTTCTTCCCGGAAGTGGTCAGCTTTTTAAAATGGTCTCTCCCTTGTCCCCTTCCACAGACAGAGACATGTTGTTGGTAAAGGCATGGAGAGCAGGTGAGGGTTTCATGTCCTCACATGCTCCTCTGGGGAGCAGGTGGTTTTCTTGGGGAAAAGAGCAGAAGGCACAACCCAGCCATGGTTTCCCATGTGACCATAGGAAATTCTAACTCAACAGTGAAACCAAGTCTTTGTAAATAACCCCCATCTAAAAGGGAGGCAATGCCCCAGAATCTGGGCCTCTTTCTCTTCGTGTTCAGCAAAATCGTTCCTGTTGTTAACAGGAGCCGCACTCCAGCGGCAGGGGAGGCCGGATAATTACGGTGGGGCCGAGAGAGCGCTCAGGGTCAGCAAAACAAAGAGGAGGAAATTGCCTGCACAGATTGGCTCAAATATCAGGTTCAACCAAGAAGAAAACACAATTTGTTCATTTGGAAAATGACTCCGGTGACGCGAATGCCTTGCACGTCGTTGGAATTCAGAGGGAAGCAGGCCACCAGCCCGGGGGGGCCCTGGCAGGGAGGAGAGACGGCTGGCAGCTCGTAGCCTGAGAATGATTATGTGGACCTCGCGAGTGGACAGCAGAAAAGACCCTCGCTGCCCCATGTGGGCTGGACATTCCTGATCCATAAGTTAGCAGGGCTCTGAGGGGCTTAGCATCTGGGAGGGAGCCTGGCACACGATGCGGGAACTCCAGGCTCAGGCTTTGAGGAGAGCTGAGGGGTGATGCCAATGAACACGGTCCCACCAGTCAGCTGTGAGCTCATGCCTGCCACAACGCCCTCGAGAATCCAGGTCTCTGCATTTCCTCATCTGCCTGTGGCACCTCGCCCTGCAGTGGTCCAGGATAGGACAAGAGACGGAGGCTCCCACCTAGTTTGCTCAGACAGTCCAGGCTCCCACGTAGGGTCCCAGTATACTCAGCACATACAAAGCATCCCTGTTTGGGGCCTCCCTGGTGGCGCAGGGGTTAAGTCTCAGCACTATCAACCTATCCGCCAGACTTAGATCCCCTGCCAGGGAGATGACCCACATGGCGCAGCAGACCTCTCCTCTTACTGCTGCTCCCCTCAGCGGTGGATTTCGGTAGATCTGCCTGTTCCACTCCCCATTGTGTCTCTGGTGAATCCTCTCACCCCTCCTGTACCTCTGGCCTACACCCCAGCTCTTGTGTGCATAAATAGATAAAAACAAATCATTAAAAAAAACAACAAAGGTCCCTGTTTGGATGTTAAATTAAACAGATATCCTTATTCCCCAGGATATTAAGGGGCCAGATTCCCAGGCTTCATGCCTTTCAGCCATGACACTTCCAACAGGTCTGAGGTATGCCTGGAAAAGTTCAGGGGCCTCTACACCCCCAAGTGCATCTTCCTTTTGGGAATTATGGATATAGGGCCAATTTGGTTAGTGAGGGGGGGACATCAGTTGGTCCCACACTGCTGTTCAACCAGTGATTCTTAGTGAGCACATTTGCCACCTGCCCCTGGTCTGGGTCCATTGAGCTCCCCCTACTCCGAGGCAGGACCTAGCCAACTTCCAGGAAGCAAGCCCCTCCACTGCCTTTTCCTCATGCTCCCATGTACCTTTGAATTAAACTCCAACCTAAAATGCAGTCCAGGCATTTCTCTGCTTTTATATCCTGCCTGTACTGAGACTTAACAAACCCACCTTCAGACACAGAAACTAATAGCTATTTCCAACGTTGTCATCACTGGGGGCCGGCAATGAGCAGAAACTGGGAGATGGTTTGGGGCACAAATAAGAACACCTTGGATCTACGAGAAGGACCAAGCAGGAAGAGGAACATGGGACTCATGATGTCACTGTTGGGGGAAGGGAGCGGAGCATGGCCAATGGCAACTGAGCAGGAGAATGCCAGTCAGGGCTGTGAGGCCAGGCCCCAACCCCGCCGCTGAGGAGCCTAGCCCACCTCACCAGCCCCACCGATCCCACCACCTGGGCTAGTCCACGACTGATACTGTCTGGCACTTAACTGGCTCCTAAACATAATGCTGCTGTTGGGGACAAAGTTTAGTTGTTGCTAATGAAGTCACTGAAAATTGAAATCAAGAGCACAGACAGAACCAACCAGAACCATCCAGTGAAGCAGAATAGCTTCAGAATCTGTAAAAAAGAAAAAAATAATGGAAACCCACAGTCTTCTGGGACATTCCAGCCAGGCTGGTCAATTCATGGGTGAGTGGGCAGAGCAGAGGTCCTGGCTATCTCTCACTCTATCCTTCACTACTTTACATGATACCATTGTTTCCACTTTCTACTTATACAGGAACAGTCTCTGTGCTGTGGCCTTTAAAATTCCAATTTTTATTCTAATCTACTTGTGTTTGTGAAAGAGTTCTCAGAGCACTAAGGATGAAGTCAGCTAAAGACAGTGTTTCCTTACACCTCCTGGAGAAAAATACTAAAAAGTGGGTATAATACCTACCACTTTAGAAATAGAAAGAAAGAATAAAGGATTTTTTTTAATCCCAACAGCTATTTAAAAGATAAACAGTAAATACAAATGGAATTATAGCAACTAACTATATTACCAGCAGTCAATTGCTGTAGAATAAACATTCTTATTTCCAGGGTGTGCTAATATATTCAAAGACATGGAGAATGGCACCAGAAGAATTTATCACTGACATTTGCTAAATTAGATATTCCTGAGGTTTGCCTATATGGATGACAACATTTTTAGCACTTCAAGGTCCTTGCAAGAAAAAGCCTCTATAAAAATTCAGGGCAGTTTTGTTATCATCAACACTTTCAAATTGACTGTGATTGTTACTGTGGTTTTAAAATCAAAGATTCCTAAAAGAAAGGGAAAATTATATGTGTCCTCTATATTTGAATTTATATAGATGAGATTTAAAACATAATATTGCGATGTTTATTTTAGAAAAATTCTTTTATCAATTTTTTTTTCTGAGCCAAGTCAATACATAGCTTAGCAAAGACCCACAGCCAGATAATATCCATGAACAACACGCCAATTAACCAAGCATCATGTTTGACAGTTCAGTTCTCAACCTGTTCAACCGTGCACTCCATTTTGGCTGCTGTCCTAATTAATGACTAATCTATAAAAGGAGGATAATAATACATACCTCATACATGCCATGTGCATAATTAGAAGGAGTGAACCAGATCACACATGGTGCCTGGCATTGCTGCCATTGGTAAATGTTTAGATTTTATGTTTCTCTTCATGGTTCCCATGACATTCCGTAAATGCTTGTGATCTTGCGTCCTGAGACTATTTTTTTTAGAACTACATAGCAAAATAAAAGATGCTTTTGTGTGATCAAATCACCTACTGTGTTCACTTTTCAAAAGCCACTCAAAGAAACTGGAGATCCCGGACACAGTTTAAGGTTCCAGTTCCTTGACAGCCCTTCATTACCCCACCCTGCCTGCCATGGTCCATCAGTATCCCAGAGGACAACAAATCTAAGGCTAGAAATAGACTGAATTTCAAACATTTTGTAACTATTTTACTAGAAATATATCTGTGCATCTGCATCATTTTTGTTTCATTTCCCTCCTTCAATTTCTCAATATTCCAATTTCTCAATGTTCCATTCTCAATATTCCAATTTCTCAATATTCCATTCCTCTACTGACTCTACATCTGTTTACCAAGACTATGTATACTATGCTGAAACTATGGCTAGAAATCTCCAAAATTCACAAGCAATAAATCCTGGAGAGGCCTGAGAAATGGCTTGCATTTATTTCAAATCTTCATAGGAGCTACCGTAGCTGGTTCTCAATAACTTTTTAATGGAAACTCTTTTTCCAATGCAACATGGCCAATAGAGAGCAACAGTGCAGGGACCTGAGACCTAGATGTTGTATTGTGCCTCTGCTCAAGCTTCCTCTCTGAAAGATGAGCCTGCCCAGACCGTATCCGCTCCAGTTGAATGGTCCTTCTGCAGGGCCATGTACAAGCAGGAACCTGGAGCAGGGCTGGAAGCTGGTGCCAGAGACCTAGTCTTCCAATGGACACAGATAGTTGTTGAACAGGGGTCCACTGAAGTTTGTAAACCTACTATGGAACTAAATAAAAACTGTTAACTTATTCTTTGAAGTTTCATTATCTCCAATTTGTATATATACTTGCCATCTATATTTGTATATACATACACAACCGTATACATACACACAATTGATATTAGCTCACGCAGTACACATACATGGAACAGCTAACATACAACTGTATTTCATATAACACTAGATATAAAGTTCGGACACTGCCATGTAATTTCAGGCAATGAAACATACCACTCTCCAGCCTTGTCCATCAAGGCATCATCACAGGACACATGGGAGTTGAAATTATCTCCTAATGTTCTTGGTTAAATTTAAACTTAACCAAGCCTGTAACTTTCACAGCTTCTTCAGCAGAGGACTCACAATGCATAAAAATAAAGCACCTCATCCTGGTTCTTCTCTAGGGTGTCTGTTTATGCACAGAGACATTATATGCCCAGGCCCATGAAAACTACTAGAATTAGATTTCCATGATTGCTTCATGGGCTGAGGCCACCTAGGTGTCTGGAGAGGCCAAACTTTCTCCTGGCAGAAACTCGGGCCCTGGCTATGCTGACCACGGAAGTCTCCTGTCTTTGACCTCTTCCCTCTCTCAAGCTGTGATACTGTTCCTCCTGCTGACAGAGCAGAAACTGTGAAATCCTCTCTCTGCTGTGGTGCCTGGCCCAGGCTGTACTTCCATAGTTTCCATTCACAGGCCAGACTTTTCATTAAAACAGAAACACAAATCTCAGATCCTTCACCACAAGCTACTTCCCTTGGGTTTCCAGCTCTAAGTGTGGCTGCTGGACTCCAGCAACACGTGGCTTGTCATGACCTGTAGTGATGAAAACTCAGAACCAGAGCACCGACCATCCCAATTCTGGTTTTGTATGTCTCAGATAGTCCTGGAAGTTCCTTTGGAGATCACCCCCACCAACCCCTCATCTTGTAAGTGAGAGTATCTTGGCCTAAGCAGGTGTCAGGAGGTGAGGGAGAGCTACCTCCCTGAACACCATTAGGCTCCTGTCCTGCTCTCCTGACACTACCCCAAGAGTCACCAATGCCAACCCACCGTTCTGTCAGTATCCACTCATTGCTCTGTCGTGCCAAAGGGCCACCTGAGTCTGTCTTCCACTTTCCCAACAAGCTTCCCTCTCCCTCAAGCAGACAAACGTCAGACTTCTGTAGTGCTAACTGCTCACACACGGAGGCCTCTATCAGACGCTGCACAGGAGGCTCTGGCAAAATAACCGCAAGAGTCCCTCCACCTTACATGGCCTCCGCCATCTACAGACCGTTTCAATCCAGGATCTCACTAGATCAGCCAATAACCAAAGGTTTCTTTGTCTAGGGAGAGAGGCAGAGAAGCAGGAGAGAAGGTGGAATAGCAGGAGCATCTATCAGTTGAAAGGAAAAAAAGATTCAAAAGCATGGGTGGGGCTCAGTGAAAACATTTCTCCTCTTGGGAGTGGAGGTGCTGAGAAGCCCCATCATCTCCCCATCATGATTTCCCCTTTGAGGAGCCCAAGTCTAAGAATCTGTCTGAGCTAGAATTCACCTGACCTCTCCTCCAGATACTGACCTCTGACACAGACCTATTCTGATACAGACCCATCAGAAGCCCTGGTTCTGGAGCTGCAAAACAAGCTTCTGAGACTCCTGAAATACACCAGGGAGGCGGAAGAGGGGGGATGGGCTAGCAGGGGTGTGTTTAAGCAGAAAGTAGAGATTACCACTGCAAAGACTAGTCCCTAGACTCCAAGGAGAGGTCTGTTCAGGCCAGGAGCCAGATCCAGCCTCTTAGACCCAAACAGACTGATGACTCCCTCAGGGCTGTCTGTAGCCCACGGACCGAGGTCAAGATTTTAAAAAATGATCTTTTTATCACTTATGATTAAAACTATTTATAATGTCAAGAAAATTTATGACATAAAAAAATTCCACTATCTAATCATATTAAGTCTACATTTCTCCCTAATTCTGGTTGCCATTATTCTCACACACACACACGCACACACACAATTTTTACAGCCACAAAAAGAATCTTACATAAAACTGTACATCCTTTTCTTCATGTTTTTGTTTTGTATTTCTACGGTTTCCATTTCATACCCCTAAAATTGTAAACAGAGAAACTTCTGAAGTAGAAAACTAACAAGTCAATTCACCAGGGAAAAGCTAAGCCAGCCACAGAAGGAAGCCAGAATCCAATGAGTCAGATGGAGGCTGAGATACGTGACTGGGTGTCAGCTCAGAAGTCAGGGCTATAAAATAACAGCCCAAAGGTCAGGAAGTACGTCCGGCAGTGCCCTAGAAAGAAGTCCTACATGGAGACATGGACACTTGGCCTGTCCTCCTCTGAGCTGGTAGTGGTTCCTCAGGCTCCACCTCAGTGCCAAGGTGTTCTCCCCTTTGGTTCTAATTCCTTGGTCATCAAGCAGCTTGAGTGATTACTACCCTTCCAGTAAATTCTTTCCAGAGAAGGAACTGCCCTGGACGATGAACTGAACATTTCAGGCCCCATCTAGGAGGTTGCCATGGTGAATGTGTGACCCGGGTCCCACTTACACATCAGACTCACATGGACATGGTTGGTGTATTCAACCCTGAGGGGATGGACCTGGCCACCTCTCTACGTGAAGATACTGTCTGGTTTCTGGACACACAGAACTGAACGGCAGTGACCACATCATGCTGCATCCATCAGAGGGGACTTGGCAAGGGCACGTGGCAGCCCTCCAGGACTCGGCCTTCTTTGTCCACAAAATCCAGCATTCCATGGAGTAGTTTGGCCAAAATGTATGGGTACCGCTCCCTGGGGCTGGTTATCTTGCTTGTTCATAGCTTATGCTCTATTCTAGATATGATTGTTATGAACGCCCATGTGGCTATGGCTGTTGTTATTTATGGGATTGTGAGGATGCCTGAAGATCATTTTCCTACATCTCAGGAATTTTTTGCACACAGGTTGAAAATTCCTGTATGAACTTACAACGGAACAGAGGACTCCAAGAGAGTGAACAGAGGTTTCATTTTTAGTCCAAGGAATGAAACGCTGACACATGGAGGCCACATGCACTCCTTGGGCAGGGCCTGTGTCATCACAGCACAGTGCTGACTTCCCTGCCCAGCCATCATCCAGCGACCTCCACGTCCTTCCTTTGCCCGCCTCACATGTGCCTGGCCCTGGCCCACAGCCGCCTTGAGCTGCTCTCGACCCAAATGCTGGGAAAGTCCCACTTGTCTTCAAATCTCCATCCTCTATTACATTTCAACTTGAATTCTGTATTTTGCCTTCCTTCCGGATAACATAGTCTTCTGTGATATGAAATTGGTTGAGGTGAGAAGAATGATTGCTGGGTTGTTTGAATTTCAATCACTAGACTCAAAAAAGAAAAAGTAACTCAACTAACTCTTCATTAAAAGTACTCCATTTCATCCAGAATAGAATATGCCAGAATAAAGGTTTCTTGGCACCTTTTTATAGTATATGTTATTAAAACACTATAAGATTCCAATTTTCTCAAGTACATCTCACCTTTTAATAACATTAAAACTAATATAATTGACTGTATCAAGGAAAAAGCCATCATTTTACCTATCTGAGGCCAGCAGCCGATGCCCAGCCTGACAAAGGTGACATGTATGGAGATTCAGAGGGACACCAAGGAAGGCACACTGCATCAATTTTCCTGACTTGACTAAGCATTACTAAGGACTTGGCTAGCAACTCATTTTTCAGGCTCTTTCCTCTTCTGGCTAACTCACAGAAATATCTGGAATCTCTGAGGAGCAACTTTCTATCTACAACTCTCTTGGCCAAAGCTTAAATCTTGCCCATCCTGGCCCAAGAGAGGGTTCAGGCTACATGTGCATCTAATGTGACATGTCCAAAATGGAATCACCAGCTCCACAATCCCCTCCACACACATATCCATAATACAGGCACAGCCCATGTGCACTTATGCATCATGTACACATATTCCTCTTCCTGTGTCCTCTATCTCCACTAATGGCCTATCCTAGCTGCTTAAGCCAAAACATAATTCTAGACTCTTTCTTTCTCGATTACTGATCAGTCATGAACCCTAAGCACTATCTATGCTAACCCCTGAATATCTTATTCTCTACCCCATCACCAGAGTTCTCAATAGCTCCCATCTGAACTGTTGCCGTATCAGGAGCTGCTATAATTACAGAAAGGGAATTTTGCAATACCCTAAAAATTCAGGCCACTGAGCAATTAGTGGGTACACTGTGCTGAACCCATTGAAGTGTTGACTCCTGACCTCAAGTGATTCACAACTTCCTTAGACACGCACTACCTGCCCATGAAGGAGTTAGAAAAGGAAGCAAAGCAATGATAGAATGATAGCCACTACAGTAGCATCTGCAAGTGAGATCTCCAGAGGGGGAAGACTAATGGGGCAGGAGTTACCAGCAAAGAATTCCAGTGAAGCTACTTAAAATGAGCATAACTTGAAACTGTGAAGCAAAAGAAACAGTGGAGCAAAGTCTTGAGAGCCAGAAAAACCACGGGCATTGTGGAGGCAGGAGAGTTGATTCCATGTTGAAAGTGGTAAGAAATGGGAAAAGTCAGGATGAAACAAAATAGTAAGGTAGGTGCTTCCAAACATGGGTCTTGGAAGTTACAAAGACAAGGGGGTTAAAGGAAGGAAGCTGCAGTTCCCGAAGGGATAAATGAGTGTGGACACTCCTTCTTGCTGAATTCAGAAAAGGCAAAATGGGCGAATAGCAGTAGAACTCGGCCTGGAGTCAGAATTATTGCCTCTGGTTAAAGCCTCCTCCTTGGCTGAGGCCCAGAGTTTTGTTTTGTTTTGCTTTTTGGCTGCTAGCCTGCCCGATTCACCAGGGTAAGTGTCAGGAATGCAACACTTTTCTCAACCAGTGAGCAACATCTCTCAGGATCCAGAAAAGCATCCTCTTGGAGCTCTAAATCTACACATGCTGGGGTCAATGTGTTCCACCCTGGACATATGTGAGATTAACAGTGGGAAGTTCAGGAAGGATCTTCCTAAAACAAAGTTCCCTGTTCATTGCAGAGAAGAAAAGCAGCCTCAAACTGCCCTGTTAAGACAGACCTGAGCTGCACATCCTCTCAGGTATGGAAATCAACTAAACAGGACCTAGGCAGTCAAGTCAGGGCCTGAGCAACAGCAGAGGGAAGTCAAGAATCTATTTCCTGAAGGCCTGGAGAGGGTGAACCAATAATACAGGCATGCTTATTTTTCAAGAGTAGGTATGTATTTTGTCTCCTTACCCACTGGTCAGATGATCCACAAGGAAGCACTGCCTTATAACACCTTCAGGCCAGAGACAAGCAGCCACAGGCAGCTGAGTGAGAGGCTGAGCTCAGACAAGGAGCATTGAGGCTTGGAATCAGAACATCAGGACAATCCCTCCAGCTTTCACAGAATAGAAAGAACAATGACCTGCACTTGGGACACCTGTGTTTTATTTAATTCCTGCTCTTCTACTTACTGCTGGGGCATTCAAGATAGTCCTTTGCCCCTTCCAGGCCTCAGCACACTTGCTGGAAAATAGAGGTGATAATAGCTCCCTCCAACCACTACCATTACATAGAATTTACTGAAGAGTTCAGTGAACCAATAGCCAAGGACACAGTGTTTCACCATGTGGTCCTATGCTCTCAGGAGGGCATGTCATTTTCCTGATGTGTCAACACAGCCCAAGTCAGGAAGGGGGTGTGTGATCACATGGAGTTTGACCCTGTCCTCAAGAAGCACATAGTCAGACTTGGAGAAGGGAGCACTGTCAAGAGTCAAGCATTTAACTGGCTAACTGCTCCTATTCTGACTGCTAACTGTTGCAGGAAAATGGGGGTAGACATAACCAGCAAAGATAACTCAGAGGAGTTTAAACATGAGCTGGAACACAAAGGAGGGAATAAAATTTAGACAGAGAAAAGGTGACATTGGAAAAGAATAGAAAAACTACAAATATCGGAAATGTAGGCCAAAGGCCAGCCTTTAGAACTCATTCATGGCTAATGTACATGGAAGCATCCAAGAATGAAATCCTTATTTTTGCATTTGTTTTTAATGAGCAAAATCAATCAATCTAAAAAAACCTAAGGAAGGAAAAAAATTAATATTGCCCATGATTTTATCACTCAGGATAGCTAGTATTATCTTATTATATACCTAAAAGTCTTTTTCAAATATTCTTCTCCAATATTCTTTTTAAATGCTTGCATAAATTTTATTACATAAATGTAAAATAGCAAATCATGCCCGTATTGTTTATGTTTTAAGATGTTTCCAAATGATTCGACAACATCAAAGTTTGTGACTGGGAATGCAGATTCTAGAAGAGGAGCATCTGGGTTTTAATCTGTTTCCATTATTTATTAAATGGGTTACCTTGAAAGAGTTGAATAAACTCAGTTTCTTATTCCTAGAAATAGGGATAAAAATAGAACACAAAGAGTTGAATATTTTATACTATTTAGATCCTTTATTCAAAAAATACTTTTCAAAGTACTAATACAGAATAGGAACCTGATAAATGATAATTGTCATTATTATCATCATCATTATCCCTATATTTAGTCTTTAAGCATATCTATGATTATATTATTGAGATAATACCAAGTAACAAAATCACTAAGTAAAAGAATCTACCCACATTGAAGGCTTTAAAACATATTTTCCAAGTTGTAAACCAAAAAAACACATGTACTAGGGTCAGAATTCTGTCTCTAATCAAAATGAAATAACAGGAGATAGATTTACTCTCCCTCCATAAGCATTTTAAAAATCCATGAAAATCTATGAAATAACTATCTCCATACACTGGACATTAGGAAGCATAAAACATTGATTCCTGAGACAAGGAAAATACGCCGCACAAGTTCTATGATGACCCCAGTTTACTCTGTGGGGAGAGTTTCCAGATGGTAACTCAGGGAGAAAGAAGCCAGACAGAGTTCAGTGTGCAGCCTGAGATGAGCAAACACAGCCAGAATGCAACCCTTAATGTTGGGGGAGGGGGTGATGAACTAAGAAAACATACCAGAAATGACACAAATGACAGCATTAGTAGGCAAGGTTATTGAAACAATTGTTTTGACTACATTGCTCATTGCTCTGAGCTCATGCTCAGGAAAGTTTAAGCAGAAATAGAGCATGCTGCACAACACCACAATTAAACTCCTACCGATGAAAACTGCAATGCATAAAGTGAGAAATATACTGGATGGAATTGGCAGGAGACTAGAAATTACATAAGATTACTGAGCCTGAAAACAACGATCAACCAAAATGACAGATTATACGAGTTTTAGTATAACTTCAAGTAATCTAATACATGTTTAAATGCCAAATGAGAAGTCATAGGTCAGGGGAGTTTGAAAAAATAACGCCACCCAAGGTTCCAAGTTGACTAAACTTTAAATCCAAGATCAACCAAGGCCAAGAAAAATGAAGAAATCTACAGCAAGGCAGATTGTAATAGCAATTTAAAACCAGTGATAGGTGAAAACTTTAAAAGCACTCAGAGGAAAAAAGTACACACCACCAACAGAGGCATAGGATAAAGATGATGGCAGGTGTCACATTGGAAAAAATAAAAGCCAGAGACAGTAGTAAAACATCGTTAAGTACTGAAAGAAAAAAGTCAACCCAGAATTCTACAGCCAGTGAAAATTTTGCTCAGAAATGAAAACAAATAAGGACTTTCTAAGACAGTCACACACTGAAAGAATTCATCACCAGCAAACTCACAGTATAAAAGGTATTTTAAAAAGTCCTTGAAGCAGAAGGAAAATGATATCAATGAATTCTATACCTAACCAAAGCAACAAAGTGTATGGTAGCTGCAAATATAGGAGTTAACTTTTTAAAAAGTTCCTTTTTATAGTTTATTAAAAGATAATTGACTATTAAAGTAACCATTCTCTGCTGGGATTTACAACATTTTTAGAGGTAATGTAAAACATTTTATAAATGTTTAATGTTGGGAAGACACTAAACAAACACTAGGAAGGATAGCCATATACTATTGTAATGTTGTATAATAGATGAGAATTAACATAATTCTTTCAAGTAGACTATAAAAAATTAAATACGTATACTACAAACAAGTCAACAAATTGTAGCCCCTGGGCCAAGTGTGACCTCCTACCTGCTTTTATAAGTAAAAAAAATTTTAAGTCTACCCACATATTTGTTTACATCTATGTTATTGTTATTGTCTATTTATTTATTGTCTATGACTGTTTCCACACTACAATGACAGAATTAAGTAGTTGTGATAGAAAATACATAGCCTACAATGACTCCAATAATATCTGACTCTTCACAAAAAAATGTTGTCTACCCTGCAATAAACACTAAAACAATTAGCAAAAACTAAGAAGTTATAACTAATAAGCCAATAAAGGAGACAGATTAGAATCATAATGAAGACATCAATTTAACCCAAAAGGGAGCTGGAAAAAAGGAAATTTTTTTTAAAAATGATAGGATAAAGAAAAACCAACTAATAAGGTTGTATGATTAAACCAAACCATGCCAATAATCAAAATAAATATAAATGCTTTAAACATCCCAAGACTGAGATTACAATATTTGACACTTATGACCAGATTTTAAGAAAACTATTTGAAATACAAAGACATAAAAGATGTGAAAAGGGTTAAAATAGATATATCAGGCTAACACTAGTAACCAGGATTTGGGATAGGGCTATGCCAGTTCCCACCAACAGTACATGAGGGTTCCCTCTGACACCCTAACCAAATCTTATTTCTCATCTTTTTGATCATAGCCACTCACAGGTGTGAGGTAATATGGTAATCTTTGTGGCCTTGATTTGCATTTCCCTGATAAGTGGTGAGGAGCATTTTTCATGTGCCTGAGGCCATATTGATCTTTGAAGAAGTACCTATCCAGATCCTCTGCCCATTTTTTAATCAGGTTGTTTGGTTATTTTGTTGTTGAATTGCATATTTCCTTTATATATTTTGTATTATGCTCTAGTCAAATGTATGATTTACAAATATCTTCTCCCATCTAGCAGGTTCACTTTTTGTTTTGATGGCAGTTTCTGAATAAGTTAAATAAACACCTACTATATGCCCCATCTATTCTAGTGTTGGATATTTACCAAAGAGACATAAAAACATATTTCCAAAGATTTGTACACAAATGTTCATAACAGCTTAAAAAGTCAAAAACTGGAAACAATCCAAATGTTAATCAACACTTGGGGAAAAAGGCAATATTCACATAATGGAATACTACTTAGCTATAAAGAAGAATGAACTACAGGACTACAGGCACATGCATTAACACAGATGAATTGCAAAATAATTTGTGGAATGAAAGGAATCAGATTAAAAAGAGGGCACGTAGGGGCCTCCATGGTGGTGCAGCGGGTTGAGCGCAGCGCTATGAAGATGTCCGCAGCCCCGAGGCACCAGTTCGATTCCCATCTGGCCGGGGAGATTCCCACATGGTGCGACAGACCTCTCCTGTCATGCCTGCTGCTCCCCTCAGCAATGTATTTCAGTCCTTCTGCCTGTTCTTCTCCCTGCTCTCTCTCTGGTGGATTCTCTCACCCTTCCGCACCTCTGGCCTGTACCCCAGTGTTTGTATAAATAAAAATCTTAAAAAAAAAAAAAAAGAGGGCATGCATAGGTGGATTCACTTGCATAAAATTTGAGAAAATGCAAACTATAATGACTGTTGCAGTGATGTGGGATGGGTGCTGGATGTGGAGGAGCAGGAAGGAAGAAATGCAAAGGGCAAAAGAAAACTTTTGGGGGCGATGAGTATATTCAGTTTCTAACTGTTATGATGGTTTCATGAATGTATACATTTGTCAAGTGCTATCAAATTGTACACTTGAACCAGTGTGCTCCTCATGTATACCATGCAGTGTTTAGGGGTGATTTTTTCTGTGTTCATTAGACCATAATGAAGCTGTATATAACAGGTTTTTTTCAATTTGTAGTAAAATGAACCACCACCGGGTAGGTATAAGCATGTCTTTGTCTTTTCCCTCACCAACACTGGATATTCTTTAATTTGAAACATTATTCCCAAACTGATAAACAAAAATAAACATAGCTCAGTGTCATCTTATTTTTTCCATGACTACAAGTAAGGCATATTCTATTATTTTTATGTATTGGCATTTTTTTATGAATTATATCAGTATGCTTAGCTCATTTTTGTTGGTGTATTTATCTTTTTTCATATTTAATTCTCATTGTGATTAGACAAGTATGTCTTTCCAGGCTTTTCCCATGCATATCCATATGCTTTTTTAAACAAAAACAGGACATACTTTATATCCTGTTTTATAACCCACTTTCTACGCGAACACAATGCATCTCTCCATGCCAATAAGTGTGCGGCTACATCATAGTTTTTAATGGCTAGAGCAGCAATTCCTAATGCTGCTTCTTAAATCGTATTTCAGTTTCAGAAAATGGAATGAGGCTCTCCCTCATTTCAAAGGGAGTTGAGAGTAACTTCACAAATCACTTTTTTATTTGCTATAGCACCATAGAAACGACTGCAGATCCTTCAGTGAATGACAATCAAGAATTCTCCTCACCCTGAAAGAGAACTTTATGAAACTGACTTTTGTTAACTTTCTTCACAGTTCCCCTAGAACATTGCTGATAAGGAAATTTTCAGCTAGCCACACTTCACTTGACAAATTATGAAGAGATCAATTTGTTTCCATTAGCTTCCACTTCATTAATACGCAAGATGAGGTCCACTCCAGTAAATAGGGAGCCACCTTTGGCTCATGCAGAGAAGTCTCTTTGTCAAGGTCTTAAGAGGAGTAAATCAGCAGCTCTGCCTTAAAGTTCAAAAGCAATATTTTGATTAAAATTAAAAAGCTGGTCCTCTGAAAGGTCAGACAAAAAATTGGTAACGTCCTGTGAGAAACACAATTACTATTCCATGCAATGCATCGCGATGACATTGGGGTTGAAAATTTGAAAGTGACACAGTTTAGGAATGGAAAGCTATGGCTTACCTGGCCAGAGTGATCTGTCATATTTGCAATTTACCTTTGAGTGATGTTTAATATCCAGACTCCCTCATCCAATAGACTGAAAGATTTTCTCAAATTGGAATTTGTAGAGCCTTACTTAAAAGTCATCCTATTCTCTTCTGGACTGTATTTCAAACAAGTCAACCATATAAATGAAGAAATAGTCAGTTAAATGTCAGACTGACCAACTGACCACACTGGCTAATATTTTTATGTTTTGAAACTACTGGCCAAAAACAAAGCATTATTAATGAAGAAAAGAAAAACAAGAATTGGATTGCAATAACTAGACCGTGGAATCCAGGTATTTCAATGAACCTATTTATTTATTTCCTTTTCCTGATGATTGGAAAGCCATAGAGTGTCCAGAGAATGCCTCAGTCTCGCATAATTCTGGGTGCTGGCAGGAATGTGAAGCAGAACACACATGTCGACTGTGATCAGCTAAGTGAATGAAGAGAGAGGTATATCAACAGCTCCCTTCCTGACAAGGCAGATGGGGGATGGATGTAATCAGAAGGGAGGGAAAAAGTTTGCTATGAGCATAAGAAATCAGTGAGTGAGACTGGCGGGTTGTGGAACTGGCTCCATGCAAGAGATGGGCTGCCAGGAGAGGAGAGGAAAGCCATTATCCAAGCCCACCCATCTTAGCACCTTTGCGTGCATAAATCCAACACTGGAATAACTACTGTGAGGGATATTTTAAAATATCAGTGATCCTTAAGATACATCTAAGAAGGAAGAGTGCATTTCAAGTAGCTATGCTGATGAGCAATTTCTCCAAAAAGGTGATAAAAGCAATTACACCTTAACAGGAAAGCTCTCCATTTGCTTGTGGAGGGTTGCCCGCCAACCCCCCCCTCCTCAACTTAACGCTTTGTCAAGCTCTGTACAAATGTTAGATGTTTCCAATAAACTAGAAATTTACAGCTCAATTGAGAGTGAGAGGCATCTTCTGCATGGCATCAACTACCTGAATGGGGAAACCCTGGTGGAGAAGGAGCTGCGTGCCCTGCAGAGCAGGTCAAGGTGAGTGAGCAGGTAGGAAACAGACACACTTCCAGAGGCTTCTCCTTGCATAACTGGGACCATAGGCTTGAGATTAGAGAAGTGAAGTAATGGGTGAGAGGCACTTGGACAGGCCAGTAGGTTTGACCACCAAAAGTAGGCACAGCCCATGGTGCAGGAAAACCCCTGACTTCCCCACACTTGGGTCTGAGGTGTGCCTACCTGGGAAGAGTTTGGCTTGAGAAGTTAGAAGCCCATCCTGGAAGAGGAGGATGGCTAACAACATCAAACCCATTTTGAGATCTGAGTTTAGCACAAAGGAAGACAGAACATTTAGAATGGGGAGCAGAAAAGAAGGTCTGAGGGGCAAAGGAAAAGCTGACCAACCCAGCAGTGAGACTGTCGCTGCTGGAAACTGGTCGCAGAGCTTTGGTTGACTCTCTGGGACAGGGGCCCTTCTGACTATCACTGAGAGTCACCTGCAGGGCTACGGTGAGGCCCTGAGCTCACAACAGGGTAGAGCTGGCAACTGTTCTCTTTGAATAAATCTATGAAAATAACCAGCAGAAAACAATCATCTTCCAATGATGCAACTAGAACAAAGGAGAGACACATGGCGCCAAATAAATTAAAGATTAGGAAAAAACTTTCCTTAAATGAAGGAAGAACTGTACATCATTGAAAGAATATTGCAAGTAGATCATGTAGGAAACTTGAGACAAGAAAGAGCATCGGAAAAATCAATCCTGGCAAATTACTGAACATCAAAAAAGAAAAAAGAAATTGAGAGAACTTCTTAAGCATTTCAAAAGAATAAAAAATTACTTAAAAGCCAAGACTGACCTCCTGTTTCTTTATTGCAACAATAAAAGAAAGGAAAATGGAGAACTGTGTGTGGTTTCTGAAGGAATAAATGTGTGATCCACAAACTCTAAGTCCAACAAGGTTCTTCAAGTATAAAGGTGTCAGACATGCATTCACAGACTCACAAGAACTCGGGAAATGTAACACCCTCTAGTCCCTTAGGTGAAAATTCTGATGACAAAATTTTGCCATGCAAGGAGAAATGGAGGAGTTATGGTAAAGGACCTGCAATGAGCATCGAGTCCCTATTCCACATGGACATGAAAGTTTTCTATATACATATATATGTGCATATATTTTTCTAATCAGGGAAGTGCAATAAATTAAATAAATGGTATAAGATACATGGTTCATGGTGATTCCTTTGAAGGTGGAGACACTGAAGGAGCCTCTGAAGGAAACACAGAGAAGGAATTTTATTTTTCTTACCACCCACCCCACTGTTTTCCACTGAAGAATAATTTATACGTAACAAAATGTATAAATGTCAAGTTTATAGTTTGACTGATTTTGACAAATGTACAAACCCACAGTCACTACTCTAGTCAAAGATGACTCACTGGTTTCTTTCACTCAATGTTTTTAAGATGCACCCATGTGCATCACTGGTTTATTTTTTATGGATGAGTAATATTCCACGGAGATACCACAAGGTGTTCATACATTTTTCTGTTGATAGCTATGTGAGGTGTTTCCAGCTTTTGCCTGTTATCAATATACCCTGCACGTGTGCATATATATTGCCATTCCTCTTGGATAAATACCTAGTAATGAAATACTGGGAGTAAAAGTGGTTGTACATCTAATTCTCTAATAAATGCTCTAACAGTCAACAGACCATTTTACCACTGAAAGCATGATAAGTTAAGAAGTGCTCCCTCCCATAGGGGAGAAGGTACAAAATTGGTATGCTTTTTCCCTAAATATTTTTTAGGCTCCACCAGTGAAGCCATTTGAACCCAATTTATTGTGGTGGTTTATCTCCAAATTTAACTTCTTTAATGAACAGAGAGCTTCTCCAGTTATCTATTTCTTTTAGAATAAAAGTCTGTATATTTTATCAAAATTGTCACAAACTCAAGGGCATAGAATATGACCCTAATATTTCTGTATTATATTTTGATGTTTGTAGCATCTTTAATAATGTTTCCTCACTCAATTCAGATCATGGAGATTTTGGGCTGTTTTTTTTTTTTTTCCTTCCTCTATATGGCTTGAGACATTAATTTTACTGATTTCCTGAAAGGGCCATATTTTAGTTTCACTGATCATTTTGATTTTTGTTTCTTCTATTTCACTAATTTCTGTTCCTATCTTCATTATTTCCTTTCTTTTCTTACTTTGGATTTCACCTGTTCTTTTTCTCATTTCTAAGATGGACACTTAGGTCAGCAGTCAGCAAAGTTAATTAATAAGGGATCATAGAGTCATTAGTTTAACAGGCACTGAGATTCGTGTAATCTCTGTTGCAACTGATTCTATTATGGCGTGAAAGCAGCCATAGACAATGAATTAACATGGTTGTGTAAATAAAACTTTGTTTACCAAAATAGGAAGCAGGTTAAAAAATTACCCATCACCTTACATCATCAATTTGAAGCATTTTATCTTTCCTAACAGGCATTTAGTGCTATAAATTTCCCTCTAAGTACTATTTTAGATGCATGACCATCAATTTCAATTTGTCATATTTTCATTTTCTATTTCATTTCTTTTTTAACTTAGGAATACTTTTAAATGCACTATTTCATTTCTAAATATTTGAGGATTTTCCAGATGTCTTGCTGTGAGAGATTTCTAATTTTAATCCATTCTAGCCACAGAACACATTTGGCATGATTTGAATTGTTTTAAATATAATGAGACTCATTTTATGACCTAGAATATTAATTTGTTGAGATTTATTTTATGGCCCAGAATGTTTTATTTGTACATATTCCGTGTGTGACTGAAATGAGTCTTTATTCTGCTCAAATAGAGAGTTCTCTATGTCAATTATCTAAAGTTGATTGATGTTACTTAATTTCTCTATATCATTTGACTTTATGCCTACTTTTTCTATAGGTTATTGACAGTGGAATGTTGAAAACTCAGACTATAATAATAGATTCGTTTATTTTTCCTTCCAGTTCTATCAGTCTTGTTTCATGTGCTTTGAGGCTTTATTTTAGGTGCTTAAGCATTTTTTATTGTTGTTTCCTATAGATGTAATACCCTCTTTTTATCATTAGGAAGTGACTGTCTTTATTCCTGGTACTACTCTTTGTGTAGTCTTCTTTTTATCATACTGAAATAGGCACTCTAGCTTTCTTTTGATTATTTGCTTACATGGAATGTCTCTTTTCATTCTTTTAATCTGTTTGTGACCTTAATATAAATTGTCTTTTTATGATTCTATTTTATCTCCCATAGTTATAATTTTATCTCTCATAGTCAACACTAGCTATGATCTTTTGTTTTTTAGTGGTGGCTTAACACTCTATGGTATATATCTTTAATTTATCACAAACTATGTACGAATACTATTAAATCACTTCATTCATAGAAACAATAATTTATCTTTTCCTCTCTTGTAGTCTGTTCTGTTTCACTTCTGTATATAAGCCTCACACGACATTTTAATACCTTTACTTCCAATAGTCAATTAGCTTTAAAAATTTTTTTGATAAGTCTTTAAAAAGTCTTATAATTTTGTCCACGTATTTTCATTTTCCAAGTTCTTCCTTCCTTTGTGGAGATTCTGATTTCATTGGATTTCCTGTCATATATTCTATATTACAGGTTCCTAATGACAACTTCCTTAAACTTTGTATGCCTATAGAAGTCTCCATTTGAGGTTTATTTTGGAAAGATATTACTGCTGAACATATAAGTATAATTGACTGTATCTTTTTCTTTCAATATTTGAAAGACCTGCCTCTCCTGCCTCTTAGATTCCCTTGTCTTTACTGAGAATTCTTCTAACAGTGCTATTTTTGTTCCTCTGTACATAATGTAACCTTTGTCTCCTGCTACAATACTTTTAAGGTATTATCACTGGTTTTAAGCATTTGATGTTTTTTATTTGTCTTAGTATCATTTCCTTCCTGTTTCATGTACGTGGGGTTTGCTGAACTTCATGAAAATGCAAGTTCAATCTTTATCAAATCCAGAAAAGTTTTAGCTACTATTTCTTCAAATACTTTTTCTATCTCCTCTCTTCTTTCAGAGTCTCCAATTACATGTACAATAAGCTCCTAGAAGTTGAGGAAGAACCTCACACTTTTCCTGCATTTCACAGATACACCTTTCTTCAGTCACAGTGTGTTTCATGTTGAGTAGTTTCCATCACTTCATCTTCAGGTTTCATAACCTTTTCTTCAGCCATGACATAGCTGCTGTTAATCTCATCCAGTATCTTTCCCATTTCAGATACTTTATATTTCTAGACATTCACATTGGTCTATTTTGTTTTCTTTGTTCTGACTCAGAAATCAAAAACAAAATTTTTAAGGGGCAGATAGTAAATATTTTAGGCCTTGTGAGCCATAAGTATTATCTAGCCCATTTATTTTTCTTTTATAATATTTTAAAAAATGTTTAAAACAATTAAGAAAAAAGAAGAGACAATCACCACTTATAGAACTCAGCCCAAACAAAAAAACAGTCTCCAGGCTGACTTTGGTCTGCAGGCCATTATTTAAAACTCTTGCTCTCTCTTCTTGAACCTGTGAGGCACATCTGCATGACTTTGCTTGACCACTTCTTCTACCATTTATATCATCCCTGGGTCTGTTTATATTGATTGATTCATTCACTGTGGTTATATTTTCCTATCTTTTTGTACATCTGAAAATTGTTTTAATTGGGTTGCATAATTATAAATTTTACCTTATTTGATATTCGATGTTATTGCATTTCTTTAAATATTGATGAGAACCACACTAGGACCTCATTAAATTGTTGATCCTTTCAGGCTTTCTTTGAACTTTTTCTTAAGCAGGACAAGAGTAGTCTTTCATGGAGGCTTAATTTGGGTCCCCAATAACTGGATGTTTTATAAACTGAACATTTTACGCAATGCCCCATGCATCACAATGCTCTGGGCTGTAGAACTGAAAACAGTCCTGGGCCTTGTGCGAGCATCAGGAATTGTTTACATGGTCCTGTTCACATGGACCTTCCAGGTCTTAGGTGGTTTCCTCACATACATGTGCTAGTCATGTGAACACTTATATATAAAGGCCCAAAGGAAATGAGGTTCTGGAGGCTAGAAGAGAGGTTCTCTGCCTGCACAATAAGCAAACTACAGGACCCAGCACCCTTGCATCACAACAGGAAGTGATGCTGCTTCCTCACCCCAACAGAAGGAAGGCGGACCTCTACCCAACAGCAGCTCCCACAAAGCCTGTAGAAGAGTGTTCTGGGGAAGGACACATCTCTGTGAGGCCTTGGTTCTGGGGAAGGACACATCTCTGTGAGGCCACATTTCCCAGGTTGCTTTTGTTGTTGTTTAAAATAAGCTCATTTTTGCTTGTAAAATAACTGATTGCCTTTTGTTTGAGGTCAACAATCATTAGCCTAAAGCCCCGAGGAGAACCTTCTAGAACTCTCCGAAGCTCTCTCTGAGCAGCTCTCCCTTCTAGGGGAGAGCTACATGTAGCTACATGTAGCATCCATGTAGGGGTGCAGCCCCCATCAATAGGTAGGCCTGCCTGAGCACCCATGCCAGGCTTAGTCACTGGCTGGGGGCAGCCTCGGGAAGGGACACCTTCGTGTAAACGCAGCCTATAAATACTGAGGGAAGAACTTCGAGATTGTCCACAGTCTCTGAATTCTATCTACTAATAGTCAAGGAAATGGATGGAGAAAAGCAGATGCCTTGATCACTTGTTGGTCTACAGTCACAGAGATCTCCCAGAAGCAGGCCTGACTCCTCTCATAGGAATCACTGGGCCAGTGGAGCCACATTCCCTCAAAAGACCTTCCACGCACAGACAAGCCTGCCCTCTGGCAATGACACCTGCCTAAACACTGCTGGACAAACATCCCGCTTTGTTCTAAACTGCATGAACCATGGGGAAACACACCTCCTCCAATAAAGAAGCCTGCCTTTATCATGCAGGCCCCGCAGCGCCTCTCTGGTGACCAGCAGACAGGCTGCAGCGGTGTGAGCCCTCAGGGTGTTGCAGCGCTGCCTCTCCTGCCTGTCGCCCAGTGGTAAGAGATGCTGAAGCTTTGGACGTGACCAGTGAGGGCTGGGCATAAATTCTATGGCTGCTTAGATGGAAATCTGCAATAGCTGGTGGGTCTTTGAAGGCAGAACAGATTCAGTCCAGTAAAGCTCTTCCTTTGCACTGAGGGTTGAAGAGGCCAGGGTGGCAGACTAAACCAGCCAGAACCAAGACAACCTTGTTGAACTTCCTCAGAAGCAATTTTCTCATACACCATAGCAAGTAGAGGCCCATCGCCAAGATGCTTCATTGGGTAAACTGAGGCAGGGGAGTAACGCCAGAAACAAGCCCCACTCCCTCAATGCCCTGTTCCTTCCTAAGTAAGCTGGTGGCCCACATCACTCCCTTCTTCCTCAGAACTGTTATTATCCACAGGTGGCCCATAATAAACAGCAGCGAATACCGAACAGGTGTTTGTTTCTGGAAACAATCTCTGCCCTTGGTCATTCAAATGCCTCTGAAAGAGCTCAGCCTTTGAAGGCTCTGGAATTCCCCAGCTGTGCCCCGCTTCCTGCAGCGGCCTCTTCCCAAGGTGAAGGATGAGGCAGTACCTGACCACACAGAGCAGTCTGGGGTCTGACTAGCCCCAGGCAGAGGCCAGAGTGCAGACTTGATGAAATGATTCCCGGGAATATTTATTCCCTGGTCTGCTGAGAGGTCCTTGCCAAATTACAGTGTGCTGCTGTCGAGACTATTTCTCCTCCTTTACCTAACTTTACCTAAGTCATCCCTTTAATCACCACAGAATACGTACTGAGGTTCTGCTCAGGGCGAACTTTCGAGGCACCTGGGATACAGGACAAGTAAGCAACTACTGAAATATTCCAAGGAGTAAAAGCTGACTATGGAACTCAAGCAGGGGGGAGGGGAGTACAAAGGACTATGGAGGTGGAACCTGGGTGATGTGGTTGGTGCACTGTGGTGGCCATACCTGAGGGAGCTGGGGGGAAAGCCCATCCTTCCAAAATACCAACAGTAATGTAAGCCAACATTTGCTCAATTTAAAAAAAAAGTCAATATTCAGCGGGAGCATCTTGGTCCTGGATTAGGGTCATGGAAACTGAAAGGAAGGGACGAGGGTGGATTGGAGAGAAATTTAAAAGTAAGACACAGCCAAGCCCCGGGCACCTACCTTACGCCAGGCATGTAGTTTGTCTTCCGCAAACTATGGCTTGCAGGGCGCGGAGCAATGTGAAATTGTAGGGCGCTTGTTCCAGAAGCCAAGAAGCCAACCCCTTCTTCCGAGCTCTCTCTAGCTCTCTGAACTGCAGCACAATTCCAGAAAGGCTCGGCAAGGCCGATGCTGCGTAGGGGAGAGACCAACATGTACTGCCTGGGCCCGCTAGAAGGGTGCTCCCCATCACAGGGGTCCGGTTCCGCCCTGAGAATGGGGCCTCACCCTGGCCCTGGACTCCGAAGGGGGGCTGAAGCCCTGGGTCCAGGCAGGGGAACCCTCCCTAGGGCGTGTCCAGTAATTTCACCACTAGCAGTTGGGCCGAAAAATTTTTTGCAGCTGAACTAATTGGCCGTAAAGCAATTTTGCTGTAAAAAAGAATTAACTGGTTGACACTTTGGTTTCATCTCTCCACCAACAAATCAATCCCCTGCCTTTAGTCAAACTTTATTTAATGTATTTAGCTTAGTTGTCAGTTTTGTTTCTATTGCAAATCAAGTCTTTGCAAGTTGATAGGTTATTGTTTTCTAAAAAGTACAAAAGTGGTCTGCTTTACGGTCTGACCAGATGCTTCCAATAAGTCAGATCACTGAGAAACACCAGTAAAAGGAGGCTGTTGAGTCATAGGGCAAGTGGAGAGCTTGAATAGAATAGGAAAAGCCTGGAGGAATAAGGAGGGCTCCAGAGATAAGGGCAACAAAATCCAAAGGGACTAATCAAACACTCAGGACTAAGGGTAACAGGACATTCCAGAACAAGGACCATAAAGAAAAAGCACTCTAAGATAAGGGCTGGGACACAAGATGTAATTCTGGGCACAGAGACAATAAGGCAGGGAGTGAACCCACAGAGAACTAACCAATCACACAGAGACTGGTGGGGCTTTAGAATAATTAGGGAGAGAAGGTGCATGTTCCCTGAGGCCCGACTCCACTGCGGCTTCCTTGCCCCTCTGTAGGGTAAGATAAAAAATCAGGCTTTTCTGCCCTCCCGCCATCAGGATAGATGAGGGAACCCTGTGATCCTGAATGCATGCCTGATGGCAGGCACCTGGAGTGGGCACACCTGGGCTAGGACTGTGCTTTTTAAGGGCGGTGTCACGGGGACACCAGTAGAAGCTGAAAGAGAAGCCGAAAGAGAAGCAGCCCTGTAGGGTAGAGAAAATATCAGGCTTTTCTGCCCTTCTGCCATCAGGATAGATGATGGATCCTTGTCCTGAATGCATGCCTGATGGCGGGCACCTGGAGTAGGGTGTGGGCATAGGTAGATGGGATTCACCTGGGCTAAGACTGTGCTTTTAAGGGCGGCGTCACGGGGACGCCAGCAGCAGCAGCAGAAGCCGAAGCCGAAAGAGAAGCCGAAAGAGAAGCCGAGAAGGCCGGAGAACCCAGAGAGTGAGGATTTGCTGGGGGCTGGGAGGACTGCCAGCCTCCTGGCCCCTCAGCACCCCTGCCTGCCACGTACCCGCTGAACCCCAATAAAAACCTGCAAAACCACTGAGGACTCTGACTCCTCCTTTACCCGGTCTGCATGGGATCAGAAAACCTGCACTGTGGCCAGTACGGCCTTTACAAGCCCGAAGCAGAAGCAGAGAATGCCAGAGAGCCCAGATAGAATGAAGACTTGCTGGGGGCTGGGAGGCCTGCCAGCCTCCTGGCCCCCCAGCACCCTGACCTGCTGTGTACCAGGTAAATCCCAATGAAGAAACCTGCAAAACCACTGAGGACTCTGACTCCTCCTTTACCCGGTCTGCATGGGATCAGAAAACCTGCCCTGTGTCCTGTTCCTGACCTTATACCCTCCCTGGCTGTTCCTTTTCTCTTTGTAGAGGCAGGAGGGGGACAGTGCAGGACCTCTAAGATTCAAGCAGAAGGGGTAAAGGAGGAGTCCTAGAGCCCTCAGTGGCTTTTGCAGTCTTTTACTGGGATTTACCAGGCACACGGCAGGCCTCCCAGCCCCCAGCAAGTCTTCCCTCTTTACTGGGCTCTCTGGCCTTCTCTTCCGGTCTCTTTCGTTCTGCTGGCGTCCCCATGACACCGCCCCTATTAGCCCAGTCTCTCAGCCCAGGTGTACCCACTTGCGCATGCCCACACCCTACTCCAGGTGCCAGCCATCAGGCCTGCATTCAGGACCACAGGGATCCACCATCAATCCTAATGGCAATGAGACAGGGCAAGCTAGGGTTATTAGGCAGTTTTAGGGATAGTGCAGGAGGGGACCTCTGAAAAATTTAGGGAGGCTTCAGAGATAAGGACAAGCAAGGGAAAGTAACCCATTCCATTAGGAAAAACAAACATGCCAGGACCAAGGACGACATTGTTAACGCTGGTCCTGGTTTCCTTCAGGTGGTAAAGGGAGGCGGAGATTGGAGAAATGGAGAGTGGTTTAATTTATGGTCACATTAGAAGGGCAGCTGTTTAACTTCAATGCAGGGATGCCCATCCAGAAGACTGGGCCATAAATTTAAAGATGCAACAAATGGGGAAAGAGAAAGCTGTTAGATAAGGAATGTGAAGATCCCCACTCAGTAGCAAATTAAGTAAGACAGCCAAGAACTAACCAATCACAGAGAGACTGGTGGAGCTTTAGAATAATGAGGGAACGAAGGTCTATATTCCCTGAGACACGACTCCACTTTGGCTTCCTTGCCCCTCCCAGGCCTGGTTTCCTGGCCTGGCAGTCCCACTTTAATTCTGTTCTTTTTCTCCTCAATAAACTTTTTCTTTCTCTAAACAAACCTGCCTCTTCTCGCTTGCTTGCCTGAGCGTCTGTGAAGTTCCTGCTGCGGCTTCGTGAGACACCAACCCGTGGGGGTCTAGCGGCTGGGGCTCAGCGCTGCCCTGCAGCCTGAAATCCGATCCCGGCTGGGAGACTAGGCCTGACAATTCCGGTATCAGCAGGAAGGCAGAAAAGCCTGATACTTTACTTACCCTACACTCCTCAGTAAACTTTTTCTTTCTCTAAACACATCTGCCTCTTCACTTGCTTGCCTGAGCGTCAGCGAAGTTCCTGCTGCAACTTCGTGAGACACCAACATGTGGTTTAGTGGCTGAGGCTCAGCACTGCCACCCCCCCCCCCCCACGCCAAGCCTGGGATCCGTTCCTGGCTGGGAGACTAGGCCTGAGGACCCGACATTACAGTATCATACCGTGAAGCAGTGAAATCGTAGGGAGACAAGCACTTAGGCATGATCCACAAAAGAAAAGCAGATCTTTGCCCCGTATTGCCATAAGTCAACACACATTTTTGAACATTTTCAAATATTTGGCACTTCTGTGATAATTCATATTAGGATCTTTTGTGTTTTCCACAGTATATTCATGATGTAACACTTTGGATTTTCTCTTTTTAATTTTGCTATTAGTTTTTTATGCTTCATGAGAGCCTTTAGAACGCCCTTCTTATTTTTCATTCTTTTCTCTTTTACAGCAAAATGGCTTACTGCCAATTAGTTATGCAGCAAAAACTCCTGCTGTGGAAGAAACTAGAACCCATCCTGGGGAGGTAGAGACAGGCTAGGACCCTCCATGCACGCTCCATGGTTGGGTTGAACCTCACTTACAAAACATAAGCATGAAGATGATGGTGCTAAGACTTCAGCCACAGAGCATCAAGCCCCAGCGCAGGCTCTGGCCTTTGGCAGCTCCACTGGTAACACACCCATGAAGTTGGCCCTCGTGCCAACCACCATGTCCACTCAGTGACAGAAGCATGAATCAGCTGCAATTCCCACCCTCCCGCTGGGATGGGGCAGAGGCTGCAGGGCTATCTCGGGACTCAGGAGAAAGTATGACAGAGGATGCGAGGGCTCCCTGAAGTATAAACTGCAATTAGCTGCTGGAGAAAAGGGGAAGCAGAGGTGGAAAACCTCTGGCAGGAGGAACAGCAGGTGCAAGGGCCTGGACTCCGGGCAAGAGAAAGCAGGGAGCACTGGGAACTGCAGCTGCTTGAACTCAGAGTAACTAAAATGGCTGAGGGGAGGAGGAGAAGGTAGGAGACTGGAGAGTGTGAAGGCCCATGAAAAAGATGTTAAGGTTTCTTTGGGGTTTTTTTAACGTACCCTAAAGGCAAGGGGAAACACCCTGAAGAGTTTCAAGCTGAGAAGTGATCTAATTATATTTGTGCTTCAAAAACAACACCTGGAGATTCGATGGGAGCAGGGCAATGCTAGAAATCTCAGCTTCAGGTGAAGGGTGTGAGGGCAGGTCTGGAAATAGGGCAGGTGAGAGACACTACGATTGTCTGCCAGGGAACACTGGACAGGAAATCCCTGGATGAGCAGAAATGACAAGTGAACACAGGAGCAAGCACAGCATCGTGGGAAGAGAGAGGGGCCTGCACTGGAGGATGGGGCAGCCTGAGGTGCCTCAGGAGAAGTGAGCAGGTGTTTGTGGGTAAATGGAAGAAGGGAGGAAAGGGCCTGGGCAGAGGAGATCATCGTGGAGTAGAGATGAGAGTGTGCTGACTTCTGAAGCCTAGAACTTCAGACTGTGGCTGGGACAAGGACGCAAAGAAAGGCTGGGCAGGGATGGGTGGAGAAGCACATGACGGTCAGATGCAATGATTAAGGAGCTTGGCCCTTGTGCTGAGGATGACAGGAAGCCAAAGACTTAAATAAATATCACTAGGAAAGGTCTGTAGCGCCAGCAAGACACAGAGCAGGTTCTCTATGACACAGGCTGACGGGTAAAGGAGAGTCCTGGAGCCCTCAGTGGCTTTCTCAGGCTTTTATTGAGCTTTTAACATCTTTCGTAGTGTGACAACCAGGTACACAGCTGGCAGGGGTTCAGCGAGTCTTCACTCTTTCTGGGCTCTCTGGCGTTCTCTCGCGGTCTCTGCTTCTCCTTTGCTGCTCTGCTGCTTCTGCTCTTGTTCTGCTGCTCTCGTTCTCTCTTGCATCCCCATGATGCCACCCTATAAGCCCAGTCTCTCAGCCCAGGAATGCCCACCTATGCATGACCACACCCTGCTCCAGGTGTCCGCCATCGGGCACACAGGCAGGACCACAGGGGTCTTTCAGTAATGCTAATGGTGGGAAGGCAGAAAAGCCCGATAATTTTCACTTACCCTACCAGGTCCCTTTGTCACATGTGCAGAGGTTGGACTGGAGTTGAACAAGACTGAAGGTGGGATCCCAGCTAGAAAGCTGGTATAATAATTCAGGTCAAACATCCCAAAGCCTGAACTAGGAACAGGGCAGTGGGGTTGGAGAGAGAGAAAGAGGGTGAATTGTGGGATCCGGGGAACAATTGAGTATAATAGGGGAGAGAAAAGAGGGGGCCCCAGAGGATGCCCATGTTTCTGGGGACCTTGGCTGTTGGTGTTATTCACTCCCTGAGCCAGTGACACGGGACTGCGGTGGCCACTGGGGTGAGGAGAGACCAAGCTTTAGCCTCATGCATGCTCAGGAGCCTCAGGAGCGGAGCTGCCCCTGAGACACCCAGGTCAGGTGAGGGGCAGGCATGGGATGGAGGGGTCTGGAATGAGGGCTTGGGTACAGGGCTGAGTGTTTTCTGCACATCCCGGTAATGAAACCATGAGGAGGTATGAGGCCTTTCCAACAATTCTCACCCCCGGGGCAGGGGGCAGCTTCCTCTCTGAACAAGAAACGCCATCGCTCATGCTTTGGAGCAGGTGCCAGGCTGGCACAGCTGAGGGGAGGCTGGGCAGTGTGTTCTCCAGAGCTCCTTTGGCTGAGCTTCTGGGTGTTTATGTTCCTTTTCACGTCATGAAAAAGTTGGATTTGGGGGCCTCCCCGGTGGTGCAGCAGGTTGAGCACCATGCTGTGAAGCTGTCCGCGGTCTCTGTAGCGCAGGTTTGATTCCCGGCTGGCCAGGGAGATTCCTACATGGCATGGCAGACCTCTCCTGTCTCGCCCGCTGCTCCCCTCAGCAGTGTATTTAGTCAGTCTGCCTGTTCTGATCCCAGCTCTTTCTCTGGTGAATCTCTCACTCTCCCGCACCTCTGACCTGTACCCCAGTTCTTGTATAAATAAATAAATGAGAAATAAAAATAAAGTACAGAAAAATCAAAGAAATTTTTTTTTAAAAAGTTCGATTTGACTTTAGCTACAGACACTTTAATATGTAAACACCTAGAAGGCCGATGCCATCTTATCCTGTCTCCCAGGCTTTTCCTCCTCTTGGGGACCCCGACCCCTCCTGGCATTTTTCTCATCTTCTTTGTACCCCAAATCCCTGATCTCCCAGACACCTCCTCCCCTCCCCCTGGCCTGTCTGCCCTCCTCCCCGCCTGCCCTGGTAATTCCCATCATATATCTCAGTGGCTGATGAATAGGAAGTTAATCAGAGTGCAGTCAGCTGTACCTTCGAATCATGGGCTCATTTTGAGTTGTCTTAATTGAACCGTCTCTCTGGGAAAGATGAACTGTAGATAACAATCAGGAAAGCTTGTGCAAAGGGTAAAGAGATGAGTCTTCTGAAATGAATATATGTCAAAGTCAGATGACAAGAACCTTAGCTTCGCTAAAAACCACCCAGTCGGCCAGCCATCACTCAACAAGTGATCACCGTGTGCCCCGCGCCAACTTGGGGTCCCCAGGAGTTCAGGTTTGTGGCTGTCTCTGCCCTCAGGCTCTTTCTCTGCCTCTGCCTGGACATAGCTGAGATGATTCAAGGAGGGATGAGCTCAGAATCAGGCAGCTTCCTGGTGACAGCCAAGAAACAGAACACAGGCTGGGAAAGTGACCAGGTGTGACGCCCTCGCAGCCCTGGTTAACCTGATCTGTTAGAAAGAAGGAAAAGAGACTGGAGAAGACACTGGCTGCTTTCCAAACTGTTTCTCACCTTTTGCCAGGCTGAGTTCTAGACTATCTTGCCCAGCTTCCTTACAGTGGGTGGATAAGAGTTCTGGCCAGTGGGAACATGGGCAGAAGGAATGGGTGCCCCCTCCAAGCCCACTCCTTGAAGCCTCACATACACACTCCTGACCCATCTTTTTCTAGACTGCAGCCACAGTTGCAGAGAAGTTCAAAGAGAACTCCAAGAAACTAGGGGATGTAAGAGCCACCAGAAGCAAGGATCTTGAGTTCCAGGTGACTGGGGGGAGCAGAAGCCCTACCCTCCCAGCCACCGGTGAGCCCCGTGTTGGGAGTGAGATTGTCAGCCTCTGAGATCTGTGTCAGTGGTTCAGCTTTCCTAAGTGATGCAGAGAGTGTGAGACAAGGGCTGCTCCCCTGTGCTGCCCCCACCCAGATACTGGGTTTCACTGGTACCAGGTACATTCAGGTCAACAGTCCCCGAGGTGGGCACCATTGGACAGGGCACAGGTGGAAAGTACTCAGTTCACTTTGAAGAGCAGTGTCTTCCTCTCGTTGCAAAAGCCATGTGCACATGCAGCGAATGCTGGCCCACAGCTCCCTTCCCAACTATTTCAAAGAACAAGTAAGCCCATTCCACCTCCCAGATAGAGGAAAGTTAAAAAGCAGAGTCTACAGGCCTTATATCCAGGGTGCACTTTGTTAGTATCTCTCAAAGTTCACTCAGGAATCTCTGATTACTCAAAATCAGGGAAGACAGAGGCCAAATTCAATTGAAACTAAATTCTGGCCACTGTCTGCACTCAGGAAGAATAATTGCAGAGGCAATCAGGTTCTGTTTATCCTCGTACAGCAAGGAAAAATCATTGGTTACCTTCAGGAAGTCTATGTATCACCATTTCAGACACCATTCCCAGGGAATACTAATTTATCTCGGGCCCCTGCTATGAAATAGAACCCAGCTGATTTTCAAACATGCATAAACATCACCATTTGCTCATAGTGGCTAATGGCTTTAATCACAGAATAAAACAAATCAATAATTAACCTTAGCAGTAGAAGTGCAACTTGGATTCCAAAATAATGAATTCACTAATGGTTCTTGCTACCATTAGTACATATACGTCAAGGTAAATATGCAGAAATATGCCCATTTCCAGAAATATGCCCATTTCCAAGTAGCTAATCTATTCATAAATGACCAGATTATGACTCCAACTTAGACATGGAGGAGGTCAGTAAATAATATATTCACCAATTTACCTTTAACTAATTCAAAAAAACATAAGCTTGCACATGAAACCATTGATACATATATACCCCCACCTCCATTCCATGCCAGGTCTACACCAGCAGCAAGAGGCAGGGAGCAGTAGTAGACCTTCTGGCTTAAGAGCTCACATTGCAGCAGAGCAGGCAGCTACAGCAATAGGGTCGTGGCTCCAATGGAGGGAGCTTCAGTGCAGGGCAGGCAGGCAGATGCACATGAGCTGCCTGGCAAAGCCTAGAAAAGATAGTGTTTATGACAAAGGACATGACGGTTGAGTTAGACCTTAAGTAGAGGTTACCAGATAGACAAAGAGTGAAAGGTCAAAAAAACGTTTTTAAATAAAGGAACAGGTGTCTCTATGACACGTCAAGTATACCCATGTGGCTACAGCATCAGGGATGTGAAGATAGGAGCTGGCCCTGAAGAGCCAGGGAGCCTGGCATTTTGCTGAGGTTCTTAGCCTTTTTCCAACAGCCAACAGGAACCACAGAGGATGACCTATGCGTAATTAGAAATCAGACACACGCACATTGAGAATTCTGCTCATATGCCTCTTATAGCCAGTAGAAAAAGGTTTTATTTTAGGAAATGTATGTTTATCTTGTTTGTCTCAAATCACAAGCAATTACCCTGAAGGCCGAGATAACTAAATAACTCTCAGGATTTGGGAAGTGCTGAGCTGGACAAGCCTTATGATAAATGCAGAGATTTCCAGCCAAAGACTGGCCTCTAGTTGAATCAGATTCAGTTGTATTTACATGTGGATATGATCTGTTTTGTGGTGTTATATTTTTAACCTAAGATTTGAATGAGTGCAAGGTCTTTCCATATAATCTGGCAGAGTCTGTCTCCCTGTCATGGCATGTTATACAGCAGATATATTTAGCTACCTGCACAGAGGTCAACCCTTCTCTACTTTTCTTAAATGGTGGGGAGCCCTGATCTTATTCCAGTGTCCACTCCTCCTGACTTGGGTGAATTCTTATTGGAAAAAGTCAGTCAAGTAGGAGGCATGCTCCTTGCCAGTGACTGATTTAGGCACAGGCCTATAACCAAATTCTGGCCTGTGATAATATAAAATGAGATTTTCTGGGGCTTCTGGTAAAAGTTTTCTTTCTCATGAAAAAGAACATGACCTCTCTTATTATGTCTCAGTTATTAGGAAGTTATTAGCTGTCATAGGGGACTCACCTAAAGTCAATGCCAGTTCCTAAACATCGCAAGCAGAAAGATGAAAAGAGCCTGAATCTTCCATTATGCACTCAAGTTACTGTGATACCCCACTTTGAGACCCCCTACTTCCAGATATCTTCTCTGTGATAATAAATTCCATCTTGTTTAAACCAGTGGCCCAGAGAATCCTTGCTATCACAAGTGGCTTACAACAGGCATGGCTCAGCTGATACACACCAATGCCACCATCTTGGATGTTTATGGCCAACATTTATTCTGATATGTCAGAGCCTGTGCCGTTAAATATTTTATGACTCCTCATCTAGGGCATCTGTAGGAGTCTATCTGCAGGTACAAAGAGCATCTGGGATGAATATTTCTAGCTGTTCAAAATGTTCAGGTCTATAGAATTTCAAAGGTAAGAAGCATCCAATCATGACTTCATTTATTAATATTTATTGAGCACTTATTTTGCATTAATCATTATTCAATATTAAGATAAACAAAGGAATAACAAAACAGTGGGAAGACAATGTTAAAAATGGCATTATAAGTCCTTACCAATAATTATTTGAATGTGAATATATTAAAGTCCCCCATCAAAATACAGAGAAAGACTAAATGGATAAAAACTATAAAACCCAGTCACATGCTGCCTGAAAAAGACTCATTTTAGTTTTAAGAACATGCATAGAAAAAGATATTCCAAACAAATGGCAAGCAAAAGACAGCAGGGCTAATTATATATCAGATAAAGTAGGCATTAAGCTAAAAATGAGACAAAGAGGAGCATTATATAAATAAAGGGGAAAATTCATCAGTAAATTATTACAAATGCAAATATTTATGGTATTACTGTATTCCACATCAGAGCAGGTAAATATTTAAAGCAAATACTAACAGAACTAAAGGGAAAAATAAATAATAAAACTATAATTGTAGGGAATTTCAACATTCCATTCTCAATGATGGATAATCTAAATAGAAAATAAACAAGGAGGGCCTCCCCTGGTGGCACAGTGGTTGAGCGCTGGGCTGCGAAGCTGCCCGCAGCCTCTGCAGTGCCGGTTCAATCCCCAGCCACAGGTGAGTGTCCCACATGGCGTGCAGACCTCTCCTGCAGCGCCCGCTGCTCCCCTCAGCAGTGTACTTCGGTCCTTCTGCCTGCTCTGCTCCCCGCTCTGCCTCTGGTGAATCCTCTCTCACCCTCCCGCACTTCTGACTGTACCCAGTGCTTGTAAAAATAAATAAATAAATCTTTAAAAAAAAAAAAAAAGAAAGAAAGAAACAAGGAAACAGCAGATTTGAACAAGATTAGAAACCAAATGGATCTAGATCTATGCAGAGCATTCCACTAACTGCAGAGGCATAAAGATTCTCCTCACGTGCACACAGGAGTGTGTTCTAGGATAGACTGTTGTTTTAGAACACAGAACAAAACTCAACAAATTCAAGAAAATAGAAATTTTGACAAGTACCTTTTCCTGCCATAGTGATATGAAACCAGAAACTAATATAAAGAAATCAATAGTGTAATAACATTATGAAGATGATCTAGGACAAGTCCATAAGAGGCAGTTGAAAAATTCACCAAAATGTAGATATTAAGCAACCTTCCAGAACTACCAGTGGATAAAAGATATTTCAAAAGGAAAATCAAAAAAAATAATCTTTTGACAAACAAATTGAAACACAATGTACCAAACTTATGGGATGCAGCAGCTGTTCTAGAGGAATCTACAGCTATAAATGCCTACATTTAGAAAAAAGACATAGCTCAAATAAGCAACCTAACATTATACCACAAGGAACTAGATCCAAAGAACAAACCAAGCGCAAAGTTAGCAGAAGGCAGGAAGTAATAAAGATTGGAGCAGAAATAGATCAAATAGACAACATAAAAATAGTAGAAAAGATAATCAAAATAAAGAGCTGGGTTTAAAAAAAATGGATGAATAAAACTGACAAAACTTTAGTTAAGAAAAAGAAAGAATTCAAGTAAATAAACTCACAAATGTGAAAGGAGACATCACGACTGACAGTGCAGGGGAAAAAATGATCATAAGAAACTATAAACAATTACAGGCCCCCAAAATGGACAACTTTGAAGAAATGAAAAAATATCATAGAAACACACAGAGTTACACAAATCTGAACAGACCAATAACAAGTAAAGACAATGAATCAGTAATCAAAGTCCTCCCCAAAAAGAAAACACTTAGGACCACATGTAAAAAACCAACAGATAGATGAAAAGGGTCAGCATCACTAACCATCAGGGAAATTCAAATCAGAGCCACAGTGGGATATCACCTCATCCCTGCTTGAGTGACTTTGCTCACTTAGGCTAGAGATAACAAGTGGTGGTAAGAGTATAAAGAGAACTTTTGCACACTATTGGTAGAAATGTAAATTTTTACCATAGTACAGAGGGGCCTCAAAAAATTAAACATAGAATTACCAGATGATCCAGCAATTTTACTTCTGGGTATACATCTGAAGGAAGGAAACTATTATCTCAAAGTAATATCTGTAACCCATATGTATGCAGCATTATTGACAGTAGCCATTTATATTTATATTAAAATATAAATAAGTGCCCATCAATGCATAAATTGATGAATAAAATGCACACAGACACCATAGAAAAGTAGGAAATTCTACCATTTGTGACACTATAGATGGAACTTGAAGGCATATCCTAAGTGAAGGATGTCAGACTGTGAAAAATAAAAACTGGATGCTCCCACGTATATGTGAATCATGAAAAACCACATTGACAGAGGCATGGTGCTGGCAGAAGCATAGAAATGGGGAGATGTTGGTCAAAGGGTACAAACTTCTAGTTAAGAGATGAATAAGTTCTGGGGACCTAATGTAAAAAAATGCTAAGTATAGTTCACATTACTGCACTATATATTCGAAAGTTGCTAATAGATCTTATATATTCTCAACACACACACAAAGGAAACTATGTGATGCCGTGTATTTTAACTAACCTTAAAGTGATAATCATTTTACAATACATACATATACCAAATCATCATATTGTATATCTAAGCTTATAGTGTTATACATGAATTATATCTCAATAAAACAGGTTGGAGTCAAATTTCAGAAAACATAAAATAAGAATAGGAGATTTACTGTATTTGAAAAACACAAAGGATCAAAGCTGCGTTGCAGATCTTGGGAAAGAAGTTGACATTAGCAATTGGTGTTAGAGTGGTCAGTCTAATGCAGAGTGGAGATGAATTGGCTAGGGGCAATTCTGAAGGTCCAGAAACCTGGGTCATAGCTCAAATACAGGACAGCGGGATGGAGAGGAGAGGACAGTTAGAGCATATTTAGGAAGTGATGCCATAGGTCTTGGTGACTCACTGGTTATGCAGAGTAAGAAGGGGGAGGGACTCAGATGAATCTATGTTTATAACAGATATCCCAGGTCACCTAACAGACATTCTGTGTCATCATGATGAAAAAAAACACTGCAATGACATCTTGACAGTCAGGTACTTCATGTCATCATGACAGACAGCTACCATCTATCATGGTGACACCCAAGTATACCAATTATCATGGCAGGTACACCATGTCATAGTGACAGATATGATATCTTTTGCATCCTTATAGACAACCTACCAGGGCATGACCACACCACACAGTAATTTTCATGAGTTATAACAGGTCAACATGAGAGAGAAATATTGTTGTATGTCAGACAAACAATATTTTAGCAACTAAAGGACACACGAAAGTAGTGTGAAAAATTTACTGTGTCATTGTTATAATTAAACTTAATAGCTTCCACTCTTGATGAAACTGATATTATTCATGTACGTAGTTACAAAGCTAATTGATGGATTTAAACAATGGAGAAGTGTAGCATTTTGGTCAAACAGTCTTTATAGTAAGCGCTCATAACTCTGCTCAGATTAGCAGTCCTGTGATGACTGGAGTTACGTGTGGTCCCACCTCTCCAGGGAGGTAAGCAGCCAGAAGGGAAATTGTAAGCTCCTCTGGAATAGAAGCCAAGGGTTTTCCACTACTTAATGCACTCTTTTTGGTTTTTGTATCATGTAGCATTTATGACATGCCAAGTGCCATCTTCAAGAGCTTTCACATTCTAACTCAGTCCTTACAATACCCTATGAGACAGGAAAACTATTCTCGTCCTCTGATATCCACAAAGAAGCCATGTAGGTAGTGAGTGATGATGAAGATCAGATTCAAGCCTCTTTTCGGTCCTGCATCCAAGCTTTTAACCACTACACGAATGTTGCCTTCATCTGTGAATGCTGTCATTCCCTTTTCTTCAGCGTCACTTCACTTACTTAAAAATTATTTCATTAGATGTAAAGCCCAAGATATTCACAACTATATTGAAAATCAAAGTCTCTCATGAACCTAGAAAATGGAGGTGGCTAGAATCTGGCCTTGAGAAACTTACAAGGATACACTCCAATCTTCATTGCAGCACTAGTTATAATAGCCAAACTATGGAAACAACCCAAGTGCCCAAGAACAGATGATTGGATCAGAAAGCTGTGTATATATACACAATGGAATACTACTCAGTAATAAAAAAAGAACTCTTTCCATTTGTGACGACATAGATGGAATTGAAGGGGATAATGTAAAATGAAATAAGGCAAAAGGAGAAAGACAAATATCAGATGGTTTTGCTTATAAGTGGAATATATAGAAACAAAACAAAGGGTTAGACAAAACCAGAGCCAATAGCAAATCCTAGAAATCTGTCTGGGGGTCAGGAGGAGGGAAGAGAGCAAAGTGTGGAGGGGGCCCAAAAGACTGGCAGAGGTGTCTGGGTGCTTTGGTGGGGAGTGTGGTGTGGTGACACACACCTGAAGCAGCATGAGCCTGTACCTTTGATCATATACATTATTGTAAACCAGTGTTGTAGAGGAGGAGGAGGAAGGTGCAAGGATGGAGAGTGGTCACCAAAGCCAAGGTGATTGTCAGCTTTTCCTGGTCATCTCTGCCAGGTGTGGCTGGGCATGGAAAGATACAGTCTTTCTAGAGCCATCATAACTGCTCACCATGCAGGGGGAACAGGTGATGGGGGGCTAAGTGGACGGTGACAATCAGCCACAGCTCATAGACAGATATTCACAGGTGCAACATGAGCCTCCTCCCCAACTGATGTTTCTTTTTTTTTTTTTAAGTCTTTGTTTTTAATTTTTTTTAATAATAAATTTTATTTTTATATTCCCCATACAATTGCAGCCCCCCCATTCTGACTCCAATCCCTCCCCTCCCACCCCCGCCCCCCTAAAAGTGTCTCTGGTTCGTAGTTTTTTGTTGATTTTGATTTTCACTTTCTTATAGTTATTCGTTTTCCTGGTCCCTTATTTAAGTTTTCTAGATTCCTGCTATGAGTGAGACCATCCGGTATTTTTCTTTTTCTTTTTGGCTTATTTCGCTGAGCATGATCCCTTCCAGTGCCATCCATGTTGCTGCAAATTGCATGTGTTTATCTTTTTTGAATGCTGAGTAATATTCCATGGTATATATGTACCACATCTTCTTGATCCAGTCATCTATTTTTGGGCATTTGGGTTGTTTCCAAAGCTTAGCTATTGTAAATAGTGCTGCTATAAACATAGGGGTGCAGGTGCTCTTTGGAATTGATGTTTCTGTGTCCTTTGGGTAAATACCTAGGAGTGGAATTGCTGGATCATATGGAAGCTCTATGTTTAGTAGGTCCAGAAATCTCCACACAGCTCTCCACAGTGGTTGGACCAGTTTGCACTCCCACCAACAGTGCAGAAGAGTTCCTTTTTCTCCACACCCTCGCCAACATTTGTTGTTGCTAGTTTTTTTAATATGTGCCATTCTCACTGGTGTGAGATGGTATCTCATGGTAGTTTTGATTTGCATTTCCCTGATGACAAGTGATGTTGAACATTTTTTCATATGCCTGTTGGCCATTTGCATTTCCTCTTCAGAGAAGTTTCTTTTTAGCTCTTCTGCCCATTTTTTGACTGGATTATTTTCTTTGTTGTTGTTGAGTCTCATCAGCTCTTTGCAGATTTTTGTGATCAGTCCTTTATCATTAGTGTTGGGTGCAAAAATGTTCTCCCAGTTGGTGGGGTTTCTCTTTGTTTTTGTTATTGTCTCTTTTGCTGTGCAGAAGCTCCTTAATTTGATGTAGTCCCAGCTGTTTATCTTTGCCTTCACTATCACTGCTTTGGGTGATGTGTCTGTAAAGATGTCTTTGATGTGCAAATCACGTAGTGTTTCGCCTATATTTCCTTCTATATATTTTATGGTTTCAGGTCTTATGTCTAGTTCTTTAATCCATTTTGAGTTGATTTTTGTGTATGGTGTGAGGTAGTGGTCAAGCTTCATTCTTTTGCATGTAGCGACCCAGTTTTCCCAGCACCATTTATTGAACAAACTTGCTTTGCTCCAATGCATAGTCTTTGCTCCTTTGTCAAAGATTAGTTGACCATAAATCTGTGGGTTTATTTCTGGATTTTCTATTCGATTCCATTGGTCTGTATGTCTGTTCTTGTTCCAATACCATGCAGTTTTGATGATTATGGCTTTGTAGTAGAGTTTGAAGTCTGGGAGTGTGATGCCTCCATTCCCTTCTTTTTTTTTCAGGAGAGCTTTGGCTATTCGGGGGTTTTTGTGATTCCATATGAATTTCATCAATAATTGTTCTATTTCTTTGAAGAATGACATTGAAATTTTGATTGGAATAGCATTGAATCTGTATATTGCTTTTGGAAGGATGGCCATTTTAATAATGTTTATTCTTCCAATCCATGAGCAGGGGATGTCTCTCCATTTCTTTGTGTCTTCTTCTATTTCTTTTAACAGTGTTTTATAGTTTTCTTTGTATAGGTCCTTTACCTCTTTTGTTAGATTTATTCCCAAATATTTGATTTTTTTTGTTTCAATAAAAAAAGGGATGGTTTTTTTGATTTCTTCTTCTTCAGATTTATTGTTTGTGTATAGGAAGGCTACTGACTTTTGCGTGTTGATTTTGTATCAACCAACTGATGTTTCTTAAGGCGGAGAATAGAGAAGGATCCCTCCCTCTGCCGCCCAAGCCCGCCCTGCAGAGGCTGTGCTCAGACACAGGGTTTACCAGCTTGCTGCCTTCCCAGCCATAATGCCTTCTCCTACAGATGAGAAGGCATCTCAGAGATTTTCTTGTGATATCTATCAGCCCTGTTGGGTTGCAACTTTCCTGTATATACATCTTCTCTCAAGTCTAAACCCCTGAAAGCTAACTCTATGTCCCCACTACTTATTGTCTACTGTGTGTTAAAACATAACACCCAAGAAATTTAATGAACAAATGAAGCCTTTGTCTAAACTGGGACTCCGCTTTATTTGCAGTGGCCTTCTCAGACCACCCATGAATATCTGTGATAAGTGGACAGCCAAGGACATTTGTCTATTGAAATGTTGGGTCAGCACTTCCTTTGAGAAGGCCACCATTGTGATTCCTTGCTCAGAGGCACAGTCTGCCTGGAAAGATCCAGGACAGAGGTGAGCAAAGACAGCTTGAAGTCCCTTGTCTGTGGGAGTCACAGTCTATCTTCCAAATGCAAAGAAAGGAAAGAAGTATTGTCTGGTCCATTAGCAAGTAACATCAGGCAATTACACTGCAGGGTGTCTGAGAGGGGTGGGGGGTAGCATTATTAGATCAGAAATCAATGGTCAAATTTCCAAACAAAGTTTGGAAAACATTTGAAGAAGCACTGTTTCGAATCTCCAAAGACTAGAATAGCTGAAGAATGATGTTTTAAGAACTCAGATTTAACTCAGCGAGTGACAGTTCAGCAAGATGAGTTGTGAGCTGGACAGCGCGTGACAAGTGGGTGAGCTCATCCTCCAGCCACCCATAATCTGACCCAACCTGCTGTGGGCTGGAGAGGTGGAGGCTCAGATCTGCTTTTTAAAAGGTGGAGAGAAATGGATGTGGCTGCTGACCTCCGGGGCCAGAGCACAGGCTTACTTGGACATCAGTTGTATCTGCTTTGGCTAAGACGTGGTATTGAGGCAAGGGTGGTGGGGAGGCGGCTAGAGCGGAAGGACACACACGCCATTTGTAAAATCTTTGTATTGTGATAAAAAATACAGTTTGGCTTGAAATTTCATCAGTTCTATGAACCATCCCCAGAGTGGAGGGGAAGGGGCTGGGTTTTAACATGTCAAAAAGTCAGCATTCAAAGAACTGCCCTGCAGTCCAGGCTGAGCCAAGCTGACATTTCAGCCCGAAATGCATTCCTTTTAAGGGTCAGGATTTTAAAGAATGTGCTTGTCAGCCTCTCCCACAAGCTCACACAGGCAAAGCCCAGGCAAGAAGAGCTGTGTGCACAGTGCGAAGTGTTTTTCTCATTACCCTTAGATGCCTTTCAAGGCTTGCTCACCAACTCCTCCCTCCTGGCGCCTTTCCCAGACAGAGGGGGCTTGGCTGGAGGGCTACAGAGAGAAGGAGGGTGAAATGTTTTCAGGTTTAACTATCCTGAGGCCTTGCTGAAGCCATCTGGTTAAGTTCATGTGTGTGTAAGTCAAGGGGAGAATGTTGTCCTGCCTTAGAAATCCACAGATTTCTATGCCTGTGCTGTGCAAAAAAGTTCATGTCTGAATGTTGTTTGAGGTGACTTGGTTTTCATTCATTCATTCATTTATTCATCCATTTAACAAATACTTCTCACAAACCTTTTCTTCACCCGAATACACACAAAGGAAAGAGTCTAGTCCTGAGCCATACCTCAGAGCAACACTTGGATGTTTTACTAGTCATGGGCTGCAATGCTTTGCTCTTCCTGAAGGAAAAAAAGCAGAGGGGGGGGAGCACTGGACATCTGCAAGAGCAGGCCTCACCTGGCCATGTTGTAGCGCTCGCGGCCAATCAAGCAATAAACATAAACTAAACATTCCCTATGGGTCTATGAACAGTACAGCTTTCTGCTTAAACTGGAAATGTGGGTTTGCTATGTGAAATTTCACTCTACAAACATGTTGAACAGGGGATGTCCCAATCCAGAATGCTGGTGATCATAAAGCCAAAAATCATTTCATACCTTCTGGACACAATAGAATCTTCAGAGTAAGTTTATTGGTGAACATTTATTTTTATTGCTCAGTTAAAGCTGAACTTTTTCATTATAACAATAGGGGTCCTTTTTGCCTTGAGCTTTATAATATTCAGCCACTGAGATGAAAAAACCTCCAGGTAATTTGACAAGTGATTTCTGCATCGGTAGCAAAATTGCACCTAAAACTAAAGTCTAAGAAAGCATTGCAATAGCCAGACTATCTTAGGAGCTCTTATTCCACTTAGCAGATGTACCCACCAAGAAGTGTCCAGAGTGAATGCATTTCTCCAGTCTCTAAATTATTTCATAAACACAAGTTTCATTTTATAGTATAGTAACAGTTGATCTAAATAGGACTTTTGAGGCAGAAGTTAAATATATTTGTTGGTTTTTGTTAAGAAAATTGGAGATGCTGAAAGGCACGAACCATGTTTATGAACACCTGTATTCGCACTCACATAACAAAGATCAATTCTTTGTCAGAATTCTAAGAACCGCAGAAACTCATCATACTGGAAAGAATACCCAACGGCCATTGTGTTTAGATAAGCCCCCAGCCAAATCAGACTCCTGTCATATTTTCCAAACTGTAGTGTGAAAATATGAATAGGTCTGGAATACTTGTGTTAATATATTATATTAAGATATTAATAGGCATCTTGCCACAGAAAGGCCCAGTGGACAACTAAGTTTGGAAAAATAATAGCATAAACCAGACCAAATAAGTTGGGGTTTTGCTTGTTGTTTGCTTATTTATTTGTTTTTTTATCACTGATCTTCAAGGAGCCTCCATGCACATGGAGAATGTCTGATGCAACGTTTTCTAAACTTAATTGACCACAGAACCCATTTTGTCAAGGGACTATCAGTCTTCTGTGGGAAATACTTCTAGAGGGGACAATTATCTGTCTTGGTCATAAATATTTCAGGAACCATCTCGGCCCTGTGGAATTTTCTTTGACCTTCCTATGTAAAGAGGATCCCACCTTTGTGGCCCTACAGGACTCTGCGTATAACATACTGAGTCTCAAATATTCTTTATTTCACAACACCTTACATATTTATCCAAAGTTCCACATGTAGATATGTGAAGATCTGTCTACTGAAGTGCCAGCTACTCCATGTACACATGATTCCTCCATGTGTTCTTAGTTCCTGGCCCCATGGTCATCACATGAATCTTAGTAGAATGAATGAATGAATGACTCTATGAAAAAATAACCTATTTTTCTGATCTGTTTATCTAGTTAGACAACCTCATGTGATATGTAGTTAATAATGACCAGTTCATCTTGCCAGTGTCATCTGTGACTCAACATATATGTTGGATTACACACAGGTGCTCTGAAGCCATCTTTGTCAGGCTCTGGGGAACTTAAAGCCCTCCAAACCCGCCTCCCCTCAGGCTCCAGGTTTCCACCGCTCCCTTTCCACACCTTCCATCCAGCCAAACACCCTCGCCACACTTGGCTGACATTTCCCCACCCCTGAGCATGTCTGCTGTCATTCTCTCCACCCTCTGTCTTTTGACAAGCATTCACCAGGGCCTGGGCATTGCACTAGGACCAGGTTACAAAGATGAATAGACACAATCACTGCTTTCAGGCAGGTCACAATGGCCACATAAACAGAGACATGCCACACAGTATGGAACATGCTGTGACCGCTCGGTACAGGGAACTGTGTTAGCACAGCAAGGGTGCTGGATAAGACTTCCAGGTGCACACAGCATTGAAGATGGATCCTTCCTTGAACTATACAGCACTGGTGGCTGCAGACATTGTCCTCAAAGACAAGAATCAAGGCTGCACCTTCGCTCTTCTACTTCCCATTTCCATGGTATAAACATACAAGACTTGGTCACTTAGGATACCAAGCATCCTCATCCATCCATCGAATTGGATAGATCAAATAAAGACTGTCTGAGATTAGTGAGAAGAGGGCAGCAGCTCACCAGGGCAGCCATCCCAGTAGCAGTGGTGGCATCTTAGAATGACTGGCCAGCCAGGTGGAGGGCAGGATGTTGTCATCACCCACATACCAGCACACCTGGTGGTCATTCTGGTGGCGAGATTACCTAACTACCCACCTTGTTATTTCAATCAGAAAATCATTTAAGGACCTTTTGAGGAAGGCAGAAAAAAAAAATGTGTTCTGAGTCCTTACCTTCTGGAAAAATCAAGAATGCACCAGCTCTAGAACTTGCAAGTGGATGTCAGGGTCCGGAGGTTGATGGTGTCGAGCTCTGGGAAGAAGAAGTCTAATCACATCTGTCATTGTCATGGGCAGAGGCCTGGCACAGAGAACCACAGAATCAGCAACACTAAGCCAGAGAGCCATCCCCAAGAGCCTGTCTCGTGAAGATATGTCGGGTCAGGAATGGACACGGTGCAGGTTTTCTGATCCAGCAGAACAGGTAAAGGAGGAGTCAGAGTCCTTAGTGGTTTTTGCAGTCTTTTATTGGGATTACCAGGTATATGGCAGGCAGGGGTGCCTGCCAGCCTCCCAGCCCCCCAGCAAGTCTTCACTCTATCTGGGCTCTCCAGCGTTCTCTGCTGCTGCTGCTTTGCTTCTCTCTCGGCTTCTCTTCCAGCTTCTCCTGCTTCTTTCTCAGCTTCTACTGGTGTCCCTGTGATGCCCCCCTTAAAAGCACAGTCTTAGCCCAGGTGAATCCCATCTACCTATGCCCACCCCCTACTCCAGGTGCCCACCATCAGGCATGCATTCAGGACCGCAAGGATCCATCATCTATCCTGATGGCGGGAGGGCAGAAAAGCCTGACATTTTCTTTACCCTACGAGATAGTATAGGAATATCACAGCCAACTTATTTTTCTTACATTTTCACTTTAACGAATGCACAAGTGCTACATGAAGCTTAAAGAGCTCTTACAGTAAATATCAAATTGCAATTCTCGGTGACAAAGCATTGTGGTCATCGTTTAATTGACAGTACTTTTTTCTCAAAGGTACATAAAATAATGACACATCTTAAAATCAAAAATGCCTCCTATGCTAGGAACTATGGAGGCTACTTGTTTATCCAATTAACCCACTGATTCCTGATTGTAATTAAGTTTTCCCTGGATGTGTCACTCCGGTTGAGTTGAAAGTCCCTCCAGTCCATTAGCTATCCACCTGGGCTCCGGAAAAATCCATCAGCGTGCTTTGTTCACTGGGAGAGAATGGCAAAAATGTGAAAAACTTTAATATTTAATACTGGCCTGCTATCCTCATTTCTTGTTTCAGGAATTAAATGGGGATGACTTCATGGCTCTGCAGGCAACGTATTGATGGGCTCGGACTCACTCTGTGTAACAGATGTGCTCCTGCAGAAGATATGCTTAATTTGGATTTTTTAAAATTCAATTGTGCTCCCACAGAAAAACAGTTTGCTTAAGACATCACACACACACACACACACACACACACACACACAAACACACACACACACAATCTCACTGGAGAATCCTATAAACAAGGACCACACGCCTGGTGAGGAGCAGAGCCGGTGTGCACGCCAAGTTTCCCGACCCTGGAGCGCACCCCCCCCCCAACTCCTTTGAAGGATAATTATCTCTTTAGATTTACAAACCCAGAAAAAAATGAGAACTCTTTCCACGTCCCCTCTTAAGTATGGGCAACACGGTGTTACTAACAAGTATGTAATTCATAGATCTACAAGCCTTTGCTATGGGCTTTTGTGTCAAGAAATAGGAAAGTAAAAACCAGATGCTCAGCCCCGAGGAGGGGATTGCCATTGATGGGATTTTAAAAACGAGTAAACGGTCCAGGTCCAAGGAAATGGTGTTCGGTCACAGTATCCTAAGAGTGTTCACTGGCAGGATTTTCTCCTCCTGTCATTCTGAAAATCTTAATGGGTTTGAATTGACTCACTGAGCCATGCTGCTGACAGGCCCAGCCCCGTGTTTCCAGTCCTGCATCTGGGGCCAAACGAAAATGCACTTCAGAACTTCAAGGATCCAATTTGCTCTCACCACAAAAAATAACTCCATGGAAAAGTCTCTCCCAGCTACTTTTCAAGGTGTCTCCCTGCCTTGGCCTGCCCAGGCCCCTCTACATGGGGCTGAAGGTGGAGGTCGCGGTCCTTACTCTCAGGGAGTTGACCTTGGGGCAGTGGCGGTCAACCTCCCACCCACGGATCAGCTTTCTAGGCCGAGGGGGCTCTAGTTGCCTTGAGGCCTCTGTGCCCTCTGCCTTCACACCACAGCAAACCTGCAGACCACGTGGCAGAGAACCTGTGCAGAGGAGGGTAGCAGTGACAGGGCAGCCAGGCCCCCTGCAGGAGGCAAGAAGACCTCCCTGCAGAGCACAGACTCGAGGGTGCAGGACCCACCACCCCGAAAGCCCTGGTGCTCTCTTCACCACAGATTGCACCACCTCTCCAGGGCCTCTTCTTGCCTCTGGGTTTCTGTTCCAACAGGTCAGGAAGGAAATTAGAGAAATGAATAGAGAAGGGCATTGATCTACTGGATGAGGCCAGCAGCCCTATGGGAAACAGGAAACGCTGGCCTCCCTGACTCAGGAATTGAGCCACTGGGTCATCCACTGAGTCTGCACCTCCTGGGGAAGAGCGCCGCATGGGGGTTCTCTTCTTGTATGTCCCTACGTACAATTCCCAGAACTTCCCTTCTCCCCTCAGCCCCACCCAGGCAGGTTGTTGCCTAAACAGCAGGCTCTCCGAAGGGAGGGAAGCAGGCCCTTTCAGAGAGGAGAGAGGCTAGCCACGACCATGTTCTGTGGAGTGGCAGGGGGTATGCAAAGCAGAGAGGACTTCTAAGGACTGGGGACCATGAGCCCAAGCACCCACCAATTAAAAAAGAGGTCACTTGTAGTATATGCACGTGCTGATTCTCAGCCATGAATACCTGACACTTAGGCAATGTTGGGTCAATAAAAATAAATAATTTTTACAATAAGGACAAAGGGCTGTCTGTCAGTTTCCCCATCTGCCCTGGACCGGTTGAGCCCAGTGTCCTCCCATCATCCCAATACGGGAGAGAGAGGTGCAGAACACCAAGCACAAAGGGATCCAGCCCTTGCCTCCCCCCACAGCCACGTGTCCTCTGAGGCACTGCAGACACACATAGTCTGCACACTCCCGTCTCAGAGGAGGCTAACGCAGGAGGTGGGGTCCGCGTGGGGGTGGGGGAAGGGACTCAGTGTCAGACCCTCCCCACACACACACTGAGATCTCCCAGCCAGAGAGGAGAAAGTGGCAAGCGAGCATCCTGCTTCCATTCCTGATGCTGAGGTGGCCCGGGGAGTGTCCCGAAGCTGGAAGGCCAAGTTCCATTAATTGGTTTCTTGGTCTGAGGCCAAACTACCGAGCAACACTCCCTGCTAACATGTGGGATATTCCAACCTAGAATTATTACTTATTCATGAAGTTATTTAGACCTGAATACTGCTCAAGCGTTGCCATTTCCTCACCTCCCCTAATCATGTCATTGGAATTATACATTTGATTCCCAATTATAAGCTAAGACTTACCTCTGGGGGCCCTGACATTGTCTTAGAAAATGCAGCGTTGAACCCAAAACAAAGTCCATGAAGGAGACATCTGAAATTCCTTGGCACCGCCATGCAGTTGGAGGCTTATTTAAAACAACTATTCATTTTAATGACTGTTCAAGTTTATTTTCATAAAAATGTGTTTTACATAAGCCCCAAAGTTTCATATACAATTAATTCCTTTCACAAAGAAACTGTTTCAAACCCAGAATGCTCATGCTGGTCTCTGTGGCCAGGGAGCTTGTTTCTTTCCAGTCACAGTTGCCTTTTTAACACTGTAATTAAGCCTGGGGGGCGGGGGGCATAATGCACACCAAATAAATCCTGCCCTTCATCCAATTGCGGATGGTATGTGGAGAAGGGGGAAGTGATCTGGGCTTTGTTCATCTTAAAATACACTTGGCAGCCACTTCACTTAATAAGCTCCTTTCTCTTTCAGAGAACCTGGAAATCAAGAAGTCGGAGCAGTGACCGAGAAGCCTGGCACTTGGGGGAGGGGGTGACAATGTCCAGGCAGAGCCCTGCACAGCTGTGCTCTGAGGGCTCTCTCCTGGTCAGCAGTCTTCATTCGAGCTCTCCTGGTCTCATTTTCCTGGTCGTCTCTACCTCTGGTAGAGCCTTATTTTTACATAAAGAGCCAAGGTCCACCAGAAAGGACCCCTCGAAAGTCCCTGTGCTTCCACAGAACCCCCAGGGTCTCACTGCGCCTGCTCAGGGTTCCTCTCTGGCCTCCCCTCGCGCTCCCTCCAGTCCTGCAGGAACCCACAGTGCCCCAGGCTGGGCCTGCACTCCACATCCACGAATCCTGTGTCTGCCTTGACCAGTCTGTCACGTGAAGAAGCCACTTGCTTCTTTCCTCCTGTGCTCACTGGCCTGGAGCATCGCAGGGGGTGCTCCAGGGAATGCCCATCCCTAGGAGCTGTGCCCTCCTCCACCCTCAGGTCCACGGCTGACAGTCAGAGCTTCTGACCTCACTGTCTCCAGCTTCTGCTCCCTCCAACCCAAAGAGCACTATGAGCGAAGCCATTTTCTCAAATGCCCGTCTCATCACGTCTGGCTTCCTGCTCAGCAACTTCCATCAGCTCCGGGTGGATCAGAACATGGACAGTACTGACTCACAAGATTCTGAGTCAGTACCCCATCTCTTTTTCAAAGCTGATTTTTCCAACCTCTTCCTTCTCACAGCATATGCGACCCACTGCTTGCTGATCCTGCAAATATCTATTCTGATTTTCCGCAGCTGACACTGTCCTTTCTACTCAGAAGGCCAAGTCATTGGCTTCTACCCCTGGCCATTCAAGGCTTAGCTCAAATACGACCTCCTCCGCTTAGAAAGAAGAGTCTTCCCTGCAAGAACCCCATAAATCCCTCACAAGGCTTACTTGTTTCAGCAGCAAGCAGCAAAAGAGCCCAGGCCCCCCACATGTCAGCTCTCTGTGAGGACGTCTTACCTGGCATGCACTCTGCATGCTCCTGCAGGACAGAAGCCACATCCAGATTAGTCTTTGCATGTCTCCTGCCAGGTAAAGTAGCTTGCATCTAACAGGCATTAAATTATATATATTTGTTGACAAAGTAACCAAGTGAAACACTTCCCCAGAGTTAGAGAGGGAAGGAAAAAGAAAATGTGCTTAATTTGTTCTGGATTCTGTCTGGCACCTACCACACAGGTAGGTAACAGTCGTTTCTGTCTCAGATTAAGTGTCACGTCCACCCCATGTGGCCAGGCCTTCCACTGTCCCTGTGCAGCTTGGGGTTCCTCTCCTGGGCCCTGGAGCCCCCTGGGCACTCAGCACACGAGGCCAGGGTCAGACAGACAACACCTCTGCAGGTGTCAGCCTGCCTGTGAATCTCAGCTCTGTTGCGATTTCCCACTCACCTTACCCTTTGGGCTTATTTCTCATTTGGCTCAGAGAATTATTCACCGGACCTTCTAAGAACCCCAACTCCCCCTTATAGCAAGTCCTTGTTTATAGCACAGTTCTGCAGTTCTCTGGGCACTGACCCCCTCTCTTCCAGTGTGTCCTTGATGCCAGCAGTGACTGGTGTGTGTGGAAGGCTAAACCCCAATAAAGTTAGTTTAAAGAAGTAATCAATTATTATTGCTACTGAGATAAATCTGGAGGAGCAGGGAGAGGAGTGAAAAGAGGATGAGAAAAAATGAAATTAAAAAAGGGGGAGAAGAAAGAAGGAAAGGGAAGTTCTACAAAAAGAGATTGATGAGAAAGAGGAGGGGGGCGAAAACAACAGCTGTGATGAACGAGGAAGAGAAGAGAGAGAGGGAGGACTCAAGAAGGAAAGAGAAAAGGATCAACTGAGCAAGGGAAAAATTAAAAACCAGTCACCTGCACCACCTCTTTCATGCCTGCACTACCTCTTCCATGCCTGCACTACCTCCATCCCCGCACCACCTCTTCCATCCCTACATTACCTCTATCCCCACACCACCTCTTCCATGCCTGCACTACCTCTTCCATGCCTGCACTACCTCCATCCCTGCACCACCTCTTCCATACCTGCACTACCTCCATCTCTGCACCACCTCTTCCATCCCGAGCAACCTCCACCCCTGCACCCACAGATGTAATGCCAGCTGGAATCAGAGCAAGACCTTGGCTCACCATCCTTGCCCCTCACCTGCCTGCCACCTGCCTCCGGGGCTTCCTCCCCATGCCCCTTCCAACTGCAACTTCCAGTTGATTCACCTGAGAAATGAGCAGTTGCTTTCCCCTGTCTATGGAGTTGTTGGCAAGGGAAACTGGGATGGATAAGGTGAACATGCCTAGGAAGAGAAAAGTCTCACAAAGAGAAGGGTGACGAATGTCCAGGAGCAGCTCGTGTAAGGTCAGGGTCATCCCCACACCAAGCCTGCGCGGAGGGCACTCACAGAGAATGGCCTCCTCTGGCAAAGCAAAGCCACAGACTCCTCCGGCACCTTCCCCAGGTGCCACCTTCTTCCCTCGTGCCCCCTTGCTCTTCAGTTCTCATTAGCCGTCTGCTAATCCAGCAGAGCTGGGCACTTGATCAAAACTATTGGTTCTGTAACTCACTCAAACGCATCCCAAGCAGAGACATTCGTGACTGCCTCTGGGTCTGTATCCCTGGGATCCATCTCCTGCATGCGCTCTGGCCACCCCCGGAGTCCAGACACCTCTGACCACAGAGGAGGTTGGAAAGGCTGAGTCTGTGGGCTCTTCTGCCAGCCTCTTCCTCCCTGGTGCCAACGGCTAAAGGCAAGGGGCACAAACAATTCTCATAAATTAAGCAGGTACACTAAGGTTAATAATTTTGTATTTATTTGATCTCTAGATGAACTAGAATCACCAGGCAGCACTGGGACTCAGCTGGTGAAGATTTTGAAGTGAAATGCAAGACTATTGATAAGAAACATGTCCTGTTTAATACCCAGGCTATACCACCCACAACATGGCCTTTCAATATTTACAGATGTAAGGTACACAGACAAGGATGAGTAACATTATTGCCTCAAGTTTTCCTCTCTGGGCTTCAGATAACTTGGATGACACCCCCATTGGGTTGGCTGGGGCTGCCGGTAACAAATCCTGCAGCCCAGGTGGCTTAAGAAACAGAGATATCTTTTCTCACCCGAGCCAGACACGAATCATAAATGCATAATTCCATTTATATGAACTTCAAGAAGCAGCAAATGTATGTACATTGGTGAAAATTAAAATAACACTTCCTTCTAGGTGGGGGGTGTGACATGGGAGGGGTGCAAAGGAGCTTCTTAGAGCTCTGGGAATACCCTCTATATGTCTGGGCGGCTTTCCTACCAACATAGGTATATAAAAATTCATATACTGTACTGTGTCTGCATGTGGTACCTCTCTTAAAAAATCTGAAAGCATCTCAGGGAGGAACATGTGTAGTTTTTAAAATATATTCAATATTATAATTTCATATTTGGAAACCCCCAAAAAATCCACTCTATTGCTTTTGAAACACAAACTTTAAAGGAATTTTCAAGATTTATCTGTTTCTCCCAAGGAGACATATGTTTGAGAGCCTGAGACGCACAGCGCTGCACTGTTCACACTCTGCCTCGGCTCCCTGCGTACCTCTGGCTCCCCCGCTACATTCCCGGCATCCTCAGGAAGACGCCCCCCGGTGCAGGGATGCAGGCTCCCTGGACACGGAGCCTCAGGCACTTGGAAAGGTTTTGTGAGCAATGTCCAAGGGGTCCCAGAAACTCACTGACTGAACCCTCCAGAACCCACACATGCTAAAGAGCCAGAGAATTCAGGTCCATCATTCAACCCCATTTTGCAATTCAGAAAAAAAAAAAAAAAAGTAGAAAACAACTACTGTGGAAAGCCTTGTCCTGAACCAGGGCTGGCTGCGCAGCAGGCCTGGCAGGGTGCTGGGCTGCTGAGGGTCTGACTCCACCCCACTAATCATATAAAATTTCCCCAGCCTCTGCTTCTGCCCCTGTGGGCAATTTGCTCTACATGTCAACTCCGGGCACAGAGAAACTGCTGGAAGTTGCTCTTGCAGGTTTCGGCCTTTACTGTTCTTAGAACAAAGCCTTTAATTTGTGTTGCAAGAGGCTTAGTGAATTTCATGTTGTCATTGTCATCGTGAACTGCCAGGGGAAGACAGTGAATGTGAGTCTTCCTGTAAGAGCACCTGACGTGCCAAGCCTCTAGCACAAGCAGGCACATACAGGTAAGTTCACACCCCCCTACCTGGGAGTTCATGATAAGAACTGCTTTCAAGGCATTGGCATTATCAGCCAACAAAGACACAAATTTTTCACGAGAACCTACTCTATGCCACAGGGGCTGTCAAGTGGATAAAGTGTCTTTGGTGGCTGATAATGCCAAGGCCCTTGAATAGCTTGGCCATGCTGAACAGTGGAGAGGAAAATACAGGAGCTATTTTGCTCTTTTAATGGGATGAGATGTGGGTACGTGATGTCTTCCTACAGTCTTTATTCTGTATTAGATCTCACAAAAGCTCCTAGAAAGTTTCTGCCCTGCTGTCAGCTTTGAACTAAAGGTAGATGACAATGCTCGGGTTCAGTGAGGCCCCAGAGAATGCAGGCTCTTACCTTCATTGCAAAGATACTTCCTCATCTTTGCAGATTCTGGAATAATCTCAGACTGTCTTCCATCACTTCTTTGAGAATTTAGAGACACGCAAGGAACTAATTATAGGCTCATGAATGTCCAGCTTCTTGGTCATTCTTAATTAAGTCCAAGTGGACAGAGTAATTGGCTTGTCCTATATGACTCTCACAAAAGGGGTCAAATGCAGTGACCAAGAAATGGAGAGATAGGGAGATGACAGAATAGGAAGTCTTACCTGGAGAGTCTCCAGAGATCATCAGAGTGGAACAACCTTACACATCTTCTGGCCCATTCTTTCCTCCCGATATTTGTAGATGCCCCAGAGAACTCATTCTCAGTAGCCAAATCATTCTCCCAGAGATCTCAAGGTGGAATGGATCTTCAGTCGGTCTAGTCTTCTTACTCCCAGGTCAAGGCACTCCGCTTTCTTGTAATGAAGCTGCAGTGATGTTCTCCCATTGAAGTCTCTCGCTCCTTTTCTTCTACCCATGTTTTCCAAACAAGGGCTGTGGCCACTCCATAGATGAGACTGACTGAGAATCCCAGGGCAAGATCTACTCCCAACCTCAAGTTCACATACACTACAGGCCTTGCCCCATGTGCCAGGAGATCTGTGGGATCTCGGTTAGCCGAGATAATCCCCATTGTTCTTGGCAACAATTTTCATACTGATATAATTAAAAATTCATTTCATATCTATTCATGAGCAATTGGGGGCATCTATAATATGATATGCTGAGGGTCACAAAGGTGGATTTGACATGTTTTTCTCCCCCAGAAGTTCTTAGTCTGGTAGAAGAAAGAAACTCATAGGTAATAACAGGACACAAGGATCCAAGCCTCTGTGGGAGCATAGAAAAAGGAGTTCCTCCTAGTTGGAGAAATCAAGTAAAAGGAATGATAGAAGAGGAGAGATTTGGGTAAGACCTTAAAAGAAAGATATCTAAAGATATGAGAAATACGGAGGGAACTAGCCTGCCAGGATAAGAGGGCTCAGGAGCCAAAAATGGCGAGATGAAAAATGTAGAACATCTTCAGAAAACAACAGATTAGCTTCACTAATCAGAGAATGTGAAAAGAAGGGCTGGGAAAGGCCATTTAAGAGATGGTCTAATTTAAGAAAAGTCTAAATCCCAAAAGAACTTGAATGTCATTTTGGAAACTCGGAGGTTTTTTGTTTTGTTTTTTTTTTTTCCTTAGGCGATATTACTACAGTACATATCAGGGCCAAGGTCAGAGAGGGTTTGGGAATAGTTTCAGAGAATTCTACCTTCAGGAGAAAGATCTGGAAGCTTAAGAATTGTGGGTTCCTATTAGTTGGCCACTCATGGGCAACTGTGACCTATTTACCCTCTGCAAATCACAGCAGAGCATTCCTGCTTGACTAAGACATTAGCCTGTATCACAAGGCAGGCCTGGGAACATCCAGGCTGCCGTTAATCTGATTATGTGACTATCTCCATGGTGGTCTCAGGATAACTCTGCCTGTGATAACATCAGCGCATGTACTTTGCTCACACAAATGTCTCTTGAAGTATGGTCATGAGTCCCCTTCTCTGTTCTTTGTACACTTTTGTCCTTGCTCCCGGACCTCATTCCTCATACCATTGTTGCATGATCAGCTTTTACTAGCCCGTATGCTTTCAATAAATAGCACAAGAACTTCTGCTCAAGTAGCAGAGTCTTGCCTTGCAAATCTGCTCCACGACTGTTGAGTCCCTCATTCCATTCCAAAAAAATTCAATCATGTAAAATTCAATATGGTGTTCTTGGAAGGCTAACACAAAAGAACATTTGGAAGTTGGTTTTTATTGTCAGTAAAGACAGTACCAGATGAAAGTGACACATTACCTGCAAAGGCTATCAATAAATATTAAGAGCCCCAACAGAAGATTAGATTAGATTTTATTTTCAAAGAGCTAAGACAAAAGTAACTTTCCACCTAGAATTCTATACCCAGCTAAGTTATAAATAAAGAATAAGAATAAAGATTGAAAGAATTTATCACTCACAGATATTTGTTGAAATAATAAGTTTCTTGCTCTAAAAATAAAGGATGAAAATTAGGTAAAAAGGAAATGGCAGGGGCCTCCCTGGTGGCGCAGTGGTTGAGCGCTGGGTTGCAAAGCTGCCCACAGCCTTTGCAGCACCAGTTCGATCCCCAGCTGCTCCCCAGCCACTGGAGGAGGATCCCACATGGCGCGCAGACCTCTCCTGCCGCCCGCTGCTCCCCTCTGCAGTGTACTTCGATCCTTCTGCCTGCTCTGCTCCCTGCTCTGGCTCTGGTGAATTCTCTCACCCTCCTGCCCTCCTGCACTTCTGACTGTACCCAGTGCTTGTATAAATAAATAAATAAATAAATCTTAAAAAAAAAAGGAAATGGCAGCCAGATGTTAGAAGAAATGGTGAGCAATGAGTGTGTATATGCCTGAACCTTAGTAGTAACAATGTAAATTATAAAAATCAGGATTAATTTTGAAATCTTAACAGCCAAGTCAGAACTAATAATACTGAGCAAGAAAAGAAACTTGTAATAAGGACATTTATACCCAGTGTTAAAGTTTTCTAAATTCTTTATATTTTTCATGAGGATGACCGAACTGTGGATGAACATTGACAGTAGGTAAAGTGCATATTAAATTTTTTTTGAAGTTAACACTGAAAAGTGAGAAAAGGATCTATAACATTCAAATAACTAGAATGGATAAGGTAGAATAAATAAAATACTACCTATCACAAGAGGCAGGAAAGGAGAAATCAAAGCAAAGGGGAAAAAATAGAACTCACCCAAATATCTCAGTAATCACTGGAATTTTAAAAGATCAGACTCAGCCATTAAAACTCAGATTGCCATACTGAATAGAAAAACTAAATCTAGTTATATGCTGTTTACAAGAACCTTGCTCAAAACAAAAGATAGCTATTGTACACGAAAAGGTGGGGGAAATATATCATATTTCTCTGATAGATAATAAAAGCAGCCTGGCAAGATGGAGTTTCCAGAAGGAAAACACTATTGGAGACAAAGATGGTCACTACCCAATCAAAGAAAGAGCCATTTCCCAGGAAGATATCACTTCTCTAACATTGTTCAGACCTGAGAGCACAATTGCAAAATATCTAAAGCAGAGATTGACAGGACTACCTTAAAACTGACAAATCCCAATGACAATGGGAAATTTTGGCATCTCTTTCAATAATTTATATGTGAAGCAGACCAAAAATTAGCAGAGCTATAGATTTGAAAAACATAATTAAAAGCTTGATCTAATGAACAGTTATAGAGAGTGCTTTTCTAGCCACATCTTCTGTCCACACTTCCTCACTTCCCATTCATTCCTCCACCAACTGCCTACACTTAGTCTACTCTTCTCTACTTATGGTTGATGACCCCCCCAGGACCCAGGGGTTATCTGTGGCTGCCCAATTAAAAAATTCTTGTTCGTTGCTTGGCAAAAAAATAGAATTACATATCTCCCATATGTTATCTATGAGAAAGGACCTCTGCATTCTGTTATGTAATTATCTCATGTTTAGTATTTTCCAATATAGATAAATACTTATAAGAAGTTATGTGCTGGTGCTGCAGACCTCTCCTGTCACGCCCACTGCTCCCCTCAGCAGTGTATTGTCAGTCTGCCTGTTCTGTTCCCCACTCTGTCTCTGGTGGGTCCCCTCACCCTCCCGCGCATCTGGCCTGTACCCCAGTTCTTGAATAAATAAATATATAAATCTGTAAAAAAAAATAAAAAATTCTTGTTCACTATTGGATAATCTCTTTCAACCATCCTTCTGTGACCCTAGATGCCTATTCCTTCTAACTCTCTTTTTATTCATTTTCCATTTCCTTTAGGTATTTAGCTTCATCTGTTGTTCTTTCCAAGATTCTGTCTTTGGCTCTTCTCATCTCATTCCACACAACCTCCTCAACAACCTTATCTCTCACCTTTTCAAAACTTTAGTTCCAGGCCCAGCATAGAAAGGGCAGCCCGTGGAATCCCTTAGGGAGCATCCTGGTGAATGTCAGGGGTTGGAGGTGGATGGAGGCTGGGCAGCCTGGAGTGGGGACCATCTCCCCTTAAGCTGATAGCTAGGACCAGGTGTATCTTATTTACTCTTATACCAAGCTCAGTGCCTAGACTCTAACTGATATTTGACAAGGTTTTATTACTTGATAGAGCACATTGCATTTATCATGGCCTCTAGAGAGCCCAGAAATATAGTCTTTTGGGGATGGAAAGTCATCATAGGTCTTTCAGTTTCCTCAAGGGCTCTGACTCAGAACAGGAGCTTGACTCAAACAATAACCAAGATCATGGCCAAGAGGTCCATCTAAGCCAAGCCACCAGTGAGTCCAGTTCTTGGGCACTGAGCCTAATGCTTTGTGAGACCACTGTCTTAAAACTCGAGACCCAGTATCACTGTTTATTCCTTCCTGTACTAGTCCCCCTTCCCTAGCACAGAAACATCCCTCCAGCCAGCAGCCACCCAGCTGTGAACATGCCAAAGTCCCCAAGAGAGACAGACCATGGGCACCCTTTGCATCGATGACTGTGGATCAGGAAGAGCAGTCTCCTGACCAAGCAAAGTGGCCATTTTCACAGGCATTTCATAAGCACATAAAGCCAAGCCCCATGCTGCTGAAAAATCAGTCTCCTGTCCTTTCACATTCCTGCGGCAATAGAAGTTCATTTTCTCATCATATACTGTAAATTACAGGCTGAAAAGGTGGGTCACATCTGACTTCAGCCTATAAATAGCTGATCTTCCTTTGCTTCCGCACAGGGGCCATTCTCAACAGTGGCTTAGCTAGATGCATCCCCAGCACAGGGACAAAAACTAGGCAAAGGAAATCAAATCTCCCTCCAGTGAGCCCAGGGGCAGAACCCAGAGTTCTTCATGGCTCTGAATCAGAGAAGACCCTGCCCAGTGCACACATATTTTTCTATGAGGCAACATCCAGGTAAATCCACTTCTAGTTTCTCTTCATCTCGCTTACGCACCCCTTCTGCAAATAGCTCCCAGCACTGCCCCAGCATCTTGTAAAATAAAAATCAAAGTTGAGCAAATAATTTAAGACTCTTGTTTAAACCTTTCCCAGGTCCCTGAATTCATTGCCTCTTAAAGCGAAAATGCCTTTGCCACGGGCCCCTGGAGCTGTTAAGGGGTGACTGCATGCCCCTCCCCTCCCAGGAAGTGTTGTGTTTAGCATTTAAGGAGTTCCTCACAGGGCACATGGAAGGCGGTTTTTAATCAATCAGCGATATTATTTATCACCAGCTGTATGCCTGACATTAACTGGATGCCAATGTGAGTGAAAAGCACAAGTCTTGTTCTCAAGGAACGGAGTCAAGTGGAGCAGGCACTTGGGGTCTGGGACACCACAGAGAAGAGCAGAAAGCTGGGATGAAATGAAGCAGGTGGAAAGCATGATGGAAGAGCGTGGACAGCAGTCTGCTAGGACAGAGACTTCCCAGGGGTGGTGGGGACAGAGCTGGCAGGCTGAAGAGACACAGAGGAGATAAAAGGGGGAGTCGAAACCCCGGAGGACAGTGAGGACAGAAGCAAGAAAGCAAAATAAAACTCAGCTTGGGGAAAATGTGTTACCTTAATGGGTCATTTGCAGAAAGAAGTGTATGGTCGGTGTAATGCATGGTCGGTGTTAGGGGCTATCCTGTGTCGCCACCCAAAAAAACTCACATGTTGGTGTCCTCACCACTTGTACCTCCAGATGCATCTGTATTTGGAGAGAAGGTCTTTAAAGAGGTGAGCAGGTGAGAGGTCACGTGAGTGGACCCTACTCCAATGTGACTGATGTTGTCAGAAGAAGAGGTGATAAGGACACAGATAGATACAGAGGACGCACCTGGTTGAGGACAAGACAGAAGGCAACCACCTGCAAGCCAAGGCCAGAGGCTGCAGAAGGGACCAACCTTGTCCACACCTTGACCTTGAACTTCTGGACACCAGACAGAAAATTCATTGCTGTTGGTGAAGACATCCAATGTGTGGTGCTTTGTATGGTGGCCAGAGAAAGCTCATACAAGCAGGTTCTGTTGGAAAGGGCTCTCCGGAGGCAGTTGGAGGTGTCCAAGGCCATCTTGACCTGGCACATGGAATTGGAAGGTAATGTGGACCAGCCGTGGGACTGGTCACACATGCCCGGATGAAGGAGTTAGGATGCGTTAAATCCGAGAAGGAAGCGCTCAGGGGAGTAGGCTACTATTTCAATTCCCAGAGGTGAGCTTCTCCATAGAGACCCCCATGACTCCCCCTACCCCCACCCAATGCCCAGTCTCTGTGCAACAGTCTGCTAGGACAGAGACTTCACCTTTAGGGAACAACATTGAGGAACTTAACCCCGACACCCAGGACTTCATGCTGACTTGACCTTGGTGCATCTTAGAAGAAAAAACCCTAAATCAGAACAAAGGCCCTGCTCAGGTGAGTAGCTGGGGAAGAAATCCCTTCCGGGGAAACGGGTTGTTAAAAGACTTTGGGAGGCAAAGTTTCTGTCTTGCTCTTCAGTCACAGGGGACCCTGGGCTCCTTGATCTGTCCATCCTGAGACTCTCAGCCATAATTACCAACAACTTCAGAACCCCAGACTTCACACTCGTGCTGGGAGGGAGGAGGCTGAAAATGTGTGCATGGTGACGACTTGAGGGAAAGTGGCACCAGCAACATCCCTGACCTCCCAAAACACCTAACAAGCTTGGATCAGCCCTTGGTGCCAGCAGCCTCTGTGCAAGCGCGAAGCAACTTTCATTCATTGATATATTTGTTATTCAAACAACCCATGGGGTGCAAATTGTACCCCCAATGCAGAATCACTCTGCAACCACAAGAAAGACGACAGTGCAAAAGAAGTTCTCATATGTTGATGGGGATGTGGGGCAGCTGAGAATCTCCCTCACCACTGGGTATAGAACCACAGTGGAAAGCTGTCCAGCAGTGTCTACTGAAGCTGGACAGAGACACACCTCATGGCTTAGCCATTCCTTGCCTATGTGTTTGCTGGAAAGAAATGTTAGAATCATGTGCCTCTGTGCACCAAATACCCTGGATAGCAGCAGCACCGTGGTTCTGATATCCTCCCAAATTAATGGGAATGAATGACTACAATTTCACACGGTATGGAGAAATCTCACAAACGTTGGGAAAATGAAACCGAATACTAAAGACCTCTGTGGGATGAGTGTATCTTTGTCAAGATAGACCAGACACAACTAGTTAGGTGAGGTGAGTAGTTATCCTGGGGTGGACAGGAGTGTGCCCTCTCCTGCTCTGAAGAGGTGTGAGAAAGGACCCAGAGGAACTGGTGACATCCTGTGGCCTGGAACAGGTGCTGGTTTTATGGGTGTTCACGTCAATCCAGCTTATACTTCTATTTGTGCACTTTTCTTGCATGCTTGTTATATTCAAGACCAAGTTTTAAAAACAATGACAAACCCATATGGTAGGAAAATGACTCTCTGTATGAGGAAAGCAAGGCACAGAGGACTCAAGTGACTTCCCCAAGGTCAGAGGGAGGTCAGCACCCACCATAACAGGTTATAGAAGTATTTGTGTGTCTCGGTGAGGATTCAACAGTTGATTGAGGGTGATCAGGAAAAGTGTCACAGATGTGACAAGCCAGCAGGTTATATCATAGTGGGCATTTTAAGGACATTAGGTGGCCTTTCTGCCTGAAGGCCACTCCCTCCTTGACCTCCAGCTGTTCCAGGCCTCTCATTGGCTCATTCCACAGGAAACAAGTGAAGCTAGGCTCAAGGACAGTCAGGACACTTGGGGGGACAGCACAGGTGCTGACAGAGCAGGTGCTGGCATCGCCACAGCCCACAAGTGCTGCTGGCCTCTCCACTTAGTGTCCACCCCGCCTCTCCCACCTGAGCACACAGCCTCCCTCTGAGCTGGCGTATTTCCTCTACATGACTGGAGTGTGGATCTGAATCTCAACTAAGGGACTGAGGCTGACCAGTCCTGCCTCCAGCCAGAGCCCCCTCTACCTCCACCCGCTCACCTCTCACCCCTGCTGCACAGTCTTGGCACCTAGGGTTCCCTGGGGTCTGAGACGGCCTCTCAAAAGTTTTCCCAGGACCCAGAAAACCTTCACCGTGTCCATGGACTCAGCCCTGAGCAGTAAGGAAGACATCTGGGGAGACTGTCTCCCCACTCCTGGTATCCCAGGGGAAAAAAAAAACAGTGCCTGTCAGAAATGTGATAGAACTGTCAAAAGTACATCAAAACAGCTACATACATTGTGATCTCTAAGTCACAGTTCCATTTGTTCTGTGACAGTGTAAAAATAACAAAATTTCCATCAAGAGGGAAAATAAAAACAACAAAACCACTTCAACAGTAGATGAAAACCACGTCTAAACAAAAGCCCCTTTCATTCCCCCATCCCCACCCACAGGTCATTTTTGATGGTAGCCTGGACCCGGTCACCTCTTTCTTCCTCCTTCTCCCTCTCAGCACACTCCTCCTTCTTGCCCACTCCCTTCTTTCTATTCTACCTGGGCCTCTTTCCATACCTGGCTGGGACACAGGGCAAGCGATCGCAGCCAATTACACTTAAGGACAGGTCCACAAAATGCCGCAGGGTCGCCCCAACCCAGCTCATGAGTGCAAATTCACAAGGGACCAACCCATACCCTGAGACACTCCAACCACAGGGTTGTCATACTTAAGGCAGCCTGGATGAAGATGGGGGTGAGGGTGGGGCCGAGGTGGGAGTGCTCTTCTAGAAGCTCAATGAGAGAATACCCCAGAGCTGGTTCTCCATTCTCTGTACTCAGATCTGGTGCAGATCTGGACACCGGGGTGTCTGTCCTCCGATTAAGCCTTAAACTATGTACAGGCAAGAGACCAGTGCTTCACCTCTCCATCCCTCCCCCCCAGATTCAGCCCAATTTCTACCCTGGAAGAGGAAAGAGATCAAGAAAAATTTATTGAATCACTGCACAAATGAATGAAGACTGGCGTGAATGCACGAATAAAATGTCCAGATCGCCAGGACAAAGTGATTATAAATTTTATTTTTAACGAATGCTTATAAGTATCAGAATAACCACATGCATGGATATGAACTAAAAAAGAAACTCACATCAGACTAGACTTCAAAGGGAGACAGCCCTCTCCCCACACTCTGGCCCTGACCTCAGGAGACAACTCACATATCTCTTTCACCTGTTTCCTCTGACATGCACCTTCAGATGTCTCCTGAAGAGGAAATCTTTTTTTTTTTTAAATAATAAATTTTATTTTTATATTCCCCATACAATTGCAGCCCCCCCATTCTGACCCCAATCCCTCCCCTCCCGCCCCCGCCCCCCTAAAAGTGTCTCTGGTTCATAGTTTTTTGTTGATTTTGATTTTCACTTTCTTATAGTTATTCATTTTCCTGGTCCCTTATTTAAGTTTTCTAGATTCCTGCTATGAGTGAGACCATCCGGTATTTTTCTTTTTCTTTCTGGCTTATTTCGCTGAGCATGATCCCTTCCAGCGCCATCCATGTTGCTGCAAATGGCATGTGTTTATCTTTTTTGAATGCTGAGTAATATTCCATGGTATATATATACCACATCTTCTTGATCCAGTCATCTATTTTTGGGCATTTGGGTTGTTTCCAAAGCTTAGCTATTGTAAACAGTGCTGCTATAAACATAGGGGTGCAGGTGCTCTTTGGAATTGATGTTTCTGTGTCCTTTGGGTAAATACCTAGGAGTGGAATTGCTGGATCCTATGGAAACTCTATGTTTAGTAGGTCCAGAAATCTCCACACAGCTCTCCACAGTGGTTGGACCAGTTTGCACTCCCACCAACAGTGCAGGAGAGTTCCTTTTTCTCCACACCCTCGCCAACATTTGTTGTTGCTAGTTTTTTTAATATGTGCCATTCTCACTGGTGTGAGATGGTATCTCATGGTAGTTTTGATTTGCATTTCCCTGATTACAAGTGATGTTGAACATTTTTTCATATGCCTGTTGGCCATTTGCATTTCCTCTGAAGAGGAAATCTTAATCCTGCGTGTGGTACAGACAAAGTAGGGCAAACAAGCAAGTCCACATTTCTGTGGTTTGGAGGCCACCACTTTTCAGCCTTTACCATGGTACCGATGCATAGAAGACCAAGTTATCACAACAGGAAAAAATAGAAATAAAATCATAGGAGAGGTGTGAGTGAGGTTTTATATGCAATAGCCTCTGTCTCCTTTCCATGCCTGTCAAAAGCCGCCCTCTACCTCTTTCCAGACGCTCACCAGAAAAACTGGGGTATTCACTCACTTCATCACATCCAAAATCCTATCACTCCAACAGGCAGCAGATTCTACCCCTTACATGCACGGTCTCCCTTTCTGCTCCCCCAGACTTCAACCCTCTGTCCATGTCACATTTAGAGGGACACCTACACTTCTGAAGCAGAAACTGACTAAATGCTCACTATTCTCATTCCCCCTTGCCAGAATCTCAGGAAGACTACATTTCCCAGCCTCCCTTGCAGTCACATTGGGGCCAGGTGATGTGGTTGTAGGCAGATACTACATACAGGCTTTTCGTTCTTGGCCAAGAAACTCCCTAACAATTGCCCACACTTTCTCTCCTCCTTCCACAGCAACCATGGGGAACATGTATGGAAAATGGCGGCATGACAAGACAGGAGAGGTCTGGATGCCTTCGATGTCGCTTAAAACAGACTGCCAGAAGTTGCCCAGCCTACATCAGACAATGACGTGCATGAAAAACAGGCCATTTTTAGGTCACTAAGAAAGGAGGGTTGTTTGTTGCTGCAGCACAGCACAGCACACCCATCCCGACCCATGCAGATAACTCCAGTCACCAACAAAAATTTCATCTCAGCAGACGTTGGACATTGCTTATCTTAATTAAGTAGGAAGCCAGAAGCATATGAATTGCTACCAAATACCAAATACCGCCCTCACTAAATACCATCTCTGCTGTCTTGAATTCATAGAAACAGAGAGAGGTGGTCACCAGGAGCTGGGGGTCGGGGGGTAAGGGGAAATATTGATCAGAGGTACAAACTTTTATTTATGAAGTGAATAAGTTCTGGGCATCTCATGTACAGCTTGGTGACTACAGTTAATACTGTATTGATTGTATATTTGAAAGTTGCTAAGAGAGTAGATCTTAAAAGTTCTCATTGCAAGGGAAAATATGTATAACTGTATGGTGGCAGATGTTAACTGGACTTGGTGTAATATATTCATATATCAAATACATTAATTATACCCCAATTTTAAAATATGAACCAAAAAATCATGTAATGTATTGGAGGTTTGCCACGAAAATTGGTCTTAATAGTTCTCATCACCAAAAAAAAAAAAAAAAAACAACCAAAAAAGAAAAAAAAAATGATACCGAGGTGAAGTGATGAGTGTGTTAATTAGGTGGATTGTGGTAATTATTTCAAAATACATACATATATTAAAATATCATGTCATTCTCTTTTAACATATACAATTTGCCAAAGGGTGGTCCACCATAAGCACAGAATATAAAAGTTTTATGTTTGGAATTATTTTATCCTTTGAGCTGGAAAGGCTCAGTTATTTGCTTAGAAAACACTATTTTCTCTGCATGACCTAGAAGAAGCCCGGTCCCTGATTTCACTGTAAGAATGGCTGTGGCCTGTCCCCATGAACACGTTTCTTGGACTGATGGGAAAGTCAGTCCCCATGGAAGTTCACCCAGTCAGGACGGGACTCTTGTCTGCAGTCTGCTCTCATTTCCATAATGCCATGGCTTAGCTATAGAGTTAATTAATGGCACACTTTGTAAACAGCAAAGATCAATTGAAAAATTACCCAGAATTTGTGGCTAATCATAAAAAGAAATTCATCACAGAAGTGCTGAGAGCATTTGTGAGACCATATACTCAGTCCACACAGAGTGCCCTGGGAGGTGGTCCCTGGGAACCAGAGGGATGGGTGCGGGCTCAAGTGTGGGGTTTGTGGCATAGAAAAGGCAGACTAAGCTGGGGTAGACTCAGGCAGCAGAATAAGGGGTGCGCCACAATAACAAAGTAATAAAGTATGTGTTTTCCCCCCTAGTGGTGGGGAAACAGAGGGTACAGCAGTAGCTACCAGAGGCTGGAAAATGGAGGCCTGCAGTATGGCAGCTTATGGCCTAGGGAAAATGGTTGGAAAGAGCCAGAATATTACTGTGTGCTGTTGGCTCCTCTCTGCAGTTAACATGGAATAACAACAAGGTGTGAGTTAAGGGAAAACACTGGCACGTTTGCAAGCAAAAATGAAAATCCAGGAACCCACCTGCTGCACCCCAAAGAACAAAAGATAAGCCTGAAACACTGGGGGCAACTAAAGCCCCTTAAGATTTCTCAGTTAAGGGTCGCTACATGCAAAAGAATGAAGCTTGACCACTACCTCACACCATACACAAAAATCAACTCAAAATGGATTAAAGAACTAGACATAAGACCTGAAACCATAAAATATATAGAAGGAAATATAGGCGAAACACTACGTGATTTGCACATCAAAGACATCTTTACAGACACATCACCCAAAGCAGTGATAGTGAAGGCAAAGATAAACAGCTGGGACTACATCAAATTAAAGAGCTTCTGCACAGCAAAAGAGACAATAACAAAAACAAAGAGAAACCCCACCAACTGGGAGAACATTTTTGCACACAACGCTAATGATAAAGGACTGATCACAAAAATCTACAAAGAGCTGATGAGACTCAACAACAACAAAGAAAATAATCCAGTCAAAAAATGGGCAGAAGAGCTAAAAAGAAACTTCTCTGAAGAGGAAATGCAAATGGCCAACAGACATATGAAAAAATGTTCAACATCACTTGTCATCAGGGAAATGCAAATCAAAACTACCATGAGATACCATCTCATACCAGTGAGAATGGCACATATTAAAAAAACTAGCAACAACAAATGTTGGTGAGGGTGTGGAGAAAAAGGAACTCTTCTGCACTGTTGGTGGGAGTGCAAACTGGTCCAACCACTATGGAGAGCTGTGTGGAGATTTCTGGACCTACTAAACATAGAGCTTCCATATGATCCAGCAATTCCACTCCTAGGTATTTACCCAAAGGACACAGAAACATCAATTCCAAAGAGCACCTGCACCCCTATGTTTATAGCAGCACTATTTACAATAGCTAAGCTTTGGAAACAACCCAAATGCCCAAAAATAGATGACTGGATCAAGAAGATGTGGTACATATATACCATGGAATATTACTCAGCATTCAAAAAAGATAAACACATGCCATTTGCAGCAACATGGATGGCGCTGGAAGGGATCATGCTCAGCGAAATAAGCCAGAAAGAAAAAGAAAAATACCGGATAGTCTCACTCATAGCAGGAATCTAGAAAACTTAAATAGGGACCAGGAAAATGAATAACCATAAGAAAGTGAAAATCAAAATCAACAAAAAACTATGAACCAGAGACACTCTATGGGGGGGTGGGGGTCGGGGAGGGGAGGGATTGGGTTCAAAATAAGGGGCTTGCAATTGTATGGGGAATATAAAAATAAAATTTATTAAAATATATATATATATAAAATTAAAAATAAATAAATAAAAAGATGCAAAATTTAAAAAAGAAAAGATTTCTCAGTTAAGCAGGAGAAGTCAACCAACCCCACAGTCTTCCCAGCCCAGCCTATTGTTTTAGATGGCCTCAAAATAGCTGCCATTGTGCTGAGAAACAGAAGCATGAAGAAAATGAGCAAATAAATAAAGCTGGGCCTCCCTGGTGGCGCAAGGGGTTAGAACGCAACCAATCCACAGCCACTGCAGTGCGAGTTCGATCCCCAGCCAGGGAGCAACCCACATGGCACAGCAGACCTCTCCGTACTCACCCGCTACTCCCCTCAGCAGTGTATTTCACTAGATCTTGGTGTGCTCACCAATCCTGAACTCTCAGATCATCATTCTTATGTAGTCCTAACCAAGCTTTTGCATAGAAAGATCCACCTTAATGGACTTGACATTCTCAGTAAACATTTGAAATTTGCTTTTCTCCCATTAGTTGTAACTAGATGGTCACACTGGTGCTCTCCTCTCAGTAAGCAAGACACTCAGCTTTGCTTATCTACAAGTTATTGTGATGATATTTGGGGATCCAGAATTTGGCAACTCACACATACATACATTGTGGTCTTCTTTCTATAAGGCATTCACTAGGTATCTCAGAACAAATGTCTTAACCTCTCTGCTTAAAATAATTCTGCAGATGCTAGACAAACACATCCCCCTTGTTATTTCAGACAAGGTTAAGCATAATCTACTGTGGCCCGAGGCAAAAATAATAATACTAATAACCCAGCAACAACACAGGCATTTGCATCCTTGAGACCAGTCACTGAATCCTTTGAGGATTGCTGTAAACATCATTATGGAACAGACACTCACATCCACTCTGAGCAATTAAGGGGAAAAAAAATCACTTAAACAGGGAAAGAGTCAAAATTAAAAAGCATTTTGGATAGAAGGAGTTAAGGAATTAAGAGTTATATTAGAACGAGATATCTAGAATATTAGTGTTAGAGTGAAGACTTTTTCCAACAGTTTTATAAACCAAGCAATCATTTCTCTTCCCCGTGGCCAATACACTGAAGTTAATGGTAAAAGCATTAATTTATCATGAGATTTTTAGAGATCTCTCTTGTCAGAAATGAAATAAGCACGTGATCAGGTAGCCAGACAGTTATGGTTTATAAGAAGGTGCTTGTAATAATTAAGATTAATAGCAATGGTTTGTCATGTTTGTGATTTTTTTCCTTGGGAAATAACTGCAGTCACACTAAAGGCCTAATTAACACACGCGTGGATACATACACGGGGGCCTGGGTTCCCAGGTCCTCCTAGGTCTCCAGTGCTGTATATTTGCTCCATAACCAAATACATAAACAAGCAAGCACACATTTAACTAGCTCACATTTTGAAAGGAAACTTCAAAATTAAACCAGTCACTGGATCGGTGTCAAGACCTACAGTAGAAATCCAGGGTTTCTCCTGCCGGGTGGCTCGGGGACCTCCCTGAACCTGCTGATGTCTGATGAGGTACAGAGTCAGGACCCCGCTCCCTTTCTGTGTGCTTCTGTGCATGTTCATAAATAAACATATTGCGTGTTCTATAGTTTGTATAATCACATGAATAATTTTATCTTCATACAAAATGGGATTTTTCCTCTTCAGTCATAGCACCATCAGAACAACCCGAAAGCCTGCGTATGAAAGCCTTAAAGCTATTTTTATTGAACGTTTTCCAGAGCAGCGTGAAAATGGATCGGGATGTTTCCTCACATAAGAATGCTTTTTTGAAAGGGTGGGGGCCTTGTTGGCTCGATGCTGAGGGAGAGAAGACGGGGAAGCAAATCACTTCTCTTCTCTGGAAGAGGCGGCCGGGCCCTGCTGCCGGAAGCTCTTGCGGTCACGTGCAGCGTGTGATGAGCGACACAAAGAAGAGAGCAGGGCCGTGTGGGAGCTGCGCCCGCCTGCAGCCTGAGCAAGGGCAAACATGTTTGTCCATGAAGAAAGGCTTGGTGGGAAAAGGCAGCACCTGCTCCCTCCCAAATGCACGCGGCCTCACAACCGCAGCCCACAGCAGAACCTGGGGTGTCAGAAGAACAGGCCCTGGCCCAGGTCAGGAAGGGGCCCGGAGGACAAAGTGGATTGGGAGGATCTGTCTCAAGAGCAAGCTTTGCCCTCCCCACATGGCCGTTAACTCACCCTCAGACTCCTCTTTCCTGCTGTTCCTCCTTTACCCACAAACGCGCACACACACTGCATACCCCAACACAAACACACACACACACACACACCAACGCACAAGCACACACCTCAACACACATACACACACACACACACCATATCCACACACGTCATTGATTGCAAAAGTACATAGATTCCAATTTTCCCTGAATCCTCGTTTTTCAAATGGCGAATCCCTGCCAGGCCTCAATAAATGTGTAAATATGTAGATGGAACAGGAGGGGAGGAAGGAGAGGTGGGAAGAAAATCAGGCAGGTATTGATCCTGCTCTGCAAGAGGCTCAGTAACTGGTCAGAGGCAACGGTGAGACGCAGCTCCTCACCACACACAGGCCTTAAGGGGGTGGCCTTCCCAGGAAACCACCACCACGCGCTATGCTCGTTCTGCTCAGAGAAGGATCTGCAGAGGGGGCTGGTATCAGTGCTCTGGCCCCACCCCACTTCCTCTCCCCCAGGACCCCACCAGCTCTGCATTCCTCCTGACCCCTCACTCACCCAACAGGCCCAGGACTGGCAAACTTGGCCTGCCTCAGCCCAACTGGAGCAGACTAAAGCTCATGAAGTCCCTGCGATGCTACGGGACAGAGAGGGGTGACTGTAGAGGGAGAGACCAGGCATCCAAGGCCGAAGTTCACAGCACCCAGGAAGCAGACCCACCCTGCTGGCCACCTCCAGGGCATGGACGCTCCAGACACTCCCATGGACGTGACAAGCCCACAGGCAACCGCACAGTCCCTTGCTTCCCTGCTTCTGGCAAGGACTGTCTGCTCCCCACCCTTCCAGCCTCCTTGGTTCTTTCACCCCTGTGGCTAGGAGCACCCTCACTCTGCCGGCCGCCGTTTTCCTTCAAGGGTTCTGCCTCATCAGCCTTCTAGGACGGGATGCCCAGGAGGTAGAACCTCCACTTTGGTTAGATTCACCCCTCTACTCTGGGTGTAGCCTTGTCCCCCCGGGGCCACACTGTCCAAATCTAAAGCAATATCCACCCCAGAGAAAAAGGCCCACAGGGAAGCAGAGTTCATTTATAGGTACCCCCACCCCGGCACCCAAGGGAGACAAAGTGAGAGAAAGTCCATGCATGCCCAGGAAGGAGCAGCTGCTTGAAGGAGCTGACATTTGAATCTGTTCAGGGTCTAAGACAGATTCCTCCAGAGTTGAAAGGAGCTATATACTGAGGGGGGGATCAGGGTATGACCAGGATGGTCAGAAACAGAAGGACCCACAAAAAAGGGAGGTGCAGAACAGCGAGTTTGTGAGTGCCAAGCCCTGCAGGGTGGCGCCCAGGTGTGGGTCCTGTACGCCATCAGTGGGGCTGCCCCATCAGTGGGTCCTGTACCCCATCAAAAGGGCTCACCAGGTGATGTGTAAGTGGGTACCCAGAGCCGGGTCTCAGAGCATCCGGGTGGGGATGGGCTGCTGTGTGTCACATGGGCGGCCGCATTGCTATGAGAGTGGGTGAGGTCACCAGGGAAAGTGTGCACAGTGAGAGTGATATGAACCAGGGACAGACTCCTGCAGGGTGTCTAAGAAGCCGGCCAAGCAGGTGAAGGTCAAGATGTCTTGGGTGCAGCGGAGGGAGGGAAGGCAGCAGGTGGAGAAGCTCAGGGGTGAAGGGAGGGGAGCTCAGGACACACAGCTCAGCTCTCTGGACATAACCAGTTCCAGGCCGCCTCCAACCCATGCCCCAATCTGATATCACATTGATCCCCGGCTGTGCAGCTGTGACCATGACAGGTGCTTGCTCAGAAAGCCTCAAAGACTCTCCACCCTCTTAGACTGGTGTTAAAGTTCCCCAAGAACTGGTGTTTGCAAATTTGTCCTCCCACCCTCTGGAGATACTTGACTCGAGCTCAATCACTTCGGTGACACTTCCCCTCTTTTTGAGTCACCATTCTCTTAGTCCTGCTGTTCTACCTTCTAGAATGCCTTTCCTGCCTTGACTGTCTCACCTTCAGAAGAGCTATCAGGCATGCTCCATAACTGTCTGCTAACTCCACTGACACGTGTGCCCACCAAGGCAGGCTGTGGGCTGGCATTGCCAGATGACCTCTTTGTTCTAATGGCTGTGATAGATGGATAGACGATGACCAGCTGATGGTCAGCAGCCCAGAGGTGCACCAGCTCACCCACATGGACCGTGGGAATGAGCTCAGGCCCAAGCTGCAGTCACCTGTGCCTCTGCTACAGCCCCAAAGCCATGGCCCCCCAGCAGTTAATAAAATTCCCGCTGGCATCCCTCCGGGTCTTCATTGTCTCTTTGGGTAGGAGCAGCCCGTTTGGCATTTGCAATGGCTGGCTCCTGGCTCCCCGCTATCGCCTAGAGAAATCCGAGCATTTAGAGATCTCCCCAGGAGAGGCCCCATATCTGAATTAATAAAAAGCAAGTGTGACTGTGTGGCCAGGGCTCTGACTCAGCCTGGGAATCCTCATCAAACACACGGCAGCGTGGGAGGAGAGGTCACAGTGGATAGTCCAGGGCTAACATCCTAACGTTCATAACTTCACCACATAGATTAATTTTAAATGTCAGATCACGTCTCTGTAAAGCTAAGGAGCTCGGGAAAAATGTACATTTTCGGGCTTCCTGACAACCCCAGTCCATTCCGTGTTTGATCACTAGCGGGGTGGGCGGATGGGGAGCAGAAGGCATTTCTCCAACCATCGCTGCCCCTGCGTTGCAAACAGGACTGAACACGTGGTGTCTGGAGGCCGAGACCGCCGAGTGTCTCAACCTGGAAATGGCTGAAATGACAGTAATGAGATTTCACACAAAACTCGAGACTGCGTAGGCCGAGACCCAGCCTAGGGTGCCAGGTCCTGAGCCCAAACAAATGTGTGTGACTTGCTTAAGAGCCCCTGGAAAATAGCATTCGTAATGGAAACACTGGCCTCGGGCTGCGGAGGGCCCTGGGGCAGGAGGCCCAGCTGGCACAGGCTGCGCACAGCATGGGGTAGGGGTGCAGCGGGAGGGGCACAGGGGCACCCCCAGCCCGGAAAAGGCCCAAAAGGCAAGGGAGGTGAAGCAGAGCCCACAGGAGGCGCGTGGAGGAAGGAACAGATGCCACACACAAAACCCACCCAGGGCTGCCAGGATCGCAATTAAAAATTCACATATTTTGGACTGAAATTCTCATATTTTAAGAGAACTTGGGCAAAATCCTCCTCCCACCAATATTAGCAATGCAAAACCGGCAGTCAAGACAGACCCAAATTATCATCCATTTTACAAAAAGGATGAAAATTGTATAGCACAGAGTCCAAAATCCTTCCGCAAAAACAATCATTAGCACGCACCTGGCAGCCCCGGGCCCCGCCCCAGGCTCGGGGACCAGGACAAAGGCGCACCCTCCCTGGCAGAGCCGGGGCTGGCGAGCTGGGCTCCGTGCAGCACCAGCCAGTCGGCAGGGCCTTTCAGGAGTCTCTGTCAGCTTGCTAGGCCACCCTTACTTGATGAAAATGGAAAGCGAATTCGAGAGTGGAGGATAAAGTGAAAGGGCAAATGTGAAGCATCCCAGAAATCCCCACACACATGCAGTTGCCGGCCTCCCGCCCCTGAATGGGCCTCTGGGGTGTAAGCCAGCAAGTGGGTTACAGAGAGGTGCCCAAAGCGAAATCCTCCGTGAGCGGGTCTGCAGGGCTGAGCACAGGATGGCCCCTCAGTGTCTGCTGACATATGTCTCCAAGTTTGGAGGAAAAATCCCAAACACTTTTGGGGAAAATCCCAAACACTTGTCCCCACCTATTCCCTGTGGCCACTCTCCCTACACCTCTGGCCCCCTGCAGCAGAGTGATTTCCCGGAAACACCCACCCCACATGTCAAGTGGCCACCACTGCAAAGGGGATCAACTTCCAGAATCAGCCAAGCTCTCTGGGGGTACCCTGCAGCAGCCCCACCGGCAGGCCAGACCACAAGAGGCAGGAAGGCAAGAGGCATGATGAAAAGGAAGGAGTCTCGCTAATAATAAAAATATATTAATACATGCAAATATTATGCTTATTAAAGGACTCTAAGTGTACATGGAGTCCAAATTCCAGTAGCACATTAGAAGGGCTAGCTAGAGTCTTTCCATTACAGGACCCAGGAGGGAAGGGACTTAGTGGTGATGTTCATGGTCCCCACACAGAAAGCAGGAGCTGCCAGGACAGCGGCAATGTCAGCAGCAAGAACCTCCTGCCAGGTGAACTGCACTCCCCAATAGTAACTACTGAGGCAGGGAGGTGGAGGAACCAAGAGGGTTGCCTCCAAACTCACACATCTTAACCCAGCCTATGGTTCCCCAGCTCTAAAATCTCAGCAAGTCGCTTGATATCACTGAGCCTCAATTTCCTCATCTTGCTATGGCAATGGCACCTATTTCATAAGTTTGTTGGGAGATTCCATGATAAAAATTTATGTAAACTATTTAGCCCACTGCCCCCTTGATTCAATAAATGTTCCTTATTGTTTTAGAGGTAGGAGGCCAAGACCAAATAAGAGAAAACCTCTGCCAAGATCCCTTGGCAGGCTGGTGGCACAGCTAGAGTTCCAGCTCGTGTCCAGATTTCCCATCCTGCTCCCTCCCGCCAGCCTGCGCTCCCTGCTGCAGAGTCTGCAGCAGAAACAGCATCGGGAGCCAGGAGATAATAAACCTAATGGGGCCATTAGGACCAGTCACTTCCCTCTACATTGAGCCTTTGGGGGATGTTATGGGTGATCAATATAATAAGTAATGTTGTGTAGTCTGGGGCACCTCTCTAGGGAGCATCCTGGAAACCAAGAGGAGAAAGAGATTGAGGACATAACAGGAGATTCAGAGAGAGAACAAGACCTCCGAGCACTATTGAGTTTCTCCCTTGCCTGCCCTGTCTTGATGAAGAGGGAAGCACCCACATCTACAGACCCAGGTTTTGTAGTTCCGGGTTTCTGTTATCCAAAGTACATCCCTCCCGCCATGACACCAATGCCCAGACTGGTTAATAAGTGACATCTTTGGTCATCTCAGCCATCAGCCAAGACACTGTTCTCTTTAAGCAGTCTTGAGTGCCTGAGAACACCTTCCAGCACCCAGCACACCTGGCGGTCTTCGAGCCCCAGGGCCTTCACTGGCTCACCAACATTTAGAGTCATGCACAAGCATCTGCCCTGGAGAAAGAACTTTCTGGTCCCTGAAGTAACCCCAGGTTCAAAGGACATAATTTAGACTTAGCCCAGTTTGGAGGGGGAAAAATGTCCCCTGGGACTCACTAGCAAATCGAGGACCTGACTGATAAACCAGAAAATCAGAAGTGTCCATATATGTCCCTGGGATCCATGGCAAGCTGTGAGCTTGGCCTAAGGGTACTCAGCAAGGGGGTTCTGGGAAGTTGTGGTCACAGAGCCACAGATAACACAGTGGAGGTGCAGCGGAGGTGCCACTGGAAGTAGAAGGATAGAGCCAGAAACTTTGGGATGTTTCATGCCGAGGAAAATGTCAATGGTGTCACACAACCATTACAATGACCATGCCTGTCAAGGGCGGGTGTGCTGTGAGCGTGGGTGTCAATCGGTCACTTACTCCACTGAGTCATTTGTCCAGAGCACAACGATCGAGATTTCTGTGCCAAGTGTCCCGACATGGATCCAACAGAGAAGCTACCACACAGAACCGCAGAGGGGAGCATGCAGCCTCGTGCAGAGGGAACCCAGGGACACAGCTCCTCAGCCATGTCATGACAAAGAGTTAGTCCAGAAAGGACCTCTGAGCTGGTGCAGATGCAGGAACACAGAATTTTTTCCAGGTGAAAATTCAAAAATCTAGAGCTGATCAAAGGCAACGAGCCCAAGACACGCAAGAGAGAGGAAGATCCTCACTGGGCCAGCGCAGAGATTAGCCTCTGAGAAGGAACTGGAAACTACTAACAGAACTCCATGTGTTAGCATTTGCTGTACTAATCATGCTTGTATTCCTTGTCTGGTTTCGAGATCTCTGTCTGGACAATATTTTCATGGAGAGGATACCTCCCCAGGAGACACTGACAAACATGTGGCGTGGGTGAGCCCTGACATCACTGCAGGACACTGATCCCAGACAGGGCAGAGCCAGGGACGGGAAAGCCACTTGAGCACGTCGGCTCTCTGTCTGAGAGCCCTCCACCCGCCACTCGCCAGGAGCCTGCGCATACACGCGCGCCCACAGCCACAGCACCCACACCCGGAAATCCTCACCACGTCCCACTCAGCGCCCGGCCCTCCGCAGAGTGCCTGCCGCAGCCTCCCTCGCCCCCGACCACGTGTCCCCTTGCTGGGGGAGCCAGGACTGTCTCCTGGGAACAGCGGAAGCAGGAGCTGGGAACACACAGGGGACCTTAAAGCACTGAGTTTCCTTTGTCATTCCCCAGAACATAAAGAGACTCATCCCTCCGAAATACCAGCTCGGGCAGGGCAGGGCCAGGGCATTCAGTTTCTGTGTCTGAGACTGTGAGTGTGTCTTAGTCGGAGGCTTTGTTTGTGGGGTTCTGCCGGGATGTGTCAGCGCACCTGGCCCAGCCCCGATCTGCACTCTCTGCTTCACATCTCTACGTCCGAAGCTGTGCTTGTGAGCTAGAACCAGGCAAGACGGGCCCTGTCATGGTCCTGCCCGCGGCGTCCCGGGTTCACGGCTCTGTCCATGCCTAAGTATCACCTGCTCGCAGAATTGCGATTGTTTGATTATACCTTTTATCATTTGTGGTTGTAACTGTCTTGGTGAACGCTCCCTGCCACTGTGATGAAACCTGTCTATAGGGGTGGTATTCAGAATATTTAACAGCTGGACCAGCACCAATCTGTCACAACAGATGTGTACCGTGAGCCACCGCTCTGGCTAGCCTGGGACATGTCAGCTGGCTCGTCCACAGGGCAAAGAACAGTCTCAATTCAGTGGCATATGGGTCACCATGAAGGTGCTTTACTCCCTCCATCCCTGCCCCCCCAGTGATGCCCTGTCCAAGCCCTCCCGCCACTTACTGACTCTGGGGTGGCTCCCTCTGCTCTCCAGTCCTGTCAGTTACTGGAACTGCTCTAGCCCGCTGGGCGTGCCTCACTTGAACTCAGAGCACACGAGCCTCCTTGACCTGGAGGGGCTGGAGGACCCAGTCCAGCTTTCATGCCTGGCCCATCTGTCTTCTGGAAACAGACATCAGGGAGAGGGTGGGTAGGATGATGGCGGTGTCCTCCGCCCCCTGGTCGTTGTGCTAGTGGGCAGTGTACCTGACTTTGCACCTAACTTCCATGCTCCTTCCGGGCATCCACTGAAGCCTCTTCCATCCTCAGAAGACCAGAAGCCCCTGATCTCATCCTCTGCCTCCATGGCGCCCCCCAAAACCCTTGACATTAGAAACCTCCAGGTGACACACTGAGCCTGAAACACCAAGGCTCATGGGTCCTATTTTCCTGGGACTCTCTCACTCGCTCTGTAGCCCTGATCACCACGGATCAAGACACCAGCAACTCCAAACCACCCTCTGGAGACCTCCACGTGGCTCTGAGGGAGACAGTGGACAGCCACTAACTGTATGGACCAAAGGGAAAAGTTTAGACAATTCAGCTTAACAAGAGGATTTTCTCTCTTCTTTCGCTGCTTTCTTTTTTTTTTGGGGGGGGGGTGGTGGGGGGGGGGAAGAACAGGTAGTATGGCTTTTCCCTTCCTTTAGTTTACAAAGATTTTATTCCTAAATGAATTATGAATAATTAAAACTCCACTCCATTTGTTCTATATTGTTGTTAATTGAAAAAATTAAAGATGCATGTGCTGCAACCTACAGGGTGGCCCTGGGGAAGCTGGTGGGGGCTCGGGGAGAGGCAGCCCAGACCTGCTGCCGGCACTACCTCTGCGCCTGAGCTGGGCGTCTGGTGCGCTGCTGTGAGCACCGCCCCCCACCAGCCTTGCTGTGGGTATAATGTCATTTCTCTCCCTAACACGCATTTCTCTTTGCCCATGTAAAAGCCAGGAGGTGAAGGGAGAGTATTTTTCATTCAAAAAATGGAGAAAGCTTGGCTCGTTTCTCTCGTGTCTCCTCTCAGGGTAATCCAGGCCCCAGGTGCCAGGGTGACAGACTGGGCACGGGATGTGATGGCTTCCGAGGACACTGGAGAAAGCCTGAAGGCCACACTAATCACACTGCTGGCCTTCCCTGCCCAGAGCTGACAAGTACAGGCCTCAAGCTGGACTTAACAAGGTGAACATCTTTTCCGAGGAGGAACCTGGGCCGGGTGTATGCTTAGTGGGCCTTCACCCCCATCTTTGTAACCCTCCCCTTTAATCCTGAAGTTCCGTCTTATGCCATCTACTTAGGCTCATCAGGCCACCCCTACTGCCTGCTAAGCATACAGTTGGTGCTCAAAAGGAGCATTTTGAATAAATGAATGTTGTCCATAAGCCGAATTAAAACTCATGAAGTCGAGTCAAGCATTTGGGAGGACACCCTAACTACTCTACCCAACAACCTCAAATCCCAATGGCTGAACCCTGTGAATATTTGTTCCCCATGACTCCTCCTGTGAAAGCTCATTGGTCTCTTGGATGATTCAGCAGCAACTCAGAGTTACAGGGTCCCCCAACTCTCTGTCAACTCCTCGGAGTGTTCTCTGCCCAGTGCTGGGTAAGGAATGAGAACCTGCTGGGTCTTGACATCATTCCTGCCCCGGCTCCCGCTGACAAGGCCCTCATCTGGACTCCAGGACCCCCTCGGCCATTCTCCCCACCTGGTCTGTTTCACACGAGCTTGCAGTGTCTGGCTTCATCAGAATCCTTGGAATGCTCTCCCCTTTTCTACCCTGCTCTGACAAGGGCTTCTCCGGCAAGCCCCATTGTGACAAGCGTACCTTGACATTGGTGAGCTACTGCGACCGAAGCAGCATCCCAGGCTCCAAAGAGAGGAGCTGGCTGGGGTGCCAGGGCCGCTTTTGCATGGCGAGCCTTCCCCAGCCTCCTATCACAAAAGCCAGGCTGAAGTGTCACTGAGCGGGGCACCACCCCTGCCCAGGCCCACACATCATAGGTGAGGCTGATGATCATAGCTGGTTCCCTAGGACCATCGCTGCATTGGAGATTCATTTTCCTTTCCCCTTGCAGTAATCCTGTAAAGGGAGACTTCACATACAGGAGCCCAGGGAGATCCCCATTCTAATTAGCAGCTTTCGTCCTTAGCCGGCAGGCAGCACTGGCCCAAAGTCGTGCCTTGCTGTGCGTTCTGCTTTCTGCATCTCACTTCCCCCCACTTTTAATGTCCCCTAGATCCAATTTTCTTTGCAATAAATAAATAAATGAATAAATAAATGAAATGTTTTTGTTGAATATGAACCTACTCACTGCAAGAGACCTCAGTGGCACATAAACTATAAAAATCCGCTCTCTTTGTTAAAACAGTCAGTCCTTAATCTCTGCACTTTCTTCTTCTCTGCAGTCTGCCTTGATCACACGGAAGTAAAACCACAGCCTCCTCTACCCTTGGGAGCTCAGTCCCAGAGCGTCAGACACTACTCATCCGCAAGTCCTCAGCGTGGCAAATGTTAGTGCCAATCCTGGGTCTGCAGAAATGTAGACAGGGGGAGCCCTCGGGGACAGGAATGGTGGTCCAGGCAGCCTTATCCCAGAGTTTGGCTCTCTGCATATCCAGGCAGCCCAGGAAGGCACCTCAAGATGCCCTACAATGAGCACGGGACCAGAGAACAGGAGGCAGTGGCAGAAGGCGTCTAACCCCTGGAACAGGATTGGGCTCCCTGCACCTGTTGCAGAGGAGCACCAGGGTGCCTGTGAGGCTGCCCCCAGCATCACTGCCATGTGGTCCCGGTTCCTCCCGCAGCTTTCCAAGGAGGGGCTGGCTGCAGCCTAAAGTCCTCCGCTGGCTCTCAGTCTGCCCATGCCACCATCCACTGCCAGGCTGACTCATGGGTAGAGATGACAGTTTAGGATACAATGCTTTTCAGGACAGAGCTGGCGTGTCCTCCATCGCCCTCAGGGGATTAAGTTCTACCTTTGTGCCTTTTCATGGCCACCTGGAGAGAGGAGGAGTAATTTGGGGAATAATCACTGGCCTATTCAGTGCAAACCCACAAGGCTTGCTTAATCCAGACTGCATCTGAATTATTTGCAAGTTTGCTTTAATTCACATACACAGGGAGCCAGTGTTTCCTTACTGGTTTGAATCAATCAGCTCCCGTGGACAAGTGCGTGTGGCACACCCAACACTCCTAAGAACGGGGTGGGGGGGTGGGGATAGAGACCAGGAGACTGCCCTCCCCTCCAAAAGCTCAGTCTAGTTGAGTGGATCAGACACACACCTGAAAAATGAGACGAAATAAGAGCAATTTAAGGCCAAATGAGACGTTTAGGGGAAGCAGAAAGTAAAATTATTACAAGAGCTACTATTCCCGGAACACACGCCCACTCTGTGCCTCAAAGATCTTTAATCTTCACAACAACCTTCCGAAATAGGTATTATTATTAGCCCAGTTTCGCAGTGAGAAAACTCATACTTAGAGAGGTTAAGTGATTTTCCTGAGGTCACACAGCCAGTAAATGAGAGCTGGAATTTAAACTCCATCTATTGATTCCCAAGCCTGTGCTTCTGCCCGCCGTGAAGTCCCAGAGGACGCCTGCCAGCGCGGAGAAGACTCGGGGACAGGTCTCAGCTCAACATGAGGAAGACATTGCCAAGGCCCCAGTGACGGATCTCAGGGTGGAGTAAATGAGGCCCTTGCTGCAGAGAGTTGAAAAGTAAAGGGTCCCCCACAAGGGAAAGAAGAACCTGCCCCCTAAGGAGGTTGAACCAGGCATTCCAGATGGAACGTCCTAGAACTGTTAGGGAGATGGGGTTTGGAAGAGCTGGAATTGGAGGACCAGGCCATGAGGAGAGGGTGTGCAGTGGGGATCACAGGTGTCGCTGCGGGAGTGAGTGCAGCTGATTGGCTGAAGCAAAGACTCTGTTGGCCAAATCTCCCTTGGCAAGGCCTGGCAAGGTTGAGTTAGGGGCACTTATTAGAAGTGGTCAAGCCTATTTTCAGTGACAGGAAAGGTGGAGAGAAAGGAGGGCATGGTCTCAGGAAGCCAGTGGACAAATACGGAAAACTCAGTTCTGCCTCTAAGAGCAAGGATCTGCTCATCTGTGCCTGGAAACCAGAGTCAGGCCCCCACAGGATCTGAAACTGGGTGCACGAGCCAGGCCGCGGTCCATAGAAGTGCTTCTGGCTGCAGGGTCCATGTCACGAGGGTCGTGCCCACAGCCTCACGGGGTAAAGGTGCAAGAGCGTGGGGCAAACAGCGCTGAGAGTGGCTCACTCAGTCCTCGGGCCCTTCTCCAGCACAGCACAGCCCTGAGGATGAAAAGATAATCAGGCCCTGGGAGCAGCCCGCCCGGTCCAGCCGGGAGCACGGTGACATGGCACCTGTCCCGGAACATCCATCTGAGCAGAGATGAGGAAATTACAGCTCTGAATCTACTCCTTGCCATGTGCTAGAAATGGCTTCACTGGGTCACTTGTGAAAAGAAGGAAAGGAAGGAATATGGGCCAATTCTGAGGGCTAATTGCCTTTGCTCTAAAGCAGAGCCCATGCTTTTCCCTGCAAACATTCTCTCCTGTCGCGTGCGCCAGACCTAGGCGGCAGCGTTTCCAATCAGCCCTGCAAATAGTCCTTGATCGAGATAACAGGAAGAACAAAGAGAAATTTAGAGGAGTGGAGAGAGAAGGAGCGGCATGCCCCAGGGCAGCACCGAAGTTGTTTTCACTTCAGGTCGATCCCTGATTCGCCTCCACACAGCAAGGTGTTAAATAAATCCCAGGAAACAGACTTGGACTGAGACCAGGGGTCCTCTGACTTTTTTAGGTCAAAGAATCCTTCAAGAATCTAGAAAAGCCTGGGCCATCTCTCGCACCAGGAAAAAGATATAAGCACCTATTCTATGTATTAATGCACAGGCTCGCAGACTGCCCCGCAGACCCTGGCTCAGAATCCACACTCAGGGGAATCTCTTTTGAAGGGGCTTTCCTCAAGTCCCGTGGTGTCTGCTGGGGGACTGTGGGTGCCTGGGTGGCGGGTGTGGTGACAGGCACCTGAGCAGGGGTGACCCTGCGCCTCTGAAGCATATACAGTGTTATAAGCCAATGTGACCGCAATAAAAAAATAAACAAAACAGCACTCCTGCTTGTTCTCTCTTCCCCCACACTGCCCGTGCATGCACGTGTGTGTGTGTGTGTGTGTGCACAAGTGTGCAAGAGGGGAGAGTCGGGCTGTGTCTCTTCTGGGACAGTCTAAAGGATTCTTTCACTTCTTCATTGTGAAAGCTTGGAACACTTTCTGCAAGTAAATGAGTATGAGGGTCCAAAAGGGGTGTGGTACCCCCTTCTTAGACAAGATGCCGAGAGAGACAGTCAACACTCAGCCCTGCTTTTCTCAGAAGACCTGGGGATGAGAGTCCCCCACCTACAGGCCTGCACAAGAGCAAGGGTGGCCCTAAAAGGCTGACAATGGGGCCTCCCTGGTGGCACAAGTGGTAAAGCACATACTGTGAAGCTATCTGCAGCTTCTGCAGCATGAGTTTGATCCCCGGCCAGCCAGTGGAGCTACCCACATGGCGCAGCAGACCTCTCCTGTCTTGCCCACTGCTCCCCTCAGCAGTGTGTATCAGTAGATCTGCCTGTTCTGCTCCCCTCTTTGTCTCTGGTGAATTCTCTCACTCCCCCCCCACCCCACACCTCTGGCTTGTACCCCAGTTCTTGTATGCATAAATAAATAAATCTTAAAAAAAAAAGCTGATAATGACCTGAGATATGGGGGGTGGGGTGCCATTGGAGCTCTGACTTTTACACCTGGGGTGAAGCATGTGTGCCAGGGCTCCCCAAACTTTAATGTGGATCAAGCCACCTGGGGTCTTATTAAAATGCTGATTCTGGTTCAATGGGCTTGGATGGGGCAGAGATCCTGAATTGCTAACGAGCCCCAGGTGGTGCTGATGTTGTTTTGAATAACAGGACTCTGCTATTATCTATTCTAGAAAGGACCTTGGATGGGTGCTCTGGAAGATGGAGCATAGCCAGGATGCCCCTAGATTGCAGTGTCTCCTGAATCAAGTGTGAAGCTACTGAGCTCTCTGACCAGTGTGTCCACATAGCAAAGGGTGGGGCCCTCCTCCTGCACTGCCCAGGGATAGAGAAGGGAGGTGCCTCTTTCATCTCTGCATTCTCAGCCCAACCTGCCCACAGTAAGCACTAGGCTTCCTTTGAGCAAGCAATCCCCAGAAGCAGGCACTGTCAGTACCGGCAGGGTAGTGGTACACCCTGGCTCTGAGGGAAGCAGAAAGTAAGGCTGATGGACCATTTGTGCTGAGAGGTCTGGACCATGATGCTTAATGCCAGCCAGTGATCACACCAAATGTGTGATCAATCCGAGGCGGGTTCTGGGAGCAGTGCAGGAAAGGTTGAGGCTGAGGAGGATCTAAAATATCAGAAAAAGAACTTAGAGATCTATGAGGCCTATCATCTTTTGTCTTACAGATGGGGATGCTGAGGCTCAGAGGGCTTATACAAGCAAGTGGTGCAAGTGGTTAAGCAGAGCACTGTGAAGCTATCTGCAGCCTCTGCAGCATGAGTTCAATCCCCAGGCAGGAAGCTACTCACATGGTGCAGCAGACCTCTCCTATTTCGCCTGTTACTCGCCTCAGCAGTGTATTTCAGTAGATCTGCCTGTTCTGCGCCCCACTCTGTCTCTGGTGAATCCTCTCACCCCCTGCACCTCTGGCCTGTACCCCAGTACCTGTATGCATGAATAAATAAATCTTTAGAAAAAAAGGACTGAAGAGCTGGCTGACCGCAGGTCTAGAACGCAGGTCTCCTGGGCCCTGCCCATCTCTGCCTCCTCAGGCTTCTGGCAAGGGTGCCCACAGTGCACAGTGGTGCTGAATGAAGGTCGACCATCAGTCTGAGAAGAGGGAGCCTAAGTTATCTGGGAACCCCCAAATTGGTCCAATACATCCCAGCCCAGCCTGGGGTGGGTACATCTGGATATAAGAGAGCTCAGCTGCACCCCCTGATAGAGCAAGAGGATTTGCATTCACCAGAACCCCCTGCTTGGAATTACTTGTGGCTGGGCATAGAGGGCTGTCCTCTGCCTCGGCCCTGCCCTCCTTGTGCCCCCACTCAACCTAGCACAGGCCCCTGCTCGTATAGGTGTCGGGGCACCTGCGTACAGCCCAGGAGACAGAGAGAGGCCTACCTGGGAACCGCACTGAGGAGGGCCTCTCCCAACACATCACAGGCCATCAGCCTAATAGGCCTGTGCTGAGTGCCTGGGGGAAAGTCAGTTGCAATCAGGCCGAGATCTGTGGCCAATAGACATACTCAGGGAGAAGGTAGGAGATCTGGTCTCAAAGGAAGCCAGCCTGGCACTCCTGCTCCCTCAAACCAGCTCATGCCTCGAGACTGAGGAGCAATGAAAGCTGCTTTTCCCCAAAGCCAAGGGTCCCCTCTTCCATTTTTATAATCCAAAACCACCATGGAAAGGCAAGCCTAGCTCCCGCGACACCCTACAACCCTGGCTTAAAGCACTCGGGATCTTTGGCCAGCACAACCCAGCCTCAACTCCCCTACTCTGCCAGTGCCCCGGGCATCAGCCCCTGAGTAAATCAGACAGGCAGGTCTGAACCCATCCCTCCGGCTCTGCTGACGCCCCATCACATGTAAATGGACTCCACGGGTGGACTCCGACGTGGGAGAGCTACCACTATCTCAGAAACAGGCAACAGAGAGCAGGGGAGCATCCCCAAAGAGTGGTTCAAATTCACTCCCAGTTCAGTAAACACCTACTGTGCACTGCTCTGCCTCCTTCATAGTTTCCCTGGCTGAGACAGCTGGCCTTCTCTCACATAAAATGAAACCGAAACTGAAGCTTCTCCACCCCACTTTCTCTTTTTTTGGGGGGGTATCAAAAAGGGCAGGTTTCTTATAAAAGGGAGGAAGAATAAAGGACACTTGCGTAGACACAAGTGGGCAGAAAGGGCTGCCCCAAAAGGGACAGGTTTGCTAAGAGAGAGGCCTGCATGGTCGCGGGTGGGTGGCTTGAGGAAAGCTGCCTCTGCTGAGGTCTGTGAAGGAAAGCCCCGGCATGGCACAGGTCGCGGGCAGGCAGGAAGGCTGCTGTCCTGTGGAGGGACAGAGTTTCCACCCCACTTTCTACCACCGAACACGCTGCAGGGATTTGGTGGAGGGTGAGGCCATGTTTAAAAGCAAGTGCCTTCATCAGCCTTTCAAACAACATGCGAGAACCCTTGGGACTGTTCTGTTTGCCTCTCTCCCCGTGGAAACCACATTTGCCACCTCCTCTGGCTCCCAACTTCGAAGCTTGCTATAAGTCCATGTCTGACCCAAGGTTCACAGAATCAGACGCCTGTCACCATCCACCATATGCGTGCAGCCATGACTGATCTCCCAGAAGCCTGTCTCCTCAGTGACAGTAGCACCTACTGCTCAGGATTCAGGTAAAGACCACAAAGTGTAAGGCACTCAGTGCAGGGTACCCAGCGGACCCCCAGGAAATGGAAGTTATTGGGCCACCGTCCTGATGGAGGATGTAGCAGATGGACTCAGGCACCCGAGAGCCCCTCTTGTTTCTGACTCTACATCCCCAAATGGCCCCGGGGACTGGCTGTCAACGGGACACTGAGGCAGGCCTGAGGGGTGGCATCTGGCCACAAGGGCTGCCCCTGTGTGTGACCTGCTGTGGCTTAATAAAGCACAACAGAAAATTACCTTGTCAATCACTCCAGGGGAAGGCCTGGACCGAAGCTCAGGACTTCTTGGTGCTGCCGGGGAGGCTGGTCTTTTGTCTAGGCTATTTTTAGCATAAATAATGTACACTCTGTTACATTGTCAAAGCTGACAGATGAGTATTCTGGTGGCATTCACAGACCACTCATTCAATTGGGAAAAATGTTAGAAAATGTTAAATGAGCTTTTCACCACATGTGAAAAGCAGTATATACCAGTGCCACGGCCTCTGAGCTTCATGACAGGTGCCTCTGACCTCTGACCTCTGACCTCCACCATGAGTGTCCTAGTCTCTAAGCTCTGCAGTTAGGATTCACACTCTGAATCTCACAGCAGGTACTGTCCATGTCAAAGACTCAGCCAGGGGTAGCTGAGTCCAGGGACCCAGGTTGACAAAGCATTTGAAAAATGTATCGTGCAGGGTGGATGAGAACTGCATAGTCACCAGGGCCTGGAAAACCACTTGCAGTTTCCCAAGGTCCAGGCTCCAGCCCTGGTACCCAGGCTGATCTCACCCAAGGGTGTCACTGCTTGGAGCCAGCTAGGGGGCAGGGAACTCAGTATGACTATCCAACATGAAGCCCCCAATAAGCCCACTTCTCAGATCCTCTTGAGGTTCAGGTTCTCTGCCTGTGTGGGTTGTTGACGCGATGCTTCTGTTTGTATCCTCCACCACTCACCCTGCTCCTCTGACTACATGCCTGCATCGTAGCCTGGAAGGCTGTGTTCTGCCCAGAATACTTCCCTTTGCTCGTCGCCCCGCTACCTACTCACGATTATAGCACCCCAGAATGTCACTTCCACAGCCAGGCTACCCCTGGCCACCAACCAAAGACCGGTCCCGGCAACCCGGGGCAGACCAGAGAGGGTTGTGGGCAGCTTCCCTTAGACAAGTTTCTCCAACAAGTCCGCTCTTAGACCTGGCACCCCTGGAACAGTCTCCTCTTGAGGGTGGGAGAATTATCAAAGCAAAATTACCGAACAAGACATATAGCTGGGCAAGAAAGCAACTGGACCAACAAGGGTTAGCGCAGAAGAGGCACCAGCCACGGAGTGGGAGAGGAGGTCCAGCCTTGCACAAATGGCTCCTGGCGAGCAGATGCTGGAGCCTGCTGGAGTCCTGAAATCCTCCCAGGGGGATCCTCTCACAAGGCTCAGAGATGCAAAGAATGTTCATGGGGGAAGCCAGGAGGAAGAGAGAGAGAAAGAGAAAAAGAGAGAGAAAGAACGGGGGTGAAGGGAGAGAGGACAGGGAGCTGCTCTGTTATTGGGCAGGACACTGGCCTCCTAAGGATGGACATGGTCTTGCCCCCAGGCCTAGACAGTCACAAGGGTCCAGTGAGTATGGTGCGATATGGGTCCCCCAGCCTGCTTGGGGCCCAGGTGGCTCTGCACACATGGCGGGTTTGCTGAGGGATGCCAAGCCGAGGCACCAAACCTCCCCAAATGGGCATAAGCCTGTCTGCCCCTGCCCCCGAGGGGCACATTGTCATCATGTCAGACAGCAAAAATACCTGCCAACTGCTCTTTATCCCACAGGGAGACGCTGTTCACAACTTCCAAAGACGTTTGCCATATAAATATCCCAGAAGACAGAGCCTAGAACCAAAGCAACAGTTCCTCTGCTCACGAGGTGTGCAGAAATGCAAGGGCCCCATGAAGAACTGTCTCACGGCACTCCCAGACTGAGAGAGGAGTGCTGCCCCCCGCGAGAACACAGCACATAGGCCGGGGTGCTTCTGGAAGGCAAAGTCCTCGAGCCCCCTCTTTGAAGGGTGGCAGACATATGAGGGGTGCTTTCCCTGAGGGGAGCCTCCAAATTCGAAAGAGTGGTCAGCCAAGTACAGAGAAGTGAGGAACGGTCACATGCAAACAACTCCTGCTGCCCTCCTCAGGCCAAAGATGTGAGAGAATAGGGGTGGGGGGGGTGGGCAAAGCCAAGAATCTGCATCACATTCCAGGCCATTCTCTGGCCACTGAGCAAGTCCTTCTTGTACACCCCAAGCTCTTTCCACTCTGGCACCTCCACCCCCCACCCCTAGTAATGACATCCAGACAAGGCACAGGGGGTCCTGACCTCCAGGGTCACGCTCTGAGGCAGCCAGAGGAAGCAGATACCCAAGAAGATACTGCCCTCTTTACAGCAAGCAACCGATGAGAAACTCAGATTGGGGCCATCTGGTTTCCTCACTGCACTCAGGGGGTTGACGACTGGCTCGCAGACCTGGCTCTGAGAAGACAGGTCAGATAGCTATTTCAGTGTCCCCCTTCACCATTTTGCCTTTTCCTCTGGGGGCCTGCCAATAGCCAGGACCCTTCAAGCACACTCTCTGACTTATAGATTTCCAGCCACAAGCCACAGTCCAGCACCCCTCTCTACTCTAACTCACCCTTTCTTACAGAACTCAGCACAGGGTGCACCTGCCACATCACAGGGGCCCCTGTCTGAACAGCCCCCTCCTGGAATCTCTTTGGAGGGTTCCACAAGCCCCTCACCTTCTCTCCCTCTCCCCAGGATCTCTTAAATAAATGTTATGTGATCAATTACTGTGTTGCCCTATTTAATTGATTTATATGCACTTTAAAAAGCTTTACACTGCACGGGAACACATCTATCATAATATTTGATTGAATTGGAGAACGGAGAAGGGAGAAGAGAATTAAAATTTATTGAGCACTTATTATGTGCCAGGTAGTGCATGAGGCACTTTACTTCGGTTATTGAGTTTAATCCTCACCACCGCCCTGAGAGGTTGGTATTTTTCCCTATTTATTAGATGAGTAAACTGAGACCCGCTGAGGTTAAGGGACTAGCCCAAGGTTATAAAGCTACTAGCTAGAAGAAGCAGGACGTGAACGCAGTTCTGTCTGATTCCAAGGCAGCCTACAACATTAGATTTAAATAGTAAGTGTTTCTATAAATAGTTATGAACCCAGAACATACCCCCATTGTAGTGCTGTTTCACTGTGGGAATCAGATTCCATTCGCTTCCTGTCCTTGTAGCACATTTTGTTCTAATTAATGTGTCCCTTCACCTGTGGACCCCAGAGGGTAATGGCGTGGGTGGGGGGGTGGTGTGAGGAAGGGGTGCGGAGGACATAAGGTCAGCATGTTTAGAAAACCTGAGAGAGTTCTCTCTAATCATTCACATTTTTTTTAAAGATTAGCCTTTTAGAAAACCTTAAACTATTTCTATTCAATACCATTGTAAAAGGGTATAGAGAACACTCGTTCACCCAGTTTACAGGGGATCACTCACAGTGTGTAGACTCAGGGAGATGGCAAAGAACGAACCACTTAAGGTCCCTCAGAGCTTGTATTTTAAAAGCCAGAGTGAGGCTCGGAGTCTGCAAGAGCCACTTAGGCATGGTCTGAGCAGGGGCCAGGGGAGCGGGGAGCAGCTGAAGCCTGAGGGCTGCTTTGTTTGTGCCCCAGAAAGAGGGGGAGAGAGAGACAGAGGGTGGGGTGGGAGGGAGGGAATTGTAAGGAATTATAAGGAACTGGCTCATGAAGTTTTAAGGTGTGATTGATTTCCAGTTTGAGGCCAAGCCCAAAGACAGGAGGCCGATGTCCTAATCCAACAACAGAAAGAAAAGCGTGCCTTTGTATTCATGGAGGCTCCGCCTTTTCTGGTCTTGCACGGACATCACAGGGCCCTCCACGTCAAGGAGGTCACCCTGCTACTCTTCTCCCAACTCAGTGTCAGTCTCAGCCAAATCGCGCTCCTCCAGAACACGCGCCAAAGAATGTCTGACTGGATGCTTGGGCACCCCTGGCCCAGCAACTCGGCCCTAAAATCAGCCATCACAGGTGAGCAAGCACCTTAGCAAACTGCTGAGTTCTGAGCGATGGTGTCTGTTTTGTGGTTTTTCCGTCTCTTATTCCCAGACTGTCGGTTCTCTCTTCTGATGATCACTGGCCACTGCCCGAGAAGGACCTCGCCTCGCTTCGAATTCACTCTGGGTTTCAAAATAAGAGTGAATTTAAGGATCTTGAATGAGTCCAGAGACCTATAGGCAAAACGCCTGAAATGAAAAGCAAACACTTTATGACATCTCTTTTATCTTCTCCCGGGAACTTTTTGCTTCTATTTTGCTTCTCAGAGCTGCGATCTAGATAAGGAAAGTTACCAGATACTAAGAAGACTTTCTATATCCTGATGAGTCCTAGGAAAATTGAAACAATAACGTGAGGGCAAGTCTTCGGTGAGGTGTTTTCACAACTTCAGGGGGCAGCTTGGTGTTCAGGAATTACAAAGCAGAACAGTGTGCAAAGAGGCAGCTAAACAGAATGTCCCCTCCCAGCTTTTGCATTGATTTACATTGTCATCAAAAGAAAGAATTTTCCTCTAAAGCCAGCAGAATGAATTTTCACTATTATTTCCCATGTAATAAGCTAACCAGGTCTCACCAAAGAGTTTCCAGAAACAAAGGGCTTTTACTTTTCAAACTAATCAGAACATTCAGTACTTAACACCCAAAAAAAGTTGCAACCTTCTGTTTGGCACCATTTTATCAAGTGTGAGTGTCAAATTTTTTTACAGCTTCTAATTAACAACAAAGAGCTGTAATTTTTGTGTTTGTTTGTTTAAAAGACCAGTGGAGATTTTTCTTTTTGTTGTTTAAGCTTCATTTAATTCCAGCTCCAATCTGCCCTTCTTTGATTGCATTTCCAAACCCTAAATAAAAGTGATAACTCTTTCTGCCAATTGTAACAAACGGCTGGTGCCAGTTATTACATTTCAGCAAAAAAAAAAAAGAAAAAAGAAAGAAAAGAAAAAAGGGGGCGCAAAAAATCTTTTAATACTTAGCTTCATCCAAAAGGGGGGAGAAAACCCTGGCCTTTCAAACCCACACGATATATTCGTAACTACCTCTTTACTGAGTTCATGTATCTTCTTTATTGTTCTTCATAAACAGGCTGTTGGATCTCTCTAGCTTGCAATGTGAAAAATGAAAGAATTTCCTCCCATCCATGCCTCTCTTATCTCGTAATTGTTTTGTTCTGAGAGGTAGGGGAGACCCATATAAATGTCTCTGCTATTTTATTTGTCCTCTCCCAGCCCATTCATGCTTTTCTCCAGGGCTTTTGGCTCCTTCTGTTCTGTTTCTGCCTGAACCTCGATCTGCTTACTGTTCTCTGCATCAAACCCCACTAAAATGTTTGAGAATTCATTTCAGAGAGTGACATGTGGGAGATAAGAGTCAAAGGCATGTTACAAGCCACTTTGCAGCATGTGGGTGAGGGGGAGGTTGGAGGTGGAGGTGCTCAAGGAGCAGCTGCTCACCTGACATCATAGAGAACACGGTGCTTTGGAGCTGGGTCTGCCCGCCCCTCCCCACACGCACACTCTGCTGCTTCCCTGCTCCATTTTTCAGAAGGGCCCGGCTAGCTGTGCCTTCTCCCGCAGCAGCTTCAAAGACCCCTCCACCTCTCAGACGCCCATCCTCTTGGCCCTCCCGGGAGCGTGCTGAATGGCTCTTGTCCGGGACAGTTCTGAGGGCCTATAAAGTAGCTTGCAGGGAGGGGCTGGGATCTTGTAAACGTGGTGGATTGTCCTGTGAAAGCAGGAGCGGCACACTCCAGGAGCAGCCGGAGGAAAGAGTCTGGGAGGGGAAAGGGGTGTTTACTAAACCCTGACTCCTCAGCGCAATAGATGAAACCTCTCCCACCTGATTCCTTCTGCAAAAAAGGCCCGAATGTTGCAGTAAAGAACACTCATTAGTCAGGTTTTGCTGTGATGACACTATGCAACAAATAATCCCCAAATCTCAGGGCTTACAGCATTCAGTTTTCACTCGCATGTCTGGGATTTGTTGGACTCTATGGGTCTTGGGGTAAATCTGCTGCATGGGTCTCCCCATTCTGGAACCGTGACTGCCCTGCAAATACTAAGGTCATGGCGAAGGCAGGGGCAGTGGAGGGGACACAAACACTTGGAGCGTCGGCTTAGTCTCACCTCCATGCATTGGCTCCATGCCCAAGCAAGTGGGGCAAATCACCACAGGCCAACCCGAGGAGAAGGAGAAAGGATATTGAGTGAATATGTGTCCAACAATAACTCACCCTGCCACGTGCACACACATGCACGCGGACTTACAAGCCAGAAAGAACTGCATCAGAGAAGCAATAAATTCTGGGCATAAATTTCCTGTTCTTCCTACTGCCCCAGGGTGGTCAGAGCAGCCAACAAAGACATTACAAACTTGTTTTGGGGAGTGCAGACACTTTTGAGTCCGTGGCAACTTTCAATGCCATCTATCCCTGCATCCTCACACTGGGAGCTTCTAGGAACACTTCCAGTGGGGGGAGCTGCTTGCCTCAAGGAGGGCGAGGCCCTGGAAGCGCACAAAATGAGCCTTCTCTTTGGACAATATGGTGATGCCTCGGTTCTCTGCGGACAGTGCTCAGGTGTTCCTGAGCCTCCCTTCTCCACGTGAAAGGGCCCAAGTCTCTTTTCCTCCATGCCCATGGTTTCTAGTCACAATTTCCATTGGGCACATGTCATTCTGTTAATACACTGCCTGTGTGCGGGCCCAGAACTGTGCCTGAATCTCCAGAAGGCAACATCGCTGTGGACAGAGCACGTCACCAATTCTAAGCAAGCGTCAGCCAAGAGTGACAGGTCATACGTCTTACTCACGCTGAGCTTAGAGTCACCTGGAGTCGAGGCGCTCTCACGTGTGCTGCTAAACCGTCCATCAATCAAGTGTCCTGGGGAGTGTGTTTCAGGCCTTCGTCCCGCGAGTTTCTGGGGATGTGCTGGGAAACAAAATTGACGTGCTTGGTCCTGGCGCTCATCACAGCCACTCGGAGAGGAGGATAATAAATTAGTGAAGAGATGCAAGAAATAAAAAAATGGGGAGTAGATACTTGAAGAAACAGACTATGAGGAGGAACAGGGAAAGAACTTCCACCGAGGCGGATTCCCGAGGCACAGGAAGCAAAGAAACCAACCAGGATGAGTGAGGCCAGGAGTCAGCCTGGGGCCCAAACAGGCCAGAGAGGTGAACACGAAACCGGGGTCCCGACACATTGCCTCAGGGCAAGACTGGCATTTGCCACCTCAGGAGCCCATTAACTAGCGTTTGCCCTCCCCACACCAAAAGTTGCTGCCTGTGGCAGCCCCTCCCTCGGGTGCCAGCCAGGTGAAAATGGTCCCACCCGGAGGTACCAGTTAGGATGAGGGAGCCAACTTAGGACACCGAGATGCCCAGAGCCCAGACTCCTCCCCCTCTGTACCTGGCCTCGAGGAGAAGAAAGAAGCTGCATCTGCAGTCGACCTCCAAAGAGCAGCCGAAGAGCTTTGCGGTGACTGGGCCACTGCACCTGCCTCCGGTCCTGCTGCTGCCACCGCCCGAAATGAGCATCGAAGGCGCCGGGCCTGGCGTCGCTCTAGGAGCTGCATGCCTGATCCTCCGGCACCGTGGACGCTACCTGGAGTGAGATAGCCAGCCACCTGCGACCTTAGGAACTGTTTCCCCTGTTGGCCAAATACACCCCATTGCTGTTCCCTTAACCCCAGTGCTCTTGTCATTGCGCGCGTGGGTGAAGACCCACAGTGCCCCGTCCTCTGTCGAGCCCTGGCCTTGCATGGCGATAGCCCCCTCTAAGCCTGTTTCGAAAGCAGCTGAAGGCGCGGCCCGGGAGGCAGGGCTGCGGTGAGCAGAGGGGGCAGCAGGTACAGGGAAGCTTGGCAGGTGCGGTTGGCGGCGAAAAGAAGACAGAGTTTATTCTGACAGACCTAGGAAGCCATTGCACACTTGAGAAATGGAAAGGCAGGTTGCCGTGTGTGCGCGCGTGTGCGCGTGTGTGATGCAGGTCTTCGGGCAAAGCAGGCCTGACTGGAGAACTTCACACTTGTCCCGGCTGAGTTCCTTTCTGTCCATTAGGCCCCTTGACCCAGCCTGTCAAGCTTGCTTTTATCTTTCCCTCCAAGCTCCTGCCACCAAGCCAGCTCCCTGCCTTTCTCCAGGCCAAAAGGAGGTGTAACTTTGTAGCTATAATGGGGTGAACAGCCAAGCGCTGGGCACATCACCTGAGAGATAAGTTCAAATTTTTGACAGAAGAACTTGAGAAGCAGAGCCACGATTTGGGGAACAAACAGTTCCTCTCCCTAAACAGCCAGCTCCGAGGCTAGAACAGATCGTGGGTGAGGACACAGCCTCAGCCTCAGGGAAACAGACCGCAAAGCCTCTTCCTGATGGGGTAAGCCGGAGCCTGCCTGCATCAGGCAACACCCCTGGGGCCTTGTGGACCTGAGAGGAAGAGCTTGTGCACCCCGCTTCCGCCAGGCTCAGCACCCAGCCGGGAGACCACCTGCTGCGTGGGCGGGCCCCCCGCCTGGCTGGGGGAGCACTGCTTCTGCCCACACCCAGCCGGCCGCGAGGCCACCGAGTGGGCGTGGACCATCTGGAGAGGACTGCAGAGTCCAGTGAGGAACAGGGGTGTCTTCCAGCATAGCTGGGGGCCTAGGAGGCTTGAGATTCAGCACCCCCGTAAACAAAGCAGGAGCAGCCAGCACAGAGAAGGCAGGCTGAGGAGGTGCTGTGGGTGATTGGAAGCTGAGAATCATCAGCGTCTGGGGACTCTCTCCTGAGATGCGCCCAGAGAGTGCACCCAGGAAGGCCCTTGGGTGCACAAGACACCTGCTGATTTGCTGGGGATGCAGGAAGCCCTGGGAAGGAAGGACTGAGCTCAATCAACCCGTCAGTCAATCAGTCAATAACCTTCCCCAACAGGCGTCCTTTGCTCCCTGGGTGGCCTCCGGGAGGAGCAAGAAACCCAGGACAAGAAGTCGAGACCCAGCACCACGCCGGGAGCACGCTGGTGAGGGGGGCTCCTCACCCCAACCTTACTCTGCCTCCCTCCGTCCCAGCCCCAGAGGGACCCTGCCCCTTGCCATGTCTGTCCTCCTCCTTCTCTTCAGCCTCACGACTTTGTCTGAACAACACAAAGACTTCAGGGGTCAAACCCGATTTACGGAGAAGGAATCTCAAACTTGGTATCCCTTTACATTTCTCAAGGGGAAAATAAGTCTCAAATAACTATATGTATATAGAATCCCGCCTCTCAATACATATTACCTCTCAATGCATATTACCTATCAATATAGAATGCTGTCGTTAATGGGTGGAGGATTTAAATGTGCCTCTTATAAAGGGGGGACGTCTGATAATGGGGCACAGAGGATTTGGGGGCAGTGATAATACCCTGCATGATAATGCAATGACAGGTCCATGGTTTAAACATTTGTCCGAACCCATGGCATTTGCAACAACAAGAGTGAACCCTCGTGTAAACAATGGACTTGGGGTGATTGTGCAGTATCGGTGGCAACACATGCACCGCTGTGACATGGGGATGTTACTTTGTGGGGCTGCACGTGGGAAATCTCTGTACCTTCCTCTCCAGTTTGCTGTGAACTAAAAAATCTCAAAAATAATAAAATCTATATTTAAAAGAAGTCTGGAAGCTATTTATCAAACAGTTATAAGTCTTCTGAGTTCATTCACTCCCTTAGATTCTTATTCTGGAACTGTGTATCAGAATTTAATTAATGGAGTATTTTAAGTGTTTGCTTTTCTTTCTTTAGTCTCTCTTTTTGCATATCTGTACTTTTCTCGTTTTTTAAATGAGCAGATGATGATAATGAATCAAAGGGAAAGCCACCCTCACGGCTGGCCTCTTCCAGGCCTCAGGCTGCATCTCAGCAGCTGTCCCGCAGCTCAGGCCAGGCACCGTGTTTGAAAACCTTCAGATTGCAGCCATAGGGTTTGGACCTGAAGTTCCTGCTCTGTGCTTGGTGTCTTCTCAGAGATCCGAGAAAGCCCCGCCTGGCCTCCCCAGGAATCGCCAGGCCGGGAATGTGGGCAGCGGTGCAGGGCCCCAGCATCTCACCCAGGTTATGTGAGTCTCAATTCACATAGCACCAGAGAGGCAGCAAAGGAGATAAATGGAATTTCTGCTCAATGAGTTGATAATAATAAATAAGGCCTTTTCTCCAAAGACTTGAAATCTGTTGGCTCATTTCAATGCACAAGATTATTCATTTCAAAATCATCCCCACAGACTTAAAGTAGGGGTGGGGGTGGATTAGTAATCATTAACCCCATTTTGCAGGTGGGGAACCCAGGATCCACCAGGAGCTGGACTTCATAAGCATGGGCCAGGCAGGGGTCCTGTCTCCCCAGCCAGCGCTCTCTTTGGTGTGGGTTCAATCACCCTCCTCACCCCCACCCCCGTACCCAGCACTGGAAGCCATTCAGGAAGTCATCCTGGGTCCTGCAGAGTCTCCACTGAACTCACCACACAACTCTCCAACTGCTTCCGCCCCTAATCTGACCCCTGCAGACCCCTCCAGTCACCCTTACAGTCTCTGTCCTCCCAAGACTGAGCAAACTGAGAGCAGGGCCTCTGCCTCCCTCCTGCCCAATGTGCTCAGGACAGAGTCTCTCAAAGGCTCCCAGAGCTTGGAAATCAAAGATGCCTGGATCAGCTGGACCCTGACGGACTGGCATGTCTTGTCCAGGCTCCTAGAGTTGCCCAGGGAGGCAGAGGCAGCCGTGAGGCTACGAGCAGGGAGAACATCCTTCTCCTGCTCTGCCTTTGACTGTGAGAGCTTCCAGCCTCGGGTAACCATGGTAATCACCAGCATTAACCACGTAGTGACAGGCGCCCCAGCAGGCCAGCTCTGACCTGCTCCCTCTGCAGATGGTGTCTCGGCTCCCTGAAGCCCTGGGTACCCTAGTTCATACCCCTGATGCCCAGCAGCCTGTGCCCAGGGCCTACAGAGGGTGGTCTCTCTGACCCAGGAGTAATATAGGGGGAGAAAATGGACCCCAAACCTCCTGCACCCTTGGCAGGTTCAGAAGAGACATAGGATATGGTGCAAGAATGCGGTGACCATGTCAGTGGTGGCCCAGAACCAGGGCTCACTCTCTGGACACCCTGTGCAGCCCTAGTCTCACCTTCAAAGGTGGAGGGCAGCCAGGAAGCCAGCCTGCCTGGACCCTGCGGAAGTCTCTCCTGCCAGGACATAGGGGGCAGAAACCAGTAGTCTTCTGCTGCCCTTTATATCAGGTCATGCCCAGAAAGCCACAGCAGAGCCATACTTGCCAAATGTGGGTGTTGCCACTCTGACCCAGGCCCCCCTACCACCAACTGCACTGCTCCATGTTTGCGATCCCAGGACCAGCTCCCCAGTCTCCAGGCACAACACCTGCTAAACGTCCTGTCTCACCTCGTCCTTCCACCTCTTCCTTCTCATTAAGCCCTGACTTTTCCGGTGGCCCAGAGTTGGTCCAGTGCCCACAGCCCTATCCTTGGCAGCTTGGGGTGCCAGACCAGATTCCCCACAGGGAAGCAAGACTGAGGCCTACTGCTTCAATCCCATCCCAGGCACTGGATGCCAAGGACAGCTTCTGCTGATACAGCAGTTCCTGCCGAGAGGTCAGCCAGGGCTCGCCCTGCATCCTGACAGCAACGCATCTGCAAACTCCTGACAAGCGATGCTAAGGGTTCTTTAGTCCAGCTGCTTCTGAGAAATCTTATATGCAAAAAAGATCCTCATGCTCCGACGTCTCCCACCCGGTTAGCGGTCCTGGGAGCCTGGTGCTGGTGACGATGACAACGACAACATGGCACTCCCTCTAGTGGCGAATGCCCTGCACACAGCCAACGACTCACCCGCCCAGACTTCCCTGCACAGATCCTGTGCACAAGGCCAGGATCTCACAGCCTGGTCTCCCCTGAGGAGGCTGAGACCTGCTCCGCTTTAGGGAGCAGAGACACTTCGCATGGGCCAGAGAGAGAACGGCGCTGCAGCAAGGGAGCCCCTCCAGCCTCTGGCCACTCCCAGGTGGGTATTCATAGCCCCAGCCACTGACCTGGGACAAGACATCACCAGCCTCACGCAGAATTGGCCAGGCCAGTAAGGGACAGGAAAGCTGTGTGGCCTTCCTGGCCTGTATTCTCTGCCAAACACCGTCTCTGTGCTGCTTGGCCAAACAGACCTGTCTCATCTTTCCTGCCCAGACCACAAGAGACTTCACAGGAGCCCCGAGCAGTCCCTCCAGACCAACCTTAGCCTCTACTCCCAACGCTGCTGGGTTCAGGTGCCCCCACCATGGGGGGGCACACCCACTCATTTCTGTATCCTCAGCAGCAACAGGGACTTACAACATTCATGTAAGAATGCAGAAGTAAAACAGCATTTGCTGTGACTAAACGCACACATGCATAGAGACCATCTCTTCCACCTGTGTCCCTGTAATCCCCTCCTGGGCCCATGACTTCTGCTGTTAACTGTCCTCAGCCTCGATCAGTTCTTTCCACCCTGTTCCACCAGCCCTCAACACAACCCAGCTCCTTGAGGATACAGGCCCTGTCTCCTTGGCTCTCGGTCAGCTCTCCAGAAGAACGCTGAATGTTTAAGGGAGGGTGAGAGGGCCTGTTATTCAGATCCAAAGCTGGCACTGGATACACATCCACTCACTGCCCTGTTCAGTCATGCTACCAGCAGAGACCAAGGATCCTTTTATTCTGATTTAATCAGTTCCTTTGAACAGTTTTATTAAGATACAGTTCACACATGCACAATGCACCCTTTTAGGTGCAATTCCATGGTTTTATTACACCCAAAGAATTGTGCATGAATCCCCCTCCCATCAATTTCAGAATATTTTCATTACCCCAAATACGTACTCCACGCTCATGATCGGTCACACCACACCCTCCTGGTCTGAGCAAGCACGGATCTATATTCTGTCTCCCTCCATGGATTTGCCTATTCAGACATTTCGTATAAACAGAATTAAACAATATGTGGCCTTTAGTCACTGTTTTCTCCCATTAGCGTCATGTTTTCCAGCTGCATCCATGCGGTAGGATGTACACTGCTCCATTTCTTGTTATTACCAAATATGATTCAATTGTATTATCATTTATCTGTTCATTGGTGGACACTTGTGTTGTTTTTACTTTTGTGGCTACTATGAATCATGTTAATTCAATATAATGAAAAAATCTTTCCCTGCTTCCAAAGAATTTATGAAGTAGTTTAGCAATAAAAGAGCCAAGATACAATAAAATCTGAGGTTATTCCTATGAACGTTACTGTTTCCGTTTGAGTTTCCTCTGCACGTCAGACAGGCTGGTAGGCGGTTTTCACAAAACAGAATCCGTTTTTTTTTGTTTTTTTTTTTTAGGATTGATTTATTTATGCAAGAATCGGGGTACAGGCCAGATGCACCGGGGCTGGGGGAGAGGCGGTGAGAGGATACACCAGAGACAGAGCTGGGAACAGAACAGGCAGACCGACCGAAATACACTGTTGAGAGGACAGCAGGTGAGACAGGGGAGGTCTGCTGCGCCATGTGGGATTCTCGCCAGCCAGCCAGGATCGAACCTGTGCTGCAGAGGCTGTGGAAGTGTTCACAGTGCGGCGCTCAAACACCTGCACCACCAGGGAAGCCCAAAACAGAATCCGTTTTTTTGTGTGTGTTTTTTTTAAGATTTATTTATTTATTTATACAAGCACTGGGTACAGTCAGAAGCGCGGGAGGGTGAGAGAATTCACCAGAGCCAGAGCGGGGAGCAGAGCAGGCAGAAGGACCGAAGCACACTGCTGAGGGGAGCAGCGGGCGGCAGGGGAGGTCTGCGCACCATGTGGGACCCTCGCCTGGCGGCCTGGATCAAACCGGCAGTGCAGAGGCTGCGGGCAGCTTCCGCTGGGCCACCAGGGGAGGCCCAAAACAGAATCAGTTTTTAACAGAAAACTCTCAGCTAATTTTTGCATGACAATTGAGTTCCTAGTAGCCAAAGCAAAAAAGGAAATAAACATTACACAGTTGTCCCACAGTGAGCACCACTGCTGAAAGCAGCTAATTCCATCTTCTAGAATGATCAGGGCAGAGCAGCTTTCCAGTTTCTAATCAAACGTGGAGTCTTTCCCTCCCATCCTTGTCTCTCCCCTGGTGCTCAGTTAACCACGGACACCCTCCTCTGGTGCACGGATCGTTCACACCTGTGGTGTGTTTCAACCCAGTGGGGCAGGTCGGCTGAACAGATATTAGACCCATCTTCTGGGTCTTCAATTCTCCAACAATATCTGTTGCAAGTGGAAGTGCTCGGGAATGCGAGGTAAACAGGCAGATATGATGCTGCCTGCCCAGAACTCACGGCCCAGGGAGGGAACCCCACAGTAAACAACGCCAGTTCCAAGGACAACTAAGTGATTCCAGTATGTGAAGCGCTGGGAATGAAATGAAGAAGATGCCCTGATGGGGACGAGCAAAGTGAACAGAGGATGGATTCACCTGGAGTGGTGGGGGGCGCCCGCCCTCACAGCCACTCTTCTGCCCCAGGAGCCTGCGAGGGGCCGGAGGGGCCCGAGGAAAGGCAGTGTCCTCTGCAGAGGAAATGGCAGGAGCTGAGCAGGCTGGGCCAAGGAGGCTAGAGCTCAGGGGTGAGGCCCTCCTATGGCAGCAGAGTGGGCACGGTCAGAGTAGAGAGGGCATTTAAGCACGTGGGGATGGAGGTGATCACCTGGAGAGAAGCTCTTCTCCATACCTGTGTCTGCCAGGTACCAAAACAATAAACCTATCTGTCCCTTTGGGGGGTTGGTGCAGGAGGAGGGCTTCACAGAAGGGCTTAGAACAGGAAGCGGGTGTGACGTGAGGATGCACCCAGCAACCTGAAAGATGAAGGTGAGCACCGTCAGTTGCCAGTGGAGGAGTGAGCGAGAGAAAGTATGGGCGGAGGCCAGTCTGCCTCCTGGTGCTCTCCAGGCAGTGAGACCTGGGGGTGGGAGAGCGGTGGGTAGAGTCAGCCAGGCAGGCTTGCAGGAAACCCCAGCACACAGCTGCCTACTCCTCACCTCTCAGGAAAGACAAAATGGCCACAAAAAAACTATGAGCCAAGGCGCCCACCACAATACAGGGTGGCAAGCTAGGGGTGGCCAAGGGAGCTGTGTGGGTGCTGGGGGACGCTACCTCCATCTCCTGCAGTCCTGGGGGTGTTGCTCCCTCACGCCCAGCCCCAGCCCCCTGGCCATGCACTCCCTGTGCCCCACAAGCAGATTCCAGTTCCGCCCCCACCCCCTGTAGTGGGCACTTCAGCCTTGACGCTGTTGAGGCCAGAGGCTGCAGGGGCAGGGGGGCAGGCACGGCAGCGGGAGGACAGGCCTGGACCAGGCAAGACCCCCAAAGTCAGGAGCCATGAAGGCACCACCTCAGGCATCCCCCGAGGAAAGGGGAGAGGGAAGAAGAGCCCCTTGAGGGAGAGTCACAGACCTGAAGTCTGTGTTTAAATTGATTTATTATTTGCTGGGTATGGGAAGGGGCTCTCTCTACACTAGAGGAAATAACGCCACCTTCCATTGTTAAGGCTCAAGACTATGGGGGTGCACATGTGGCTTTGTTATCATTGTTGTTTTTCCAGCCATCAGCAAGAAAGCAAGATAAGACTAGTTCTGAGACACTTAAAATGCTACATTTTCCTGCACATACTGACACTCGCCTGTCATGCCAGCCCCCACACCCTCGAAGTCTAGGGGGCCTGTTCTGTTCTCCCAGCAGCAGGGCCCACGAGAGCGGCACTTGGCCAATTTCCATCCACCGCAGCTGCTTTGTCCTGTGAGGGTCCAGCTGTGCTGACGGGGCCTCTCCTGGAAGGGAAGTGTCCAGGCGGGGACACCAGGATGGACTAGCAGCTCATGGTCTGGAGGCTCATGGTGCGGTGAGGAAGCAGCCACTCGGGGTCCTCCCAGCCCGCACAGGCACACAGGGATTGTGTCTGTCCAGCACCGTGCCGGGCTGGCCTCCTAGGGAAGTAGAGCCTGCTGACTCCTCAGAGCTGCCAGCCCTCGGTGCCCTCCCACCCCCCAGTCTCCCAAGATATGGTGAGCTGAGATAATGGATTCAAAAGCACGGTGTGAGCTCCGAACTGCTATACAAAAGCTGGCGTGATTAGTAATATTAGCGGTAGTTGTGTTTGTTTGTTTTTTTTAATTTTCGAGAGAGAAAGCGTTGCCAGCATTTGTACATTTATAAATCACAAAAAGGCTTCCTGCCTGAGTGCTCTTCCCCTCTCTTTTCTTGGCCTGTGAACACCACTCAGTCCCCCCCAAATGAGTCCAGTTGATGCAGGTACTAGTGGTTGTGGTTGGTGCTGCCGGAGCACCAGTACCTGGCTGTGGAACACACGGAGCTGGAAGAAATACCGCTCTTGGGCTGCTATGAAAAAGACTGGTGAGCAGCGGACACAGATGCGCATGCAGAAGACTCATCCCAGCCTCTGTGTGTGACTCTCAGCCTGGGTGGCTTTTCAATTTTCCAGCAGGCAGGGCCCATTTCTTCACCATTTCTCAAACTGGCACTTGTCCGTCCCCATTCTCCAGGCTTGTCAGTGAAGTCGTGGTCAGCTGACGAGCTGGCGATTGCTCCTGAAGATACATCCATTAAAACTCAAAGTCCCTGGGGCCTCCCCGGTGGCACAGCGGTTGAGCGCTGGGCTGTGACGCTGCCCGCAGCCTCTGCAGCACCGGTTCCATCCCCGGCCACAGGCGAGGGTCCCACATGGCGCGCAGACCTCTCCTGCCACCCGCTGCTCCCCTCAGCAGTGTACTTCGGTCCTTCTGCCTGTTCTGTCCCTGACTCTGGTGAATTCTCTCACCCTCCCACGCTTCTGACTGTCCCCAGTGCTTGTATAAATAAATAAATGGTAAAAAAAAAAAAAAAAAAAAAAAAAAAAACCTCAAAGTCCCTGCCGGAGTCCAAAGCTCAGATCTTGCTGGGGAAAGGCTAGACAAAGGGGCAGGAGACTGACTTTTGGTTCTTTGTGGTCACACATTCATGGTTGACTTCAGAAAAGTTCCCTCCTTTCGGGGGCTTCAGTTTCTTCATCTGTAACTTCAAGAAAATGGATAAAAATGTGTGCGTGTGTTCACGAGTACACACTCTTTGGTTCCATCCTTCCCACTGGTCTCCTGGGTAAAGCAAACAAAACCAAACCAGACAAATAATCTCCAACAATTTAGCAAAAGAAGCAGTCCTGTTCTTAATGAGATTCCAATGAGGTTAAGGCTGGCTTTTATTAGATTTTGCAATTATTTAATGCTATTAGAAAAATGTTTATAGACTGATTAAAAAGTGTGGTAAAATATAAGTAAATGAGCATCTAAATCTGAATCTAAAGAGGTGATCGTGTCACCAGGAGGCCCCAGATTGTGGTCAGTCCAACGGGTCGCAGGAGTGTGTACGGCACTATAGGGCTGGCCCACGTGGACTAAGAACAAGTGACAAATCTGAGCTCTTTGAACTCTCTCGACAGCGGACATGTGTCTCCAACATAGGTAGAACTGGGATTTTCGAAGAATTTATAGCACAATTAGTGAAGAAATCACACTCAGCCTAGGTCACTTTTGAATCTGTGATGATTGGAAATGTCTTGCCTCTACTTAAATTATTGTAGCACTTGCAGATTTGCGCGCGCGCACACACACACACACACACACACATTCTCCCCTCCCTCCTCTGGGAACCCTTGGGAGTCTGGGTCTTAATGACATGGAGAAATAACAAAAACATTGGACTGAGAAGCTACCCAGCCTCACCAGGAGAAACCACATCATGATGGCTAGAACGTGGTAGGTCAGTGAGGATGTGGAAGATGCCACATCCTGTTATTACACTGTGACCAGAGGAGCACACAGAGCCTCTATTGACAGAGAAATCACCAAGGGCTTCCTGGCAGCAATGACATTGTGGCCCAGGAGAAAGGTGAGAAGGAATCCCACTTCCACTGGCATGAGACCAGCGTGGCTATGGGTTGGCTGCCAGTGAAGCCACTGAGTACAATTCTACCCATGGCTGGGAGCTCCTCCTGGCAATGGCCTATCCAAGGTGGGGACTTCAGACCTTCGTCACGCACCTAAAGCCTCGCCCCCCCCCGACCCCGTTCCCACCTGACTCTCAGCAGTGCTGAATGTGAGCTTCCCTGGAAGCTGCTTTTTAAAACTTACATCCTAGATAGGAGCCTATTTCCTGGGTATTGTCCTTCTCCGAGCAACTCATTTAGTCATGAACAATCCTACAGTCAGTAGCATAAGCATCCTTGGTGAACATGAAAGCTGGTGTGAACTAGATAATGGAGTGCTCTCAAACAAGGGACAACTGAGGCACAGGCAGGCACAGGCAGGCAAAGCACCACCCTGTGTCTTTATGGCCTGGGGTATGTTACAGGGCTGAGGGGTGAATCCAGTGCTTGCCTGTCCCCCAAGTCTGTCCATCACAGTAGTGTCACATTCTCAACACATTTTATTCTAAGAATTTAAGGTTGCCTTGCCCCCAAGACAGACAGAGACCTAGTCTGTTCTGCTCACTGCTGTGGCCCTCAGTGAGTACTTGTCTAGAGGATTGAGCGGTCTCGCACGATGTTTATGGAGTGAATGAGTGAGTGGATTCTGTCTACCTTAGGAGGTAATAAAGGAAATGGCATTGAATGTGTTTTAGTTGGTGCTTAAAATATATACTTAAGACAGAGAGAAATGTTTAAGTACAGTTTTTAGCTACTCAGTTGGACTCTAAACAGAAAAACATCAAACCTTCCAACTCTTCAGAGACATGGGGTATTTAAAGTGTTTCCTTATTGTTTTTCCACGCAATGAAAGGAGCTGACAAGGCAGAGCCCCAGAGAGGAGCACAGGAGATACTCCAGCCACGCTTCAGCCAGAGGAATAGGACTAGCCCCCGGGTAGATGCTGGGGTCACACATGCCAGAAACACAGAGTGCCCTTCCCCAAGGAGCAGGGGTCAAGGAACATGCAGCTTCTGCCATGAAGTCAACCAGCCAAGGCAAACAGGAAGGGAGAGAACTACATGGGCTTCTCCCTTCCCCGGCCCTCAGTGTCTGCCCAGTGTTTCTCTAAACCCCGTCAGGAGCGGGCACAGGCAACGCCTGTGATGTCTGCCAAACAGGGCCAGGGAGGAATACCCTCAGGAGCAGCTCAGCAGCTCCACTGAAAATTTAAAAAGGAGGGTCGGTGTTTTTCGGACATTTTTCACAAGACAGCATATTCAGGAAAACAGGAGCAAGCCATTTTGAACAAGTTTGAGAAGCAACCGCCTCCAGATTTGAAGCTCCCATCTGAAATGGTTGAAAAAGGGAGGTGGATTCGAGGCCATGCTCTCAGCTCCAGGCCAGCCCACTCAGCACCAAGGTCATGAGATGGGCTGAAATAGGGGAGCATGTTCTGGGGCCTGATTTCTTCTCTGAAGACCCATCACCCAAAGCAATGTAAGTGTCTGACTGTCTCACCAAGGATTTCCTAGACCATGATAGAGAAATCAAGTGACCATCAGAGCTTGCCTGATATGACCCCACTCCTCACCCCTACACCATATTCCGAGGAAGATGCTGAGGCCACAGTTGAAAGAGGCTGACTGTGGTCCTATTGTGACATAATGGGAGAGTCAGAATAGGAGCTTAGGCCAGGGGTTCCAGGGCAGAAAGAGGTATGGTGTGTGTGTGTGTGTGTGTGTGTGTGTGTAACAAAGACAGCAGAAGGAGTAAGGGGGGATGAGAAGTGATAAGGGATGAGGGAGGGATGAGAGGGGATGGTATAAGGAATGCCTTATAGCAATATACAGTGAAAAATGGAAAACTTTACTTCATACAGAATGGGTATATGGTAAACTAAGAGATCTGATTGGGAGTGATCATATTTGATTAATATTTTAAAATACTTTTAAAATAGTTCATATTTACCAATTATACTCAACAAAGCCTAATCGTTGATTTTTGATGGTGTTGAAGATGCCAAAAGACCTTGCAAGCCCTCAGTTGGGGATGCAGGAGACAGAGCTGAATGGGCCATGGCCTGAGGACATCTCCCAGAAGTCACTTTTAAAAATAAACCTCTGGGGACTTGGCTTCTTTCTTTGACAGAGTAGCTTGTGTCATGTTGACTGACTGCTGAGAGCAACTATAAAAGCTAATATATTGCAGAAAATAGCTGCTAGGGATCACGGGAGAGTAACAAAGACAGTCAGGCCTTTAAGGGCCAAGATTCTGGAGGAAAAGGAATGTGTTGCTAGGACTGGCATTTGCCATTTTTCATGGGTATCATTAAGACAGCAAAATCATTGATCTAGAACCTTAGCTTTACTGGTCTAAGAAGATAAAATCTGAGTTCAAAGCTACTAAAGTAGCCAGAACTTAAAGAACCCTCAGGCTGGAGAAAGGGGCCATGTAGATATAAGCCAGACATCCTTCATGATTTCCCCTCAAGGAATTGCCTTGTTCCTAAAGGTTCCATGTGGTGGACAAGAAACCAAGAAACTAATCCACAAACAGCTTCTAAAAGCTTAAGAGATCAGGGAAAATTTGATCAATCTTAGAGTGCAAGGGAGAAAAAATATTGATGTTCAGGCCCACCAAGGAGGAGAGATTTTGGTAAATAAACTCGATTTTCAATAAAGTAATAAAAGATTATACACTAAGAGAGAAGACAAGCCAGACAAAGACCAGCTCTCACACAGCCTAAAAGTCAGTCTCAAAATATCCCAATTCCATACTGGATCAGGGTCATCTGCCTACTTTTTAACCACTTGCTAGGAAAACAAATTTCTCTCTAAAGGAAAGCTATGTCATATAAAGTCTCAACAATTTTTCATTCACAATATCTACTATTCAATGAAAAATTACCTGACTTTCCAGGAGATGTGAAGTGAAACTAGGTTAAAAGGAGAGAGAGACACTTTAAAAAGAGATCGATAGATGAGCTTAATACTGTAGTTATTAAAGACTTTATAAACCTAGGGCTAATATGTAAAAAAGATAGTGGAAAGGATAAAAAACTGGAATCTATTATTAAGGATATATAGAAATTCTAGAACTGAGCAATTCAATAGCTGAGGTTATAGTCAGACTTAGCAGCAGATTAGACACAGCAGAAGAGAGGATTACTAAGTTGGAAAATAGATGCATAGGAAAGTAACCAAATTTAAGAAGAAAAAAAGTAAACGCAAGCAGGCACTCATGCATAAACAAAGAGATAGGGAGGAAAAGAGCATGAGACATCATGGAAAGAACCAATATATATAGAATTTGGACCCCAAAAGAAGGGGAATGAGGAAATGGGACAGAATCAGTGTTTGAAGAGATAAAGACCAAGAATGATATCAATGATGATATCGATGACATCAATTCTAATAAAATTCTAACACATAAAAACAAAGAAAACTATACAAAGCATATTATACCAAAGCTTCAAAAAAAGACAAAAAGAAAAATCTTAAAATAGCCAGAAGAGGAAAAATGATAATTAGGGACAACAATAAGATCTACTCAAAATAAATGGAACACAGAAGACAACAGAATGACAAAGTTAAAATGCTAGGACGGGGGAGGGGGGGAGAAATTGCTAGCATAAAATTCTATATCCAGTGTCTCCCCAGTGGTGCAGCAGGTTGAGAGCCATGCTGTGAAGCTGTCCGCAGCCTCTGCAGTGCCAGTTTGATTCCTGGCCAGCAAGGGAGAAACCCACGTGGCATGGCAGACCTCTCCTGCCTCACCAGCTGCTCCCCTCTGCAATGTCCTTGATCCATCTGCCTGTTATGCTCCCTGCTCTGTCTCTGGTGAATTCTCTCACCCTCCCATGCCTCTGATGTGTACCCCAGTTCTTTTATAAATAAAAACAAATCTTTTTTAAAAAAAAATTCTATATCCAATAAATATGCCTTTAAGAATAATAACCATCTAAAATGAAATAAAAATTAAGAAAATACATAGTAAACAGATACTAAAAGAAATGTCAGAGGAAGTTATTTAGACAAAAATATCTCAACTGGAAGACTAGTCATGCAGAAAGCAGTCTAAAACATCAAAAATGGTAAATATAAGAGTAAATTAAAATGAGTATTGACTGTTTAAAAGAGCAAAAATAATGTCTTGTGGGGTTTTGATTATACAGAAAAGTAAATATATCACAAAGATAGCATAAAAGGAAGAGATGGGAAAATGGAATAAAAATCTTGTAAGATCCAATGTAAGTCCCAGGAAATAGTAAAATTATTAACTGAAGAGCAGGTCAGTAAAGGTAAATGGTAAATCTCTAGCAGAGTTTGACAAATTAACACCCCCGTTCAAATTTAGAACACAGTTCATTCTGCAACAACTTGGGAACTAAGAACAGTTTTTTGTATTTTTAAAGGATGATTAAAACAAAGAAGTGGGAGAGTCAGAGATTACATCTGGTCCCCAGTATCTATGATATTTACTATCTATTCCTTTACCAAAACATGATGTCAACCCGTGCCCTTGGGTAATAGTAAACAAATAACTACAGGATATATAGCAAGTAAACTGATAGAGGAAGGAAACAGAATCATTAAAAATACCTTATTAAAGGAAGGCTACAGAAAAGAAAAAAAATGAGTGAAATATAAAACAAGTAATCAGATGATAGAATTAACACCAAAAAACACCAGAAGTTGTTCAATAGAAGTAGATTCAGTAAGAAAATTAAAACTAAAGATTGTCTGGGCCTCCCTGGTGGCGCAAGGGGTTAAGCATCACACTATGAAGCAATCTGAAGCCTCTGCAGCACTAGTACGATCCCAGGCCTGCCAGAGAGAAACCCACATGGCGAAGCAGACCTTTCCTGTCTCACCCGCTGCTCCCCTCAGCAGTGTATTTAGGTCAATCTGCCTGTTCTGTTCCCCACTCTGTCTCTGGTGAATCCTCTCATCCCCCGCATCTCTGGCCTGTACCCCAGCTCTTGTATGCATAAATAAACAAATCTTTAAAAAAAAAAAATAAAGATTGTTAGCCTGGAAAAACAAAACAACAACGCCCAAGTACAGTTAACTCGAACAACATGGGTTTGAGCTGTGTGTGTCCATTCATACACAGAAGTGCTCACAAACAGTTATATAAACTAGGGGACCCATAAACCCAGCCAGGGCTGTAAATGCCTTTTCTCTTCCTTATGATTGTCTCAATGAAGTTTTCTTTTTCCTAGTTTACTTTATTGTAAGAACAGACTGTATAATGCAGATAATATACAAAATATGTGTTAATCTATAGTTTATGGGTAAGGAAAGCTCCATTCAACAACAGCTATTAGTAGTTAGGTTTTGGGAAATTCAAGTTATGTAAAGTTTTCACCTGTGCAGGGGTTGGTGCCCCTAACTCCCCCATTGTACAAGGGTCAACTGCAAATCATGCTTACAACATACAGACACATAAAGGCTGAAAGTAAAAGGGTCTTTTAAAAAGATGCAATGGAAATACAAAAGAAAAGAAAGCTAGCTTAGCTCTGCTGATATTGGACAATGCAAGATTTTAAGACAAGAACTATTCCCAGAGAAAAAGAGGAGCATTTCATAATGGCAAAAAAAAAAAAAAAATCAATTCAGGATGAAGATTTAATAATCTGAAGTTTATATACTCCTGAAAACAAACACTAAAACATGCAAAGCAAAAGATGACAGAATTTAAATGAAGGGGGTGGGGGGAGAGACACAGATTTTTACACTAGTATATAAGTCTAGCTCCATGTAATTTTACTCTCTGCACTAGGTAATAATAAAGTTTGAGTTTTATACACATACATACACACAGAGATAATTAAAAAGAAATATAAATCCATTATGATAGTTGATTTCAAATACAACTTTAAACAATTGATAAGAAATGATCAACAACAGAGCTGTAAAGATAAAAGACTACTTGAACAACATGATAAACAAACTTGACCTTCCTGGCATATTTAGAACACTGAACCCAACAGCAGCGGGATTAATTTCTTTTCAAGTACATGTGGAACATTTGACGAAATAAACCATATTTTCGACCATAAGACAGATTTCAATGAATTGCAAAGGATTGACATTAGAGCATTTTCTTTAAAAAGCAGAAATATTTTTTTGTATAAATACATATGAATAAAAAAACAAAATAAATATGAAACACTTTAAAAATATTCAAATGTTTGGAAATTACTAAAGAACACTTCTAAATAATCCATTGTTCAAAATATATATCAGAAACTTCAATGTATTAAAAAAATACTTTCAACCAAATAATAATGAAGGAACAACATGTTAAAAACTTGTTGCATAGAGCATAAGCTAGGCTGAAGGGAAATATTTATGCCCTTAAATGTTTCTTTTAGAGAAAAAAATGGCAGAAAACACTTGATGATATAACCATCTGAAGGAGTTATAAAAGAACATCAACTTCAAAGCAAATAAAATAGGAGGATAAAAATAATCAAGATATGTGCAAAAAAGAAACAGAAAAAAAAATGTTGAATGGATAAAAATTAGCAAAGTTAAAAATAGGTCCTGTGGAAAAACTAATAAAATCTACAAATCTCTAGAAGGTGTCATTACTAGAAATTTATATAAGCATCAAAGGGGTAATGAGAAGATGTCATGAAAAGCTTGGTGCCAGTAAATTTGACCATTTAGATGCAATGGAAAAGAATTTTTTAAATACAAGCTAAAAATATTCATACAAGAAAAATTTGATAGTCTTATTTATCTTCTCTGCTAAACCTGAACATTGTCTTCCTATGATTGAACAATTCTACCCCCAAAGAAATGTCCAGAAAGAGATACGAGAAAATTTCATAGAGACACAATTCATAATAGACAAAGACTAGAAATTACACAATCTCCATCTGTCCATCGATAATAGAAAGGTTAACTCAATCTTGGTATCATCAAACACCATACACTATATCATACACTATAGTCAGTCATGGGTGGAATATTATATACAATGTGAAAACTGAACTATGTAGGCTACCTGTAGTGACACCAAATTAAAAAAAAAACTGCATGAATCCATTTATATGACAATGCAAACCTACTTTGACAGATGATGAATGTTAGTTACTCTGTAGATAGTTATGACTGGGAGGGGCAGAAGGGAGGTCTCAAGGGTGTGGGCAAGTTTCTCTATCTTGATCAGAATACGCTCTATGGAAATATTTCTCAGGATATCCTTAAGATTGTGCACTTCTCTGAATGTAGGATAACTTCAAGTTTTTAACTTATGCACTAGGTAAGCCTCTGATGCAAGTTTGTTCCTGGGTATCTGTCTTTCTCAAAAACAGTAGACAACAGTACATTATTTAACCCCTTTACACTCTTACAAATAGAACATTATTATTTGGTTGAAAGAAGCATTTTAAGAGCTTCCAACAGATGGCTCATGCCTTTCCCATGCCTTGATTTATCAGAAGAACTGGTAGTAATAAACTTCTGGTAGTAATAAACAATTCTCTGTGTTGATGGACCTACAGTGTAAGAGGACAAGCTGTAGGATTACTAGGAAGGGGATCTGATGCCCTCTGCTAAGCCCTATCAGGGGGGTCAGTTTATGAGAGCAATGAAGCGCATAACATAGGAGTCAGCAAGAGATTTTGAATTTCCTGACTATGGGGGTTTCTTTAAATGGGTATTTACAGTGGAAACCATTCAAGCACCCACTATTCAGTGTACTCTTCACCCCTAAAGGGCTGAATGATTGAACAGTATTTTTCATGCCAACAAGTGGCCATTCTTGCAAAAGGTTGGGATTCACCAGTCAAGCCTTGCCTCAAAACAATGATTTCCAAGAGGAAAGAAAATCTCTCTAGAAACAAATTAAAAAGGGAAAGCTGTTTTTGCCATGGTAACTAAGGTTTGCCCATACCTAGATTTATTTTGTTGACTGAAGTGGTTTTGTGGGTGTAAGTGACTTTTGAAGAGCAAATTAAAAAGACTTTTTATAAGTCCCAGTAGACAACAACATAGCATTAGCTAATGGCACTTGCTATCTATAAAATAATTACTTTTGTAATAATCTGTTTATTAATGAAGTGATCTGCAAAATGGATAATGGTTCCTTAAGATTTTAGGCACAGGGATTCCTCACTTCATTTTTTTTAATCCAAAATATAACAAAGTATGCCATGAAATAACTCCAAATTTGCTGACAGATTTCCAGTACAATAACTTCAGAAACACGTGTTCAAGTAGGCTGAATTAACCCATCCTTGTTGAATTGTGCCCTTAAGTTATTTCCTCTGGTGATGGAAATATCCTAAAACAGTTGAGGTGATAGTTGCACATCTCTGTAAATTTACTAAAATTGATTGAGTCGCACGCTTAAAATGGGTAAATGCTATGGTCATAAATTATCATTCAGTAAGCTGGCTTTGGGGAAAAAAAAAGAAAATCAATTGAACATTTTAAAAAATATTTCCTCTGTGGCCCCCTTCTCGTCACAGGAATGCTGAGTGTGGAGACGCGAACATTGCAGGGAAAGGTGACAACTACACACAAGCTAGATGCTAGAGTGGGAAAAAGAAGAAGCAACGGTGCTCGTGGACCACAAGCTGGACAACCAACACAAGTCAGAAACAGAGAGGTATGTTTAAGAAACCAGACCTCCTCCTGGGAAAAGTTTCAAAGCAACACCTCACATGCCCTAACATCAGTGATCTGGCACAGAAACAGACTCTGGCACACCCAGGCTCAGCAATTCCTCACCTGCTACTCCTGCTACTTCCTTTTCTGGCCTTTGCCACCACCCCATTTAATCCTCTGTCTTCTAATAAAGGTCAGTAGCCACAGACATGTGGACGTGGACTCTCCAGGGGCAGGAGTTATGTTCTATTCTTCCTGGTACCCAGGGTCAGTGGAAACCCATAGCCAATGCCTGGCACAAAATAGATGTTCAGTAAAAGCAGTTTCTGCCCTTTCAGTCCAATGCTTGGGGTAAGCACGGTGTTCACAAATGTGAGCTTTTTTCCCTTCTAGACACTCAGGTGCTCCACCTATACCAGCCTTATAGCACAGGCCTGATGAGAGCCCCACGGCGCTGCAATGTGGACCCTCTAGAAACCTCCAACACCATTGTCACATGCCGCTCCTGCTGCCACACAGAATCACTAGGTTTCTAGCCTGTATTTCTGGAATCTTCTTCCACACTCCCTAACAACTCTGTCACTTTGGGTTGAAAACAAACTTTTGCAGCTGTGTAACCTTTAGTCTACAAAGATTGTCAGATCTGAATTTAGAAAATAACACAGTTCCAAACTCCTGTGGCTGAAAAGGCCCAGGTGACAAAATCCAGGAGGGGGAAAGCTGGGAGCTGGGAAAGCTAAGGAGATAGCAGGGGAGGCCAGTTAAATTTAATGGTACCCAGAGATGTCTGATTTATGTTACATTTTAGAAAAACAAGCTACAATAATGTCACCACTAAATTAACACCATTACAGAAAAAACGACATTAGGGCTTTGCGTTTCAGGCTCAAAGAACATTGATTGTGTGCACCGCATAAGTCCCAGCCCACACAGTCAGAACCAGTTCAAATCCCAGCCACACTGTTTCATGGTTGTGTCCCTTGGCCTCTCTGTCATTGTGTTTCTCTACCTGCTAGGTGGAAATGATGTCCAACTCTTCAGGACAGTGAGGGGTTCCATTAAATGAGACAAATATAAAGAGCTTGTGATAGTTAGAATGATATTCTCAAGGATAGGATCTTCTTAATCCCACAAGCCCTTGAATGTGGTACCTAGCATGGCAAAGGAACTTTCCAGATGCGATCAAGCTAAGGACCTTGAAATGGGGAGATGAACTTAGATTATCTGGGCAAACCCAATAGAAACACAAGGGCCCTTCTAAAAAGGAAGAGGATCAGAGTTAGAGAAGGAGATAAGATAACAGAAGCAGAGAGAAAGATAGATGATAGGTAGACAGGTGGATGGATAAGTGGATAAATAGATGAATGAGTGAATTTGAAGACGCTACACTGCTGACCTTGAAGATAAAGAGGCCAAAGGGTGCTCACAGCCTTAACTGGAAAAGGTGAGAGAAAGGAGGTCCCCTAGAATCTCTGGAAGGAACACAGCCCAGCAGACAACTTGATTTTGCAGCTCAACCTCCAAAGCTATAAGATAATAAATTCACATTGTTGTAAGTCACTAATTTTATGGTAATTTGTTATTGCAGCAAAAGGAAACTAACATAAGGCTTTTCGCCTGCTTACCACAGCACTTAGTATATTTTAAATTCCATAAAATGGTAGCCAGTGAAAGTAGCTACTAACATTTGACGGGATTGCTTTGTGACCAGACATGCATCAGATGCCTTCATCCCTTCCATGACATCCAGCCAAAGGATTTCTCCCTCCTCCTGATCATGTCCTTTGATAGGTATGTGTCCCTTTGAGGCAGCTGTGAGATGATTGTGGAGAGTTCATTCTCACATGAACATGAAATCTGACCCTCAGGCCCTTGGAAGCCTACATGGGCCCCTCTGCTCCTGACACCCCATCCAGATGACTGTACCCAGGTCTCAGCCAACCCTGGAGTCCTCACAGCTAACTTCTGCATCATCTTGCCCTCAGCCTGGCCTCTGCCAGTTCTGTCAATGTTTTTCATGGGATGTGATGCTGAGCTCCTCCTTGCTACGTGATCATTCTTCCCTGGAGCCACCCAGGCATCTCACTGAAGAAAACGCATAGCCAAACGCCACATTCCAGGCATGGTGACTCTCCCAGACAGCACCTATACTGGGCTGGGGCAGCTGATGGTGCCCCTGTCTTTCTGTCTCACAGTTCAGGTAATGGACTGAACCCTGGCTTCATGCGAGGGACTATTTAGATCCACATACTTGATCACACGGCTTGTCTGTTTCATGTCATACTAGTACACTGAGCTTAGCACTCCAGCCAATTCCTCGGGCCTTGTAATGCCAACCAATGTATTCTCTGCCTGTCATCTTAAAATGTGCTAAGTGTTAACTAAGCCTTCTATGTCTGCATCACTAATAAAAATATCAGGAAGAGCCATGACCATGGCCTTTCCCTGCAAATTTACTTTCACACGGACATTGATTAGCATCTTAGAATATGGACATAAAACAATTCCAAGCGACCTACTACGCATAGTCGTCAGCAGTTGAAATTACTTCATCTTGTGCATAAATCTGTTAGGAGATTCCTTGACAAATAGCAAGCTGAGGTCTGCTTTGCCTCTATCCCAGCTCACACAATTCCCTGACATAATAATCTAGCGAGTCTGCCACAAAGCTGGGACTATGGATACCTTGCTGTGACTTGCTCTTAAAGAACCCACACAGGCCTCTGGAGCATTCACCATTCTTCGTGTGCTCACAAATCAGCCCTAGCTAATCTGATCAGGAAACTTAATGAGTGTGGACAGGCTAGCCCCACTTTTGTAGATGGCAGAATCTGTTCCCCTCTTTACAAATAGAAGCTATATTTTCTCATCTCTAGTGTTCCATTTTCTTTCCCAGTCTCCATGTTCCTTAAAGATTATCAGCAGAGGCTCCACAGCTTCGGTGGTGAATTTCCTCTACTCCCTGGAGTGTAATTTGTCCTGGCCAAGAGACTTGAGCTCATTTACAGCAGGTTGGTGCTGTTATAATCTCTTTACTCATCTTGAACTTCAATTTTCTCTTACCACGGTTTTCTTTTTCTTTTTAGTCGGAACATTGTTCTCCTTGGCAAAGAAGAAAGAGGTAGAATTCTGCTTTCTCATGCCATTCTAAAATGCAAATAGCATCACTTTACTCACTTGGCCCCAAACTCAGGAGTGGCTGGCCCCCTCTGCCTCTGACAGGGGTTCTCAAACTCCTCAGGGGTAACTGTTAGAAGTATAGATTCTCATTTTGGTTATAGTCCCCATAGAATGCCCACCCCCCTTTTCTGACCCTAATAGAACCAAAATGAAAATGCATACATTATGCAAAAATGAAAAATGATGTAAGAATTACATAAAATAATTCATAAAAAAAAATACAGATTCTCCGGTGAATTTCTCTCTCAGAGGCTGAGTCGGTTGGTGTGTTAGTTAGGATAACAGTAGCTATGAAAACAACCACCCCCACCCCAAATGTACAACAGCTCAAACACAATAGAATTTTATTTCTCATTCTATGAAAGCTGAAAAATGGGTGTTCCAGATCAGTGTTCCCATCCGAACAATAATTCAGGGACTCGGGGATTTTCCGATCTTGTTGCCCTGCCATTTTCAACAGGCAGCTTCCAAGATCCCTAGGCACGCCTGCATCCACGTGGAGCGAAGGAAAAGCACATGGAGAACATGCAGGACTGATTTTAATTGAGTTTGAAGAAGGGTCATTTGTTCCATTCATATTTTAGTGAGATGAGGACTCCTACCTGCGAAGGAGGCTAGGAAATCCAGTCTAACTCAAAGGAGGCTGGGGAATGTAGCCTAACCTAGGAGGGAGAGGGTTGGGAAATGGCGTGAACATGGGTTTAGGCTTAGAAATCTTCATTTTCACAAGCCCCCCACTTGATTCCAGTGTGGAACCCCACTTTGAACAACACTGGCCCTGCACCTCACTCAGTGCAGAGCATCCAAGGCTCTCGAAGAAATGACGCCACTTTCCTCTCCAGCCCTGTCTGCATTCTCCACCTGCTCTATTCCTGTGAATCACAAGCAGCTTCCCAGCCTGCTCTTCTCTCTCAGCTCTGTGCTTGGCAGGTCTTGTTCTCCCTGCCCTTCCTCCCGTCGTTCATTTGGAGAATTTCTGCTCATCCTTCAGGACTCAGCTCCAGCGGACTCTCTCTGTACAGCCTTTCCTGACCCACCTGCCCCCAAGTATCACCAGCAGTGCCTTTCCTAATGTCTCTGTCCTACCTGCGCTGAATCTCATTACGGTATTGATCATGCTGAATGGCGTTTGTTTATGTGTGTGTCTTCCCATTAGACTGGGAGATCCTCAAGGGCAGCGACCTTTTCTTAATTATCTTTGTATCCTCAGCACCTGGCGCCTTGCCTGGTACGTAGTGGCACTCAGTGAGAGTTTGTTCCTCAGAAATCCTTAGTAGTAGACAACTTGCCACAATCACTGATCGGGTCCTTGCTTGATTTCTGCTCATGTCAAATAAGAAAGCTTTTTGTTGTGGTGGTTGTTATCCTTACAGTTCAGCTGCCTTAATTAATTAGACCTAATTAGCAAATGAGGTTTGCATGGCTCTACTACGTGGACACTCTGCTCCCCTTTTGCAGCTGCACTCAGAGGTGACCTTCTCCAGCAGACACTCGAGTTCATCAGCATCCGCCCCCATTGACTATTACAATTCCAGGGCACTGGCAATTACACGTGAAGATTTCTATCAAAATGTGTTCTTGAGCCATCTTCCCTTTTGGAGTCTCAAATCATGCCCCCCTAATTTCGGAGCACCTTCAGCAACCTGAATCCCTGAAATCCAGTAATACATTCTTCCATGCCTACTCTTCCCTCTGCGAGTCATGGAATCTGAGAGACCATTATCGGGAGCCTCCGGGATGTCTTTCCGGGACCCCACCGCCTGGTGTCAACCCCAGGTGCCCTCTCCCATTAAACCTCTGTTGGTCTGTGCTGCTTGTCGGAGATGAAGTCATAAAGGGGCTTGCGGCTACAGCCTCGGTCTCTCTCTCTCCCCCTACCCTCTCTTTCAGCTCACTTCTCCCCAAGGGAGAAATCAGTTGCCAAGTCTCGAGGCAGCTCTGTAAAGAGACCCACATGGCAGGAGCTGCAGCCTGCAGCCAACAGCCATGCAAGTGAGCTTGGAAGCCAAGTCTCAGCCCCAGCGGAGCCTTGACATGACTGTAGCCCCGGGCTGATGTCTGACTGCAGCCTGGGGAGAAACCCTGTGCCAGAGCTGCCCGGCTCCGATGCTTCTGGAAACCTGACACTGAGTGAGGTCACAATAGTGTTCAAGTTGTTCCTTTGGGGGGAAATGTGTTACACAGCCACAGATAACCAATACAACTTGGGCTTCTTTCTCGCATTCTAACCTTACCTCCAGACTTCAAAGAACGAGAGACGCCACCATCCACCAGGGATGGCAGGGCTTACCTGTGGGAGGGATACGCGCAGGTATTGAAAAGGCAAGACACGACATCCGACCGCCATTCTGGTTTGGAGGTGAGACTAGAACGAGGCCGCTGCCAATCGATGGGTCATCCAGGATTTCGTGGTGGTGACGGAGCAGCCACCCCTCCTCTGTGTGTCTGCATCCAAAGTTTACACTCAGGACTCATCATTTTCCATACCTTTTTTTGTAAGGACTCTAAGAAACAAAATTAAAAATTAATTTAAAACAATGTCTGCACACAGTAAGAGCTGAACTGATATCAGCTATTGTTGATATTTTCATCATCAGTATATCATGAATTTACTTACTGACAGCCCAGGTAACATTTCTGTCGCTATGAGCAATACAGACCTTTCTCCTGTCACAGGTTGATCTTGATTCCCAGTAAAACAGCCTTGATTATAATGATGAGGTCATATCTGCAGCCCAATTAAAACCTTCAGTTCAGTTTAATAGGATTTGTCTGCAGATTGGTTTATAAATATCTCAGATTCCAAACACTGTTCTGACTCTTTTCAAGTCCTTCTAAGGTTTTCTGAACACACACACACACAACACACACACACAACACACACACACACACCCATTAGTGCTTAAGTGCTGGTTGTTTCTAGTGAAATTTTACATTGGCCACAACTCTGGCTAATTTTGAAATTACCAAAGGTTTAGACTTTAGCTCGAAGATACCTGTTGCTTTCTAGGAAATTCACAGCTATCTAAAGGAAATGTGTCTGGTTTGCAAGGCTTTTCCTAAGTCTCCAACAAGTAAACCTATAAAGAATTGGAATCTTTTTTTAATGAAATTGTCTGGTAAATATTTTTCAAAGGTTTAAAAGTTGTGAACAATGTGGACACAATGGGTTTGTCGTGTTATGCTTTTCTACATTTCACATTGGCTCCCAGAAGTCTAGAAAGAAAATTTCAGTCTCAACAGGACTATATCCTTCCATTTGTAACAGTCTTTAATTTTTCCAGCAGTTTCTATTCAAAACATCTTTTATTACCTGATACAAATGGACCTTCCTTTATGCAGTCCAGTACCCCTGCCCATTTGCCCTCTTTTCCCTTAGAGGGTCTAATTGGGGAACCCGTGTACCCCTGTGCATGAGGCCCTACCCCTCCCTCCTCCCTTTGGGTGGTGTCTGTTCTATTTCATTCCTAAATATCTTCTTTTGCTCCATGTTTTGATGGGTGTGTTGCTCAAGACCTCTTGAAAATAAGTAGGTGACAGGTCTTTAAAATAAATTTGCGTTTCTAACCAGTTGCATATGAACGGAATTTCTAATAAATCGGCTACAGATTAAATATCACAAGGAAAACCTTCACTTAAAGGAAACCCCTGCATCCTTTTGTAATGCAAACTAGCAAATCCTTCTGTGTTATCATTTGAATTTCATGTATCATATTTTCTTACAGCTATGTGCACCTGGACCAGATGGTGACTTTTATCACAGACTTCAGGCTATTTTTAAGGCCCTTGGTAAATATTCAGAAGGTTCCCTGAGTTCAGACCCTATTGCTTTTCACTTTCTTGTCCCTCCAGTTCCCTGGGGACAGAGCCTCTGGGGCCAGTGTGTGACAACCACATGTACATCACACAGGACCACCCAAATTCTTCCTCCCAGACCCACCATGGGAAAGGTGTATGCAGCTTCCCAAATTCTGATTGGGATAAACCTGAAGATGAAGTGCAGGATCACATATTTTAAAGGACCCCAAATAGGTAACATCATTAGCTACCTCACACTGCAGACCAAGATTGAGCTCAGACTCCCAGAGTGGAGAGTGCAAAGCTTGATTCTCAATACTTCTGTCCACAGGGAGAATAAAGAAGTTGTTTCTCCAAGGAGGAAGGGCTGTCTTTGCTTGTGAACATGACAGGCAACCTCTGCTTTGGAGTGAGGAGATCAGCAATAACGCCTGAGACAGCCCTAGACATGGTGGTGTTCATTACCTGCCTGATGAAAACGAGATTTGCTACCCGGGCTCCTGCATTCGGGTTCCCTCTGCCTTCTTCCAGGCTGCCCCCCAGTCCTGGTTGGGGGCAGACTGTGGCTCCTCTCAGACAGAGGGCTCCAGACTCTCTGCCTGGAGATAGTCAAGGCAGGACAGCCCCCTGTTCTGGGTGGATGATCGTTGTCCTGCCTCTGGCCTATTGAGGGCTTCAAAATGGCTATACTGATGGCATGGGCGTGGCCTAAGTGCTGCTAGAAACTCAGAGGGAGGTGAAAGGCACAGCATGGTGGACTCTGGTGTCCAACAGGACACAGCAGGCCCTTTCACGGCTGTATCGGCAGGAGGACACAGGGCAGGTTCTCTATGATTCGAGCAGACAGGATAAAGGAGAAGTCCTAGGGCCCTTGGTGGCTTTTCAGGCTGTTATTGGGATTTACCAGGTATGCTGCAGGCAGGGGTGCCAGAGGGCTGGGAGGCTGGTATGCCTCCCAGTCCCTAGCAAGTCCTCACTCTTTCTGGGCTCTCCGGCCTTCTCTCTGCTTCCTCGTGGTTCTTGTTCTCTTGGCGTCCCCGTGACACCGCCCTTATAAGCCCAGCCTTAGCCCAGGTGTACCTACTTGCGCATGCCCACACCATACTCCAGGTGTCCGCCATCAGGCCTGCATTCAGGACCACAAGGATCCATCATCAATCCTAATGGCGGGAGGGCAGAAAAGCCTGATACTTTACTTACCTTATAATGGCTTATTCTAAAAAACAGCTCAAGGGGCCTCCCTGGTGGCGCATGGGTTAAAGTCTCAGTGCTATCAAGCTATCACCAGCCACCGGGACAAGAGTTCAATCCTGGCCAGGGAGCTGACCCACATGGCACGGCAGGCCTCTCCTGTCTCGCCTGCTGCTCCCCTCAGTCAGTCTGCCTGTTCTGCTCCCCACTCTGTCTCTGGTGAATCCTCTCACCACCCCCGCACCTCTGGCCTGTACCCCAGTTCTTGTATGCATAAGCAAATAAAAATAAATCTTAAAAATAAATAAATAAAAAACAACTGAAAAAACATACATAGTTCCATCTTCTCACACAAGTCTCCTGAATTTTCCCCTTCATGATTCTGCTTCCATGAATGCAGAAACAAAAACTCCCTGCAATCTCTGCCACCAATCATTTGGGTCTTCTCCTTGCAACCTCTCATAGAGAAACACTCGCCCCATCTTGAACATCAAAAAGGTAAGGTGGGAGGTTGGGCTCTGTGAATCATTCAACACTCAATAAATGTGTAGTGAGCAACTATTCAATCCATTCCTTCCTCCGTGGATGGGGAATCACTTCATCAATGGGGGGAGAAGATGCTGCTCTCTTAAAACACCCAGCAGTGTTCCCTGTCAGCTGGGGAGTCAGAACCACCCAGGGAAATTGTTAGTGGCTCTGTCTAATTAGCGCTCCTGCCACCTGCAAACAAGTGGGACTGAAAAAAGGTGCTGAATTCCTGCCATTGAGCTTGCCAAAAAAAAAAAAAAAAAAAAAAGACACCACCAGTTTCATTCTGAATCTTAGATTCTAATAGTTCACTGATTTGGACAAAAAGAAATAGGCAATTTCACTTCTGCCCAAAAGAAATGACTATTAACAAGTCCCGTTGCAGAAACTACGGCACCGTGATGAACCAACCTCCTAATCCAGGGTCCTACCTCCTCTGCCCTCTGCCTTTCCGGATGGCTGATGGGCCCCTGCCTTCCCTGGAAATTTGCTCATTCCTCAAGTTCATTCTGAATCCCGCCACCTCCAGGAAGTCCTCCTGACCAGCTCTAACCAATCTGGTTCCCCTAGGCCCCCACAACACTGAGGGTCTTCCCCCCACAACTGAGTTCTAAGTTGTACTTCTTAATAACAACTGTTGTTACCCTACCCTCTGTCAGTAACAAGAACCAAGTATTTTATTTGGTTGCCCAGAGCCCTTATGAAGGAACCAAAAGGGCAAAAATGAGCAGAGTATAAACCACCTTACTCCTCTCCTGTATTCCTGATAGCACCCAGCATGGAGCTGAGCACGCAGGAGGGGCTCGGCAAACGGCTGATTGAATGACTAGCGTGTGCCTTTGTGACACATCACAAAGTGGCCACAGTGAAAATTCAGCTGCCGTGACTTCTCACCTCCCATTTCAATCAACACGGGGGTGGAGACGCTGGACACACAGTAGGTGCTAAATAGATTTTACTATTTAAACCACTGGTGGGACAGTGTGACTTATGCAGTATTTATTCATGTTTGTAATGCCAAGTGGGAGTGTTTTGAGTGGGGCGTGAAATTTGAAAAACAAAACAGCAAATACAAACCCCCACCAGCAGAAAAGCTGGCTCCTGCTCACCCACTGCTCCCCTGAAAACAGATGTCCTCTCAGACCGGAGGGCTTCCGACGAGGCATCCACTCTTCCAAGTGAGCTTCATTCAGTGATCAAAGAGACGCTTCCCCCTCTTCTGCCTCATTCTGTGTATCTTAAACCTATTTCCAGTTCTGGGTCCAGGACTGGCTGCTGATAAAGGCAAAATCAGCATCCACTGTATCCCTTGAAGGGAAAACCACTGGGTTAATGACAAAAGAAATTGTTTCCATGTGTCGAGTGCCGTGAAAAGAACCAAGGCTTTGGAACCAGCCAACCAGGCTCAAACGCCAGCTTTGCCACTTAGGGCTGTGTGACGGCCAGGAATCACCTATCCTCTCTGCGACTTAGCTTTTGAGGCTGATAATATAATTCCCCAGGTTGCTGTGATGATGGACAGGATATCACGGGAACAATGCCTGGTATACAGTAGCCATTTTCTACAATGTGTAGTAAATGATCATGTTGTTCTGGTTATTATTGTAAATACAAATAGAGAGTCCAGCTTATGTAGCACTGCCTCACACAGGCAGTCCTGAGGTGGCTTCCCCTGGTGCCTCTCTAGGTGACAATAGTAGTCATTCCAGCACAAAGTCCTTGTCTCATTGACTGCACAAATAATGGGCTATCCTCTGAGCAGGAGTGAATGTTCCAGACCATTCCAGTCAGCTTCTCTGTGTATTGCAAGTCCACTTCTTCACATCCCACTTGCTTGAAGCGTGCACATCAGTTCAGACTCCAGAGCCCAGCTAGGGACATTTCTGTCAAACAGGGAGGGCAGGCTTCTGAAGCATGGGATCTCCAAAAGCACACCCCGCAGAGCTGACCGGTGCGTCATGCAGAAATCTTGAATGAGGGCTGAAGAGGTTCCCACATGCAACGCTCAGCCGTTCCACGTAACATACAGATGCAGGCTGACCATGGAGCGCATCCCATGAGGCACAGAGCAGGGCAGCACACAACCCAGCACAGTCCCGCACACCGGCAAGGTCTATGCAGAGAGAGGTGATCCCTTGCAAAGCACACTGCAGACCCAGCCTATGTCGCCTCGGGGAAAGGAGCCGGTGACCCAGCCACAACATTCCACACGAAGCGGAGCTCATGTCTGGACCTGAGCAGACCCTTTCTAAGCGGCTGTGTCCAAACCCAACAGCTCCCAGCTGGGTGGAGCCCCACCGCAGTAGAAGAACTTGGCTCCAGACTCTGGAAATCCTTATTTGCATTCAGGCTCTGGGGATGAAAGAAGGGTGGGGTGAAGAAAGGGTAGACCAGCCCACTGCGATTCTAATTCACACAGCTTTTCTCCTTCTCCTGATAAGCTGGCACCCCTGGGGAGCAACTATCAGGCTCTAGCTCTGGAGATGAGGCAACACCCCAGAATCAGCACCCTGGGCATTATCAAGGCCAGAAAAGGCTCTGCTTCATTCAGCAAGGCCGCCCTTTTCTGATAATGCCAGCAGGGGACCAGGGAATCCTAATACCTTCACCAGGGATGGAGCTGAGGCAGGGTTCTTGGAGAGTACCTTCTCTTCTTCCTTCGGAGGATCCTTCAAATCTATCTATCTGTGAGGCATATTATGGGTGCCTCAAACTGCCAGGTCTTGGTTTACCCCAGACCCTGCAGCCCCAGCCACATCTCCATGAGCCCATGCCATCCTCGAGGCCCACACTGTCCTCCAGGGAGCCCAGATCTCTGCGTGCTCACAGCTGCAGGATCCACGCAGACGGGTGCACAGGCGGGCTTCCTACCATGTGAAGGAACACCAACCCCCCCCCCACCTTTCCTTCTCCTCCGTGGTGGGGTTGATTTAATCATGGATCCTTTTAAAATCCCAAATAACCCCTCTCTCCACCTTCCTGTGGACACATTACCCCTTCCTGACCACTTCGCACACCATGCTAAGAACTTAACCTTCAAAGCAGCACACCCTGGTTCTCCTTCAGGTGTTGCTGGAGAATCCTTAGGGGCGCCTTCTCCCCCACCCGCACCCCCACTCTGCTCCCCCTTCCAGGCACCTGCGGTCACACCACTTTTCCCGGCTGACCCCTCCTCAAAGGCAGGTTCCTCCCTGGGGTGCTCTGCTCTGCGCCCTCCCTGGCCCCCAGGCGCCACACACCCAGGCGTCCTCGGTCCTCCGACTGCTGCTTCTTGCAGGGAACACAGTGGCCCTCACTCCAGGGCCACTTCCCTGGCGTCCTCGCTCCCGGTCGCGGACGGTCCTCCCGCTGCCCTCGGTAGATTATTATTATTTATTATTTATCAGCCGCCACGCTGCACTCCGCGTCCTACAAGATATTAAAGAGACACAATCCCTGCAGCGAGTTTACAGCCAGGGAAGCAGAGGCCTGGCTGCAGGCGCGGCGGGGGCCGGGGCGGGCGGGGAGAAGGGAATTTGGGGGGAGTCCGGGCTGCGGGCCGTGGGGGCGGGGCCTGGCGCGGCCCGCCTCCGACCGGCTCCTCCCACTTCGCGCGCTGCCCCCCCCCCAGCCCCCCATTTCTAACCAGGCCTCAGGCCTCGGCAGCATTGCCCAGGGAGGGTCGGGGTGGCGCGAGGATGGAGGGGGACACCCACGGTCCTCACTTTCTGTTGGGGGTGGGGGAGGGGAGGGGGGGGACAGGTATTTCCTCTGAAATTCAAAGCCAGACGGGGCGGGGGTCGTGGGGAGCAGAGGTCGGGGGACGGAAGCCAGACCTGGGCGGCGGGGCGGGAACGCGGGGCTGGGGTGAAATCTTCTGGCATAATGGGAAAAGCCCGTTTGGGGGCCGCAAGGGCCCCCTGCAAACCTCTCCTGCTGGAGCTGAAGTTGGGGTGCACGTAGCCGGCGTGAGTCGACAGAGGGGTGACGGGGACTCAGAGAGTGCGAGAGAGCCCGGGGGGCTGGGGGGCCGGTGGAGCCCGGACAGGCCGGGGTGTCCGCGAGGGGCCCGTCTCAGCGGCGCGCGCGGCGCCGGCTCCGGGGGGCGCAGACGGGGAAGTTGGCGCGCGGGGCCGCCCGCGGGGGGCGGGGGGCGGGGGGGGCCGAGCTCGCCGGGCCCGCGGGGCCCCGCGGCGGCGGCTGCTGCGGGGCCGGGGCGTCGCGGGGGGGGGCGCCGGGCGACGCTGGACTTCGCTCCTCAAACTTTTCCGCCAGTTTCCTCAGGTGCGGCGAGCGGCCGGGGAGTCGGCGCCGCCCGGCCCCCCACCGGCCGCCGGGACCCCGGGCCGGGCCGAGCCGCGCGGAGCCTCCGCCGGGCGCCGTGGCCGAGCGGGGCGCGCGGGCGCCCGGGGGCGGGGGCGGCGCCCGGACGGACGGACCCCGCCGCGCGCGCGGCGCCCCGGGCCGGGCGGCGGGGCCGGGGATCCCCGGGGCCCCGGGAGCCGCGCCGGGTGCCCGGCCGGGGGCGCCCCGCCTCCCCGCCCGCCGCCCCCGCCCACCCGGGCGCCGGCGATTGGCTCCGCCCGCCCCTGGCTGCGCGCCGGGCCCGCCTCCCTCCAGCTAAAGCAGCCGGGCCCGGCGCGCGCGAGCCAGAAGGGAGCATGGTCCCCGCGCCGCGGCCGCGCCAGCCCCCGCGCCAGCGCCGTCCCCGCCGCCGCGGACCCCGCCGCAGCCCCAGCCCCGGCCCCGGCCCCGGCTCCGCCGCGCCCGCCCGCGGCCGCCGCGCCTGAGCCGCCCGCGCCGCGCCCGAGCCCGCGCCCCGCGCCGGCCCCGGCCCCGCGGCCGCCGCGGCTGCGGGGAGAGGGCGGGGGCGATGCTGCCGGAGCCGCCGCCGCCTCGGGGAGAGCCGCGCCGCGCCGCGCGCCGCCGCACCGGCTGACGGAGGCGGCTCCCGGGCGTCCTCCCCGGGCTGCCGGGAGGCGGCGGCGGAGGACAGGAGCGCGGCGGAGACAGCGACGCGAGGAGCTGGACCTGGATCCGCGGCCCCCGGCCAGGACCCGCGCGGCCCCCGCGACCGCCACCCGCCGGCGCCGGCCCCCGGGCATCGGCCCGCCCGCGCCCGCCCGCGACCCCCGGCTCTGCGCGCGGCGGGCCGGGGCCGGAGCGGCGCGGCCGGAGGTAAGAGCCGGGGGGGCGCGGGGGCGCGGCGCGGAGACCGGGGTCCTGGCCGCCCGCGGGGCCGGGTCGGGCCGGGCCGGGCGCGGGCCCGGGCGCCCGGAACGCCGGGCTCGGCTCCCCGGCGGTGGCGGCGCAGGAGCCTCCCGCGTCTGGACTCGCCAGGCTGCGGGAGCCCCTGCGCCTGCGCTGCTCCGGGGGGAAAGGGGGGGAAAAAACTTCCTGCCCCGGGGGTCTGGGCGCGGGGCTGCCCCGGGCCGGGGGCGCGGGGGTCGCGCGCGTCGGGAGCCGGGGCGCCCTCGGCGGGGCAGCCCCGCCTGGGCCCGGCGCGCGTCCCTCCCAGGCCACCTCTCCGGAGCCGCCGGGGCCCGGCCGGGCTGGGGGCCAGGAGCAGGCACCGGAGGGCCGACCCCGGGCGGCCGCGCGCCCTGCCCTTTGGGAAGCGCGAGCCCCGGTGCAGCGGGAAGCCAGCCTGGGGGTTCCACCCTCCGTCCCCAGACCTCGCATTTGGGGACCGGGTCTCTCCACTCAATCCCAAGTAACTTTCAAGGTGGAAGAGCTTGAAAACCATCGGAGGGACCCCGCACAGACCTTGTTGTGCCCCCCCCACCCCGAGCCCCTGGTGGGTGCCCCGGTGTCGGGGCGCGGACGGGAGCGCCGCCGGGGATGGCGAGGGGCGCGGATGCGGAGCCGTGCGGGAGGTTGTTTATGTCGGAGAGTGTGGACAGGGAGGGGACGAGCGAGGCGGGAGAGTGGCCGCGCGCCCCGACAGCCGCGGGGGTGCGGGGGGCCGAGGGCCCGCGCGGGGCGCTCCGTGGCGTGGAGGGGCCGGAGCACCAGGGGCCTCTCCGGCCGCCGCGGTGTCCGCGCTGGCGGCGGCGGGCCGGGCAGGGCGCGCAGATCGCGGGCTGGGGCGGCGCGGCCGCGGCTCCCGGGCATGTCGGCGCCGCGGTGGCCGGGGACGGCGGGGACGCGCTGCCTGCCCGTGGCCGACGGCCTCGAGGACGCGGGTGGGGGCGAGGCACGCCTCGGACATGCCCGGTCCGCGCCCTGAGAAGCCGGTGCTGGTTCCGAGGCTCCCGAACCCTGAGCAGCAGCTGCGTCCACCGGCCGGTGCCCGCGGGTCCCCGGGGAGGCTGATGGGCCGGGAGCGCCGCGTCCTCTGCCTTCCCAGCCGCTCTGCAAACCTCCCCTCCCGCCCCACGGTGCTCGCGCCGCTGCGCGCCCGGGGCGAGCCGTGAACGCAGGTATTTATGTAGCATTAGGCGACACCTCGGCGCTGGAGGGACCAGACCGCGGAGGACGCCGAGCTGCTGCTGCCCACAAAACTTCTACTTCGGCAGCTCAGGGACAGGAGACTCCTCTGCTGCAGGCTACAGTCATTCCGAGCCCAGCTAAGCTGGGATGCGGTCTCCTCTTGCAGTGACAGGTCTGTCCTGGTTACAGCTGTATTTACCCCATTTCAGTCTCTTTAAAGGCATCTTCTGTCTAGTCACTACAGAGTTCCTTCTCCCCTCGTGCTATCTTACCTCCAACTCAGCCCTGGGAGAGCAGATTTCAGGAATTATTTCAATTTGGCATGAATGACAGCAGGTTAAATGAGCCCTCTTCATTATTCCTGCTGTTTTGTCGTTGTTTTTTAAATTATGTTGGGGGAGCATACAGCTAACTTTTCCTACTCTTTTGGGAAGTCGGGGGATTGTGTCATAGATTGTTCATCCTGACACTTGCAAGCCTTTGACCAGTGACACACAGGGGAATGCTGCACACAGGCTGGTTGGAATGTGTGTCTTCCAGTGGTCTCCTGTTCTAGGTATTAATGCATCTGCAGAACTACGGGCCACTGCAAATACAGTCTCTGCCCCCCATACAGTGTTCTGGGTGCTCTTGATTTATCATCCTGCTATAAATCAGGCAATTACTAACATATGCGCCCTCAAACTCTATATGAATTTAATGGCATTTAAATTGGTTTATGGGCAGATGCATTTAGCCTATTTTAATAAGTTTTCTGCACAAGCATCTTATAAACTATATTTGTCCATGATTAAGAAGAACATTTTCTCCTGCATAGTTTCTACGTTTCTAGCAGAGTTAATGGAAATTTATAGGTCTCCAACTTTCAATTGCAAGCAACAATCCAAAGGAAATACCTAGAGTTGTACTGAAATAAAATATCCTATGGTAGCCATGGTAACAAATAGATTAAGGGTTATTGGTTTTCATCTGTATGTGATGGGGGGTGGAATCTAGTGTTGTGTCTTTTTAATTATGTTTCTAATGAGTGGTGGTCATACTTCAAGTACTCGGTGCGGGAGATAAGCAGGACAGAGAATTCAGTTTTGTGAGAGGTTTATTGGAACAAAGACGAGTAGAGCCCAAGAGAATGACTTCTGCAACTGCAGTCCTCATATCCAGAAAGCAAGTGGATAAAGCCTTATTTTGTTTTTTAAGTAGATGAGAATTGAGTCAGTGCCTTTACGATTAGAAAATGTATTTTGCTTATAAGCTATTACCAAAGGACCCTTTAAATCCAGCCTGTTTTCTAGGAATAAACATGTTAGAAGTGTGGATGTTGGTGTGGATTGAGTGTCACAGTTGTTATCAACACCTGTCAGTCTAAGCGAGGCATATCATTAGTCTATTCAAATCCTGCCTATTTCAATATTCATGCATTTCCATGGTGATCCATTCCATTTTTGTTTACTTAGTCAACCTTATAAATCTTTGGCATCAATTTCAATTATGCCATATTTTTCCCTTTCATTTATCAATTGATGTGACCACAGATCATTCCCAATTTAAAGCATTTCCCTTTTTTGTCCCTGCTAGTTTCCAGAAGTTTACACGATGGCTGGTTCCACGCAGATAGAAAGGGGTTAAATTTTTTTTAATAGACTCAAATAACACCACTGATGCTAATGTAGTTTTTTTAGCATCTCATTTGATATGTGTGTGCATGGGTATTTTTTTTTTCTTCCAGCGGGCTTACCGTAAAGCTGTCTTGCTTTATGGCCCGGAAACATCAATCCAATCCAGCAGAATTGACTAGAGTTCTTCCTTCCTTCCTTTCTTCCTTCCTTCCTTTCTCCCTTCTTTTCCTACTTTCTTCCTTCCCACCCAGTTGTCATTCAAGGATTCTTTATGTCTTCAGCTATATCTGGCTCAAAAATACTTAGAGACTTTGTTATATCAGAAGGGGCCTGTCTTCTAAGATCTTTTCTCTTCTGGTACTGGCTGAAGATGTTCTGAATACAGTATACATTTAGTCAGAGCATCCCTTAAGTTCACTAAACAGGCAGTTTTGCTTAAATGCAAGTGATGATTTTGTTCACTCGATTTCCAACTTTGCTTTCTAATGATGCAGTCCCATGCTAATCACACCCTGTGTATTTCAGAAATATCAAGGCAAGCATTAGCAAGCTACTGACTTATTAGAATCAGGCAAAGTAATTGAAGTACTTCAATTCAAAGTCAGAGGGAGAAACGGAATTATAACCACCCTTGTGATTCTGTAATTGGTCAAGTGCCTACTTGGGGTTAGGAAGAGGAAAAAGCTCCATAAATAAGAAATCCGGCCATTGGTTGTGGTGGGGCGAGGATAAACCAAAGCAACTAACCATGCAGGACGGCTGGAGAACAAGAATCTCTTTGCCTACAGAAAAGTCACATGGAGACTCAAATGCTTAGAACAAAGCTGGAAGAATATTTAAAAATTGTGCAGAAGACAGTCATTTGTTATAACTCAGGAAAACTGGGGGAGGGGTTGTGGATCACCTCTTAATATGCTAAAATAATTGGGTAATATAATCCCTGGAAAATACTTTCATTTAAAATAAATTTTATCATAAAATGGTTTTAATGATCTTGGTTAAGAAGGAAAAGTCAGATTTCTTTGCCTGCCCTTGGGATCAAAGATGCCGACACCAGAATCAGTCTGCAAGCAAACTGCAGTGCTTCGTACAGCAACTACATCCTTCTTCCCAAAGTCCTAGGTCAGAAGGGTAGTCTGTACTTTCTTCAAGGAAATCACTTGAAAACAGGGAAATTGAAGCTGCAAATTAAGATGAGGCAGGTTGATCATTGGAAGTAGCAACACAGTTATTCGTGAAATGAACTCTGTGTCTTGGACATTTCCACCTTAAGGGGGAAGAGGCAAGGCATTCTCATTCTCTATGAGAGGATAGCTGCATGAAATTCACATGGTTCCTGGATGCCACCGCAGCCGCATATTATTCCCGAAGCTGCAAAAGGAATAGTTGAGTATTATTATGTAAGAGGACTGGGTTTGGACCAAGAGGACAGCTCAAGTATTTCAAGGCTGCCCTTCGCCCCACGGGTGTCAATTTTTATATTTAACCTTTAGAGTTTTGAAATTTTAAAATCATTGACTTCTTTTAAGGGTATATATAAAGATATATGGATATGCATACACAGATACACAAATATACACGCATATGACAACATAATATATAAACAGATGTGTATAAGCAAATATATGCCCTGCCACTTTTCCTTCTTTTTTTTATTATTGTGGCTTTAAAAAACCATAGCCAAAAGTTTACCATTTTAAAGTATAGAGTTCACAAGTGTTAATATTCACATTGTTATGCAATGAATATTCAGAACTTGTTAACCATGCAAAATGAAAACTATAGCCATCAAACATCAACTGCTCATGTTCCCCCCTAGCCCTGGCAGCTACCATTCTACTTTATATTTTTATGAATTTGACTATTTTAGATACATCATGTGAGTGGAAACCTACCATGCATGTCTATGAACATGAATGTGCAAATGTCTCTTAAAGGCACTGTTTTCACTGCTTTTGAATATATGCCTAGAAGAGGGATTGCTATATTCTGCCACTTTTTACACTAATATATTACATTGCTCTTCTGTTTGAGGGACATGGTGAAAATACCGTCAACAGCGTACACTCAGATGAAGAATGCAGTAGATGTGACTGACATGCAGTCTTCCCTTGCTGTGTGTACACAACCTCACAATCTCTCCAGTTTCTTATATTTGGCTTTCAAGGCTCACCTGCGTTGCCGCATTTTTGCAAAGTGGATTAAAAAGTATGGTTTAGTGTCAGAGTTGAACTTCAGTCTCTGGTACCTGCTAGCTTTGTGACCTTGGGAAGGGACTTAATTTAAGGAAACATGTTTTCTTTTATGAAAATAGAATCAGCATGGCAGAATAACCCTGGTAAAGCCTGCATCACAGTGCCTGGTGTAGAGAATACTCTAGAAAGGAGAGTTTAGGGGAGGCAGTAATGATAGAAGACATAGCCGCAGCCCTGGAGAGCTCAGAAACTGTAGACACGCCATCCTGTTAAATTGAATCATAAGTGTTTTCATGGTACTCCAGGGTGTGTGTATTATGTGTGTGTGTGTGTGTGTATTATCTTTGGTGAGTCGCATTATCAGTACTTATTCTGAAAAGTATAAGAGATTTGCATCACAATTACAATAGTTAAAAATATCCTTGAGTGGATTTGATATATGAACTTTTAATTCATTTTTAGTATCATAATTTTAGAATTGATGTGGATTTTAAAGGTCAGCTAATCTACCTATTATTCAATCACCAAACCTGTATCAAGCCCCAATAATATAATACCTTCCAGTTATGGTTGCCCACTATATTTTAGTACTTTACATACATTATCTCTAATCCTCATATCAATGCTGTGAGGTACGGATAATCCTCATTTTACGAATGAAGATGAGACTCAGAAAGGCAATCAACTGGCCCAAGGCCACACATCTAGCCACATCGTGGGTTTGAACCCAGATCTGTCAGCGCTTAGTCTGTCTGTCTTATCTTTTCTGCATGCGTGCATGCATATGCGTATGTCTTTGTTTTTCTGATACTCCAGACTATGTCTCAATGCATTTGCACCACTTACTTCACGCTATTATGTGCCAGGTACTGTGCTGCCTGTGCTAATTAACATTTTAATAAAATTATTAAAATGAACTTGAACTTAAATAAGAACTTTAATCAGGTTTGACCAACATTCATCCATCGTACTTTTAGATTTGCCCCCCACTTCTGTTCGCTCTCGTTCCTGGAAGGCTAGTAAGAAAACCGTTTAGATGCTTGAATGGTATCTGTTTCCAAATTTAGCCAATAAAATTAATGAATAGCAAATCGAAGAGCAGAATCAATGACCACATGATTAAGGGAATATCCAGAACCACATAAGATCTGACTTGTTCAATTTTGAATGCCCAGTGCCCAGTACAGTGCCTGGCACTGAAAATATTTGCCTGGATAAATTTCTGTCCAGAGGTAAGAGACATCAAAGCCCACACTTTGGATTTTTTGTCTCATCAGTGACTATGTCGTTGTCTGTTGATGGTTTTTCATTATGTAGCATTTTAGATGCTATATTTGGGCATGTATCTATTACGTATGCTTGCTGATGAATTCTAACTAATCTAAACGGAATCTTCTAGGATCGATGACTTGAGACTTTGAAGACTAATTTTCATGAAGCGTTCGTCCCAGGGATAACTTTGTCTGGCACTTTTGAGAGTTGACACCAAGTGTGTCCCCCACCTCACGCTCACCTGTGAGGTGCTACAGCACAGTCCAGATTTTCTCATTCACAGTTTCATAAAAGCATCGTTTTAAAGAAATGGTAGAGAGCACCATGAAAGGGCTGTAGCACTGTGTGTCCCCCTTCTTCCGTTCTATTTTTATTCTTCAGGTTAGTTCTTTCTTTGGGGGGATTGGGGGAGGAACAGAATGTGGGTATCAGGCATGAATAGAGCCTGGCACAGACATCACAAAGATGTGTTTGCTCTCTTTAACTCTTCCAACCTCATTCAGTCAAGCAGTGACTTCCTCAGTATAAAATTCCCCAGGAGAAAGCCACAGTTTGGTGCCTGCCACCAAGCCCGTGACTAAGTGACCTCCCAGGACAAGCTTGGTGAGCGTTGGGCTGCAGAGGGGTGGGGGCTCCTGTTTAGGCACAGCCTCCCTCTCCTAGACTCCCTGACTTGTTTTACCCTAAAGGTAAAATCAGGCATGAGGTTGCTTGTTCTAAGGGCCACCTCACAAAGCTCTTGGAAACAGGGTGTGGGTTAGGGAGGGGCTTGTTGGTGAGGGAAGAGCAGACAGGAGGCCTCCAGCCTGTCTTGTGAAAAGCATGAGCAGCCAAGGCTTGGGCCAAATTAGAGCAGAGTACCCTGATTTCCTTTTGAACTTCGAGCAACATCGAGAGGTGGTGGGAAATGGTAAACATGAATTAAAAGAAAAATTTCCCCTTGCTTTTTCACTTTCTCATTTGAAATTTCCAGTGTTAAGTATTTGCTTCCAGCCCCAACTGCAGCTGACCCTTGCATGCCAGGGAATGTCAGTGATACATTTTCAGCTCCTGGAGCTTCTAGTGAGTGTGGACTCAGGAACTATTGACCAAGCAGGCACCATGAAGACAGCATTTCCTCTCCCATGGCACCTCTTATGTGGCTCACTCCACCACAGGGTGACATTCCCGTTTTGCAAATGAATTCTAAAGAAAGCCATTGCCCAAGGTCAGGGAGATAAACTTGGGCGCTGGCAGGCTCGAAGGGTGAACAAGCTGATCCTCCAGACCACTACTCGGGAAAGGCGAGAGCCAGTGTTCCTGTCATATAAAACATAAATCACTTCCTAAATTAACAAAATTATCACGCAGTTAGCCACATTGCTCACAGTTGACATAATAAGTTGAGGTCCAGCGAATTTTATTTAACGGTGTAAAATAAATGCAAAGAAGCAGAGGCCCAGTGCTGTGGTTTCAAGTATCTTCACGTTTAGACTCATGCCATTGTCATCTGCAAGCTGAACAGAAGTCAGCTCTGCATTTATCTCAAAGGCTGAGGCCTAGTTGACTGCTTTTCTTTGTGATCAGGAGGTTTCCTGGTACCCTGACTTAGTGTGTGAGAAGTGAGTATTTGACTAAATGGATTCCTATTTACAAAGTGATTAGAACAGTGCCAGGCTCGTCCTAAGTGCCCCAGCTGTGTGTATGGATGGGCTGGTTCTGCTCCAAGTCATGTGAACAAGTGATTACTTCTGGATTCATCTTGGGAAGCAAAGTCTCCTTGAGAGACACGTCTACCATTGTCTTTTAGCCTTGAACCTGCCACACATGAGAAACTCAACTATTTTGAGTTCTCTGACACAAGGGCCTGGCCAGAAGAGTTCCCCATCTAACCAGGAAGCCCGTGACTCCTCATGACACATGTGGGCAGCACATGGGGTAAGATCACCAAGTGGTCCAGTCCAGGAATTTCCTGAGAAATTCTGAGAGACAGACCAGGGACACAGAACCTGATTCTGAATGCTGCTGTGGCCATCGACCACTCTGTCCAGGCCAGTAGAGAGAAGTAGAAAATGGTGTCCAGTCCTCAGGCTGATGCCAGGCCGGGGAGCGTTACCCCTTTGTGACAATGTAAGTTGGGAGGAAGAGCATTTAGAAACTTCTGTTGCCTTTGACTCTACCTATAGTTGAGGGTATGACCCAAGGGTCAGCTCTGCCACCTTGGGGAGACAAGAGCACTGAATCCGTCCCACACCCAGCAGAGCTCATTTTATAGCAGGCAGCTGCCTGGTTGCAATGTGAATGCCAAGGGGGGCTGCCCTGTGCCCATGTGCACCCCTAGCCGGTCCCCTGGCTGGCACTGACAGAGGGTCTTAGCTCAGGACCCTCCTGCTCCGAGATCTTCCAAACCCTACTCCTACCTCCGGAGGCGAGGGACCAGTCGTTTGCCACTGAATCAGCCTGTGTGTTTGCGGTGGGTTATTTTGCCCTTGAACTGGTTGTGTGGTTGATGTGGTGAAATGTCAAATGTCCACGCTCAGGTCCTGACTGCCCAAAGCCAAAGCCGGGGCCCCCCAATTCCGAGGTGCAGGCGCCCATGTGGAAGCCCGGGGGGCGGGTGGCCCCGAGCCGCAGCCGTCTGGCTGGTCTCGCCAGTGCAGCGCCTGCTGTCAGTGGAGTGCTCTAATCTATGCGGTTCATGCTGCTCCAACCGGCTTTAATCATCAAAACTTGAATAATACTCAAACTGCGAAAGGAGCGCCGCAGCCGAGGTGTGCCAAGCGGGCGCCGCTTCCCTCTGCTCTGCTGCAAACAGGAAGCAAGGAGCGTCTGTCTGTCCGGGTGGCTGCCTGGGCGTGGAGAGCACCTTTCCCCACGTTTAAATTTTCCTTCTTTCCCCCAAGAGAAGAAATAGTATTTTTGTGGGAACATTGCTTCCTTCTCTATGAAGTCACCACCTCACTTGGGATCTGAGGGGACAGCCCCCCTCTCCCACCCTAGCTCTGGCATCCCGGAGAGGTCTGGCAGTGCACAGCCCTTGGGGTGCTCTGGCTGGAGGGGGTGTGGGCCGTGCCTCCTGGAAGACACCATGATGACAGCGCGAGGGAAGTGGACGGCAGCAGCGGGTGTCTGCAGGGAGGAGCTGCGACGCTTGCACACAAAGCCATGGCAAGAATGCCGAGCTGGTTTCTGCACGAAGGCTGCAGAAGGGAGATCCTGCCACTCCCTGGGCTCTCGAGGTCGAGCCACCCTCCTGCTCAGGTCCCCACGTCAGAATTTAAAGCTTCTCTCCCAGGTTCCTCAGAAACCACAGACACCAGCTTTGTGCATGAGGGCTCCCGGGGTGGCTGCTGGGGCCCTGCCCATAGAACGGTGAAGGCACAACTTGATGTGTGACCGTCAGCTGTTTCTACACCAGGTTTGCCTCCCAGGAGTTCGGGCCTCTGGAAGCATTTTTGACACCTGGAACAGACACCTGGGGCAGGTGCAGTCTCCTCATCCTAGGAAAACAGGAAGGCAGTTGCCAGTCTGACCCTTCGCGCCTGTGCCCCATGTCGCTGCCGGGTGTAGGGGACTTGAAATAGCATCTGGGACCAAGTATGACCGGTTCTCAGGCCTGCATAAAGCTACAGTTAAAACTTTCAACTCAGCAAACAAATGGCGTGATTAAAAATGGGCAAAAGACTTAAATAGGCATTTTGCCAAAGAAGATGTACTAATAGCCAATAAGCACATGAAAACTTACTCCATACCATTAATGATTAGGAAGATGCAAATCAAAACCATGATGAGATACCACTTCACACCCATTAAGATGATTATTACTAAAAAAAAGGGAAAAAAAACATAAAATAGCAAGAGTTGGTGAAGATATAGAGACATTAGGAAGATTGGAACACTTATGTGCTGCTCATGGGAATGTAAAATGTGTAACTGCTATGGAAAACAGTCCAGCAGTTTCTTAAAAAAATTGACCATACAATTACCATAGAATGTAGCAATTCTACTTTCTGGGACATAGCCAGAAGTCATGAGAGCAAGGATTTGAACAGATATTTACACACCCATTGATATAGCAGCGTTATTCACAATAGCCCAGAAGTGGAAGCCTCCTCAGTGTTCATTAGCAGATGATGGATAAGCAAAATATAATCTCTGCATCCAGGGCAGAGATTTTAAAGCTATTATTCAGTTTTAACAAAGGCAGGAAAGTTTGACGTACTACAACGTGGATGGCCCTTGAACACTTGCTCAGTGAAATGTGCCAATCATCAAAGGACCAATATTGTATGATTTCACTTATCTGTGCATGCTCTGTGCCTCAAGTAGTCAAATTCATGGGGAGCATAAGAATGTCATTGCCAGGGGCTGGGGACAGGGGTGGGGAGTTAGTGTTTAATGAGGACAGGGTTTCAGTTTGAGAAAACTGAAAAAGTTCTGGTGATGAGTGGGGGTGATGGTGGCACAGCAGTGTGAATGGACGTAATGCCACTGAGGTGTACACTTAGATGGTGAAAATGATATTGTTCCATATATTTTTATCACAATAAAGTAATAGATATTCAAACATACTACAAATTGGTTCTCCTGACAAATTCTTTAAACAATTTGCTCAGGAAAGACAGGCCTTTATTCAGTACTTTAGCAATTCAGCTAATCTTATTGTGCACGTTCTATAAATCTAAGCCTGTGCTGGACATTACATTTGTTTACTTACTTTATTTAAAGTATAGCAGTTGAAGTAATGCAATAAAATCCAGAGATCTAAGTGTTCAGTTTTATGTTTTGATAATTGTATGAACATCATCCCAAACAAGATGTCTCCATCACCCCAGAAAGCTTTCTGGTGCCCCTCTCCAATCAAGTTCCCTTCCTCTCCCCAACCACTTTCCAGCATCAGACACCATAGATGAGCTGTCTACTACTGACTGTCGTATCAACGCAGTAACACAGGGTGTGTTCCAGTGTGCCTGGTGGGGTTCACTCACATACCACATGTGCCATTTATCCATGTGGACATGTGTCCCAGCCATTCATTCTTCATTGCTAAATAGTACTCCGCAGCGTGTGCCTCTGCCTGTGTGTCCACTCTCCTGTGCTTTCATGTTGGGGTGGTGCTCTGTCTGGGGACAAGCAGCGAGGATGTTGCCTGGCCCACTGGGAATGTCCACGCACAATTCCTCTGTGCTTCCTGTTGGACTGGCTGTGGACCCTGAGTGAACTGTCTTCAGGCCATTTAGTGTTTTACATGAAAATTTTGCACCTGATGGATGCCGTACCAGTTGCTGGTCAACATTTTTTGGCCCTGAAGCCACTAACTCACCATCCGGGGGCTGCCTGGGGACTCTGCCCTCAGGACAGGAGGCTGGTGATGCCCTTAAAGGTCAGTGTTCTTAGAGATGACCCCATCTTCCCAGCCCAGGCGGCTTCTGGGGGAGCTGACCAGATGCCTGCAGGGGCAAGGGGTGGGGGTAGGAGGAGCAGGGCTGGGGAGGCCCAGTGGGTCCCTCCCCTGGATGGAGCCCAAGGCTGATTGGCTTTCATTGAGCGTGTTAATGCTTTTAGTCTGAGGCTAGAACAGGTGTGTCATGCTCCCTTTCCTAGGACTTTGCCTGCTCTTGTGATCTCTTCTCTGGTGACTTTTCAGTCAGTCCCCCACCCCACTCCCCACCCCGCACTCTTCTGGGCAGTGTCTCAGTTCCTGAAGCAGTGAGGCCTGACTCCTAAGAGCTGCGGACTTGGCTGCCAGGTGGATCTTTCCCAGCGAGCCCCCCAGAGATGGTGGAGTCTTGCAAGTGATTTCATTTCATGGTGTACAGCTAGCTCACAAAATGACACTAATAATTGCTTTGCTGCCCATGTTCTGCCTATAACAGGTGTATATTGGGAGGGCAGTTCATGCTCTCCAGGAGCTCAGAATTCATCTGTATGAAAGGCAAACACAGCCAGGGTCAGTTTTTCCCCTGCTCCCCATTCCTGGTGGTGGAATGTTGAGAGCATGCTGCCAGGCCAGCGCTGTGGAGCCCCAGGCCAGGGACTGGGGTCGGGGGAGAGGCTATGGTCCCTGGGAAGCCCCACAAAATAAGGAGCACTTGGAGGAGCTTTGAGGGCAAGTGCGTCTATGGTGGTCTCTCTCCCTCCACTCAGGAACCTCGCTCTGTACCCCCAGCCCCCTGCCAAGCCCACCAGCTCACAGCTGTAGCTAACAAACCTGTCCCAGGGCACATCAGCACTGAGGGCCCAGCCTGGGCTTGCATCGTGACCGAAAGGACGTGTTGCTCTGAGAGACGTCACTGACAAAACTGGGTGTGCATGGTCCTGGGACTGAGTGGTCAGCGCCCTCAGCCAAACCCACCATGGTGGGGCTCGTGGGATGGGGGGCTGGTGTGAGAAGGCTCTCAGCAAGCCAGGGCCCGACAAGAGTCAGGTCCACCCGCCCACCAGCGGGGCCCTGACGGGGACAGAGAAAGGATCTGCCCTTGGAGAGAGCTATGTCTGGAGCCAGGAGGGCCCGTCGCAGGCTGTCTGGAGCTGCTGCGTGGTCAGGCCAAGCCGCCCTCAGTTCCCTGCTCCCCTCGCCCTTCTCTAGACATCTTGCCCATCCTCTCTCAGACCCAGCCCGCCCTTCCTCCTGGAGGACCCCTCCCGTGGGAACGCCCTGACCCAGACCCTCGGTGGACAGCTGTGTAGGCGGCCCCAGCGGACCCTGTGCCCCCGGGGAATTGCTCGAGTGTTTCGTTACCTGTGTCTGGTTTCCTTTGCTGATGTTTTTCCAAGGGCCTCGGCTGAGCGCCTCAGTTTGTGTAAGCAGGGCCTAGAGACACCGATGCCATTTCAGACTTGCCGGTCAGAGGCAGAGCTGGCCCTGGCATTCCAAATCCTAGAACGTGGGAAGAGCTGTGCCAGGAGCCTCGGGAGAGGGGTTTCTGGGGAGGGATCCTCCCCCGTCATCTGGTGCTTTCCCAGCCTGTCCTGGATGGAAAAGTGTGAACCCTCTGGAATTTCCTCCTCTGTGTTACTTATCATCACACTGAAAAAGGGAGAATTTCCTGAAACCTGTGACTCGATAAGGGATCCCCTCACCAGGCTGTGAAATGTCTGTTTCCAAATCTGAGTCTCAAAAGATGATCTTTGCTCCATTTTTCCTTTGACGTCCTTTTAGGACGTCAGCCTGGGTGCTCCCCCAAGTCCTTGGCCTTGGGGTCACTGGTGAAAGCCCAACCTGTATCTGGCTCCCAGGTGTTACCACGTCCCTCCCTACCCCAGGTGTGTGTCCCCTTCTGTCCAGCCATGAACCACACCACCTGGTTGTCCTTGGGGGGGTGTGAGTGTGGGGCTGGGAGGCCTGGTCTTCCCGCCTTCCTTCTGCTCCAGGAACCCTAGGGAGAAACACCAAACCCTTTTCTGGGACTGAGAACAAAGTTTCCAAAATGACTTTATCATGAGTTTGGTTATTTGAGAGAATAGCTTTTAATTAAGAAGGAAACTTGGTTAATTAAAAGAAATCAGGGAGAAAATTGTCAACATACTCTGATATCAAGTGTATAATAACAAACAAGAAGGGAGGGCGGAGGCCAGGAGTACGCCATGCTGTTAACAGTGGTCAAATTTTTAAATTCTCCAGATATTTTTTAATCAGTGTATTTTTCATAATGGGAAAACGTAAAAACTCACTTAGCGAGGGGAAGAAATGTACACTGACAAGGTTAGTGTGCATCACAGGCCACTCCCAGAGTGAGCTGAGTGTGTTTGTGTCCACGCTCACCCCAGTGCTGACGGAAACAGGACCAGAACAGGCCGGAAAGGAGGAAAATTCTAAACAGCCAGTTTTTGAAAGAGGGGAAGAAGCAAAATGGTTTCACACAGTCCCCTATGAACTGTCCCAGCAGTGGGGCCCTGGTTCTCCTGAAATGAACAATCCCCCCGGGTCCCGGTTCATCCTGGGGCTCCTGCAGGATCCAGGATTTGGAGACCTTCTTGTTAAGGGGTGCTCAGGCAGGCTTCAAACCTCAGAAGTCTGCCTTGCTGAATGCAGTGCCAGCCTTCTCTAATCACTGTGCCCCCAAGTGGTCACTTGTACCTGTACATTGCATCCAGGGAAAAGGTTGCAATTAACCAGTTTCTGGACTGCACAATTTGCAATTTAATACTTATGATGAAAATAATACGGTATGACCCAAAGGCGTGAGAAAGGAATCCAAATGGTATCTGTGTGTGTGTGCATGTGTGTGTGAGCACACTCACATATATACACGTGCATTTCCACTTACAGAGGAACCTGCCAGAAGAAGGGTGGCCGCGAGCAGAGCCCTCCCAAGAACCCAGAGGCTGCTCCCTTTCCCCGAGCGCTCCTCCGTAGCTTTGACGCCTGCCTCCCTGCAACAATCTCCATGATAGTCGCTTTGGCAGCCTGCCAGAGTCTGTAAGTGTACAGAGAATTGTGTTTTAATAGAAGGCTTTACCTCTGATACAGATTTAAAATGAGGAAGAAACTTTCTGTTCCTCAGCCAGAGTGAAATGCATTTTGCTTCTTGTGAAATGCTGGTGATTACAAGCTCATCTTACATAATTTTATTATTTTCAATTGCTGCCTGTCAATCTCAGGTGATGGTTTCCTGGGAGCAGAAAGGAGGCAGATTCTGGGCGATGATAAAAAAAAAAAAGTCACCCAGTCATTAGCAAGGCGTACAGAAGTTTAGAAAGGAGAATAATTATCTTTGTGATGATGCTGTTTGAGATCATCAGGACTTGCTTCGCTAAGTTAGACGTGCAGAAGTGAACCGAGTGTTTAATGGCCTTTTAGAGGCTGCCTTTTCACTTAAACAAAGAGTTTGCTGTTTGAGATTTAAAAAAGATCTTTAAATCGAATGAAGGAATTCTCTTGCATTACATTTTCAGGAATCTTTAACACTCTTGAGGTGGTCCACTGTCACGCCCACAAGAGGGCATTTTCTCATCAACTACTGTAAAAAGGATTTGTTTTCGAAAGAGAAGCTGAGAGGCCTGGGGGAGAGAGTGTTAATCAGATGTGGGGAGTGGAGAGCTGGGTGCAGTGAGTGGTGTGTGTGCCTCCCTTCCTGCGTCCTGCCGTGGGTGAGCCGGTAGCCGGACTTCTGCTCTCTGCTTGCTGTGTTTGCTCCGTGTTTAATGTCTTCATCCCAGAATGACCCGGCACCGAACAAACCTTTACAACTGTTCTGCCAGGTAGAAGATGCCGTGTGCTAGGACGTAGCTAGTGTGTGACAAGGATGAGTCCCCAGAACCGGCATCACTCATGAATGATTTCAAGCACTAAATTTGATTTTCTACTATTTAAGACTCTAGGAAAGTCATTTCATGCAAGGAATCCTTCACCTTCTCCAACATATGTCTACTGAGTACGTACATATTATGTGTCATCAGGGACCTAACTAAGATCTTATTCTCTTGGAACATACATTCCTAGCATTAAAAAAAAAAAAAAAAAACACGTGAGTCCAATCTAGAGCATAATAAGTGCTGTGAGGACCAATCAGGTGGTTATTTCAGATTGGCTAGTCAGGAATACTTCTCTAAAGACCAACAAGAAGGTTCTGGTTTTGTTCAGTCAGCACCGAGACTGTTTGGATTACAAGTGTAATAAATCATCTCAATTCCCTTATTCAAAAAATGTATTTGCATTGCTTATTTTCTTATGGACCATGAAACATGCTGAACATGGGGAAAGGAACATGGAGTTGCCAGTTATTAGTTTGGTAAATAACACTTAAAATTATTATCGGCTCTTCACTCCATCATTTCAAAAAATGATGTTTTAACAACAAAGAATAGGAAAAATGTAATCCTAAAATATAAGAGAGTTGCACAGTTTAACGTTTTGGAAAATTCACTAAATACTTGAGTTTTCTCATTTTTCCATGGACAATGACAGTCCCTCACAGGGTAATCGTCCACCCTTTCCCCAACCACGAGGACCCGGGCCATAGGAGGTACAGCAGTGGCGGCTCTGCTCAGCGCACAGCCGCACATACAAGACATGAGAGCAGCCTATGTCATACTTCCCACTCACGTGACTCTGGTCCCAGAGTTACCATACCAACAGACGTGTGCAGCAGTTTCTGAAATCAGGAATCAAAACTCTAGTTTGGAAACATATTTTGGAAGATCAGAGTAAATCAAGGAGGGCTGCATGGAGGAAGTGAACCTTGAACTGGACATTAAAGGTTGGATAGATATAAGGAAGAGGGTCCTATTATAGTGGGTGATGTTTTCTTTGTTTTAAGTTAATGTGGAGCATTTTTGGTAATGAAAGCAACACCCATTATGTAATATTTTCAAGCATAATGGATTATATAATAGTTTCTAAAAACCTGTTGCGTAGAGGTGAATGTTGCTATTTTATGTTTTCTCCTAATTTCATTGTTTTGCAGATGAAATTTTGCGTGGCTTTTTACTTTGGAACACTTTCCGTATCACTGAAAGTGATTTCTAAACATCACGTCTTAATGCCTACATGGTATTCCATCATGCTCATATCTGGTTTACATAGCCAGGCCCATAAGGTGTCATTTTTTCCCCCTTCTTCTCTAGTGAATATACTTTTGTATCATTTTGGTTCATAAATTTGGGGTCAGACAGATCTGACAAGGCTCAGCAGAGGGTACTTCAAGTCCATTACATTCTCCACCCAGCCTTTCTCCGAGTACCGTCTCCAGGGTGATCCTAAGAAGTGCACAAGAGAATATTTTGGACAGAATTCTTGAAACAGAATTGCCAAAGTTTGATCTTCTAAAAATTGTTAACTTTCAAATTATCAGAGTAATGTTCTTGATGGGAAAACCATGTGTAATCTTAACCACTAAGAGATGAAAACCATTTTAACATTTTGCAGTCTATTATTTGTCATTGGGATCCTGCTACATACAGATCATTTTTTCTCCTGCCTTTTTCCCCTCCTAACTTGCTATTGATTTTCCCTTGTCATTACACATTCATAAATGTGATTTTAAAAAGTGATATTTCATTATATTCCATTACATCAATGTGCCATATTTTATTTACTAACTTCCGATTGTTGGACATTTAGATAACTCGGTTATTTGCTATGATAAATAATGTTGTGACTGGATACAGTTGAACATAAATATCTGCATCTGCAGATGTTTTGGACGATCTGTTGAGCAATAATTCCTAGAACTGGTTTAACTGAGTCCAAAGTAGGCGCATGCAGGGGGCAATGTGGACACACGATAGCTTCTGTGTGACCACATTGCCATCGTGTGACCACATTGCCCCCAGGAAACCTGTGTTTTACTTTCCCAATATTAACATGTGCACCCCTATTTTACACAGTCTTACATTTTGTTCTTAACCTGGTGGGTAGGTGAGCAGTGGCATCCGTGGTCTCAATTTGCAGTCCCTTGATTACCAGCGAGCTGTAGCATTTGTCTGTGTTTATTGATATTTCCATCCTCTGCCTGTTCTTCTATTTATATTCATCTTTTCTTATTGATTTGTGAGAGCTCCTTATGCATAAGAGGATATTAACCTTTTGGTGTAATGTTGGGAATATTTTTCCCAGTTTGTCATTTGTCTCTTAAATTCGTTTACGGTTTCTTGGTCATATGGAAGTCTTTAATTTGACTGTCGTCCTATTTATCAGCCTTTTTTACTTTGACGTTTCCTCTTGTTTTTATGCTTAGAAAATCCTTCTCTAACCTAGCTTTAGATTTCTCTTCATTTTTACATTTTCTTCTATGTTTTCATGATAGCATTTCAGATTCAACTTTTTATCCAGTTCTGAGTTCATGTGTTTTGTTATATGACAGGAATTAATTTTTTTCTTATTAGATATGTAATTCTTCCACTTCTGTTTACAGACCTGCTACTTCTCCCCTTTAATAAATTCTTGTGGAAATTAGAGTTATGTCTCCAGGCTACTTAATTCTGTTCCATTTTTTCCCTCTCTGACCTCATGCTATGCCACATTGTTTTAATTACAGAAGCTTTTCTATTGTGTTTTAAAATCTGTAGTACAATTATTATTTTCCAGATTATTTTTAGCTACTACCTCAGATACATCAAATATATTGCCCAGATGAACTTCAGAATCAATTTTAGCAAACTCAAAAAATATCTTTTGTTGGCCCTTTTTTATGTGACCCCTCTGAATTAGGTGATACCTATCAATTGATTTAAAATGAATTGACATCCTGACTATAGTATTAAGACTTCTCATTCCAGAATACAGTATTCCATTTCCTCTCTCTCTGTTTATTTAAGTTTACTTTCATATCTCTCTGTCAACATTCATGGTTTTCTTCATAGGAACTCTGCATTGTTCTTAGAAAACAGAATTCATTCCTCGATGTTCCACATAGATGGACTGAGATCTTTTCTGTCCTGTTATATTTTCTAATAAGCTACTACTGATAAATCAGGAAGCTCTTCTTTTTTATGTGTTTACATTGTATCTTGTCAGGTTATGGAAGTTTCTCGTGGATAAACTTTTCAAGGCTTTCAAAACATGCTGATTATTTTAGCAAAAGATTGTATGCACAACTGGTAGTATCTGGGAGATAGCTTATGTTATCATTTTTAAGAATCATTATTAATTTAGAGGAAAATGCCCTCTCATTGTGCCCTATATACAATTTCAGTGAAATTCATTTCTGACTCTGAGCCTGAGTCCTGGGGATATCATTTATTTGGGGTGTACAGTCTCAGCGTGCAATGCCTACATGTTAGTCCCTGCTGAAGCACAGACAGCCCTGGTCACCCTGGTATACAAAGGGCACCTGTCTCAGCAGGAACTTGAGGTTCACAGCCTGGACAAGGGGGGGTGGGGGGTGGGGGTTGGGAGGGCCAGTCGTAAGGATGGTTCCAGGCCTGCTCTGGACATACTGGACATACCTCCCAGACCGACTGGTCGAGCTGCTGTCGCCGACGTCAGGTTCCATTTCACCCAGATGCACACTCACAGCCAGGCACACTTGAGTGTGAAGAAACAGTCAGGCTCCACTTGCCCCATTGTTGAGCCCTGAAGGACACTCAGCATTTCCATTCACAGCACAAAGACAATCCCTCAACATGAGCCAAAAAAGAAGAGAAAGGCTACCGAGAAATAAGACCCTTGTGCTGGACGCCATGCTCAGCTCACATTGTGAGCATACGCGACATTGCTGCCTCCGCCGGGTGAAGGTCTCAGCAGTGGTGCCGGAAAGCCTCTCTCCTAGCCTGAGTCTCCCCAACATATGGCCAAGGGAGGGTGGAATCTCCCCACATCCCACACAGACACATGTACCCGTGGCATGCTTCTCCTCATTGGACAAACAATCGCCTTTTACTCTGTTTTTGATGCCAGTTGGGGAAAGTTGAAAATCTCCCTCAGATTTTCCCACTCGAAAATCTCCCTCAGAAGAAATTTGTTGCCATCGGAAAATCCCCCCCATGTTGTAACTGCCTCCTGTGAAGCCAGACAGCAGGGCAAAGTGTCTTCCCTCAACAAAACCCAGACCCATTATTCAGGTTCAACAAACATCTGAGCCCTTCTGCACTCTGGCTGTGGTGGAACAAAATAGCTGGGTTGTTTTCCCTCAAGGAGCTTAGAGTCTAGAGGGCAGGATGTTTATCTGAGCTCAGTTAGCAATGAAGCACCGTGAGAAGTGCAGTTCTAGGAGCTTCCCTCATCTTGGATTCAGGGACTGATCTGAGATGTAAAGAAGTGGTTGACTGGTTGACCACAGGATGCATTTTATAAAGCTGGTGCTGGCTGCCATGTGGCGATCTACTGAAGGGCGCCAAAGAAGACTGGAGGACTATTAGTGGGTGATTGCCGAAATCAGGGCCAGAGTGGTGGCACCTAGGACTGAGGTGGTGGTGTGGATGGAGAGCAGTGAGTTTGAGGTATCTTAATAGGTTGACTTGACATCTGGATGTGGGGAAGTAAGGAAGAGAGGGTGTCTCAGCATGACACCTAGATCTCAGGTGTGGAACTGCTTAGACTGTTGTGTTTTGGTGACACCAGGAGCACTAGAAGGGGGAGGTATGTTTGGGGAAAGTGATTTATGTTTAGGACCAGCATGAGGGCGTCTGAAACATGGCAGTGGTAGGTAGGCAGTTAGAGGAGACTGAGGTCAGAGACGGACATTTTGAGGAACCACCCAAATTGAATCACCCAAAAAGAATCTCAGAGGTCAGGGACAAACTGTTAGGCCAGCCAGCAGGACCCAGTCCTTTTGGGGCCTCTTGGCTACTCCGGCTACCACCTGGCTTCTAGAGACGGTGCTTTCCCAGGGACAGAGATTTCCTGTATATCCGCCACCATGTGCTGACTGAGTCAGCGCTGGAGGTAACAGAAGAGGCATAAACACAGAAACCACACATCCGCACAGGTTGGTCTGTTAACTATCCCTTGCCTTCAGGCTCATACTTCCCACCCGTCAGAATAGTCTCTGAGCACCATATGGAACCAGAGTCTCTTCTCAGCCCCCCTCCTCTGTCCTGAGCCTTCCCTTCTTCCCCGTCATTTCTGAATGATGCACCTTAAAATGCATTGTCTGATCATTTTGTTATGTAAGTCAAGAAGAACATTAAATTTGTGTCAGCTCAGATCATTTATGTAACCATGCATTCCATAAATATTTATTAGACCCCTTCTCATGTGCCAGGCACAGTAGCATGAATAAAAGTAGTGACAAAAGCAAGATCATATCCCCTCCTAGGAAACTTCCAGTCTAGGGCAGGAGGCAAAATACAGAAGAGCTGGAATTATTGCGTTGATGTGACAAATGCTGAACTAGAAGGATGTCCAGTCTCGCTGGTGGCCAGGTGAGGCCGGGGCCTATTCAGTGGCTGGAGGGAAGGACTGGGTGAGTGGCATGTGTGGCAGGTGCCAAGGGGCGGCACCATGAGGGCAATTGGACAGAAGACACAGATGGGGAAGAGGAGGTGTTTGGGGAGTGTGAAATATAGTAAGTCCTGAATGTCATCCATGGGTCAATGGAAACTGTGACCAAAAGTGAAATGACATATAATGAACCCAGGTCCTCACATAACATCATTCCCTTCAACATCAGCTAGAATGGCTTTTTTTCTCATCAACATGATAACAGAAAAAAAAATCATTTGAGAACTTGCTGTAGTTTCCTTGGTTGGAGTCTACTGTATGTGTGCTGGAAAGGAGAGAGAGAGAGAAAGAGATTGGGGTGTATGGCCCAGGCAGTGGAGTCATGCAGGGAGGGGGGCTGTGGCATCTAAGCTGCCAAGGTGGGCAGCGTTGAGGTAAGCAGGGCCTGGAGAGGAGGTGGTTAGGACAGCCGAATTCCTTCCTGTCATGTGTGCCGGTGTGTTTTCTCAACCTCATCCAGTCCTGCTGTCAGGAGATGAAATGAGACAAAAATATCCTTATTCTCCTTGCACTGGGAGAGGAAAGCCTGGCCTGGAGTCTCAACAGGTAGGGCCGACTCTGCCTCCTCTCCTTCCCAGACGTGGAAACGGCAGCTCTCAAATGTCAGCCACAATGAGTGGTTTGTTCGGAGGGCGTCTGTGGGCTCTTTTGGCAGAACTGAGGTGAGTTTCTATCTGAGACTCAGGTCCTGATCAGGTCCGGAGGGGAAGGCTTGACTCGGGTTGGTGCAGGTGTCCCCCCTCTGCTTCTGACTGACTATCTGCACGCCACCTTTAATGCTGCAAACCACTGCTTGTCACTTTGCCAAATTCCTGTGCTCTTCCTTAAGCATGATTCATGCACTGGATGAATGTGGAGGCCCAGTCCAATAACCAGTAACTTCCTGAAGGAGCCAAAATTTAAATCATGGATGTGTCCCAACTCACTGGAGTGCTTTAGCTCCCTTTGGGCCTGTCTTACTTCCAGGCTCCCTGGAAGAAGTCTTCCTGGAGAAGTCACGGGACTCTGACCTGAGGCTGCTGGGACTGACTCAAGGGATGGGGGCTGTGAAATCAGCCAGTACCCAGAGGGTGCCTGGATCTGCCTGCAGATTGTCGATAGTTGAGGAAATTTCAGAACCTGCTCTGAATTCAGAACCTGCTCTGAATTCAGGTGCCAAGCTGGGCTTCCTCCCGGGTCAGGGCCTCGTCAGCCCCTCATTGAGTACGCAGCCTAGTGGGTTGTAGGTGCTGGGGGCAGAGGTGGGCGAGGAGAGCAGTGGAGAAGCGCGTCAGATAAGGCCAGGGGTGAGCATTGCCGACTTCTAGGCGGCCGTGCTGACGCTTGGCTGGTGTGTATAGATGGTCCCGCGTGGCCCTCCAAGGCTAGGGAGAGGCTGCAGGACCTGACAGTCACCATCCTGAGGGAAAGAGGAGACCCCTTGAGCTGGGGATGGAGCTCTGAGAATCAGAGGGGCTGGAGACCAAAGTATCTGGTCTTCTGAGCACCAGGGCCTGGGTGAGTTTCTTTTGGCGGCTAATCCTCCGGCACATGCCAGGTCGCTTCTGCTCAGGGGTCAAAGGCAGCACTGCACACAGCTCCTCTGTCAGGTCTGATGAGGCTGACTGGGGGGTCCATGTGATGGGACCCTCTCCTCCTGGATGAGACTCTTGGCTCCAGCACTTTCCTAAGTGGGAAGATGGCGGGTGTGGGGTCCAGAGGGGAAGGCTTGACTCGGGTTGGTGCAGGTGTCCCCCCTCTGCTTCTGACTGACTATCTGCACGCCACCTTTAATGCTGCAAACCACTGCTTGTCACTTTGCCAAATTCCTGTGCTCTTCCTTAAGCATGATTCATGCACTGGATGTTTTTGACATTTGAAGATGGTTCCTTGGGCAATTCTCTTGTTTGCCTTCAAGAAAATGCCTGCAGTTCTCTATTTCATTTGGGAAAAGGCGAGACCCAGGATGCTTGTAATGAGCTCGTCAGACTATAAGGTGCTGGGCCTGGTGAACTTGTGGGTGTGGCTGATCTATAAGGCTGTTGCTATTGAACTGACCGGGGCAAGTCCTCTGCCCCCGGGTGATGGATCATTTGTAAGTAAAGATAATTCATCTGCAGGATCACATTGGCACGGAGTTGGACACACGAGGCTATCTCCATATGGAGCCAACCGTGGGGCCAGCTCCTGGATCAGAGAAGGTCGTGGGTGTCACCAGACCTACGGTTTCTGTCCTGGCAATGCCCACAGACTGCGGGATCCTCTTTCTGGGAAAGGAGCGGTCACTCCAGAAGAGGTCATCACAGTGTTGGCCTTTCCACTCTGCTAAGCTAGGACTGCCACTACCTGGGAGCGGTTAGTTCCCATTTCATGTAATTATTCACTCATTAAGACTCACCCCCTTCCACCCACCTGCCACCACCAGATCTACCCTCTCCGATGCCAAACTGAGAAAACACCCCTGGGGGAGGGAGAAGAAAGAACCTGACCCCCCACCTGGAAGGAAGCCATTGTCCAGGCGCGGACAACCACAGGTTCACAGCCATGTACGGCTCTTGTCCCCCAAATATTTCTTGATTTTTCCCCTTGGCTCCCTATTGAGACTGTCCATGCTCCCCAGCAGAACCAGTGCTTCGAACTCAGCATTCAAGACCCTCAGTTTGTCCCTCGACACCCTCCTTCCCCTTGGATGGTTCCTCCCCCTTCCCTGTTGGGTCAAGGCGAGGACCGGGTGCCCTGCTCTGGGGTACGATGACATCAGGCCAAGAGATTGAACCGGGGCCTCCTTCGGTAAACAGCCAGGTAATTTCAGCTCACAAATGGTCTGAGAAGAGGCTGCGGCTCTCCCAGATGTCTGCGAACACCACGCCTGCGCCCCCAGCCTCCCAGTCGTGGTGTTCCTCAGATGGAGGCCTCTCCATTAAAGCCCTGGAAAACAGGACTCTTGAAGATAGGATAAAGGATTAGGGATAATTTCATTTCAGAAGAAAGAGGCTGAGGAGGGACTTAATTGTCTTTGAAGGATGCTCCCGAGGAGCGCGGAGATGAGTTGTTCTCCATCTCACCGAGAGGGAGAAGACAAAGTGGATCTCAAAGGAGCAGGCAAAGTTTCCAGTTAGCCCCCTGCCTGGAGGGGTGGGGGAGGCGGAGCAGGCGGGCAATGGTGCTGGAAGGTTTTGCTGGCACAGGTACTTGTCCAGGGGATGCTGGGGGAGAAGGAGACATCTCAGCCCTCTCTTTGAAAGAAAATGTGAAAAGTAAGGAGTTAACAGAGACTGTAAGGCCTCGCCTCGGGGTGGGGAGATCTCCAAGGGCGGGGGAAGCCAGGATGGAGAACCCTGGAAAGGTGAGATGGTGAGTGGACAGCAATGTGAATAAGGGTGAGAAGTGGGGGGGATATGCTGACTGGGTCCTGCAGACCGGGGAGCTGAAGCAGAGATCCTGGAGCAGAAGCGGGAGGGGCGGTGGGGTGGAGAGGGCGGCTTTCACCTTTACTCATGGGCAGCTGGGGACCCTCTGGTGATGCGCCGGGGAGGGAGGGACCCAGCATGGCTCCTGGATCTGGTTTATACCCCTGAACAGTGGACAGGATCGTGCAGCCCCAAACTGTAGTATGCAGTTCCCTCTGCCTAATGCAGACTTGTCTGCAGCACAGGAGTAAAATATGGACACTGTGTAGTAAGTGTCTTCATTAAACTAAATGCCTTCCATTTCAAGAGCTATCCCTTATTCTCAGATTCTGTTTCATCAGTCAAGATTCTAATTTATAAGCAACAGAAACCCCTTTCTGGCTAATTGAAGCAGAAAAAGAATTTACTGCAAGGATATTAGGCAGTGCAGAGACTCCAGGAGGGCGGAGAACTAGGATCAGAGCCCCCGCGGTCAGGACTGGCTTCAGGTGGTTCCAAGCACAGACCCCCAAGGACCCCCACTGCCACCTGCTGGGGCAGATTCTAGCTTGTGGCACTCACACCTCCAGCACCACAACCGCCCCATCCCCACCCCCACTTCCTGGCACCACTGGCTCCTGATTGAAGTTTGCAAACTCGATAAAGTGTGCAAGCTTATCATTTGCACATGTAGAGCAAGGGAGCTAACCTAAGTGTTTGCCATTTTCAGCTTCTGCAATCAACTGTCAGTTTGGTCTTCTTGGGAAGGACATTCCAGACACAGGGTGGGGGCTCAGAGCAAGGGCCCAACAGAGTGACCAGAGCTCCTTCTGTGTCTCTCTCCTCCTTGGGTGTGTGTACACATCTGGGGGGCCTGTGCCTATTAAAAAATGTTATTTCTTTTGTGAAGTGAAGATGATTTGTTTGTTTGATGCTTAAGATATTCTGTTTAGTTGGAAAAATATGAAGTTGACAACCTACTATTTGTCCCCAAATGTTTTGGAAGTTTACTAGTCCATGAAACCCAAAAGACTGGGAACCACAGGTGGAGATTATGCCTCAGGGCGCCAGACAGCCTGGATCCAAATCCCAGGGCTGCTGCTTACTAGCCGAGAAGGCTGCGAGAGTGACGTAAGCTTCCTAAGGCCCCAGCTTCTTACATGTACAATAAAGATAATCATCCTCACTTCTCAGGGTTATGACGAGCAGGAAAACATGGATGCAGTGCTGTCAGGAGCCATGGGGAGCAGGCAATCCTGTTGGGCTGAGGGATTGATATGACCTGCCCAGCTTTCTTGAGGCAGATCCAGAATAATCCAGGGCACCTGAGAATCTGTTCTGTGCCCGCCAGAAGCTCTCCGTCACTGTAATGGGTACCTGGGGACATGCTGAGCCCCTGGTAGACTCGTTTATTTCTTCTCTGCTAACGCCTGTAGGGTGGAAGGGAGCCATGTGGCCCAACACTGATGGAGCCCAGGTTCAGAGCCGTAATCCCACAGAGCCCCTCTCTGGAAATACTGAGAGCAGGCCAAGCCCCTCCCTGCAGGGGTGAGGTGGAGGAGGGTGCTGGTAACTTGGGGCCGTGATCTGATGGGCATTTTCCTGGCTTTGTCTTTCTTCTCACCCTTGTCGGGATGGACAGGGCAGGAGTGCGGTCCTCTCCAGCTCTGCCCTCCGTTTCCTTATTTGGCAAAAACCAAGAGTCTACAAAGTCACCTGGCCCGTGGTGGTGGCAGAGCCCAGATCAAACCCAAGCTCCGTCCACTCTAGTACAAGAGAGGCTACGTGGAGTGAAATCTGGACGGGGATGCTCTGTCCTCTTCTGCCTGTGAGCCTCACACGCCCTGTCCCTTGCCGTGCTCCCCACTGACCGTCAAGAGCACCCACTTTCTGTGCCTTTATTGAAACTCTTCCTGGAGGAGCTGCCATTTGAGCCCTTGTGGCCTCGTGGGAGTCTCAGGACATTGCCCCAATACACACAGTGACCCTCCTGGCCACGTTCACTTCCCCCCTCCCCAGGGCTCCACCTTTGTTCTTCTCACACTGCATGCCCTCTTGAGTCATGTTCTGTGCTCCCCAAAGCAGTGACTCTCAGATCCACACTTTCAGGCCCCACTGATGACCACAGAGCCATAAAAACAACTCGCTCAGGACCAGATACTCTCGGGTTCCCAGAAGGCACCTCATTTCAGCATTTCCAAATGTGACCCCACCCTCTCTTCCCAACCACCCCGGGTCTCTCCCTCCCTCATCTTCCCGATGTCCACCTGGTACGAGCTGGATGGGAGCAGACCATAGGGACATGTCCCAAGGCTGGCACTCCCCCCACTGAGTCTGGGGGCAGGTTCCTCCCCCTCCTGGCCTTTCCAGGCGGTCTGTGGACTGTAGAGGGACTGAGCAGGAGGCTCCGAGGGCCGGCGGACCGAGGGCTTTGGTTTGGAAATGTTAGACTTCAGCATGATTTAGTGCCCTGGCATTTCTGAGCTGGTTTACAGTAATCAGGCATTTGTTAATGTTCACTCTCTCCTCCATGGACTGTTGCTGACACAGGAACTTTCTCTGTTGATTAGATTTCAGCCTGTGCTAAACGGTAACCAGTGGGGGTCCGTGGAGGCTGGGCCCCAGCCGCTGTGGCCACACAGGGACCGTGGACGCTGCTCTGTCCTCTCCTGCTTTGTTAGCAACTTAACCCAGAGTCTCAGCTGTTTCAGCTGTGAGAGAGGGCTGAGCATCCTCCGCCTTCGGGTTATCATGAGGATTAAGAGAGAGAACGTGAAGCCCTCTGCCTGACTCATAGTATGCACTTATAAATCTTTATTCCCTTGTAATTGTCCCTCAGTGCCCATGTGAAGTCTGGCTGTTCCTGAAGGTGCCGGGTGATGCTCTTTAGTGAAAAGGAACAGGTGTGGAATGAATGGGCTTTCTTTTCTCCTAACAAGGTTGAAAGGCCCCATGCCTCTGCCTCCTGCCTGGTCGCGCTCCCCAGAGGTTTATTTTAGTCTAGAGTTGTAGTCTACAAATCCTCGTCATTGTCCTACTGATGAATTAAATTGGGTGGAGCCAGAAACTAGGCTTCTGCATTCCCAAGCAGCCCGTTTTCTTCACCCAAAAAGAAGAGCTCCATGAAGCCAACGCTGTGACTGGAAATTTGGAACCCAAGATTCTGGCGCCAGCTGGGAGCCACCGTGCATGATCCCTCCTGCCATGTTTGCCACGTCTGCATTCTGTGAGGGCGACGGCAGCTCGCTGGGGTGAGGAGCCCTGTCTTCCAGGGGTATTTCCTGAGCCTGTGGGTGCCGGTGGAGTCGGCTTGGCCACACTTTCCCGGGGGGCCCGGGGGGGCCTGTGGCTGGAAGCTGGGCGCTCGTCTGCCTGTGTGGCAGTGTCCACACGCCCCAGGCCCCGCCCTGCCCTTGTCTCCCTGGCTGGACTCGGGCCAAGGAGCCAGCCTTGGTGACCGTGTCCCTGGACACTCCGTTGCTGGGACTTTTCAGCACAGGGCAATGACTTAGCTCCTTTTAGTCACTCCGGACTGGACATTTTGGGTTATTTTCAAGACGTCTTCTCAAATGCATTCTAAAAATATGGCTGCGTTCTCTTCTGAATAGATTTTTAATTGTCCTTTCCCTGAAAAATGTTGAGCAAAATTACGCTTCAGGATACCGGTGGCTGGCTGGCCGCCCCAGGGACTCAGGGACAGCGGGCAGCCTTGGTGGCCTGACCTCGACCCAGCACTGGGACTGCCCACCGGATGACTCTGCAGAGCCCTCCAGCTCTGCCCCCACCCTCCTGTCCGGTCCTGCCCATGGACCCTCGCAGACCGCCCAGTTTCCCCACTTACCTTGCTGCCCCCAATCTGGTCATGTTACTGCTGCCTCTTGCCCCCTGGCGAGAGGCTCACTTAAGGGAGAGAGAATCCCACAGGAGCGCAACTGGCCGGCTCCAGGGGCCAGGCCGCGCTGTTGGCATCCTCTCCACCCGCAGGGACCCTCGCTCATCTGCAGCTTGAGGTGCTGCCCACAAAGGGCGTGCTGCTCTCGCCCCCTCTCTTTCTGTGTCTTCTTTTTCTTCTTGCTACCAGCTGAGGCAGAATGTGTATTTTCTGGTAAGAATTCCAAAGAGAGAGAGTCCAGTGGCTTAGTCAATTCCCTCTGCCCCCGCAGGGCACTCTGCATCACCAGAGAGGGCCTGCCAGTTGTGCATGGACTGCCTTTGGGGGTAGGTCCCATGCCTACTAGCTGTGCCACCCCCTCTTCCAGGAAGGGCCCTGCTCAGCAGGGACTCTGGGCAGGAGAGTGTCTTGCAGGAGGAGCTTGGGTGGCAGGTATGGAACTCCTCCACCCATCACCCACCTAAATCCTAGCCGCCTTTGCATCCTAAGCAAGAAACTGGGGATTTCCCCCTTCTGGGGTCACTGACAGGGACCAGGCAGAGGCAGGGCCAGCCCCACCCATTAACACGTCTCATTAACACGTCCTCACTCTGTTGAGTCCTCCCAGCAATCTTCTAGGGAGCAGGCGCCGCCGCCGTACTCCCTCGCTACAGACGGGGACCGAGGCTCAGAAGGTCTGACAACTCCTCCATGGAATGGCCGCGCTCCAGCCACCGTCACTCCTAGAGCTCTGTCTGCGCCGTCTGTGTCGGGACCCGCCGCCCTTGTTTTCTGTCACACGCCGCAGTTGTTGGCTCTGCCTGTGGGTCTCTGGGTGGCCTGCACGTGGTGATGCTGTCCACTGCCAAGTGGGCGTCTGCTCCGCCCTATCAGCCAGTCCGGCCAGCGCCGGGAGGGCCAGATAGGCCTGATGGGCGCCCTCAGGGAGGGAAGGCTTTCCCCTACAGGGTACGTCCACCTGTCCTGAAGGTCAGCAAGAAAGTTTTAGAGATGTGTGTCTCTGCGTGTTTGCATCTCTGTGTGTGTTTATATGTGTGTGAGTCTCTGTCTCTGTGCATTTGTGTCTGTGTCTCTCTGTATGTTTGTGTCTCTGTGCATTTGTGTTTGTGTAGGTCTCTGTGTGTGTCTCTGTATCTCTGTTTGTGTCTCTGTGCATTTGTGTGTTGGTGTGTGTCTCTGTATATCTCTGTGTCTCCTCTGTGTCTTTGTGGCTGTGTGTGTGTGTCCTTGTGTGTGCGTGTTTGCAGGCGTGTGTCTCTCAGACGGGCAGGGCCCTGCCTTGAGCTCCTGACAGGTGACGCTGGTCTCCCTCTAGGCGGCCTCTCAACTCCCTTTGGTGCCAAGCCTGTGAGGGAGCCAGTCCCTCGCCCACACCTTTGTCGGTAAAATGCCAACAAGCCATTTATGTCCCTGTTTCTTAGAAAATGAAAAGCTGGAAGCTATTCAACAAAAGCAGCCTATGAATGGATTTTACAGCTTTGGGGGGCGGTGGGGGCTGTCTCCCTGCCAGAACCCAGGCCACTCCCTCACCAGCCCGGGTCCTATGGCAGTGAGCTCAGACCTTGAGGGCCTGTTGCCATGGCTGGTGCCTGGCTGTGCCCACCGGGGGGGGGGGGGGGGGGGGGGGGGGGGGGGGGAGACCGGCTTAGGGAAGGCTGCCCCGGGGATGGTGAGTGCTGCCTTGGCCCTCCCAGGATGTGTGCGCGGCCCAGGCTGAACAGGCTGGAGCAGGCGCAGGTGGGAAGGCGCCCTGGTGGCTTGGCTGGGTCAGGGCTCGGCTCTGGGAGGTGACACTGGCACTCCCTTCTAATGCCGTCACCCTAGTGTGGGCTCCCAAGCTAGTGGCTTCAGCGAGTGCCCCACGGGTCCCTGGAAATGCTGCTTGCATCACGGGGAGCAGTTTTTGCCACCAGCTTGTTACTTCTTTCTTCACTGGAATGTGAAGCCTGTGCGGTTCTCCGCAACTGCCCGCTGGAGCTCAGTGGGCCTTTCGGTTTCCTGCCTCCATCGGTGGTTTTTCTAAGCAAGGAGATGCCCCCACAAGCTCACCTCACCAGACGACCCCTGGGGGCCAGCCTTTCATGCCAGGTCCCTTGTCTCCACATAGGGGCTCCGACCGCAGGCAGGGGCTCCGTGCTCTGTGGGGCTCACAGCTCTGTGAGAACTTCTCAGGTGGCTGCCAAGCTGATGCTTTTTGCTCCGAAGTTCCCAGAGGGTCTCTGTGTTTCCAGGGTGCTTTATTCCCCTGTGGTGCACAGGTCTGTTGCTGGTTGGGGGAGGGGGGGTCAGTCAGGAGAAGCTTAGCCAGGGAGATGGGGGACTCATGGGAACTTCCCCTAGTTCCTCACTAGCCAAGGCCGTTGAGTGTCTTGCCCTCCTGGGCCTCAGCTGTGCTCAGGGACTCCCCCAGTTCCTAGCCAGGAAACCCCTGTGGGGCTGCGTGCCCGCACGACCCAGTCGGCAGCACAATGCATACAAGACAGCAGTACTTATCCTGAAGGCTAACCAGAGCAGGTGTCCTCCAAGGGCACCCCCAAAATGCACCCTCAGATCCTCTTTGGAGCCTCTTACCTCCTGGAAGATTCCAGTCCACACCTCTCCTCTTGCCTTTGCTGAGGCACCCTCCTCCCTCACTCACCTCCCTCCTGGCCCCTCACCCTCCACCCCTACAGGACCCCACATACAGTCCCCTCCACTCACAGCCCCTGCAGGAGAATCCAAGTCACTCCAGCTGCTTTTCTCATAAAGAAAGCCCCGTGACCCCTCCTCCGACAGACAGACAGACAGAGGGCGCTGGGACTTGTCAAAGCGGTAGCGACGTCTGCTTCAAATTGCCTGTTTAAAGACCAGTGAGTGATCCTTTACATAGTTTCTCATAAAATGGCACCGTGGGACCTCGGAGCGTGTGGGGGCATGTGTGTGCACACCCACGTGTGTGCGCTCCTGTGGGTGTGCAGGGCTGATGGCGAGCACACGCCTGCTCGCTCTCATGGCCCTTCGCCAGGGTTCACTTTGACCGACTGCTGTGCACTTTACATAAAGTGGCAAAGACAAACCATAAAGGACATTTAGCGGAGCCATCCCAAGCTGCTGAGGGGCCTGAGGGTGAGAATTCTGCAATTTTGCCTCAAAGTCAATTTTTTCCCCAGATCCATACATCCTGATCACCTGATCCAAGATCTTACAGAGGTCATTTAAATATCTTTAGTACATTAAGTGAGAGGGGGAAGAGAAAGAAATTTGGGAGTAGTGGTGGCATAAAGAAAATATAGAGATGATTCAATTGGCTGGGCTTTTCATTGATTGAGAAAAACAAATTACCAGCAATATGTTATTTTGAAGATCTTACAAATCTCTAAATCCTGCTTTATCTTATCATCTAGATGTAACATTTGAACATTACAAAAATATGCCTTTGATTTTTCTTATGCTTAAAATACAAGAAATCTAAAGATCAGGTTGCAGAACAGTTTTTATCTATTTTTGAAGCTGATGCACATAATTAAGTTTCAATTATGTTTTAAATATATGTTGGGCCCAGAATCAAAATGTCATTTTTTATTTGTCAACAAATCAGTCTTTCCTTGCACAACTAATTTAAAGAAAATGAAATGTTGTGTATAACTTACTAAATGGAAAAATGTCAAAATGTGTCCTTATATGTAATGAATGCTATTAAAAATTGTCTTTTAATGCTCATTTAATATAATCTTTGAATAATATACTCATATAAAATATTTAACTAAAAATCCTTTTTCCCGTTAGCACGCACAAATGATGGAATGATTTTTTTTAATTGTAGGGGGCTTGTGAAATTATAAATTACTGTGAATGGAGTCCATTAGTAACAGGCAGGATTGGAAGTGCTGATCTAGAGACACAAAACCCAGAACTCGCAGTGGAGCAGAAGTGAGGAGAGAAGAAGAGGGGTGGTGAGGACAGGGAAGGACCAGCCACACTTAGGGCACAGTGCCCAGCTTCTTCCTGGGCAGATACCGTATCCATCTCTCACCCCAGAGCCTGTCCCCACAGCAAATGTTAAAAACTAACCCAGAGTTAGGGCCTCCCTGGCAGCGCAGGCGGTTGAGTGCAGCGCTGTGAAGCGGTCCGCACTCTGCAGTGCCGGTTCGATCCCCGCCGGCCTCAGAGAAACCCACATTGCAAGCAGACCTCTCCTGTCTCTCCTGCTGCTCCTCTCAGCAGTGTATTTCATCAGTCTGCCTGTTCTGTTTCCTGCTCTGTCTCTGGTGAATCCTGCCACCCTCCACCTGGCCTGTACCCCGGCTCATGTATAAATAAAATAAATCTTTAAAAAAAAAAAAACTGGGCCTCCCCATTGGTGCAGCAGTTGAGCGCTGGGTTCCGAAGCTGCCCGCAGCCTCTGCACCAGTTTGATCACCGGGCGAGGGTCCCACATGGCGCGCAGACCTCTCCTGCCGCCCGCTGCTCCCCTCAGCAGTGTATTTTGTCAGTCTGCCTGTTCTGTTTTCCACTCTGTTCCCGCGCTTCTGACTGTACCTCGTGCTTGTATAAATAAACAAATAAATCTTTAAAAAAATTTAAAAATAAAATAAAATAAAAAACTAACCAGAGTTAGTTAGTGTTGCCTTTTCCTCTTGCTTCCTCAAAATAAGTCTCAATTAAACATGTATCCTTCAAAGATGGAAACCCCAGGCAATACCCCTTTTCTATAGCCACCAGTGACTTTTGTGTCTCCCCAAAAGGCAGCCCCAAAAAATGCGTCCTTCAGCTAATCCCCAGATAAGCTGCTTTGCTAGCCTGCCTTAGATTAGCCTGGGTGGGTAGGACATAGGCATCGTCATTTCTGAGAACTGGCTGTCATGTGACTTAGCAGGACCACAGCAAAGTGGCAGGACTGTGAGAGCCGGGAGGGCCACAGGGCGCTGTCATGTAGGCCAGTCCTCTCTCTGACTGGAGCACACTTCAAGGCCCCAAAGGGGAAAAGGCCTCCCGCAGCCTGGGAGTGGCCCAAAGGCCCCTGCATTCCTGCAGGGAATCTTCCAGAGTGGTCTAGTCCAAGAGTATGTGCCCTTCAGAAGGATGATGGTGCCCTACCCATGCCCTCGGAGCACACAGTGGCAGCCCTGTCAGGGGAGAGGTTCTCCAGGGAGGGACACCTCGGGCTCTTGGAGACGCCAGACTAGGGAGGAGGCAGCGTTCAGGGCAGAGGATTTGCTTTATCAAGAGCAGAGACCATCTCCCTGCGGTGAGGTGGTAGGTGTTTTGCAACCTATCCTGCGGGAACATTTATTTGTATCTATTCCAGTTGGTTGAGCTGCCACAGCCCATCCTCAGATGTATCAATCCAGAGTACCATTATTTATAGAATCATTGACTCACAAGCTCCCCCAGGGCTCCCCTGTCAAGTGGCTTCCTGGCCACTGCCAGGGCAGAAGCACTGCCCCTCATTCTGAGGTGCCCACAGGCGCAGCCTGACTGCGGGAAGCCCCTTGCTCCTGTTGCCATTTGTCTCCAGTTCCAGTTCTTGCTGCCCCTTGGGGTCCCCAGAGCACACCTGGTCCGCTTGCCACAGACTCGCCTCTCAGACATGTGCAGACGGGACCGTCCCTCCCGTGATGGTGAATAAATGCCCCGACAGCAATAATGTCTCCCCTGCTCTGCACACAGGCGTCTCCCATTCTCTTAGCATCTCATCACGCATCTCTAAATGGGCTGCCGCTTGTCCGCACACCACGGAAGCCTGGTCCGAGCACCAAGGGCAGCATGGAGCCTGGCCAGGACAGCCAGGGCAGGGCTGCCAGTGTGCTGCGCCAAGATCTGACAAGCTGGGCCCAGCACAGCTGCCCACTCTTCCAGAAGCTTCTGTGTTCTGCAAGGATGATATAGACTGGTGTGATGTGTGAGGTGTGCAGAGGGGTGTTGGGCTGCAGCCTCTGAAAGGACCACACAAGTCGCTCAGAAAGAACACTTCTTTCCAAGGCCAGAAAACGTATGGCCAGTGCAGGCTGAGGTGGACACGAGACATCAAGTGAGTTATTTGATGGTCCCTGGGGTTCTCAGTCTGGTGTGTCCACAGCCAGGTATGAGGCACCTCTGAAGGTCCCTGCTCCCTTTCCCAAACTCAAGGACCTACCTGGAGATCGGGGTCCCCTGAAATTTCATAAGAAGGCACCAGCTAATTACACAACAGGGTAATTGTGCAAGAAAAACCTCTTGTAAGAAGTCCTGTTAAGCATCCCTGGTTGGTTGAGTGTTTACACAACGTTCCATCTTTACCCCAAAATGGAGCTGAATGTCACAATATGGCATCCTCACAGGCTGTGGGGAGTCTGCCGACCATCACTCAGTGACTTCTTTTTTAAAAAAAAAAAATTATTTATTTATGCATACAAGAGCTGGGGTACAGGCCAGAGATGCGGGGGGTGAGAGGATTCACCAGAGACAGAGTGGGGAACAGAACAGGCAGATTGACCGAATCTGAGGGGAGCAGCGGGCGAGTCAGGAGAGGTCTGCTGCGCCATGTGGGTAGCTCCCTGGCAGGCTGGGGATTGAACTCATGTGTAGAGGCTGTGGACAGCTTCACAGAGCTGCACTCAACCCCTTGCACTACCAGGGAGGCCCCCAACTGACTTCTTGAACCCGAGTTTCCAGGGAGTCTGTCACAGTGGCGAGCAATGCTCTGAAGAACGTATCCCAACATCACTGAAAACATGATCTTGGTGGAAATTACATTTTTAAAAATTCCAGGCTTTACCAGCAACCCTGCATGTGCGTGAGGCGGGAAGGGGTGGTGTCGTGTGTCCACGCGTGTTTATTCGTTTGTAACCTCCCATGGCGTGTTCCCTCATCCTGATGAAATTGCAACCTTTCAGCACCTACGGACAGTCCTGGCTGACGGCTCCGAGGGAGAGATGGCTCACGCCGTCAGGCATTTTGGTGTCACACTCAATTGGCTAAACATAGTCATTTGGGGCACTATTATTGACTAATTTGGGTAATTCACCTACTGGGGAATATTTAAAGGTAAAAATGTAAAATCCTGTCGGTTCATGAGCAAGGTCCTTGATGTCAGTTTTGTGACATATTTTTAAACACTGGAAGCCGTTCTGAAGGAATATGCTGGCATGTTAAGTAAAGCCAGGCTGGGGGCCCATCAGCTGTCTGTCTGCCCATCTTCCTGTGCTCGCAGAAGTTTCTATCAGGGTAGCTATTTTATACCTGGGCGGCTCCAGCTTAATGGAGAATGCCATTAACAAGTGTGCCAGAGTGTGTCCCCATCTGGAGCCTTGATTAGCCATCAGCATGCTTGCGAGCGCATATCTTGATTGGTGTTGAAATGTGTCACACCCTGACGGCGCGTGCCAGGCTGTCACCGCTGATGGATTAATGACAGAGCACCTGCCGCAGGGCCTCGCCCCACCTCCCCGGAGCAGCCAGCAGAGGGGCGGGGGCTAAGAAGGCCAAGGTGGGCAGCTCCTAGGTGTCTGCATGAGCAGAAGCAGAGGGGAGCAGGGCCCCCCGGGACACGTTGCTGTGTTTCTCTGTCCTGTGAATGTGAGGTTTGGGGGCTTGAGGCCCCCTGCTCCCCTTGAGTGTTTCAAGGTGTTAGGGTCCAGTGTGGGCATGGGATTTTACTACTGTTACCCAACTTCCACCCTCCTCCTGCGCATTCTGTGACCCCGTTAACCGGTCTTATGTGCTGGCGGCGTGCATGCCTCATCTGTGTCCAGCCTGCGTGTGCTAACCCCACCAGGTGCATCTGGGTTAAAATTACCTTGGGGGCAGGAATTGCTGCTTCTCCTCTGCCCACCCCCCACCCCTCACTCATGCTATGGGCTGTTACCTGGGCTGAGTCGTCTAGATGCTCGGTGTTAGTGGGAGAAATGAGTCAGACAGTCGGGACAGCCGCATTGTCAGGAAGACGCGTCTCTGGTGCCCAAACTAGGGCTAACTGGTGCTCAGCACACCTTGAGGATTCCCAAGATGCCAGGCATGGTCTGCGGGCTTTGGCTGCCCCAGCAGAGCCTCCACCACTTCTTTGGTATTTGCTTTTCAAGCCCCAGCCTTTCCTTTTAAGGCTTCTCTCCAGTCAACGCAAGGAAAGTTCTATGCTCCCTCCCCTCAGCCCAGACTCTCTTCCCCATTCTAGTGTTCACTCCATGTCACCTCCGTAGGGCAAGGGTCTCCTCTCTGAGCCTCAGTTTCCCCATGTGCACATCCCCCTGAGCACCAGATCAATTCTTTGAGTTATGGTTGTGAACCCTCTCCACTCCTCCACTCACCAACACAAGCCTGTTCTCAGATACATGCATGTATACAGGCACACACATGTGCACACACACCAGCACATATTAAGCTGGGTTCTGCTCCCACACTGTCAGCCATAACTTGGGGCGTCCTCCTCATGTGAGTCCTTTTGTGCATCCCAGGGGTCCATGGCTGCTGGCATTGGGGCGTAGGTACCACACATTCCTGTGAGAGGCACCCACACGCAGGGGCATGTGCTTCTCACCATGGAAACAGCATCCGGCCCTGGGGGTGGAGGGTGCTCCAGCTGTGGGGTCTCACTTAAACGGAACTTAACTGCCTCACCAGGAGTTTAAAGAATAGAACAAGGGGCCTCCAACACCACTTTCTAACAACTGCCACTCATATTATTCAAGTCCCCCTGATGATTTCCAGTGGCATGTTGTAGTTTTTTTCATCCTGGTACTGTAATGGGCAGCAGTGCTCCTGGGTAGGGATTAATGAACCCCATTTGATAGAAGAGAAAACCGATCCCAGGTCAAGATGGGACTGGCATTCCATCCCTTGCCTTGTGACCCCAAAACCCCCTCCTTCCACCTATTCAGTGGTTCTCAAATGTTACCTGAATGAAGTCACCCAGAAGGCTTGTGAGACCTGGTCTGCTGGGTCCCACCTCCAGTGTTCCTGAATCAGCAGGGCTGGGCAGGGCCTGAGATTCTGCATTTCTAACAAACTGCCTGGTGCTGCCCATCCTGCTGGACGCCACACTTTAAGAACCACTCACTACACTGGTTTCTACAGCTTCCCCGTGTAGACCTGGCTCTGTGTGCTGATTTCCCTGCTCATTCGGAAAGCATTCCCCTGTTTTGACTTCACGGACCACACTTTCTATGACTTCATGGCTCAGTGCATGTTCTCTAAAGCAAATCTATTGAATGTTTGATTCCCTGGAATTCACAAACCGTGCCTTCAGCTCAGAGCCGGGGGCCACAGTGATTGCCCTCCCTGGAAGGGCTCTCTGTGTTCCCCAGCTAGTCCAAAGGTGATGGCACCTCGGATCATCACATCAGTGTCCAGTGCCAGTTATCTAAATACAGCCCATTCTTCATTCAGCTCTCACCTCCCCTAGGAAGCCCACCCTGCCTGCAGTAGCCTCGAGAGATATCTTCCTTGTTGAGTACCAGAGAGCTGGGTTACTGTGGTTGATGGTCTAGGTTAGAACCTGGAAGTAAATTTTGCCTTTTCTAGAGGAAGAGCCTCCCAGCTTGAAGCCACAGGCCTTCAGCCTTGCAAGGTCCCTGGATGGGTACAGCCCTCTCATTTTATAGATGGTGAGGCCCAGAGACAAAGAGTGGCCTCCAGGGGCACACAGACCACTGTCCCTATAAACTCTTATTAAATTAATACATGATAAAAATAGATTTGTTTATAGACCTTGCAGATGATTTATATTTATTGCATAAAATGATGTTCTAGCTAACCCTACACTACAAGCACGCGGACTTGAGAGAGACCAAGAACAGCTGCTGTCCCCACTCCCAGCCACAAAGCTCTGCCAAGTGTCCTCGAGCACCCTTGGGGCTAGTCACTGGAGGAAGTGGATCCTGTCCCAAGCCTTTGCCCAGTGCCCACTGGAGCCAGGCACCCGCGCCTCCTCTGTCCAGGACTGGAGCTGAGTTTCCAGGTCTCTGGCGTTTACAGATGGACCCGGTGTCTAAATGTGTGTGACCTGTGTGCAGGGCTTGGGGTGATTTCAGCCATGGAGTGAATAATGTGGAAGGAAGCCACAGCTGGTCTTTCTCTGTGGGAAGGAAATATGCCTGGAGGCTTCTGTTTTTATTATCTAACAAGTGTATTTTCTCTGAAGCAGGCTTAAAATGGGACGAGAATAATTATTCCCCACAGCCCCATCACTGCATTCTCCTATCAGGGGACTGCGTGGGGCGCTGGTGGCCCTGCTCCCTCAGCCCCTCAACCGCGGTGGCATCTGTGAATGTGCTTGGCAGGCTGTCTTCATTTCAAACGTAGCCTTTTTAAAATCAGAAAATATGAACCAAAAAAATGAATGAAAAGTCCTCATAATGCCATCCACCACGAATATTACCAGAATATAGAAATGTAGGCATCAATTCTAGATCATCTTTTATTTAAGGTCCGTATGCATACATGTGAACATACTCTCTAGTGTTATAGATTGTTATGGGTTTGTTGTGTTTTGTTTTTTACCATAAATGAAATCACACTCACACATATGGTAACCTGCTGTTTTTCACTTAGACTGTCTTGGGCACCCTTCCAGGTCGATGCTTGAAGATCTAACTCATCTTTGTTAAATAGCATTCAATAATTAATAATGCCAAAGCATTGATTTACACAATTCCCTTCATTGGCTGTTTAATGTTTTCCAACTTTGCCCTACGCACCACATACATCTCTGACCACTTCAGTTACCTCCCGTTAGTTCCTGTGTATTTTTTTTTTAATGTTGAAACTTACTCATTCGTTTGCGCACCTGCCATTTGCCAGTCGTTTTGCCCCACGCTGGAGCTGCAACCATGCACGAGACCACAGATCCCTGCTGGAGCTTCTAGAAAGGGGACATGCTTCGCAAACCAGAAACAAGTCAGATTTTAAAATTTTAAATCATTGCAGATTGTGATAAGTGCTATTCAGTAATCCACAGAGTGATGTGTTACCATGGTTAAGGGAGTTGCTAAGGAAGCTTCTGGGACTGGGAGGTCAGGGGAAACCTCTCTGAGCGGGTATGTTTGAGGTGACACTCACCATAGAAGCTAGGGCTGAACCAGGGGACCTGGGCCCGAGTCTGCCAGGGCTGGCGTGGCTGAGGAGTGGGAAGGAGAAACCAGAGGTTTGGGGTTGTGAGCAACTAGTATAAGATGGAGAAGTTGGGGGGACCGGGTCACCTGGGACCCCATAAACAGCAGCCAGTATGTATATTTCATTCTGGGAACCATGTGACATAGCAGAGTAGGTTGGGATGAGACTTATTTTGGAATTGGAACCCACCGGCCATGGTGATGGGCTCTGGGTGGAAGAACCAGGAAAAGGAGGAATCAAAGGAGACTTCTGGGGTCATCCAGGAGGAACCCAGTGCTGTCTCCTTGCTTATTTCCAGAGTGGGTACCCTAAATCATCTACATCATGGCAAGGAAGAGCCTCCAACCTTCTGTCCAGCTTCCTCAGGTCTGCTAGAACTTTCCTGCAAGGTCTCTCCAGCCTCGGGAGGATGGGCCACTATGACCAGCCTGGGTCTCCACCAGCAGAAGATTATTGTGGCAAGAAAATTCTCCAAAACCATGGACTGAAATCCCTTTACAGCTACCAGGGCACCAAATTATAGGAGCCGGAGACCTGTTAGAATGATCTGTTGTTCTTAGACTTTGCTGCACCACTGTCCCCTGGAGGGCGTTTGGTTTGGGTAGGGAGTGGGGTGTTGACTGCATGTCGCCCTGCAGTGCTGTGCGGGTATCCTGGCCTCTGTGGGATATGGGACTGGGAGTAAACTGTACCCCATGCAGTAGCTGCGAAGTGAAGGTCGGATACAGCATAGGTAAGCAGATTGCCAGTCAGATTTTACAAAGCAATAGTGGTGTCTTTTAAAATGGTGAAAAATGCAACTATTACATTTCCTCCCTCTTCAGGGTGTGTGTGTTAGGGGGAGAGTATGAAGAGTCCTTTAAAAAAGCCAGGCCCGCGGGTCATGGCCCAACGCCAAGACTGCTTTGATAAAACACAGAACCATGCTTTTGTTCTCTCAGCGGGAGAGAAAGGGCTCGTCCACCCCACCCGTCCCACTGCAGCCAAGAATGCACCCCTAATTAAAACTTTAGGTAGTCAATAAATTACAGTTCCAGAGGGCACTGAAGTTCTCCTGATTTCATGCTTGGGCCTTTTCAACAGGAAGGAAGAAACAGAGAGATTGAGATTCCTCCCCTCAGGCTATTTCTGGTGAACCAGTTACTGAGGTTTTATACACATTTTCACAAAAGGACAAATATTTGGGTCAGATGAAGTGGCTTTGCAGGGGGCTGGGGTTTGACATGCTGTAAATAGTTGTCCACAATGAGGCTTGGCAGTCTGCACAGGGCCATTACGGTGATTAATTCCTCGTGCCCCCAGGGCCTTGGTGGTGGGTCGCCTGGACCCACACAAACGCCCATCGTCATGTGGTCCGGGAAGCCTGGGCCTGGCCAGGCCTAGGGTGGGGTGGGCAGTGGGAACGCCTGCCTGAGGGGGGACATGGGAAGCGGGAGAGGGTCTGGGCTGGGGCTGACTGAGACCAACGGTGTTGTCAAAGAGAAGACCCAGCCCTGCTGTCACCGAGCTGGTGGATGCATCAGCACTCATGCCATGTCCGGGGGATGGTGTGCGGCAGAAATTGGATTGGTGGAGGGATGGGGGTGTGATTGTCATTGGGGAAAGCACTATAAGTGGCAGCATCTGAGGGCGGCCATCAGCAGGAGGCATGTGAGCAGCCAGGTGGAAAGGTGAGGTGATTCTGGATAGTGTGAGCCTCGTGACCAAAGGCATTGAGACGTGAAAATGGGGGGTGAGCATGGAGGGCGCAACATGGGGTGTTGGGAGATGAGCTGGGGAGGCAGACGGGTCAGATTTTGAATGCTGCAAAGGTGTGTCCTTCAGACTCCAGGAGCCCCTGCAGGGGGCTGTGCTTATGAGCCATGACATCACTTGAGAAAGATGGCGCTGTCAAGTAGAGGTTGAGAAGCCTGGAACCAGGAGAGGTGGAGGCCTTGGGCGCCACAGCATTGAGGTGGGTGTAATAACCCCGAACGGGGCAGTCCTGGTGGCCGTAGCAAAGACCAGCCGGGCTCCGGCATCAGTCTGGGAGACATGGTGAAGGGGATGGCAAACTCAGCGCCCAAGTTTGGGGAATGAGATGCTATTGCACGTAAATCAATTTTCTACTCTACTAAGTTTATTCATTTAAGTGCTCGAACTTAAATGAACTATTTTTGGATAGAAAGCTTTCTAAATAGTGACTACGGAACATCACCCTCTGCCTTGAACGGAACATAAGGCAACCACAGTTTGATGGCTCCATGGCTGTCCTCATTGTCACATGCACCAAGGCCTGTTGGGGGGTTGGGGACCCTGTGCCCCAGCACTGAATGGCCCCAGGCTATTGTACTTTGCTAGTTCTGGGTCTTAAAAGGGGAAAAAGCTATTGCTTCCTTCCCTGCTCTTTCCTTCTTCGCTTCCAGCTGCCATTTCTCAGTGGTAGAGCTTTTAGGACCCTCATTCTGCTATTTCTAATCTGCCCCAAGCTTTTCAAACCTAGTGCAACTCTTCTTAAAATAAAGTATATAGCTATTGTGATGGCTGTTTCCCTCATTAACTGGCAGGTTCCTTCCAGTTACTTCCACTTTTACAGCTTTATTGCAGATGCCTGAGCTCCGGGTACGTGGGGATGTTTTCGTATTCCTCTGGTATAACCGCCCGTGCCTAGCCCTGCGCCGAGCGAGTTGTCCATGCTCAGTAAACACCTGCGATTGAAGAGATCTGTCTTTTTTTTCCATCCACAAAGCAGGCTGCTTTAGTCCCTTAAAGCTAGTGTGACAAAGCCATATTGGAGAGCCAGTTTTTCCTCCCTTAGATGTGGAATTAATGGTTGGGCTGAGAGCAGAATAGCTCTGCCTTGCTCATTGTCTGTGGATTTAGGCGCCAAGGGCCGCTCAGGGAAAAGTGATGAGTCACAGGTGTGCATCTGTGCGGGGTTCTTGTTAACAGTACAAAGCCACAGGTGTGCATTCAGCACCTCAAAGCAGGAAGAGGATCCTTGGTGATTTTGAGGGTGTCAGGTCAAGTTAGTTATGTGTAGACCTGAAAATGCTTTGGAGAGGCAGCCAGACTTCCACGGCTGTGAAGAAAATGAAAATGATTTTTGTTCTCTGCCATTGGGGCACCATTTTAAACCCATGTCTTGCTAGGTCAACATTTTCAGGCCTGGAGCTATACATTAAAAATATGCCTTAGACTGGGGTCTGTTTCTCTGGCTAGAGGCTGGGCCTGTTTATTTCCGTGCAGTTGCTAGGAGCATTGTAGACCAGAATGAAGGGAATGGAGGATGAGCGATTTTAAGCATATTTTCCAAGAATCATGAAATTGCAAACACGGATTCTCACAGACCGCGATGTAACCGGTTTCCACTCGGTGCAGCAATAGCTCATCACAAGATGAAGACTCTGAAGATCAATCCCCCACGCTAATGTGTAGCTGGGTCGCTGGCTTGGTTAAAAGTCGTAGTTCAGCGGAATGTGTGACAAGGTGTAACAAGTAGGCCAAGTCTATGCAAACCAGCCTCTGAATCGGTTATTTGAAACAGCAGACTCGGGTAAAATCAACAGTCATCCTAATCCAGTTCATCCGGGAGCAGCGTTTCTCTCACAGACCCTCACCTAATGCCCTAAGATCGACATTGATTCTTCAGACATCATACTGGCATTGCAGTTGCCAAACAGCCCGTGTCGTCCTGGCCTTCTTTCATTTTAAAATGGTCCTTCATGATGTAGGCCCACTTTTGTATGAGTTGGGGGCAGCCCTCTTGGTAGAGTAGCAGGAAGGGCACCATCTTTTATGTGGATGCCAGGGTTTTACTTTTGCAACTCAGATAGGGAAATTGAAAACCAATCTAGACGCCAGGAATGCTCAGTCTAGGACCACTTAGTGGAAATAAATTTATTTAATAAATTGTGTTCAAGTTGATATTTACGATGCAAATTTAATACTTGAGGGTTTTTTTCTTGACTTCTTAGGTTTTTTTGTGTTTGTATCTCTCCTCTCAAACTGAAACTTTGAACCCTGTCCATGACCATACTTAACCATTTGTACATACTCTACCCATATGCATAACATAGTTTTAAACTTACAACACCAATATTATTACAAACAAAGCTACCAAGCGAAGCTTTCCTTCACATTTCTTTTTGACTTTAGAATATATCCCAACAGAGCACTATTTTGGAAAATCATTTTTTGTTTGTGATTACATTATCAAGTTGATAAATAGTTTTATTTGTTTACTATTTGTTTTGGTGGATTTACCCGTCCTTTCTTAAATTGCGTTTTGGAAAATATAAAACATTTGCATGGTTTACAGTCAATGCTCTGCAGTAAACTCCGAAGTTTTGATTCCATCTGTCTTTTCCACCCTACTCCCCTACGCAGGTAACTGTCTTACTAGTTTTTGATTTATTTTTCCAATGTATCTTTTTGTTAAAATAAGCAGATTTTGCATTCATTTTTATGTCCCCTTCTTTCTCAGATAGGAGCAACACAGTGTCTAAGCTTTTCTTCACCTTGCTTTGCCCACTTTTCAGTGTAGCCTTGAAGTCCCTCTGTACATCAGTATTGCTACCCGCAATACTTCACTCCACCACATGGCTCCACCTGAGTGGACTCAGCTGGTCCTTAACCTTTAGCGATTGGGCTGTTTCTGATCTTTCTTTTACCAAGAATGCATGCAATGAGTAATCTTGGTAACTGTTCACTTTTCTTTTTTGTGTAGAAGGACTGAGGTATAGGCCAGAGGTACAGGGAGTGAGAGGGTTCACCAGAGACAGAGGGAGCAGAAAAGGTGGATTTACTGAAATACACTGCTAAGGGGAAAAGCGTGAGAGGTCTGCTGCACCATGTGTGTCAGTTCCCTGGCTGGGGAGTGAACTCAGGCCATAGTGGTGATAGCACTGAGACTTAACCCCTAGGCCACCAGGAAGGCCCCCTATTCATTTTTCATACATGGGAAGGTGTGTCTTTAAGTGGGTCTAAGCACATGTAATGTCATTCGGTATTGCCAAATTCCCCTTTCTGGGGTTGTACCGTTTTGTAGCCCACAGTGGTATAGCAGCCTGCCTGGTCTCTAAGCTTTAACCACAACATGCTTCTCAAACTTTTGATGGTATTTCCCTTTAGTTTTTATTTATATTTATCTTATTATGAGTAAGGCTGAGCATTCTCTTCTGTGAACTATATGTATCTCTTGTCTTTTTTTTCTGTTGTGCTTGTGGACTTTTTCTTCTTGATCTTAAGAACTTTTTCTAATACTCGAGCGATTAGACCTTTATTGCTGATTTAGTTACAAATGTTTACTCTTAATTTTTTAAATCTGTCTTCACTTTACTTATATTTTGTCATGCATTTATTTTACTACTATATAGACGAATTTATCAATCTGTGTTACCTTGATTTTGAGTCATAATTAATAAGGATTTTCCTCTCCCAGATTATCAAGAAATTCACTCAAATTTTCTTCTAAGATATATATAATATTGTTGTCCACCTAGATAATCTAAATCCATTTGGCATTTATTCTGGTGAATGGTTTGTGATAATAGACTCAATCTTATGTTTTTTCAAAAGACCTGAAATTTTTGAGATTTCACCTTTGTCATTTACTGAATTTCCACATGTACTTGGATGTATTTGCCAGTTTTCTGTTCGCTAATGTGTCAGATCTGAGGTTCATGAAGCTCGCCTTGACCCTACCTCTCGCTGGAGGGACGGTGTGTCTCTATAGTTTCCTTCCCCAGGCGGAGTCAGCCTGACCCCAGAGGGTGGAACGCTTTATCACTTTGTGAACACTTTATCAGAGGGCGAACACTTTATCACTTTGTCACCAAGATCGTTATGATCAGGTCTGTAATGGACGCCACAGCAGACTCTGCAACCCAAATTGCACCAACAACTGCACTAAAGCAACTATGTTTGCAAGGAGGCTCTGGGGGCGGGCAGCCCACCTAACCTTAGGGTTTAGATGCTCCAGAAGCTCTTCCTGGCTCCTGCTGGACAATTAGATACCGTGTACCAATCTGCACTATTTTGGCTCCCTGTGGCATTGCTTTGGAAGAACATTTTAGTGACAGATCATGGTCCTACATCTTGTTCCTAACTTGACTTTGCTTTCCTGCTTTATAATCTCGTTGGAGTGTCCTGTGTGGTCAGTCCTGTGGGGAGGGACGCAGATGACTAGGACATGAACCCTGCCCTAGGGGAAAGCTGGGAAAATCAGCCCAGGCACCAGCACTCATGGGGCAGGCTCTGCAGGGAGCACGGTCATTGGGGAGTCACCATCCTGAGATTGCTCTGTCAGGAGACCGAGAGCTGTATGCAAATACACCTCAGAATTAAACTCCTTTCATCCAATGTTCCTGATCACAGACAGTGGTCCTATGTGTGCAGCTTCCTCCGGGACTCTGCTACGCTCATCATTTTCTTCCCAAAGCGATGAAACTGCCCTCTGCTCTTCCCTTGCTGTCTTGTTCTCCTGTGCTTGTGAGTGTCGGATGATAGAAAGAGCTTTGCTGAAGTCTTGCCGGGAGGTGCCTGCATTTGCTGCATTTGGTTAAGCGTGTCCTTGCAAATATATAATGTTGCCTGTCATGAATCTTCTAAACACTGATGGCCACCTTGACCCTAGGTGGCTGACCATGTTCCCTGAGCCTCACGCAGGCCGTTGTCATGTCATCATGCCTTATGCAAAGACCTGAATCCCTTATGCAAAAATCTGAAATAGAAAAGGCTCTGGAAGAAAGAAATCGTTTGATAGCACAACCTGAGCTGAACTGACATGAGGCCATTTATAATCCTTTTTTATCCCAGGAAATGTGAATATTCATACTTTTTTCTATCAAAATATTAATACGTCTAATTCTGGGATGCTGTTCCAGAGTCTCCTAGGAGCATCATGATATATGACATTTGTATTCTGAATTCCAAATCAGATCTGCTCCCAAGGACTTGGGATAAGGGATTATGGATCTGGATAAAACCAGAGGCTTGAGATGCCAGTAATTTCACTTCATGTGACTGACAAGATAACTTAAGCATAGAAGTGACCCCTACCATGAAGGGCAAAGGTCTATTGCCCAAGGCTTTGAAACTATACAAACCCAATATGTATATTAAAGTCCTCCCCATGCCTAGAAGGTCCACACAACATGCACGAAGCCCAGAAAAGGGGCCACTAAATCAGAATGTAAGTGATGTCCCACACTCCCCAAAGTTGATCAACTTTGGGTGTTCTAACACCAGTGGTTTTCTAGAATTCTAATGATAATGAGATTTTAAATGTTTTTCATATGTCAGAAACTATTCTGATTGCCTAATAGGTGTCATCTAATCAAGTCGTTTGACAATCACGAAGCAAAAAATGTCAATATCCTTTTACAGATGGGAAAATTGAGGGCCATCCAGATTACTATATCTATTACAGTGTAGATGCCAGAAAAACAGCAACACCTCTGACTATTAAACAGAGCGTAATAGAGGAGATTGGGAGTTTCCAGAGTCCTTAACAGGGCAGGATATAGGATCAGCCTCCGGAAATGATTCCCAGCACAACGCAGCAGAACTGGACTGCCAGCCTTGTCTAGACTCCAGCTTCCCCCACTTCTGGGTGGGACAGGACATGGTTCTCCCAGCACGGGCCAGGAGGCACCCTCTGCAGGGGAATCCTGGCACCACCAAGCACCCCGTGGAGATGGCTCCTGCTCCTCCACTCGGGTTGCTTTGCAGTCGCTTAGATTTCGGCAGGCAGATCTTATGTTTTCTTAATTCATATTTAATGACCTGACAGTGCTGTCTGGAGCCTGTGCTGGGAGAAAGTGTGGAGGCCACAGCTCCCCGTGTAGCCCCATCCTGCCTTCTGCTCCTCTGCAGAAAAGGAAAGGTCGTCCCACCCCAGGCCTGGGGCTTCTGTTAGCAGCTCTGATGTTGCAAGGCTCAAAAGAAAAGGGACATTCCTTCCATTTTTTCATTTGGATCCATTTTTCTTTGAAGCAAAGTTAAGTTGTCTCCCAGGCCCTCCTTGAAAGCCGAGATGTGTCTGCTCTGGTTTGCTTCCCAAAAAGCCGGTTCAACTAAATAAAAAACATTCTTCTAACAGCCTTATTGAGACATAATTCACATGTCATGGAATTCACCCATTGAAGGTGAACAGTTCATGGTTTTCATATCTTCACAGATGTGTCTGTAATCGTCACCACGGTCAATACCAGAACAGTTTCGTGGCCTCGAAATGACCCCGCGCCCCTCCAGGACCTCTTCGCTGCTCTCCCTCCCCACCCCTGGCCACACTAATCTTCGTTCTGTCTCTCTAGATTTCCTTATTCTTCAGGTATCAAATGATGGGATTATATAATGTAGGGTCTGTTGTGAATAGATCCTTTCACTTAGCATAAATTAATCACGTTTTTTAGTTTCATCTTTGAAGGCCAGTGACTGAGTTCGAATCCTGGCTCTATCAGCCAAACTGACTGTGTGTTTTTCAGCCAATGACTTAACTTCTCTGTGCCCACGTCTCCCATCTTAACATGCGGAGATTGCCGTGTTCACCCCTGGAGACTTCACTGGATTAACACAGAGAGAAGCTCCGGGTTGTGCTGGGACACTGGGCTCAGCAAACATTTATTGCAGTTTGCATGAATCTCCCCCTGCAAGCTCCCTCCTGAGTCTGGAGACTCCCACTCGCACCCTGGTCCCCAAGGCAGCCTTAGGGCCCCTCTCTGGGTTAAGGTCCTGGGAGGTTGAGGTTTACGGAAGTTAGAAATGCCATTTCCTGACCCCTGATGGAAGTAGTTGGAGGCTGCTCAGGGGGACAACATATTCCCATCAGTGTCCATGCATGTCCCCTGGGTGAGGAGCAGAGGGACTTGGGACCGGGCAGCACTTTAAAACCATTTTTCTCCTTGGGCTCCCTGAAGTCTGTGGGGAGAGCAGAAGGAATTGACATAGACCCAGAAAATCAGCCCACAGTTGGGGAGGACGTTGAGGAAAGCGTCATCTACCCAGAAATGGTTCTGGATGTCAAGAGGTGGGCCTCCACCTGATTCACTCGTGCTCTCGGCCACCCCTTTGTAGCCTCAATACTTTTACCTTCAGGCTGGGTCAGGGTGAGTGTAACCACAGCCCTTGTTGCGAGGACCTCGATCCCTTGGCTCCTACCAGCCATGCCTGCGGTCATCCATCCACGCAGCACTATCACAATGACACAGACGCGCTCAGAAAAGAGGCAGGGCGATATCAAGGAAAGCGCACCCCTCCAGCCCGGCCAGCCCCCCCACCTCCTGTGGAACATGCTTCCCCATCACAGCGGGAGAACTGTGGGAACACCCAGACTGGGCCCCCGCCCCCGGGCCAGGGCTGCCTGCCTGTGCGGCCGCTCACCCTGGAACTGTGGTTGCTTTGTATGTTTTTATGTCTTACCATGTCTGGGTTTGTCTCCCCTGAGAGACCGTAAACTTCCAAAGAACAAGACCTGTGTTGTCTCATTTTATAGGAATGTGCCTTTCGTGCAAACAAAAGACAAGTAAAATTTTTTAAATGTTTCTGACGGTTGTCTGCAGTGCTCTCTTCCTTGCTGATGTGAGGGTCCCGTGTCTCTGGAACTGTCTGGCACGCACTCCTGCCCCGCTATTCTCAGCAGGTTAACATGAGCCAACTGTGGCTTAGTCCTGGTGTCTGCATTCGAGCTGTACCCTTTGCCCCCTGAACTCCTGGCTTCTGGAAGGTGATGGTGATGCCAGCACTGAGCTGAAAGGCGGGGTGTCTCTGAGGCTGGGGATTTTGTTTGCATCGCCCATATTGAGACTTCAGAAATGCTACTGAAAACAGAAGTATGGGCTACAGCGTTTTCCTTCCTGACATATGGGAGTCTGGGAAAAGAACGCATTCTTTATTCTAGAATGCATTCAGACACTAGGAGGAGGAAGGAAGAAATGTTGGGGTAGTAACCGAGGCATTGCCCGGCCTGAGATGGGACTGTGATGAATAATAAAAGTGGCTAGTATGTACTGGACCCTGGCACGTGCCAGGCCCTGTTACACACATGGATGTGTATGCTCTCTCACTTCATCCGTCCAACCTCCCATGAAGAAGAGATGCTCATTTGCCAGTAGGGAACGGAGGACCCAGCAGAGACTTAACCCTAAAGTTCCTAACCTAGTATTGGTAGAGCCACATTCCAGCCCTCCCAGGCCAAGTCTAAAAAGGCAGGATAACAGCCATGTCAAGTCCAGATGTGGAAAATTCCATCTGATCTGAGTAAGTGCTTCAGAGTGGACAAAGCCCCCAGCCCCATTTTCTCAAGTCTCCTAAGCACCTTCGTGAATTAGGAGCATATCACAGGGGCCAAAGCCCCAGGTTGGGGGGAGGGGGTCGGTCAAGGCCTTCGGTCACCGACTGCAATCTCTTGCATTTATTATTTATTTCTTCTTTTTTAAGCATGCAAAACTAAGGCAAGGATATTCTCATTTAATCTTCACAACTGTCCCAGAAAGGTTAAGTGAGGTGCCCTGTGATTCAGTAGGGTTGGGAATAGCATCCTCACCTTCCAACATTTAGGGCATGTCGGGCGGTCTGCTCATTTTTCATGCATGGTCTAGCCCAGGACATCTGCGGATGCAAATGGCAAAAAAAAAAAAAAAAAAAATCTTTATTTTCCAGTTGAAACTTAGAGTTCTTTTTAATGTATGAATGTCAGCAACCACCAGAGTAGTATTAGCAGCACCTGTGACTTTGTCTCCAGTAGGAATCACAGATAATTTTCATCTTTGTTTCACATGTCTCAAAATATCATTTATCCTCACCCCTGCTTGAAATGATGGCAGTTTTAAACATGATGCTGGATTTTTATCGTTTAATGCATTAATAAAGACATTTACTACTAGATCGACATTTTGATTTTTAGTACTTTGATAAATATACTTTAACATAATCGGCTTCTGTTATCATCCTGTGTGTTTTCTTTTATGCATTTGGAAGCATTGTTCCAAAAAGGGGCCCATGGGCATCCTCAGGATTGAGGGGTCCGTGCTCACTGCTCATATGTATCAGCAGTTCCCAAGAAAGCACATAGGAGCATTCGCAGATGGAAAATGCGAGAGGAGGGTCTTGCGTGCACGCACACATACACACACTCACACACACACACACACACACACACACACCCTTGCTGGCAGCGTGCAGGGCCATTCCCCTGCAGCCAGAGCCCCTACCAGGTCCTGCCAGCCACGTGACGCCTTGCTGAACTCTGCTTCTCAGGGCACCCTGAGAGATGGAACCCAGCACCCCGACTCTCGACACAGACACTGCTTCCATTAAGTCAGAGAAACACAATTCATTACCAGCATGTTTTCAGTTCCAGGCAATGCCTTGAAAAGGTCAGCTTATATGAATATTTAGAAAAAGCAAGATCATAAAATAAGAGGGACTTGATATTTGGGTGTTTTGTTTTTTTTTTTCCTTTGACGAAGAAAATTCCTGCTGACTTTGACGCCTGGCAACTTGGCACTTTTTACTTGACCTGCATTTACTCTTTTAAAAGGAAGATGTTTCAGAATGGTTTTTGAGGAGTTTTATGTTGCAGGGCTTTTACAACATTGGAAACCCAGGCAGTGACCCTAAACACTGAAGCAAGGGCCCACTGGCCATCCCATGTCCATTGAGGACAGCAAAAGAGGAGACCTTGTCTGCTTTGAAGCCCCTGCCTAGTGCCTGATTGTTCCAGATTTGTTTTAGCTGAGGGCTACTGTTTTCATTTTCATTAGGGGCTTTTAACCAGTGAGTCATCTTTTTTTTTTTTTTCCTACTCGTTATGTTTTATTTATTTATTTTTTTTTATGGCTTAAACATTTTATTTTATTTTTTTTATTTTTTTTAATTTTTTTAATTAATAAATTTTATTTTTATATTCCCTATACAATTGCAATCCCCCCATTCTGACCCCAATCCCTCCCCTCCCGCCCCCCACCCCCCAAAAAGTGTCTCTGGTTCATAGTTTTTGTTGATTTTGATTTTCACTTTCTTATAGTTACTCATTTTCCTGGTCCCTTATTTAAGTTTTCTAGATTCCTGCTATGAGTGAGACCATCCGGTATTTTTCTTTTTCTTTCTGGCTTATTTCGCTGAGCATGATCCCTTCCAGCTCCATCCATGTTGCTGCAAATTGCATGTGTTTATCTTTTTTGAATGCTGAGTAATATTCCATGGTATATATGTACCACATCTTCTTGATCCAGTCATCTATTTTTGGGCATTTGGGCTGTTTCCAAAGCTTAGCTATTGTAAACAGTGCTGCTATAAACATAGGGGTGCAGGTGCTCTTTGGAATTGATGTTTCTGTGTCCTTTGGGTAAATACCTAGGAGTGGAATTGCTGGATCATATGGAAGCTTTATCTATAGTAGGTTGAGGAATCTCCACACAGCTCTCCATAGTGGTTGGACCAGTTTGCACTCCCACCAACAGTGCAGGAGAGTTCCTTTTTCTCCACAACCTCGCCAACATTTGTTGTTGCTAGTTTTTTGAGTCATCTTTTGAAAAGATTGGATGGAGTGTGTTCTTCCTTAAAGACTTCTATTGGCTCCCCTTGCTGGAGGAGAAAGCACAAAATCCTTAACCTCAAGCCCAGGCCCTTCATGCTCCGTCTGCAGCCTTCCCTATTAGCCTCATAAGTCAGTCTCTGCCCGCCCTGCAGTCCCATCCTCAGAGTGAGGGAGGCTTAGTGGATTCTCTTGTCAGATGAGCTTAGTAAAAGAGTAAGCTCATGTGTTTGTTCTTTATGTCACATAGTAATTGTTTTAAAAATAACTTTACTTTTATGCTTTGTAGGCTGGATTTTATTTAAAGCCCCAGGTTTTAAATTGGTCTATAAAATGTATAGTTGTGATGTTTTGCATAGCTATGATACACACTCTTGACAAAATCTTGGGTTTATTTTCAAAAGATGCAGATCATACAGTTTAAAGCAGTTCTTTATTCTGCTCTTTGTTTCCTTTTATAATCATGTCAAAAAATGGAATAATGATGTTCGTTTTTCATTTGTCCAGTCTCGTGACTATTGAACACCCTGCACACCATTTCACTGGGATTTTGGCTATTTCTTGATTCCTGCATTTTTTCTTCCCCCTAACCCTTTGCCCAAATCTCTTGCACAGTGAGTGAGTGTGTGTGTGTGTGTGTGTGTGTGTGTTTTAATTCCCAACAACAAATATTTCCAGGTGCCTACCCCCCACCAGACTCTGCCAAATGCAGGTATAGAGTGTGGGGTATTTAGGGGACTGTTCCCCTTGGTGCTCAGCATCCCCTGCCCTGGAGTCTTCTGCTTATGGGGCGCTGGGGGTTCGTGCTGAGTTTGACAACTTTTAGAAACCAGAGGTGGGAGCACATTTTTTATTTTGTTTTGTTTTCTCACATCTGCACCCTGTGTTCTATCAGTTTGTAGTCTCTGGAGACTAATTTACTGTGAATTAAATAAGACCACCCTTTGATGCCTCCAGAAGGCTCTCTTTTTAGGTCTGGGTAGAGTTGTTATCTTTAGTCTCTTAAACAATCAGCAAAGTCTTGTTTCACCCATAAAATTCAACCACTGATATAGCTGTGGCCTCTTGTGACTGTTTCACAATGCTCTGTAAAAAGGCTTAACTAAATATATAATTTATAAATGCTCTGTGCTGTAATTCAGAGTTACATTTCAGGTCTGAAACAATGCGTGTCAGCATTAACCTATTTGAAGTTGGAAGTGTGTGTAGCTTTGCTTGTGTGGTTGGTGGTTGGGCTGTTATTATTGTCATTGTTGTCGCTTGGTCTGTTTTTAGTGAAGATCTTTGTTGCAAACAAACAAATAAATGGAAATCCAGTTAGTGGAAGCTATTTTTGGTTATAAATTTTATTCACCTTTCTGCTCCAGAACTTTCTGAGACAGTTTGCCAGTGAGTATGACACTGGATGAAGTGTCAACAGGGGGACAGCCCCTAGATTCTAATTCTGCCTGATGTGGCAAAGCAAGATCTTTGATTTATTTGTTAATCATTCTTATACCCAAATACCCAAAATTGATCTGTTGAAACCCCAACCCACAGCAGCTCAGCATTTAGAGATAGGGCCTTTAAAGGTGTAATTACAGAGGCCATATGGATAGACTCTCGCCCAACCTGACTGGTGTCCTCATAGAAAGGAAGTTGGATGCCCACGGATGTGTGAGGACTCGGGTCCTCTGCAGACCGAGGCTCCAGAACTGTGAGCAAATACACTTCTGATGTTGATGCCCTATCCGTGCAATTTTGTTGTGGCTGCCTCAGCAAACTATTGTAATGCCATCACCAAGTCTTTTTTTTTAATAAGATTTATTTATTTTTATACAAGAACCGGGGTACAGGCCAGATGTACGGGAGGGTGAGAGGATTCACCAGAGACAGAGCAGGGAACAGAACAGACAGAATGACTGAAGTACACTGCTGAGGGGAGCAGTGGGCCAGACAGGAGAGGTCTGCTGCTCCATGTGGGTATCTCACCAGCCGGCCGGGATGGAATCGGCACTGCAGAGGCTGCGGACAGCTTCACAGCGCTGTGCTCAACCCGCTGCACCACCAGGGAGGCCCTCACCAAGCCTATTTTTAAGGATTCCTCTTCCGAGCAGGTTTCTGTGTGACGACAGGAGCCAGCACGACCTCCATTTTTGGAGATCGAGAAGCCATGGCAGAGAGGAGCCCTGGGCTAGCCAGGCACAGGGGGCCATGCAAGGGACTGACCTCAGAGGGCCCCTTCTGAGGAACCCCCTGCGGGGCCATGGGGGGCAAGACTCAGAGCAGCCAGCCCCCAGGAAGCCCAGGTGGAAGAGCACCTTCTAGAGTCCTTGGAGCAGCGACCTGGGCTTTGGTCAGGATGTACCTTCTCTTTTGCAAGGCTCTCCACCAAACATCTGAGCGCTAAAGCTGCAGCTCTAGTAAAGCCACATGACGTGCGTCTAGCACCCCAAGAGCCGGAAACACCCTCCCGCGCCAGGCCCCCGGTTTCTGGCTCTTTGCGCTTTGGTGTAAATGTTCGCGTTGCGTGTTCTGTTCCTGCCACATTTAACGCTTCAGCCTGAGTGCAATTTTAGCGCTGCTTTGGAATTTTCTACAACTTATTTATGGTTATGAAAATCCTGGCGTCTTCTCCTACCCCCCAAAAGCGGTGATTACTTCTTGACTGAAATTTTCCCAGGATGGAAGCTCAGAAGAACCTGCGGGAGTCCAGTCACCCACGGGGCCAGTGGGCGGATGCACCCAGGCTGGTTGGAAATGTGCTGACAGAGCCCAGCTGAGAAGCGCTTTGCAGAGCGGGGGAGGGAGCTGGGTCGCCCCAGGTCAAGCGCAGCATAGAAGAAGCGGGAGCAGAAGGGAGCCGGGGGCAGCCATCTGGGTCTGGGCATGAGGGCCCCCGGCTGCACAGATCCGGTGCACCCCCAGGCCCTGCCTGGCCCCAGGTGTTTGCTGAGACCTTAGGATGTTCCTGCTCTGTGCCTTCCGCATCCCAGGCCTGAGCTGGCAGAGTCCAGAGGAGGATACAGTAGGCCCTGTGCTGAGGGAAGTGCAGGACACAGAGGAAGGGTCCCTCCTGCAAGCAAAGTGACCAGGATAAGATGGCGTTTGACCAGTGGCGGCACTCAAGTTGGGCTCTGGCCCAGGAATGGCCAGGTCTCTGGGGGCCGCAGCCTCTAAGGCAGTCTTTTCTGGTGGGTTCTGGAGGCTTTGCCAGTAGGAGGGACAATCTGAGTTAATCAGTTTCCTCCTTTATCTCCCACATTCTTCTCTCTTGGCTTAGGGGTTTGGGTGTAGTTCTGAGTTCCCTCCCCACCCTGGGCCCCACTGTATAGTTGAGACTTCTTTGCACCCTTGAAACCCCCTGAGGTGGGAATGTGTCTGGAATTCCCTGTTCTCTTTCAGGACCAGCGAGAACTCCCCAGGCTCTGAAGCACCAGGAGCCAGGGCCCTAGAGTCAGACAACAGGCTCCCTCCTGGGGAAGAAAGTGAGGCTGGTGCATTAGTCACTGCCCCTGACCCTGAGTGGTCTGCATGAGGCAGCATTGCCCTTGGGAGGCTTATGTGAGTTGTTCTATCAGCAGATAGCGAAGAATTAATCATTCATTTATTTACCTTGCCCATTTATTCATTCTTTTTACATGTGTTGAATGTCTGCTTTCTGTAAATATTTTAGACTTTGAGAGCCATATTGTTTCTGTTGTAGCCACTCAACTCTTCTAGGGTGAAGCAGCCTTAGATAGTACAGAAATACATGGATGTAGCTTTGTTCCAATAAAACTTGATTGACAAAAACATTGGGCTGAATTTGGCCCATAGGCCAGAGTCTGCTGAGCCCTGGGCTGGAAACAGAGGTAAACAAATGTGGACATAGTCTTTGTCTGTATGACACTTACACTCTAGGCAAAGAAGAGAGAAATTAATCATCTAGTCACAAACATAGATTATAATTATGAACAGTGGTGCTTGAAGGAAAGATTCTCTCATAGCTCCACAGACAAGCATGCGATATGGTCTCAGGTCAAGGGAGGGTTCCCTCAAGAGTTGATGCTTGAGTTGGTTCTGAATCAGAACTAAACTGGGTGAAGAGAGAAAGGAAATAGCAAGTGGAAAGGCCCTGTGGCGTGAGTATGGAACATTCCAGAAAATGAAAGAAGGCCTGTGTGGTAGAGTGTAAAGGAGAACACGGAGAGGGCTAAGCCGAATCAGGCGGGAGGTGGTGCCGGGCCATGCACGGCCTTGGGCCATGACTCCAGTCTACCTGAGTCTCCTGGGAAAGACTTGGGGCGGGAGACACACAAGAACATATTTGCACTGTGAGGAAAGCTCTTGCTGCAACCTGAGAACAGATTGGAAAAGAACAGGTGAGGATTCAGGGGGACTGAGTAAAAGGACTGTTGCAAGACAGAAGTGTGGCCATGTAGGTAGTAGAGAGGCAATGGAGATAAGAGATATTTCGAGAGGGGGATTCAGGGGGAGGGAGAATGCCTGCAGCATGGCTCCTAGGTGCCAGGTTTGTAGGATTAGATGGTCAGTGGCGCTCACGCCACTCTCCTGAGACCAGAAGCACTGGAGAAGTCCCTGTTTCTCTGTCAATTTGGTGTGGGTCAGAGGAAGGGGCATGATGGACGGAGTTACCTCTGAGACATCACAGATGTCCACATGCGGTTGAGGTGTGTGACCCGGACCTCAGAGGAAAGGCAGGCGCTGGGGGGTATGTGGTCATCAGCATGGAGAGGTTAATTGAAGCCTTGAGCACAGATGCCATCACCTAGGGGGAGAGACTAGATTTAAAAAAAAAGAGAAGAGGGCCTAGGGAAAAATCCTCAAGGAACTTTGATATTTCAGAGCCAGAGAGAGGAAGGTGATCGCACAATTGAGAAATAACAGCAGTGGAATAGGGAAAAAGAGCAACAACAACAACAAAAAAAAGCTACCAAAACACCAGGAGGTCATTGCATGGGAGCTAAGGGAAAGAAAGTGTTTCCAGCAAGGCTGTGCTCAGCTTGGACACTGCACAGCAGGTGGCTGTTCATGCCCAGTGACCATTCTGACTGGTCAGGGCACCCACTGTCAGTGTCCTTTATTGAGTATTGTGATTATTGTCCCCTCTTTCAAGGAACAGTCATCAAACAAGTTGAAGAATGGAAACATTCCATCAATTTAGCAACATGGAGGTCATTGGTGACCATCATGGGAGAACCTGAGATGGAGCAATGGGCTGAGAAGGGAGCGGGAAGTGAGCAGGTAGACAGGAGCCCCAGGCAACTCTTGAAGGTGGTTCACTGGGGTGCAAAGGAGCTGAGTGGGAAAGGTGGAGGGGGAGCTGGAAGGAAATAGGGGAATCGAAAAACTTCTTTTAAGATGTTAAATCATGAGAGGGTCTTATTCAACAAACCTACTGTGTTTTTTCTTTACTTACCAAATTCTCTGTATCTCATTCATTTAGTTATCATTTAATCCAACTTACTTATCTCACCCCTGGGGGACATGTTGACCTGAATTCATTTTATTTCCTCCCTTCAGCAGGTGTTTACTGAGCACTTACTACTTGCCAAGTCCTGGACCAGGTTCCAGTGATACAGAAATGAATGACTTCTAGCCCATGTGTTCAAGGGGCTTATAGTTGAGTATGGCACAGTGTCCTCTAGCGGGGTGATAGTGTCCCCTTCCCTACCCTGGGGGACAATGGGCAGCGTTAGAGATTTTTTTGATTGCTACACTTTGAGGAGTGGAGGACAAAAGGACGTTTCTGGAATTTAGTAGGTGGAAGCCAGGAATGCTGCTAAATATCCTACAATGCACAGGACAGCCCACACGGGGAGAATTATTCAGTCCAAAATGCCAATAGAGTGAAAAATGCTGCAATAAATGTACGCATATGGAAACTGCAGGGTCTCAGGGGGGAGAACTTTGGCAAGCACAGTGGAGCTGGCCAAGCGGAAGATGACGGGCAGACAGGACAGGTGGAGGCAACACCTCCGGAAAGGCAGGGAGGTGGGAGCAGCAGGGCGCACACTCCGGGCCCCCTTCTTTTAACAGACAGAGTGGCAGGTGAGGGTGGAAGTTGCTGGAGCTGGGCTGGGGCCATAGATGCCATGCCAAATATTTGGGATTGTCTATTCAAGGGGAAGCCACTAAAGGAAGCCAGATTTGTGCTTTAGAAAGATCGCCTGGTGGCAGACAAGATGAAACAGTAATCACTGACATTTATTGAGAACCCACTATATGTCAGTCCCTGTCCTGAATACTTTTATCGATTGACCTCGCTCATCCCCCAACAACCCTATGGGGGAAGTGCTTTCCTTACCCCCATTATACAGTTGAGGACACTGAGGCAGAGGGTCAAGACGCTTGTAATCGGGGAGCCAGGGCTCACTGTCCAGCCTGAAATCCCCTGTGGTCCTTTCTGCTTCCCCCTTGGGGTCTGGACTCTGGCACTAGACTTGAGCATCCAAAAGGAACATTCGCATGTTTCAGCGCTTCCTGTGGCTTTGAGGAGCGTGGCCTTGAGATGGCCCATTTAATTCCTCTTGATGAGGAATTCTCATATAGCTGTTACTTTTTCACTTGAGGGAAGGGAGCTTCTGGGAAATCAAACTCGCTTTTTTGCTGCCTGAGACCTTTAAAAGGACCCCAGTAACCTCATGAAATGCTATCAGGACACATGCACCACTATCAAATGCACCCTTTCATCTTTATCTTTGCTAGGGGGGAGGTGATTTGCATGACAAATAAAGTTTAAAATAGTCTCAGGACCCAAAGCTACATCCTCAGTGGGGCCAATGCTGCTTTCCAGGGATTCAGTTTCCAGTGGTTCCAGCTCCCATCACCAGGGATGGATCAGCCCCTGGCCCAGGACTGGCAGGAAGGGCAGACAGTGAAGGTGCAGGCGGAGGGCACTCGCCCCACCAGGGAGAAGAGATTTTTGCTGCTCAGGCTGAGGCAGATTCATAGAGGCAGGACAGAGGGTGACTCCCACCTGGCCCATCTCAGCTCTGCTCCTCCCACTGGGGAGAAGCTCAGAGATGCATTTTTATAGTGAGGTAGGCTTTTAAGTAAATGTGTCTTCATTTCTTTAAGCAGTGGCAGACTTCTGGCAGGGCCTAGGAACTGCAAACTGGTCTGTGATCTGGAGGGAAGAAGCAGATGGGGCAGTGCATAGAATAACCCCAGGCGGGTTCTGCCAGGTTGGCGTGTTGCCTCTGAGCTCCCAGCCCAGTGATCTCTGCTGACAGATGCAGGGCCCAGGCCCGTGGCTGTCGCGCACCGTGCCCGTGGGAGACATTTCACTTTTCCTTTAAGGATTCTGTGGTAGGACAGAGAACTCTCTGGGCTTCGTTTTTTTTTTCCCATCTGCAAAAGGAAGGGACTCAACACCCTCTAGTGTCCCTAGTGGCCTTGGCGTGTAGATTAAATTAAGCCTTTGCCAGAACAGCATCAGTGCAGCAAATTTTAGCCTGGGAAATCAAACTTGCTTTTTACTGCCTGAGACCTTTAAAGGGATACCAGAGAAAAGATCTTCAAAAAGAAAACTTTAGCCAACTGCATAATGAAATTTTTGGCATATAGATGAAATAAACCGTTTACTTATGTTTAAATTCATCGACTTTGTTATACATCTCCAACAATATAAAATGTTCACTTTAAAAATACTACTTTTTCCATCTCTACAATCCAAGAGTCATTATTCAAACCTGCCATGTGACATTTCAACACCAGTGTGTGTATTTTTTGCCCAATGTGGCGTTTTATCCCAGAGCAACTTTCCGAGTCCTTTGAGGTTTTTCCATGATTCCGACTTCCATCCAAGTTTTCAAGAGACCGTCCTTTTGAGTCTGCAGACTACCCCTGCCTTTGGGATACCCCAAATCACAGTTCCCAATCCCTTTAAGGTGAAGCAGGTGGTGGCGTTTGCTTTGGTTTTTGTTTCATTTGCCTTATAGGTGGACATTCACCATCTCTCGCGCCAAGTGACCCTGGCTAGGTTCCATTTTAAAGTGAATTTTAGAAGTTATAGTTACAGCAACATCCACACACCAAAATTATGAAGTCATCATTCCCAAAATCATGTCTACACCCATGTTCATTAAATTCAGGGGGAGAGCATAGGGCTGTAAGGTGGGTCTTCTTGACACAGAATCTCTCGGGTAGTTTGCTAGATACGCTGAAGGCAGCACCCTGTTTGCTGAGGGGCCCTGGGAGACATGGGGGAAGATGCCCACCAAGCTGGGCAGAGGCAAGCATGTTCCATTTACCAAATTCTGCTTTAAGACCCTCCGCACGCCCATCGCCTCTCTGGCTGGCGTCCATGAAGATAGGCTGAGCACTCCTGGCCCCAGAGGACAGAGCTGGGCCTGCTGTGCCACCCCCCTACCCTTGCCTGGGGTCTGGCCACCATCTGGCCCCACTTTTCAAACACCAGAATATGCAAGTCTCTTCTGGCCACCTTTCTTCTGACCCGCCGCTGGGCTTTTGTATAGTTTAATGAGCACAGAATCATTTGGAAATATGCACTGTGCTCCACAAAAGGAAATAGTAATATAATCAGAAATGATTCTGTTCCGGCACTTCAGCACTATTGCTACTATTAATGTCCATTATCACTGTATTACCTGAAATGTGTTTAACAGTCATAGCCACTAATCAAGGTGCCCGTCCTGGAAATGTGTATTCTCTCCGTCTGGATCACACTCTGTATTGTGCTGTGACTGTTTTAATTTTTTTTTTTCAAATAATTGGAACCTGCTACTTCATACTTTGAAAAGTAATGTAGCAGGTGAAGCCCTGAGAGGTTCCAAGCCTATGCTTCCATCAGGGAAATAATGCAATTTCCCTGCAAAATGATTATAATATTATTCAGTGATTATATGGGGGTGGGGGAAAGTCTGTTTTTGTTAGACTTTTGAAAGCAGCAAAATGAATTCCATCAAAATGATCAGAGGTTATGAGTCTCCAGCACAGTCTGTTTGCTCATGTTGGGGGTACATTTCCCAAGAGTCCTCCCCAGACCAGCACCCCCAGAGCTTTTTGGGCCCCTGGAGCAGCAGGCCTTGCGTGCAGGAAGGGCATTGCCTGACCTCAGCTCTCAGTGCAGGAGAAATGGGAGTCGGTAGAAAATACTCTACCTCCTCACACTCAAATGGACACCTGAGCCATCCTCGGCCTGTCCCCAGGGGTCCCCAGCAGGATCCCGGGTACCTGGGTGGCGACCTGCTCACTTAGCGGAACCTGTGTTGACTCCTTACTTACCTGTCTCTTTCCCCACTCACCGGCCTGAGCTCTTGGGATCACTCTCCAAATAAAGCCCTTGCTTGAAGCCCTCATCCGAACGAGCCTCACTTGACACGAGAGGCCCCTGCCTCCCAACTCTCCCCTTCTCATCTGAGGGTACCTTAGGGCTCATCTGAGTCCTTCCACCCTATAGCCATTTTTGTGGGCAGTTCTCAACTACAACCAAAAATCTCCGTTTTTATGGCATCACCCCCCTGGAAGTGAAAATTCCAGATTTTTTTTTAGTGAAGAAGGTGATGGGTATAATTTATTTTTCTCACCTCTGGTCTTAATTAATATGACCCCATTCAAGTGAGACAAGATGCTTTAATCCAAGTTGTATTTAAAATACCCACCATCAATGTCCTCATTCAGAACGTGTATGTATGTGCCCTTAGATAATTCATGTATGATTTTAATAGATTTGTCAACAGAAGCCCTCCCTCATCTAAATAGGCTGCTTGCAGACAAATCACTTAATTTGCTCCTCAATGTTATTTTTCATACATGGCTGCTGCACGGCCGACAGACAGCAGATGATCCCATTATAGTCACATTTGACATGGCATGTACTGTGGGAACCAGCAAAGTCAAGGTCTCCTACTGTGTGGCAGGCAGCATGTGTGTCTCCCCTCATGCGGAAGAGTAGGGTACAGGAGGCTGGGGCATCTGAATAGGTGCTGAAACTGCAGCTCCCGGCGGTATTCAGGTGCGATGAGCTTACCTCCATTACCTGCCCCCATGGCTGCCAGGGCCCGCCCGTCCCCCAGCCTGCGAACAGTCCCCATTCCTGCTTCTGTGTGTAGGTGCCCTGTCCACCCACACCCACAGGGACAGCTGGAGTCTTGGGAGGGATTGATCCTTCAAAAGCACCCATCAATCAGTGAAAAGTGGGCGGTGATGAATAAAGACCTCAACTTCTTTACTAGTCTCTGAGCCGGGCAGCTCTAAGATGTGGTCTCTTCTGAGTGTCCCCAGCAAGAATGAGCCAGTTGCCTTCAGGGCCATCACACTGGTTACCGCACCCTTGACTGGCTTCTCCTGTCCCAGTTCACACCTCTACTCCCTCGCAGTACTCACCTGGGTCAATCACCACTGCTCCCTCCCCCACGCCCAAAAGGAAATATTTGCATCCCGTCCAAGTCAGTGTTTCAGGGTCTACTTTGGAGGGGAACCCAGACTAAGAGGCTTGCTGTTCTGGAAGCCTGTCTCCAGGTTGATCTTTCAACTGGCTCCTCCTCCAGGACCTACAGGGAGCACTGACACCAATCTTCCTGCCCTCAAAATGGGAAGGGCCTCCTCTCCTCTCACCTGCAGTCCCACTGGTGTCATTAGCTTTGCCCTCGCCACTCACAGCCTCGTGACTTCCCCTACTTCTGCCTCTGGGTATGTGGTGGGTAATGCCAGCCTCGATGGCTTCCAGCTGACCTACATCTGTCGGAGAGATGAGGTGAGGGTGCCCTGGTCACATCCTCCGTTTGGATCCACCGCCCAGCAGCACAGAGGATGGGGTAACTAGACAGCGCCAAGAATGCACCCTGTGGGGTTGAAAAAAAAAAGCACAAAGCCCCTCTTTCCAAAGACTAACGTGAGTGCTGATGGCTTCTGCGCACCATTTATGTCTGCTGGGTAATTGCAAGGCGCGTGCATTGTGTTCCAGAGGAAAAGCCTCCTGTAGATGCTGCAATCTTTGCCATGCTGGCTGGTGTCAGAAAGAACCACATCAACTTCTAAATTTTCTCAATGGAGTGAGATGTGTGCAATGTGTAATAAAATATAAACAAGCCTTTAAGAAGCATCTATGTGTTTCTCTTTATCAACCTTTAGATGCGTTAAAGCCAACTACAATTTTATATGAATTCTAGATGATATGTAGTATTTTTATTTGCTACTTCATTGCTAAATGTTTCATATAAAACTGAAGAGGAAAAAAATACACAGTCCCACATAGAAAAGAAGAAGCAGATGGCTAAATGTGACCGTGGGAGAGAAGCAGTGAATGGAGTGGGTTCAGAATGGAGCCTGCCGCCCTCCTGGGTGTGGCCCGAGATGGAGTGGGGGGGATTCCCTGAGAGTGGCTACCTGTGTTCCTTAGCCCTTGCTTCCCTGTGTTCTAAGTTGGCCATTAGTATTCAGAAGAATCTACAGGTATCTTTGTTATGGCTTTTTTTTTATCTTTTAAATGTACATATAAATGAGTATGTATTATTTATAGATGTCTTTGGATTTAGAAACATCGAGCTTGAAAAGTAATGCAGCCAGGAATATTTGATTTAATGCTTGCTGGAGAGGAGAGTGAACGGTGGACTTTGTGCAGGGCGGAAGGCTGGGTTGCCATGAGTCCTTTAACCTTTCCGGGGGAATTTCCTGGAATATTCGGTTACAGTTAAACTGTGGAAAGATGACCGGGTGAAAGAAAGGATAGCAGCATGGTTAGAAGAGTCCTCTGGGCTCTCCTGCTGATGGGCCCTGTGACCTTGAACTTGCCAGGCCTCCTCTCTTGCCTTTGGTCCTCTGCCCATATCTGCACTGGAAGCCAGGCCTCGCGGTGCTCCGTGATTTGGGGTGTTTGTATTGACTGCTCTGAGCTCTGGCCCGACTCCCGGGCTGCTGCTTCCGTTTGCAGAAGTGCCATGAGCTTGGTGAGCGATGAATGGTTCGTGTTTTTTCAGATGGTACGAGAAGCCGTGGTGCCATCAAGCCCCCTGCCCGAGCACGTTGGTAGAGATCAGGAAAACAGAATTAGCCTCTAATTCTATTTTCAGTTCCCGGGCTGCTTCTATATTGGCCAAGAAAAGCAGAGAACTTAACAGAAATTCCTGGTAATGACTGCTTTCTGCCTGGGTACAGAGAAACATGCCTGTCTGTGGTTTATTTTTAAATGGATAACTCATCATATCTGTATAAAAAGTACTGTAATCTCCAAAGGCTTTTCTTTCACAATTTTTTTTTCTCTGAGAGTATTGAAACAACCTCAGATCTGTTCAAACAAAACAGCTTTTTACTGGGTGAGGAAGCAAATGCCTCTCAGGCCCATGGGGGGCCAGGAAGGGGTTTTTAGCTGCTGGCCCTCGCAGAGGAGGGGAAGGAGGCAAGAAAAGCCACACAGCATCCACTCTCAGGCCTGGATTTTGCCAGTTGCTAGGGGGTGGATAGTGGGTGGGTGCAGGAGAGGCTATTCTTTCCTGCAGGGGGGAGCTGACCAGAGAGGGTAACTTCTAGTGCTGTTCCCAACCCTCCCCACAACACTGGAGACTTCATTATTAGGCGTGGTCAGGAGAATGGCTGCGTGGGCTGTGCGAAGGGCCTTTCTTATGTACAAACCTGTAACTCAGAACCGCTGTGGAGGCCTCGTGATAGCACCCCTGCCCTACAGATGAGAACTTGAGGTAGGGCTGGGCATGAGGAGAGGCCATGACATGATAGCAGTGACACACCCAGGTCTCCACCACAGATCACGCCCCAACTGAGCCACCCCTGAGGCCAGTGTCAGGGATGAAGATGGAAATACAAAATGAATCTGCCTGGAGTGGGTCTCCAGGATTCAGACCTGGCAAAAGGACTTCCCAGACCCCCTCAGTGTCTGTGTGAAGAGACCCCCAAACCCACTGACTCTAAAAGTCCCTCCTTGCTTTACTCTGTGAAGTGACTTTTCTTGAAGCTGTCGAGAAGGCAAAGCCCACAGGTGCAGAGGACGCAGAGAGACCTGCACTCCAGCTGCGGAGGAGCCAGATCTGCTCCTTCCAGACCCTGGCGGACAGCCCGTGGCCCAGGGAGTGGTAACACACTGGATCCAGCCAACTTGTTTGGTGGCTCCCTCTCTGTCCTCACATCTGTGAAACCACCACACACACGTGCGTGCACACACATACACTTTCAGCATTGGCCCAGATAGAGAACAGGTGTGCTTGGCTCCTGCGTGCTGAGGGTGCAGGTCAGATGGCTCCTGGGTCCATCAGGAAAGACACAGGCCTCCGAGGAGAGACTGGACCTGGGAAGGCAGAAGGAAGAGGGAAGGCCTGTTCTCTCAGGGCTCAGCTGTGGGGTCCAGTCTGTGGGGTCCAGACTTGAGGGGGCTCTTGCCTAGGTGTGACTTCCAATGTGGTCACCTCGGAGCCTGCTTGCCTGCCATATGCTGCCTCTTTCCTCACCACCCTCCCACCCCGGCCTGCCATTCTGTCTTGCTCCCCACAACCCTGGATGAGTCCTGTTTAAATGCTATATCCTGACCGCAGGGGTGTCAGAAAGAGCCAAGAGAGGAGGCAGTTTCAAGCAGGCCGCGCCCCAAGACCCACAGGGTGGCTGGAGGGTGGCCTCCTCCATCAATGCCCCCCGGGAAGACCTGGAAGTTCTGGAATAGAGTCTACAGGTGCAGTGTGCGTCTCCAGGGTGGAGAGGGGCGCCCATAGCCTCCTCGCCACCCTGCGGCATGGGCAGCTGGCCTTCCTGTCCCAGAGTGCACCCTGTGAGCACCAGCCCTGCCTCTCGCAGGCTCGCGCCACCGTCTAATGAGCGAGGGAAGATGCGGCAGCACTCCAGAGAGCCCCCAGCCCAGCGCTGCGGCGTGTCATCACGAAAAGCTTAAATTTATGGGTCTGAAGGAGAAGCAACATCTGGGAAGGAATTATTGCAATTTAAAGGAAGGATGCAGGCCTGTTTATAAGAATGAAATCTGGAAGCAGTGTCTGATCCCCCCCACTACACACACACACACACACACACACAGAGGTTTGTATTCCAGTCATGAAACTGCAGTGTGAATGTCCAGATGTTCCAAGTAAAATGGCAGAAAATGAGTTGATTGTTGTAGGCACATTCCTTCTTAGACAGCGCTATGCTGAGCACCTACTACGTGCCAGGTGCCTTACGTGTCCCCTCAGATCAGGCTGCGGCGTCTGAGGTGTCACCAGTCCCCTTCCCCATAGTCTTCAGAGAGAGAAGGCCCTGTCTGTCTTGTCCTGGTGCCGGCATCTGTTAGCTGACCAGACTGGGGGTCCCGTGGCAGACTGGGAGGTGGCGCTGAGCTAGGCGAGTCCTAGTTGACTTAATTGCTGAGGGATGTGCTGTGTGAAAAGGAGATGGTTGGAAGCAGCCAGCTGGGCCATGGGGTTGGTTCGGGCTCAGGACTGACTGGAATGAGGATTGGGCTAGCTCTTGTGCTTTTCCTCAGCCCAGGGTAGCTGACAGCAGTGTGAACACAAGACAGCTTTCTTCTCATCCATGGAGCCCAGGGCACAGGGAGGCCTGATAATTCGGGACAAAGAAACGGGATGGAGAAACAAAATCTAGAATTCCAGGTCAGAAGCTCAACTGGTTGTATGACTTTGGACTAGTGTAATTTCCATGAGCCTCAGTTTCTTCGACTATAAAATGGGAAGAATAATAATCAACGCAAACTTTTGTCAGAAAAGGTAAATGAGGAAATGTGAATGTGTTAGGCTTTGTGAACTTCGAACATGATGGAAGTTTTGTGAAGGCATCTCATGCGCAAGGAGACGTAGGAGACCTACGTCTCTTTGAAGAACACAGACCCACACGAAAACTTGCCAGGCAGAGCGTCCCAGCATCAAGAACAAGTAATGGATCTCAGCAGCCAATTCTGGCTCCGTAAAGGAAGAGGAGGAAACTTGTGCGTTGTGCTGGGAGGTCTCTCGTTACATTCTCATCTTTGCATCTTCATTCTCTCCCTCTTGAAAGCAGAGCCTTCCGGACCCTCTGCCCATGAACTGTCACTAACCTGATGGATAAACCATCTGAAAGTGTTTATTTTTGTGTTGGCAAGATGCCTGCAGGCTTTGGTGAACCCATGGTTGATATTTTTAATGAACGGTCTATTTTTCTCTCTTCTTAAAAGAATATGAATGAGAGTTCCTTTTGCTGGATCCAGTCAGAGCAAACCTCCAAGCCCATGCCAGGTGCCATGGGGTCCTCAGTCTGGGCCGACAAAAAAGCAGAGAGCTGGTTTTCTCACTAGGGTACAGTCTCTGGTGCCTTTGTTTTTCCCTCCCAAGGAAGAAAGAATCTTTGTTTCCTGGTTGGCTGAGTGTGGTGAGCGTCTCGGTGCTGGAGCCATAATTGGGTGCCCGGTCAAGACCCAGGCAGGTCCGCTCTCTGATCCTGCATCAAGCTAGAGACTCCTTAATTGGTTTCGTCTCTCTTAAGACAGTTTCCTCCCGCCCTCCACACTGTATCTTTTATAGAGAAGTAAAAAAAAAAAAAAAAATCCTAGGGTCCTTGTTTATAATTCTCTTGGCTATCAATTTAGTTCATGCCAGGTACCATGTTATTTATAGACTTAGAGTTAGGAATGACCTCGAAAATGTCTTTAAGCTTAATTTTCAAGATCTCCCAGAATTTAAGCAGCTGTTGAACCCAAGCAGCCCATTGAAGCACCTTGTTTTCGTACTGGTCTTATGCCCTGTCAAACAAGGAAAGGATGTAAGACCTGTTTTATAGGTGTTGGCTTATTTATTTCCTATGGTCTTCCTTTTGCTTTTAAATTTTGTTTTCTTTAAGATTAGAGGGTATCCTTCGAGGCTGAAGTGAATAGAAGAGAACAGGCCCATTTGCCTAGGGATATCAGAAGTCAAGTCCAGAGGCAGCACCTTCTTTTTACCTCGAGATGGAAAACCATACCTATCTCCCTGGGGTTTTTGATTCACTCTTCACTCAGCTTCATTTTCTCAGGCCAGAATCTTTGGAAACTTAAAGTCGTACAATGCGAACTGGGGGACAAAATTATTACTAGAAATTAGTTTCTAGTGATCTATTTAAAAATCAGTTTAAATGCCATGTACCTCATTAGAAGAGTTAATGCACCTCATTAAACTGTTTAGGTGCATGAATGTGGCGTATACAAAGAAAAGACAAGGAAGGGAGAGCCTCATGCACATCATGTGCCGGCTGCTGGGGGCCGTAGAGTCAAACAGTAGGATCATGTCTGTCCTCCAGGATGCTCTGGATTTGACTAGGAGTCAAGACTGGGTGGAAGACAGAAGAGCAAGAAAATAAATAAACTCATGGGGAGACAATAAAACTAATCCCAAATGTGAGCTGAGAATAGTCAGAAACCCCTCCAGGGAAGAGGTCTTGGGTGGGGGTGGGCAAAGATGCCCTGAGGTGCTGCTTGCCCAGGTCTTTGAGGGGCGAGAGCCAGGCTGAGATGGGAGCCAGGCTGCTAGGGAGAGGGTGAGTGATAATTAGGTATCAAATTTCTCTGGTATTAAAAATGGGAAAGGGAGTTTCAAAGGAACTAGGTAACTTACCTGGTGTTGCCAAACTAAGGAATAGTGTTAGAACCCTAATTCTGTCTGATGCCAGTCCTGCAGACCCTCCTGAGAATGTATCCATTAGGGTCTAGACAGGACCCTACCTGTCTACCTTGAAGAACATCTACAGAAAGGGCTATTCACAACAGCACAGGCACAGTGTGAAGACATCACACAAGATACCCCGGGGCTCCTACAGGTGTGGGGTTATTGTCTCTAAACCTAAGGAGCCCAGAGACAGAGCTGTGTGACCACCCCCCACTCCCAACCAGAACCAGACCTTCAGTGGAGGGGCACAGGCAGCACATGAAAGAAAGGAATAAACTCCCGACCCACCCCATCCCCAGTCTCCTGCTGATGTCTATGGAAGTCACAGGGTCTCGGAGCTCAAGCAATACCCTCCAGCCAGGTCAGGTGAACCTCCCAAGGCACAGAACAGGGTGGAAAGCAAGACCCACAGTGGCCACCGGGAGGTCCCCAGCACAGCCTGTGCTGCTAACATATCAGTGCTTGTGGAGATCTTATAGGCACATGCGGGAATGAAGTCCCCAAGACTTGGGTTTGTGTGTGGTTGCTTTTGTTGAGAACTTGTTTCCGTCGTCACCTCTAGAAGTGGTTTCTAGGGGCCACAAAGCTGGAAAGACAAGGCCACTGTGATCAGAGGAAATCAGAACCCGACTGTCCTGGAGGTGAGCCACCTCCCTCCCCAGGCCCCTCGGGGCTCCTGCCTGGCTGTGTCAGCATATTCATGGGGCACAACCCAGAGATCTGAGTGCCTGGGCTGAAGAGAAGGGAAGCAGCCGCCTGACACTGGCTCTGAGAGTCTGGTCCCGAGGGTGAGCGCTCCCTCGGCAGCCCCAGATCTTGGGGCTCTCGATTCGTAGCCTTTACAGCTGCCTCCAAGCCCCTCACCATCTGGATCCTCACATCTCTAGCCTAATCTCCAACTGCTGTCGCCCTTGTCAGCAGCTGGAAGCTCCTTGCTGACCCTGGACTCAACAACCATGCCCACTATGCCCACTATGCTCTTTGCTCAGCCTGGAATGTTCCTGTAACTCGCCACCTTCTTGTGTTTTCCGATGTCATCTCAGGAGGTTTCCCCTCACCACTCTCTTTAAACTGCACGATCCCCAAACTCCTCTGCTTTGTCTCTAATAAGCAGCATGGACTATCTTCTAATACATGGTAGAATTGGTTTTTATCTCTTAAGATTATTTATTCCAGGTTGTCACCCACTACAACAATATGAGCTCCCTGAGGGCAGGATTTATTTTTTTCTGTTTTGTTCAAATTCATGTATTCCCAGTGCCTGACACAGGGAAGGCACTCAATAAGGGTCTCCCTGGTGGCGCAAGAGGTTAAGATGCAACCTATGAAGCTATCCACAGCCACTACAGCACGAGTTCGATCCCCAGCCAGGGAGCTACCCACATGGTGCAGCAGACCGCTGCTGACTCGCCCGCTGCTCCCCTCAGTAGTATGTTTCAGTCAATCTGCCTGTTCCCCACTCTGTCTCTGGTGAATCCTCTCACCACCCCCACACCTCTGGTTCTTGTATGCATAAATAAATAAATAAATCTTTTTTAAAATTAAAAAAGAAGGCACTCAATAAATAGTGGATGGATGGATGGATGAATGGATGGATGGATGGATGGATGAAATTCTCCAGGATCTAAAAATGGTCTCACTGTTGAGAGACCCACATCGCTCTCTTCACCGGCATATATCTGCCAAGGATCTTTCCCAGAAACACTACATCGATCGTTTATTATCACTAGTACTGTCAATACTCAGTGGCCAAGGAGATCGATGTATCTGTGTGCCTCACACAGGCTCAGCAGAGGAAGTGTACTCACGACTTTGGCTCTGTGTCAAAATTAAATGGCGACCTTGGCTTACTTTGCTTCCCCGCAGAGGTTGTTTCTTCATCGTAAAGGGAACACTCTATCCTTGGGAAAAATAATATTTTTGCCACCTTCCGCTTTAAAATGGCTATTTGATATGACTCACGTGTGTCTCTGTCAGTGGCAGCTGAGAAAGGTTGTCTTGAGAGGTTCTGAGAAAGCCCCGTTGCCATGTGGGAGAGGAGCTCGTCTTAAGGTGGAATTCGTTTACCAGAACTTATTTACCTGTCCAAATCCTTCATATCACATTAAAGCTTTCCCCGCTATGCGGGACTCTGGAGTGCTAAGAGGAAAAAGGAAAATCAATTGATAATGATATATTCCGTTTAGAAAAATATATTGATTCTCAGGTAATGACAACCGTGCGTTTTTCAGCGGGGGCTGCCGTGCCCGTCGAGGGGGTGGCGCTCACATAGATTACGTTTGGAAGAGGGAGCGAGGAAGAGCCCTACCTCCCCATGATAGATGGCCTCTTTCCGCTAGGTATTAAATCTATATATTTTTTTAAAATTTTCTCCAGAGAACCATTCCTTGCCTCCTCAAGGTCTTCCTGCCCATTGTCTGAAAGAAGTAATGGTTTGTTTTTGTAATTCTAGAGTTCGTGTCCTTTTTTCTTTTCGACATTAGATTAAAGACTTAAATTTCTTTTTTGTCCCCATCTCTGGACTTCCATGGTCTGGCTGAGCTAGAAGGGGGTGCCACTGTGGTCTCCCTCATCCCCTGCTCGTGGCCACCGTGGGGCCTAGGGCTTTGTGTTTGAAGGGTGGTGGGGAGCTAGTGTCTGCCCCATGGTCTTCTCTGCCGCCTACCTGGCCACCCTTATCTCGGGGCTCCCTGGCACAGTTCGGGCCAGTCGTAATCAGAGATCCAAGGTGGAGACAAGCTTCCGCTCAGAGTGGGTGCCATGATGCTGCAATTTCAGAGATGTTTTTACAAAGGTGATTAACTTTTCCCTACCCCATCCTCTCCCCTCTCTTTCTAGACTGGCTGGCCTCCCGGTGATGCTGTCCCTGCGCTGAGTGTTGGTGGCCATCGAGGGCTTTGCATCCTGGGGACTAATCCTGAGCTGGCCAGAGACGGACGGTGCAAGGTAGGCCTCTGATCAGCTCACCTGGAAATAAGAGCGGCATCAGGCTGGACACAGCCAGCTCTGCTCTGCCACAGTGTTCTTCGGGGAATAAGGAAAATTCAGCTGGCCCTTCTTTGTACCCTTGACCGGTGCCCATAGCCTACCTAAGCCTCACCCTCCTCATGTTCCTATAAGCATTGCTATGACTTCTCCCAGGTTCCCCAGGTTGGACCTGGGAGCCACCAGCAACAGGGTGACCTTTATCCTCAAAAACTCTGAATGTTTTCGGGACTTTAACTTTTTAGTTAGTGGAATACTATGATTAAATGTCATTAAATTATGACTTGTTTATTGTAAAAAAAAATTTTAAATAGCAAATTAAATTATATAACCGTGAGCAGTGAGCATTTTAGTCTCCTTCCAGGTTTTTTCCTGTGCACATAGAGGTACACACACACACATACACACACACACTATGAACACATACACACACACACACACTAGGAACACACATACTGCTTGGTTATGTCTTATTCTGACTTCACAGTGTATCCAGGTATCTTTTTAGGTGAGTGAATGCACATCTGTAGCATTCTTAGAAGCTTTATGTCCTATGGTTACAATAATCTATAAAATTTACTTAACCAGTGACCTAATGAAGGACATTTAGCATATTTTTACTATTTCACTTGCACAAACAACACCAGAACAAACATTTTTGCCTATGTAGCTTTGCATAGTCGTGTGATTTTTCCCTTCAATTAAATCTATAGAGATCTGGCCTACAATTCTGACTCAGGATTCGCCAACCTAAATTATCGAGACAAAACAGCTGGGGTTGGCAGGGGGAGACGTCGCCTACCTTGTGAGAGCAGAAATTTTATGAAAAGAATCTGCAAGATTGCGCTCACGCCCACCCGGCAGGCCAGGAATGTGCCTGCAGAAGCAGGCGGGCCTGGGGCTGAGTTGTCCACCCTCACACCACGCGCTGCTGCTCAAAGGGCAGAGCCAGGCCTGGAATGAAGGTGGGTAGCTGGCATGCAGGCTAGCTGATTGTGCTCACACCCAAAATGGCCAAGCCTCAAATGTCTCTGTGGCACTTGAGCCTAGGGCACGTGGAAACAGAGTGGGGCTGAGTTAAAGATCATGGCAGGAGGGAGTAGGAGTGACAATTCTCAGGTCACTCCCACCTGAACCCCAGACCCTAAACTTTCTGATCTTTGGTCATACCTTGGGCGGGTTGTTTAATCTCTCTGAACTGCAGCGCAGGCCGCAGGAATGGGAACAGCGCAGCGCCCACTTCCACAGGGTTGCGTGGAGGAGCAAGTCACTTAGCAAAGCCCTGGCACTGGGTCCACATCAGATCCATCCTTGTCATTCCAGAGACCAAGCCCCACCTGGGCTCAGCAGGGCGGCCCTGACACAGGGCAAGGAGGGCCCTGCTCAAGGAGGTTGTTCTGCACCTCGCCTGCGCCCAGCCTTGTTCTAAATGGATTATTGTTTATTGGCAGCTTAGCCCATCTCTTGGGTCATGAATTATTTACCAGATAATGACTTCATCATTGTTAATGACAGATGCCCCAAGGACATGCTGACATGCCTTCTGAAGCCACTGTGCTAACTGGTGGGTCCCAGAAGACCCCTTGGGGCACATCACTCCTAGCGACAGGGCCGGGTGGGCCTTGGGGGTCAGCTGTAAATCCAGGCCCCTCGTGATCCAGATGAAGAGGCAGATCCCCTCCAGGACATTCTCTGCTCCCAGAACCAGCCGGTGACAGCCCCAACTGGACGCACCCAGCGTCTCTGATGGCCACTGTCCGCTGACCAGGTTTAGGTTGCTGGGTGGTTGTGAGTGGAGCAGGAGTCCAGGCCCCTTTCAGGGGTGAAGGGGTGCACAGCAAATGACATGGGGCAGGTGCTGGGAGAGTCCCCAGCAGAAGTGAGTAATAAGGGCCCACAGATCCTTGGCCATAGAACATCAGGATGTAGCCTGGCGGCCGTCTGGGACCCCGGGCAGGCAGGGTGGCTGGCCCGTGGGAACAGAAGCCCCCGCTGATGGGATGCGCCCAGCGGCCAGCGCTGTGGAGGACGCGCCTAGCGGAGGGCAGGAGGTGGGTGCAAATCTACACCTGCCTTGAAAGGTACGTGTGGTCCCGAAGGGAGTGGGGATTAAGTGTGTGACCAACTGGGGTTCTGGTCCCTAAGGATAATAATAATGAAGCTAAGTATAGGACGACATCGCCTCCACTATTCTAACAGCTGTGTTACAGTTAACTCAGCTAGGCTTTAGAACTGCCATATGAGGTGGGTGTTATTATAATCACTATTTTGCAGATGAAAAAACTGAGGCATGGGGAGGTCCGATAACGTGCTAGAAATCACATGTTACTGTAACTTCCAATAGGGACTGGGCTGGGATTTGGACCCGGCCGCCTGGCTCTCTGTGCTTTCCAACACTCCCCGCGCTGCTTGTTTCTGAACGCGCGGGTGAACGCATGCTGTGAGTGCCCTTTGAATAGGGAACACCTTTCTGAACATGGTCTGAGTGTGTCCAGCCAGCTGGAGAGTCCTATTGCCCTCATGGACCGTGGGCTGTGCTTAGGACAGGCAGAAAGGAGAGGCCTGGTCTGGGGTGCTCTGTGTCCCTGGGAGCAGAGGTCTGAAGGGTGGGCTCTGTGCCCTCACCATGCGCTGCCCTGACAGGTCTGGCTGGCCCCTGAGCACACAGGTGGTTTGGGTTAAACGAGGTGCTTCTGATTGATGCACCCACACCAGTCACTCACCCCAAAAAACGTTCGAGAGCCTTCTTCCTGCCGGACTTGGGGAGGGCCCCAATGACTGAGACAGCCCCTTGTTTTGGGGGCCCCAGCTATCTCGCAAGGCAGAGCAGACCTCCTGTGGGAGGGCTCAGTGAGAAAAGAGAAGCATAGGGCTGGGAGCACAGGGCTGGGAGCACAGCTGGGCACCGTGTGCCTGATTTCCTGGCATCAGCTCCTTTTTGGGGTTTTAATGTATTCATCTCTGCAGCACTGCTCTCCCGAGCCCAGCAAACTCACAGTGGTTGGGGCACAAGACCCCAGCACTCTGAACAGGGACAGCACCACATGTGACCCAAGAAGAGCCGACAGGTGTAGGGGGCGTGTGCAACAGTGTCCAGAAATCAGAGGAGAGAAAATTCCTATGGGTTGGTGGCCTGGAAGCGCATGGTCAGCGGATGGGTAGGGATAGGAGAGGTTCTTCCAGGAGGGGACTGAGGCTTAGCAGGTTGGGTATCCGGAGGGGGTGGGATGCAAACATACAGGGTAGATTAGGGGGAGCAGATCAGTCTGCGTGGAGCAGAAACCTGCATGTGTGCATGTGTGTGATGCATGTGCAGTACATGTGTGTGTACAACCTGCATGTGCATGTATGTGTGTTCAGGTGGAGGTCCCAGGAGGTGAGTTTGCCTAGCTGGTACGGGATCAGATTCACTTTTCCCAATTCACAAAGTCAGTAGCTGCCTCTTGGTGTGTGCCTAGTAAGATGCCAGAGCACTTTGAATGCATTTTAGAAAGCCTCGAACTGGTGCTAAATAAATAATCGCACTGTTTATTCTGGGATGGAGAGGTAGGATGCCTCCTCTCTGCGCTGATGGGAGGGCGAGGCTCGCGCTGGCTGCGGGGACTGCCACGCACACATCTGCAAGCGCTGAGCTGAGAAGGGACCTGGGCCCACCCTCTCTGTGCCTGGCTGTCATGCCGTCCTCCAGCACCTGCCTGTGTACCTGAAGAAGGGGGGCCAGGTTAATTGTCACTCCTGCGCTGTTACTAGGTTACTTTGTAAAATATGCTTTTAATGATTTTTGTTGTTGGTGCTGCCTTACGAACCAGAGGCTTTTATCTAAATGAGTTGCTACAAATCAAAAGAAGGGCCCGAGAGGGTTGCTAGGCTGCGTCTGTCTTAGCCAGGCGGCTCCAGCTCTGTGAATGAGGTTTAAATCTCCCCCATTCTTTCAGCAGCCAGCTCACTTACAAGTAAGAGTAAAATATGTATCGGCAGCTGTAATTAATGAGCCTCTGAGTGGCTGGACACGAGGACTCGCGGAGTGAGTGGAGAGCTCTCCAGGCTGCCCGGGAGCCTGTCCATTCCCTGTTCCTGCACGAGTCTGAGCGGGTGGGACCGCCTGGCCTGACCCTTGAGGCCTCTTGAGCCATGCTGGGTGGGAGGAAGGGCAACTCACACACCTTCCATTTCCTTCCCAGGTGGGGTCAGAACTCCATGGAGGCCTAGAGCTGGGTGTCTCAGTGCTGGACTTGACACGTAGTAGGTGTTCATCTGACGTTTGTAAAAGACAGAGAGGCACAAGAGTGACACTCGCCAGAGCCTTTGGCCTTCACTAGAGGAAAGGCAGGGACATGGAGGCGGGAGGGGGCTCTGGATTAGGAAGCAGGAGGTGAGGACTCTGGTTCCCGTTGGCTTTGTGGCCTCAGGCAGGACGCACGGCCTCTCTGGGCCTCCGTTTGCTCCTTAGTATCATATAGCGGCAGCAATCTCCCCCGCTGTCTACCTCTTATGGGCCCCCTGGTGACCCAGTAGAGGGATTATGTGAGGACACTTGGAAAACGAAAAGCATGAGGTCGTGAGGAGAGGGACAGTCCATTGCATGACCTTAGCTGGGGGTTCAGACAAAGTGGGGCTGGGGCGCTGGCTGCACATGGCACGAGGCTGCCAGAGTCTCTGTCTGGGGGTCAGAGCGTACATGGGAGCTTGTCCGTAAGAGACTCTTCAAGCCGCCCACGTCTGTCTGAGAGGGTAATTCCAGGAGCTTCCCGTCAGTCAGCGCCCATCACAGCAAGACCTGCCCAGCCTCACAAGCCATCTAGGTCCCCACAGCACTTGTGTTTTGCTCTCTGCTGTCTTGATATCTTCAGGCTTTTCCCAAGCCGTTCCCATGCCCTGGAGTGTTACACACACACACACACACACTCAACACACACACACACACACTGCAAATTCCAGCTTGAAGTCACCTCTTCTTTGAAGTCTGTGCTTTTGACCAAATTATTACATTTGTCTCTTGGTCCTCATTCCCTCTCGTGTGAGCTCTGGGTTGGGAATTTTGTCTCCTGTGGTTGCTACTGCATTCCCTGTGCCTGGCATGTAGTAGGTGCTCAAGAAAAATATTTGAATGAATCAGTGGCTCTGACATAAAGCTTTATATAAGTTCCTGTTGCTGAATTTACCACATGAGAATGCGCTGGTCTCCGCACTGTGCTCCAGCTGCTTGAGGACAGGGCTGTTGTCTCACTTCTGTGGACCCTGACGCTGGAACAATACACAATGGGGCGCCAAAATGTGCTTGATGGAAGGAAGGAATAGGGGAATGAATCAGTGAATGGGGAAATGAGCATTGAAACATCCTTCCCATGGCTCCAATTCTCCTGTCATGTTGAGGAGAGAGAGAGAGGACAATAAATAGGAGACAAAAGCTTAAAACTTCTTTTGAGTGCTCTGGGAATACACCAGATCGTCAAGAAGGGGCAGGGCCCATCTTAGTGTCCTCATGGTTGCTGACACATGCACATGGACGGGGCCTCAATCCCGAAAGCCTAGTTGACATTTTGTGCAAATTAGAATGAGGCGTACCTCTGCGCAGTCGCAGTGCAGAACACAGCTGGGTGTCAGCCCCACTGCCCCCCCCCCCCGGGGCCAGGTACCCTCCTGTAGGGCACATGCTCACAGCTGTTCCCAGCAGCCCCTTCACTGGGGCAGGAGCAAAGTATGGAAGGAGACGGCCACTTGGAAAATTATACTTAGCCTCAAAAATAAACTCTGAGATTTGCAGATAAGCTATTTCTAGCCCAGGTGCCAAAGGAGGTTCTTCGGCTGGAGTGAACTGTTGTGAGGCCCCCACCCGCTCCCCGGGCTAAGTGGAACTGGTGGGGTGTGTGTGTGTGTATGTCTGTGTGTGTGTCTGTGTGTGTGTCTGTGTGTGTGTGTCTCTCTGTGTGTGTGTGTCTGTGTGTGTGTGTGTACGTGCTGTCTCTGAACTCCTTTACTTGCAGAAATGGGGAAAGACCACACCCCAGCCACCTCACCTCTGGGCCGGTGATCCCAGCATATTGTTCAGCGGGGCTGGCAAAGGGGGCAGCAGACTGACCTGGGTAGACTGACCCTCTGGGGGCCACCCCTATCAGTCCCAGCCTCACCCCAGTCCCAACTCAGCACACAAATGCTGAGGACTGACCAGCCTCATTGATGGGCCTGGGAGGTGGAAGCGGGTGCCATTCCCACCTTAGGGTTCTCAGAACCCAGCACACTGACCCTGAGCCTGAGGGCGGGAGGGGTCCACAGCCCTCTGTCCTGGAGACCTGCCGGGGCGGGGCAGGGCAGGGCCCAGTCAGTGACAAGCAGGAGGCTTTCTGTTCTTCTGGTTCCCCTCACCAAGCTCCAGCGAGGACTGAAGGTGACTTAAAAGGACACACGTATAGCACAGAGTAAATCAAAGGCAGGCGAGAGAACAGATGTGGGAGCTGGAAGGGGAGCAGGGGTGCTGCTCCAGGAAGCCACCTGTAGAAAGTGCAGCCAGAGCTCCAGGTGGGGCCCACAGAGCCTGCAGGTGGGCAGTGCTTCCACCTGGGCCTCCCGTTGGAATCACCCGGGGCTCCCACTATGAGACTATTTCTTGCTTACTGCTTAAAGATGGGGGCACACCCCGCTGTTGGCCTCCTGTTCCAGGAGGAACAGGACTTTTTCTCGCTCTGGCACCTCTATCCTGAGACCTCCACTGGCCGCTCCCACTCCCCGGCTGGCCCCACTAGGCCCTAGGACCCGACTTCCATGGCCGCTGGTGGACAGATTGACAGAAAAGGAAACTATGATGGGGGAAGGAGGGGCAGGCATGCTTCACCAGACAATCAAGGGAGTTGGCCAGATGGGCTTTGTCCGAGGCAAGGAGTACAGCATTTCCGGGGGCTGGCCCCAGGGGGCTGCTCTGTTAGGGTGTTCACAGGGCTTTCATCTCAGCACAGAGCTGCGGGGCTGCGGGGTGCTGTGTCCCTGCCTTAGGGCAGGAGGCCCTGAGGAGGGCTGTCTGTCCTGACACCAAAGCCTGCTCCTGATCTCTGGGGAAGGAAATTCCATCAGTTCCCAAGGCCCCATTCCTGTGGCTCCTGCAGGCTTTTCTTTTATCTGACCTAAATCTCCTTGCTGCAATTTAAACCCATTTTCCCTTGTTTTGTTTCGAGTGGAAGAAGAGAACAGCTAGTCCCCAGCTGCCTCCTTAATATTAAGCAGAGGGACTGCAAAGGCCTTGATACCTCCTACAGCACAGAAGCATCACAGAGCCTGCCCTTGAGTCCCTCCCTTGGCTCCAGAGAGTAGCTTCCACCAGAATGCTGAGCCCTGGGCCCATCCCCGGGTCTTGGTAGGGTGGAGCCTCTCCTGTGGGCCCCACACTGGGGTGGCCCTGAGGATGGAGGTGAACAGGGCCAGATGGGGCTGTGACCACATCAGCACCCCACAGCGAAAGGTGCAAGGATGGGGTCTGTCCAGGGAGCAGGGGAGCCAACAGGAGGATTTTGGTCCACACAAAATCTTCTATGTGCCAACAGGAGGATTTTGGTCCACACCAGGTCCTACGCTTGGGTTTGAAAAACTAGTTCTCCAAATTATACTCCTCTTTACTCCAGTGCATAAGTGGGTTTTTCCAGCCTGGCTCAGCTGATGGTGAACCACGAATTCCACATCCTTGCATGCCAGCAGGCACACATGGACACCGGTGTATGTGCGCGCAGTGTACTCGCGGGGGCTTCTGTAGGCCTTTTGATCTCCTGGACAGCTAGGTTTCTGTCTTATGTTTGTGATTTTTTTTTTTACTTCTAGGAACAAATAACCCCACTTGTTTCTGCTAAACATTATCTATATTGTAAACCATTGAAGCTAGTTGCTGGAAGAGTTGGCTTCACAGTTTAAGAAAAAAAAAAAAGTGCTTAATCTGATGGAAAGCAGCAGATCGCAGCTAAGTTCTGATTTTAAAAGCTGTGACACTGAGTGTCCCTGACAGCACTCAGGCAGGGTGCAATGAAGGCAAGAGAAGAATTTTTATTTTTCCTAGGCCGGTGGAATTAAAACCTTCCTCCCCTGTAGGATAAGTGGCGAGAAACAGAATCCCTTTTTCCTAAGCGCTTATCTAAAGGTAATGCTGAGATGTGAGCTGGGTCATTTGACTTTTTTTCCCATGGTTTGGTCAAAAGTCCCGTCTATACTACTTGGCTTCAATACAAAGGAACAACAAAAAATTGCATTGATTGGATTTAAATAATGGAATTGCCATTAATATCTTCCATAAAAGATGATTGATTCTGACGTGGATTTATGGGAAGTTGGGGCTTGTAAAAGTAAACAGAGCAGCACAGGCTCAATATTAATGCTGGCTGGGCACCACCCCCCATCCCCCCCAGGGTTGGTTAAGTAGATGGGCTCCCAGTCTATAGCCCCCAAGTCAGCCGGGGGACATGGGAGACCACAGGAGTGCAGAGTAGGGAACCAGGCCACTTACTGGCTGGGCCAGTCTAGGAAGCCCTGCCCCTGCTTCGTGTTAGACCCAAGTATGGAAATTACTGCCCTTTATGATGTGAGACTGTGGGTGCTCGAGCCCCTGGGGAGACCAGCAGCTTTCACCTCTTCTTATACCTTTCACGTTTTTTCACCTTATGGAACAGAAGACCCCCGAGAGTCCAAAAATCCCCTCCCTCACCCCTTAAGAGCTGCTGCCCTTTTCTTGCTTGCTGCAAGCCCTTCTGCAGGGGGCTGGTGCAGGAGGCAGCCACAGCCTCTGTGCGGCTATTCGCGCAGCTGAGACTCGGGCATCGGGACCTTCAGAGCAGGGCCTGTGGACCCGGTGATGCACAAGTTTCTCCTGCTCGGGAAGAGGCAGAGGTGAGGCAGCGGCCTCTAGAAAAGTTGTAGCAGGGCTCTACGTGGCCTGGGGCTTTTCTTAAGAAGGGCCAGTGATTAAGGGTGCCGGGGTGCCAATCCCATCACTTCCTGATAGCTCCCATGGTGCCATGTCCCACCAGGCCGGTGCTCAACTCCGCTCCTAATCCCTTCGCTCTCAGGTAACTGCCTCTTTCATCCCTTGCCAGGTGGTTTGAAACCCTTATCACTGTCTTCCAGCCCTCTAGGTATTATTGATCTGCTGTCCCTCACTATAAACTGGCAGCGTCAGGATCTCTCCTAGGATCTGCCCGGCAGTCCCCCTGCCCCTCCCAGGAATCCTTTGGGTGCCACAGACCTCATAGCCCTCGTCATCATTCCTCTTCTTCCTAAACTCCCCGCCAGGAATGCGCACACCCCCTACCAGCCGCCTGGTTGGAAATGCGCCGTGCTCCAGCCCCACAGCCTAGACTTCCAGCTCTGTCTCCTAACCTCTCCCCCACCCACCCTTCCCTCCATGCCCACCACTCCACTTGGTTTAGTACATGCTCCCCAGACCTACCCTGAATGCCCCTCCGGCCTCCGTGCCTCATCACTCTTCACCCTCCGCCAGCTTGTCCTGCACAAGCATCCAGAGGGTCTCTCTAAGGTGCAAGTCACATCACCAGTTCCCGGTCCCTTTAGGGTGATGCCCAGACAGCTGTCTCTTGGCCCTCATCTCCTGCACAGCAGGCACCCCCATGCCCACACTCTCCCACTTTTTAGCTTTTCTATATCGTTTCCTCCCCTGGATGCCATTCCATCGCGCTGCCTGGACTTGCCAGCCTGGCCTCCTCCCAAGGCAGGGTGCCTCTTCTGTGCTCCATGCCATGTTGTCCACACACACACTGCAGGGACAGAAATGCACCTTCCAGGGCCTTCTGTATCAGACATGTGGGGCTGCCTGCCTTTCCTACCACACCGTCCAGAAACATCTGCACCCCCCCCCAGTGCCCCTACTCCTGAGGGCCAAGGTGACCCTCCCCCACCCCAGCCTCAGCTCATTGCCTAGAGGTAGGTACCTAACTTCAAGGTGTCCTTCCATCAGCTGCCCACAGCAGAGGACTGATTGCTCCTTGCTTTAAAAAATTAGCTAGTCCAGCAGGATTTCTCTCCTCTGGAAACTAAGCTAAGAAAGTTCCATGCAGGGTCCAGCACCTTAGCCAAGTGGCAATACAGATGCGAGACAAGAGTGGTTACTCTGGGGCTCCTGTGTCAGCAGGTGGCATCGCAAGGGCAGCTGATGGGAAGGAAAGGAAAAGGGCAGTGATGTCCCAAGAGGAGAACATGAGCAGGAGAGACGGAGCTCACCAGGGCTGGTCCCCAAGGCCCTCCTGTGTCCACCCACCCGCACGCTGCCCCGCACCTTGCTACACCATCCCTCCCTTTCTCCTGAGTGGAACCAACGAACACCTTACTAGAACGACCCCTGTGAGTGCCAGGCAGCCATCCCCCCAAAGTAGAGATTGTTACTGCTCTGTCTACAGGTGAGTCAACTGAGGCTCAAAAATATTAGGTAGCAGGCCTCCCTGGTGACGCAGGCGGTTGAACGCTGCACTGGGAAGCTGTCCGCAGCCGGTTCCATCCCGGCTGGCCAGCGAGGGTCCCACATGGCGCAGCAGACCTCTCCTGTCTCGCCCGCTGCTCCCCTCAGCAGTGTGTATCAGTCAAGCTGTCTGTTCTGTTCCCCACTCTGTCTCTGGTGAATCCTCTCACCCACCGCACCTCTGGCCTACATGTACCCCTGTTCTCGTATAATAAATAAAATCTTTAAAATATATATATATATATATATATATATATTAGGTAGCATGCTCAAGGTCACATGGGCAGTCAAGGTCAGCAGGTGCTCAAGGTCACTGGATGCTCAAGGTCAGCAGGCGTGAGAACCATGGAGCTGAGCTAAAGGCCAGGCTTTCTCACTCAAAGCCACCGCTCCCGCCTCGGGGCTTCCCATCTCCACGCCACATCCTGCTCCTGTCCCCTCACCTCCCTCGCGGGGCTCTAAGCTCTTTGGAGTCTGGGGCCATGTCTCATTCGCCCAAGGGCTGACTGCCCATCTTGGACTCTGGCACGACGCAGGCGCCAGGTACTTTCCACGCAGCCTGCAGAGGAAGCCAGAGTCCAAGTCCTGCCTCTCTCGGAGTCGCTTGTGTCTTCTTGGGGAATCACTTGATCTCCACGCCCCTGTGACAATTCCCATAGTCTAAGGTGCTGTGGGCACTTGGACGTGATGGTCTCTGAGGTCTTTCCTGCTCTCCACCCTCATGGCCGCGTCCTCTCTGCCTGGGCTACCTTACAGGCGCAGAGGAGCCCACACGCCCGCCAGCTGCCAGTTGTGTTCGCTGCAGCCTGCTCTCCCCAGCAGCGCTGCCCTTCCCCACTGGCGGGCGGCTGAGCACAGCTCCCCGAGGGCGCCTCGCGGGCCCGTTCATTCACAGCCTGCCGTTTAAGAGGGATTTGTGCCGGGGCCTGATGGACCACGATTTTCATGCACCCCGAACAGCAGCTTTATCTAATGAGGATGAGGGGCTTACACATACTTTCATTCTTTAAGAAAAAATCGGCTATTAATTTGTCAGAATTATTCATATTTTACTGATGATATTTTCCATGTATCTAATCAGGGAGCTCATGAATAGAAATGAAACTATTTAAATACAGGGATGGTGTACATTGTAGAGCTTGTTTTCTCAAGCTGTTTCATGATGCAGTGAATACATTTGTTTCTTATAAAAAGAGGTTTTGCCACCATCAGAAAAGTTTTTTAAATCTTTGATTAAACAGGACCCTCGTGAAATAGGCTCAGTTGATATGAGTGACGTGTGTGTTTGCACACATGTGTGTCTGTGTAGCCACTTGAAATGTGTGTGTTGTTTTCTCGTCTTCCCCTGGGGCACAGGAGGCTGTTTTCAGTGAGAAGAGTGAAAAACACATTTGGAGCACATCTTTAGGATGGATGGATGGCAAAGTGAAAGTACAAATTGAAATTGGACTGAATAATATTTGAGATAATTATTTGTACAATGTAGACTTTTAAACTGCTCAAAATTCCAGAAGCACTTACCTACATTGAAAGAGGCTTAGAATCATTAAACAAAGCCAGATATTAAATATACCACTGCTATCTCTCGAAACATTAGCAAGTAATGTAAAACACATGGCATCTACTCAATGGAAAATCTGAGAATACAAATTATAATAGTTGTCTTATAAGACCTCTGGGAAGCTTGAACTAAATTGCTTAATTCCATTAATAACAAACTATTACTCCAGCTATTAAAGTAACATAAGGTAATAGAGATCATGTCGAGAGATTGTGCTGCGGCTCTTTCTTCACCTAGCACAAATTTATTCAGGGGCATTGATAGATTTTAATTGACTATGGCAACTGAATAGCAACAAAGGAAATTGAATGTCTTTTGAAAAGCTCCACATTTTGTAGAAGCAAATAGCAACAGCAAAATGAGGGTTTGGGGGAGCTGGGAGGGGCGAGGAACGACATTGGGGAACATCTGAACCAGAAATGCTTTCCTCTGACCTCAGCGCAAAGCTCCCTGGGACCAGGCAGGCTGCAGGCCTGGCGTCTTCAGCTCACGGGTCCAAAGCGGGAGGATAGTCCAGGCTCCCATCAGGAATGTACATCCACGGGGCCAGCTTGCAAGATGCAGGACTAGAGGGGCCTTCTGCAAGCCCTGGGGAAGAGAGGGCTGGTTTCAGCCTCACGATAGGCAATGACTTGAGGACCCCCTTAGCCTGGCTCCGAATCTGTGGACCCCAGAGACACCTCCAGCTCCCACATCATCCTCAGTGGATTCGGGTGACCTGTCCCCCACTTTTCTCTTCTGCCCTTTGCTCCTCTGCCCACTACTCATGGTCCACTCGCCTTTCCACACCCTGTTGCTGTCCTGCATCTCACACAGGCCTGACTTTGTGTGAAGTTGGTGTCTGCCCCAGCAGCTTGGGGCTTAAGCAGAAATGTAGTTTCTCACAGTTCTGGAGGTTGAATCCTAGGATCGGGGCGGCAGCATAGTCAGTTTCTGGGAACGGCCTTCTTCCTGGCATGCAGACGGTCGCCTTCTTGCTACATCCTCACATGGCAGAGAGAGAGCGAACAAGAGGGGCAGTGAGAGAGAGTGTTCTCGTGTCTCTTCTGTGTCGACACAAATCCTACTGGATCAGGGCCCCACCCTTACAACCTGAGTTAACCTTAATTACTTGCATGGTTCTATCTCCAAATACCGTCATATTAGGGGGACGGAAGGCTGGGGGAAGGGTTAAGGCTTCAGCCTGAGTTTGGGGGAGACTCAGTTAAGTTCATAGCAGCTTTGAAGACCTCGTTTCGTCTCATTGAACTAATCTCTCCTTCCCCACTCACCCCCTAGCCTGCGTGCCTAAGGCTTTGGTACTGCCTAGCTCCTCTGTTTGAAGAAAATCCCATATTTAAATGAAACGACACCCAAATGGGAGAGGCTGCTGTTCTAAGTGGTGGGAGGGTGCTCCCCGCCAACCCCATAACAGGCTTGCGGGTGGGTCGGGCCCAGGCCATTACACCACCTGTCACTGCAGAGGGGGTTGGAGGCTTGGCTTCTTATGTCTGGGTTTTCCCCAGGGTTTGGGAGATGCCCTGACCATCACCTCACTTCAGCCTGTGGGGTGCACATAATCTCTTGACCCGGTGACAAGTGTAAAGTTCCATTGTGCTGCATTCTGGAATCAGGACAGCCTCTCTTCCCCTGCCTGTTGCTCCCAGCTTCTCTCTGGGACATCACAGAGGAACTTCGGGGGCTGGCCTGGCCTGCACCCCAGCCCCTGAGCCGCAGCCCTAGCTTCTGCCTGGGTGTGGCGCCCAGGAACAGGCCTGGCCGGCAGCCGTGGGCGCCTGCCTCGCTGGCGCTGGGATCGTCTAATCCCGCCGCAACTGCAGCTCACGCATGTGTTTGAAAACCTCCTTGGCAGGCAGGACCTCCTAATTTTTTCCACTTCTTGTGATTAGCGTTGCAGACTAATCCTAGCACCAGACTCAACACCAGCTGTTCTTCCCCCACTGCTTGTTTTTACTTATAAACCAAGTCCTGGAGCTGCTGCCGTATCGGCTGGCCCTGTGCCTCCCTCGGCCCAAGCCGCAGCCCAGCACCTCCGGCCTGACCTCAGGTGAGTTCCCTTTCCCCCAGCCACCTGTGTCCCGGGCGGCACTGCCTGGCCTCGAGGGCCAGTGAGGGCCACCTTGGAGCCAAAGAGGCCTTTGATTTCCCTGCTAAGACGATCTGATAGCAGCGCTTTCCAGGACCAGACTGACCCTAGAAATCTGATCTGAGACATCAGTACCACAGACAGTTTTTGACAGCATCAGATATATTCAAAATAATGCATGCAACATTTAGATATGGTTTATCGCTTGACAATAAATGCACATACATAATCCCATCTCCGAGCTTCAGAACGGGAGTGCTGCCAGGCTTTTGAACTTCCAGTTCTTGCCCGATTCTTTCCGATACCACTTAAATTCAGAAAGAGCTCCTAGGGAGGGCACCCACCTGGGCACTACTCTCCCCCACTCTTGCTGCCATCTGAAAACAAGGACCATCTCCCGTGAGTCCCCAGTTTGCAGCAGCACCACCAGCTCCCCCCCTTCAGTGGAAACCTGGCCAGGAAACCCGGCCCTCAGTGACCTCAGCCCAGCAAGAGTGGCCAGGGCTACCCTGTGGAATCCAGGGAAGGTGACAAGACTGAGCTGTGCCTGCTCTGTGAATTTCGCCGGCATGTCCCCTTCTCCCCATGACTTCCGCGGTGGGGCTCGGGGGAAGGTTATTTACAGAAGGCAGACGTAGTAGCTCAGGCTTTTGCATCCTTAGATGCCATCAATCTGCATTTCTATGAGATTTCTCACATATCTGGAAGGCCCTAGGAACAAATCAGGGAATATGGCATATGGGACATTTGCCCTCCAAACACAACAGCGTCAAGAAGAATTGTGCTTGTCAGAAATGCCATATTCCCGTCGAAAGCACGTGAAATCAGCTCTGCAAATTGGGAAGCATAAGTCACGGTTATATTTGTTCTGCTGCCTTGTAGGAACCGTGGTTCCTCTTAGGGTAGGAAGCCGAACCAAACAAGCAGGAGTCCCTCGTGGCGTGAGGTCTCATATCGTCAGAGCCTCCTCCACCGGCCCTGCTTGTCCACCTGCTATGAAATGACTCTTCTTTACGTGTCTGGAACTGGCTGATGTCATTTTTGCAGCTGCAATTTTCTTGGAAACAGGATTAAAGTAAATCGCGCCTCCTCCCTGTCGATCTCTCTGCAATTTTGCTGTCCGGTGGCCTCTGCCTGTTGGAATCTTTCTCTTTTCTTTTCATTACCGCGTCCCTCAATTGGCTCAAAATCCCGAATCAGAGGACCACATGGGGAGGTGATGGGGGTGGGGGGGTGATGGTTTCCTGGAGCAGGGCAGCCCTCAGTACCGATGTGCATGTGCCCCCCATCACCTATCCCCAAAACCTTCTAGATACACAGGCTGGGTAGGGAGTGGCGGGGGGTGGAGGGAGTAGTAGGACATCCGCTAGCCCAGGAGCAGCAGACTTCTGCATCCTTAGATGCCATCGATTTGCATTTCTGTGAGAGTTTCTCATGGACCCGGAAGGCCCTAAAATCATACCAGGGAATGTGGCATGTGGGACATCTGTCCCTACCCCCACCAAAGGGGGCAGAAATAGACCTGAACTCACTTCTGCCCAGCGGGACAGGCCAGCGGGAAAGTACTATTAGGGACTCAGGGAAGGAAAACTAAAGCTTCAGGAAGCTTTGTTGGCCAGGAAGCACCTTCCACGGGGTCCTGAAGCCATGCAGCCTGGAGAAGAGAGGAGGCTGCTCCGTGGCTGCGCATGACGAGACAGTGGGGAGCCGGGAGCACGGCTGGCCGGGAGTGGGCACCCCAGCCTGTAATCTCAGCACTGGGCTCGAGGGGATCCAGCCCTGTGGGTGCCGTTCTGAAAAAGGAGGCCTTGTTAGGTGAGGACGGATTAGAGTGTGTTCAGCAGGATGGAGACTGTGGGAGTGCAGGGTCGACTCAGGAATTCTGGCCAGAACCTGAGGATCTTGTTTCCACATGGCAGTGAAAGCCAGGCTCTGTGCTCCCAAACTCAAATACTGAGCATGATAGTTTTGTGGGTTTTTTAATATAAAAGTCATCACCTGGTAAGCAGGGAAGGGTTTCCCAGACCATCAGGAGGCCTGGGATTCGACAGCAGTAAAGCTCCTGTCTCTGAAATGCCCTTCGAGACGCCAGTGTCCCGTCTCTGCCTCGATGCCAAATGGGTTGGGGCTAGTGAGGTGTCCTGAGGGCCAGGTGGATGTGGTGAATCAGAGGAAATGCCAGGCAGGCAGGAGATGGCAGCTTAGGGTCTCACCCTGCTGTGCAAAGCAGGAGCACCCCACCTCCGGCAGGGAGGACAGCCAGCCCACTGGAAGCAGGAGGACTTGCTCCTGCTCGTGCCAACTCCCCGCCACATCACTGCACTCGAGGTGTGTCCACTAGGAAATTCAGAAAGATCAGGGACTTCCTTGCCCAGCACTGTCCACAGCCGGAACTTCCTGCAGCTGTGGAGCTATTCTGCCTGCAGTGCAGCACTTATGGCTGGGCACCTGAATTTTTTTATTTAATTGGGATTAAATTTGTTTGAATTAAAATCACCACTTTGTCTAGTAGGTACTGTATTGGGCACTGTCTAGTAGGTACTGTATTGGGTACTGCCTAGTAGGTACTGTATTGTACTGTATTGACCTTAAAAGACTCACGGCGAATCTAGGCAAGGTTGCCTGTGCCTCCAGGAGATCTTTCATTTTGTGCCTCTGCCTCAAAGTATTCACACATAGCTCTCGGAGAGAAGTTACCCCCATAATAGACTGGCTCATCATTTACAGGGGTCCCCACGATGAGCACATTTCTTTCTGAGGTCAGAAGATTTGTGTTTGGGACAGTTCACCGGGTTCCCCAGAGCCCTTTCGCTCTTGCTGCATGAAGCTCTCTCTGCTCCATCTCCCTGGGCAAGTGGTTTTGCGAATCTCGAGTATTTGCAGAAGCTTGGCATGTATACTGACGATGCACCTGGGTTTCCACTTTGATAGCTATCTGCCCAGGAATTACTCTTGCCCAGGCTGATGGGGTTTTCCATAGATGAGGAAGTGGCATGGTTAGAACTGTCCCGCTGCTCCCTTCTTGGGGTGACTGGAATGGGGAGCGAGAGGCTGGCCGCCACTACTAATCAGAAACAGGCAGGTGGGGCCAATGTGATAACATTCCACTGAAAATGCCCAGCTTCTTGGCAGGAAAACTAGCAGTGCCTACATAGATACTTCTCTCCTCGATGCAGAACTGTCAGGCCCAAGCAGTGGCTGCGTTGTGGGTGTTTGGAGACGTGCCATGCCCTGGGGTCCCTGATGAAGTCCTCAACCAGCCATCTTACTTCCCGCAGCTGAGCAAGGATGCTAAGGGGAAAGGGGACAACTGAAGCAAATCAGAACCGGAACCAGGCAGAACAGACCTTTAGCCCCTTGGTAAGAAGGTAGAGGCAGCACCTCCTCTCTCCCTACCCCGACCAGCTCCCAAGAAAGTACATCTTGAGGACCATGGGGTTGTGTGGAATAGGACTTGAGATCCACAGTCTCCCTCGTGTGATCTCTGAGCAATTAACAGAGGGGTGAGGGATCTAGCTCAGCCCTCTCACTGTATTCATGACTGTCTTTTCTGCAAGGACTGCTTAAGTTTCTAAATCTAAATCTTTAAGATTCTCTGTAGAAATAGAACCCTTGTCCACTGCTAAGAAGGGTAGGAACAGGTGAGTTAGGGGCATTTGCTCTTCCTAAGGTGGAAAGCTCAATGGTTTAAGTGCATTTGCTTTGGGGTTAGCATTGTGAAATAATATGTTTACATGAGCTCTCCTTAAACTCACATATCACATATCTAGTGGCACCTACTGTACGTCAGGTCCTGTGCTGTACTGCAGCAAGGGAACAGTAAAAAAGAGACATTTTTCTACCCTAAAAGGAAGTCTCTTCCAAGCATGGCCTGGGAGGAAGGAGCAAGATACTCAGACCTTGTTAAGTACAGGAAGGGCTAAGGTAGGTGTGGTCATATCAGACAGTGGTCTGCAGAAGGAGTCCAGGAGGGCTTCATGCAAGAGCGAGAAACTTGAAGTGGGCCTTGAAATGAGCAGCAGACTCCAAATGTCTAGAACGAGTGTAAGTGATAGGAAGTCATGAGAGGGAATTTTATTATTATAATTCCCCATTGTTTTTGACATATCTATTGGCAACCCACCTGGTATCATTTTACTAGTTCCTGTTTTGTGGTTCCAGCAATCAGGACCAATGTTAGAAATACTCCACCCTCAGGACCTGGAGATATCCCATGACCCTCTTTTGCCTTCCTCCAGGGCAGAAGGTGGAGAAACAGACCAGCCTCTGATCACGGTGACATGATATTTACTGATAGTCAATCGACCGTGATGCTGATGTCACTCAACACATTTTCTCTGATTTAAAAACGTGTTTGAAGTTGGGGAAGTTGATTTCTAGGTTTATTAAAAACTGAACTATTTTGAGTTGGGAAATATAACTATTTCCTAGAAAAGTGTTTTAAAACCTGATTACTTTGCCCAACTCTTCATCTTTTCCAGGCTATTAAAAAAAAAATCAGATTTCAAATCATGCACATGGAGCTTTTTTGAGTTCAGTTGACGAGGTTGCACTTTGACATGCTTTTCAAGATTTGAATATTTTTATAAATCATGATTATGCTACTGTTTAATGAGAACAAAAGTGGAAATAGCATCTGCTTGTCTGCCGCCGAGCGCCTCCCGGCCTGTGTGCTGTCTGGAAAGTTGTGGCCCAGTCTGGAGAGCTGATGAGCGTCTTGATTAGATGAAATTGCTTCCTGCGGTAGTTTGGGGGTGTCAGTGCCGTGATGAACTGGGTCATCTCAGGGACCCGGGACACAGGAGCTGCTGTGAGATTCAAAGTGGCTGGCAGTCAGACTTGAGTCTGAAACCCCTAACTCTTCCCAGCATGGATAAAGGGAGTGGGATAGGGGTGAGGAGTGGCCTCCCTTTCTGTCCAAGTTGGGATCTTGGAGTCCAGTCTTTGCTGCCTGGTGGCCCTCTCCAGGGTTGGAATGGGAGCTGATACAAGTTAAATTGAACCTAATGAAGAGGCACTGAAGTAACTGCTGCTTATGGAATAAGAGGTGGTACAGGCACAGGCAGTTTCACAAAGAGTGGGAAATGGAGACAGACATAAGGCTCGGAGGAAACAGCACCTCAGTGTGGGCATTGAGGGTAGATTCAATGAGACTTGATTCCATTCTCATTCAGCCCAATTGTTGATGTTCAGGTTCAAGAGCCTATGTCAGCAACAAGTTTTTAAAATGTGATGTTCTTCATTTATTTAGTTTTAGAACTCTGCATTGTTTCCTTTTTCTTTGAAAATACGGGAACTAAATGTCTATTAATTTATAAGCAGTTACAATTTTTATCTAGAAAACTCACTGATCCAGGTGTAATTTCTTACACCACCACCCAAAAGCTCTTCCCTCAACATGTATCTCATATAACTTCTACACGCTGAGATGCATAAATGGACAGTTCGAGTATTTCGCCTTGACCAATGCAGATGTCCATGTAACGCACCTTCCTATCAAGAAATGAGTCTTTTGTGCCTCCGTGCAAGGGGTTAAGTCTCAGCACTATGAAGCTATCCACAGCCACTGCAGCACGAGTTTGATTCCTGGCCAGGGAGCTACCCACATGGCACAGCAGACCTCTCCTGACTCACCGGCTGCTCCCTTCAGCAGTGTATTTTGTCAGTCTGCCTGTTCTGTTCCCCACTCTGTCTCTGATGAATCCTCTCACCCCCGCACCCCTGCACCTCTGGCCTACACCCCAGCTCTTGTATGCATAAATAAATAAGAATAAAATCTTTTTTTAAAAGAAATGAGCCTTCCCATCACTCCTGAAAATTCCTCATGTCCCTTCCCACTTCACTTGTGACTCTGGAAGCAGCCACTGAATGGCTTGTTTTTAGCATATATTTTAATTTGTGTATTATTTTAAAACATCACCTATATTTTGAAACTGGAAAGGACCCCTTCCCATAGGAAAGGTCTGCCGAAGTCGAAGCCAGGCCTTACCGGGGACATGCTTCCGAGCTGCAGCCGCCCCGGCTCAGGCAGGGAGGATGTGTGAAGTCTCATCAGCAACGCAACTCCATACCTGGAGTCATAGGCATTTGCAAGACCTGGAGAACAATAGATGCGAGAACATTCATTCTGTGCTTTTTCTGGGATAGCTTGCACGCAATTGTGCCTGCTGAGCAGGAGGACTCCAGATTAGAAGGAGAGAGAGAGAGGCCTACTCATCGGCCTGCATAATCAGCACTGAACATATTTCTGCCCCAACAAAGAACAGTGTGTTCTGAGACGCTGTTGAGCAGCTCGGAGACTTGCTGGTAGGCGGTTCTCCTGGGAAGAAGTCAGATTTTTCAGCCGCTCCCCCCACACCTACCATTTCCTTTTTTTTTTTTCGGCTCCAGACCTCCTGGCTCCTGAGGGGAGGTCACTCACAGGGAGACCTGTCAGAGAATAGAGAGAACCCTGGTTTCTGTGGCCCTTTGTCGCTGTGACCCTCCCAGAATAAAATTCCTACAGACCCGGCTTGCAGGTCTGCTAGGTTGGCTCCCCTCTGAGTTCAGCCCCTCCGGTCACTGGCCTGAGGTGGTCAGTGGGCATCCAACCACCATGCTGGCCACTTTGCTTGTCTCTTTAGATGCGGTGGGTACCTTGTTCCGTGATTCTGGTGGCCTCTTCACTTTCTTACAGAGGCTGTGCTGGGTTTCCAACAACTGCCTGTTCTGTTGCTCTTCCCACGAGTCAGCAGCGGGCTGTGCTGCTGTGGACCGTGGATACTTCCGGATATTACAGTCGGGCTTCGGGCTCGCAAGACAAAAGTGGACAAACAGGGAAACCGAGGTGTGGCCCAAGTGGCTTCCAGGCCAGGCCCCTCACTGGGGCCCTCCGTGGGGTGGGCCACTCCATTGGTCCACTGGTTTGTCACTTAAAATACTGCCAGGACACAGGACTCTTCAGGGTGTCCAAGCTTGGAAAACTGATTTTTTGATTTGTTCTTTTCTTCCCTGTGATGGCATTTTCCTCTTTAATCTTGAGAATTTAAATCGGGGGGGGGGGGCGGGGAGAAATAAATAACCTAAGAATGTGTGTGCTTTGTTTGAATGTCACAGTCATGGCCTTTGCAAAATTACCCCAAGGTGTGGGAATTAAAGATGTAAATAATTAAGGAGGCTGGGTCCACAGCGAGCCAAGGCAGATGGGGGTTGGAGGGCGCTTCCCGGAGAGGAGACAGCAGGGCACAGCCTGGACAGGGATGAGCACGTGGGGCCTGGCCTTGTTCCACCTCTGTTGTCACACTGACCATTGACAGGCCATCCCCTGCCTGGGCCCCAGTCCCTGCATCTGAGTGAGGGTTGGACTAGAAGGTGACCAGAGTCACTTCCAGCACGACCGTCTGTGGCTCATTAATTCCTTTGATACCCCTGCTCGTTTCTGCGTTTGCCGTGATCACTGCAGGTCCAACTGGCGAACATTTGGAGACAGACGAGGCATGGGGGTGAGCACCGCCTCAGCAGTGGCTTGTGGTTCGTGAAGATTCCCCAGATGTGGAAGGCAACACAGAAAGGGGCTCATGGCCCCAAAGCCCCTAACTTTGTTTGTAGGAACTGGCCCATCCACGCTCTGGCTCCAACAGAGCCCCATGAATGAAACCAGCCCCAGTGAGGAGAGAGGGCCCTGGAGGAAGAGGAGGAGGAAGGTGCAGACAGAACATCTCCAAGCACAATGTCACGGGCCTTCAGTCCTCACACACTGCCCTGCGTGTGTTGCTTTATTTGTTTAAACAAAGAGGGGTTGGTGCTGGAGGTCGCATCCATCATAAAGCCCTGCTGTGAGCCCACCTTCTTCCACCCGCCGCCTCCTGCTGCTGGGGGCCTCTCTGCAGCCCGAGTTCAGCGGACTGGGAACATCTCAGAAATGCATGCTGACCCAGCTGGCGAGGTCCCCAAGAACAGGGGTCAAGCTGTGTTCTTCTAGATGCTCCCTTAAGGCCTGGGGTCAGAGAGGGCCTCCAGAGACCCTGGGAGCCTCGCTGGGTGACAGCTCAGGTCAGTCATGGGACTTCTTGAGAACAATCCCAGGCCACGAGGGGAAGAGAATGTCATGTTCCATGTCCTCTCTGTTCAGGGTCAGACAAGTTTATAGTACATTTCAGAGTGGTTTTCATCCAAAAAGAATTTTTTAAATTAGTATTTGTTACTTAAAGTGACAAGTGTCAGTTCCCTGGAAAATTCACTCATTTGGAAAAAGTTCAAAGAGAGAGCAAGTGCTTTGAATGCCACCAGCCTGAGCTTTCCAGAACAGGAGCCTCTGAGCACTGACAGGAGCTGCTGCAGGTATAGGGGTGTCTGCTCTGTGCACCCATTCATTGCTGGGGGGCAGGGGGCCACTTCAGCCTGTGAGCTCAGGGGCAGCTCCTAGGATTTCTATCTATGTAAGCTGGAGAGGGCTGGGGCAGAGGCTTCCCTGAATGTGGACCTTGGCTTCTGTTGCAGCTGTGATGAGAGAAGGGACAGGCACTGGTTGCACCAGGAGGGGCTGGGCCATGGATTTCATCTGGTTCTAGTGCGGGGCTGGACGGGGACTCAGAATCTAGTTCTGGTCTCCCTGGGGGAGACACCCTCCGGGTCCCTCAGGCTCCAGGCCAGGCCTGCGGCCTAAACCCTGGCCAGTGGGTGAGCCCCCGGCCCCTACCCCCACCTCTCCGCCCTCCTGTCTCCCTCTGGCAGCCAACTCAAACCCCAAGGAGGGCAGGGGGTGACTTTGATCTGCTGCTTGGTCACCAAGAGGCCGCTTCAGAAGGGTTTTTGCCTTTAATCTTCCCACAGGGAACTAACGCGTGAATATCCTGCTTCCTTGTGTTAGAATGCCCGGTCTTGTGTTGTGTGGCCTTTTAGGCCACACTCAAAAATGTCTTACCCTCAGAAGTGTATTTCTTACCACCATCTTCACTTTCTGCTGGCAGAGGCCCTTGCAAGCTGAGAAACTGAGGCCCAGGCCTGAGGGAGAGCTTAGGCCAAAGCCCAAGATTCAGAGAGGACACTAGCCTGGTCCCGGCAGGTGGGCCGCTGAGTTCCCAGCACCCCAGTGACTGTTCCCCCAACACACCCCACAGGGTGTGTGCCATGGGCATGGAGACTGGATATACGGGATGAGATGTGAGGGCCACAATGGATGTCGGCTTGGCCGCTCCTTTCAGAACTGCTCTCCAGGCCATTTTCTCTCAACCCTTACGGTGGACACATCAATCTGGGTGACTCTCGAGGTGGCCAACCACCAGCTGTGGCCTTGCTAGTGGGTCAGTGCTGTCCCTCCCCTGCATCCCCAGTGGACCCCAGCCCAGGTCTGCCTTCCCAGGCCCAGGAGTCCTCCCAAAGCACTGCCTAGAACCACCTCTCACGAGACCCAGAGAGCAGACAGAAGCTCCCACAGGGCCAGCTTGGGAAGGAGCACGTTGGAGGAGGTGCAGAACCCCTTAGACGCAGACTTCTGAGTAAGCACAACATGTGGCCTGGAAGAAGGGGGGTTGCTGCAGCATTTGCTTCCCGTGTGAGGCTGCGCCGGCACAGCCAGCTGTTTGGCTCGTGCTCACTCTCCTGTGCTCATGGCCCAGCTTCTTGGTTTGGTGACCCACACCCAGGAGCACCACGCACGTCAGAACCTACAGTAAAGCTGAGAAGAAAGGCCCCAGGAGGGAGGGGCTCCCATGCAGAGCCCTGTCTGTTCTGACCCGAGGGTAACAGGAATACACAGTCCTCGCTCCCCCTGAACTGACCGGTGAGCCCCATCTGGGCAGTGTGTCCTCAACCATGGTCACAACAGCAACAGCTCGATTTGGGAGCTCTGATGTCTTGAGGGACTCATCTTCCTGATTTGGTAGAGCCTCCGGGGAAAGCTTACATATTTTTGGTCTACATTCTTAGCGTCTGGCTTCACCCACCTCTTGACTCAAGACCCAGACTGGGGAGCAGGACGGCAGTGATCGGAAGCCCTGACTCGCTCAGGCCTGGCCTTTGTAAGTCACCCAGGGGCACATTTGCTCCTGCGGTGCTGTCTGTCCATCTGCCAACCAGGACCTCGGGCCCCACTCTATAGAGTTCCCAGCAGGGCCTGGACCGAGGTCCCCATAGCCTCATGCTCACCACAGACTGGGAGGGAATGACCCGGGGGCCTGTGTGACCAGCCATCTGTTCTGGCCCCATGGCCGCATAACCAGCCATCCCAGTGACCATGTTGTTTCTCTTGCAGTGTCTGTGGGTCAGAGCTTCAGACAGGACACAGCAGGGAGCTGGTCCCCACAATGTTTTGGACCTCGGCGGGCATACACATGGGCTGGGCAATTTAATGGCAGATTGTCCATCCACAGGCATCTTCTCCTGTGGCCGGGTGGCGGGGGTGCAGGTTGCCAGTGGAATGCTGGGCGTGCACTGGAACGCCTGTGAGCATGAGCTCCCCAGGGCTTAGCTTCTCGCAGTCCATGGCCTCATCATGGGCAGATTTCGTCCATGGATGCTGGACTGGGAGTGGGTTGGGGTAGTTGAGGGAAGTCCCCAGCTAACAGGTGGAAACCACATCACCTTTGATGGCTTGCCTCAGCAGGGTCACCTGTGACTTGTGCTCCAGGTAGACCCCAAGCCCACCTGGATTCAAAGGAGGGAAATTAGTCTCTACTTCTTGATGCAGGAGGGGTGAGCTTCTAGAAGAGCATGAGATGAAAGTCACTGTCGGGCTCTCCATCTTGCAGATAAAAGCCCCAGGCCTTGACTTGGGACCTCATGAGGCTGCTCTGAGCAGATCGCTCAGACTGACGACATGTGGGACTCTCACCTGGCTTCCCATGACCCATGGACTTGCCACCAGCCAGTCAGTAAGCCTGTTCCCAGGGAGGGTGGCTTTTTGTGGGAACATTTAACATAAAGCCCAGCGAGAGGCAGCTTCTGAGTCACTGTGAAAGCACAGACTCCACCAGACTGCTGGGCTCTCTGCTGACTGTGCCACTTACAGTGTGACCTTGAGCAAGTGACTTAAGCTTTCTGTGCCTCTGTTCCTTCCTGTGTAAAACAGGGATGATAAAAACAGTACCTCCTGCATTCACCCGGGCTGCCATATCAAAACACCACGAACTGGAGGGCTTAAGCGACAGAAATTTAGTTACTCACAGCTCTGGAAGCTGGAAGCCCAAGGCAGGGGTCCCAGTGTGGTCAGGGCTGGGCGGGCTCACTTCCTGGCTTGCAGGCAGAGGCCTCCCCACTGTGTCTTATGAGCAAGAGAGACCAAGCCACGTGACGTTGCTGCTTCTCAGGGCTCCAAATTACCTGCCAGAGGTTCCACCTCCCACTACCATCACATGGGGGTTATACTTCCACCAGAAATGGGGCTGTGGGGAACCAGTTCATTCCCTGGCACTGGCCTACGGGCTTCCAGGAGGGTCTAGTGAGTACCATTTAAGACAGGCCTATACTGGTGCTTGGTAACCCCCATAAAAACAAAAGGAAAAGATCAAGTAGAGCCCAGAGCAGGAGGCGAGCGTTCAGGGGGATGGTGGCTGATGGAGTCAGCCCCCACCCCGGCATCATTTCGGCCCCTGCATTGTGAGTTCTCACGCTCGGATAAGACAGGAGTGCCGTGGGGGCTGAGCTGCCTGTCAGGTGCAGGGACTTGGTCTGGATTGTGTGGAGCTTTCACTCCCCTCGTCTTTGCTTTGTGTGTGTGGCTTTTTTAAGTTCATAACTTATTCTCCTCCATGGAATTGGGAGAGTGGGAGAAAGGAGCCGAAGATGTCTTTAATTAAATATCGTCACTCCCTCCTCCTTAAGGTCATTTACAGTCAATAAGGGGGGGGAGGAGAAATCTCTCTTTAGAAAGCCTTTCAAACGAAAAAAATAAAGAACTACCGAATGCAAAAATGTTCTTATCCAGCCCCCATCCTTCCTCTGGTTGTGATTTAATATGTGCATCGTGCTGTATAGAAATAAAAAGCAGCTTCAGAAGAAGTCTCAGCCCTAAGAATCTTATAGTATTAAAATTGGACTAATCCCACACAGGAGTAAAATACAGCAGAGCCTGAGTTTGGCCCCTGCAAACCCATGTGCTCGCGGCCCTGCGACCCGGGGGCTGCAGGGTGTCCCCCCAGAGAGGCTGCGGAAGACTCTTTTGACAGCTGGATTTTATTAACTGTTTTTTCATTACTCCTGATGGGCCTGGCAATGAACCCTTATCAGTGTATTGTGGCGAGTACAAGTCAATTAATTTCTTTTAAATAACTTCAACTGAAATCCTCTTTGATTTATATTCCAAAAATGATTTCCATTCCTTCCTTCCTTCCTGAGATTATAGTCCCGGCTGAGTTAATCACAGGGGCTGCCGCGTCACCCATACCCCGGGGAGAAAACAGGATCAAGGAGAGAAGGAAATGAGAAGAGGGTGGTGCTGGGGGGGTGCTGAAGACCCTTAATCCAGCATCAGCCCTGTGCTGGGCGGCCGGGGAATGCGGCTCAGTCTGGCCTGCAGAAAGGCTCATTTCTAGCCCTGGTGACGGGGTGAATTGAAGAGACACCCGATGCCCAGAAGATGCAAGGTCCTGACCAGGAAGTGTGGCAGCCCCAGTGGGGGTTCGTAGCCAGGAGTTGGTGTCCCAAGAGCCCTCAAAGCTCAGCCCTGGCCTTGAACCCTGAACTTTATAGGACCTTTGTACTGTCAACCTTGCCAGGCCAGGCAGGTTCACTGTTGATTCAAGAAGATGGGTAAAGGAATTTTAGAGCCCTTGATAGATTTATAGGCCTTTAATGCTGAAGCAGGGGACGAGGTACAGGCACGGCAGGCGGGGAGCCTGGCAGGCGGGGAGGATGGCAGCAACCAAGCCTCCCAGTACCCGGAGATCCTCTCTCTCTCTTCTTTCTCTCTCTGCCCTCCCACCCCAGCCCCGCTGTTCTCTGTCTCCCTCTCCCGTCTCGTTATCGCATCCCTTCTGCACTTACAGGTATCCACGCGCTCCGTGTGCACACCTCTCGGCCCTGGTGTCCGCAGTTACAGGCACGCGTGCCCTGTGCTTGTGCTCCCAGGCCTTTCTGCACCTGCGCATTATCACATGCGGGCAATGAGACCAAGGGGGAAAGCTAGACCCCTGGTGCCGGCCGTAGAGGTCAGGGAGAGGATGGCCACTCCATTTTCCCTACAACCTTCCATGAGGGACACCCCAGTGTGGTGGGGGCCTTGGCAGTGTGCTTCCCCCAGAAGCAAAGCTCCAACAGGCTTTGCTAGGGCCTGTCCATCTCCCTCATGGGGACAGGTACAGGCAGAGGTGCCCCTTCTCAAGGGTGTGCCCCCGGGGCCGTTGTCACCAGCCAGGCCTTCCAGGTGACAATGCTGGGGGGCGGGGAGGGCAGTGACACCCTCTAGCAGAGTTGGTGGCTCCTGCCCTGAGCCACCCAGCCCCGAGCAGAGCTTCATGAGCTGGTGACAGTGCTGAGAGGTTGGAGCCTCGGGGTGGGGTGCGGAGGTGGCTGGTGGCTCCTGCCCACGGGAAAAGCTGTGACTGAGTCCCAAGGCTGGGCAGGCGTGGGCTGGTGAGAGACGCCTTCTCCAGCCATCTTCGGCCCCAGCACCAGGTGGCCACGTTGGACCAGGCAGGTGCCAGGCAGCAGTAGGTCACTGCCTGAGGGAAGGAACAGCTAGTGAAGAATTCAGGGCAGCTTAAAAGTTTGGCCAAGATGAGTTTGGACTAAATTCTATGGCAAACTGTCTGCTGTGGATGCTGTGTTGGTTTGCTAGGCCTGCGGTTACAAAGTTGCACAGACTGGGGCTTAAACAAGGGCAAGTTCCTGTCTCAGTCCTGCAGTCTGGAAGTCCAAGGCGGTGACAGAGACGCGGGGTTGGTTCCTTCTGAGGCCTGGGCGGGAGGCAGTGCTCCAGGCCTCTCTCCTGAGTCTTCAGTGGTCTTTCCTCCATAACTGTGTCCAGATTCCCTCTTCTTACAGGAACACCAGCCACGTTGGGGTGGAGCACCCCAATCACTTCATTTTAACTGAATTACTTGAAAGAGCCTGTCCCCTAATACGGTTACATTTACATGCGGGGGCACTGGGAGTCAGGATTTCTGTATGTCTGGGGGTGTGGGGGGTGCAAAAGGGGTGAGCGGGAGGGGAAGCAGTGGGGGGGAAGCACACAAATTAACCCACGTAGATGCCATCTGGAGGACACGACTGACCAGTGTTTCCCAAAAAATTGATCTCAGACATGGGAACATACAGGGCATTTGAAAAACAGGATCTCCTGACCCACACCCAACCCACCAAATTAAAATCTCTAGCGATGGGGCTCGGGACTTGGCATTCGAATCAACTCCCCAGGTGATTCTGGTCACTGCTGAGGTTCTGAAGTTCTGCTGCGTATGTATTAGATGATGAGGGACGTCAGGGAGCACAGCTCCACTTTCCAGGAACCCTCTGGCCAAGGAAACAGGAGCCAGGAGACAGTGAGAGAAAACGTAATGCAGGAGATAACTGAGTGAGCCATTGGACAGCACCCGGCAAAGTGGCTGGGTGCCTTGGGGAGGAAGCCGCTCCCACCGGGTGCTGTTTCTCATCCTGCCCTGCAGAAAGGACTGAAGGGGAGGGTCAGGAGTCTGTGAGGGGAGCTGGAGATGGGAGGATCTGGTGAAACGTATCTCCCTGTTTCGGTGTCTTTGAGCCCCGAACCTCTGTTGTCTTTATCAAAAAGAAAGTTTTGGTTTTCTCTGGAATTCCTGTTTGCTGTCTAGAGATGTGGCACCACGCCTGACATATCAACACTCAGCAAAGGTCTGCAGACTTCAGGGTTGGTTTGTTCCGTGTGGCTTATCTCTGGGGCGGGAGGGGGCTGTCTGGCAGAAGATCCCACCGAGAACCACAGGACGGGCTTGGGCGCTGTCCGGGACTGCAGCCTCCTGCAGGCTGGTGTAGACGTTGTTTAAGTGACATGCGTCCCACATGTCTGTATCCGTGCATTGATCCTGGCCAGCGGGGACTTGACAGGATACCCACACGAAAGGAAATGTCAGTCCCCTGGGTGGGAATGGCAGAAGCCACTGTGAGTCCTGTGCACTTTGGAACTGTGTTCCTGCTTCCTTGCTGGCTGACCTTGGTCACCTACCCTTCTCTGTGCCTCAGTGTCCTCATCTATGCCACAGGGAGAAGAATACTGGTGGCATCGAATGTAAGCATGAAATAAGTTAATTGTGAAAAGACTTTAGAACAAGGCCTGGAATATAGGTATGCAATAAATGTTAGCAATCAATATATTTTTTCCACCTGGGTGAGTGATGTTCTGAGAATTTATTTCAAAGAAGATATCATGACTGTTCTCTGAGGACTGGGTAGTCGCTAACAAATCCATTTTCCTTATCATGATCTGTGTAGCTCAGTGATTTCTCTGCTCTCTGCTCTAAACTGAGGGAGAGAGCTTCGCCTCCAGACTGCCAGACTGAAATGAAGCGACTGTCGGAGCAGGCACAGGACAGATCTGCGCGGGTGTGTGTGCACGTGTATATGTGCATGTGTGTGCAATGTGTGTTGCATGTGTGTTGTGTGTATTGCATTGTGTGTGTGCATGGGTGTGCAGTGTGTTGCACATGTGTGCACACACGCCCCATCAGTATCTAAGGACTTGCATGTTGGTTAAATCTTCTAGCTCCTGGAGATTCCAGAACCCTCAGGTGACTTTATGGCCTCCACAGCAAGGGCTCTGCTTCCTGTGAGCTCGCATCCCTGACCACACGATTCCCTCTCCCTCTGTCCCCCTTGGCTCCACAGGGAAGTCCACCGCACTGTGGCGGGCTCCGTACTTGAGGGTGCCCAGGAGGGGAGAGGAGCACCCCTCTCAAGGTTCTCGCTATCACACTCTCCTGGAGCAAGTTCCTCCCTGTGCCTGGACTTTTAAAATGATGGTGAAATGTTAAATTCAAGGAGATGGGGGGAAGTTAGCGGCAGAACTGGCTGATTTCTGTTTGAGAATTAATTCTCTAGGCCCCTTTTTTGGCTAACGCGCACAGAAACTCAGGGGAGACGATTAGTGAAAGCAGAGCTCTCTGGCTAAAGAGAGCCCTCCTTCAGGGGCCCCTGAAAATCCCCCGGGGAATCCTGGGGTGTCGCCCAAACCACTTGGAAAGCCCTGCTGCAATCTGGGGCCCCCTCTTTGCCTTCTGTTCCTGAGTGTCCGCAGCGCCGCCCCAGCAGGTGGACAGACAGGGCTCAGGTGAGACGCGACCTCTCCTGCCAGAACTGGGCAGGCGTCCTTCGGGGAATCACCGCAGGCCTATTGGCGCAAATGCGCTGTTTGAACTTAACCTTCTGCTCTTCCCTGGTATCTGAGTCCCAGCGCTAACCGAGGCCTGTGCGGGGATGTTCAACAGCTTGACGTGTTAATCCAGACTGTCGCTCGGCCCACTCTGGTTACTAGCCGCCTCCTCCCTCCCACATCCCTCGGGGGACAGGAGGACAGTGGACAGGCATCAGGAAGTGAGAATGAGCCGCAGCATGCAGGGGCTTTAGCTGGGGAGCCTACAGGCCCCCAAAGGCTCGATCTTTGACTTTCATATCCGCCTGCAGCCACCCCAATTTTTCTATTATAATTATTATTATTTTAACACCCCAATGGCCCTATTTTTAAAATCTGCTGCGCTTGAGCAATTTTTTCTGACGTCAGCTGGCTGCTGGCAATTGCTTGAAAACAAGAATAACCAAATCTTCTAAGGAGTTATGCTGAACCTGCTTCAAACGCAATAAATCACAAAAACCATTGTTTACGATAAGTGGTATCTGATTGCTGTTAGAACCTGTGTTTATTGCTTTTGTGCATTATGGGCTCTTGTAATTTGGACAGCCAGAAATTGTATTCCTTTATGCAGCGCGTAGGAAGGGTTTGTAAGGAGGGAGGCATCTGTAATTATGCTGCCAGGGAGTGGGGTTGCGGAGCCTCTGAAGAGCATGAAATGCAATCCTCGGGTTTTCATCGGGCTTCCCACTTCCCAGTTCTGGGAACCCTCCAGGCGCCTTCAGAGACCTGAACAGTAGAGAACAGCAGGAAGGGCCTTGGAGCCGGGGCACCCCAGATCAGAGAGCCTTTAGGGGTTCTGGGAGTGGGGTGTGGGGTGGGTGGGCGGCTGCAGACCCCCAGGAAGCTGGGCAGATGGTTCTCCCTGGAAATTGCCTCTGATGCTCCTGCAGGCTTTTTCCTTCATCTCTCCCACCCTGACCAGTGCCCACCTGGGCTGACAGCAGTGGTCCGAGGAAGGCCCTGGCTTCATTCCTGGCCCCTCCGTCTGCAAAATTGGAGAAGCAGCTACGTGGCCACGGAGCCTGATCTCGATGCATTTGATGCACAGCCACAGTCGCGCTGTGAATCGCTCATGTCCCTTGATTTTTTTGAGGCACTGTCGGAAGGAGGGGCCGTGTCTGGGAAGTGGTGAGCTCTCATTCTAGAACATCTGGACTCAGGGAAGAGGGTTGAGTTTCTTTTTTTATTGAAATCAAAGGAGCTCCATCTGTCCTCACCACACTTGTGGGCTCCCCCACCTGGAGGGCTCCTTCCTGCCCTTTCACCTGGGAAGAACCCGCCGCCTTCATGTTCCTCTGCTCCCCCCAGACCCCCTCCAGCATCCCACTCTCCGTAGAATTCACCACCATCCCTCCAGTCTGCCAAGTCTAATACCTGGGGCTCTTCCTGGATACTTCTCTTACCCTCCACCCCAGGGCTAGCTCCCACACAGCAGCCACACATGAAGAACTACCAGCTAGTCAAATGCCAAGTCCTACCAAAATCACCCTCTCCCCGGGCTTTCTCCATCCAGCACTCCCCCAGCTGGGAGCAAAGGGCTCGGCTGTTCTCTGCAAGAACGCCTCTGAACTGTCTATTCAGCCCCCTCCTGAACCCCTGGCACTCTGGGACCTGGTGTTAGGGTCATTTCTTTTCTCCCCCACTTTTTTTTTCCTCCATTTGTCCCCCGCCTCCCCAGTTCCTGAGCTCACCACACAGTCTGCTGCCTGGGTTTTCATTGCTCAGACAGTTTTCTCCGCCTAGAAGAGGGGAGGGGTCCGTCTCCCTTTCTCCACCCAACTCACCCTCTTGGGAGGTGGTTCAGGCACCATCTCCTCCCGGACACCCTTTCCAGCCTGGCCTTTGGGTCTGGGGCAAGGAAGGGCCAGCTCCTCGCCCGCACTCCCTGTATTCTTCCTGTGGTGACCCTATCACAACAACGATGAGCTAGAACTGTCTGTCTTTAAAGGCAGCAATGCTGTGTGGTCTATCTCCACATCCACGTGCCCAGTGCAACGCCAGGCCCATAGACAGGACTGCTAAAGAGTGGACCTTCATCAAATTAATGCTAATGCACCAACAGCACATGCAGGCAGGGAGTTCTTTTAAGCCCCATTTTGCACAGTTGCCTGTTGGCAATTACACACAAGTGTGTGATAGAGCCAGGAACTAGACTGTTCCCCAAGAAAATCACACCTCAGCACGGGTCAGGCATCAATCAGCCTGTCTCCCCCGAGGACTGAGCACTCACTGGGGCGAGGACTCACCTGAAGAGCTCCAGCCCGAAATTCATCTGTGCACGGGGTGATCCTCAATGGTGGGGGTCTGTGGGGGAGCGGCACGGAGCCTAGTGATTGACATTGTCCCCACACGGTTGGGGGGGGCGCGGGGCTCGGCGCATGCTTTTTTGAGGAGCTGAGTGATCAATCGCCGCTCTCAGGCTTTGTGTTCTGGTGTGATTGTCCAAATGGACACAGAGCTGGATGACAGGGTGCCTGCGCCCAGCATGCTCAGGAGGGCTCCCCGAGGCTCCTCCTGGACTCAAGCTTTGGGTCACATAGAAGGCCTCCTCCTACCCTGCCCAGCCTGGTCATCAGAATAGTAGAAAAAGTGGGGAGAAAAACAAAGCCCAGGTCCCACTTCCAGAAGACCCTCACTTCTAGGGCTGGGCCCCTCCTGGACAAGGTCTGGGAGGCGCAGCTGGCCAGACACCACCCCGCGCACAGCCCAGCAGTTACGCCTCTCCCTCTCAAGGCCAGCGGTCATAGCTTCCAGATAAGCTGATTTAACAAGCCTCCTCTCAGTTACACACACACACACACGATACACACAATACACACACACGATACACACATAAGACACTGGCCAACCTCACTGCCAGCAACAAGAAGAGTCCATTCCCTTCTCTTCCTCTTCGGCGGAGGCCCCTTTGGGGAATTGCACACATAATTTGGTCTCTCATGCCATGGGGCAACGACCTAGGTTATGAGGGTGCCGTTCTCTGCATCCAGCAGGGCAGCCCATGACCATGGATGGCTTTGCCTCAACAGGGAAGTATGATCTGAGTTACAAATAACTGACATCTTGGCAGACTTTTAGGAATTCGAGCTGCTCATAAGCAAGGGCCTGGGAAGTAGACCCACAGGCCAAATAGCCAATCAGCAAATCTACCGGGACTCTGGTCCAGGCCTGGTCAGGGCCCTGGGGAGGCTGAGAGGAGACTGGTGAGCAGATGCCCTACACCCAGCTCCTGAGGGTCCAGCCTGGGGTGTGCAGCAGTGGGCTGGGGGGGCAGCTCACTTCCACATTGATGGCTCTGAGCACAGGGAGATGTGGGCTCTGGAGAAAGGGAGCAAAATGGGCTGGGGTGAGCAGGGACTGGCCTGCCCAGGCAGGGTCCAGGCTGCAGAGGCTGCCATCACCCAAAGAGGGCCAGCTGGTTCCTTGGTCACCAGCTTCTGGGGCTGAGGCCTGGGGTCTGGCGGGAGGGGCGTGCACAGCCTGGGGCCGTCTTCCCTCTCTTGTGTCCAAGGGCCAGGCCTGTGGTAGTCTTTCTCAGTCACTTCCTTCTGGGCCTGCCATCTGCTGACTTCTTTTTATTCTTTAAGCTTAGAAATATAAGCAATTGGCCAGAAAATTTTAAAAGAGCCCAGCTAATATGAAAGTTTAAATTATCCATCCTTGCAACTGCTCCAGTCTCTTCAGCGTGCAGATAAAAGTTGGGATCTAGCTGGTAGACTCCTGAGACAGTGATGGTCTTCTGGGAAGGGGTGAGCCCAAGGCTACCCCATCGGGGATCAGGGAGACATTTCCTTCCCCCAAGGGATGCTCTATGCACACTCAAGCTCTGGCACCACACTATCTACTGCCCCCCTTTCCTGACTTGAGCTGGTGCTTCTGCTATTTCCTTGGAAAAACCAACCCCAGAAATTCTGCCACAGCCCAGCTAACGCCATGTCCCTGAGAAGTCTCCATGCATTTCCTCCATCTTGGTGTGGGCTCCCCCAGACCTGCACCTCCTGCCACCTTGGTGGTGTGCTGTCTCCCACCTCTACAGGCATGGGGTCCAGGACCTCAGTCCCTCGTCTATGCAGGAAGGATTGGGGGGATTGGCCCCTACAGAATCCTCCCAGGGAGACCTTCTGACGTTCATAGACCACCTAAAACAAAAAGAAAGCCTCGGAGCTGGGTGAGCGGAGAGGGAGGACAGAGCACGCCTTGTTTGCTTGGAATCCAGAGTGGACTCACTGGTATTTCCCACCCCAGATGGAGGTCAAGGCCAGGCCACTTGTCCTGACTCCTGTCCCGCAGGGCCTAAGACCGTGAGACCCCAAAAACCCCCTGGAGGGGTAGATGCAGTGGTTGATTACACAACTATCTATCCCAAAACTTTAGGTGGAAACAAACTCCGGTCTGATAGCAGATCAAAGTTAGCCCGTGCCCTTAAGGTCCTTTTTTCCTGCCTTTCTTCTTAGGACAACACAAATCCTCATTATAGATATTTCTGTATGTTAGCAAAAGGAACTATACTCAGAGTAATGAGATCCCCGAATAAAGTTCAGTTCATTTTCATCTCTTTCCTCCCCGAATATTATTGCTGGAAATGTTACATTATCATAAACCAGAGTTCAGGCTGCATGTAGGGCTTTAACAATTGTCATTTTTCCCTGGATACAAATTCTGATTAGTGCCCACATTTTACAAAGACCCCTTTCCTCACTCTGGTGTTTCCTTTGTAAGTATTTTTCTTGGCTGGATGCACAATCTGGATGACAGGAATAGAGGGAGTTTGTGATAGAATGTTCCAGTGTCCTCTGTCCCTCTTCCCTGCCAGCCCTCCGGGGAGCCTGCATTGGTGGGTCGTGTAGTAGTTAATGTGGGAGGGGGCTGATGCAGGGGGCTCGCCCAGAGGACACTCCTTTTGACAGTTCAGCAGGACCTGGACCTGAGCCTTCCTGGCCAGGTCCTACCTGCACGAGGAAGGGAAGGGGCTTCTACCTGGCACCCTGGAGCAGGGTTTACATATTTAATGGTCCCCTCTACCGAGCCACAAGCCGCTGGCAGGACTGATGCTTAACTTTACAAGGGGCTTGTAGAGTCCAGGGCCTTTCTTGCTTTTTTGCAAGTTTGAATGGTCATCCAAGTGGAGTGGCAGGACTTTCTTCTGGCTGCCCCAAAGGAACCAAGGCCCCAGAGTACAAGAAGAGAAACCCAAGGCCCGGGCCCTAGGGCAGGGTTTGTCCTCCTCCAGCCAAGCCCTAAACCTGACCCGGTAATTCTGCTTCCTGATCCAGGGCTGGCAATCTCTACATGATGCCATCCACCTCCTCCACCCTGCAAAAGCCCAAGTGGCTTATAGATGTGAGGGCTTGTTAGGGCTGGACTCTGTCATTGCCCTGAGCACAGTCCCCAAAGGGCTGAACCCATGGGCAGGTGGCCCCTGTCTCTCTGGAGCCGAGCGTTAGGAAACCTGTGCATCTGCCACCAGAGGGATTATGGGATGGGATGGGGGAAGGGTAAATAGCTTCCAGAGCCTGAGTCCTGAGAGGGAAGGCAGAGGCTTGAAGGGTGCCAGGCATTCTGCTTCCACTGGTTCCTCTCCCAGCCCCAATTTGCAACTTGCATTTTGTTCAGTAAGCTCTGAGCTCAGAAAGCTTGCCTCCTGCATCGGGGCATGCCAGGGGCCGAGGGGCACATTCCCCAGGGAAAGCAAAGGGGTGCATAGGTATCCTCCAGGGTGAGTTTTCCAATCCCTCTTATGATTCTTCCATTTTAAAGCAAAGGACAAAAATGCTAAGCTATGGTTCTTGCCAGTGAGATAAGGAAAACCAGTGAATGCAGGAGTCTCATTAAGAAAATCCTAAAATTTTAGTCTTATCGCCACTGCAACATTATACAGTAACTATGTTAATTCTCACCTCCCTGGGCTCCCCCACCCCCAAAATCCTTTTCAGCTAAGCTGGGAGAATGGCCTTGTCGCCCGGGCTACTGCTGAAGTCCTGTCTGATTTCCCCTTGCCTGGGCGTTATGGAGCGAATCCCCAAGTTGAGTGGACAGGGCTTTGCTCCCTCACACCTCAGCTGCCTTGTGGTTATTCATCTCAACTAGCACTGGCTGAACACCTACTGTGTGCGGGAGGTAGGAACCATGGAATGTCAGCGCCCGCCTGAGCGCCTGAGCGCCTCTCTCTGCCAGAACCAATGGGCTGGGCAGGGAGCGGTGATTTATAGGCCAGGCCTGCCAGCCGACCTTGTCCCCAGCAAAGACTCATTTCAACAGGCTTCTTGTCCAAGTGATTATTTGCTGTTTGTACCACTTGGACTTGGCAATGATTCTGCAATCCCTGTTAGCAGAGTGAGCAGGGAACCTTGAAGAAAGTACTTATCTCCTGAGGAGAGGATTCGTAGAAGCTGCCCCTCTTTCGGGAGTCTGCCTCGCACCTTCAGCCGGGCTCTGATGACAGTGAACTTTCTACTCACGCTTCACTCTTCCAAATTCCTTCCCCATCTGGGCTTTATCTCCCGGCACCTTGGTGAGGCAGGTGCATTGCTCAGCGCCGTGCTGGGAGTGGCAAGCACGCCTCACCCGGTGCCCCGCTGCTCATCTGCATCTCTTTCCACACCGCCAAATCCAGAGCTGGCCGGGAGGGCAGCAGAGAGGTGGCCCAGGGTCCCGCGGGCCTGGCTGGGCTCGGAACACGCGCTTCTGCCCAGGGGTCCCAGGAAAGTCTGGAGATGCTGCTGCCCCCAGACAGGTGGGAGGCGCCGCGGGGAGACGCAGGGCGAGGCTGGCACAGGTGGGCGGCTGGCACGGGTGGGGGGCTGGCATGGGTGGGGGGCTGGCACGTGCTAGCGCTTGGTGCCAGGGTGGCCGCCGGGGCGCTGGCGTCACGTTTCGGCCACATGATCTGGGCGCAGAGCGAGTGAGGGAAACGTGGCTCGTTTGCGGTCTTGGACTCAGGAGGGCCTGTGCGCTGGTGCCCTGGTCAGGAATCCAGTCCTCTCTGTTCTCCGTGTGGCCTTTTCAGCCTTTGCAGCCCTGCTAGCTCGCGTGGCGTGCCCAAGGCCAACAAGAAACCCGTGTTTAAAAGTCAATGTTTTTGAAGGGCTTCGTAGTGGGGAAGCACATTGGTGTGAAAAGTTCCAGAAAAACAAAAGCCTCCGGTTTCCTTGCCTCTTAGCAGAAGACTCGGAAAGGCCCATTTCCAAGGAAGGTGGGAGGTGATTTATATTTGCTGGAGATCTTAATTTGAAAGTAATTTTCCTCCCTGGTATTTTTAGGGCAAACCCTCTCAGACTTTGGTCGTCTGGGTGACTTAATGATAATCTAAAACGTGCTGCCTCTCTGGCCGGTGAGAACACCCGCTACTCATGAGCAGGATCTGTTTTTAGAGCTTTCCCCGGGCCGGCAGAGCGCCCTCGGTGCAGCGGCCGCTTGGCCACGGGAGGGAGGCCCAAGGCGCCGCTTCAAGGTGCTGGCAGCTCATTTCCCGTCTAGACGTGGAGGAGGGAGGAGAAACTGGAGGAGCCGGGCCTCAAAGAGCCGGGGGCCAGGCCAGGCCTAAGAGAAAAGGCCTCCCTTTGTTCCCGTGCCCACTGCTTGTCCCTGAGCCTGGCCCCACAAGAGGGCAGAGGAGACTTCTGGGGCTCAGCCCAGAGAATTCCTTTCTTTTTTTCTCGCTTCCTCCTACGCCATGTGGCTTCAGATCGTGACATTTCTGCTCAATGCTGTCAGTGCCTTGGGGTGAGGAGAATGTCTGTGTACCCGGGTCCCTTGGCCAAGAAGAGGTGGTGCCCGGAGCCTGCTGGCATCTGCCCCTGCCCTGTCTCCCTTCCCCTCCCACATGACTGGTGCACAAGGAGCAGTCCTTTCTGGCCAGGCAGTGGGGCAGAAGCAAGCAGGAGGTGATGGGGGGCAGGCCCGGGACCCCAGTCCTTAGCTGGCATGTCTGGCCAGCCGGCAAGTCTCAGCTTCAGGCCTGCCTGCAACGGGTAGATCTGGAACCAGCTGTGGTTGCCTCATGTCTCTGACACTTAACTGAGCAAATAATCGGGAGCCTCAATCCCTGGCCCTTCCCAGAAGGGAGCCTGCGGAAGCAGGGCCCACCAGCTATTTTTAGAAAGCTATCAGGTGCGCAGGACGCTCAGTTGCCTTTTTCCACCTGTTTGGGGTCATTGTCGGGATCCTGTGTCCCTACGCCGGGCCCTGCCTATTCTGCCCTGAGCCTCCCAGCAGCCGTGGCAGCCACTCAGCTCCCTCCTGACGTCACCCTGCCACCTCGCTGGCCTTGACTGGCCATGGCAAGAGAGGCACTGAGATCCTGGGTGTGTGGTCACTTTGTGCTTGGAAACACGAGCGCTTGCCCTCCTCTGCTTTGTTGAGAGAACTGACAAGTTCAGAATGTAAAGCCCGGTCGGGAAGAATTGTGATTTAGGAGCCCACCGTGGGGGTGTTGGTTCATTGCACAGAAGGTTCCAGAGCCTGTTCTGTCAAGAAGGTACACACGGGGGCAGTCGAGCAGGGGCAGGCCATGCGCCCCTCGGAGACCATGACCAACAGATGCAAGCAGCTGTGGCGACCCAGAGGCAGTGAGCATCATGAGGAGGTGAGCACAGCCTTGGCGAACAGCAGGGCTTGGTCCCGGGTGCAGGAGGGGAGGTGTTGCCAGCAGAGGGAACCTCGTGCCAGTCACCCTGCCTGGAAGTGGGCTAGCCCTTGGCGCTATTAGGAACCTGGAGGAGACGGGGAGACTGGCACAGAGGGCTCTGTAAGGACAGAGGAAAGGAAACTTGAGGTGTCAAATGAGGTGTTTAGATGAGCTCTGATGGCGCAGAGCCACCGAGGGTGGGAGCAGGGAGAGACGGGGGAGCTTGGCAGCGTGGTGGCCTGTTCTGTGCGTGTTTGCACATTCTCCCCAGGCACGTGTGTGTTTCTCCGGGGAACTCCGGGTTCCTCCCACATCCCATAGATGCACGCAAGTGAATGTGTGGGTGGGTGTGTGTGTGTGGAGGGGGTGATGTGCCCATCAGTAGAAGGACGTCTTGTCCAGGGTGGGGTCCCACCTTATGCCGGGACAGGCTCCAATCACCCACACCCCTGTACTGCAATCATCAGGTTGGGAATGAATGAATGAATGCAAATGATGCTTAAATGTTAGACACTTTTGGCTGTCCATTGCCTTCGGAACTTAGCTCTTGTTGTAGCCTTTGCTCTTGATCGCCTCTGGTAAAATTGGTTTGGTTTGACATCCTTTTGCTTAAAGCCGATGACATTAAGTGAGGACTTACTATAACTCCATCAGCCAAGCTTGGCGAGTGCTGACCTTTGGCAGCCCCCTCCGCCACCACATCATGGGGTTTCATTGAGCCCCGGCCCGCCTTGGGCACGGACACCAAGCCCTGGCCTGACAATCTGTGTGTGCTTGGTAAATGCCAGCCCCTGTGTCGCTCTCCCAGTGCTGGCTGGCACAGCATGAGAGCCGGGACGGAAGGGGCTGCCCTTGCCTGGGTGGGCAGAGGAGTTGCTGCCAGGGAAAGCATCTGAGTGGAGCTTTCTTAACAGTGGATCAGGTGCATCTTGACTACCAGGTGAAAGCAGCAGGGTTTGTTCAATGCTTTAGTCACAAGGAGGAGGAGGCTGAAGACAACTGGTAGACCCCAGGCCTCGGCGACTCCTGAGACCTGACATCTGAGCTGGCTCCCTGCACCCAGGGCTGCTGTTCTTTCACCCCAAGTGAGCTCAGACTTTAGGAGCAGCCCAGTCTGTGCCAGTGATCTGGGTGCCCATCACCCGCATCCCTCAAGGACTGGCTTCTTGAGAATGGGCATTGGTGGTGGCGATGAATACACTGTTGCGTTTGTTGCTCTTTTGGGAAAAGAAAAACCTGGCTTCTTAGAGCTGTTGTATTTTATTTTTCTGTAAAGAGGAAATTAATTTTAGTCTTTCTTTTTGGTTTAAAATGTTGTTCTTTGCTTTTCCGCCCTACAATTTAAAAGGAAACATTTGTCTGTTGAGAAAAGAAATGATAATTATAGACTAAAAATTGTTTCTATTCTGATTTGAAAAAGTGACAATAAAAAATTCCATCGCACAGATGGGGCCTTGCTGACGGCGGAGGGTGCTGAACTGAGAGCCAGCCCCCCCCAACCCCCCCCCCCCGGTCGGTCGGGGCTCAGAGGCATTGCATGTGGACTTGGGGTCCAGTATCATTGGTCGAGGGGCTTTTTCCAAAGCTGGTCTCCGTTTCGGATGTTAGTTTGTCCACCAGGTGGGGTCTGGATGTGCTGCCTCCCTGGGGGAGGGGAGACTGCACCATCCCCCATGCTGGGTGCACGGTGTGGATGAGGATCCCTGGCATGCTCCTTGAGTTTGGACAGCCCCTGGCTTTATCCCCTCAGACTAGTTTTCCTTTTCAGCCTCACAAAATTACCATTGCTGCAAGTCCTCCGATCAATAAAGCAGGAAACTGATTAGACTGTAAAATTAAACTAATAATGTCACGCTATTAACCCTCGATCAATGGGAAAAGGGCTCAAACTGAAGGCTGTTTCCTAAATCCCCTCTACCCTCTAGATACATGTATTTACTTTTTTGTAGAACTGGGAGCTCCCTAGTTCCCCAACCCCTTGCTTTCCCACAAAGGTGGTGTGACTGGTGAGGTAGGCTGCCAGCCTGTGAGTCGGGGGAGGCCAGGTTAGGTCAGGAGGAGCCGAGTCTGTAAGGCGGCTGGAGTAGGGCAGCCTCTTGGGCCTGGGAGTAGCTCTGGAGCTGCTGCTGCATACTGGATCCCCCAGCCCTGACGAACCCCCTCAGCAGCCCCTTGTGACTACACTCTCCTTTGGGGTTCATGCCAAGCCACCCCCTAGCCAAATCTGGGATCCCCATGCTGCCTGGAGAATCCCTGTCTACAGCTCACGTGAATGTTGGGTCCACACCACCGTGCGCAGCAACGTGGGGCTTGCTGAGCGCTTTGTGTGCTGGACGCTGTGAGAGAACCATGGCCGTGGGCTTCTCATCCTCCTCCACTCCCCTCAAGCTCAGGTTCTGTGCGCAGACCTGGTGACTGGAGGCAGTGGGCAGACTCGATGCTGAGGAGCAGGCGCCTGGGTTGTTACATCCTGGTCCCTTTCTAGGGACAGTTCTGAGGAATAGAGTCTTATCTGCAAACACAGTCTCCAGCTTGGACAAGGGTCAGTTTGGGGAGTGGAGTTTTATCTACAATGAGTCTCTCCTGGGACCGAGCGTCCACCTGTAAGCTGGACTCTGGGGGTTCACGGATACAAAGCTGAGCCCCCCAACTACTAGCCTGCCAGTCAGGTCAGCCTCTTGAGCCAACCTTGGTGACCAGCAATGTAGAATGGGCCTGGTCACAATAGGCCAAAGGCCTGATGGTCACAATGATGGGACCACATCTCAGGTGTGGCCAATCCTGATCAGCCACAGCTTGTCACTGGCCAAGAGTTAAGGGTCGGTCAAGCTGGGCTCAAACGTAAGCAGCAAAACCAGTTGAACAACAGCATTTAAGTTCTTTTTTTTTTTTTTAAGATTTATTTATTTATTTTAAGATTTATTTATCTATACAAGAACTGGGGTGCAGGCCAGATGCATGGGAGGGTGAGAGGATTCACCAGAGACAGAGCAGGGAACAGAACAGGCAGACTGATGAAATCCACTGCTGAGGGGAGCAGCAGGCGAGACAGGAGAGGTCTGCTTGCCATGTGGGTTGCTCCGCGGCCAGCAGGGATCAAACCGGCACTGCAGAGGCTGCGGACAGATTCACAGTGCAGTGCTCGACCGCTTGTGCCACCAGGGAGGCCCTTCTGACTCTTCCGCATGCTCTTCATTGCAATCTCAGTCTTGCAGGGCAGGGGAAACAGAGTCCCCCAAGAGTTGCAAATGTCCCCCCATTTAAGGGAGTGACAAACTGAGGCTGTGATTGTGGAGGCACTGGTGCAGGCACCGTCACCCAGCTCTACAAACCCTGGTCCAGAGCACTTTGGTTGCCCAGATTCTCTGACGAGATGTTTGGAATCAGAAAATTGTTGTCCTTCCCTGGCCTTGCCCCTGAAGAGGGGCCAGCACGCCCTTCCCTCCGGCCCTCCCACGCCTTGTCGGCCACCGGACCTGTCAGCTCCAGCACTGTGGAACATTGCCAAGGATCAGACCCCCTCTCTAAAAGTGGTGATGGTATTTAATAACTAATTACTCTAATGATCTTGCAGAAATGCTGGAGACCTGTTTTAGGAGAGATGTCAATTAGAGCCATCTGCACGGTGAATAAAGGAGCCCTACCCCAGCTGTACTGTTGAAACATGTTAGCGTTTTCCTACCAGCGGCCATATGGTACTTAGCGAAAGTGAATTGTTCACACTGCACAACCCGCGCCTCCTGATGAATACCAGCATTTTGTTTGGGAAAATAGTTCTTCAATCGTGTGGAATATTTTTCAATGCAGTAAGTAGCAAGCTGGAAGCTGGAAAGCCCTTGAATGCAGAAAGCGTCCCATCACCTCAAGATGCTCTTCCCTCCATCCCAGTTCAGCCCTGTCCCCACCGCCACAGCCCAACCCCCCCAGCCCCCAGCATTCACATCCCACCTGTACCATCTTCAGCATCTGTTCCAGAGTCTGCTCAGGGAAACCCAGGCCACAGAGGGTTCTTGCCCCAGCCCATCTTGGCGTTTCTGTCTGTGTGGAATTGGAAGCAGCAGGGCTGAAGCTATGACTGAGAATACTGAGCTTGTCTCAAGGGCACACAATACTGGGCAGAGTCCCCCAAGAGTTGCAAAGTAGCACAGGATGTTTAATCAGGTGTGTGGCTTCAAGGAAGGGGGAACTTTCGGAGTGCAGTCTGCTCCTGTTATAAAGCTCAGAGCTCAAGTAGACACCTGGTGACTCAGAGAAACCTGCTAGAAGCCCCTCTCCTCCCTGTCACAGATGAGGCCACTAAGCTCCAGTGGCCAAAGTCATAGTCCCCTGTGGTCACTCCCTGACCTGTGCCAGATAGCTGTGGCTAGGGTTCCACTAACTGAACATAGATCTGTTTCTGAAGCAGCCATGTGCCCACATCAAATTGTGTTGTGCTGGAGGTAAGCTGGAAGTAGTAGTCTGTGGCTGCGCCCCCGCTGTCCAGCCCTGCCAGGTCCTGCTGGCCCAGGGGACTCTTCGATCCCCCTTGGGGCTCTGTGGCTATCAGGGCCACTAGGAGGAAACTGTTGATTGCATTCTGCTCAGGGACCAACAGGCTTTTGCTCGCCAGTGCTGTCTATTCTGCAACTTTCCCTAGAACCAAAGTCACTTATTAAAGCTTTAAAAAAAAAAAAAAAAAAAAAGACAAGATTGTCTGTAGTGATACAGAAGATCTACTGCAAGTCCTCACACCCGAGATGTTCTTCACAAAAGTGTGGTCCCATAAATCTCACTTATTTCCAATTCAGCAGCAGCTATGCCAAGTTACAATAATGATCTTAAGTTTGCCGAACGTGTCCTTAAAGGGAATCCTTCTGGGTGAAGATAGCAGAAATGTGCTCGCATCCGTCTCTGACCTGCAGCCAGCACCATTTGTTTTCCACCTCTCTGGCTGGGCCAGGTTCTTTCTCACCCGCCTTGACACCTGGCACCTGAGCACTCATGGACCCGTTATTCTCAGGTAGTCTGCCCAATAAAGTGACCCACGTCTAGGGCAGCCTCCATCACCCTTGACCGTGAAAGGCATCCAGAATACCCCGAATAAGTCACCACTCTTCCCATAAGACCAGCTCCAGAAGGACTTTTGTGGCCTGGAATGGCCGCCCCCCACCCCCATCCCTCTTCCCCCTCCATTTGGGCCAGGCCTGGTGGTTACCCTAAACAGTTAACCTTTCCTCATTTGGGGAGCAGGCAGAGATGGGGGGAGGCTGGGGGCAGCTTGACATATGCTGCCTGGTCTGAACATGAATGCTGTGCTCAGACACTGAATTTGATGAATTGCATTATAAAATTTAAAAACAAATTTAAAACTCTATTAACTCCCTGTAATGGCCTCCTCCTGGAGTACACAGACAGCAACGGCTCACTGGCAAGCAGAAAAAATACCCTCGTTTGCAATGTGCTTTGCCTGCAGCAGAATGGAGACAGGAGGGAGAGGGTGAGGTGGGTGGTGGGTGCCCCCACCCTCTGCACCGTGCCCTGCTGCCTGCTCCCAGCCCAGGCCAAGGGCAAGGCCCCTGCAACCAAATGCAATTTCTCCTGTGTCAAAACTTCAAGACTGCTTCCTTTAGACGTTAAGCCCTTCTTTCTGGACCAAACCATGGGAGTGAAGAGCTCACAGGAGGTGGCCGAGGCCGACAGGACCACTAGAGGCTGTGGTCGGTGGGTCGTGGCTGTCAGGGGAGGAGGTGTGTCCCTGGAGCCACCCACCCACCCTCTGCAGGGAGAGGAGGTCAGGGTGGGCCGGGAGGCTGGACATGTTCGCTACAGCCTCTGCCAACCAAGGAGATCTCGGCGGGGGGAGAGCGTGATGTTGGCCTGGCTCCAGACTACCAACTGGAGAGAGATGAAATTTTGTTGAGAAAGAAGACAGCCCCGCAGCTGTGTGCGCACGTGGGCAGAAAGGAGGCGCTCAGCTGGCAGGGAGAAACCCTGGGGCCGAGGGGAGGGCTTGCGCCACGGCTCTGCTCAAGACCCCAAGGCTGGCCTGGTTTGGAGGTGCTCACTTCGCCTGGGGGGTCCACCTCTGAGAGGAAGCTCTCAGCCCTTCTGAGCACAGAAAGTCATGAAATGTTTGAGGAGGACACGGGTGGTATAGACATGAAGCAGGCCTCGGCGTCCAAAGGCTGTGAGGAAACCATGTGTTTGTATGTGGAGGGCACGAGTGGGTGTGTGTGCGTGTGCAAATTTGTGTGTGTGGAAGTGAGCTGTGCCTGTAGCTCGGCTGCCTTGGCCCCTTGGGGTGGCAGGTTTAATGTGGGCTGTGCATCAGGGCATCTCTGTCTCTCAGGAGCACCCCTCAAATCAGCACTCCGTTCAGCAGGGCTGTGAGGCTCACTTAAAGGGCCTTGAGCTCCCCCCCCACCTTCCCAGGCTACTGTTCCTCCATTTGGGGGAAGAGGCCAGGATAGCTGGGCAGGGCTGGGCTGGGCTGTGGAGGAGACTTGGGCACGCGTGAGCCTCTCCCAAAAGTCAGGCAGCAGCCAAGGTACAAGCAGCACAGGAGGTGGACGAGGCTTCCTGCCTCATAGGGCCTCCACCCTGGGGGAGGGATGAAAGTCGGTAGACCAGGAGCTTCCAACAGCATCTGCCATGGGAGCTCTGGATGGGGTAGAGATTTTGAGGTACAGGGAAGGGAGATGATATTAGTAGAAGTTTGAGAACACCCTCCCCGGCAAGGGGGCTAACCATGTAAACAAGAATGGGGACCCTCCACAGTGGCCAGGACGTTCCTTGTGGGCATTCTGCAGCGTCCACCCCAGGCCGTCCGCCCCCAGGCCACGCCTGTCACAGGCCATGGTCCTGATCGTTGTGAGCCTGCTTTGGGGCACACTGAACAAATAAGATTGCTTTTCGAAGAAACCACTTTTATTAATTATGCCCCATGATTTTTCCCGTGACTTGTTTGAAAGCAGAGATGCACACATGCACAGCGCAGTGTTCACACAGCCACTTTGGCGAGTGTGCTCTTGCTCCTGCCGCTGTCATTAAAATTTGAACCCAGCGAGGCAGCACGAGAGTGGCAGCCCCCTCCCCGCCTTTAGAACGCCGTCCGAGCAGCTGTCCATCCCCCTCCCGCAGCCCCTCTGTGCGGCAGGCCGGCACCGCGGCTCTAGTATATTTCTTGCCACAAACATTGGTCCCCACTGCATAGTGAACAGCAGAACAGCAAGGACTTTGGAAACAGGCTGACGCAGGAGTGAATCCGGTGCGATGCTTGCTGGCACTGGGAAGTCACTTCACTTTGCACCTAATAGGGCTCACCTTGTAAGACACTCACCATCATTAGTATTTTGTTGTTAAATGAAGGCGTGAATGTCAAGCGCCTCGCCCAGTGCTGTCCCCTAATAGGATGCGTTCTGGTTCTTATTAGGGCTCCATGCCGCTGCCGGCTCTTTCTTGCCTTCTGTCGAAATTCTGTGCGTCCTTTAAAGGGTCTGGCTGCTAGCCCCAGCTGGACTGGCAGATGCCTTTGCAGCATCCTGGGATGAGAATTTGTGTTCCGACGTCCTTCCTCTTTCTGTTCTGTTCAATGTTTCCACACCTGCACTCAGCTGCCTGCCTGTGAGGGCCCGGGCAGCACCCAGCCCCAGCCTGGCTCAGAGCAGGTACTCAGTACAGCTGGCAGAATAAGTGAATTGTTGAGGGAAACTGAGGTCCCACAGCCTGTTTTGGGCCCCAGTGGTTCCCTTGCCAGATTCCATAGGTGGCTAATCAAATGCAAAATTAGAAAGAAAAAGAAAAGGGCCTTTTGTGGTAACTCAGAACAGAGGACTTCTTGGGTTTCACAGCTAGAACCCCCAACAGGCTCTTCATAAGTCCCCGGCCCTGTTGGTGTTGCAGCAATATGGACTGGTTCCAAAAGAAGCCGCTAACTTGCAGTCTGGTGGGAAGGAACTTTCTAGACCAATGGAAAGTGGTCTCTATCTTAATAGGAGTAGTGATTACACTGAAACATATTTTCATCAAAACTTCCCAAACTGTACACTTGAGTAGTATATGGAAATTATACCTATATGGAAATTATACCTCCATAAATTATTTTTTTTTAATGCAGCTTGACCAGACAGGCCAGTTGGAGGGGACCATTCTAGTCTTCATGTCTTCTCCCTCCACGTGGGCATGAGGCACTGAGAAGTGTGGCTAAAGCTAGCATGTCACAGGATTGCTCTGGGAGGAAAGGGACAGAACAGCATCTGGGTTTGTAGAATCATTAATCATTTCAACCCTGAGCTCAGCCTCTTGCGCAGGTCCCTTCCCACCTGTCCCCCAGACCTCAGCCTGTTAGCACTCACCTAGCAGTAGCTCTCAGCTTCTCAGCCTCACTCAGCAACAAACTGGAGTCCACAGAGGGGAGAAGGTGATGTTCACATAAACACCAAGGCCCCTCCAATGGATAGTTGCATGTCTGTGGTTGTCCAACAAGTGTCCGTTGTTGGATGACTGGATATCAAAACATGCAGCATACAGTCCTTGCCACATAGTGATATTTTGGTGTTGTATATGCATATGCAATGGTGGTGCTGAGGCTACACCCTCTAGGTGCGTGGCAGGCCATCTAGGTTTGTGAATTACAGTCTGTGAGGTTAGCACAACGGAAGCACCTAACAAGACATTTCACACTTGCCTGTCATTGAGTGATGCATGACTGTACATATAATGGAATATTATTCAGCCTTGAAAAAGGAAAGAATGACTGCATATACTATAATGCAAATGAAACATGAAGGCACTACCCTAAATGAAATAAACTAGACACAAAAAGAGCAATTCTGTAGGATTATATATAGATGAAGTTCCTGGAGGAGTTAAATTCACAGAGACAGAAAGTAGAAGGGGGGATATTAGGGGCTGGGGAGATGATGGAGTGGGGAGTTGGTGTTTAATGGGGACAGAGTTTCCACTGGAGAAGATGAAAAAGTGTTCTTCCTGAATGCCGGAACAGCGCCGGCACAACACCGGTTTCACTTAATTTTCTCAACTTGATTCAGGCAACATGCTCTTTAGCCTAACAGCCAGCGGGGAACTTCCCCCCATTGTTTTAGAAACTCCCAGCATCATCACTGAGGTGACAGCATCCTGGGGACCTACAGGGCCTCAAGCTGCCGAAGTCAGCACATGCTCTGTAGAAGGGGCTTGGCTGTCAAGGTTGGCCCTGGAACTGTAATGCACAGCGACTGTCAAGGCGGGCAGCTGGGGCCTCAGACAGGCACACACAGAGGTGCCAGCAGTAGCTCGCCCACCTCTACCTACCTCGGGGACCAGGTTGGATTTGTCTTTTAATGTCATAACTGCACACACGTGGCCTGGACCTCACAGCTGCACATTCGAAAGAGGAGACTTGGCACCAAGCTCTCTGCTCAGGGCCGCCTTGCTGTTCACAAACAGAACCAGAATGTCAGGTCTTGATGTCTCTCTGCATTCAGGCCTTGAGGGGAACAAACTGGGCTTCTGTGGGGACAGCCTGGGCCCTGCTGCGGGAAGAGACTGTGCTGCTTCCCCTCGGTCTGTCGGTGCACACGGATCCCCGTCGTTAATGAGGACAGTCACCGTCTAAGACAAACTTCTGGTTTCTCCTCCCACCTCATGAATAGTGGGAAACAAAACACCCCACACCCACACACCCACATACACCTACACACACACACACACACACATGCACACACACAGGTGCAGTGGAAAGGGCTGTTCTGGACCTGGCTGACACCCCTTTGTCTGTGACGTTCCTGTTCACTGGGGACACTGTGCGTGCCCAGGCTCTGCCAGCCCAGCCCAGCCCTGCCTGCCCACCGCCATCCCACAGCCTGACTGTCCGTCTCTACCTCTGCGCGTGTTGAGTCCCCTCTCGGTGGCTCCTGCCTCCCTCCCCTTGGGCGCCTGTGCCCCGCTGGATACAGGGACTTGGGGGAGAGGCCTACTGCCCCTCCACTTTGCCTTCACATCATGCCACTGTGAAGGGAAGGGCGCTGAAGAGGGAGAGCAGCTTCTCACTGGGCTGGAGCTGCAGAGCCCCGCAGAAACGTGGACTCCGTGACACTTTATATGCAACACAATGAAACACACACCGGCCCCTCCAGACGAGAGGAGGCATCCCGTTTCACCACGCACCACCAACGTGACGTCAGCTTGGAAAGCAGAGTTGTTTTAACTATAAAATATACCACGATTCATCTGTTGGCAGAATTTAGAGCCCAGAACTATGGGGACTAAAGGAGGCAGGAGGCTCCATCTGGGTGTTTGGGAACGGGTGGTCCATGGGCTCTGTGCTAAGCTTCTGGGCCTTTGGAGCTCGGCCATCTCCATGCAGCCATGTGTGGGGGGAGCTGGAGAGACAGGTCTCAGGCCAGCCCGGCATCTCCATGCCCGTTTGGGGTAGTTGAGCTGGGTTCTAATGACGCTCACTGGCTTGTTGCTTTGACATGTGGGACTTCGGAAGGCTTTGGGCTATGTCTAGCGGATGTTGGGGTTCAGGCCATAGCCTTTGTGACAGTGGGAGACACTTTTGAGACCCCTTAATGATTTCTCCAGGAGAAAGCAGCAGGAGACTCTGGTTTGCAAGGACCAGATGTGTGCTGGCGCTGAGCACACGTCACAGACCTCACCGCAGGTGGGAGCTTGGGTGTGTCATTGAGCCCCGGGAACAGGACCCCAGTTAGCATTTGGGAAAACAGAGGCCAGAAAGGAGACAGGACTGTCCCACTTCAGCACCAGGAATGCCAGGACTAGGACAGGACCCCAGCACAGGAGTCTTTGAACCCCCTAAAAGGGAGTATGATCTGGATAAGGCAGCATTCTCACCCCGCTCACCTAGCATGTGCTGAACTACAGGTTCTGAGTCAGTAGGCTGGGTGGGGCCTCGGAATCTGCATTTCCGGCCAGCTCTGCTGTGATGCCGGAGCTGCTGTCCTAGGACCATACTTTGAGAAACAAGGATGCCTGGAGTCTGTCAGCTTCACCAGCAAGGAGACCAGATGGTCTTAGTGCAAAGCTAGAATTTCTAATCCTCCATCAAATCCACTCGGCTCCATTCTTGCTCTGTTTTGTTTTCAACGAGGTATCTAAAAGCTTTGGCCTGCACACCCATCGCCCCTATCAGCTTCTGCTGCCTGATCCTGGCATGCCAGAAGCAAGAGCCATGCCTGAAATGCGCACTGGATGCTGGGAGAGGCGTGGCTGTGGCTTTGCAGGGCAAGAACCATGGAGAGGGCCACTTGGTGGACTGTGTCCCCCTGTTGGTTGTCCAGGCTGCAGCGTGACTGACTAGTGCACACTGTCTGTCCTCTACACTCATGACAATGTGACAAGGATGTCACTGATCACTTTCAGAGCAAGAGATCCTTAGCGGTGAGACTGCCAGGGCCTCTGCTCTTTCCACCAATTCTCTCTGATCGGGAAACCTCTCCTCCAGAGCCTAGACTGGGAAAAGACCAGAAGGCAACTCTGAGGGCAGCAAGACAAACAGGGATCACCCTATGTGTGCACCCAAGTCCTGTCCTTTCTCCCTCATCAGTCCCACAGACTTTGAATCAGAATTGTCCTTTTTAAAAAAAAAAAAAAAAAAGGCAAATGGATTCTAAGATTGACTACCTGGATTCAAAATTTAAAGCAAGTCTTGCAAACTCCTGTTCTGGGAAGAGTAAGGAAAGGCATTGAGAAGGTGGTGGCAGCAAGAGACGTGGCTGGGAGCGATGCGAGGCGATGCCACCGCAGAGCTCCAGCACCCTGGGCCGCCTGGAGGGGCCGCCCCGGGCCCCACGGCTCCTGTAGCAGCCCATGTCTTCGGGTGCTACTCTCCGTTCAGCACGTTGCAAAATACGTGGAGTATTTCAGGATATTTTCTCGTGCAAATAACCACGCTATTTTGTTCTTGTATAAGCTGGAACATGAAAGAAATTGATTCAGTTACCTGAAAAATAGGTCCGCGTGTAAGAAAAACGAGGCTTTCCCTAATAATCCTGCAGACTTGAATGATGCGATGCTAACCTTATTCTACCTCCTTCTGGAGCCTTCGGACATCTTTCCCCTCCTCTGTCTGTTGCTGCTCTGCCAGGCTGGCCTGACCGCCCTCCTATCAGAATTTATACGGTTTGACTAATGACCTCCTTAGCCTCCATGATGTCAAAAAATCTCCATGACATCAAAATTCGTGTTTCCAGACTCCATCTGCCCAATCCACAACCTTCGTGTCTGGTGCCCTCTCACCTCAGATTCCATGATCTTCTGATCATGTAGAACATCCTAGAACTCATTGATCAAAGCAGACAGAAACCCAACTCAAACTAATTTAAGCAGGAAAAAAAGAAAGTTCACTCTTGTCATTGGAAGTTTCCCCCCTAGCCAGACCGGGAGTGCGGGAGCCTTGAAGCTCTGGCCCTCGCCTCTGCTCTTGTCTGAACTGGCTTCATTCTCTGCTCTGCAGACACGTCCTCCCCCTGGCCAGGGGCGATGCCAGCACACTTCCAGTGTACATCTCCCGTCCTCATCATGTTTTCAAGGAAGGAGAGACCCTGGGATCTGGGTCCCTCTGTCAGATCTAGGGGTTTGGATCTGTTTGGGTCACAGATCCTGCATCAGTCATGCTGGCCAGGAGGCTAGAACACGATGATTTGCCTGCCTGGTCATGAGCTCACCCAAAATAGCTACTGGGCTCCACCTGGGAAAGGACACCCCATTATTAGAGCAAGGGAGGGTCGACAGCAGGCAGGCACCGCAGACTCCACTCCTGCATTCTGCTTGGAACCGTTTTCTCCTCCTTCACTTGACAGTAATCTTCCGCAGACCTGGCCAAGTGTCTGAGCAGATAGGGGGTTACAATAGCAGAGGCATAAATAGGTGGAGAATGGAGCCAGTGTGGGGGGCGGATGCATGGGTGGACAGTGTATGGAGGACCACAGGATGGAGGACACTGAACGAGCTAACGCTGTGGGGTGCTGTGGGGAAGGCAAGAGGAAGGAACCGGTTTCCAGAATTCTGGGGGTTCACACCTCCCCCCAGCAGAAGCGCCCCTGACTGTCAGCTGAGCTAAGACCCCCTTGAGGGTCGGCCCTGGCACACAGGGACTCCTTGAGGGCAGCCTTTTGCCAAACCCACCTCTGCTCCCGGCACGGCGGGTTCGGTGCCGAGCACCAGCGGGTGGCTGCTGGGCCTTGAGCTACCAGCAGCTCTGCTGCTCTTTGCGTCACAGGGACGAGACAGGAGCCGACCAGCCACGCAGGGTTGTCCCAGGGCTCCCAGACCTCAGCTCTCCCTGCGCTCCTGCTCTCGGTCACGGGAGGCGCACCTTCCTCACTCAAGCCCCTCGCAATTGAAAACATGTTTTCCCCAAAAGTCCAAGCCCAAACCCCCACGTAATTGGTGCTCCCGGGAGACGGCAGCTGGGCTGATGCTGCTTATGCAAGAAGACGTGTGGGTGTGGCCCCAAGTCCCGCTCCTGGGGGGCAGGAGATGTGTCTTCTGTCCAGCTCTTGTTGCTGGCAATGGCTGCGGCAGCACGGCGGCTGGAACTGTCTGGTAAACCGAAGAATGAATCCTGGGAAGTAACGAGCACTCCTGGGAGTGGCTGGGTTGGGCCGAGGGTTGTTTGCGCCTCGGTCTCCCCGGTGCCTTGGGAAGCGGCAGGAGTCGAGCCTGAGCCCCCCCCCCACCCACCCACCCACCCCGTGCGGCAGGCAGCCAGGCGGTGCAGCGCTGTTTTGTTTTCATTTCCATGCCTTTAATCTCTCCTTTAAAATCGCCTCCCAGAGTGTGGCACTCATTTTCCTTCCCCGGTACCTGAGTCCTTTCCCTCCATCTCTTCAATCGCGCTTTTTAGATGCACATGTTCACTAAGGGACGAAAATGCCCTGGGCGTCTGGAGGACCTAGTCCAGCCTCAGTGGCAGTGTGGACACCGGGTGCTCCTGCAGAGGAGGGGCCCCCGAGCTGGGATCAGCCAGCCCCTCCCGTCTACCCAACTCTTCTGTCCCCGCATGGCACGTCCCTGCTGGGGCTGCCCATCTCAGGGACTGGTTATTTAGGGGTGTGAACTGCCCTCCCCCTTTCTGGAGGTGACCTTTTCTACAAGCATGTGCTGTCCTCGGGGTGTGTCAGGCACTTAGATGAGGGCAGTCCCCAGGAAGCCAGTGTCCTGCATTTGCTCCCCAGGGTGCAGCAGGGAGGGACCGTCCCACAGGGACATTCTGTCTGGATGTCTAGAGCTTTGGCCTGGGAAGCTGCTGCTGGAAGCAGGCTCAGCACCTCACCCGGGCCATTCATGTGGATACCGAGAGTGGGGCCAGGTCTCACCAAACACACACACACACACACACACACACACAGCTCGCTTGGCCACATCCAGACCATGGGTGACCTCAGACAACTGCCCAGGCTTCTGTTTCTTCACCTATAAAATTAAGATTTCATCAGCCGGGGCAGGAAGCCTGCGGAAGCCAGCTACCCCCAGGTGGTCACGTTTAATCCAATAGAAGCTGATTTCTTCCTCAGGTCCGAGTCCATGGCCCCACCAGGACCCATGGTTCCTTCAGTAGTGTCTGACCTCACGACCTCATCTTCCTCTGGGAGAACAAGGCAATTGAGAGGGGGGCGAGGCAGCCCTGCATAGCCATCTGGGCCTGGAGGGGCCACTTGTACGCATATTTTGCACACTTTCATGAGCCCTGGTCACCCAGCCCCAACCAGAAACCAGCAGAACTGGGGGTTGCAAGCCTACTGTGATCCCCAAGTAAAAGGGGGCACAGATATGGGGAACACCAGAGGTTTCCTCCGTGGGGACAACCAGAAGAGTCCCCCGCCCCAGGCTGCCCAAGAAGGTGAAGTGGAGAATGTGATTCTTCAAGCACAGCCCGGCCGTAGACATGTTATATTGCTATTTTCCTTCTCTCTCCCCTACCCGCTACTCCCTGGAGGCTTATGCAAATGGCAGACCAAAGGAAGAAATTAAATACATGTCCCTCACCTCAGAAGCTACTGATTTCCTTGTTTCCTCACAGTGCAACATTTCATTAGACCTTCCAGATGGGGAGAGAGCGGGCAGATTAAAAGTCAGATAGCGCCTCGATGCCTGCTTCATCGGCTCCGGGAACGGCTGGAGCTCCAAAGCTATTTGGTATTTCCACTGCCGAAAGGGTTCCTCGGGAGCAGTTGTGTTTTAATAAATGGCTGCCTGAGTAATTTTCCTTGGAGGAATTGCATCATAGACGTGTCTGCTCCTGGGGGAGCGCTGGCTGTTCCCTCCCGGTTCGGTGCATTAGAAATAGGCTGCTTGGGGCCACGCGAACCCATCAGGGGTACCCACCCCTGCTCAAAAAGTCACCCCAGACCCACCCCTGCAGATTTCCCCAGGCTCTGCTGGGCTGCCCTGGACAGGGAGGCAGGGGTAGGAGTCTGGCAGTGCCAGGCAGGGGGTCCTGACCACAGTTCTGAGGGAGATGATTTGTCCTGCCAGCCTGAACTGTCCCTCCCCTGTGGCCTTGGCAAGAGGAGCCACTTTAAGACTAGAGGTGGATTCATTCCCTCATCAGGCCTTGACTGACATTGTCCCATCCAGCATGGGCGGTCCGGTGGGTGAGGCAGCATGGAGGAGACAACAGAAGTTCTCCCTCCAGGAGCTCTCTGTCTAGAGGACAGATCAGGCAGGGGACACACTGGCCCGGGATTGCAGTGTCCATTCATTGATCCATTCTTTACTGCATGCCTGCACGAGGCCAGGCTCAGGATGGACAGGTCTGCATCTGAGAACATAGTAGCTGAGAATCCACACTGCATGGGTTTGGATCCTGATTCTATTCCAATCGGGTGACTTTGGGCGAGTTGCTTGACCTCTCTGTGCCATAATGATAAATGATTGTTCTGTGGATTAAGTAAATCAATATTTATAAAGCATGACCTTTATAGAACTTATGTTCCAGTGTGGGAGAGACAGAAAAATAAGAGGAAAATATACAGTCCAGTAGAAGGGAACATGATCCAAAAATAAAGTGGGGGAGGAGGCGCTTGCCACCTTAAAATAAGATGAAATGAGTGCAAAGAGTATGTCTGAGGAGCTAGCACTTAAGTGACGTGATGGGAGTGAGAGCACAGCCATGTGGACAACTTGAGGAAGAGTGGATCAGACAGCGAAAGCAGCACGTGCAAAGGTCCTGAGGTAGGAGAGGCCCGAGGTGCTGGAAGAGCAGGGGGCCAGTGTGCTGGAGCAGAGTTGTTGAGGGGGGGTTAGAACAAGAGAGAGAGAAGGGTCACCAGGCCCTCCTGGATCTTGTGAGAGTTTGAGTAGACGAGTGAAGTGATCTGATTTGCGTTTTATCTGGTTCGCTCTGGCTGCTGCGTTGAGAATACGCTCAATGAGGCCGAGCTTTGAAGGAGGGAGGGAGATAGAAGTCTCCTGCAGAAACCTAAGTGACAGGTGGTAGAGAGGCTCAGCCAGGGTGGCCAGGATGGAGATGGGAAGTGGCTGGATTTGGAGGTAACTTATAGCTGTCAGTCCATAAGAACAGCGGGTCTGGGCCTATGAAGACGTTGTGAGCCTAAGGAATGAACCTCTATGAACTGAGTATAATAAGCAAGGACCCGCAGGGTGAAGCTGTCAGGGAGTGTAAAACCTGGTAGGGATGTGGCTTCCAGGCCAGACCAAGGGCTTTTCTCTTGGCACGGCCACCTGCAGACCTTGAGCAAGCTGCCTAATCTCTGAGCCTGTTTTCCCTTTTTGCTGTGGAGGCAATGTTAGGATGCACAGCGTTTACGTTTCATACTAGGATGCTCCATAAGTGCCCATGCGCCTCCTCCCAGCTGTCTCCTTACATTTGGGAAAGGAAGGCCCCAAACAACAGAGGACGCCCTCCCCCCACCTCCCCACCCCTGCAGTCAGGAGGCCAACCTGAGCAAAGGTTTGGGATATGGAGACTGAGGTAGGCACCACCTGCAAGCAAAAGGGGTGCCTAAGCTCTGCTTCTGACTTCACATTGAGGTTCTCCGGGCACTTCCCATAGGTGGAAGGGCCTGGCGGCGGCTGGGTGACCATGTCCTGGGCAGCCAGGGAGTGGGGCCGGGCCAGTCTTCTTGTCTGGTATGAGTAACACTGAGTTCCTACTGTGCTGGCCCCAGAAGTCCATCCCGATGGTGCCAGCAGGCATCTGACACCAGAAACCCCAGCTTCAGACAGGGACTCCCTGCCCCCCTCCCATTCTTATCACGACTTCTGCAGAATCCTTTGTTGAACCCAGACAGTGGGGGGTCAGCCATGCTCTCTGTAAATGGACTGACTGTGCCTGCAGACAGGGCTGGGCAGAGCCAGAGCAGATGGGTGTCACTCCCTCTCCCGGGGCTGCGCAGCTGAGAGCTGGCCTGCAGACAGCTCCCCAACACCCACTCACTGGCCCTGACCCTGTCATCCCCCAGTTGTCCTCAGAGTGTCCACTTCTTTGCCCTCAGTGGACCCTTGGGGAAGGAGAACTCTGTGCAGCTGGGGTCTGCAAAAATGTGACCGCGGGCGATTGATGTAAATAGAGTTTCCAACCAGACAATCAGTGGGGAGTAGCAAGGGCTGTGTGTTTGCAGAGCTTAGCATATGATCAGGCACCTGGGACCCTGCAGAGAATGGGCTAAAAGGATTGGGACAGAGAGTGACCTGGCGTCCTCAGGAAGCCTTCCTGGAGGAGGGGAGAACTGAGCTGCAAAAGGGTTGAATCCTCTATAGCAGGATATTAAAATAGACTGTTCCTGTTATCTTGGATGAGGTCCAAGAATGAGCATGCCAGTAGCCCCACCTTAGAAAGAGGTGCTAGAGAACCCCAGGCCCCCTCCTAACTTATTCCCCTGGTCTGTGGGTTAGGAACGTCCCCACAGCTCAGACCATCTTGGGGCTTCCACAAAAGCTCCCCATGCCCACAAGCAGAAGAGCCCCAAGTGCCACACAGCCCATCCCCCTTTGCAGGGTTCTAAGCCTGGATCAGGCCAGAGTTGGGGCCTTAAAGGAGAATCTGAGACCACGAATTCCAGGAAAACATTGAATCTGGCTATGGAGAAGCCAAAGTTGAGATGCTCTTAGAGACAACCTGATAGTTACCAGCTATGTGACCACAACAGTTACTACAACTTGTAAGTCGCTTAACTTCAATCTCTCCATGCTTTGGTTTAATAAAAACACCCTCCTCACTGGTCTGTGCTGAGGATGGAAGGTGCTGGTGAGGATGTCAGCCCTTAGACTCTGCCAGGCGTGTAGCAAATGCTCAGTGAATGTCAGTTCCCGGGAGTAGAGGTAGAAGCAGTATCAGTAATAATAATAGAAGTAGTACAAAAAGTGGCCAAAAGAAAAGCTGTTTGAGTCCAACAGATAGGTTTGAAGAGAAGTGTGGGAGAAAAAAGAAATCTGTTTGCTGCTGATATCCCACTGAGTTCAGCCTGTTTAACAAACCCGTTTCCTGGCTATCATTTCATAGGATCTATAATGACAAGAGAGCTGTGCCAGGCCCCAGGGGCGGCCCAGAGTGGCTACCTGCCACCCGGGCGGGCTTGGAAGGCTTCCAGGAAGAGGTGGCACAGAGTAAGGCCTCATACACAGATGCTCCATGGGGGTAAGAAAGTGAGCCGATACCCGCTGTGCTTGGAACCTCACGGGTGCCCTGTAATATGCCAAGCCCAGGGCAGGCCCTGGGACAATGATGTGAGGAGGATACAGACTTTGGCTTCAGGGAGCTGATGCCTTGTGGGATGGAAACCCAAAATCACAGAATGTCAAACAATTATGGTTGATGCTGAGCTGAGGATTACAGGATATTGGGGGTTCAGAAGGAGAGAACTCAGCCTAGACCAGGTACTCTACACACACACACACACCCCACCTCCTTGCTGGCTTCTTTCCAAAACCATTTCTCCTCTGGGCACATGATAGGGTTGCACTTGCCACCGACTCACTGTTCAACATGCCATGTGCCCTGCTTTGGCCAATGGCCTGGGAGCAGAAAGGCTGCCAGTCCCTCAGATGAAACTCTAAGAGCCAGTGTATGGCCCCCAACCCCAAGCCCTCCTCCTGCGCTGCAGTAGCCTGTGGGATCTGGGTGAGGTTCCCTCTCCCGGGCTGGGTCCTGGGGAAGGATGATCTGGAGTGGGGACCCCAGCTGACCAGCACTGAGCATGCAGCATGAATAAGACACGGTGTGTGGAAGCTGCAGAGATCTGGGGACAGTTAATCATTGTAGCATAACCTACCTGTGCAGGATAAAATGACCGTAGTTTCTTAAAAGTGACTCAGATGGGAAACTGGCCCTGATTGAATGTTCTCTGAGCCACATGGCTCTTCTTCCCAAGGATGGCAGATTGGGCACCAGCCACCTCCACCCTAGTGCTCTGTGCCTCAGTTTACCACTGTGATCACCAGGCATGCTGTGATGTGGCGGGTATGGGGCAGTCCTCAGGACCTAGGAGTTAGGGCGCATCCAGCATTGAGCAGCCTCCCTCCCTGGGAACCTGGTGGGGAGGGCCTCAGTGAAGGTCAACCCAGAGTCAGATGCAGGCCAAACCCAGGACGGGGGACCCCAGAGGGAACATGGGGATACTTGCTGCTAGTGGCCAAGGGCCCAGCAGTCCCAGGCTGCCCAACGGGGGTGGAAGTGGCAGCCTGGGAGCCAAGTATCCCTGCTCAGTTAATCTAAAAATAAACAGAAAGGCAACAAAAATCTATGTTTCAATTACTGCACACAAGCTGTTCAAACAGCCAGCCCTGCGCTGGAGATGTGAACTTGTCAACAGAGGCTGCCTCGTTTGCATGCTTGGGTGGTGATAAAACACACAACCTCGCAACAGGCTGCCCTCTGGTCTGGGAGGTTTTTTGGTTTTTTTTTGGTTTTTTTTTTAATTTAATTTAATTAAAAACATGGACACAGGATAAAGACAGAAAATGAGAAGCAAGTACATCGAGCTCCAGTGGCAGCTCCCAAAATGAAGGGGGGAGCGTGCGGGATTGCTCCAGGGTCTGAGACAAGCCTGGCCCTCGGTGGAAAGGTCAGCAGGACAGTGGCCAAAACAAGGGGTCAGTGGCCTGGACCAGGGGGCGAAAGTCTCTTCCAAGTGACCCTAAACTTCCCACCCCTCCTCTCCTGATCCAGGAAGAAGCCCCAGGGGACACTGTGGGCCTTGGGCTCCCAAAACCAAAGCAAAGGCCTTTCTAGGGTCTCACTCAGTGAAGGAGAGGTGTGGTCCAGCCTCTGGGTGAGTCCGGGCAACCTAGCATGGTAGGGACATGGGGGGCAACATGAGGGCCCCCCTTCCTTGGCCGTCACACCACCCTGGCTCAAGTGTAGTCTGTCTTCAGAAATGAATGTCACCTCAGGAAGCTGGGCTGGCCTGGGATCCAGGGTCACCCTGCCCTGCCCTGCCCATCCAGCCCGGCTGGCCTGTCCCTCCCCTACGTCCCAGCATCCTGTGGCTTCTGATTTTCTGACTGTGTGCTCGCCTCCCTCCTTCCCTGCAGGCAGCCGTGCCCTATCCTTGCCTGCTTTTGGGATCTTGCCCAAAGCCGAGCCTCCCGGGCAAGAAATGATCAGTGAATTTGATGTGATTTGACCAGGGAGGGGCAGAACAGGTATTAACCCCAAGGTCTGCCTGGGGTTGCTTGGGAGGGGAAGAGGGGTACAGAGTCCTGACTGTGGGAGCAGAGCCCCAAAAGAGCAAGTCAGCAGCTTTGTGGTTTCCCTGGGAGGGACTCCCCGGGAGGGATTCCCTGGGATAAGCAGAAGCCCCTCGGGCCGCATCACTGATGGGGAGAGCGAGCCGGCTGCTCACGCCAGTGCCGTGAAGGTCCCACAGCTCCTGCTTTGCCGACATGGCTGCTGGTTCCGCCTTCGCTCTGGATGGGGAGTTTAATGTCCCCAACCCCGGAGCAATTCTGCAGCCATCAGCCCAGATACTTCTTACTCGATGAAATAAAAGAGTACGGGAGTCTTTCCCTGGAAGATAATATCCTGTCACAAACAGTGTGATCTGCTGGCCATGTGACGGCCGTTCCCTAATGTTTCCAAATAGACTTTTGAATAGACTCTTGTCTAGAAGAAAGCAAATTGCAAGAGCATTTTTGGCAGCCAAATAGAGAGAGCACATCCATCTTTCTTCTTTGCAAGTCTGGCTGCTGGGTCTGGCTCCAGGCACCAAGTAGGATTCATTCATCAGCTTGGGTCACTGATGAACACATTTCATGCTGTGAAGGGAGAGCTGGTTGAGTTAGTCAATTCTGCAAGATTTGGAATAAGCAGGAGCACCCGCGAGAAAGGGGGGCCGCTGGGTGAGGGGAGGTACCCCAGCTCCCCATCCCTCAGTTCATGTTTGCAGGTCTGACCGTGGGGAAGGAGGCTCCAGCTTTGAGCCATTGCGTTCTCTGCAGAGCCACCAGGAGCAAGGAGTCGGCCAAGAAAAGATGGTTACTCGTAATGATAACTCGTTAATCCTCCTCTAAGCGATCGCCCCGTCCCTGCCACCGCTGCCTCATCGATCCTGATGTTTACGAGCGCCTAATTTATACACGCCTCTCTTCTCGCCTCCGTTTATGCTGATATTATGTTGCCAACTGTCATTTCCAATATCTTTTTTATTTTTCATTATCACCATCATAATGATTTACACCAATAGAAATAGCACAAATGCCTAGTCAATTAGTCCCAGGAGAAAAGTCTCTGAATCATGTGTGCCTTTCGGAAAAAAAATCACTATATCAAAACCCACAGCCAGAATGTCTCAAAGCAGAGTTGCACCTGAGAAGGGGGGAAGTGGGAGGCCTATTCTCTTAATATTGTTCATCTGAAATGGGCACTGGATACCACCTTTCTGAGGCAGGGAGATTGCTTTTTGCTCAAGAAATGGTGCCCAGAAAAGGAATCAGTGGCATTTTTCCTGAAACCTATCATCAGAAAAGCATTTTGAAACATTTGTCTTTTTAGGTCATGTATTAAGCCCTGTAATTATGGAATATGGCTTTTCCCCAAAATACTTCTGTCCCCCACGGCCATCCGAGGGCCAGGGAGCAGGGCAGGTGCGGGGTACCTGGGTCCTAGGGCCTCCTCCTGTCCAGCTGACGGCTGGGTCTCAGGCTGCGTGTCTCGGCTCCAGCCTGCACTGGCACAGCAACGCCTCCGTCTAATGAAAAATGCAGATTCTGGCTCAGTAGAGTTGGGGCTGCCCTGGGTTTCTGCATTCTAAACAAGGACCCAAGAGGTGTCAGTGGTACCAGGACCACATTTTGGGTAAGAGGACCCTCAGGCCACCCTCTTGTCCCCATACTCTCCTCTTTATTTCCCTCACTCATAAAAGCAAATGTCATCAAGTGCCTGCCTACTCCACTGGGATGTTGTGAGAGGCAAATGGTGTGTCAGCTCTCAGAGAACCCATGACGGGTCAGCCTGGGGCCCTATAAGGCCAGTGCTGTGTCACAATGACCACCTGGGGGCCTTGAGTGCAGCCCCTCACCCCAGGCCAGTCTACCTGTCACTGAGTAGGGTCTTGCATCTGCTGGGTTGTGCATCCCCCAAAGCCCTGGATGAAGTGAGATGTGGAACATATGTGCAGGTTTACCTGGCATTGGAGAATGCAGGTTCCCTGTCTTCCATTATTTTTCTGTGTCTTCTTTTTCTTTCAATTTTTTTTATTGCAGTAGCTTTTTGTTTATAACATGTTTCCAGTGTACAGCATTGTAATTCGACATCCATAAACCCTGCATCACATAGTCTAGTTTCCTTCACTCCCACACACTACACCCCCTTTATCTGGTTCACCAAACTCCCAACCTTCTCCGCTGGTGACCAGCCATTTGTTTTGTATATCCAAGAGGGTTTTTTTGTTTTGTATGTTCATTTACTTTGTTTCTTTAACTTCTACAGATGTGTGAAGTCATATGTATTTGTCTTTCTCCATCTGACTGACTTTACCTAGCATAATCCCCTCAAGACACATCCAACTGGCTGTAAATGGCAAGATTTTTGTCCTTTTTATGGCTGAGTAGTACTCCACTGGTGTGTACTTGTGTGTGTGCATGTATCATATTTTCTTTATTCATCCATTAATGGGCACTTGGGCTATTTTCGTATCTTGGCTATTGTAAATAATGCTGCAGTGCATGGGGGGCTACATATATGTTTTCATATTAGTGTTTTCATGATCTCCAGGTAAATCCTCAGAAGTGGACTAGCCGGGTGACATGGAATTTCTATTCTTAATCTGGGGGGAGGTCTCCATCCTGCTCTGTGTGGTGGTTGTAACACTTTACATCCCACCAACAGTGCACAAGGGTTCCCTTTTGGCCATATCCTCACCAACATTTGTTATTTTTTGTCTTTTTGATAACAGCCATTCTAACAGGTGGGAGGTGATACCTTGTTGTGGTTTTGATTTGCATTTCCCTCATAATAAGTGATGATGAACAGCTTTTTACGTGCCTGTTGGCCATCTGTGTGTCTTCTTTGGAAAAATGTCTATTCGGGTCTTCTGCCCATGTTTAATCTGTTGTTTGTTTTGTCGTTGAGTTGGACAAGTAAATAAGGATACCCTAAAGCCCTTTGTTATAGATACTGAGGGTGCCTGCTAGGTGACATAGAGGTCAGAGATCTCTACTCTGGGTTCAAATGTGAGTTGTTGTACCCCTGACTCCCTCCCCACACCCCACCCCCGTCCCAGCCTGGTCAGCCTGCTGGAGACTGCTTGGCTGGGTCAACCCTGGAACCTGCCAGCAGCTAAGCAACAGGGCAGGCTGAGCCTCTCCAGCTTGCCATGGGACTGGGCTCTGCTGCTGAGTGGAGCCTGAAGGTGAGAAGGCAGAGATGGCTGGCATGGGGGGGGGGGCTGGGGTGAGGGATGGGGAGCTGAGGGGGTGATATGAAAGGGTAACAGTCCCTCACGGCTGGGCAAGTTGAGATAAGAAGGGAAGGTCCTTTCAGAACAGAGGTGAAACGTGACAACCAAGACCGGGTCTTGGTATTTTAAGGAAAAAAACCAACAATGAAACCATGCTGCTGGTCACTCGGCCTACATGGGGAACGGGTAGAGCCTGGCATTAGCCTATGGACATTCCCAAGCTTCCTCGGTTTTCTGAGCTGGCCCAGAGGGTTTGAAATGGGGCCTTGGGCCCAGGCTGGCACCTCCACGTGGACCCCACTACCTGCACACCTTAGGTCCACTTGAATACCTGTGCCCTGAGGGATGCCTCACCCTGGGGGGCGGCTGTGCAGGGCCAGGACTGGGGGACACAAACTGTCAGGAGGTCTCACTTCCAGGGCTAAGCATGTGCGGGATGGACACTGGGGGGAGAAGCCTCCTTGCATTTTCACCATTGGCACCCTCTGACCTCAGCCTTTCCCTGAGCTAGAAAGCACTACTGCTTTAGTGAGTGCGTTTCCTGAGTGTGCGTGCACGCGCGCGCGCACACACACACACACACACACCCCAGGTGCCCAGCCCCTGCTCACTCAGCTACATGGAGGAAAGAGAAGGAGCAAATGCCCTGCCTTTAGAGAGCTCACCCTGGTGGGATCAGCTTTCACCTGGGGGCAGGACATGTCAGTCCACCGTGGGTCATGGATCTACCTCTTTGGGTGGCCAGAAGAAAGGGCTGGTGAGATAAAGCCTCCTGCAGGAGGGGCTGAAACACCACTCCCCCCAAAGGCAGTCAGTGCAAGTCTGAGTTAGCTGGTGCTCAGCAGAGAGGGGTCAGTGGGAGCTGACAGAGAGGCGTTTCCAAAGGGCATCCCAGCTCCTCCTAACTTCCACTCTGAGGCCCAGCAAAGCCTGCATCTCCAGAAACAGTGGAAGAATTTCCTTGTGTTGCATTTGCCAAGATAGTGTTCTGGCTGCTGTTTATTATTTTGCTACAAAAGAAAGGCTAAAAGATGCAGAGGGGGAAACAAAAAAATAAAAAAGAAAGATGGGCACAGACTGTTCCAGCCGACTTGGCAGCACATCTCCCCCCAGTGAGGCAAGCGCGCATTCTCCGGCCGGGGCTGGACTGGCCACGGCTCATTCCTCAGCTCCCTGTCTGGAGGCAGCGCGGGCTCCCCTACCTTCCCGTGAATTAATCACACCTCCGGGGCCCTCACCACCAGTGCCTGGTCTTCCGTGTGTCTTCATGGTAAGAGGGAGGGAAAGTCATCAGCTACATGCAGGCCTGGACCTCCACAGGCCTCCAGGGGCCCCCACGGGCCTCCAGGGGCATCTACGGGCCTCCAAGCACAAGCACATCCATCCTGCCATCTGTCTAAAGCGTGCATAGCATGCAGGTCCAGGAGCAAAAGGACTGTCAGCGGCCACTGCCATGGGCTCCTGGCCATGGGCTACTGGACCTCAGTCCTGCCTGGTCAATACACAAGACTATGACATGCACAGCTCATAATTCTTTACTCATAAATTATTGTGATGAAGGAACTGTGCAGCTGGGAACCCGACTGATCTGGTCTCCAGGGTTCTGGAGACCAAGTTGCAGATGCAGGTCCAGCACCAGGCTGAGCCTCGTGTCAGTGATTCCTCTTGGCAGGGCGATCATGAGCCCGGGCCTGCGCCTGTCATGGCACTCATGAGCCACAGGGAGCAGCCCACTGTCAAGCAGGCCCTAGTGTGCGTGACACAAGAGGCCTCAGGTTGTGGCTGTTCGGATGAGGATCACCTTCCTCCCACTTCAGGGAGGGCAGTGACAGGGCATCCCTATGAGGTCCCAGACCTGGGGGTGCAGGGGGTCTCAGGGAGTCCAAGGCTGTGTGTTTCAGGCTGTAGACCACCTACCCCCTCTGTCCTCATCCCAACACCTGCCCTATTCTTGTTGGCCTCGGTTTTGCAGGCCTATCCTGTGATTCTAGGATCTGATCATTACCTAGCGATGAGACTCTCCCCCCTTATGCAGAAGAATCACAGAATTTATGTTGGGGCTGCAGGGTGACCCTGGGATGGTAGGACTGTCCATCCTGTTTTCTGAGCCTGGAACCCGGCACTTGGTGGGGTGGAGCCCAGATTTCCCAGCTGAGAAGGACGCACAGGGTAGGCTTATAGCGCCAGATTATTTCTTAAATGACTCCAAAGTAGAGAAAATAAACATTTTCTTTTCACATTAACATTTCCAGCATTATAGAGGTAGCCCAGCCACATCACAGAAAATGTAAAAACAAAATAAACAACACCTACAGCTCTGGATTCCAGACAGGTTCTGCTAAGCTGAGAGCTACTCCTTTTCAGAGGCTGCAGCAAAACTGAGAAAAGGGAGGCTGGGCGCCGAGAGGATCCCCCCGTTTCTCTCTGGGCATCAGGGGCGGAGAGACAGGCGAGCAGCAGGGAGGAGAGGGCTCCAGGGACAGGCAGTGGGGGAGTTTAGGGACAGGAGCTAAAGTCAGACGCCGAAGCCTAGTTAGCATGAGCTTCTGTCCTTGTTAGCAGCCCTGCTATCTGTGCCAAGGTAACCAGAAGAGCCTCGCGGGCAGGGCGGCCCCTCACTCAGATGCCAGGGTAAGATCTAAGCCAGGACCTGCACCGAAACGCCTGTACCCTGGATGAGCCGTGACCTGCCTCCTTGAGTACAAGACATTCTAACCCCAGAGCTTTCTCTTCACACACGTGCATCTAATTTAAACAGCTCCCGGCCGTGCAACCCACCCGGTACTGACCCTGGCTTCTTTATAAACTGTCCCCTCCAGACCCACTGCTGCCGACCGCCTCCCTCTTCCAGTGAAGGCCTGTGCCAGGCTCTGCCAGCTCACAGGCAGCCTGCCAGGGGAAGGTGGCCCCCTGGACGAGGAAGCATTTGTATGTGTATATCTGACCAGTCCTGTCTGAGGCACCTCATGTAGTTGGGGCCTCCCAGTGGTCGCTGCCTCCCCCACGACCATCCTGGGTACGAGTGTGAGCTCCGGGGCCTCCTGGACCCCGCCTCCTGGCCATCTCTGGAGCGGGCATCTCACAAGGATAAACCACAACATGTTTCTTTCATTTTGCATGAAAGGGGAAGTTAAATTGAGGCACAAAGTCCAACTAAAGCCATCGTGCAAATGGTCGACCTGTGCTTTGAATACACTCAGTGAGCCTGGAACCTGCGTGTGGCCCCCAGTGCCTGCCCCTCCATCTCTGCTCTAGCGCGGGATGGGGAAGCCACAGCGTGGTCCAGCGGGTGGTCCTGAGGCAGCCGAGGTTTTATTGTGACCTGGCCCAGGTGTGCTGCCACGTCTGGCAGGTCTAGAGCCTGCCTCCCTGTCTCCCTCCTCTCGGCTGGCAGGAGACAGCCTTCTTGAAATGTGTGAGGCTGTGTTGTTCCATGGACTATAGGGGCACAGCTACGTCCTCTGCTCACATGACAGATAAATGCCAATCCCAGGCCTTAACACAATGAAGGTTTATGTCCCAATGGTGCCAAGTCCAGTGAGGTTGGGGACAACCTCTTCTGCACCTCCATCAGCTGGAGGTGTGGCCCCCAAGGCCGCCTTGGTGGGTGAGAGGAACCGAGGGTCATATGAGATGTTTTCTAAAGACCATGTCTGGAAGGGATCTCTCTGCTCATTCTCTCCGCCTGATCCCAGCCCAGTTGCAGGGGAGACGGGGATCAGAGCAAGGAGGCATATCTGACATCACGTCTGCCGCACTTGGGGCCCCACCTAGGGAATGGCAGGTGCACCTTGTGAAATGAGATCTAGGCCATGAGCTGACGACCTCTGACCAGCATCTCCTTTCAGAGCCACCTTGGAGACTCCCGCCTGGCCTTCTAGGAAGTGAGTCTTACTCCAGTGCCTCCGTGGAGTTGCCAGTCGGAAGACGCGAAGGTTTTGTGTCTCAGGGTTTCCCTTCTGGAAATAATCAGCAAACGTGTTCTGAGCACTTCTATGTCAAATGCTGTGCTCGTTGCTGGGGTTTCAAAGATAATTAGCCCCCAGTTTGTTCTCCAAGCAGCAGATATACCCCAGCCACCATTGCTGGGGTCGGGAGCACTAGTGTTCAGGGGGTGGGGAGGCCTCTAGCCCAACCTGCAGGATTCTCCTGGGAGAATCCGTGGATGAACTGAAACATAAAAGACACAACAGAGGCAATTATCTAAGGGAAATAAGTCAGCCAGAGAAAGAAAGATTCTGTTTCCTCTCACCTATATGTGGAATCTAAAAAGAAAAAAAAAGAAAAAAGATCAGACTTGTGGTTACCAGAGGCAGGAGGTGAGGGGAGGGGCATTGAAAGAAGTTGGTAAAAAGGTATCAATTTCCAGTTATAAGATAAAAAAGGAATAAGGAGGTGGAGGTGGTTATAGTAGCTGCTGGGTGAGATAGAGAAAAGCTGTTTAAAAAGCAGATCCTAAGTGTTCTCATCACAAAAAGGAAAAAAATTCTTTTATTTTTGTATCTGAATGAGAGTTTGGGTGTTAACTAAACTTATTGTGGTGACTATTTCACAAGATACAGAAGTTGAATCATTATGCAGAACGCTTAGATAGTGCTATCTCTCTTGGGGGGGCTGTTGAAGGAAACAAGAGAACTCCCAAAAATTCTCCATGTTAAAGAAAGGCAGGATTGTTTCAATGTGGCGGGGAAAAAAGACATGCAGGACTGAGCCAGGGACAGGGTGGGAAGCCATTCCTGGCAAAGGACTGGCGTGGCCCAACTGGGAGAGCTGGGAGAGCATGCAGGGCCTTCCGGAACCGCAGGCTTTGGGGATAGACAGGCATCACCTCTGCGGTGGCAGGAGTGAAAGTGCTGGAAAGTGAGCCAGCCCAGACCATTCAAGTTGGGCCACAGGCAGAGGCCAGGCCGTCTCCTAAAGGATGGGACTTAAAGCAGGACAGAGAAACACCCTGATCAGACCTGTACTCTGAAAAGTCCTAAAGACAGCTGGCAAGAATGGACAAGCAGGCAAGGCTGGCAGGAAGACGGGCTGACAGCGTCCGTATGGGAGGTGGAGGTGCAGGTGGGAGGGAGCAGAATTGGGGAGCCACTGGAGCAAGAGAATCAACAACTTTGCTTATTAAGCACAGAGATGGAGATGGGCGATGGGGGTGGCTTTCTCTGAGGGAGGGAGTTCCTGAGAGTGGATATTTGGGCAAAAGAATGATGGTGCGCCATGTTGGCCAGGTAAAGGTGTGCTCCAGGTAAAGGTATGCTCCAGGCTGTGTCTGCCCTGGAACTCCTCTTGGCCCTGCCTCGCTCTGGCCTCTCTGAGATGGCCTCTCCTGTGTCTTCTCACCCTTCCTGGCTGAGGGTGACGTTGATGATGCAAAAGGTCCTTGGGGGTAACCTGGTGTGTCAGGGTCTCCATGACAACCCCATGGGACCTCAGGTTTGGATATCAGAGAAGATGGGGGCTGGGAGGAGATGTCCATTAACAGAGGGCGGGAGCGCAGAGGTCTGCAGTGCTGGTGATTTAATCGTAGGGGTCTGAAGAACTAGCGTCCTTTTCAGACTTGAGTCTTACCTTGAGCTACTGTCCAAAGACCCAGGTCCCACCACTTTCCCACTCACTACTTCTCTGACCTGGAGAAGTAGTCAGCTCCCTGGCCCAGTAACTGGAGCTGACCCAGGCCACCTCGCCGGCTGCTGCTAGAAGGATCAGACGTGAATTGTGCCGAGGGCCTTATTCTCTCCAAAGTGAGTGTCTCTCCCCATCACAGGGCAGAGGAAGTCGTGGCCACAGAATCCTGCTTCCGTAGAGTAAAGCGATGAAATCCCAGGTCTCATTAGAGCACGTGTGCCGTGTGGTCCCGGGCAGTGGGGCTGCAGAACAAAAAGCCACAGAACACTGTGGCTGGGCCCAAATCCGTCCCACTACACCTTTGCCATCTTGGACAATCCTTGACCCTTGTCTGTGAGGTGAACTAGCAGCCCCTGCTTTGCGGGCTGGCCGTAAATATGAGATGAGCTAACATCTCAAAGTCCTTTATTGCACCCCAAGGAGGTGCTTAGCAGGCGCCGAGGGACGTGCTGCCCCCACCGCCCATTCGGGCAGGGCTGCCGTTTGTCTAAATTGCCCTCCTCTCTGCTCTGTGCCAGCAGGTCCGGCCTCTGTTTCCCTGTGAGGAGCCGCCGCGGCCCACCGAGATGTCCCGGCACCACAGCCGTTTCGAAAGAGAGTACCGGGTGGGCTGGGACCGCCGCGAGTGGAGTGCCAACGGGACGCATGGGACCACCAGCATCTGCAGCGCCACTGCCGGGGCCGGTGGCGGCACCGTCAGCAGCCTCAGCACCCGGCCCGGCCTCCTGCCTCTGCCCGTGGTGCCCTCCCGGCTGCCCACGCCCGCCACGGCCCCCGCCCCCTGCACCACCGGCAGCGGCGAGGCCATCACCAGCCTCGTGGCCAGCTCGGCCTCCGCCGTCACCACCAAGGTAAGACATGGGGCCTCTCTGCCCTGGAGCCGGTCAGCCCCACGGGCTCTGAGCCTGGATGCTGCCTACTCCAAAGAACTGGCCTCCTGGAGCTGGGCCAGGCAACTGTTGACGGTTAACATGGTTTTAGTTTTTTCCAGAAGGTCTATCTCTGTGACTAATTTGTAGGAAGATGAGCAGGTGCTGAGGCCAACCGTTGTCTCAGCCAAGTTGATGAAAATGTTATTTAATGGGTGAAATAAGAATAGAGCTCCACATTGGCAATCCAGGCAATATAGGCTCTCTAAGTGAGTTAAATTAGGTTATGCAGGACCCCCGGGAGCACTAGAGACTTGGGCTTGAAAGAAGGTACTGACCAGAAGCTCTTGTCATAAATGGCCATAAATCTACACGTAGCGACCGCTGTGCTGAGAGGCCTCACACCCTCTCTCGCCTCCAGGCCCCAGACAGGCCTGGAGATCAGCGCATCTGACAGTCCAGGATGCTGAGGCACACCCAGTCTTGACAGCTGACCTAAGGCTGGACCTTCTGAGAGGACCCAGGCCTCTGGTCCTGGCCATCAGCCTCAGCCTTGGAGGCAGTGGCTGCCCCTCGGGATGACAGCAGAAGCCAGGCCGCTGGCTTACAGGACAGCAACGGGAATGTTGCCAGGACCCTGCCTGGCTCCGGGCTGGGCTGGTCCCGCTCACAGGCATCCAGAGGGCTCTGGGGTGGAGCCCTGGCCCCTGAAGGCCCCCACCCGGCTTAGCCTGGGCCGGCTATTCAGGGCCCGCTCGGGGATAGGCTTTCATGGGCGTCTCCTCTTTTCTTTCCTGCTTTCACAAAAGTTGCCAGAGAAGTTAAAGGCAGGGTAGCCGGGGCCCAGCCATTGTGAGGTGACTGTGGTGTTGGAAAGCTGCACTCCAGGTGTCTGCGCCTTTGTCTCTATGATTTTCAAAACCTGCTTTCAGCCCTGCTTCCTAGTAATGACCATGAGGGCCGCACAGAGCCCAGGGAGGCCCCAGACAATGGCGTGCTGGAGGCCTGCTCAGAGCTGACATCTTGCTGCAGTGCCTTATTGATTTTATTTTCCTGTTATGAAAACACCACCCCACAGAGGTGGGGAGGGAAGGAATTTGGACGGGGGAAGGAGGTGGAGGATTACTTGGGCAGGACGCCCTCAGACCAGCCCCATATATTCCTCCCCTGGGCGCCGGCCCCTGGCACTGCTCCGATTCGGTGACCTCTGCCCAGTGGAGCCAGCCAGCTGCCCTACCGGCCACATCAGGCAGCAGCATGGCAAGTCCAGCTGTTGACCATCTGGAGAATGGCAGCTTCTGGAGCCAACTGCCGGGGCTGGACCTGGTCTCAGAGATGAGGGCTTTTGGGGGACCACTTCAGGCAGTACCTGGGCACAGGTGTGGGCTCTGCCAGGCAAGGAAAGGTGACGGCCCCTCCTGCAGGGCTGCCCTGCCCAGAAGCGCCTGCTTTGTTCCCAAGCAGCTCCGTGTTCACCTTCCCTGACTGACTGGGCCCCAAACCACAGCACATGGGAGGAAAGGAACCCAACCTCAGACAGAAAACAACAGCTGGCAAGGACCGAGCTGGGTGACTAAGGGGGGCGGGGGGGCAGTGGGGAAGAGGGAGGAGGGCAGAAGTTCATGCCTGAAGGACAGTCAGCTCCTTGACATGTGACCACAGAGGAACTAAATTCCATTTCTCCCGTGTAACCATCTCCAGCCCAGTTTCATACCTGCAGGGGCTTGTCTGGTCAAACAAAGATGCCTAGTATGGTCTAGATTCTTTGGGGTGCTCAGGAGAACTGGGTGTGCAGCGGGGAGGGAGGACAGCGCCAGCAGTGGCTTCTGCCCAGGGTGCCATTATTAAATTGGAGCCATGGTGCCACTCTGGCCAAGCTGCTGTCCTCTTCCCCCAGCCTGTATCTCCCCCCAGATGCCTGTCCCCGTGCCAGCACCACATCAAGAGACAAGGCAGGCCCCAAATGAGGTATCTGTGGTTTTCCCGGTCAACAAACTGAGTCCTTACTGAGCGGCCATGGACTGGCTCTTGCCTCAGGGAGTTCACAGGCCAGTGTTTAACAAATCTGTGGCCTGGACAGTGCAACCAAATTACCCAAGAATGTCTCTCCCGTGGAGGTTATTGGCAGAGACGACTCAGTGGAGTGGATGAAGCCAGACTTTGAAGCCAGACCTCCTGGGTTTGAGTTCTGCTCCATCATTCACTAGCTGAGCAAGTTTCCTGAGCTCTTGGTCTCACGCCTATAAAATGGGAGCCGGTGGTGGTCCTGGCCTGTTGGAGTCGCCATGAGGGCTACATGAAGGGCCGGAAGACAGCCGAGCCCCTCCCGATCCTATAGGGGGGCTGCGGTCCTCGCAGTCACGTTCACCCAGGTGAGACGTGTGGGACTAGGCCGTGCCCCTGTAACAAAGTTATCACTTCTACCTCACCAAGAAAATAAGGGAGACCAGATAGGGGGCAGGAGCTGGCCCCAAGCAGCGAGGGAAAGTAGGCTATTTCTGAGTGACGACCTCGTGACCGGCCTGTAGGCCTGGCGGCCGGGGGCTGGAGGGAAGAGGGCACCCTCAGGAAGCTAGTCATTGAGTGAAGGGGTTCTAAAGCCCTTCTCACCATGGGGCCCTGTCCTCAAAGGCAAGCCCAGGGTGTGCGCAGGGCCAAGCCCCCCATGCTGGTGGTGCTGGGGAGCAGCACAGCTGCCAAGAGCAGAGGCGTGCCCCTCTGTATGGGTGCCTGTGGCCCGAGTGTGGGGGAGGCTGTTTGAGTATATTGGCCTTGGCTCCTTGGTGCATTCCAGTGCTGTGTGGGGGCCAGAGCCACCCCTGAGGACTCAGGGAAACATCCCCGGAAGGTGACAAATGTCAGAACTGACAGGCCTGTGTCCTGTTGGGTTGAGCATGGAGCAGGGGGTGTGTCGCATGCTTGAGGTCACCCAGGCCATCCCACGAAGGTAGGATGGTTGCCACTTCACCTCCCCCCAGCCCTGGTCACCAGCTCCCCCTGGCCCGGTCAGTTTCTGCTTAGCCATAGTGGGTGGTGCCGGCTCTCCGGGGCAGGGGACAGGCATGCAGGTTATACTCCAGTGAGGTGATGGCGATTCTTTTTGTCACTGCTGCCCTCAGACCTGAGTTGATTTTTTTCCTGTCTTTACTTTTCTGTGGCCTGAAGATTTCTTAGGTGTTTTGGATGAAAGGCCAATTAGATTGCACAGATCTGGCTGGAACACTGAGGTACCTGGAGGGCCTGGCCAGACAGACCACACACACACACACACACACACACACACACACACACTCATCAATCAGGCCAGCAAACTGCTTCCTAGAGCTTCAGTCAACCTTTGAATATCCGAGTCCTAAGTCCCCAGAGCCAGGATGGACAGGCCGTGCAGCCCCTCTGTTTTGTGGACCAGAAAAGTAAGAGTCAGAAAAATCATCTTTCTGCATGACTCTGGTGCATCTCCTGCATCGCTTACTGAGTGAGAAACAGAACCAGCCTGGCTGCCTCCACCGCCGCCCCCTGCCCTTGGTACATTCTCCATGGTAACCATTGTCGCCAAGATGCTGTGGTGACTCTCCCATCCTCTCAGCCACTTCACTAACACACACACCACATTTCAGCCAGAAAGTGCACTCACTCACCTGCTGTGCTCCAGGTGGGAAAAGACAGGTTAAAGATGAAGTGACCCCTCACAGCACAACCCGGGGGTCAGAACTGACTGTGACTCCTGCCTCTGCCACTTGGAAGCTGAGTGTAGCTCTCTGAGCCTCCGCTTCTTTGCCCATAAAATAAGGATGATGATATCTTCCTCACCAAGATGTTGCAAGGGATGGCTGAGTTAATGTGTGAGGAAGCTTAGCAAGTGCCTGTCACTCGTTGACCATGCAATAAGTTACTTTTGAAAAGCCAGATCAGAGACTGGGTTCACTTCGTAACCACACATTTGAGGGAGTCAGTCCTACTGGCAATGGGTGCTGGTTGGCTGAAGGAGGCGCCCTGGACTGTCCCTCCCCAACTGGGGGGCAAGCTGCTCCCCCCACATCCCCCCACCAGGAGGGCTCCAGGCAGCCCAGCCAGGGCTGCTCAGCAGACTTGACCCCTCAGCCAGGCCTGAGTGCGGCCAGCTCTGTCTGGGGATGAAAGGCAGTCCCGCTGCCCACGCTCTGCAGTCGCTGCTGCATGAAATTTAAATTATTCTCAGCAAACCTGCTTGACAGATGAAACACAAAAAGGACGGCTTCATAAATGCAATTTCGTTCCTGAAAGAATGGAGTTTCCAGCATCCTCGCTGATGTCTAGGAAACGTATCGGGGGCTTTTTCTCCTGTGGTCAGGAGCACTCGAGCTGAAACATTCCCATCGCTCCTCGGAGCTAAGCCCTCGAAAATGAATCTGGGCGGAGAAGACAGAAACTCTGCCGGTGTCAGGGAGAAAAACCGACAGGGACCTGAAATCTGCAGGCTCCCTCCTCAGAGTGCCAAACACCCGAATTTCTGACATTTATGAGCTCTGGGGTTTTCATCATCAGTGATGATGCTGGGGTTGATGTCTTCTTCATGCACCCCAAATTCTCTGCAGAAATGCCCCCCTTTGGGAACATGGTCTGGATGTCTATAGGGACGTGGTGAATCACCCAGCTGTGAAAAACCGGGAGGCCCCGTGGCAGACGTCTGCTCTCATGTGCCTCTGGGGTCCCGGGGTGGATGAAGCGTCTTTTGCACAGTTCCAGAATGAAAAGGCCCCGTCCCTTCCTCTTGTCCTCACATTGAAAAGCACAGCCGGCTGAGTAAGCTCGGCCAGGAGAATCACTCCAGCCACTTTTGTGGTGAATTTCCAGACTGTGAGTGATTTTATCCAAAAGACTGTTTCCTCCTCTTGAATGAGAAGTTGTGATTTCCCTTGTGATGAATTAGCAGGCCCTGGTAATGCGTTGTGAGAACGGCGTGTGCGTGTTTGTAGTGAGCTAATGCATCTCGCCTGCACTCTGTTACGACCGCAGCTGGGATTCCATCTTCCTTGACTTAAACCCCCATTGTCAGTCACAACCTGTATATAAAATTGAAAAAAATAGTCTACAGTCTGGGGAGGGTCAACTGAGTGTCTTGAACACAAACATTTGATTAAGGGAGACAAAGGGGGGCAATTATGTGCTCCCCACCTGGAAGAGATGCGCCTCTGTCGGAAAAAAGGCAGCTACAGATTCTCCAGGAAAAAGATGTTGTTGGCTCGAGCCGGTTGTGGGTTTAACGTAACTTTTGCTGAGTAATTGCAGCCCAAAACTTTAGTAGCTTGAAAGCATCCCAGTTCTGTGGTTGGGGCTGAGTTCTGCGCAGGCTGGCTTGGCTGACCTCTGCGGGCCTCTCTCGTTGGTCTGAGGTCAGCTGTGGGGAGGCTGCAGGCTGGTGGCTGATTTAGGATGGCTTCACACGTAGGTGCTTAGCTGACCGTCCGCCAAGCCACCACAAGTCCCTGCTGAGAGACCTCTCACCCGCCACCTGACTGGCTCGGGTTCATTCAGATGGTTCAGGCTTCCAGAGCGGTGAGAAGACAAGCTTCGCTGTGTAAGCACTTTTCTAACCTCAGCTTCAGGCGTATTGGCTTAAATCCCATTGGTCAAAGCAAATCTCAAGACCAAACCACCAAATTCAAGGCGGGGCGTACAGCCTGCCTCTGTAGGAGGCACCTCTTGCTAAGGTGGGTAGGTAAGGTTGGGAGAATTTGTGGCCCTGTTTGCAGTACACCCCCAGTGTTTCAGCCCATTTGCTTAAGCCCAATAATTTTTCCTCTAGCTTTAGGCCCAGCCCGCATGCCTCACACAGAAAGGACAGTCTATGACTCTCCTAGACATGGTCCCATACAGGGAATCAACACAGGACATGCGTGACTTCCAGACGCCCAGGTTGCACACGTCCCACCCTCCCCAAGAGCTTCCCAGTGAGTCTGAAACAGGACGCTCACAAGGCTTGTCTTGCCAGCGAGAAGCCAATGACACTGGCCTTTGGGAACTGCTCAGGCCACTCTGACCATGAGAATCCAGCACTGACCAGAACTGGGCCTTTAGTTCTGAGCCTCCAGCACTTGACCCTGTCACCACCACCACCCCCCGCACATCGGTGGCACTGGGACCTGCTGCTCCCAGACATCATAACAGCGGATGCTAAGCTATTGATTCAGAATAAAAAGTCCATCCCGAGGAGACCACCCTTGTGGACTCTGACCGGTGAGTTTGTCCTGTGACTATCCACATAGGAAAACAAATTCTGACTTTCTAAGCCTGAAATCAGGAAAGGGAGCTGGTTGCATGATGCAGATACTACTCGGCACCCACCCGCCTGACAGCCTGTGACTCTCAAATAGCACCAGTCCCGCCACTTCCCCAAAAGCCCTTGGAAAGGCCTCTTCTTGAATTATATTAGGTTTTCTGCAAACAATGTCATTCAAGATGAACATAAATCTACTTCTTATTCAGTTGTAATGGTTTTCCCTGTTTCATTTAATTACTCATGTTGCAATTAAACAATTTTTTATCATTGCAAAAGGACAGTATTGTAGCTACATTATAGGTTAAATGGGCTTTGGAGAACGAGCCTGGGAATCTCATCACTATTTATAACATTTTTTATAGGGAAAGTATAGTTCCAAAATCTAAACAGCCAAATTACAAATGAACTTTCAGAGCCCAATCTATTGTCAACCAGAATTGTCCACAATGCTAAAAATAACTTGGTAGAATCAACATAAAAAGGAGCACTTAATACCCCTCCTCTTAGTTCACCATCGGCATCTACAGATTCAGTTTAATTTCAGTAAGAATTTCCTCCAAACCCAACCTGTCCCTACTCACTTTCTTCAGACAAGCAGCCAAACTGTCTTGAGTCCTCCGAAGGCCTGACACCACCAAGGAGACTTGTGGTGACTCGTGGTGGGTCCCTGCACAGCTGAGCTGATGTAAGATAGCAGATGACCACTTAGTTTCAACATTCCACTAAGCCCGAAGGCTTGGCCATGTATTCATCTGTCTCCTTACTGGGCAGTGAACACCACAGGAATAAGGTCCATGGGATGTCCAGCCATGGAACAGTTCTCAACAAGTGAGGAGGGATGAATGAACTTGTGCACATGAATATATTTGGCCCTGGTTGTTGGGTAGGGGAAGAAATGCCTTGACATCATCTCTACCTACACGATGGGTCAGCCTTCAAAAACTGAGGAATCACTATGGAATGCCCATGGTGAGGATGGTGGAAAAATCCAGTGTGTGAGTAGGGGATGCCATCACGGGCTAGCTGAAGCCACCTGGGTCCAGATCATGAAGCTGAACAGAGTTCACACATAAAGACCTTTGCCTGAGATCCTGCACCCCCTCCCATCTCTCCCAAAGCACTGGATTCACGGAATCATAATTTTTTTATTTGCTTGGGGGTTTTCTCCTGCCTGCCTGTAATTCTCTGCAGCCTTTTGCATTTGCCTCTTGCATGTAGTAATGACTATTGCAGGCACTGTTCTAAGCTCTGTCCCCACATTAGCTTTTTAAATCCTCAGCCGAGCTTTCTGAGGTCACTTTATTACCACCACTTAGGATGTGAAAAACCAAGTGACTTGTTCAAGACCTCAAAACAGGGCTAAGAGTCCTCCCTGGGCAGCCTGGCTCGAGTTCAGCTCCCAGCACTGTATGTGCCAACCCAGAAGCATCCTCAGGAAACTTTGTTGAATGAGCAACCGGCTGAACATCTTTCCACTTTCCGTAGTGATAGCGCCATCACCTAAAGAGGCTGCCCTCGTCAGCAGTTTGGAACAACCACCAAGGTCAGGACCAAAGGGCATGATCCAGGCCACTCTCCCCCGTGCCCAGCCTCAGTCCTGTCCTTTTCTCTGTGATCAGACAAACTTTTTTCCTCAACAGTCAAGCCGTGTGGGTAGAGGAGAGTACCCAGATATGGGATCCTCAGGACCTTTGACTGTTGAGGTCACAGCCTTTCCCTCTTTCTTAGGGTTTCTGATTTTGGCCCAAGACTCAGTGCAGGACTGGCATCCCCCTAGCATCTGCTTTCAGTTCGCTTTGACTTTGTTCTCTCCAGCAAGGCCATAGGCTTATCCAGCCACCCACCAAGATTAGGTTTGGAGCAATCCCCAGACTCGTGAGGGTGGCTCCCTCTTGGTTGTCCCTTGTTTATTCCAGTGGATTTACACCTGGGCTGGGCAGCGGGTGCCGCCAATCATCAGCCCTTTATATGGGTTGGAGCAGCAGTGATTGCCGCTGTCTTCCTGGCCGCAGTCTTCCTGGCAAGCAGAGAGAACGAGAGGGTTACTGTTTATTACAGGCTTTGCCTCCAGCATGCCCCACTAGGGGACAGTCCCCCCCACCCGGAATGGGGGGAAGCCCATATTTGAGGAGTCTGCCTGAGGAGGGGGGAAAACAACTCAGACTGGGGTCAGAAAACAGATTTCAGGTCGTGTCCAGTCTTCACTGGCTGAGCAGCTCAAGACAGGACACCGAAGGTCCCCGTGACTTGGTTTCCCGGCCTGTAGGCTCAATGCAGCTGTGCCCACTCCCCTGCAGTGTTGAGAGGTCTGCAAGAAATAACAAGGCAAAGTGCTTTATAAGAAATCAATGCCCTGATTCACAGAGACAATGTAGACTAGAGGTTACCCAGCGCCGAGTCGGGGGCTGGGAGACGTGGTTCTTACCCAGTGGGTATAGTTTCTGTTCAGGGTGATGGAAAAGTTCTGGAATTGTGGTGATCCCGCACACCGTCATGAATGCAACAAATGTTATCGAGTTGTAAACTTTAAAATGGTGAAAAAAGCAAATTTTATGGCACATATATTCTACCAAAAAGAAAAAAAGAAATAGAAGCAGATGTCTCACTGTTTAGAGAGAGGGGAAGCGTCTGTAAATTCAGGGCGCATCGACGCACCACATAACCTCCTTCCTGAGGAGAAACAGGAGTGCGAGTTGCTGTGGCTGGAGCGAGGCCCAGGCCTGGGGGCCCTTGGGGCAGATCAGCACAGTGGAAGCAGATGGGGACGGTCCCCAAGGAAGAAGCAGGAGGGGGCCCAGCCCAGGGAGGGCCACCTGGGAACTGTGTCACTGAGGAGTCCCCAGTGTGACTCAGGGGAGACCTGACTGCCTGGGGCACCCCCACTCACTCCCTTGACTGCAGGCACCCTGCAAGGCAGCAAAGTGACTGCCAAGTTCAACACGAAGGCCTTTGAGAAGGGGGTCGGGGAGTCTGGGGCACCGGGAAGCATAGTGGTGGTCCAGTTCTCTAGCACTCACAACGCGGGTGAAGGCGCCTGCTGTGTTCAGCGGTGGTTATGGATCTTTCTGGCAGTGAGGGTTCTCCAGGCCAGAGGCGAGGACCCCTGCATAAGTGTGCACTTGAACTCCAAGTACCCAGAAGCCATCCAAAGAAGCCACACAGGACTGCCGGCCAGCCAGGGCCTTCCACGTGTCCTGGGGCCTGCTGCCCTTCGCTCATGTTGATCGATGCCCGGCTTGAGCTGGTGGGTTCTTAGACATGTTGACCCAGGCACCCCACTATCGCAGGAGGCAGGAGCTGTGGCCATCCTCAGATAGGAATCTCAGGGACAGTCTCGCCGGCCAGCTAGCTCACTACCTCCTCGTGACGCCGCTGCTATGTGGAGACACAGGCCTGCGTGTGGGGACAGCCCACGCTGGAAGAGTGTGAGTCTGAGAAGAAAATCCCCGGGAAGGAAAGACTCGTGATACTCCAGCACAGAGCCCCCGGCCAAGCCCCAGGCCTTGCCTGCCCTAGCCAGGAGCAGTCGGACTCCAGCTGCGTCGCCTGGTACGTCGGGAGCATGCTGAGGGTGTTTTTCTTATTTCCCCACAATATTAGTCTGAGAAGAGGATATTGGGCCTAATATATTGTGCCCATAACTCACAATAACGGGAATTCGGTAGTGGCGACCCGTCATCCGCTGCGATTAGAAGGGAATATTGTGAATATTGTATTATAAAGGCATTAAAAAGGCATTATGAATTGGATTCCACTGCCCCACATCGTGTTCCTTGTAAATAATTGAGGAAGATGTGGTGCTTGGAATTTGGGATTATCCATTGTTGAGATTCCAGCAGTCTCCTTGCCAGGCTGGTGGGGCTCCATCGATTTGACAGTTCACGCAGCTGTGAGGGAGTCTGCCCCTGGCAGGTCCAAAGGCGCTGTAAAACAAGCATATGCTTCCAAAAAGGCTCTCCCTCCCAGCAGAAATTAGTAACTGCCACAGCCAACAGTAGACAACGGGTTTTTTTTGGTTTTTTTTTTTTTGCAAAATCTTCCCAAGTTCAAATATTCTATGTCCCTTGCCTTCAGTCCCTGGAACTCTGTCTTCACAGCCAGGGCCCGGGTGGGCTCTGGTGGCAGCCCTGAGTCAGCAACAGCCAACCCATCGCCCCTCATGCCACCTCAGCTCCCCAGGTGACAAAGATGTGAGGCCCAGAACACCAAGGTCAGGCTGCCGACTGAACATCAGGACCTTGTGGATCAAGTCCTGGCGGGCAGACACCATCTCTGGTGGCTTCTTGGTCCTGCTCTGCCTCTGGAAAGTTCCTTCACCTGCTGGCTGTGCTCCCTGTAGTGCAGACCCCTGGACGCCCCACGTGGTCCTGTGAAAGAGAAGGGACCCCAGCCAGGAGGCCAAGAACTTGACTCCAGCAGAGGAATGGCTGCCCCCAAGGAAATCTTAAAGAAGAGTAGGACAGGAAACACCGACGCAGTCCCCAGGACACATCTGGCAGGAGCGGGTGAGAGCACATCAGTGTCTCTGGCCTTGCCTGCTCAGACGCCCCTCCACAGTGGGCCCCGTCTGGAGACTGCCAGCCTGAAGACATTCTCCTATAATCACTGCTGACTTGGTGGGCAGTTCCAAAGCAGCTGGTCCTGGGTAACTGAGTGAACCCCCTTGTCGTTAGAGGTGTTGTTTTAGGATTTCAAGCTCGACTTCTGTTGATGGCACATCCAGCCCCCAGAGAGCAGGAGGAGGGCTGTGCAGGAGGCTTCAGGGCAGGAGGGTTTTACGTGGAGGGCAAAGCACAACCACATTAAGTAGTCTGAGCTGGGATGCCCGTTACATACCAGGCATGTAAATGCTTAACGCCTCGGAGATGAGATTAGGAACCCAGACAGATTTAAATCCTGCCTCTTTCACTTGCTAGCTGTGTGACCTCAGGCAAGTTACTTACCTTCTCAGAGCTTGGTTTCGTCTTCTATAAAGTGGAATAATGACTCCTATGGATTGTCAGGGAAATTAAATGACTTAATCATGCGAAGCACCTGTGATAGTGTCTGTTGTCCAGCACACACTCTGTAGGCAGGAGCTGTTACTGTCATTGCCGTGACCTTCACGGCATGCCCTGCTCCTCTCTGTAGGTCTCCCTCTTCCTCTAGAATGTGGGTCCTTGAGACAAAGAGCCTGCGCTTTGGGTTTTGCAATGCCAGTACCTCATACCCGCCTGCCCTGTGCTTAGTAAATAGGTGTTGAATTACCAAATTGAATTGTGGGTAGAGGAGGGTGTCGTCATGGAAATGCACTTGCTTTTACCAAAAAAATAAGTGTGTGCTGTTGATGATTGCATGGCACTGCCCCAGGGTCTAATGCACTCAGAGCAGCCCCCTGACTGCCTCCGGCTCTTGGGGCAGCGTCTCAGCAACAGTCGTCAACACCTACATCTTGAGATGCTCATAGCTGCCCTCTGATTCAAGGGACCCCAAAGTCAGGCATCTTGCAAAGTGCTTTCTGAGCTTGCATGAAATGAAAGGCATCTACCACCTTTGATGATATCCATCCAGAGCCCATTCCTCAACGGCCCTGGGCTCCAGGCCACATTTGGTGTATTGGTGGTGAGACTTGTGTTTTTGTTGTTGTTCTTTTATTTGTTTTTGTTTTTTCAACCATTTATGGAGGTCCAGGCACTGTGCCAAAAGTTTTACATGTTACATCTCAGTTCGTACAGCAGCCCTGTGGGCTAAAGCTGTAATTATCCCATTTTACATGTGAAGAAACTGAGTTTCAGAGCCTGGGGAGCCACTCTGCACCCCAGCTCACGGGATTGGAACTCAGGTCTTTCTTACTTCAAAGCCTCAGCCTCTAATTCCCAATTCTTTCCCTTGGATGTCTCCCCTTAAATGTCTGCCAGCAGCCTCAAATACAAAATGCCCAGAGCTAAAATCTGTTTCCTCAGCCTCAAACCTGCTTCTTCCCTGCACACCTGTTTCGGGGGCAGCCCCACCACCCAGCCAGCTGTGCAAGCCAGCTGGCTCTCCACCCCTCCCCATCCTGCCCCAGCTCATCTCCAGACGTTCTCGAACTCATGCATTTCCCTCCAATCCCCTTGCACAGCCATCGTCCGGGGCACCATCAAACCTCACCTAAGGCATAGAGTCAGCCTCCTGCCCACCTTCCTACCTCCAGGCTGCCCATTTGTCCGGTGGGGACCCCACCTGCCCTCAACCTCACCAACTCTCATTTCCCACCTCTGCACCCCACCCCTACACTCCACATTTCAGCCAAACATCAACTGCAAGCCCCATGTCTGATCCAAGAGTGTGTATGTGTGTGTGTGTGCGTGCATGTGTGTGTGTGTGTGCACGAGCTACATGCTGTGGCAGAGCATGGACAGGAAGGACAGGCAGCCTTGGACTCACATCACTGGTTGCTTGGTTATTCCGTGGCCTCATCTCCCTCATCTATGAAATGGGAATAACAACGTTTCCTTCCAGGGGTTGGTTATGAATCAGGGAAATTCCAGTTTAAAAAAAAAATCTGGCTCATCACCAGGTAAACAGTAAGTGCTCAGTCAAGGCTGAAGATGGTGGTGACACTATGTGAAATACACTTTTTATTTTAAAGATAAATTCCTGGGGGCCAATTCTGTAAAGACATGTCTCTCATCTGAGCACGGGCAAAGCTGGGCGTTTTACTGTGCCGTCTTGCAGGTTCTCCGGTGTTGTCTGAGGGAGTCAGGCCCCTCTTTTCTTGTGGCACAGCTGGCGTCAAACCCTGACCTGCAAGTATAGGTAGTTGGTCCCCTCGGGGACCCCAACACCCCACCTGCCCTCCTTCCCACGATTTTGTGCATCAGTCAGATGCACTTTATTCATTCAACAAACGTGCATGATTGTTTACTGAGAAGGTGCTTGTGACCCAGCCGGTTCAGGACCTGCCCTTCTAGGCACCCCACCTATGATGAAGGGCACCCCAAGCCACAGTCAGTGACAGCTCACAGGCCTTCCGTGGCAGCCATGTGTGCCCTGCTCAGCAGTATGGGGCCTGCAGAATCAGTGTGTTTAAACACTGCAATTCACCTCTGAATAGCTCTCCCAAGATGCAGCCACTCCTTACTGGGTTGAGTCCTGAGGATCTGAAGGGCAGCATACCCTCCAGCCTCACCCACGCCAGTCCAGCCCTCCGGTGCTGCCCCAGCCTTGCTTCCCTGGGATGCACACTAGAGTCAGGAGCCAGAGGCCACGCTCCAGGGTAACCCCGCTGCCTCCAGGCTCCCACCTCCCATGCCCCCCGACAGCAGGTGCTTGCTCATCAGGGCAGGCCACAAAACAAGGAAGAAAAATCTTTTTAGACTGGAAAAATAGGGCTGCTGCTGTTTTATGGTGGTGTGGTTTATGGTTTTCAAACATTTTAATTAGTTTCATTTTTTAATATAAATGCACCCTGATGTTTTGTGCAGGAAGGGCACAGTTCTTAAAATCTCAGAAATAAAGTCAGAAAATGACAGATAGGCTATTAAAGCGTCACACTCAGATGTGTTATTATTATTATTGTTATTTAACATTTCTAAGCGCCTGTGCTGGGCCAGGAGTGGTGGTGGAGACACAGAGGTGACTACAAGTCAGGGTGGCAGTGTTGGGGAGTCCCTGGGAACTGTGGTTGCTTCCTCAGCTGCCCGAGATTGGCCAGCCCTGCAAGGATCTTCTCAGGGCACCAGTCAGCCATCTGCTCTGGGGCTGGTCTAAGCCTGGGGGCCCAGCCCTGTCCTGCGCTCACTCACTGAGAACATGTTGGGATTTCCCAGCACCCGGCCCGCCCCACAGGGATGTAGCCTCTAGCTAGTTTGCCCCTCCTCCAGACAAACCCATCTCTTCCGTAAACGTTTGGCTCAGTGAGAAAGCAGGGTTAGGTAGACAGGGTTTTACTTTCAGGAGTCTCACATGTAGTGGTTTGAGTAGTGACCCCTAAATGTATGTCCCCCCAGAAACTCCAAAGGCAATCAGCTTGGAAATAGGGTCTTTGCAGATGGAATTAAGGGAGGGTCCTAAAAATGAGGTCATCCTTGATCAGGCAGGCCCTAACTCCAGTGAAAGGGGTCCTTTGAAGAGAAAGAAGGGGCTCTCACATGCCTGAGCACATATGCACTTATGCACACACGTACACATGCAGAGGCTGGAGTGTACACATGCACTTATGCACACACATACACATGCAGAGGCTGCCTCAAATCTAGGAATGCCTGAAGCCATCAGACACCAGAAGAGATAAAGATTCTCCCTTGAGAATCAGAAAGGAGAGGGAGAATGTCCTGCCAACACTTTGGTTTTGGACTCTGGCCTCCAGAACTGGGAGAGTAAGTGTCTGTCATTTGAGTCCCTACTTGGTGCCATTTGTGGTGTCCACCCTAGGAAACTGCCCACTCTTCCTGGTATCTCCATCAGGAAGGCCCGCCTGAATGGGCTGGCTGACAGGGAGGAAGCTTCTGCTGCTCTGGGCTAGTCAGGGGGTTAGTCGGGGTTGAGACAACCCACTGATCACTCTATGAGCATGGAAACGAAGACTGTCATATCTTCTTCCTCCAAGGATTTTAGCGAAAGACACCACCCATGCTTCAAGACACCCCCCCACACACACAGGAGGAGATGCCGTCAGAGTGGGTACAGGAGTGTCCACTAGGGGCCCCTGGGAAAGTCAGAGGGAAGGATAAACTGCCTCTGTGGGCCTCGTCTGCAAGAGGTGGCTCCCGAGAAACGGTGCCTTTAAAGGCCGGGGCAGTTCTCCCCAGTGCTCAGCAACATGGCAGCTGAAATCGGTATAAGAAAGGAGATAGATTACAGAGGGTGGAATCCAGTACTGAAAGATTCTTGGAGTCTGGCGATAGCTGCAGCTCACTGCTAACCGGGAGATTTATGTGACAAGATTATCGATGGTATTAAACACATTTAGAAGGAAGGATTATACCTACTTCTGGGTCAGTACTGTGCCACCAGGCCCCGGTCTGGCCAGCGTGTTAACAGATGGATTGCCGGCCGCGCAGAGGTGAAGCTAAACATTTGCACAATCTCGGGAAGGGGGGAGACTCAGATGAGGAGTTCAAGACGGGGTGGCCAAGTTGAGTCCAAGGAAAGGCTCCAACTCGGGGTCTCTAGTCCCCCCTCCTCCCAACCTTCTCCCCTCCTGGCCTCTGTTTCCCCCACCCCTCCTTGGGGCCTCCCCAGATTTTTGGCTTAGTGAACTCCCTCACCAAGAGGAGGAGACCTAGATATAGCAGGAAATAGGAGGTGGCATTGAGGAGTGGTGAGAAGAAGATCCTGGTGAGCCCACCAGCCCCTTCCCAGGAATGAACTTCGAGGGCCTCCCCGGTGGCACAAGCGGTTGAGCTCAGCGCTGTGAATCTATCTGCAGCCTCTGCAGCACCGGTTTGATTCCTGGCCAGCCAGGGAGAGTCCCACATGGTGAGCAGACCTCTCCTGCCTCTCCCGCTGCTCCCCTCAGCAGTGTATTTCATCAGTCTGCCTGTTCTGTTCCCCGCTCTGTCTCTGGTGAATCCTCTCACCCTCCCGCGCCTCTGGCCTGTACCCTGGTTCTTGTATAAATAAAATAAATCTCAAAAAAAAAAAAAAGAAATGAACTTCGAGGTAACAGTGGACTCCTTCTCAGAAGGAGGAACAGCACTTTAGCAGCTCTGCCACGGGAGAGGATTTAAAATTAGATCAGGCATAGCACGGAGAATATGCTGTTGGGGGCAGTTCCCAGTGGCCTTCAGAGGGCCAGGGCGGCTGTGATGCAATCCTTCCTTCCCTGCCTTTCAGCCCAACCAGGAGCAGAAGGGGGGGGGCGCGGGGGGGTGACCCCCAGCCAGGCCAGTGCTCCTCCCACACGGCCTCTCAGCTGGTGGGTAACCCCTGAGATTGTAAGCAGAGCTGAAATTGTTGTTCAGAAAATGTTGCTTTTGTAGTTTTTTTAATTTTTAGAATTTAAAGTATACATGGACATAAAACTCACCATTTTCAAATGCACCGTTCAGCGGCCTTGAGGACCTTCACAAGGCTTTGCCACCATCATCATTCTCTAGTTCCAGAATATTCTCAAAGCCCCCCCAAGCAGCCCAGAGCACAAAGCAGTCACTCGCCACCCTAGTCCTTCCTGAAAGCATTGCCTTTTTTTTTTTTTTAATAGAGGCATGTTTTATTTATTTATTTGTTTGTTTGTTTGTTTTGTTTATACAAGCACTGGGTACAGTCAGAAGCGCGGGAGGGTGAGAGAATTCACCAGAGCCAGAGCGGGGAGCAGAGCAGGCAGAAGGACCGAAGTACACTGCTGAGGGGAGCAGCGGGCAGCAGGAGAGGTCTGCGCGCCATGTGGGACCCTCCTCCGGTGGCCGGGGAGCAGCTGGGGATCGAACCGGCGCCGCAGAGGCTGCGGGCAGCTTCGCAACCCAGCACTCAACCGCTGCGCCACTGGGGAGGCCCAACATTGCCTTTTTATTTTTTTTTTTTTTTTTTTTTTTTTTTTTTTTTTTTAAGATTTATTTTATTTTATTTTTTATTTATTTATACAAGCACTGGGTACAGTCAGAAGTGTGGGAGGGTGAGAGAATTCACCAGAGCCAGAGGGGGGAGCAGAGCAGGCAGAGGGACCGAAGCACACTGCTGAGGGGAGCAGCGGGTGGCAGGAGAGGTCTGTGCGCCATGTGGGACCCTCCTCTGGTGGCCGGGGAGCAGCTGGGGATGGAACCGGCGCCGCAGAGGCTGCGGGCAGCTTCGCAACCCAGCGCTCAACCGCTGCGCCACCGGGGAGGCCCGCAACATTGCCTTTTTAAAGGAAGGGTAATAGGACGGTCTCGTGGGACATCCGCTTGGCTGAGTGGCAGGAGGGAGAAAGGCCGGGTGCAGGGGTGGCCCCCTCCCCAGAGGCCTCGCCCACACCTCACCATATTTCAGTTGTCTAGACGCTCTTCCCACGCGGGCACTGCCAGGCCCGACTCCCCTTGTGACCTCAGCGTCTGCATCACAGCCGGCCCCTACCAAGCCCTGGCAGCATTCGCTGGACAGACGGCTGTGAAACCAGCCACACCACTGCTGATGTGCTGCCTCATATTGTTTGGGGACATAAGGCTTTGTCCTCGAGTTGTCATACTTTTGAACCTTGCACAGAAAGAAGCAAAGCCCAGAGTGGGAAGAAAAGGCCCTTTATGTCTCTCCTTTTAATTAGACGCCCTGTGAAATTGCTGCAGTTTTGCGTTGTGGCTCCCTCTCAGCGTGTCTGGAAGCTCTGAAGAAGCCCTTAACCAAGGAAGCCAGGAGTTCATTTTCTTCTTTCCCTCCTTATTTTCTTCCGAAGGCCAATTTACTTTTTTTAAACATTTTGCTTTTTGCCTGTGCTGTTGGTTGGGATTTGTGTATATAACAATGCTCCTCTCACAAAAGAGGTTAGTATGGTCTGGGGGAATCCCCAGAGCCCCCCACTAATCACTTTTGATGGAGTAAGACTTGGAGAATCAATTATTTTGCCTTATAGTCTGAAGAAATTCACTGTTCTTGCTCCCTCTTACATGGAAACATAAGCCACCGGGAGGCCTCCGCGCGTGCCCCTCCTCGGCAGCCTTCCTGGCCCTCGAGTCCCCCTCGCTCCCTGGCGGGACCGGGAGATCAAAGGGACAGATGACGGTGCTTGGCGTCCATTTGTCACTCCATTGGAGGGAACCGGTGCAGTGTTAACAGTCAGGCCTGGTCCCGTGCTCATGAATATTTTAGAATGTTTGCTGGCTGAATTCTAACTGTGCTGTGTCCTCCTGTCGACGCGTCACCCATATTCCACAGTTTAATCGGAGCTTTGGGGGACGGAAGAACCACTTCTCCATTAGTCTCCTTTATTATCCTAAAACATGCCGGCTAAGCTGTTCCGTGTCCAGGGTCTTAAGTCTGTGTGGTCTTTCTCATTCTCGCCTCATGCTGAATCCTGATACAGGGCCGAGGAGAGCAGTTTCGTTTTCCATGACTGTAGACTCAGGGGCTAGAGAAGGAACAGCCTCGTCTGGCCCCGTGCAGATATTTTTCTCCCGTGTCTTTGGCCAATTCTTCTGGGGTGGTTTATTGCTGAAAAGCCCACTCACCGGTCTCTCCCTCATCACAGCCCTCCTGTCCTCCACGCTTCTCCCACCCTGTTCTGTCAGTCTCCACAGAAACCTCCGCCTGTCAGTCTCCACAGAAACCTCCTCCATGTTCTCACCCCCACCGGGGACTCTGGGCTTGGCCTGTCCCCTCTGTGGGGACACAGTGGCTGGCCTTGCTCCCCCTTCTGACCCTCCACCGCCCAGCCTGGAACAAGCCAGACACCAGGTGGGGCTTGTGGGGAGGCTGAGTGGACAAGAGGCCACGAAGGAGGCGCCTCAGCTCTCCCCCATGGGAAAGCCCCGGGTCATGTGGGAGCAGGCCCAGGAGGCAGCGTCAGGGGCCTCAGCAGCTTCGTCACAGGGGTCTCTCCCCGCAGCCAAAGCTTCTTGATTCTGAATCCTTAGGGCTGCAGCCGCCATTTACATTGTTAATGAGCTTCCCCATGTTTTTTGCTTGGGGACTTGGTTGTTCCAGGCTGCCCAGCAGGTGGACTGGAGGACACAGAAAAGGCAGAGATTGTGCTGGGTGGGGCCTGGAGCCCCGACAGCCCCCACCCGCAGGAGAAGCCGTCTCACCCACAGCTCTCTGGTTAGGCCTGATGAGCATGAGTGGGGCTCCCCCAACACCACCCCCAACCATCTCCACACCTCCAGGTCAGGCACTGACTGTGCCCCAAGATGGTGACTTCACACACTCCTCCTGCCTGTTCCCATCTGCCCCTTGCATGGGGCACCATAGCTCTTCCTACATGTCCCCCGCAACACGGTGCTCCTTGAAGTCCAGGACATGACTTCCCATCCTTCTCTGCCTCTGCCCTGTGGGGCTCACACTTTGAAGGTGCACAGGAAATGGCTGTCGACTTAATGTAATCAAATCACTGAATTGAGGCAGAAGAGCCAGGGCAGTCTCTGTGCCCCATGCCTTGGTCCCAGCCAGCAGGAATGGAGCGAGGGCCTGCCTGCCATCTGAGGACCCTACACCTCCCCCAGTGAAGGAAATATTGATTCTGTTGTTTGTTTTGTAAAGAGGCTTTCCCCACGGGGACCGGGAGATCTAGTGCAAGTGAAATGGAAACTCCAAAGGAGGCAGCGCCTGGCAGCTGGTCTATTAATAGGGCGGCCGGGCGTGTCCTGGAGGTGGAAAGGCCCCTCGCACGCCCATGGGGCCGCCCTGGAGGTCTTGGGCCTTGGCCCAGTGACTCTGGGCCACCCGCCCACCCGCCCACCTCGCTGGGCTCTTCTCCACACTGCCGCAGACAGAGGTGGGGATGTGGAAAGGTCAATCCAGGTCACCTTTTAAGCGGGAGCCAAATTGAGCAGGCTTGGCCCAGGACTGCAGCACAGAGCTCCGAAAATCCCTGCTGGACGTAGCACAGGGGTCAGTAGACAGAAGGCACATTTGGGACCTGCAGGAAAACAAGCTTTTCCTTTCTGCTTCAGAGGAAAATTTGAGTTGAGCAAAGCAGAGCCAACCCAGCCATCATCTGGATACTACACAGTCAGATTCTAAATCTAGCACCCCAGGTACCCAGAACAGTTCTTGAGGGAACCTCCCAAATATTGAGGCTTAATGGTGTTTAAGGGGATGTAAGAGTGTGTGATGCAGGGCAGATGAGGCTGCTATGTTCAGACGTTCGGGTTGTGCACTGAACAACTGTGGCCTTCCATTCTGGGTTCCACCACCTTGTGATGCCTTGCAGGGGAAGGCAGCTGGCATTATGGGAGAGTCCAGCTGTCCAGTCTGAAGGGGGTTGCCTAAATATCAAGAAATCAAGCTGCTAGTGGAACTGGAAGTCCCAGTGTTCAAACCCCTCACTTTACTAACGAAAACAGAGGCCTAGAAAGGAAGGGATATGCCCAAGGTCACACAGCATCTGTGGCCTTGTTAATTGTGTGGCTGGTCCTCCTGGTCCCCAGGACCCTCTTAACCGCTTTCCTATTCTCTGCCTTTTGTATTTCATCTGCCCTGATAAACCAGTGAGGAAGGTCCTTTTCTTCACAAAGCCTTGAAGGCAGATCACATTCTCAAGTTTTCTACCTCTTCCTAAGCGGCATTCTAAATTGTGATATTTCTCCAAAGCTCTAGGCTGGGCTGGACCTTCTGCTTGCTCTGTTTATTCAGACTCTGGCCCGGATGTTTTATCCATTTCATTCTCTCCCTCCAGCTCTCCCCAAATTGTTTCCTACAAATCTTGGTTTTTATTTTTTGCATCTGCCCCCACCAAAGTATGTGGGTTGATGTTCAAAACCTTAAAACTCAGGGAGCCTTCAGAGCAATAAATTCCATTCAAATCCAGGCGTCCTGCCCAGACCCTGGTTTTTTCCCCTGCCCCCCTCAAGACCAACATGAGGCCGAGGGTGACTGAGCACGTACTGAGATCACCACCCACAGGGAGACTCAGTTCAGCCCATAGACTTCAGGGGCAGCTCCTGGAGTCCAGACCACCTAGAACCCTGGTTGCTGAGTAGCCCTAATACCGCTGATGGGCAGGTGCAACCCTGAGTTGGTAACCAAGGTGCCCTTACTCAGTGGAGGTGGGGCTGGGGCCAGCCAGAGGACACTAATTTATTCTTCCACTCACCAAATAAGTAAATGTTTATTTAGCACCTACTATGTGTCTAATGAAAACAAACCCCCTGCCTTGGTGGAGCTTATGTGCTAAAGGATGGAGATAATTAATAAATAAATGTCAGAGGCTGGAAATAAATAAATATCAGAAAAGTGCTCCAGAGAATGAAGCCGGGAAGGAAGGCAGAGAACACCAAGGGAGAGGTGGGGTGTGTGCAATTTTAAAAGCCAGTTCAAGTGACAGTCGAACAAAAACCTGAAGTAGGTGGGCGGAGCCATGTGGTTGCGGAGCAGGAGCTTTCTAGACAGAGGGATGAAAAAGCAGAAGGCCTGAAGGGAGGACTGTGCCGGGCAAAGCAGGTGTTTGGCTGCCACATGGGGAGTGGACTGAGAGGGGCAGGAGCAGAGCCAGGACACAGGAGGCCCCCACACGTCCTCCTGTCCACCCCATAACTAAGCTCAGTCCATGTGAACTGCTTCCTGGGCAGACACCTCAGACTCACCTTCAAATCCCAGCCTCCTGTTGGGGTTCCTGACTAGGACCCCCACATTCCTGTAGTTCCTGGCTCATTTCCTCCCTCAGCCCCTTAGCCATAGCTCCGCCCCCACCCCCAATTCTGCTTGTTGCATCTCTGTCCAGGCAGTCACGGTCCACACCTGGGCCTGCCACATCCTGGCCCTGGCCCCAGCCTGTGCTCCCACCCTCCAGGGGCCCCTCCTCACTCTCATCAGATAGAACCGCCCTCTTCATTTCACCTCTGCCCAGACTCCTTCCTCTTCCTGGGGTGCCCCATGGCCCCTCTCACCTGGGTCTCCCTCAAAACCTGGCCCTGTCATCTCCTCAATAAAGTCTTGTCTGCCGACACTTCCCACCTCCACAGCTGGCCCTCACCCACACCCTCTCCTGAGCCTGTCCGACTTCAGTCACTGGTGACAGGATAATGTGGATGCTTGCCTTCCCCAAACTTCCTTCAGCACCTGTCCACCTTGACCTCCAGGTGGCCCTTGGGTGTCCGCTGGGCGGGGGGTCTTGGTGAATGGTTGCAGGGAGGGCTGGGTGCTTCATGGCAGCTCCTTGAACCCCCTGTGCTCACTCTCTGCTATGGGAAGAGAAGCAAGAGAAGGCCCCTGGGTCAGAGAGCCTCCCTGGAAGCTGAGCCTGCCCTCGGGAAGATCAGCCTCCTGAGCCATCCTCACCCTCCTAAGGCAGCTGCACAGACACTCAGACCTGGGGCAGCACAAGGCTGGCAAGCAAGTGACCTAGATAGGACCAGGCCCCTCAGGGCCCTGCTTGGGTTTGCCCCAATGTCAGCCCCTGCTTTGGGGTCACATAGGCATTTTAGCAGGAGGAATCGATCCCCATTCCAGAGTGGACATTCTAGGGGTGTGGTTTATCTGCCCAAAAGAGGGGGAAGAACGGACCTTGAACTGACCTTGCTCCCTTCGCAGGGACAGTCAAAAGGAGAAAATTCTTCATGAATCTGTCAGAGGAATGGGAGGCGGTGGTAAGGGGGTAGGAGGACGAACCCCTCTGGGGATATGGGTCAGGACCAGAGTGGTCCAGTGATGCTGACCCTTTGGCACTAAAACCCAGCCTCAGAAACACTTAGGCAGAAACACTTAGGCACTTAGCACCTAGGAGAGGGCACCCTTGAGCCCTGTCGCTTAGTTTGGCCTGCAGCAGCTTGGAAACAGCAAATGCTAAGGGGGACCCTCGCTGTAAACATAAGAGGCAAGAGGAACCCCAAGCACACGTGGGTCTTCATTGTCCCTAACCTCTCCCTTCTGCCCCCTCGTGGCCCACTGCACCCCTTAGAGGTCCCCACTACAGACACTCACCAGCCTGGGTGCAGGACGCTGCTCCCAACCGTGAGCAATTGTGCCTCAGTTTCCCTGCTGTGAAAGTGAAATGAGCATCCCTGCCTCTCCCGCCTCCCAAGGTAGTTATGTGCCTGCAGTGAGAGGGCAGTGGGTCAGGCCCCGGAGGAGGGAGCCCACAAAATGGTGTCACTACGTGTAGTGCCCTGCAGGTGGCAAGTGTCTGACATTTCTGCCGGGCAGGTAGCCCTGGAGCTCCCTGGCTGGCCTCGCTTGGGGAGTCTCCGGCTCCGTGCAACATGCAGCGATTCCACGGTGAAGCTGGGGCTGCCGGGGGTGTGGCGGGGCGCCCATCTGGAACCGGCCGCCGGTTCCCAAGATCACAGTGTCTGCAGACTTCCCGCCCAGTTCTCCAGGCCCTGGAACGGCTCCTACCTGGACCCGAGACCAGGGACATTCCCTTCCCCTGGATGATTCTGTCCCAAACCCTCAAACACCCACCCCAGCCAGCGCCAGTGCCAACTTCTTTCCATCGTCTTCCTGTAAACACGTTAAAAATTGCCTTCCAGAGTTTCAGCTCCCCACCTCTCGTGCAATTTTCTGGCCTCCCCTGATTTCAGCCTCCAGGATTGAAATTCTTTCTCGTGGTCTCCAGGAGGAATTGGTGAAACAGAAAAAGCAGGAAATTAATGTCCCAGCCTCAAGGCTCCACACAGCATTAGATGGAATTAAAGCAGAATAATGAGTCGATACACACACAACTCTGTTGTTCTTTGATTTTCCTTTCAAAATTCATGTAGTGAACGCTTCCTCCATCCCATACCGTCTTGGGCTGGGAGACTCGCTGGCGTCCTGAATGAATTTACATACCAAATGGGTTTTAATTTTATATTTTCGCTTAAGGTCAGGACATTTATTTATTATCATTATTTATTACTGAGGCACGAGTGGTTTTAATTATTTTAGTGTTCCTCCTACAAAGCAGGATCGCTGCTAGCTACGAAACATTTTCCGTTTCCGCTCACATAAATAATATAGTTTTTAATTTCATGAAGATTTAGTGTTCGTCTGCTTTGTAAATTAAAGTCATCGTTTACCACACAGAGACAGAGGGTTTGGGATGTCCTGGTGGGCTCGCGGGCCCCTTCGCAGGTCGCCTGTCCCAACTTGGGTCATGGTAGGAGAGAGAGACCCACCGAGGGGCCTGGAGGGGAGCGGCGTGGGGTGAATGAAAGGAGGACCTCGGGGAAGGGACGTGAACCCCTTCTCTCATGCAGTGCCACTCGCTGTGACATCTGTTCCCCACAACCCCTGCAAAGTCGATGTTTTTATCTCGACTGAGCAGGTAAGGAATCGCCGTATGGGAGCTTTCGTACCCGAGACCACTCAAATCCAGATGACAGGGGCAGATTCAACCATGTCTGACCCCAAGGCCCAGCTCCTTTCTCTCTCTTGCAAGCCCTCTCCATGCCATGGCTTGCGAGGTGAGCAGGTGTCGGTCCCCAGGCCTGGGTGGAAGCCCGGGAGACGCCAGAGGGTATGTGTGGGAGCGGAACCAGAGAAGGAAGGAGCAGGCAAGAGGGGTGGAGGGCAGCGACTGGCCAGGCCGCGGGTGTGACTGTGTGTGCACCTGGTGGATGGGGAAGAAGCTGCCTGAGGACTTGGGGGGCCGAGGGCCTGGAGACAGAGACCCCCAACTCACAGCTGCCCTGGAGTCACTGATCTTGTGGGATCCCAGTCCCCAATGCCTCCCATTTCTCTTTGCACCTGGATCCTCCTCTCTTTCAGGGAGGCTGCTAGGTACGTAAAGGAGCTCCCCGGTGCAGGGATCGCCCCCACCCACAGCCCATGGGGAGTCACTCTCCCCTGCCGTCTCTGAGCTGGCTTCACCCTCGGAAGCATTCCCGGAAGGCAGCCACCGGTCCATCGGGATCTGTTTCACACTCCCCACCGCCTGTCACGAGGACACCATTCCATGGCACCATGTCCACTTTTGCTGCCAGCATAGCCTCTGGAATGAGCAGGCTATTTGGGGTTGCCATGGAGAAGCTGGGCCCTTGGGTGGTTTCAGTTGTGCTGGCGCTATGAGAAGGCATTTGCCACCTAGCCAGAACAGGGCAAGGGCAGAGCCTCACAGCCTGGTGCCCTCTGCTCTGACCCAGCCCACCAGCTGCAGCCCCAGCCCCTGGGGCCATTAGCAGGTCAAAAGCATATCCCATTTAAAGGACGCCAGCTTCATCTGCAGAGGTTTTCTTGGGTTCTCGTTCAGTCTCCAGCTACAAATCAGCCCCCGGGAGACGAGGTCTCCAGACAGAAGCCTTCCGTCCTGGCAGCAAGTCCCGGGGGAGAGGAAGAAGCCCGCTGAGTAACCACCCTCGTGGCAGAGCTGAACGGAGCCGCTCGGACACACGCCGCGATTAAGCAGGGGCTGAGCCACCGTCCTGGCGCTCAGCGCCGCTCAGATTTCAGCAGAAAATAGACCTCACACTGAGTCATCCCTCTCCATAAGGGAAGATGAGCTTGTGTTGGTGGGAAAGCCTCGTGTTAGGGGAAGTCCCCTGCCAAAGCGAGAATGTATCTCTTTAGTGCGTCTTTAATCCCTCTCCCGTGAGCCTCTCCTTCTAAACGAGGGAGCTGGAAAGACTAGGATGCTGGGGAAAGCCGGCCTTACCTAGAACCGTGAAATTCTTTTCTCCATCTCGGAAACAGTCTCCCCCAGGAGGACATAAATAAATAGGAGAGTCCTGGTGTATACTTTACCCATTTTTCAGATTTTCTTCCTTCTTACTCATGGCACTGACTTAAGTGGTGCTTCTGGACTGGTACCAGCTAGATAGGTGCCTGGGGACAGGATGGTCTCAGGGCTGCGTTTAGAAGCAAATCGAGCTAATAGCGAAGTCTCTTCCCATTGAAAAGGGAAATAAAACAGCTTTCAGAGCCAGCTCTCTCGCTCCATTTTACAGGGGCCCTGCTTCTGCTACGTGGGCCCCCCTGGAATCCAGATCTGCACATTAAAAAGACATTTTCAAGGGAGGCTTCTTTCTGGAAAGATGCAATTAGGCATTTGTTTATGATTTCCCCTATTTTCTGGAGGAGGAGATTGAAGCCTGGAGATCAAGGCAGCTGCCTGAGGTCCCCGAACCAGGAGGAGGTGGCACCTCATCCTCTGAAATCTGAAAGCCGGTTCTGTGCACCCAGGCGGATCTGGCTGAGTGTCCACATAGGTCCATGCCTCTGACGGGGCTATTGTCTTCTCTGGCAGCCCAGCACCTGCCCCCAGGGACCTGCCCGCAGGGACTCACACTCCACTGCAGAGGCGGGCAAGAATTGTGCAAGAGGAGCGTGGACACGAGAAATGACCACTTGGAATTTGCTTTCTGACCGCAGCAGACATGGTGGCTGTGCCGGGGAGGCTGGGGTCGGGCGGGTGCTGGTGGGCAGAGACTGGGAAGGACCAGCCGGCTGAGGAGCAGCAGGATGCTTCAGAAGACACAAGCCTGGCAGGAGCGGATAGATGGCTCATCAACAAAGGAACAATCCTGGAATCCAATCCCAAAGCCCGGGGCCTCCTCCAGGCTCTGCCACGAGCTTGCTTTACGTTTCTTCACCCATCTCCAAAAGGAGCTTCTGAAGGGTCCTTGCTGGCCCTGACATGCTGCCAAGCCAGGACAGGACATGGGGAGACCTGTGGGTTCTTCTAGAAAGCAGAGACAAGAGGCTTCCCAGAGGAGCCTTTTCCAGATCATTCTTCCACCCTACTGGGGAGCCCAGGGCCCTGACACTGGGCAGGATCTCCAGTGACTCCAGTGTCCTCCTCTAGGCCCAGTGCTAGGAGCCAGGCTTCTTTCCAGTGCAGGGAGCACTTGGTTCTGCAGGACACGGAGGCGTCAGAAAGTCAGCTCTGCAGAGCGTGGGGGCAATAATCACCAGACTGAGTGCACTCGAGACCGGAAATAGGAGCAGCGGTGGTGATGGTTGGCCTTAATTGAATCTCTGCTGCCTGCCAGGCTTAAGGAGGTGCCTTGCACACATTTTGCATCAAATCCTGTAGGGCAAACTTTATCAGCCCCATTTTAAGATGAAAAAACTAAGGTTTCGGAAGTCTGCCACCAAGACCTTGTGCAAAGGTTCTGAACTCAGATTCGCGAGTCCAGGCACATCAGTGTGTAGGAGGAGAGCGACCTTGTGTTCACTTCAAGTAAAAATGAAAATTCACTGCACGGTGAATCCACTGCACGGCTGCATCCACACGTGCACGTTCACACACATGCTGTGCACGAGCACGCACAGCCTTGGTTGCACCCACGTTCCCTGATGCAGAGCTCCCCCTGCAGCCACTGATGGAACAGAAGGAGCTGCTTCCCCCTCCAAGGGCAGATCACGCACACACGCAGGAGCACAGCAGGGTCTGCAGCGCAGGGGACTCCCGGAGTGCACCCCAGCAGCCCAGGGGTAGGCTTCCACAGAGGCCTGGGCTGCAGTGTACTTGGCTGCTAGTTGGGGAGTCTCCATGCTGGATCCCCAAGCCGTCCCCCCTTCCAATTTTGGCACGGGGAGCCTGATAACTCAAAATGCCAGTACTGGAATTAAGCTTGAGGACAGAGAGTTGTAACACCTGTGCCTGCCAGGTCAAAGGGTTGACCTCCTTCGGACCCAGAAGGCTGAGAGGCAGGGGTGAGCCTGGGAAAACCAGGTCTGGCATGGAACCCCTTGGGAGCTGCCTCTGTTCAGCCAGCTTGCTTGGGGAAGGATCACAGGAAACCCCCAGATTCCTCTCCCAGGCATTCTTTCCTATTTAAGGCATGTGCATGCCTGCGACTTAGGCAGCCACATTGGGGCGGGCAGGGGCAGGGGAAGTAGGGAATGTTAGGTTTCTCAATGTCAGAGAACAGGGAAGAGAAAGGAGCGTCACGCAGAATAGGGGGAGGCTGGTGCAGAGTCGGGGGGTGCAAAGCCCAAGTGTGCGTCGTTCTCTTAGTGCATCAAGGCCCTTATTTCCTCGTCTGTTGAGTGGAGACAATATGACACCCCTGAATACCTCACAGGTAGTTGTAGAAAATGTCAAGGGACTCTCCAAATAAGGCCCGTGACCCCCATCAGTGATGGGGAAAGAGATGTGGGAACAGTGGATCCTTTAACCATGTTTTCAATTATCATGATTCCTAAAGTGCCATATCTTTAAATTCTTTTAAATAGATTATCTATTTATAACAAATATACATCCTCTTGTGTGACTATTTCTATGTACGTGCAGGGACCTGTGCATCCACACAGACACCCGTGCCTCTTGGAAAACTGAGAGCGAGTGGAATTCTCAGGGAGGGTCCTGGTACTCTGAGTGGGTGTTTTTTTCCCCTCTAGTATTTTCTCTTATCTGGATAGGAATTGCATGTGTAACTGTTGGTAATTTTAAAACAGCGTCTTTGCAGGGTGCCACTGGGGCATGTCACCTCAGTGCTTCCTGCCTCAGGTGGGGGGCCTCAGCCACGGCTCAGGTGTCCTCATCCCACGACCTCCTTAGGGTGTACCCCAAAGGTCCCGGCATCCTTCCTGTTCTGCAGCGAGCGCCCTGTACGTGCCACTTGAGGGGTCTGCCACATTAGCCAGACGGCTCCTTCATATTTTAAATGTGGGGTCAGGAGTGACGAGGGAATTTGTCCCCGCATATTAGCTAGAACGCAGCCCGAGCTGGAGGTTGGTGACATCGAAATAATTGGAGGTAAGAGCTGTGAGGCCATTAAGATAAATTTTTGACATAAAAATGTAGGCTGGTTCATAAAAGGTTGCAGTGACAATAGGTTATAGTGACAGCTTTTCAACAACTGTATAAGCCGCAGATGGAGGGGAATTCAGCACATGAATCACAAGCGGTCCAGACAACACAGCGTCCTTTTATAGGCACAGATCTAAGGGAGGAATAAAGTTATTCAGATTGGCCCATATTAAATAACATGATTGTTAAGACAGTGGTGAGAGAGGGGCAGGGCTAGAGGCTTACAGACGCCCTCAAGGGAAGCCTTGGTCTTCCGCTTGGGCGCTGGGTTCGCAGCTCCTGTCTCTGGTCTAACGAGCGCCCACTGGCCGCACAGCTCCTGGCCCTCCCCGCGAGCCGGACCTTGTTCTCGCATCTGCCCTCCTGTGGTGGGTGCAGTTTTGTGCCTTCGATGGAATTACCTGTGTTCACCCCTGGGTGTGACCCTTTGGGATGGGAGAATCCTGCCGGAGAGACGGCTGCTCAGGGAAGGAGCGGGTCCCATCAGGCCAGGAGTGGGGGAGGGACCTGGCTCGCACCTGACCTTCTCTGCCCGAGTTTGCCCTCAGCTCTGACCAAGCTCTGGCTGGCGAGTCCGAGAGCAGAGAGGTCACCGTGGAGCCTGCGTGTCTCTGCTGAGGAGAGACACAGGACAGCGTCGTGTCCAGGGTGCCCTTTGTGTCATCGCCTTTAAGCCGCACCACCACCCGGTGACCTGCTGGTATCCCCATTTTACAGATGAGACAACTAAGGCCAGAGGAAGTTGATCTACAGCAAGCTAATGTTCTCGTTTTCAAGCTGCTTGGGGTTTAAATTTGCATCTGTCTGACCCCCAAGTCTGATCCCCAAGTCCTCCCAACTCTACTTCTCAACCCGTGAGCGCTCACACTCCAGAAAACAGAACAGAAAGCATCCCTGCAGGGAGAGAGGCTGGGAGCCTCTCTGGGACCGTGGGGGCTCGGCACTGGGAGGCAAGATTTTCTCGGCTAATAAAATTCACACACATTTTGCGGAGGCTTTGGTTGGGATGAAAGTGTCCTTGTAGTGAAATGTCTAAGTTCAGCGATTTCACTCTGGGTATGTGAATTTATATTCACAATTTGCTAATGGCAGTTAAACACGATAAAGTAATTTATGTGGCTGTAAGGGAACAAAACTCCACACTGGCACAGGCGTCTGCATTTAAGTCCCCCTCTCCGTGGTCTGGCGGGGACAGCACTGGCAGGTGGGGTCTGTACCTGTGAAAGACGCCCTCTGGGGTCTCTGTCTCCAGACAAGGGCACCTCCGTCCCAGGCTGGGAAATCAGGGCCCAGAGGATCTATGGGAGCGAGGTTTCGTCAATTTCCTCAATGCTTCTGGAACAAGAACAGGTTCCTGTAGGCAAGACCGCTGCCGTGCATATGTGTGTGTGCGCCCATGTGTACATGCATGCGTGCCTGTGCATGCACACGTGTGTATTTGAGGGGGGTGAACGCTGAGCTCTGAGATGCCCAGTGAAAAATGTGAGTGCATCTCCATCTGCGTCAGCGCAGGCTGCGGTGACAAACACACCGTGCACTGGGTGATGTAGAAACATCAGGAATTTATTCCTCGCCATTCTGGGGGCTGAAGTCCGAGATGAGAGCGCCAGCGCGCCCGGGTTCTGGGAGACCCCCCCTCCGGCCCGCAGGCTCTACCCACGGCTGGATCTGCATGCGGGAACGAGCACTAGGCAGCAAGCTGGGTCCGGCCTGTGAAGGGCACTCATCCTCTGCTTGCGGGCTCCACCCCCATGACTTAACCATCCCCCATTCCCTCCTCCTAATACCATCATAGACCAGAATTTCTACATAGGGATTTGGGAGGCTCAAAAGTATTCGGTCCAGAACAGCGCATCGAGCTCTCAGGTCTGCCTCCCACCCCTCCGGCTCACATGGTCTTGCCTGGTGACTTTTCTCTGCTGTGTCCAGAGATTCCCACCCACATCCTAGGACATCATTGGTCCACGCGCCACCCCTCGCAGGCCGCACCAGATGCACATGCAAACCCCCCCGGCGTCAGCCACACACAGCTTAGATGTCATGCAGTGAAGGGTACCCTCGGGCCCCGGCCAGCGGGGGTGAACGGCTGGACTGAGGCAGGGTGCAAGGAGTAGTGTCCGGTGATTGTGACAGTCACAGCCTGGAAAATGTCACTCACACAGGGGCCGGGGACAACGGCACAGGTCCCCAGTGTGTCCCTGGTCCTTGCACCTACGACAAGCGCAGATGTCCAGTGCTCCAGAGCCCAGACGCCTGCCAGGCCAGGCCTGATCTCTGCAGAATTCAGAGGTAACCAGAGTGCAGGCCCTCTTCACCCTAACAAACCAGAGGACAGCGTGCTGGACGGTCAGAGACTGTCCCCGTGTCCCTCAGAGCGTCTCCTGAGTCATCTCCGCGGAGCCTGTTCAAGGCAGGCGTGTCATGTTTCGCTTTCTCCCTAGGCTTTTCTTAGTAACAGCACTGGCTGCGGCGCTGCTTTTTGGTCTCCGGGAGACATTCTGTCCTGGCCGTTCCCACGGCTGACCCTGAGTCAGCAGGTCCAGTCCACTCGGGGAACCTCCTCCTCACCCTGCCCCGGTCCTGGGTCAGGTCAGTGGGGTTCCTCCGGGAGCCGCCAGGGGTCGGGAGAGCTGTGGCCGTGTCAGATAAGCAGGGGGATGTCCGTCTGAGCAAGGGACACCCCCCGGCAGCTGTTCTAAGTGAAATGCTCCCTCCTCCCTTGGTCCTGTCTCCTGAGGCCGGAGGAGGATGTGCATGTAGGTGAGGCTGCCTCTCAGGCTCCACCAGGCCTGGCTCCAGGAGCCACACTCTGTGGGCTCAGAGAGCTCAGGAAGCCGGGGGCCCTACCCAGCCAGGCCCAGCTGGGAATTGCCAGCACCCTCTGTTGTCTCGGGCTCTTGCCAGCTGGCAAATGAGACACTGACCATGGAGCGAGCAGACCTGCCTGGTGACAATCTAGGGTGAAGTCAGGGGTCAAAACAGTGGCTCGCCTCAGGGTAGGTCAAGGTCAGGGCAAGCAAGGGCTTGAGAAGGCAGGCCCAAGTCAGAGTTAAAGCTGGGGGATGCTCAGGGCCATGGAACAGTGGGGATGCCCAGACCCTGGGCTCGGCCTACTGCTCTGCTCTACACACCTGGGCGTGATTTGGGCCACAAAAGGCAGCCAGAGGTGGAGCCTCAACCCACAGCCTCTATTTGCCCCTGAGGACTGGCCAGACACCAGTAGTAATCAAGGAGTTTCCTAGGCCTGGCGCTGGGGCTCAGGCAGAGAGGGTCAGGACAGGGGTCAGCCTGGCCCGGCTGTTGCCATCTCAGGAGACCCAGCTGGCCCTGAGTGCTGTGTCTCAGGACAAAAATCTGGGACTCCAGTGCTGAAGGAGCCTCTGGGTCTCCCACCAGCCTCTCATTTCACAGGTGGGCCTCAGGCCCTGCCCTTTTGTAAGAAGGCAGACGGATCTCAGGGCCTCAGGCCCTGCCCTTTTGTAAGAAGGCAGACGGATCTCAGCTGGGTTTCCAAATGGCGGAAACGGAAGAGGGGCATGGGGGTAAGAGTGTCCCTTCTCCTGTGCTCCGTGGTGGACCACTGAGTCCAGTCCCTCCCGGGCCTGTCTGGCACTGCGCCCCTCGGGAGCCTTGATGGACTCGCCAGCAGAGGCCCCGCTGCTCGCAGGGTCCGGGAGGCGGTGCCGGGGGGAGGGAGCTCAGGGGTCGGTCCTGCGGGCACCTCAGCTCGTTCCTTCTCCCCTGGTGCGGAGAGCAGGTGCCTGCACTGGTGAGGTGAAGTCACCTCCGCCGGCTCAGGGTGCCCGGTGGACAGTTCTCTGCGTCCCTGGTCCTTGGCGCCCAGGGCTAGGGCACCAGCGGGCTCCTGTTGCCATCCAGCAGGGGCCCGCTGGACCGTCTGAACCGTGGCCAGCGGGAGGAGCATTTCCCCTCCACAGAGCTGAGGCGGCTGCTGCAGGTTACAAGGCCGCCTGATAAGTGGTCCCTTTGGGACACAGGTGTCACCCAAGGAAAGAATCAACAGTGATCAAAGTGCCAGATTTCCTGGGAGACAGTGTCCCTTCCGGGCAGCAGCAGGAGCCCTGGAGGTGGACACCAGAGCCTTTCCTTCTGGTTCTGACACTGAATGTGCCCGGAGGACGCGGGTCCCTGGAGCACCGGGTGCAGAATGGAAAGGCCAAGTCACTCTGGGTCATCTGAGTCCATCCTATATGTAAAGAGAACAAAATAGGCTGAGAACAGAAAGGAAAACAAACATGTGTGCAGCTTCCACCCCATCCCTCTGAAGGCAGAGAGCACCCCGTCCTTGAAGCCTCTCCACCCACTCCCCTCCACACCTCCTCCCCAAAGCTCCCTGGCGGGCTGCAAGCATCGGCAGCCCTGTCCTGACTTGCACACCTGCCTTCACCCAGGGCTACAGCCAAGCCCTGGAAAGGTCATCCTCTCCGTCTTCCGCAGAACCAGGGCCCAGACCCCTTGATGGTGAAGCAGGAAGGTCCTGCTGCCTGCTAGAGTCAGCCTGAGCCACCTGACCTGATCTCACTCCATCAGACCCTGGAGTAGATCCTCAGGCACTTGGGGCACAAGGTGGTTGGGTAACTTCTACGCTGCTGAAGATTCCCAGGTGTCTCATCAGGCCCTCCGCAGAACGTGGCCCCTGACCCCCAGGGGTCATAGGTCCCTATCCCACCCCATGGGGAAATATGGAGGAAACCCTTTTCATTGTCTCTCAGGTTTTGTTGAGACAAAAACTAAATTTTGGCCTTGCTTTTAGAAAAAGTAAATCCTTACTGATTAAACTGCCAATGCAAATTGACACATAGCCTACCCTCTGGGCCTGAAAGAAAGAGGAACTGTAATAAAAGCAGAAAAGTTATCCAGAACCACGGTGAAATCTATCAAATCTTCAGGACCTGGGAAAATTTTCTTTGAAGGACAAGTTATTGAATATGGGGATGAGGCACCACCTGTAACTGTGTGTCTGTGTGTGTGTGTGTGTGTGTGTGTGTGTGTGTGTAGATAAGGAGGGAGAAATTGATTCTGGAACATTCTTTAGACACTCAGAAAAATGGCATAGACAAAGGCCCTGCTTCAGCTACAAAACCAGGCCTTGCACACAGTAGGTGCTCAGGAAGGCTGAGGCCTTTCCCATGCAGGCTCTGCTGAGAAGTTTGGGGTCCCTGTGATGTTGCACGAGTGTGTGCCCTGGATTGTCCTTCCCATGTTGGCTCTGTCAGTGCTTCTTCATCGGCTGACTGTCAGCTCCACTTAGCCGTGAGATCTAAGGCACCAGGTTGGGCACTACATGGAAGCATCTGAGATCTGCCCGAAATTCTGTGTTGTCTGAGCAATTTAACAATAAAACATTCGCTTTATGAAATCCCTTCTCTTATGAAATGCAATTAGCAGTTTTAACCTCCTGAGGGAACAAGTCATTCACTGCTTGGTGTGAGTTGGTTTTAGCAGAGTGTTTCGTCCTAAAGCTAAACTGAAGTCGGAGCAGTAGGGAAGAGAGAGTCACTCATGGGGACCTGGGCACGTGGGAGGGGGCACTTCTGGGCACGCGAGGGGGAACCGGAGACTTGCCAAGGCTGCATGAAAGGACAGTCAATGCCCATTACCTTTGACTTCAAGGAGCAGGTGAGGCAATGCAGACAGGGAGACAAGGTGACTCAGAGACGGCCGGCCAGCAGCCCAGAGCACACGCAGTGCACGGGGAGGGTCCTTGAGGTTTTTCTGACCCCAGAGAGAAGACCCTCTTCCCTTTGTCCTGTGCTGGGGACTCCCAGGGAGTGCAGTGCAATGGAGAAATGAATGCAAAATGCAGAAGGGATACCAAAAGGAGGTGGGGGTCCACCTCCAGTGTTCAGGTTGGATTTTTAGTCTTGGGCCAAATGGGAAAGTTACTTTTCATTGAGTATCTGAAACTGAATCATATCAGATTATAGCGAGACTTGGTTCCTCGTTCTTTAAAGGGCCCTGAAATTGTTTCTCTTGTGAGCAAGACACTCTGTCGTAACATGAACTGCCAGGCCCCAGTTGATCTGTTTGGTCAGTTTAGATGCTCACACACCCCTTTCTTTCTAGGAACCCTGGAAATGACTCCGGATGGGGGCAGGGGGCGCAGCGGTGAGGCTGCAGCCTAGAGGTTTCCAGTAGTTGCCAGATGTGTCCCCTTTTGATTGTCGCATAAAGACAGTGATATCCGCCTCGTTCCTGACAGGGTGGGGAGAAAAGCCCACGCACAGATGCAACCACACAGAGATGGAGTAAGACAGTAAGCATCAAAACAGCAGTATCTGCTTGTGGCCTTTCAGTCTCTCATTTCCTCCTGAACGGAGCCAGTTCACTGTGTGCAGTGGGAGCTCCCACACGCCCAGAGGTCTCTCAGCTGCTGGCCCAAATTGCCGCCAAGCCTCTGGGTCCGTGTGTGTCCTTCCCGCCCGAGGACGGCCGTCCTAGAGGGAGGACCGGGTCTTCTTCCTCTTTGTCTTATCATCAACGCCCGGAATATGACAGGAGCTCAGAAAATGTTTGTTGTTTTGTGTTTATTCAAAGTTACGTATTTTGTGTATTCACAAAATACACACCTCGCATTTACTCTGGTAAATTCTTCCTTTAATTGAAATGCATTCATTTGGAGAAAGCAATGCTGATAGGAGCCAGATAACTGGAGAACGGATGGTTTTCTAAGCGCCGTGGGCCCCTCAGGATGGAAATCACAATATGGACCATTTAGATACCAAACCCATTAGGGGAGGCTTGCGGGATTATCCATCCTTACACATAGCACTGAATGTGAGCCCCAACTCATATTAATTAAAAATTCTAAATCACACAATTGTTTTCTTCCTGGAAATACTTTTATGCTCTGTTTTATTGATCACCATTAATAATAGCAATAATGATGGCAATAATAATAAAACTACTATGTGATTAAGGTGCAGATAAGCAATTAGGAAACAAAATATTTATGGATTTTTAATAAGCCTTATGCTAGGGACAGGAATAGAATACTTAACAAGGATATTTGTATGAAAGTTCGTTCTAGAAGGTTCTTGGCCTGGGAGTTGAGGTTGGACACACAATTCTATTTCCTTTGTTGTTCTGTTAACCTGTTAAGCTGATATCAATTATTTAGTCACTCAATTGTTTGACAAATATGTACTATGTATCTCATCTATGCCAGCAGTGTGCAGGGTGCTGGGGGTGGGGCAGGGGGGTGTCTCGTGATTGGAAGTAGGTGCAGGAGGTGTGATGTGGCTGGTGATGGTAGGTTCTGCGGACTATGGGGAAGCCTGCTCTGTGAGTATTTTGTTTAAGCTCAGACCTATAGGAGACAGCAGGTGAAATGGGCCAGTGGGGAAAAGAGAGCCGTCTGGAGAGGCATAGGGCTGAAAAAGAGCATGGCACTTTGGGGGACTAAAAGTAGTTCAGTCTCATTACTGAGGGGGCAGCGCACCAACCTGAGCTGAAGAGGCCCGTTTGAACCACATCCTGAGGACAGCAGGAAAACGCCAAAGGCTGTATCAGAATAGTGGTCAGGTGTGCACTTCAGAAAGTTCTCTCTGGCTGCCTTGTGGGGTGAGACGCAGGAAGCAGGAACATGAGTGTGGATCTAGATGCAGAAATGCATGACAATGGTGGCCTCGATGCTGATAATAACTGGGGGAAAGAGAAACAGGCAGATTTGGGAAATTCAGACAGGTGATGAAAACAAGAACACGTCTTTGCTGAGCTCTTACTATGTGGCAGGACCTGTAAGGAGCACCTTACAGATTTATTTGGTGTAATCTTTCAACAAAACCTATAAGGTAGATCTCCCCACCCCCATTTTATGGATGAAGAAACTGAGGCAAAAAAAGGTTAAAGAACTGGCCCAAGAAGACACGCATCTAAGTGGCAAATGTGAACCAGACTCTTCTGAGTTTGAACTCTGACCCCTCTTCCATTTCAGAGTCCCTAGTCCCAACTACATCCAGTGACTGTCACTCACGTAGGAGGGCGGGCTGAGCAGATGAGTGACAGTCGCCCGGAACAGCCCCTCAGGGCTCTGTGACAGGCCTTACCCGCTGCTGGCCTCTCCCTCCCACAGCCCCTTCTCCTGAAGCTTGGAATTACAAATCCTTCAGTTTTGTGAGAGCCTGGGGGAGGGAATCTCCCACTCTGCTCTCCCCCGGCCTGCTAGGCCCCTGCCCTCACCTCCAGCCCTGGCCACCACTGCCTCCCAGTGCCCAGTGCAGCCTTGGCATTTGTTCTGGAATGGCTCAGAACCACAATTGATTTCTTAGCTCCCCATTCCAGCACCATCTCAGTGAGCTTTTGTGGTGAATGCACTACTCTCTGAGCAGTTTTAGGAACGTTGCCTTCATGTTTTGCCTGGAATAAAGTTCACCAATCAGTGCTTTAGAAGGTGTGGCACAGAATGAGCTGTGAGGGAGGATGAGGTGAAAAACACTGGCATCTCGATTTCTGGCTCCCCAGCTCTCTCGCTCCCCCAGCTGTGTTTGCATGTCCTGTGGCTGCAGAACCTGAAATTCTCAGCTGCATCACTTACCTGATGAGTAGGTTGCTCCCTGCCCCCACCCCAGCAATGTCCTGGGCCCTATGGCAGGAAAGTAGCTCTGCGCGGTGGGACAAAGGCCACTCAGAAGCCTTGGGTCCTGTCTCAGCTATCACAGAAACTTGGCCGAGTCACCTCACTTTCTGGACCTCATCTGCCTCTACAGAAATAGAAACGCACTCACCTGCCTGTGGGGCTGCAGGGTCAGGACGTGGATTCATGCGCCCACTCACCAACTGCGCACCTGACACCCACTCTGTGCCAAGTACATTTTCAAGGTTTGGAATAAGACAAAAAGCAAACAGACAAAAATGACTGCCCTCATGGAGCTTACCTTCTAGCAAATGAGAAGACAAGAAGAAAATAAGAGACAGAAATGTATACCGCAGGTGTAGTAAGTGCCCATGGGGTCCATGTTGGAAATGATCAAGTAGGAAACTGACCAATTGTGCCACACCAGACTAGAAGAACAGGGGACGCAGTAACCATGGACTTGAGGATGCAGGGCCAGGGGAGGACAGTGGCTCCTGGCAGGGAGTTAGTGTTGTGGTCGGTTTTTCCCTCAAGACTCTAAAGGAGCAGCTCTCGGCTGAGAGAGATTTCTGACAGCCTGGGAGGAGCTAGAGACCCAGGATCAGAGTCCTGGTTCTGCAAGGGGACCGCAGTGACCCTCGAGTGCCTCGGGCTGGGGCCCTGCGCTCTACCTCCACACCATCTCAGTCCATCCAGTTGAATTAGGACAATCTCAATGACCAGGGCACCAGGTGCTCAGGAGAAGCAAACAAATAATTTTGGAAGGATTAAACCTCAAATTATTTTTTTAAATAATATGCAAAGACAGAATCTGGTGCACGATAAAAAACTGAGCAGACACCGGGAGACAACGTGAACAAAAGTGAGTAGAAACAATAAAATACATAAGAGCGACCCACAGGGGTTCAGGTAGAGGGGAGGGGTCAGCACAGACTTTAAAACAGCTGTGACTGCTGTGATCCAAGTGTGAGAAGACACACCTGGGGTTTTCAACAGAGAACTAGAAATTATACATATCTTATTTTTAAGAATCAAATATAAGTAATCACGTAACCCAAAATTAAGAACTCAATAATGAATTTAACAGGTGCAACCAGAGGGGGAATTAGGAACTAAAATATTGGTTAGAAAAAATATGTACACTATTAAGTACAGAGAAGAAGAGAGAAAAAAATACAAGAGGAGGATGGTGGGGGTAGGGCAGGGCAGAGAGGGGGAGGCGGAGGAGAGAGGTGGTAAGAGACCTTGAGGTTAGAATGCATGTAACATGGTGTTTGCTCCCTACAAGCACATCTAACATACATATGTTTGGAAGAGAAAGGGGGGAGAAAAAGTAAGTCAGAAGCAATATTTCAAGAGTTAGTGGCTAAGAACGTTCCTACCTGTTCAAACACACCAAGTCACAGATTTAAGAATCATACTACGAAGGCCAAGCAGGACACAGTTTTATAAAAGTCCACACTGAGGCGCTCAGAGTAAAACTGCTGAAAACGAAAGCAAAGAAAAATCTGAAAGGCAAGGGAAGAAAGATTACTTTTAAAGTTACAATAATTGAACATAGAACTGACCTCTCCACAGAAACACTGAAAACCACAAGGTAATGAAATATTTTTAAAGTTCTGAAAGAAGGAAATAGCTTAGAATTTAATACCCAGTGATAACACCCTTCAAGAACAAAGGTGAGATTTTTATTTTTAATGTTCAGACAAACAAAAGCTGAGATAATTTGTCACCAGAAAATTCACACTAAAGGAAATCCTAAAGTAGGTTCATCAGACAGAAAGAAATTAATTCAACAGAAAAGGTTAGAGTGTCAGTGGGGGAATGAAAAGCAACAAAAAGTATTTTTAACGTATATCTAAATGGGTATTGGCTTATAAAAACAATAAAAAATATTCTCATATCAAGCTGGGCACAGCCTCAGAATTCACAAGTGTGCAAAAATAGCATAAAAGTAGAGTGGGGAGGGAGTAAATGGAGTTAGATTATTTTCAAGTTCTTGAAATGAAGACAAGGAAGAGAGCATAAATATTAAGATTAAGCCTCCGTAAGTCAAGCGTACGGTGGTAACAGCTATGGATTTTACAGTGAACTAATACAAACATTTAATCCAAACGTTAAGGGGAAAATGAGAACAGGAAAAGCAGAACAAGTGAGACCCATAGAAAGCATTTAGTAAATGATCAGTTCCAACATAATACATCAGTAATTACATCAATGTCTAAGTCCCAAAGCCTTCCCAACCGAACTTGAAAATGCTGAATATATGCTGTTTGTTATAAAAACACCTTAAAGGAGGGCCTCCCCGGTGGCGCAGTGGGTTGACCGCAGTGCTGTGAAGCTGTCCGCAGCCATTGCAGGCCGGTTGGATCCCCAGCCGGCCAGGGAGATTCCCACCTGGCGCGGCGGACCTCTCCTGTCTCGCCCGCTGCTCCCCTCAGCAGTGTGCTTCAGTCAGTCTGCCTGTTCTGTTTCCCGCTCTGTCTTTGGTGAGTCCTCTCACCCTCCCACGCCTCTAGCCTGTACCCCAGCTCTTGCATAAAAACAAATAAATCTTTTCAAAAAAAAAAAAAACACTTTAAAGGATAGAAGATGCAGAAAGAGTAAAGGTAAAAAGATGGGGAGCGGGGTACACCATGGAAACAGCAGGACAGTGCACCAGTGCAGACTATATGCACTTTAAGACAAAAGCAACCTGAGTGAGGGGACAGCTCAGAACTACTTTTTAAAACTCCATTCATCAGGAAGAAACGACAGTGAGGATCTCCTCGGAACATAGCCTCAAAACACATAAAACAAATACTGGTAGAGCTACCGGGGGAAAGTAGACAAATCTCTAGCCGCAGTGGAAGATCTTTGACAGTCTCTAAATAATGAACTAAGCAGATGAAGACAGAGAGAAAGGGAGGGAGGGAGCAGGGAAGACTTGAACATGTACTTAGCAACTGTGAGCTCACGGACAGGTGTATTGTGCACGAAAACTAGAGAATGCTTGTGTTCCAAGCCACAGACAGAAGTGCAATGGAGAAGACTGAGTAAGAGCTACGAGGTCAGGAAACACTGGGGTCAGGAAAGACGTCCCAGGGGTAAAGTTTGAGACCAGCCTGAAGTTGGTGAGAGTGAGCCTCACGATTCTTGAGGGGGACAGTGCAGGTCTGCTCAGAAACAGGAGGAGGCTCCAGGTGGAAGCAGAGCACCCTGGGACTGGCAGTTCCCGCAGGTGAGGGGTGCCTGGTCCCTCGACGACGGCACTGACAGGAAGCAGGACCGGCTGCTCCTTGAAGACCCAGGCCGGTTCTGCTCCTTCGAAACGTGGTTCCTCAAAAATGCTACTCAAACGTCAGGTCACTTTTCCGCTCAGCCCTGAGGGCTCCTAGCACCTCACAGTTTAGCCCCCCCTCCCCACCCACCTCCCTCCACCCTCAGCACCGCCATCTCTTCCTGGCCTCGTCTTCCCAGGGGAGAAGGGGCCCCCAGGAACACACACTGCGCACCTGTCGGGCGCCAGCCCCCTCGGGTGCTGCATCTCATCCTCACACGCCCGAAGGTCGGCTTCGTGACATTTGACAGATGAGAAGATTGTTGCTGGACTTCTCTGTCAACTCGGCCACCTCGTAAGCGCTCACTTTACCTTCCAGTTGAACTGAAAGCAAGTTCCACGGGGTGACCCAGCTCTGTGCACAGGTGGCCGCGGGAGCATCACCTTCCCTCCTCCATGTCTGTGGGGTTTTCACCACACCTCCTAGCGCCGTGGGGTTTCAGTCAAAGGCAAGCATGACCTGAAATCTTGCCGCGCCTTGACAAAATTAGCAGAAAAGTCACAGCATCTCTCTCGCTCCTTCGAGTTGGCAGCTATGCCTTCAGCATCTTGGTGACCCGTCCTTGGGGAAGATCCTGCCCCCTCCGCTGGCCGCCCCGCTTTGAGGGTGAAGCCATTAGGAGCTTGCATTGCTCACTGAGGTCAGCACACCCTCAGAAGTCCAAGTTCATGGCCCAAGGCCGAGAGCCTCACTACTGGAGGCTGCTCTGAGAATTACCTTGTTGACAGGGCGTCGTGCCAGGGAGGAGGTTGGGGCTCTGTGAACCAGGCTGCCTCTCACGGGCGGGGGTCCGCGTGGGCACCGGGCAGCGGCCGAGCATCCATCTGAGGAAGGGAGGAAGGAAAGTTGCTGATGCTGCATTTAGCCTGGGCCGCCCACCCCGCTCCCCCGGCATCTCCAAGAAAACCCGTCATTCCAGCCAAGGCGGCTTCACACCCACAGGCTCTACACTGGCAGTCGCCTCTTGGGGTCACTGTATCGATGCCGCTGGCACTGAGGTTTGGGATTAAAATGAAGCGGGTCCACTTGGTCCACCTGGCCTATTTCTGATTCCTTCGGAGACTGGGTTCCTGGGGGCCCCTCGTCTTCTGGGCCTCGGGGCCCCAAATCCTCTTTGTGAGGGTTCCCAGGATAGAGAGCTCTCAAGGGCTTCTTGGGGTTCACGAGAATGACCTTGCAGTTCTGGATCCCGGCTGGGAGTGTGGACCCCTCTGCTCCTGCCGTGAGCCCCTGGGCAGCAGCACGTCCACAAGGTCTCACCCCATGGAGAACCCCCGCTGATCCCCCTTCAAGTCCCATCTTTGACAGGCAGCTCCGTCTTACCCTGTGATCCTGGCAGGCCGGCACCAAGCTTGCGGGAGCCTCGTGGCTCCCATTTTACCCAAACTCCACTTTCTCACACGGGGAGGAGGGACGGAGGAAAGGAGGCAGTGGAGAGCCAGAGAGTCACCAAGCGCAGAAACACTGTCCTCACTTTGCCCCCCTCTGCTGAACAAAGGAGAACCATGTGCCCTCCGGCCTTTTTAAATCAAGATTTTATTAAAAAGAAACACAGTTTCAGTCTCCAAGCAAACAATTCACAAAGATGTTTCTGGAATAATGAGGATAATAAACGCTGTCACTTTGGAAGGGCCTCACGGCTGCAGGCCCCGCTGTGGGCTTGGCATCCATCACTCTTGCCCACCCCGTGAACTGTGTGGCTGATACGCCCAGAGCAGCCGCCGCCCGTCCAGGATGCGGAGGGCACGCCTGTGTGCAAGTGTGGGGACCCCAGTGCAGTCTCCAGGGCCCTTCACGACGGAGCCTCCTGGGCCCCAGCTACGGCCAGAAGCTGTCCTGACTTCCAGGGCTCAGGGAGCCCACAGGGGACCCCTCCATTTTGTTTCTGTTTCCCATCCCTGAGCTTCCCCTCTGGATGAGAGCTGTGACATATCATAGCGTGTTTGCCCAACCCCATTTGAATCAAGCTGGTGAAATAGAAATATCCTTGTGAAAATACGAACACACTTTTATTTACCGAAGGTAAACGAAACCTTTCACTGGCCTGAAGCGTTTCCATTTTTCTGCCTTTCCTCTCCTCCTCTTGGCCGGCTTTGATTGCCCATAACATTAACCTTCAGAAAGAATGGAGGGTAAACAACCAGCAGATCCGAGCATCTGATTGGCCGGCTGCGTGGTCCCCACCGGCCAGCAGTGGCACCTGCCACAGGCCCTGGGGTGCCAGCCGTAGGGGAGGCCTGGGTGGGTGCCTCACCTGTCCTGTTCTTTGGGGGAGGGAATTCCTTGCCTGCCACCGTCACTGGGAAGCTCACACATTCCTTTAGCTCTCCCTCCCTGCAGCTGGCCTGGGAGGCTCTCCTAGCTCGAGGCTCTGTGCTGGGGAAAAGGGAAGGAAAATGCATTGCAGGCAGGGCTTGTGATGGCCGTAGAAACGGTCGGTATTATTTTCAGAGATGTTGTGCTAATAGAGGAAGGCTGTTTCTTGGGAAATATTGCCTTCAAGTACTGCGACTCTCTTTCAGGTTATATAAAAGGGCATTAGGCAAACACTTGGAAATTCAGCAGCTTCCTTCCTGGGGCGCATGCACGGTGGTGGACAGGCTATGATGCACCTCCAGTGGCAGCCACACGGAATAAGAATTGGCTGCAGTTACCTTCCTAATCAGCTCTCAGGCTGGATAATATCAGCCATACTAAAGGTTACAGCTTTTTCTGTGATATATTGCTTCTTCGGAGAGTATTAAAGATGTTTTGAATCTATTTTTTTGGAATCTTGAAACCGCCGGCAGAACATTTTTGATGTTGTGGGTAACGCAGAAAGCAGCAGCTTGGGAAGGCTGGGCGGGAGGGGGGCCCACGGGTGCCGGCTGTGCAGAGACACTGCCCTTGTTTCTGGAACAGAGAGGAAGCAGGCAAGGTGGGGCCATGCTGAGGTGTGGGAGCAGATGTGGAGGAAGCGGCCGGGATTTCTTTTATTTGCTGGGGTGCAGAGAAGAGGTGGAGCCTGCCTCCCGTGGGAGTGGGCTGTATTTTCTGGGGAGGGAGGCCCAGAGCTATCATCGTGGAAGGAATTCTCCAGCCCTATTAGTATTCTGACTGCTTTATTTTTGTCCTGCCTGGACACTCTCTATCCAGAACACAAATCACTATCTAGCCACGTGTCACTTAGTGAAGGTTACAGGCTATGTTGACGTTCGCACAGTGACGAAATCACCTGAGGATGCATTTCTCAGCACGTTTCCCTGTCGTTAAGGGATACATGACTGTAAATAGAAGGTTTACTCTAAGGACTGGCTCTTGGGATTATGAACACTGGCAAGTCCAAAATCTGCAGGTAGACCTTCAAGCCGGAGGCCCAGGGGAAAGTTGATGCTGTACTTCCACTCCAAAGGCTGCTGGCAAAGCTCCCTCTTAGTCGGGGATACCATTCTTATGTTCTTTCTAGGCCATCAACTGATGCAACGAGGCCCACCCACATTAAGAGGGTGGTCTGCTTTCTCACAGCCATGGTTAATCTCATCAAAAAACACCCTCACGGAAATATCCAGAATAATGTAGAACCACACATCTGGGCACTGTGGCCCAGCCTGGTTGACACAGAAATTTAATCAAGTTGGCACCCTCCAGGTGACTGATTCTTCCCCAGGGCACACAGCTTAGGCAGCAAAGAAGGGCACTGCCACACATAGGTGCTGCAGCTCCGCCACCCCGGTGCTGGTGGGCCCCTGGCTGTCCTTGGGCCTAACCTGTGGGTGCTGGGAGACGGGGCAGCCAGACACACATCCAGCCTCTGCTGCTCTTTGCCAGGGAAAGGATGTCTCTCTGTTGCAGGGGGCAGTTGCCTCCCAGAGGCCTGTTCTGGCTTCCCATGCTCAGGGACTGCCCTTCTGCCACCCTGCTAGAAAGGAAAGGAAAATGTGAGAGGGATGTTTTAAAATAATAGACCCATGATGTCTCCTGAAGCCGACAAGGCTCTGAGCCTAATATGGCCCCTGGGGGCATCTCCAGAGTGAGCTGAAAGCTGAGGCTCTCAGTTAAGTGGAACAAGGGGTGTTTTGAGGATGGTGGGTGCTCTCAGAAGGGCCTGGGCCTCAAGGGGACTGAGGGAAATGGGTCTCCTCCTGCAGGCCATGGCTATGGCTCCTCTGAAAACCTGGATTTCCCAGCGACAGGCACCCTGTCGCTGATTTTAGGAAATCAGGTCCTAGTGGCCTGAAAACGGCCATAGTCTGTGGTGACAGAGATTACGCTCTAAAAATATGAACCGACTGCCAGGACACTGAACGCAGAGGAGAAGCCACCTCCCCTTTGACGAAAAATCAATGCCCTGTGTCAGGACTCCCTATTGACAGCTTGATTAGAAAAGACGACAGTCACGTCCCCCTGGAATCCTACCAGGAAGTAGATGGAACCATATCTGGGGCTCGGGGAAGCCAGCAACTGCATGAAATCCAGACTGCCCGCACCACCTCTTTCTCACCCCGTAGAAGCACCCTTGTAAGGCTCAATTTACTCCCAGAATCCTTGCCAAGCACCTTCATGTGCTGGGTCCTGTCCTGGAGATTAGGGCACAGTCTCTGCTTCAGGGAATTCCTGGCCTCTTGGGGCACAGACGAGCAAATAGGAATTACAATTCAGTGATAACATGCAGAAGGCTCCATCCCCACGCATCAGGCTGGGGGCTGATCAGGGAGGGCTTCTCTGAGGAGGTGACACACCAGCTGAGTCTTCAAGGATAAGATCTGCTGAAGAGAGAGGGAGGCTTAGGACAAGTCGTGGAGATAAGTGATAAGCTGTGAGTGGGCCTCGGGTGAGAGTGAAATGTGCGATAGGGGTGTTATAGCGCATGAAAGCGGCTACAACACAAAGAACAGATTAGGGTGGACCTCACAGGGAGGCCCTGTGGGAAGCAGATTAAATGGGAGAGCAGAGGCAATGTGGCCAGGGCTGCTAGAGAAATATTGAGGGGAGCGCAGGCTTGTGGAGAGGGGGACAGTGACATTGGGTAACAGCTGTTGTGGGGGCAGCTCCAGGGCAGAGCAGACAGACGGGGAGCAGACCTGGGCTGGGGAGCACAGTCATGGGAATCCAGTGGAGGACACAGGGAGCCTGAGCTGCAGACAGAGCATGGCAGGGCAAATACCAAGCCGGCACTTGAATGTGCAGGGTCTGGAATTTGAGGTGGCAAAGATTCAGCAACTGGAGATAACATCATCCAGACAGGGCCCCATCCAAGTGCGGGGGAAGGAGGCAGGAGAACATTTTAGAACCTTGAAAAACCCCCATTCTCAGAGAGAGAAGGCGGAGGCCACAGAGAGGGACATGTAAATAAGCCCAGTTAGGCCATGTCTGGTGAGAACTGCCCCGCAGCAAGCCCGCCTGGGAAGCCAGGACCGGGTGCTTGGCTCGAGGTACAAGCGCGCACTGCAGGGAATGGAGGGGGAGCAGAGTGCGCCCAGACCAGTTCCCTGGCGGGACAGGACCTGCATTTGCCTGTGAAAGGGCTGGTCTTGCAAGGCATGCAGTGCAGAGCTCTCAGTGCCCACCCAGCTGGGCACAGCTGAGGCACCAGGAGCCCCAGGCCCTGCCTTAGGCCACTGGAATAGACTCTGCAGGGGAGAGGATGTTTTCCAACTGCCCAGTTTCCAAATGAGGCCAGAGAAGGCCTTGTCTAAGTGAGCCAGAACCAGGCCTCCCCCTGCCATTCTGCTGGCCTCCCGAGACCCTTAGCCATGTCTGGAACGTGTGGGAGAAGAGACACACATGGCCCTAGAGCTAATGGGACAGACTCCTCCAGGCCAGGAAGTGCACAGACTGAACAGAACTTAAAAATGCTGACACCCCCCCCCCCAGAAGAACCCCTGGGGTTGTCGGTTTGATTTAAGGTAGAAGGAGCTGCCCAAATAACATGTAGCAGGAAGTTGCCCCTTGGCAGCGCGGGAGTGCCCAGCAGCCTGGCTGTGATGTGCAAGTGTGAGAAACAGGCCTGGGAGGGGTGAGGAGGAAGCACCCTGGAGTTTCTGAAGCCTGCTCCTGCCTGACATGCAAAAGGAGCCCAGAATGACATCACTCTACAGAGGAGGAAACTGAGGCTTAGGAACACAGGATCCTGACCTGGGGCATTCCAGCCACGCAGGAACAGGAACGCAAACCCCTGACTCTGACGCGGAAGGCATCGTACTACCTGAGCCCAGAACGGAGTGTCACTCCCTCCTTTCACTCCCACGCTCCTCCCCCGCCCTGCCGGCACTGCTTACCCAGACGCCTGAGTCTGGGGCAGATGCCCCCCCTGCCACCCCTGTCACTGCACTCCACCTCTCTGGATGGCACCTGTTTCCTTGCCTGTCTCTCTGCAGATCTGAGCAGAGAGGGCAGAGCCCTTGTCCTGCTCAGACCACAAAGGATGAGCCAGAGGAGCCCCAGGAGATGGGCCTGGGACTCCAGCTCAGCGCCCGGCCATCTGCTCAGAGGCCCTTCGGCAGCCCAGCCAGCAGGGGCTTAGCCTCTCTGCCCTAACCACAGCACATGGCTCCCCTGCCTGGAACACCCGCCCCCAGTCCTGTCCTTCAGCACCAGCAGAAGGCCCGCCTCCTCATCCCTCCACGCAGACCTTGCTGATGCCACCGGGTGCCAGCCAGAAGCTGGCTGTCTGCATGGTAACGACAGGACCGCTGCCACGTACTGTACCGCGTGTGCCAGCCCTTCGCACCTGTTGACTGCTAATCCTATGTTGTAGGTTCTAGAATTATCCCTTAGGGGTAAGAAAAAAGAGGGCATAGAGAGAGCCACTAGCTTCCCTCAGCTCTCCATATTTGTCAATGGCAAGACTTACACTTGAACCTGGCAACTGGCTCTAATCGCCACCCACTGGGAGAGACCCTGTCCTGGCCTCGGGAGATCGGCTCCTTGGCAGTGAGGTCAGGAGATGGTGAGGTCCACGGGCCTATCACTGTGGACACAGCCTCCAGGGGAGGAAGCCATGCCACACAGGTCCCAGGTCTCATGCAGGGCAGCCGAGGCAGTGAGGTAGCCTGACATGTGCTTCCTTCTCTCCTGGAGAACTGGGTTTGCCAGGGTCCAGTGGGCCCGCCCAGTGGTGCTTGAGGCCTCGCACCCCCACCCTGCACCAGTGCTGGTCTGTCCCTGTGGCGGGGACACGGTGGTGGCCGGGGGCCCATACACAGTCTGGGGACAATATGTTTGTCTGCCCCTTGTAGCAAGAACGGGCTCTGTTTTCTCCCTCCTGTAATTGTTACCATCTGTTTCCCTGCATCATGTTTGTTGATGTTTTCTTGTTTTAAAACTGAAATGAGTCAGATTGGAAGCTGATCTAGGAAAAAGTGTCTGGGAGGAAAGCTCAAAGTAGCCATGCGGGACTCTGTGTTTCAGAGCCATTGGAGAAAACAGATTCCAGGGCCAAGCAGGGGTGTCCACCAGCTCCTCCTGGCCGGAGGGGGCTGGAGTCCCGCCCACAGCCCTAGCTGACTGGGGCCATGTGGGTCTATGCAGAACGTAGAAGTCTGTGTGTGCAGGCTTGGTGTGTAAGTAGGCAAATGCATGTGTGTGCACACCGGTGCCCCTATGTGAATGTGTGTGCAAAGTTGAACATGTGTGTGTAGTTCAGGGGGACAGGACTACAGACAGTGTGGGTGGTTGGGGTCTTGCATTCAGAAGGAAACAGATGCAGAGAGGGAGCAGCACACTGGCCCATGACCAACGTCTAGGCTCGTGGGGGCAGGGTGACCCCATCTCTTCTCTTGTGTTCGGGTGACCTCGAGTGACTCTAACAACTAACCCTGTCTGAGCAATATAAGCTGTGATGTTAATGCTGAACTAGCTGAGTTTTGCGGGGGGTGTCAGGGGTTATTGTAGACGTCATTCCAGAGAGAATAGTCCCTGCAGGTGACTCTGGGAGGTTGTGTTGGGGTCAAGGGTGAGCTGTACCTGGCTTTCATCTCATGGCTGAACACCTGGGTTTCCCGTGGATGTGATTATGAATCAAGAGCAAGCCCACTTTCTGTTCCTTTGTCTTTTCTTAATAATCCACAACATCTGGGGCATCTCTGGCCCCCTGCAACCCAGGGAAAATGAATGTGGAAGACTGTGCCCTCGACACAGCATTCCTCTTGCTTCCTTGGGTCCCTGAATAGTAGTAAAAGCTTATATCACTGCTTTGTCCCAGCTTCTGTTCTGGACCCTGGACATTGGGTGTCCATCCCTCATTGGAAGGAAGATTGTCATACCAATTTGTAGATGAGAAGCAGGGCTCCGAGAGGTGAATTGGCTTGTGTAGAGTCACAGGGCAAGTTTGAGGCAGAGCAGACCTCCCCACAGCCTGCATCTTCAGGGAGAGGGGAGGTACTGCAGACACCGAGCGCGGGAGGCCCCGCACCACAGTGTAGCTGCCCTGGCTGACTGGGCTTCCCCCAGGAGCTCTTGGACCCTGCACCCCGGCTTCTGAGCTGCTCCTTCCTGGAAGCCACCTGGCGTGAGCTCAGCCTCACTGCATGAGCCTCACCCCACTTACTGCAATGTTTAGGAGCAAGCAAAGGAAACTTCACGTGCCTGCATATTTAAGCACGTATATTAAGTGGAACAAGCTATTTCTGAACACGAGAGTGGCCAACAGCCTTAGAGGAAATTAAAATGAACCATGACAATGGAAAATTGCACAGGGGCACGGCAGATTCTCCGGAGATAAATACAACAAGCCTTTCAACAGCATTCAGGAAAGACTAGAGATCATGGAGATTATGTTGTAAGAGAAAAAAAGGAAACTTGGAAAATTAGAGCTCAGGCTCTCTACCAAGGAAGACCAGCCGCGCTCCGGTCAGGCCTGTGGGCGTCCCCCCCAGTAAACATCCGGGGTCTGGAGGAGCAGAGGCGATGGCAGATGGATCTTTTGATCCGGTATTTTCCCAACACCTCTTGTGTGCATGCTCTGTGGACGCCGTGGGCTGCACTGTATCCTCCCCCCCAAATCAAATGCTGAGTCCCTAACCCCCATTTTTTTTTTTAAAGAAACCAATCTTTTTTTTTTTTAATTATTATTATTTTTTTAATAGAGGCATGCTTATTTATTTATTTATTTGTTTGTTTGTTTGTTTTTGTTTATACATGCACTGGGTACAGTCAGAAGCACGGGAGGGTGAGAGAATTCACCAGAGCCAGAGCGGGGAGCAGAGCAGGCAGAAGGACCGAAGTACACTGCTGAGGGGAGCAGCGGGCGGCAGGAGAGGTCTGCGCACCATGTGGGACCCTCCTCCGGTGGCCGGGGAGCAGCCGGGGGATCGAACCGGCGCCACAGACGCTGCGGGCAGCTTCGCAACCCAGCACTCAACCGCTGCGCCACCGGGGAGGCCCCCTAACCCCCATTTGATGGGATTTGGAGATGGGATCTTTGGGAGGTAATTAGGCTTAGATGAATCATGAGCACAGGGACCACCATCATGGAACTGGTATCTTTCTAAGAAGATGGGAATAGCCATGTGAAGACGCAGCAGGAAAACAATGGTCTGCAGGCCAGGAAGGAGCTCTCACCAGAATGTGGCCACGCTGGCCCCCTGATCTCGGGCTGCCGGCCTCCAGACCTATGAGGAGTAAATTTCTGATGTTAAGTCGCCCAGACTGTGGTATTTGGTCATGGCAGCCTTAGCTGACCCAGACAGGGGGAGCAGAGATGGACACCCACGTGGGCTTCAAAGAACTCTTAGGCCTTAAGCGTTCAATAGATTTTAGCTGAAATAGTTATGACTATGACACCCCCATTAGCCTGTATGAGCCCCTGAACCACAGGCTGCCTGTCATAGTGTCTCCAGCCAGCAGAGCATCTTAATAGGGTGGAGTGAATGAATGAATGAATGAATGAATCAGTGACCCAGACCCTGAAGGATGTGGGCGCTGGCACAGAGCAGGCAGAGATGTGGCAGGTGCAGGCAAGGAAGCCAGGCCTGGCCATCTGGGGGTGTTTGTCTGGGATCCTTCCTGACCTAGGCATCCACGGCAAGCAGCCACAGGCAGAAACCCCGCGTGCTGACTCATGGTGGGCCAGACCAGCCACCCAGGAGATGGTAGAAAGGCTGCCCATCCACTGCAGACCAGGCCAGAGTCTCACACCGATCTGGTCACCCTGAACCCCCATCTCCTCTGGTGTCACTCCCAAGGAGGAGGTTCTACCTGTCTGTGTACCCCAAGAGGGTCTGCTTCCCAGCCTCCCTCACCCCCATCCACCCCTCTTAAGGATTTTCCCTCTTTCCCTCATGCACCTGCACCTCCAGTGAGTATGACTAGACTCTTTCTGCCCAGCAGACTTTCTAAGCCCGGAGAGAGGAGCTGGTGCCAAATGATGCGATTTCCTTTAAAAAAAAAAAAAAATCACTTAAACCACCTCAACTCTGAACAGAGGGAGCTGGACTGGACTGCAGCCAGAGGGCACTGCTCTCCCTCGGGACCTTGCTGGCCCCACGCTGATCTCATTACAAGGAGCCTGCGCCAGCAGAAGGCAAGGAAAGAGCTCCAGGGAGCTGGATGATGTAAACTGAGTCCAGTGGAATGCCTCTGGAATATTCCACTGTCTGGCCGGTCAGCCCGCCCTGCTCCCAGCCCCACACAGTGGGGGATTTTAGCTCCGGGTGCTAAGACACACTGGGGCACTAACTTGCTTCAGAGTCTTGAAGTCCCTGCAGTGAAGCCGGTTCAGCTCCTTCCCCACGCAGGCATCCCGGCTAAGGCGCCATCTCACTGGGACATGTGTGCTGCCTTCTTGTTTCTTTGTCCTGCCTGACCTTGGGGCAAGCCCACCACAATGCCCTCTCTTGTTAGGCCTGTAATGTGGTCGCTGAAGTTGTCTGTGTCGGCGCCTTGTGGGACGGGAGTCGAGCTCAGTTGACTTCTGGCTTGGAGTGTCAGCTACTCGAGTCCCGAGTCCCCGACAGAACTTAGGACTGTTCCCTCCGGCAGGGGAGCCTTTGTGTGTTTGAAAAATAAGGACTGCTCTGTGGAGGGTCCAGACTCAAAAAGGTGGCTAGCAGGGGTTTAAAGGGAGTGTCAGGTGTGTGTTAAAGAAGAGGTCCATGGGAATGGCAGACAGCCGGGACTCAGTCCTGGTTCTTTCTGCCTCCAATAGGCCCTGAATACAAAGGAGACCACAATTAATCCCAGAGTGACCTCTGGGGAGAGTCTGGGGCAGAAAGGCCAGGTCAGACCTTGGCTAAGCCTTTCTAAAGACCTGCTGCTTCGCCTGGGGTAGGCAGGGGCCGTCTTCAGGAAGCCGTAGGCATCCTGCTTCAGAATTAATCTTGGAGGCTCTGTGGCCAGGCCCGATCAGCACATGGTCAGTCACACACCACAGGCATCCCCACAGCCCCTCTCAGCTTAGCCACCAGGACAGAAGGCTTTTCTTGCCAGATTCACTGAGGATTCCAACTGTGAGCACAACCAAGGCTCCCAGGTGTGTGTCTGCATCTGGAGCTGACCCAGGGAGGACGGCGTGTCACCGGCTCTGAGGCTGGAGGCCCGGGGGTGGGCCCACTGCCTGCCGGGCTGGCCTGTGAAATGTCCCTTCAAAGTTCAGAATGCGTTCTTCTTGCCCTGCCCACCTTCCCGCCCACTCTGGAGACAAGAATGGAGAGGGTCATGGTGCTGCAAAGGCCGAGGTGAGCAGGAACAGGCAGGGCGGCGGGGCCGCCAAGCAGGCCAGGCAGGTGACAAGGGACAGGGCTGCCAGGGAGCCAGGCGGGCTGATTGAAGGGGGGATGATGAAAGCCCGTCCCAGCCCCGCGAGCAGGTGCCCCTCACGCTGCTCCTCTCCCCTGTCTGTCCGTCTGGCCACTCACTCACGCACATCACAGGCGTCCGCTGAGGGCCAGGCCTGCCCTGCCCCTTTCAGCGGAATGAAAGGGAAACCGGTATCAGAGGGGAGCTGCTGCCAGGGAAAGGGCCTCTTTCTTTTCAAAGACTTTCATTTGCGATGGGCTTTTTTTCTAGGTGATCTTATTTCAAAGCTCCTTTGAAAATTTTGTGGGTTTTGTAATGGATGAAAAGTTACTTGGAAATGGGACTAAGAAGTTTTCACTTGAAATTTGTTAGAGGAAAGTTAAAAGCTTTGAGTTGTAAGGTTCTGCCAGATTTATCATTTCTTTTGTCCACAAGGCCCGTCCACCGGGAGGGGTGTGGAGGAAGGGGCTGGGGGCCTGGAGGGGGCACACGACCGAGCAGGGCGCGAAAACCAGCCAGGCCACGGCTGCCTCGCGTCTGCAAGGAAGGCCGGCTGTGCCGAGCTCCGCACAAATATCTCTGGCGCATCCAGGTTTTGATGTCAGAAGAGGGAAAAGCAAACATATTTCCAGAAGGCCATGGTTCCAGCAAAGACAATAGCTACCACAAGATGTTTCATAATAATTTTGAAAGAAGTGGCCCAAATTTACTGGAGCGAGGGAGAGAGAAGGCCACAGTGGAGGACGGGCAAGGGAAGAAGGAGAGCGGCTCAGAGGAGTCAGGACAAGGTTGGAGGGACCAGGAGAGGCGCTGCCAAGGAGAGGGAAGGGAAGGGAGTGTCAGGAGGAAGGAGGAAGGCGTGTTGGGGGTCACAGAAAGGACGGGGAGGTGCTCCTGGGTTGGCTTTAAAATAGAGATGACTTTGTTTAAAGACAGTTGAGGAGTGAGACCTGAGGGGGCATGGAGTAGCAGATGCCCCGAATCCCATGGAGGGGGTGACCACAAAAGAAGCGGGGAGCCAGGTGGATGCTGAACTGGCAGGTGAAGTGGTCAGTCTCCGTGCTGGGAAGTCAGGGGAAGGTGCTGAAGGGAAGGTGCTGGGGAGAGGGCACAGCTGCCATCGGTGGTGTCCATCTCTGCTGCCCTGGTCAGGACTGAAGAACCCATGCAGGGGGCCAGGACCTCAGGCCTGGATTGGGGAGACCCATCAGTGCGGTTTTAGGCCCTACATGGTTTGAGGGGTGGGATGGAAGCCCAGAGGACCTTGTTACCCACCTTGCCAGTTGGAGTCTGAGTAGGATGCCCAGTTGGGGCTGAGTAGTAGGGGGAAGGTGGAGGCACAGCTGGTTTTCCCATGGGCACTGGGGCAGGTGTTCTGAGTGTTACCCAGATAGGGTAATGTGGGTGTGGCCTTGATGTGGCTAAGCCCATATGGGGCTGTCAGCCGCGGCAGTAATAAGGCAGAGAAAGGTGGCCTGGGAATCTTCTGGGCCCCACAGAGCACTTTGGAGGACTTAGGACAGAACAGACCTGGCAGAGTCCCAAGCCTGGCACTCTCTAGCTGTCATTGACGTTCTCAGGGCCTCTGACTCTTGTCTGTAAGAATGAAGGTGCGAACGCAGAACTCCAGGAGGAAGGAAATCTCATCACGTCTGTGCCTGGATGCTTGGCATCCACTTATGGCCAGAGCTTGTTGGGTCCTTAGTGTGATCCATTGAGAGGACAGAGGATGCGGTTGGTGGTTTCACCTTACAGTACTTGCAGGTGACCTCGGGCTGGGCACGAAGCCTGAATCACAGGGCCAGGAGGCAGGCTGACCTCAGGTCCACCCCTCCTGCGGCTGCCCTGGCCAGGCTGTCCCCCAGGGTTGCTTGCTCCTTCCTCAGCTCCCTCCCTGCCTCCATCACCTCCTCGGCCCCACCTCAGCCCCAGCAGGAACACTTGCCCTCCGGAGACATCATCATATTCCGTAATATGATTGGAATCTGAATATATATTTAAAATGACAAGATTGAAATTAAAATTTAAATAAAGAATTACTTTTCTGTAAGTTGCTCCGAAAGCAGTAATTTAGCAGCAAATTGATAGAGAAAGGTAAGCACTGGTCCTTTAAACCATCGTGCAGTTTCCGGCATGCGAGTCAGAAGTGTCTCAATTTAACACATCATTGGTTAGTATTATTAGAAATTTCGCTGGGCTCCGAGCACATTATGGTGCTGCTCCAAAGTGGAGGCCAAGGGCGCCGGGCTGGGGCCGGGGGCCGAGAGGGCAGCCTCATTAAAGAGGGCGAGAGAGCCTCAAGCCAGCCTCCCCCGGCCAAGTAGGGTTTTAGCCGCCATTAGTTTCTTGTTTGAAGTTCAGCAGCAATCATGAAACGGGGACTGAAAGGCCCATAAATGCCATGTGCTCTTCCCAGAGGCCACAGATTTATCGTTGTAGTGTCTGTCCACACTTCTTTCTGGCCCCTTGAAATCCAGGCTGGGAACAGGGGTCCATGAAGTCCCATGAACCACATGAGCAAAACCCAAAAACCTGTCCTGGGGGCTACTTACCACCCCTGCTCCGTGCGGAGACCTCATTGCATCACATGTCCCTAGCACACCAAGCTCCTTCCCATTTCTGCTCCCTGACGTTGCTCGCTCTCCCCAAGTCCATGCCATGCACCGGTACATTCGTCCAGCCAACAGTGATGGATGCTCCCGCTGCCAGTCTGCACCTGCAGGACCAGACACCATGCCAGGTCCCTGCCCCATGGACCTCACCCACCAGAACAGGCTCAGAAGTGGTCCTGGAAGGCAGGGTGCCAGGACTGATGTGTGGCAGGCACAGGGTTGAGAATAAGCAAAGGGTGTGCTGGCCCCAGGGGGGTCTCGTCCTGCATCTTTCAGACTACCCTGACCACCAGGGTGCCCCTGGCCTCCATGGCACCTTGCAAAGTAGAATAAGGTGTTCCCTCCTGGTGCACAGGTTAGCCCCACCCATAGGTTCACAGCCATGAGCCAAAGGTGCTCTGTGGGAGGAAAAGTGACGCCCAGTGGTGCCAGCCCAGTGGCCCCTCTGCCGGGCATATTTCCACTCTCTATCCCCTGAAGCCCCGGCACCTTCCCTCAGAAGGACCGGGCCCGGTAGTCTGTGACTGGCTCTCCGCAGGCCCACAGAGCAAGCCCATCTGCACTGTGAGGACTGCTGCACGGAGGGCACGGAGGGTCCCCAGCCCCCCGACAAGCATGCGCTGCAGCCCAGGCCACCGCCGCACAGAGAGTTTCAGCCATAAAGAACCAGGGCCTTTAGTGCTCTTCAGTGGCTGAAAGAAGCAGGATGCTGTCAGCCACCATAAAAATGTGACCTTTGAAAATTTACAAGAGCTCAGGATTTAAAAGCTGCTGCCTTAATGATGCATCCCATTAGCATCTCATTAAAGGGAAGCAGAGAGAAGCCTGCTCAGGCCCAGTGATGGGCAGATAGGGCCACTCCACGGCGCTGGGCAGGAGGGGGCTCTTCTGTCTGCCTCTGCCGAGCAGCATCATGTCAGAAGCAGAAGCCTGGCCAGGGACGCGGGGAAAGGCCAAATGTCTGAGTGGCTTCGCTGAGGTCCTGGACAATGGCAGGGGACAGGGCTCCCACAGCCGGCCTGTTCCAGTTGGTGTCTGTGGCTGCTCTGGTGTGTCCTTGTCAGGGCACAGGAGGAGAGGGACTCGGGGAGGCCTGGCCTTCTTCCTGCGAAGGCCTGGGGAGCTTTTGGCAGAGAGGTGGACTTCTGGGGACACTGGACCATGGGGAGAAGGCTAGTAGGCACTGAGCTTAGAGCTGGAGCACCACATACAGCCCCCTAGAAGCTTCCAGAACTGGGGACCTTGGGTTTACTTTAGACCTGGAGCACTTTGCGGCGTGGCAGAGGAGGGGGGGTTGGGGGCTCTGGGTGGGGGACTCCGTAGCTGACTCCCATCCCCAGGCAGCCCCACCCTTGCGCTCCTTGACAGTTTATGTCCATGTTTTTCTGAAAGGTGTGGAGGAAGAAATGTTCATTATTTTAATAAAATCAATAACAAATCCTGAACTGCAAGCTGCTGGTAGTTTTAGAAGATGCTAGGGCCAAGTAGAATAAGAGGGGCTTGATTTACGTCTCCTAAAGGAAAATAAAAAAGACCAGTTTCCTTCTCACTGCAGACATAAGAGCTTGCTTGTCATCTCCATGAAAGACACAGGCCTGTGGCAGCCCAGCAAGCCCCCCCACCAAGAGCCCCCAGTTTCTTCCTGGAGTCCGCCGTGGCCTCTGTGCTCCCCTCCGTGGAGAGCAACCTCCTGAGGGCACGCTGAGTCTTGTCCCCCCACCCCGGGCCTTGGCTGAGCCTGTCTCGGAGCAAGGCTGTTCTTATTTACTGAAAGTACCAACTTGCAAGCCAGCAAGCCGGCCAGAGTGCTGTGGAACCGAGGGCCTGAGCCCTTGAAAAAGTGCAGTTTTTCAATTCAGAAACTCCACAGTTTTAGGGTAAAAATTAGAACTCCTGAAGTTTTAGGGTTTAGAATCCGGTCATCCACTCTCCAGGTGGAGACCCCAAACACCTCTCCTGGTGGCACTGGCAGCTATGAGGTCCAGGCCAGTGGCCTCCAAGCTTCAGGCCCCTTCCCCACGCTGTGGTGCTAGCAGGCGGGGCATGCAGGCTGGTTTAGCAGGAGAGAAATGGTAGCTGTACAAACACCCTGAAAACCCAGCCTGCCTCTGGCTTGGGAAGCCGGGGAAACCCTGTAGCAGAGAGGGGTTGCAGCGCCCCCTACTGGCAGAGGCGTTTCTGTCCTGTCAGTGTAAGTGGGTGCGGGTGAGAAGAAAGGGGTCTCTGCATTTCACCCCAAACAGCGTCCTGAATGGGACACCGCACAGCTTCTTTGCCCCTGAGATGTCTCTGATTTGGGGTGGAGTAATCTCTGCCTCCAAGTCCGCCAGCCCCGGGAGAGCCTGGAAACAGGCTGCAGACAGGGCAGCTGGGAAGCTGTTTAGAGAAAGTGGCCAAAAGGGGTGCTGTTCCCACACATTCCATGTGACTGTTGGTGAGTGTGGCTGAATCCCAAGCCCCTCGCCCACCCCAGACTCCCGTCAGTCCCAGAGCCAGAAATGGGACAGGGGCCTCTGATAAGGAAGCTTGGCCACTGAATTTTTCTTTCCTCAGGAGATTCATCCTGTTCCCTTGTTTCCTGCTCTGTTCACAGAGGCAAATCGTCTGAAATGCAGGCCAGAGACAAAGTGCAGCCTAATGCAATTAGCTCCGTGCAGCCTGCAGGTCCTAATGGGATGCGGCTTCTGCTCCTCCCAGCAGGCCCTAATGCAGGCACTGTTTGTCATCTGCCTTGTGCCCCAAAGTCCCAGTAAGAGCAGCCCTCCCTCCATGGTCGCTTGTCCAGGACCAGGAGTTCGGCTGATCAGAGGCCCAGCACTAGGGGGCACTGCCCTCCACCAGCAGGGCCACTGGGTGGGCTTCTATTCAAAGTCAAGAGCACCATGGCTCTCCCCTGAGAGGCCTACAGATGCCCTGTAAGACTGCTTGGCCTTCTGTGACTGTCCCTTGTGGGCAGCCAGCTCTGCCCACACCCCATCTCACCCTTCAGCTGAAACCTGGTTGAGCTCTGGCTACACCCCTGGGAACTGTGGTTGTTCTTCCTGAAACCACCTCTGCGGAGACCCCTACCCCCATCTTACCCCAGTTATCCCAGTCCCAACACATTTATTGGATTTATTTTTGTGTGTGTGTATTATAGATAATGGCAATGGCCATAGTGAGAGATTTGGCAAATACAGAAAAGTGCAGACAAGAGACTAAAAGTTGCCCATAATCCCCTCAGACAAAAATAACATCCCCACTAACATTTGGGATTTTTCCCTTACCACACATACTGTTTTACATTGTGAATTTTTTATATTTATGTCATTTCATGTCCTGCTTTTCTCATTTAACATTATAGTGAAAACATTTTACCACCTCATTAAGAATTGGTACACATGATTTTTTTTTTTAAAGAATTAGAAATTTTTTTTAAGATTTATTTATTTATTTATATAAGCACTGGGTACAGTCAGAAGCGCGGGAGGGTGAGAGAATTCACCAGAGCCAGAGCGGGGAGCAGAGCAGGCAGAAGGACCCAAGTACACTGCTGAGGGGAGCAGCGGGCGGCAGGAGAGGTCTGCGCGCCATGTGGGACCCTCCTCCGGTGGCCGGGGAGCAGCCAGGGATCAGCTGGGGATCAAAGCGGCGCTGCAGAGGCTGTGGGCAGCTTCACAACCCAGCACTCAACCGCTGCGCCACCGGGGAGGCCTGGTACACATGATTTTTAATGACTATATAATATTCCATCATGAGCTGTAGCTCAAGGATACCAGCCTGTCTATATGTTTGTTTTCACCCTGAGATTCATTTTCTCATTAGTCTAGACTAGAGAGTGAGATCCTGGGACAGAAATCTGCCTCCTTCCTGCAACAAGGAGCACGGAGTCCCGTGACGGTGTGCCCTGCCATGTGACCTGGTGGCGGGAGCTGAGCTGTCCTTCCTCAGGCTTCACTTCCCTCCGTCCCCATGTTGTGCAGGAGAATGTTGGGGGCCTCAGAAGCTGGTGCGGTGGAGGGATACCCCTGATGGTGGAGCTTTGGAGAGCTGCCCTCTTAATGTCAAAGAGCCAACCACACGGTGGCCCTGCGCCTGGGCCGAGCGCACAGTCGGCACTCAACACACGCGCGGGAATGTTGCTGCAGTGTGTTATTGATCTCAGGGCTGGGGGACCGTCACTTCTCCCAGCATGGACTGCTCTGTCCTTTGTGATAGGTCAGGTGGAGTGAGTGGCCATGGAGGGTGGCCGATAAGTCACTAGGCTGGGTGTTCCTGGAAAAAGGAGCTTAACAGCAGCCACAGCTGCTACCACTGCCCCAATTGCCCTGTGTTGCCCCTCAGGGAATCAGTAGGGCTGGGTCTCTGCCTCTGGCCCCCGGGTTCAGGGGGGAGTACTGTTCAGGGAGGGGCCCCAGGAATTGACCTTGCCAAGCTGTACTCACCCTCCTGCTCTGCTTCTCCCCAGGCCCCCGGCATCTCCAAGGCGGACAGTCAGTCCCAGGGACTCACAACCAGCATCCGGTGGGGGCAGACGCCCATCAATCAGTCCACACCCTGGGACACGGATGAGCCACCCTCCAAACAGATGAGGGAGAGCGACAATCCAGGTGAGTACATGTTGGGGTCAGAGAACAAACACCAGAGCTTCGGGGGGCGGGGGGTGTTAAAGGCCTTGGGAACCCCAGCTCCTCAGAAGGTCTTGACCCACGACTGCTCTGGAGTCTGTGGAATTCCCTGTGTCTCTGCTACTTAAGGAAGCATGTGGGAGAGCAAGAGTGTGCAAGTGACATTATAGGAGTGACTTTGTATCTGCTTCAGGCAATTTTGAATAGTCATTCCCAAATCTCAGTACTCTGATTCATAACAAATTTCTCTCGTCACATCTTCCTGTGAGGTTTTGAGAACTGTAATGTCCTACACCCCTGAGACTGGGGGTTCACCACCTCCTACAGCACCCCTTGCTTCTCTGGACAGCTTTGACCAAACAGCAGCCCTCTCTGTGACCGCCCATGGCCCAGACCTCCCCTTAGGATATGCAGAACAGGTCTGCATGGCCCTGCACATCATAGCCCTGCACCCCTCCGTGTCTCCTGCAGGAAATCCCCCCAAGTCCTTCAGTCATGTCCCAGGGCCCATGGTTTCTGGACTCTCTGCCTCCAGGGAATGGCCCCTCTCTCTGCCCGCCTCAGGAGCTAGAACCCAACACAAAGACCCCACATGTGGTCTGACCAACTTCCCTTTCTCAACCCATCTCCTCTCCTCGTGCAGCCTTGGGTCACTTCTCGCCTGCCAGTAGGCCCAGCACAGGCTGACTCGACAGTCAGACCCCAGGACTGTCACGGCGACTACTCTGACCCCTGTCCCTCTCCTCCCAAGCTGGCTTGGGCAGCTGGGTGTGGGACCCCCAAGGGCAAAGCCTCACTGGCAGCTTCCCATGTGACTCCTGGGACCTCAGATTCCTGCTTTTACTGCTCAGCCGCACCTAACCCTCCCCAAAGAAGGTCAGCTGCACGCTGGTCAGGCTGTCCTCCGCGTGGTCATCCAGACCATGATAAAGTGGTGCACGGGGCTTGGTACACGTCCTTCAGGCCTCCAGCATCCTCGGGGCCATTCCCTGGTCTGTAAATCCAGCACCTCCATGCACCTCTGTGCCTCCTCCAGTTAGCTGAGTTCTCGCCTGCTGGGCTCTCAGCTTCTGAGGCCTTTTTCCAGGCTCCCTGGAGAATCCTGGAGGGAAGGGAACCTAGGACGATGTGCCTGTCCTTGGCTCACCAGGATCCTCCTCCAACTCCTCCTCCTCTTAGGCTGGAGGGACATCCCCTTAGCTGCCAAAAGGGGGTCAACCCCCCTTACCGACTTTTGTTGGCTTCTGGTTTTCTCCAGCCTCTCGTTGCACATTCGTTATGTCCCCAGTCTGTGTGTCAACTGCATGCTCGCTGCAGCCCTGTGAGGCGGTATCCCTGGATCCCATTGCAGTAAGGGCACTGACTCGGGGGAAGCTTGCGCCCAAGACCGCTCAGCTAGTGGAGGCAGGGCAGAGACAGAAGTGCTGTCTGTCCGACTCCGAGCCAGGCTGTCCACCACCACACCCCGTGGGCCTTCCTCTGGCTGACTCCTCAGGAAGCGCCATCAGCACCTAGCCATCTTGGCTCCTGCCCTGCCCCTCAGCCTTACTGCTGGGAGGGAGCCCCCAGCCCCTCCTCTAGCCTCTGTGGCTGGTGTTCCTCAGTGGGCCCCAGACCCCTGTTCTCTCTCCTCGGTTCCCCTCCCCAGAGACATGGTGAAAACCAAGATGGCATCTAGGAACGGGAGACTTAGACTCAGACTCATTGAGAGGTCCTGGCCTGGCAGTCGCTGCCGCAGGATCTGCCTGCCTCACTCACAAGTCCGCTGTGTCCTCACAATGTCAGCACAGCTCAGGGGGCCTGGGCATAGCTGGACTTTCATCTTATATTATCAGAGTCTCAGGAGGTATCATACCCCCTTGTTCAGCCAAAATCTCCACAAAGATCACAACAGACTTATCTTGTTTCCCCCAGGGCTGGCCATGGAGGTTGCTTAGTACAAAGCCTGCCCCCACCCCCAGCAAGCCCTGGACAGCAGCCCCCGCTGGCCTCTGCCACGGCCACCACACCAGCCCCCCACCTGCCGAACCACAGGGCCTTTGCACAGCTGGAGGCCCTGGTGCTCTCCCTTGCCTAGCAAACACCTGCATCTACACAACCCCATTTTCTACCCTGGAGATGACGATTCTCCAGAAGGGAAGGAAAAACACATTTATAGAACATTTCACACATCCACACACTCTGCTGGTTTGCTGTGTTTTTGTTTTTTCAAATATATTTTCCTCATCCAGGTCTTCCCAGGAGACCTATGAGCAGAAGTTGCTAGCTCCATTTAACAGACAGGATGACTGAGGCTCAGAGAAGACAAGCAACTTGCCCCGGGCCCTTCATTAGTGAGTGGTCGTACTGGGATTTCAACTCGGGTCTACTTAAAGGTCTCTGCTGTGTTCTGTTGGTTGCCTCTCAGCCCCTCCCAGGCAGGTGGTGCTTCCTCCTCTGAGCCCATGTCATCTGCTCATCCACCCCAAATACACGTATCCGGTGCTGCTGAAGCGCATACTAAATCTGTGAGTCCCTGGAGGCTGGCTCCTTGTGCACCTCTGGGAGCCCAGCACCCAGTCCAGGGCCTGGGACAGTCGGTGTTTGTTGAGTGAGTGTGCAACCGGCAGATGACATGTCTTCCATCTCCCTTTCAGGCACAGGGCCGTGGGTGACCACGGTGGCCGCCGGGAGCCAGCCCGCCCTGATCGCACACTCCTATGGAGTGGCCCAGCCTCCCACCTTCAGCCCGGCTGTGAACGTCCAGGCCCCGGTCATTGGGGTGACCCCCTCACTGCCTCCCCATGTGGGGCCCCAGCTCCCGCTGATGCCAGGCCACTACTCGCTCCCACAGCCGCCCTCTCAGCCACTGAGCAGCGTGGTGGTCAACATGCCCGCCCAGGCCCTGTATGCCAGCCCACAACCCCTGGCCGTGTCCACCCTGCCCGGTGTGGGGCAGGTGGCCCGCCCGGGACCCACCGCCGTGGGCAACGGGCACATGGCAGGGCCCCTGATGCCGCCACCACCACCGGCCCAGCCGTCTACCACTCTCCCCAGCGGTGCCCCCGCCACCAATGGGCCCCCCACGACCGACTCGGCCCACGGGCTGCAGATGCTGAGGACCATTGGCGTGGGGAAGTATGAGTTCACAGACCCCGGGCACCCCAAAGGTAAGTCCTGCTGCCCACGAGCCCCCTGTGTCCCCGCGTCTGTACCTCACCGTGTGGTCACTAAGACATAGCATGGCCAGCAGTGTGGGTCCCGCTGCCCTGCGCTCTCCAGCTACCCCTTCACTGCCCCCAAGCCCAGGGCTGCAGGAGGACCTCCCCCTGCCCAAGACCATCTGAACCCGGGCTCAGACATGAGGCAGAAGGAAGGTGGAGGACAGGACGAGGAAAGCGGGAATTGTGAGTGGGCAAGAAGAGGAGGGGAGGGGAGAGCCTGCACCGCCCAGGGTCCTTCCACCCCAGCCCAAGCCCGGCCACCCTCACTTCTGACCCCAAAGCCAGGCCAAGTGCAGGATGAGCAAGAGGCGTCTGCTCTTCTTAGGGCTCCAGGAGACACGTGTTTGCAGGGGGGGCCTCCATTTTCCACTCCTGGGCACAGTGAGAACATGAACTGTCTGTGTCCCTCCCCAGAAAGGCGCCCCTGCTGTGCTGTCAGATGACAGCGGCCCCGGGGCATTGGCTGAGGCACAGGAGAAGCTCGGACCATCCTGAGCCAGTTGTGTTTTGAGTTTAATGACCAAGGAAGACTCCATGCCGGATAGCTGGGCTGAGGAGACCGGGGCGGGGGGCAGGGCAGTGGATGGAATAGGACACTTGGCCTCAGACTCCAGTTAACCCCCCTCTTCAGCCCCCTGGCAGTTTCCATTCCCCTGAATTCCAAGGCAGATCCTCAAGAACAGAGCCCCCAGCCTGAGGGTTTGGTCAAAGTGTTTAGGCCTAGGCCCTGGCATCTCTCTGAGGGGGTCTGTCCAGCAGGAATGCAGAGGGGCCAGGAGGACCAGGGACACAGACAAGAGGCTGGTGCAGGGAGCAGGGGTCTTCTGCTCCAGACTTGCTGTCCCTTTGAGCTCCAGAAGATGGAGACCCCTCTGGGCTCTCCCGGCCTCCCTGGAGAGGGGACAGCAGGTGGTCCTGGGCAGTGTGCAGGCCTCTAAGCACAGCTTCTCAGCCTCCCTGCTGCAGCCGGGAGACAGTCCGGGCCCCCGCTCAGCAGAGCACGCCGCCCACTAGCCATCCTTGATCCGCCTGCGCTCAGGAATCTCTGTCTTTATCCTTTCGAGCAATTGTCAGGCCTTGTCAAGCAACCCAGCCACAAAGCCGAGTCTAGATCTCCGTTGGGTTTCGTTCCCAGTCTGATTGAGCCCTGACTGCCTTTGTTTTGGAAATCAGCCCTAGTTTTAAATGACAAATTATAGAAAATTACTTCTAAATTCTGGTAAACTCTTGCTTTGTTTAAGATCTTTTTTTAAAAAAACATTGACTAAATTGATTCTACGTTTGCATTGTTTTGGTTACACTCTTTCCCGTAAAAAAATCTGTGTGGGGCCAGAGGATGTGAACCATCCTCTGTGGTGGGCCGGCGCCCACAGACAGCAGGGGGATGGGGTCCCCTCTTCCAGCCCCAATGGGGTAGAGTCCAGTGCTAGGTGAGGGCCTGGAATGGGTGGGTCTGGGGAGAGTCCACCAGGCAGGGAGATCCCATGGGCTCAGCCACTGACAGCTGGTGACCCTCCCCCGTGCTGGCTGGGAAAGCCTGCATGCCGGCTGCTCCCCAGAAATTACATGTAACTCTTGTCAGCTGACGGCCCTCGTCCGCTGATTTATCCCCTTATGTTTGCAGTGAAGAAAGACGAAGCAGGCACACACAAATGCCTCCAAACTCAAGCCTGGGTGGTTCTTTATTTTTTTTTTTTTAATAATTTCTCCTTTCATTTCTAATCTTAAAAGCCTTTATTGCTAAAGCTATAATTTGTCTGTCATAGCTAATGTCAAACAACTTCATATTCTTTAAAATAAGAAATCCGAATTTTGAAACCAAATCTTTGAAACTTGCCATGTGAGGATCAGATTCCTGACAAAACCACGTGGACCTGGATTTGGGTCACTTTTAATTTTGCCCCTAGGGATTTTACGTCTTAGAAGCTCAATTGATTTCACACTCGGAGATGACAGACAGCGGGCGCGGAGGCCTGCGGGACCCACCGACACTAGTCAGAACTCCACTCAGAAAAAAAAGAATTTTCCTTTTCTCCTGTTCTCTCTTTGAAACCTCATCCAGCATTATAATAATAAGATCCACCATAGGACTCCTTGCGATCTAGCTCATTAAAGTCCCTCCATTTTCCCTACTATTGTTTGACGTGACAACCTGGCCTCTCACAGGGTTGAGTAATTACGGAGAGATCCTCTCCACCAAGAGCAGGTCTCACCAGCCAGAGGGATGGGCCACCGGTATTTTTAGACTTCATTAGTGCCGTGATTTAAAATTTCACATTTTGTGTCTTGTAATTATCTTCCAATCGACTGAGCTGAAATTTCTGTTGGGGCTATGTTGGTGAGTCTGCCTTCCAAAAAAAAAAAAAAAAAGGCGTTAGAACTTTAATTTAAAACTTAACCAATTGAAAAATAAAGGTGGTGTGAAAATGCTTTTTGATTTGCAATAGGTCAAGCGATTGTCTCTCATCTGTGACTAGAGATGCCGCTGCATGCAGTTCCCTTTAATGAGTGTTATTTAAATGCATTGAGCACGTATAGGTTTTCTCAAGAAACTTACAAGATAAATCTTGGTGGGGAGCAATCAGTGGGATTTTTTTATTATTATATATTGAAAGCCAATTAAAATAGATTTCATGTGTGCAAAGTGATAAGGGAGGAAAAAAGAATTTGTTCCATTTGAATCCTATTGTGAAGTACTGAAGTCGTGTGTCTTGTTGGATGGAGACCCCTGAACTAATTCGTGGGCAGAGGTGGTGCCCACCTCAGGCCCCAGGAGATGACCCCGCCGCTGCCGCGCACTAGCTGAGGGTGTTCCACAGAGCTGCAGGCTCCGGATGACAGTCTTCCTCCTGTCTTCTTTCACCGGGATTTTCGGTGGCAAAGAGGGTGGCTGGAGATGTCTGAAAGCCGCAGGTGCTAGACCTAGCAGTGGGTTGCAGAAAAGCTGTTGTGTTTTCACCTTCCTGTCCAAGGAGAGAGAAGCCAGGTTGCACCTGCTCCCAGTGGCTTCTGGACCAAAAGCAGAGTCCAGGTTGACCTGAGAAGGGGAGACTTGTCCCTTCTGACTTCAGATTGTGTAAGACTCAGGCGAGGGGCCCTGAGGATCTGTCTGCTGGACTTGGCCTCCTGCCCCAGGGTCAGGAGTTATGTGTTAGGGTTGCATAGCCCCTTCTTGGGGTCCTGCAGCTCCTTCCTTCCCATCCTTGCCCCTGAACCTCCACTCCATGGAGCGCTATCTGTCCTCATGCCAACATCTGCTTGACAGCAGCCTCCCCAGCCTCCGTGAGTCACACCGGCAGGATCCGGTGAGGGTACAGAGACAAGCGAATGTCCGTGTGACGGCAGGGAGTCTCCCAGCCTCTCTGCGCCTCTCTGTCCTCATCTTTAAAATGCGGTGACAGTAGCACCGCCGGGGTTAGGGGAGGCATGACTGAGATCGTGTGCATGAATGTGTGTTGCACTGTGCCCACTTACCCCGAAACAATTATGCCTGTCGACGCTGTTCGCAGGCTGGAGGGCTCAGCAGAGACAGGCTGGTAAATGGGTGGAGCGCCAAGGCCCCTCCTCAGGGCAGAGGAGCGGGGGCAGCCCAAGCTTGTTCACAGGACTGGCAGTCCCTGGCTAAGCCTCTTAAAGAGACCTCCATGCCCCGATCCTTAAAAGGAAGTGGCCGCGTCACCTTCTGGGCCAGACAGTTCTGTCCCCAACCCCAGATCTTGTCTCCACCCCACCGCTGACATACCGAGACCTCCGATCCCTCTGCAACCTCAAATTTATGGAAGAAGCTGGGACACATGATAAAGCTATTTGCCCACACGGTTAACCCAGAGGCACAAAATGTCACCCAAGCTGAAATCCTTCTCCCACAGACCTGCTCATGTCATGTCTGTCTCAGAGATGACATCACAAATCCACCCTGGAGTTCAGAGCCAAACCCGTGGTCACCCTTGACACCCCTCCTGACTTCTTTAAGCACTGAGTCAGAAAACTCCCTTGATTCTGCCTCCCTCTCCTCTCGGCCCCTCCCCTTTCAGGCCACCATCACCTGTGGTCAGCATGGAGGGCCTCTAGGCCCCAGTGCATCCCTTGCAGTCCAGGGTCCCCGGTGCAGCCTGAGGGGTCTTGGCATTCAGATGTGACCACACCCTGGGAGTGTCTGCAGGGACCTTGCCTCGAGCTTCACCTCCTGCCCTTCACAACGCTGGCCTCTCCCCCGCCCCACTGGCTCTCTGCCTTGGCCAAGCCCCTCCATACAGTCAGCCTGCTCTTTGGTCCCCTCCCTGCTAGACTGCAAGCCTCAGGGTAGGAGTAGGCACCTGCCCCAGCCCATTCCACCCCCAGTGGCCTCTCCTGGGAAGTGTTAAATGAAGACGCAAAGCACAGGATTATCCACCAACATTCTGGGCCGTCTCTCCAGCTGCCTCCTCCCTTTCCATGGTGAAAGCAGGCTGGTGCTCGCAGGCCCCGACCACTCTGCCCCATCACCCCCACACCTGTCTCATGCTCCAGGAAATGGAGATCCATCCCTTTCAAAGTCCCTCCTGTGCCCAAACACCTCCACCAAAGTATAAAGGGGTAATAATAGAACCTGCCTCTTATTGTGTTGAGGACTACATTATTTGACATAAAGCCCCTGGAATGTTCCTCGCACGTTCTAATCACTATAAAGGAGTTTGCAATTACTGTTATTTTTACTACCAGCGCGAGGGCCTTCTTCAGTGTGCACGGCCTTTTAGGGGCCCAAGGAAGTGTGACAAAGACTGATTTGCCCGCTAGAGTTGAGGAGACTATGATGTTAGTCTAACATCATGATGTTCAAAACACCTCGTTCCCAGGGGTCCACTTAGAACAGAATAAAATCGCCTTCTTCCACCATCGCCCTCACAACCCAAAGGAAGCAGCCATGGCTGAGGCCTTTCCCCTAATTCCAGGAGTTTTTGTCTTAGGGGGTGTTCTCCTATCTACCCTCATGTCTAAAGAGTAACCTGCCCCCATAAAAGCAAGAATACAAACCTCTAATTCCTTTTTTTTAATAAATTTTATTTTTATATTCCCCATACAATTGCAACCCCTTTATTTTGACCCCAATCCCTCCCCTCCCCGCCCCCCACCCCCTATAGAGTGTCTCTGGTTCATAGTTGTTGATTTTGATTTGCACTTTCTTACAGTTATTCATTTTCCTGGTCCCTTATTTAAGTTTTCTAGATTCCTGCTGTGAGTGAGACCATCCGGTATTTTTCTTTCTCTTTCTGGTTTATTTCACTGAGCATGATCCCTTCCAGCGCCATCCATGTTGCTGCAAATTGCATGTGTTTATCTTTTTTGAATGCTGAGTAATATTCCATGCTGTATATGTACCACATCTTCTTGATCCAGTCATCTATTTTTGGGCATTTGGGTTGTTTCCAAAGCTTAGCGATTGTAAACAGTGCTGCTATAAACATAGGGGTGCATGGGGCCTCCCCGGTGGCGCAGTGGTTGAGCGCTGGGTTGCGAAGCTGCCCGCGGCCTCTGCAGCGCCGGTTCGATCCCCGGCTGCTCCCCGGCCACCAGAGGAGAGGTCCCCCAGACCTCTCCTGCCGCCCACTGCTCCCCTCAGCAGTGTGCTTCGGTCCTTCTGCCTGCTCTGCTCCCCGCTCTGGCTCTGGTGAATTCTCTCACCCTCCCGTGCTTCTGACTGTACCCAGTGCATGTACAAACAAATAAACAAATAAATAAATAAAAATACATGCCTCTTTAAAAAAAAAAAAAACATAGGGGTGCAGGTGCTCTTTGGAACTGATGTTTCTGTGTCCTTTGGGTAAATACCTAGGAGTGGAATTGCTGGATCCTATGGAAGCTCTATGTTTAGTAGGTCCAGAAATCTCCACACAGCTCTCCATAGTCAAACCTCTAATTACTTTTAACATCTTATATTACTCTGGTGGTCAAGGACGCACCCGCATATCTCCCAGGCATGCTTGAGAGATCAGTTGTGATGCAGGTTTGCAAGGCAAGACTCTGCTACTGAGTGAGCAGAACTCTTGCTGTTGGTTTAGTAACAGTGAACAAGCGTGATGGACTCTGTGGCAATGGTAGGAGAAGCAAGGTCGGGGGAAACACAGGGTATTCATCTCTACGGGAGCAGGGTCCAGGGGAGACAAGGGTAATCAACTTCATGGGGAGCAGAAAGGGACACGTTGGCCACGTTTACAGGGAGAACTTCTCGTGCAGGTGCTTGGTACAATTTCCGAGCTACTCCCAGACCGTCTTGGACCCTGACCACACAGTCAGTCAACAGTTACTCAGGCGTCCCAGCCACCTCGTGAAGTGGGCCCTCGTCTCAAGGTGGTCATGTGGGGGTGCCTTATCCAAATCTGCCACACACATAGGTGCACAGAGAGGCCATGCGCACACGGGTGCAGACGTCTTAGGAAGAAAAAAGGCCACACTCAGGGCGCTCAGCATCTGTGATATTTAGCACGATATCAGGGTGCCAAGGACCCTGCAGGGGTCCCCCTCCAGAGTGTCCCCCACCCAAGACCACATCCACAGATGGAATAAAGAGAATTTTGTACTCTCTAGACCAATGAACCAAAGCTGCTGGCGGAGGCAGTGGTTAGGAACACGAGGTCAGCTGCATGGATGCAGCCAGGAGCCCAGCTTCTGCCCTAGACTGCTTGCATAAAACTTAAATTCCTCTCCCCACCATCTCAACAAACTTGTGCTAGAAAGCTGGAATGGAAGCCTCAGTTTCCTGATCTGTGACATGGAGATAACGATAGTGCCATCCTCCTAGACAAGCTTGAAGGACTAAGTTATGTCTGTAAAGACTTAACACGGTGCCCAGCACATGTTCACAACACTGCTGCCTGTTATTACCACCTCCTACTAGAATTCTGGGGAATTATGGAGGAGACGTATTGTCTAGAGCAACTTTGGCTCAAGACCTCCATTTTTTTAAGGCAAATTTGCCCAACATGATCTCCCAGATCTGACCGACATAACCCTCAGCACAGATTTGGAATCAAACCCACAGACCCATTGTGACCCTAGCTTTCCCTTTCCTGATCCCCACCCCCAACACACACTTCCTCCCCCAAGAAATATGAGTCTCAGTGCAAATAGAACTTGAAAGTCTGTCTACACGAGGTCCTCCCTACTCACCTATCCTCTCAGAACCGAGGGCCACACACACACCACAGGGGTGGCCACTAGTTCTAGACCACTGATACGGCAGAGATCACTGAGGGCTGAGTCATGTCAGCTCCCTCCCTGCTGCACCACCAGCCACTTAAGGAGCAACTAGCATGTGTAGTATGAGGCACCTACTGTGTGCAGAGCCCATACTAGGCTTCTCCCGGGCAGAAGACACCAGGCAGTAGACAGCTGTGTTCCCCTTACAGTTCTCGTGAAGCCCTATGAAGATACCTGCGAGTTCCAGAAACCAAACCAGGCTCTGGGAGGGTGGGAATCTCCCTGGAGGAACCTACACTCTACTTGGGAAGACAGGAGCTACAGGAGCTAGAAAAGTCAGCGTGAAATGGGCCTTCAAAGGCAGTCAAATGATGGGGGTGAGGCCGGGGAAGGCAGGGGGCTCCACAAATGCCAGGTCTTAGGAAATAATGTTTGAGGTAAGTGCCAGTGATGCAGAATTAATATTTCTCAGAAAATTCATCTGTCATAGGGTTATACACACTTTTGGATTCGCCAGGCCTGTCATTGTCTGAGACAGGCTCGCCTACTACTTTACACCTCAGGGCCCAAGAAGTCTGTTCTCTGAAACCTTGGCAGCCAAAGCCCATTCCTGGGCTTCCTCGGGCTGCCCAGCTGCCTTCTTAACTCCCCAGAGATGGTTCCATCAAGACCCACGGTCTTGGGCTACAGTCCATTTTTTTAGTTCCTGAGGTCATTCTGGACTTGCAAAGTAAAGACTCCCTTGGCCTTCAGGGGCTTTGATCTGGGTGAGAAACACCAGGGAATACTGACCCTGACCAGAAATTCCCTGCACCCGGGGCCCAGAAACTCTTTGTTAACCTCTCTCCTATTGTGGCAGAGCCTAACTGTGAGTTTCCTGTTGCCAGCACTACCTCTGCTAGGAAAGGCAGGCTTGTCAGGCTGACCCTAGCGGTTTCTCCCTTTTGAGCCTGGCAATAAGTTTCAAGAGGAGAGCTGAGTAATAATGGCACCAAGAAACAAAACTGGAGAAAAAGAGGCACAAACCTGGCTTAATGAGAAACGATGTGGCTGGAACCACATTCCATTCAGAGCACACTCAATATTCTTGAAACGTAGCAGGTAAAAATAATACACGCATAGTATGTCAGGAACACAAAACATTGTGTAAATTGCTTGAAGAGAAAAGTGAACAAAAGGTTGCTATTCTATGAAATAGTTGTCAATGCCTGTTTTCTTAATGTAACTCTTTTTCAAAAAAAAAAAATGTATCTTAGAGGGAAGCCCAGGTGTTTTTTTTTTTTTAAAGATTTTTTTTTTAATAGAGGCATGTTTTTATTTATTTGTTTGTTTGTTTGTTTGTTTTTTGTTTATACATGCACTGGGTACAGTCAGAAGCACGGGAGGGTGAGAGAATTCACCAGAGCCAGAGCGGGGAGCAGAGCAGGCAGAAGGACCGAAGTACACTGTTGAGGGGAGCAGCGGGCGGCAGGAGAGGTCTGCACGCCATGTGGGACCCTCCTCCAGTGGCCGGGGAGCAGCCGTGTTTTTAGTGTGTAACAAGAAACACTCTTTCCTCACCAGTCCTCCCAGCGCCTTGGGGAACCACACTCCGTGCCCCGAACTGTCTGGCTCTGCCCACTTGCCTCCCAGGGCCTTGTCTCCCCTCTTCCCAGCAACCACCCAGGGTGGCCATTGCTGCGTCTCAAGTCCTGGTCTACACACCCCAGACAAAGATTCTGGGTGTTTCCAGGGGTTGATGTTTATTGGAATATTCTCAGAAATTTTGCCACCGTTTACCTCAAGCCCCTCTGCTCCCTGTTAACTGAGCACTGGCTATGTTTTCCATTCATCCATATTGGGGGTTAATTTTTTGTTGCTGTAGAAGCTTCATGCTGAGAGGATCTCAGATGATATCTGGTAGAAGCAGAAATCTGCCCTCCACCCCTGGGGATAAGCAGGGGCCACCGAGGCCGACACGGTTTGTCCTGTTAAGTGGTCAAAAGCTGTCTTCCTGTAACTTCCACGGTCCTGCCCTCTGCTCGAGGGCACCCGGAGCAAAGCTGGTCCCTGTTCTACATGACAAGCCTTCAGATTTTTGAGGATGGCAGAATTTCCTTTCCTATAGACTAAATATCCCCAGAGACCTTGGCTGCTCATCCTGTGAAGGGTCCCTTTACCATGCTGGTGTCCTCTCTGGTCATGCTCCTGCTTGTCAAAATGCCTCTTAAAGGGATACCAGGTGACAGGCTGGATGGCCCAGGAGAGCAGGGATGTCAGCTCCTTGGCCCTGGACATCACATGGCAGATATTCTAACTTTTCTATAAGATACATAAAGTATGCACACGCACACATGCATACACACACACACATGCATACCCGCACACACACAGATTTCCAAATTAAAAGAAAAGGAAAAAAATCTTACCCACTACACTGGTTTCTTTGGGTCTCCTCCCCACTTCCTCATCAGGACCAATTTTGCTGATCATTCCATTTTATAGAGGCCCTCTCCCTTTATTCCTGTGACTTTTGTCCCTATAGCCTTGGCCCTGGGAGAAAATTATCATTTCCACTGAGTTTGTTAGAGAATTTCCCTTTGAGACAAGAAGGTCAGTGTCTCTCAGCCCAGCCTACCAGCTCCAGCTGTGATCTCCTAACCAACTCATCAGCTGCCTCTCTGCTCAGGAGACTTTACCCCTAAAAAATCATCTCTCCACCTGCCCACCCACGCCACTGTAGTGAATGCCAGAATAGGATGTTATCTTAAAGGTTGTCTAGAAATCCCCCTTCATTTAGCAGGTAAGGAAACTGAGGCTCAGCCGTTTCATCAAGCTATAACATTACCCCCAAGAAATTGCCTCTAGAAAATTCCCTGTGAAACCACCCTCAAGCCCTAGATGCCCTGTGTGGCTATTTCATCTGCTACTGGAAGCTCTTCATGCTAGAAGCCATCACTGTCCTCACAGACTGAAACCACAGAGGGACAGGGCCCAGCCTCTGCCTGGCATCTGTCGAGCCTGCACAGGGCCTGGTCATGCCACTCTCCATGGCCTGCCCTGGGGCGGCACTGCCAGACCGCTGGGTCAGAGCAGTTCCCACTGGCATGCTCTGTGTGCCTGCATCTCCCAAGGGGTGAGTGGGACGAAGAGCAGGGACAAGACCCACACCACTTCAGGGGCCAAGTCTCCCATGTACCGCAGGGCAAGGTCCAGGGCAGCCTGGGATGAGACAGAAAAGAGATGACCAGGGTATGGGGGTCCTCACCCCGTCACCCCTGGGTTGGGCTCTCCTGAGCAGCGTCCCACCCTCCGGGCCTCTACAAATATTGGATTTTGGGGGATTTTGGTTTTTAATTTGTGGTGTTCAAAAACTGCACTTCTGCTATGGTTATTTCAGTAAGTTGAGGTTTATTTAAAGAGCCCGGACCCTTCCGGGGAGCATGAATACTGTTAGTGGTCAGCAACACTTGTCCACTAGTGTCCAGAGCACCTTTGTGAACCAAAGCAATGACTCTCCATTGAAAGGCTAAACAGAGCCTGCTGCCAAGGACCTTGAGGCCCCTAAGGCTAGGAGCCACCGCGCAGCAATTCTGAAGGTGCCTGGTCCATCTGGTCATTTGCACAGACAGGGCTAGAGATTCTGATTGATCTGAAAAGAACTCCTATTTTCCATCTTTCTTCCATATGGGGACATTCATTTCCTTCTCGGGGCAAACAACAGTTTCATGAGGCAAGGTGTTTTTAGTGTGGGCACTGGCTGCAGGACTCCTAATTTATCTGTCCCAAAGAGTAGAAGAATAGATCCAACCTCGCCTGGGTCTCTGTAATAATGTCATCGACCGACCTGACAATCAGGTTGGTCCTGCTGAGTGGTCTCAGGCCCTGGAGCAGGGACACCACTCCAGTGGAGTTGGTGGCAATGCTGGCAGGTGCAGCCTTGTCTTCTGGAAGGACGCAGAATGGATGTTTTATGTTCATTATATATTCGCTCTGTATTTCTATAGCCCGTGCAGTCGCCGGGTAAGGCCAATTCAGAATGTAGATGGGAAGCCAAGGCTTGACAGGTGAAAGTGCTAGAGCTGGGGGAGGGATCAGTGCCAAAACCGCCTGCCTCTGATGCCCAAGCCCTTTTGGCTGCACCACACCCTAAGGCTTCTGATTGCAACCTGTGTTGTCACAGGCACATTGGGGTTAAAGTCCCTTAATGGATGTCCGGCGTCTTCTAGACCGATGTGTCACGAACTAGTAATTCCTGGCCTCCAAAAGTGTTATGTGATGGATGGGACAGCAGGCCCTTTGAGGACACTGCAGACAGGGTGCTGGGACCTCGGGGGCCCGGGAGCTCAGAAGTCAGGGTCTCCCACACCTTAACCGAGTACAGCCAGTGCAGTAAAGTTAATGGAGCCAGTCATCCTGCGAAGAAGCCAATTCTGTGCAAAGATGATACATCTTTGAAGTTAATGAGGTCTATTACTTGAGCGTATGCCCTTTCAAATGAACAAAATTCTTGAAATCTACCCAACAGCAGCACGTCCATTTAGAAGTAGTTATTGACGCCCCGCATCTCTGTCCCTGAGGGATGAGGAGCCACCGCAACAGAGCTCTGGGCTGCAGCTTCCCGCAGACACGCCACACAGCCTTCGGCTCCTTGTCCCGTCTGGCCGGCCATTCTTGTTGCTTGCTTTGCAAAGGGGACTGTGCCCCCAAACGGCCTTGTGTCATCATAGTAAATAAATGACCCCATGTGAAGCGGTTCAAAGGAGAATGTGATAAACCCAGCCATGGATCTCTAACGGAGAATCCACTCCAGCCCCAGACTTTGGGCCCGGCCTCATGGTTGTTGGGAGAGGCACAAAAACAAAGCCAGGGCCAGCCCTTCAGAACTGGCCTCTGCACAGCTGGAGCCAGTGCCGGATGGTTCCCGGGCTCAAGCAAGGTGAGCAGACACGGCTTTCTGGAACCTACTGAGCAGAAAGACACAGTCCTGGCTGCAGACTGAACAGGGACCACCAGGCCTCGGCCCCCGGGTCCCCGTATACGTGCTGGTGCCCAGCCCAGTCTCGGTCTCCTCCCCACTGAACACTACTCACGGTTGCTGAAGAGCACAAAGTGGTACTTGTTGTGCCCACAGAACATCTGCTGAAGGCAAAACTTGTGTTTATAGCTCTTCACTTCAAAAGACTGGCCGTGTTATAAAAAGAAAAGGACCATCTGTCCCTCTTCTGGACCCCAACGCCTCCTGGAAAAAATGTCTGCAAGAAGCCAGTGAGAAGTCAGCACTGACTTCAGGAAACTATTTTGAGGCCAGAAAAGCATGGTGTCTCCCCACAAAGGGGATGCTGAGGCGCGGGTGAAAGCCAGCTTTGCGGGGCCAGAGACAGCGGACACTGGCGGGTAGGCAGCGGGCTGCAGCCTGATGGGCTGCCCACATGCCCGCTGGGTGGAGGACAGGCAGGGAGGGCAGGCAAAGGAAGGGCCAGGAGGCTTGGGGACCACGGAGAAGGCATGGAAGCTTCATGGCCACGCTGCTGTTGAACAAAGTCCCATTTCATCCATTTGCCATCCTCTCCCGAGTCCATCTGGCCTTCCGTATCCACACTGCCCCTCAGGACACTTCTGTGTCTTGGGCAGTTCCTTGGGCTGAGCAACATCCTTCCCAGGGCTGGTAACTGAGGCCTCCTGCAGCGTGCACAGCAGGTGAGCTCTCTGTGAGGCCTGCGAGGGACTTGCCTACTGAAGCCCTTTGGTACCAACATAGAAAAGCCCCATGAGAGGCCAAAGCTGGGCAGGCTGAGGTGGAGCTAAGGTGAGTCCCAGGTCAACCTTTCCTGAGAGAAGAATCCCACCCTCACCCGGCTGGGCACCCACTGATGAGGGTCCTTCTGCCCTGTCTTCACACTGGCTGTGTCAGCTCAGGGCCCCTGAAACAGGTCTGCTTCCTTCCCCTGAGTCCCCCCTCTTTCCCAGGAAAAGGTAGGGTTTCCCCCAGAATCCAGGAAGCATTGGTCTGTGAGGCTGTAAGCTTGAGGCTTATTTTGTTTCAGATCAAAACCTGCTCTTCTGAGCTCCTGTTCTGGGCTGGAAGTAAGGGAGAGAAGCTAGAGGTCAGAAGTGGGGTTTCTGAGGACACGACACCCCTTGTTCCGTCTTTTCTGCTTGCCTTTGACCACCCCTGCCGACTCATCCTGGGGTGAATGAACTGAGAGATTTGCCTCCATCCTTGCAAGTTTTCATCCACATTCTTAAACATGGTGAATTCCCCCCACTTAGGTGTGTGCATTTAGATTCTGAGAAAGCAGTGCCTGGTGTAGCGTATTCAAGGCTCCCAGAAACCTAAAAGGTCACACTCCTTTTATTCTTGCCTCTTTCCACTTTTCTGTTCTTATCGATTTCTTTGGGCACATAAGAAAACACAGTAGGCAAAGCCTGCTACTTCCATTGAAATAAAATATTCTGCAGTCAAACCACACACCATAAAGAAATAATTGCAGTCTGTATATATTGCTAATGGACATCTCTCAGCAATTCCCTGTCTCATAAGGTTTAAACACAGACATTAGTATAAATATGCAGAAATCCCCATTCGGGCAAATTACTCTGCATTTCTGAACAGAAGGAAGATTAACCATGCGCTGATATCTTTGAAGGAGCTCAGCAGAGCAGGAGAAATCCGCTGGCCCTGTCTGGCAGAGAACGCCATGTTGCCCGGAGGACAGAGCTGGAGGCCTGCTGGCCCCTCCTCCTTCTCTGGGCCTGGGCACCCCTGCAACGCCAAGGTTTTGGCCTCAGGAAGAGGCACTGGCCCCCACCTGGCTGGATCAGCCTCACCTGAGCTGTTTGCTCACCTGGATATTCTGCTTCTGGAGCCTTGCAGGCTCCCAAGATCCTGGCAGGGGCAGGAGCCGGGAGGTTGAGGAGGCCTCTTGGGTAAAAGGCCCATGAAAAGCCCTGGGGAGGTTTGTAGAGGCAGCAGCGCCGCCAGAACCCTGGGGCCTACCATCACCCTTCCTCTGGCCCTTCTCCACACTAAGACCCTGCTCCCCCATCCTCCTCCCTCCACTCTATTTACTCCCATTGAGGGTCCCACACCCCCTCAGCAGGCCGGCACAGAGAGGAAAGTCTCTGTCTTCAAGACTCACAGCATGTGCCTCCAGAGCCTAACACCTCAATGGCAAGAGTCTAAGGAAAGCCCCTTCCTTTCAGAAATCACCCCAAACCCTGGTGACCAGGGTGGGGCTTACATATCAGCCTAGGTTGCTGGCCTGGGGTGACAGAGTCTGACCTCCCCGGTTGCTGATCAGAGGAGAGGCAGCAAAAGCAAGGGAGGGCAACCTGACTCTGGGACGCTCCGTGACGCTCACAAAAGTCCCCCCACGGGCTCAGCACAGGCCACTGTCTCCCCTTTACAGACACTACTCGGCTCCTCTCCTCGCGGGCTCGGGGCCCAGCTTTCCCTACACAGAGGCAGGACGGAGGAGCAGGGAGATGGGCCAGTCCTGTTGTGGGATGTGGGAGGAGATTTATGAGCTAGTCGGGAGTCACCATAGACCCAGAGGTCTCTGGCTATTTATTTTGTTTGCCAGCCCTTCCCACAGCGGAACTGAATGTGAGGGAGAGGAACTCACCATTGACACTCTGAGGTGGAGGAGGCGGGCTCGGGGCTGCCAGCTGGGACTGCGGCCTCATGGCCCTGTCCGTCAGGAAGGACAGGAAGCCTGGGAGCTGGGCTTTTCTCGGCCCCCGACCAGCAGGCCAGGGCTTCCGACGCCCCTCAGTCTCCAGTCAGAGCTCCGAGGCACCAGCCTCACCAGAAACAGGAGCAGGAAGATGAGCTCCTCTCCTCAGCTAACCCCGCTTACCCGCGCAGACTTCACTCACCCGTCTCACCAGCGAGCATCTTGATGGTCTATTTTCATGTCTGTCTCCCCCACTCCACTGTGGATGACTTTAGAACACCCCCGCCACAGGCCAATTTAGCAACGTTATGTGTAATTTTTAAAGATACCCTTTTCCCAAGACCCTTGCCTGCCACCTACCAGAGAATTGTCACCATCACTGAGAAACCTGTGCCGACTGTGGGGTGAAGGGTGTCCCCGGGGTGTGCAAGGTACAAGCTGTGAGCAGCGGCCCTAAGGGGACAGGCTGAGGTCTCAGCCTCCAGATGCTCTTCTAAGGACGGACCCATTCAATTCTCACAGCAGCTCTATGAAGTGGGGACTGTTAGGATCCCCGTTTAACAGATGGGGAAATGTGGGCTCAGCAACAGGAAGTTTCCCCAAATGGTCAGGGGCAGAATCTTGATGGAAACCCAGACTGTCTGGCCCCAAAGCCTTGCTTTTTTTTTTAAGATTTCTTTATTCATGCATACAGGAGCTGGGGTAGAGGCCAGAGGTGCAGAGGGCGAGAGGATTCACCACAGACAGAGTGGGGAACAGAACAGGCAGACTGACTGAAATACGCTGCTGAGGGGAGCAGCGGGGAGACAGGAGAGGTCTGCTGCGCCATGTGGGTTGCTCCCTGGCTGGCATGGGATCGAACTCATGCTGCAGAAGCTGTGGACAGCTTCATAGTGCAGTGCTTAACCCCTGCGCCACCAGGGAGGCCCCCAGCGCCTTGCTCTTAGCCCCTCATGCACTGCTGTATCCTAGTTCTGGGTCTGTCCATGAGGACACCCAGCAAGAGGATTTGCTGTAAGACTTGGGACTGGACTAGCTTTCTGCCCAGTTTCGCTCCCCCGGCCCCTGCCAAGCCCTGCTGAATCCCTCCTGCCTCCCCATTTGTAAAATGAAAAGCTAAATGCAGAGTCTCAGGGGTTCAGGGCCACTGAACCCCTGCATAGGCTGCTGCCAGCGTCCATACAGCCAGACCTGAGGAGGGCCTGTCCGTGGGCCCAAGCCATGCCCGGGTTCTTGAGGACAAAGACCCTGTCAGCTCTTCTCCACCAAGGGCTTTCAGACTCAGCCCACCTGACCAGCCTCCCAGGCTCCCATGCCCCTGCCCCACCCGGGCCCTCCTTCCCACCTTGGCAGCTTCTCTGAAGTCTCAGTTCTACCTCCTGCCCTCTGCTCTGCTGCCTGTCCCTCTTCACCACCACCTGCTTCCAGGCCTGCCCCTTCAAGGCCACTGTCCATTGTCCACTCTGAAAGCAGTGTCTAAAGTACCTTCTAACTAGCCGCCCCCACCCACCCCCCCAGTCAAAATCCATCCATGCTTCATTTCACACTAAGCTCCCTCACCTGTCACTCAAGGCTGCTCACCTCCACCTCAGCCCCACAGTTCTGGCCCCTCAGGGCTTCTGCCTGACAACACTCAGTCCAGCTTCTGCACTGTGCTCACAGCTCCCCAGCCCTATCAGACCTATCAGGGTGTTGTTCTTCCTCCCACCCCCAGACCACATGGAACCCCCAGGCCACACACCAGCCTAGGGCTGACCGGACTGTTCTCCCCTGTGACTCAGTCTTGTCCCCTGGGACAGGGCCTGGGCCAGCGCCTGGCTGGGTGGGAGCCCAGCAGTGACTGGGCTCCTGACTGCAGAAATGTGCCCCCGTCACATCACCTGAGAGCTGGCTCTGAGCAGGCCCAACTCCTGCCGCCTCCTCCCTCAGTGGATACCGGCCCCGGCTCTTCCAATTCCCACAGGCACTCCCACCTGAGCTCAGGCAGTTTGTCCTCCTTGGTCGAAGTCAGGTGTGGCCTCAACAGAGTTCCCCAGCCACCATCCCCTGACCCCCTGCAGCTTGGAAACCAGGGACCCCGAGGAGCTACAGGATACAGAATTATGTGTGTGCCTGTCAGAATGGCCTGGGCAGGGCGGAGAATCACAGAAACGTGGAACTTTCCACCCCAACAAACAAGAGCTGGTTCTCACAGTCTTAAAGGGAAGAGCGGCTCAGGTAATCTCCCCCCAACCCCCATGAGGTTCCAGCCCCAACACACCATACCTGCACACCTGCATCCACCTGCATTCTTCAGGGACCCAGTTCCCCGCCCTGTGAAGCTCTAGCTGGGACTTGACTGGCAGTCCAATTGGCACTGGGGCGGGGGGGGGGCACGGGGACGGGGGAACCTTGAGTGTAGAATCCTCCTCTCAGGACTAAGTCATTTATGTGGAAAGATATGGACTTACCCCTCCCTGACCTTTGTCAGTGGGAGAGCTCTCCAAAAATCGTGAGCCACCCGCGGGCCCCTTGAGAAGAAAAGAGAGGGCAGTTGAGTCATGCGGCTCAAAGCTCTGAAAAGCCATTTGCTGGGAGCTCTGGGACCAGATGCAGCCAAGTGCATGAGTGAGGATGCTTCTCTGCATGACGGTGCTGCCAGCTCTCATGAGCCAGCTGAACATACCTGCCCTTGAGGGGGACACCAAGAGGTCACCACACACCCAGTTCCACAGGGGCAGGGCTTTTGGTCTGTTCTGTATCCCCAGTGCCCTGCGCGTGGTAGGTGCTCAGTAATTATCTGCTAAGTGGATGAGTGTGTGCAAGATGACTGAATGACGGCAGCCAAAAGTGCAGACCCCACAGTGCCTGGGGCACAGAGCAGGAAAGCCCGGTTCTGGGCAGATGGGACAGCCAGCGCCAGGGTGGATGGGACTCCAGAGTCAGGGAATCTTTGGGCAAAAAGCCCCTGAAAGAAAACTGTCTTCTTTTGTCATCAGCTTCATTGATTTTGTGTCATTTAATTCAATTCTGCCTTCTCTCTTATCCAGACTTTTGCAGAAATTAACTTTATTTTATTATTGTCCACTGACCACAGAGGACTTGGTTTTTCTGATGGTCTCTATTCAGGGCCACATCCTGCTCCTGGCCAGTGGGCAGCTTCCTCTTTTTCCTGAAGGGGTTACTGTGATCTCAAGGGATTGGCCGTCTAAGTCCTTGGTCATTTGAGGTCTTGGCAATTTCTAGGGTTACCCAGGGAAGTGCAGCTTCTGATCTCTGGTGATTGACTTTACCGGCCCCACTGGGGTTTCCAGCCCATCCCAATGGGTTCATCTTGCCTTCCCTCCCCTCCTGAAGACGTGGGGTCTCCTCACCAGACCCAATCCCCAGGCTCTCCTCAGCCAGTCCCAGCTCACCTCCCCAGTCAGTTCTACCCCGCAGAATCGCATGCCCTTGCTTTGTCTACTGTGCTCTTGGACACCTTCCCAAGTGCCCCCAAATCTTCCTGGGCCCCTGGGGCTCCCCTCCCTGGCCTGAGGAAGGCTGCTGCTGGGCTAAGCAGGGGACAGTGCAATACAAGAGTTTAATGCATAAAGGTAGGGCGTTACAAGAAGCAGCACTTGATTCAAAACTGGCTTCTGCCTTTCCTTAGCCAGGGGCCAGTTCCTTCTCTGAACCGCCTTTTTCCCGCTCTGTGAAACGGGCCCCATCCGGGGGGATTCAGGAGCGAGGAGTCAGCAGATCTCACGGGGGAGGAAGGGCGCCTGCACCCTCGTTGCTTTTCAAAGTGCGGAGGCCGCCTTCCTCCCCACCCGAGGCGCTGCCCAGGCAGGTGGCGAAGCCGGGGCGGGTCCAAGCTGAGGACGATGGGGTGCCCCAGCCTCACGATGGGGTGCCCCAGCCTCGCTCTAGGTTTCTGGGACTGAGTCTGGGAGACGAGAGTTTGCGGCGTAACGGGGTGCGCGTGGGCCCCCCCTAACGCGTGGTGAGCGGCCAGAAAGGCGCTGGTCTGTTCTGTTGTTGAGCTTCGGTGTTGGGTTCCCGCTCACGGCCGGCCGAAAGCCCAGGTCGCGCCCCTGACGTACCGATGCCCGCGACGGCGCGCGGGGCGCCGGCGCGGGGGCGGGGCGAGGCGGGGCGAGGCGGGGCGGGGCGGGGCGTGCGAGGCCCCGCCCTTGACGCTCGAGGCTCTGCCCCTGGCGCACGAGGCCCCGCCCCTGAGGCGTGAGGCCCCGCCCCTGACACGCGAGGCTCCGCCCCTGGCGCACGAGGTCCCGCCCCTTAGCGCGAGGCCCCGCCCCGAGGCATGAGGCCCCGCCCCTTGGTGCGCGAGGCCCCGCCCCCTGCGCGGTGCTGCACGTGCGGCCTGGAGGGATCATCGTGGGGGGTTCCCGCGAGCTGCGGGGTGCGTCTGCGAACGCCTATTTGCATATGCGCAGGCTGGATATTTATAACTTGTCTTTAGCCAGTTCCAAGTTATTGATGTCTTAAAGTGACTTTAATCTGAGCCTTCTTTTCTTCAAATGGGCTTTTGATTTCCGGAGTGATATTACACATGGCTGGGAGCTATTGACTGAGCGATCGCCGTTGTGTTCTCAATGTGCTGATGCTGAAAATCTGCGATATAAATAAACTTCCTCTGGTAGAATCATTATAAAGCACAAGCAGCAGAAATTTATGGAAAGAACAGATTAAATGCTTAGGCTTAAATTCTTCAGTGTGTTGCTTGCCCCGAACTGCTGTGTCTGGAGTTTGGGCTGCTGATTCAGGTGGAAAAATCAAACGGACACATCGCTTGTCGGTGCATTTTTACTATGATCTATTGTGTTGCCAAAAGAGAAAGCTCAAAAGCTGCCATTGATAATCCTGGTTAAAACTTGAAGCATAAATTATTAAGACGTGTAGTTTCTTTTCCAAGTGGTTGGGGACCGGGGCGTGCAGCGCAGTAAAGAAATATAACATCAATATGTGCTTATGCATTGTAATGTGGGACATTTTTATGCCCGTAATAAAACATTCCGCCTACAACTATGTTTATGAAAGCAACAGATAGGAAGATCCATAATGCCACTTAATAGTTAATCACCTCCCATCGGAGCAGTTTAAAAGGCTTTTTATTGCATGTTGAAAAGCTCTGACCATAATTAATACTCTGCTCACTGTCAGGTGCCAGTCAGAGGACTGGAGGCAGCAAAGGGAAAGTTCCAGCACTCTGGGGCTGGGAGGGTTCTCAGGATTCCCGCCAGATATCTGAGCTCCAAGTTGTTAATCAGGAAATCGAGCCTCTGTGTCAAGCACTGGATTGTGGCTGGTTCGGTCAGCTCTACATTGTAAGCTCTGGGCTCTAGATGTTAGCTCTGAGTTTGTTCTGGGTTCTGAGCTCTGCGCTGGCTCAGGGTACTCACAGTCAGCTCTGGATGGCCTGGGTCCCTAGTACTGAGTGACATGGTCACACAGTACTTCTCCACCCAGAGCAGAGAGAAGGAATAGATATTTCCTAAAGTTTTGGTGGGGTTGGCTGTCAGACTGTTGGATTTGGTTACCCCACAAGTTTACCCCATGTGCCTTCACGTCACCTCTCAGCAACCCGGGAAGTTCTCAGCAAGGGAGAAGGAAGCACTTGGAACACCCATGCTGGCCTGCCCAGCAGCATATGGGGAAAGGCTGGTCCCTCAAATGAATGTTTGCCACATCACAGACTGCAGACCTGGCACACCACCAGATCACCTAGCAGCTGTCACCAGGGACCCAGAGATGTCTGTGCTCGAGGGAGAAGTTGCTGTCACAGGTCTTTGCTGGAAAAGCCACACCTACTTAAACTGACTTCCAGTCCCCAACTAGAGCACTGGTCCCTGGGTTTCCATCGCAGCCCTGGGGACTGACACCCCGCCACCACCTGCCCCCCACCAGCGCCACCCACAGTGAGAGCTGTGCCTGTTGGCTTTTTAACTAGGGAGGCTTTTCCCAGCACAGGCTGGGCATTGGATCCGTAAGGGCCCCTGGATATAGCTGCCCTGCTGGAAGGGAGCCCCCTCATGGGGACAGGCCACACTTTCCCTACCCCAAGTTACCCCTGAGGTCACAGGGCAGCTGGGGAGGACAGTGAAGGGGGGGTGTTGAACAAGAATCACTTGTTGCTTCCATCAGCTAACAAAACTGCTAACAGAGCTGTCCACACTCACAGCGCTCAGGTTCTGGCTCCCCCAAGCCTCCTATGGCCACTATCTCCTGCATGTGGCGACTAGAGAAAATAAGAAATTGAGTGTAAACTTCACAGGGCCATCTATGACAGGACCCCAGAATGCTAGGGCCTGGTTTTCAGGTGGATTTTTGGAGACTTATCCCAGCTCCACCTCTCCCCGCCCCACCTTAGGGAGTTCCCTCCACCCCAGGCAGAAACTGAAGGAGTGTGCCAGTCTGAGGAGTGTGTGCCCAGCCTGGGGCATGTCCCAGCTCAGGGGAACACCACCTGGAAGACCCCTTGGTCAGCAAGGGCAGGAAGGGAGCAGTGGGCCATCAGGTGCTGTCAGTCCACAGGGGCCAGAGCCAGGGACCAGCAGGTTGCAGAACTAGCCCATCCAAGAGATAACAAAGCAGGTAACAAAGTCCCAGAGGCCTTGACTCTGGGGATAGGGCTGCAAATTAAGGCCAGAGCCATAATTAGCATCCACTGAGGAAAAGTGTGTGGAGGGAGCTCTGTCAGAATGGGGTGATGCTCCCAGCCACCTGTCAGCCTACCCAGCCAGGCACCGAGTTGAAGGCAGCCTAGCCTTTGGCCACCAAAGCTGGCCTCCCGCAGATTTCAGGCCCCCACTGTCTCTGCCCGCAGCCCTGGTGGCCTTGGATCCATGCCCACCACCCCATCTTTCTACCAAGCCCCCCAGCTACTCCTGACTCCTCCCTGGTCTGCCTTGAGTGAGCCCTATGGCCACAGCAAGAAGAAGAGGGGTTTGACACACAGTCCCGCAGAGACTTCTGGGACGAGTTTGCTAATAGAGACGTCTGTTCTGGGAGGTCATGGTACCACCTGTCATTAACCTGGGCACACTGCCCTGGGTTCTCACCAAGAAATCATGGGCAGCTGCTTGCAGGCAGGTGAGTGATTTGCAAGGGCCACAAGAATATTTGCATAAACATATGTATGAAACTGTGTGTGTTTATTTGCATTCATTTGCATAAATTGCTGGCTCTTTGAGCTGTCATTCCTTAATTTTATCTTTTTTTTTTTTTTCCGGTAAATTTCTTTGAGCTCTGAGTGTAAATGTGGACACTCTGGGAATGTGAACAAAAAGGCAAAAAATAGCAGTGCTGGGCCATGAAACCAGAGGGCCTCCAATTTGCTGCACATTAAAATTTCCAGAGGAGTTTTTAGAAATCTGAGTGCCTAGATCACCCTCCCAATACTATAGAATCAGGAAACTTTGGGGATGGGACCTGAAAGCATTTTTCAAAGCCTCTCTCGGTGAGTCTGAATGGGTGCCTAGGGCAGGCCCATAAGATCAAACCAGCCTTGGCATCCTGCTGGTGGCACTGAGCACCCCACCTCACCTCTCGGAGCCCTCAAATGCTCAAGACACTCAGGTTTAAATGAATGCGGTGTGAGAGGCAGGTCACGCCAGCGCACAGCAGGCTCTGGGCCAAAGCTCGCCATGCCCCCTCCGTCACTGTCACTCTCAGAGCCACTTCATGCAGGACCCGTGGCCCCTGCTTTCCCGGACTCCAGACAGCCCCAGGAGTAGTGAGTGAGCAGGGCAGCCCCCCAGGTCTGTTCTGTCCAGTGAGGTTCACAGCCCCTTCTCCTTCAAGAGGACTTTCGAGCTGTTGATTCCATCACTGCCCCGAAACCTGGAAGCTGCGTGCTTGCTTCGGGGAGCCGGCACGTTCTGGAGCGAGCCCAGCCCTGCCTGCCACTCCTCTCTCAGGGCTGGGAGAGAGCCAAGCACTAGGGATTGCAGGTTTTTCCTTCCCCAGTGGGTGCTGCCTGGAGGGAGAATGCTGGCAACCTGGAAACGCCTGACAGCCCTCAGCGCAGAGGCTGTGCCCCCCTGGGCCTCTGGGCCTTTGCTCAAGCCGTGCGATCTGGAAGCAGCGCTTCCCCCAAAGGCCATCAGCTCCATCCTGCCCACTCAAGGCCACGCCTCCTGTTCCATGACACCTTCTCCGTCCCAACTGTCCGCTTCCTTCAGCACTTATTCAAACCTCACCTGAAACCTGTTCTAAGCCAGCAGCTTGGCCAGGCCCTGGGTAGAGAGACCATTCCAATCCAAGCTCTGCTTTTGGCAGTTTTAATGAACAGTCAGGGACTAAGAAAGTCAAGTAATTCCTCCTCTCCGGCACCTACTGGAGAAATAGGAGGCTCCCCTCGCCTGCTGGGGCACACCACCAGGTCGTGCTAACAGGACCACACCCGGGCCTGCAGAGGTGGAAGGAGGGCAAGTGTTGGCTTCAGAACCTCAAGGGAGCAGCGGGGAGAGCCGATCTGGCGGTAGCCGGGGTGGCCGGTCCACTCCTTTCCTGGATCCACCTTTGCTGGGACACTGAGGTCATCCCCAGAGCTACAGGGAGCCCCCCGTTGGCTTGCAGGGAGCCCCAGGTCAGCTGGGCTGGGAAACCTCCTGAGCCAGGTTATGGGGCCCTGGGGACAGGGCTATAGCCGCCCACCCGGACCCTCCCATCCTACGGGGCTCCCCGTCACCTGCACCCACCGGAGGCCACACTCACCCAGGACAGAGTCAGCCTGGCCCACCTCAGCGGGATTATAGAAACTCCAGGAAGCCCGTGATACCCGAGGGACAGTGTTGCTCACTGCCAAGGCAGAGCTGGGCAGGATGACGCCAATCCTCGGGTGGCAGGGGCGGCTCCTGTGTGATCCCAGCCCTGCCTCCCCCACCCTGGGCCAGGGCTGGGGGGCTGCAACTGGAGCCCCGGAGGACCCTCCAAGTCAGATTCCGTCATCACAGGGGACTTCGGTCTAGCTGGCAAGAACCACACACACACACACACACACACACACACTCCCCCCCACCCCGTGTGGCCCAGCCTGACTATGTCAGTGCCCTCAAACCCCAGAGGGACTCTCTGCTTCCACCTTTTAGTCAAAGTTGGCAAACACCCTGTCGCTCCTCCTGGTGCTCAGCCAGGGGTTCCTGCCCCTGAGGAATTTCAGCCCAAGGCCTGCCAGATGGTGAGCGGAGTACAGTGGACGGAGGGTCTTATAGGATGAGGAAGGCGAGGTTATTCAGACAAAGGCAATAGCCTGTGCAAAAAGCAGCCCAGTACGGTCCTCTCCACGAGCGCACCAGGCCCTGCCCTGCCCCGCCTGCCCTCACCCCCTCCCTTCCTGTCGCCGCAGTCCATCTCAGCCCCGCGTGTGCAATTGCGCATCGCACCAAGAAAGCTCTAGGGCAGAAGGCAGGACAGGGGGTTGACCCTCCCCACTGCACACCACCATAGGGGGCCCCGCCCTCCCGGTCAGTGCAGGGCACTTGCTGGCACAGCCTGCCAGGGAGGCCTGACTCGCTCATCCTCTCAGCTTTTGTGTCTGTGCAGATGGAGCCGCCTCCAGGCCCACCCTGCCCACCTCAGTCAGCCTCTGAGCACAGAGGAGGGTGCCCAGGGGAGCCAGCCCCCAGCATCCAGACCCCACCCAGAGCAGAGGGACCCCAGAACCCAGGGCTACAGGGGAGACAAGGCCTGGGCCAGCCCTGGTCAGACAGCTCCTCTTGAGTAATTCCTTCCAATGAGAGTTTGTAAAATCAGAGCTCTCGCTTGATAGAGGCTGATCAGCGCAACTTCTCAAGAAAAAGCAGCGGGCTAAACGCCTGGGTGGAAGTGCCTGGGGGGACGAAGCTGCAGTATTGGGAGGGAACTGAGAAAAGTCCTGTGTTGGGAAATCCAGAAGGTCAAGCACAGGCCCAAGGCCCAAGTAGGCCTGTCCTTCTGCCTGAGGGTCTCAGACCTGTAAGTGGCCACTTGGAGCCCAGCATCTGGGGGCCACCCTGGGACCCACTCCCGTAGGTGCCGGAGGATGCTGCTGGAGGCTCTGGGGTGCAGGGGATGAAGGGCAGCATCTGTACCCACCAGCGTGCACGGTCTAAGTGGAGATGGAATTCAGCAGTGGATGTCAATGCCAAGAGGGCCAGAGCCGGGAGAGGAGGGGAGTCTTGGGGACATTAGAAGAGCCCACCTGTCAGCCCTTCTGGGGACCTCCTGGGACCAGGCCTGGTGGCTTCTCCGCAGAGTGGTGGGCAGGTGGGCAGGGCACTGTGGCTGGTGACCGGGTGCGGAGAGCAGACCCACCCATGGCAGGACGGTGGCCCCTCCCTCGCAGCTGTGGTTTCTCCCAGGTGTGATGCCAGCCGGCCCCTAACAGAACTGACCCTCTGACTGTGCCAGCCCCTGTCACCTGGAGGACACAAACCCACTTTCTTCTCTGTTCACTTGAATGTTCCAATTTTCCTAGAATGCTGGAGGTTACGTACACAATGGGGAGCGACCATCACTTGCAATACAAAAACCGAATTGACTGAAAGGTCGGGAGGCCATGTCTGTTGCTCCAGACCTGACCTTGCCAGGCCCCTAGTGGGGTGGGCACAAGTGACCCGGGGTAGAAGGCCACACAGAGGCACCCCTCCCAGGAGACTGGAGAGGGCGCATGTGAGCCACGCTTCCCACACACACACACACACACACACACACACACACACACACACACACACACGCTATAGCTCCTCCCCTGCCTCATAACCCCCCCCCCCCCCCAGGCTGCCAATCCCTTCTACCATGTGATTCCAAATTCCAAGTGTTCTGAGCTGCCATTAGCCCCTGGCTTCCTGGGTTTCCGGTTCATTTCCCTTTCACTCGGGTAACTGAGCTGATTGTACTCCCAGCTCCAGTTCGCTCATCCTTGCAGTCCCTTCAAACTCTTGATTTCTTTTTGGGACGGTGGCTTCCAGAATTCTTGGGGGACACTGGATTTAGCTAAGGCAGATCACGGAGGGCCATGTGTCCCCTTTCATGCATCCTACCTGTCTCTCCCACCTTCCCCCCAACATTTCTTCCTGCCCCTGCCCTGACTCTTCCCGGGATCTGGCTTTTCCAGAGATCCTTGAGAGGCCAAGTCTCTAGGAAGGAGGTTTACAAGGCGGGGTCTGTGGACATGCACGTGAGAAGTTGGGTTTTGAGGCCGCGTCTGTGGTTGTCGCGCTTGTCGTCCCTCGTCGGCTATCTCGTGTCTTCGTCGTGTCCATGTTGCTCTTCTGTCCTCTGGGGTCTCCAGTGCTGGGGGCAAAGGCCCTGGGCCCCCTCATTCCACTTCGTCCCCAGCCGGCCCCTTCCCGTCCCACACACACAGCTGTCTCGCCCGGGCCTCCCAGGCCCCTAGGTGGACGGCAGGCGAGCCGGGTCGCTGAAGGGAAAAGGACGGTCGTGGAGGCCAGTCAGAGGACCCCAGGCCCCTCCCAGCGTGCTGGGAGTCCAGGGCAGTGAAGGAGGGCTGCAGAGCTCCCAGGAGCCTCCTCTGCCTGGCCTGGAGGCTGGGGAGCGCCCTCCGCCTTCGCCCCAGATGAGAACCCCAGACCTACGTGATGGCTCGTTCTCAAACTCAGCCCCGCAGCCCCTTCTCCGGGCGGGCTGTGTTGGGGGGCGAGGTCCACCCGCACCGCGCCTCGGCTGAGCTGTCTCCCCGCGGACAGCTAGAGCTCTGCCTGCCTGGGGTCCCGCTCAGTTCGCACAACGTCTTTGCTCACACGCTCCCGCGGGCGCCCACCGCGGATCCTCGTTGCGTTTGGAAAGCTGACCTCTTGCCCTCAAGTAATGAATGGTAAAGTCAAAACCGTAGAATGGACCAAGCCCAGGAGAGGAAGCCAATGGCCCGGGTCACGGGACGGCCCTCTGGAGGCGCAGCCTGGGAGGCCAGGCCTGGGGGCGCATCAGTTTGAGGGGCGCATCCGAAGATGCTACAGGAAGGGAGGCAGCAAGCGGCACTTGGCTCCGGAATGCCCGGCCCCCAGCCCCAGCCCTGTGCGGTCTCTGGAAGTCCTGTACCTCTCCTCCCCCTCAGAGCTCAGACCCCCGACTGCCGTCGCTCTGGCCTGGGCTCCCTGCTGTCACCAGACATTGCTCTCCATCTTTCCTTCCCACCTGGGCCCCAAGTAACCTGGCAGCTTCTCTAAATTTCCCTCCCAGGCCTTTAATTTATAGATTCCTAAACCCAGCTTATCACAGGGGCCTCGCCTGGCCTGGCAGGCCTGGCCTGCCCCACTCGCTCCAGCCGTACTCAACTGCCTTCTGCCCCTAGAATGTGCTGGTGCGTGTCTCGGGCAGAACACTACACACACACCCTCTGCCTACTTTAAACTAATCCAACACCGTCCCAAGACCAAGCCCAGTCCCCACCCCCCAGGAGCCGCCCTCCTGCCCCCTGCTCCTGCCCGCTCACACCCTGTGCGCCCCCAGCACTCGGGGGCAGGCTCCGCTTCTAGGATCATCACATGGAGAATGATGGGGTTCCTCAAATGCAGTCACGCTTGGCCCTGGTGTGCCAAGCACAGACTCCGGCTCCGGCAGAGTTCAGCAGAAAAGAGATTTATTTGGGCTGAGGAACAGGACTGGGAACTGGGCCAGGACAGGGGTGGTCTGCCTGGGACCCTGCATTGGCACCGTCACCTCGGGGTGTTCCAGCACCACTGGGCCATCAGCTCCGCCAGTTCAGCTCCGCGCCGCCGCCACTGTAGCTGCCTCTGCTCTGCTCCCTGGAGCTGCAAAGTCTAGGGCTTGAGCTCCAGACCGGCCCAGCCCAGGTCTCATGCTACATGCCAGCTGCCAGGGAGCTGCCTCCCCTTTGCTCCTACGGTGCAAAGACCCCAATATAAAAGGGGCTCCAATACTGAGCTCCTCCAATGACCTGTGTCCAATACAGCATCTATCTGCTCCATCAGACAGCGAGCTCCTTAGGGATGGAAACTGATGTCATCTTCATAGTCCAGAGCCTGGCACATAGTAGGTGCTCAGTAAATGTGGAGCAGACGATGACCTAGAATGAAGGATAACAGCCTTCCTTACATGCTCCGCTTCTTTTCCAGTGTCTGAGCTGGGCCCCTACCTCCCCTGAATTTCTGCCTCCCCAGGCTGCCATGTCTCCCTCCTTCCCTAAGGAAGATCATTAGCCATCGCTATTTATGTCGCTTCTCCCCATGGGGGCCTGGTGTCCCCCCTGAGCTGTGCTCCCTTGGCTCAGGGACCACCTCGCCCTCTATCCCGCCCCCTACGCCTTGCAGGCGCCAACCAGTGAGCTTCAGCCGGTGGACTGTGCTCCTGGTACTCAGAGAATAGGCGTCAGGATGGGCTGGCACAGCCGGGGTGGGGCTATGGGGAGCGCATGATGGTGCTGGAAAGGTTATGCCAAAGTGAACTGGACATACTGGGCACAGCTGAGGAGGAGGATCGCAGCGTGTGGGGATGCGAACAGAAGATGGAGCCATAAGCGAGGATAAGAACAGGTCGCAGAAGGCAGCTTACTCAGGCCTGGGAGAGTCGGGGGATTCGGGGACTAGAGCTGGATCACCCAGTCTTGCTACCCCCAAGTGTGGGCCTCAGTGAGAGACTTCCAGGGAGGTCAACCCTGCAATTCAGGCTGGGTGCCTGGACCACAGGTGACTTGATTCCTCTCACCTGGAACCTGGAGCCCAGCTGGCCGTCCCGGGCTGGCTCCTCCCTGGCCAGTGGACTTAGAGTTGACGGGCTGTGACCGGCTGAGCAGCAGCTGCAGGAAGCCCCGTGCGTGTAAAGTCACCACCTGTCCCCACGCGTCTGTACGCGCCGGGCTTCTCTGCTCCGGATGAATTATCCCTGGGCGTGCATGCCACAGTCTTCGCTGGGCTTTCTCAGTATATTTCACAACTGCTCTGAGTTTATAATTTTTTCAGGTCCTTTATCAAACATGTGTCATAAACACCAACGGAATCGGAAGCATTTATCATTGAGCCGGGTTCTTACTCGCGCGCTGGAAAAAAATATTATTTGACCACGCAACCTTTCTCAGGGCTCCGATTTAATGGACTGCTCTGCTGCAAAGCCATTGAAACTCGTTGCCTTTTAATATTTGACATGTCTTCCTCTTTATTACCACCTCAGACAGCCCTCCCAGTCCAGCTGGAATGAGCCCATTCATCTCTGACAAATCACTTGTGTCATCTGGTGAAAAATATGCAGACGTTTGCCTGCAGATTCATCTCCAGCCTTGGTTCTGTTCGTGGTCTCACTGTCCCCTGACCAAAGCAGCCAGCACCAGGAGGACACTCCCCAGCGTCCTCTTTCCTTCTGATACCACTGGCCGCTGGGTCCAAAGAGCCCGTTTATCCTCCTCGTTAAACGTGGGGTTCGGGACGGGGCAGTTAGAGATACCCACAACTGGGTGTGCTAAGAATTGGCCTCACAGCAGCACTTACTATTCACAGTAGTCAACATGCCGCAGCCATACAAGTGTCCCTTGATGAATAAATGGATTAACCACACGTGGTACGTCCATACGATGGAGCTGTATTCAGCCTCAGAAAGGAAGGAACTTCCTAAACATGCTACATGGATGAACCTTGAGGATACTATGCTAGTGAAATAAGTCACGCACCAAAAAAGACCAGTGCTGGTTGATTCCATTTATTTGCAGTGCCTCGAGTAGTCAAATTCATGGAGACAGAAAACAAAGGTGGTGCCAGGGGCTGATGGAGAAGGGGAATAGGAAGATGAAACTTATTCTAGAAATAGATTGCATGACCGTGTAAATGGACTTACCACTATTTACTAAACTATACACCTAAAAAGTGGCTTACGTGGTAAATTTTACCACAATTGAAAAACATATGCACACATCACAGTTAACTTCAAACTGAACCAGCAAAGGAAAACGTGATACAAAGTTCTCTGCACACTTGAACCCATCGTGTATCCATGCCCTCTGTATCGGCTGGCTCTTGGTGTATAACAAACAGTTCTAAGACTCGGTGGTTTTTTGTTGTTTTTTTTTTTAATTAATAAATTTTATTTTTATATTCCCCATACAATTGCAATCCCCCCATTCTGACCCCAATCCCTCCCCTCCCGCCCCCCACCCCCCAAAAAGTAAGACTCAGTGGTTTAAAATAACAACTACTTATTTAGATTTTGACTCTGGTTTGCAATTTGGACTGGGTTCGGCTGACTTGAGTCAGACTCAGCTGACATTGGTGGGAGTTGGCAAGTGTAAATGGCTCCTCTGGGACAGCTCTTTTCTGCTCCACCTGCTCCCTCATTCTCCAACAGACTAGCTCAGTCCTGTCCATGTGGTGGTGGCAGCAGAGGGCTTAAGAGAATGAACAAAATTAAGCAAAACATGTTGAGTCCGTGGCTCACACTCATACAATGTCCTTTCAACCACCTTCTGAGGTTCGAGGCATGTCACAGGGCCAGTCAGGATTCAAGGGGTGGGGAAATGCACTCCACCCCTTCGTGTTTGCAATCTGCCACTCCAGCTGCATATTCGCCAGGCCCTGAGCTGAGTGTTGAAGTTAAAAAAAGAAATAAAGCATAATCTAGCGCAGGAGACGTACATGCAAATACTTACAACACATAGAATGCTCTAAAGAAGCAAGCCTGGAGGCCATGGGGGCGTGACAAGGTGGAGGGTAGGAGAGGTGAGAGGAGGAGACAGAGGCAGGCGGCCAGGACAGCATAACACCTTAATCATATGGAAGGATTGATGGCAATTAGCCAGATGGAGAAAGGAGGAAGACCCAGGCCGAGGCGCAGAGATGAGTGAAGCCTCGGAGGGAGGCTTGTTTGGTTACGACAGGCTTCGGATTAGGTGAGGAGTGAAGGGGTCCCCAGGAGTGGAAGAACTGAGGTGGGGGTGGCACCTGGAGGGTCTTGCTGGCTCCTGCATCCACCTTAAGCCTGGCTGGTGACCAAGTGGCTTTTGGAGGTGGCTTGGAGGGGACAGGAGTGAAGCAGGGAGGCATCCTCGCAGCTGCTTCAGTGATGGGGTGAGAGAAAGTGGCGGGGGAGGGATGGGCCAAGAAAAGAATAATGAAGAGGTTTCTTGGTGGTGAAAGAGATGGGGTTTGGCATGGGGAGGAGTCTAGAAAGCGCGCTCTGAACAGATATGCGCTTTCCTCCAGGTGGCCCAGGCAGAGGCGAGGGTCAGTTCCCCAAGGAGGGAAAAGGTAACGCAGCAGAGCAGGCCCAGCTGGGGCCTCTCACTAAAGCCAGGGAGACCCTGAGCTCAAGGCTTCACTCCCACCAAGGTGCCTCAGGTGGGGCTGGGTGACTGAGGGTCTCTGGGCCTTCCCCTCCTCTACAAACCTGGGGCAGCCAAACTCTTAGGGCTTTGGGGGGCTAGGGAAGTCCACTCTGAAGACCCAACCCGGGTCAAGCTTTGCTTCAGGCCTGCAGGCCGCCCGACCCCAGCACCAGTCCCCCTGGTGGAAAGCTTTCTCCAGGAAGCCACAGTCCTTCGAGCCCCTCAGACACTGTGAGGCTGTCGTTTGTCAAGATGCGGGGTAGGCAGAGGGCAGCTGGCTTCCTCCCATGGACCTGGGTTGTAAGTTCCCAAAACGCCGCCTCTCCAGCTGGCCCTGTGCAGGCCTGATGGATACTTGGTGTGCAACTGGGGTCCTGCTGTGAAAAGAAATCCCCTGGTGAGCACTTTCATAAGTTGAAAAGTTCTTCTGAAACAGAGTAATCCTGCCCAGCTATTACATCCAGGTCTCCTCAAGGTGAGAGCAGAAAGCAGCACCTTTTGTAACAATGCCAGGGACCTCCAAGCACCTCCCAGAGCCAGCCTGAATTCCCCAGAGATGGGGCTGGGCTTGGGGCTGCTGATGTAATTGTGGAGGGACTGAATTTGAAGGAAAATCTTCAAAAACAATCAGAATGTGTGGCACCCACAGGGCCTGGCATTTTTTATTTTTCTGCCCCCCCACCCTGCCCCCCACCGCAACATGATTAACTTGGCAGGCATGTGGGCCGCCTCCTTCCCCCGCTGCAGTGTGGTGACCGGGAGCCGCAGAGCAGGTGCCCTGAGTGCCGGAGGAAATGGCAGCCCCGAAGGCGAGGGCAGTCTGCCCAGGACCACTCAGCCCATATTAGCAGCAGTGCTGGAAAGAGCCGGCAGCCGGGTCTGCAGAATGCCAGCCCAGAGCTCCCGCCACCCACACCTGCTTCACTCATGAAGATGACGTCACCCAGCGGCTCAGAGATGGGCATGAACTCATTCCCAAAAAGAGCTGGTGGATCTTTCTGGAGCCCATGTGTCTGAGCAGAGTTTACCCCTGACCCACCCCTCGCGGGCTCTCTGTGTCTCTTCATGCCCAAGGCATAGTCTCCCACTGCCCGGCCTCCGGCACAGGCCCCCATCCCGCATCTCCTCTGGGGGTCCCACGGGCCCACTTCAAACCACACTCAGACCCCTTCCCCATCCCACCACCGTCCCCTCAGGTTCTAGAGACGAGCCCCGCCTGCCCACCCATCCCACCCCTGTGCCTCCCCCAGCCCTTTGGTCTCCTGCATCCACCCCACGGGTGCCCGCCCCGCGGCTGGTCTCCCTTGCTGCAGGTGAGAGCACACCCCTGGGGGCCTTCCTGGAGGGCCAGGAGCACCCGCACCTGACACACGCCCTCTGTGCCTTGCTACCACTCCAGCTGAGCCAGTCACGGGCTTAGTGGGGTCAGTGATTCAGCATTGCCCACAGCCCACAGAGGGATGGGCAGCCCTAAATGTGGGGTGTTCTCCCGGATCCCCCTCTTACCATCTCCCTTGGTCTTCAGCAGAGCCCAGGCCCTGTGTATCCTCCAAGGAAAGCCCTGCCTGACCTCCAAACCCACACATTTGCCCATCCATGAACCAGAGCACTTAATCTTGACCAGCCCCGGAAATAGGACCAGAGCCTCCACCCCCGTCTTATAGACGTAGAAACAGAGGCTTGTCCTCGGCCTTGTAGGTGTCAGAGGCAGAGCTGGACTCAGGAGGGCATCTTGGCAGGTGGCTGGTGCTGGCTCACGTGACAGAGATGACTGGTCAGGCTGGAGCAGGGCACACAGGAGGGTAATTCTAGAACACCAGCCAAGCTTCGGAAGAGCCGGGGGGCTGGGGTGCTGAAAAGGGACTTGGAAGACTGGGCTCAGTCCTGCGGGCCCCCCTTCCTCCCTGGACAGCAGGCTGGGTCAAGCTGGCCTGAGAATCTGGGCTCCTTGTCCAGCTCCCAGCAAGGCTATGTGTAGGCTCCATCCAGGGGTCACGGGGGCAGGCAGGTGAGGGGGAGGCAGGGTGGGCAGTGCGGGCCGGCCACCTCAAGGCCCGGACTTTCTGCAAGTGAAGGAATACACATCAGCCAAGCAGGGCAGCTGGCAGGCTCACCCCCTGCCCCTTCTGAGCCTTGAGGTGGGTTGGGGAGAAACTTCTGATACCCCCAGGTTTGGAGCCCACGAGCCTGGGGCACTCTCTGTGCCAGCCCCAGGAGGTCCAGACACCAGGCAAAGGTAGGTGCGCATAGAGCGGGAAGGCCCCAGAGGCCACTTCCTGGGACGTGCTGGGGCTGCGAGGCAGACCCTTGCTGAAGACCCGGGCAAGGGTGAGGGTCCTGCAAGAATGACCCCGAAAGGGGTGGAGGTGCAGAAATCCCTGCTCCTTGCTTGCTTCCCCCCAGCATCCCGGAAGGGTGAAATAAAGGAGGTGCTCGCCAGGACCCCCTCCACCCCTCCTTTCTCGGGCCCCACCCCCAGAAGCTGGCCCCGGCCATGGCTGTAGTGTCTAACGCAGGGACGCTGGTTTTGCAGGTTTTGTGGTTTTTATTCCTTTGAACCATATCCAGCCCATCTTACATCACAATGCCACGCTTCCTTGGCACCCAATGCATCGGCACCTTTGGCATCCGGAGAGCTTGCTCCCTAGCTAGTTAGCAGGTTTTCGGTTGTCCGTGGTAACGTATTCTTCATGTTTCCGACCGTCAGTATGGGACGCGGCCCCCTCCCCCACGTTCAATTTCTGGGTTTGATTTTTTTATGATCGTATTTGGCTTTTTTTCTGTTTTTGTTTTCGTTTTCTTTTTGCTTTCAAAAAGTCGTTATCCCCTTGGTTCTGTGCCCCCCACCCCCCGTGGCTGCTTGTGACGCACTGTTGTGACTTCTTTTAACTGTGGATGTTGAGCCAAGAAACAGTATCAAGTATTTTCCTATTTCTCTACTTCTTGAAAAATAAATTTTTTTAATGAAAAAAAAAACTCTTAATGGGAACGTGGCCCTGTCTGTCTTCTCTGTTCTGCAGAAATGTTGAAGGAATTGAACCAGCAGCGCAGAGCGAAAGCGTTTACAGACCTGAAAATTGTTGTTGAAGGCAGAGAGTTTGAAGTCCACCAAAATGTTCTAGCTTCCTGCAGCTTGTATTTCAAGGACCTGATTCAAAGGTTTGCCTTCCTTCCAGCTGTGGTCGGGTCTGTTCCTTTGTAGGACGCTTTTGTGTCGCTTTTCTCCGCCCCTCTCTTGCAGGTTCCTGAAGCGTGACTCCCTGTCACAGAGCCAGTAGCCATCTCTCCTCCCCCTCCTGCTCCCGAGCGCCCTGGCACACACCCTGGCACACACCGCCTCAGAGCAGCCACTGCCCCGGCCCGCCCCACACAGCCATGCTGGTCCCCAGGGCCCCCCCCCCCAGCGCTAGGCGCCACCCCTGCCTGGCCCTGAGGCGCCCGCGTCCTCAGGGGCTCCCAGGGCCTCCCTGAGATTCAGAGGACTGTAGACTCGACTCTGAAGGGCCAGCGCCCATGGCCCCCACCCCGGCCAGCCCCGGCCCTGCCACCCTCAGCGCTGCTGTCGACGGTGAACTTAATGCCAGGAAAGCACCTCGAGCAGGCACCCCCCACCCCGAGAGCAGGAGGCGACCAGGGGGCCACGTTTCCCCAGCCCGAGTCTGGGAGAAGGGACTGTGGCCCTTGCCTCGCCCTGGCTGCATGTCTGGAGTCCTGCCCCCGGGGCCCGCCCCCGGGGCCCACACCCGGGGCCCACACCCGGGGCCCACGCCCGAGCACAGACCAGGCGTGTCCTGACGCGGTCGCTCTCAGCCTTTCTGCTCCCTGCCCTCCGCCCTCCGCCCTCCGCCCTCCGCCCTCCGCCCCAGCTCCTTCTACTGAAATGAGTCTTAATGGTGCATGAGCATCTTTTTTTTTTTTTCCATTATGTTGATTTTTTAATTTGTCTGCTTCATACCCTTGCAAAGAAGTCAGGGTCGCCTTCTAGCTCCTTAGAGAGGGAGAGCGGCTGAGGGGCCGGCCCAGGGAACGCTCCTGTCTCTCCCCCCACCAGCAGATTAATGCCGCTGCTCATTTTGCCTTGCAGCCTCTCCGGGGCGGACCTGAGCCGCGACTGGCTCAGAGTGGGAGGACGGGACCTCTGCTTGCTTCCCAATGCTGTGTTTGGACTTGCCAACTAACCCCAGAGTGACTGTGTTTTGTTTCAGGATGGCACACTGGCTGGCATCTCCTTTCCAATCTGTTGTGTCCTTTCACTTAGAGCTGAGCTGCCTGGCGTGCGAGCCCCTCCCAGCCGTGCTGGCCCCGCCATGCAGGAAGGGGAAGGGGCAGGCTCTTTGTGACTTCCAGTTTCATGGACAGCTCGCGTCTCCCATCCCCGGTGCTTGGGTTCTCCTGTCCGAGCACAGGGGTTGGGGCATGAGCTCTGGGGTGAAGGGGCACATCCAGTGGCTTCTTCCGGCCAAGGGAGGTCTTTGTGCTGCCACTCTTGGCAAATTCTGGAACTAGCAGTGCCCAGCACCCGGCCGCTGGATTGCAGCTGTGGCATCCAAGGGCCTTGGTCTCTGCTCCAGACCAGCTAGAGAGCACAGAGCGGGCAGAACACAGGATGAGGTCGCTCTTGAGTGGTGGCCCGGTCCTGGGCTAGAAAGAGATGAGCAAGAGGACCACAGAGCCTTTTGACCATCTTCAGAGACCTCACATGTAAAGCCAAACTCTTGCACACAACAGAGGACGCCACTAGCTGAGAACCCAAAGTAGTGAAGGCTTCTTGGACAGGCCAAAAAGAGGAGGAAGAACTCATCCTTTGCCTGGACTATTCTGAAATATAGGGAACGTTCTAGAATGTTCCAGCAAGGGGTGAGTTGACTGGAATGCAAGGTTAGGGACAGAGACATGAGCAGTGGGAATGGGGAGATAGTGTTCCCAGAGATGGATGTGAGCTGGGGTGGGAAGGGTAGGCAGGCCCTGACCCCTGGGCTTGGTCTGAGGGTCTGGGGGTCACTGGGTTCAGTGAGGAGGGGCTGTCCACTGAAGGTAGCAGAACTGTAGGATGTATCTCAGTGGCCCTAATAAAAAGAATGGGTGCTGGGACTAAAACCGTCACTGGGGGAGAGAAAGGACACTCCCCGGGAAGCTAGGAGATCTGGGTTCTCCTTCTAACTCGCCACGTGCCCTGTGACCCCAGACAGGTCCTGTCCTCTCTTAGGTCTCGAGTTTTCTCATCTGTAAAACAAGAGATTGGCTCAAATGATGTCCAGGTTTCCTTCCAGTTCTGACATGCCTGGGAGACGGCCAGGGACAGGCAGGGACAGCCCTGGGCAGGCTTGACCCTCCAGCACCCGAGGAGGGTGAGGTCACGGGAAGGCGGGTCCACAGACCAGGTGGGCGGGAGCTCAGGGCAGGCGATGGCGTTAGCAGTGACGTGTTGAGGTTTAGCAGCCTGAAGGACACCCTGGTGGGAGCCCGCTGGATGGACCTGAACCCAGAGAGGTCTGAGACGAGGGCGACCGGCTGGTCCTCAGTCAGAGGAAGGCCAGTCAGAGACAGAGCCGAGGGCTCCTGCAGTTGAAGATCAACTTAATCCACAGTCCTTGTAAATTTTACTTCCCTCGTCCTAACCGTGGGCACACGTCACCATTTCTGCCAGTGGCTGCAAATTCTTTCTGCAGAGAGCAAAGCAGGGTCTCTGCAGAAAGATGGTTTCCTTTCTGGCCATAGAAAATCCTCGCAAATCCACATGCTCCTGGCCAGGGAGCAGCCGATGTTGTCACCATGTCATTTTCGTCCCCTGGGGTCTGGGGCCCTGGAGGATTTATGTGCAGCCGTCCAAGCAGCCCAAGTGGCCCCGCAGGACAGACATGGCCCTGCCCCTGGTCCCAGGGCAGAGCTGCACCCCCAGCGGCCGCAGCAGAGGGAGCAGGTGGCCACGGGACCGTGTGCTCGTCCTTCGTGGCCCCTGAGGGCACTGTCAGGGCACCTGGCCGACCCTTCTGCCCCAGAGCTTCTTCCCGCCTCCAGCCTGCGGTGGGTGACGTGTCCACGACTCAACCCGTGAGGTCACTGTCCCCGCATCCAGGCCCACCCCAGCACAGCACCCTCACCTGGAGCCTCAGGACAGACAGAGGGACACCAGCCATTCACACACCGTCACCCCAGACAAGCAGGAGCCCCTCCAGTGCCAGGCCTCCCATGAAATGCTGACGAGACAGGTCTGGGTCCTCAGAGCACCCACAGTCTGGTGGGGGAGCGGGCTAGGCAGTGTGGACGGCAGAGCAGGCCACTGTAGCAGTTGGGGTGCAGAGGGCGCCTCGCCCCATTGGCTGGCTGCAGGCGCCCAGGAAGAGCTGGCGTCCGGCGTGTTTCCAACCAAGAACGCGAAGCAGCCAGACCGACGAGGGGGACGGGCTCAGCAGGCGGAGAGAGCAGCGCCGGCCTGGGCAGCCGGGGTTCCAGGCACCAGGAGGCGCTCCCCTGGGGTGCTATGATGTCAAGTTGGAGGCTGAAGTGGGGGATGAGGCTGGCAGGGGAGCCGAGGAGAGGGCGGAGCCTGGGGGTGTCGTGATGTGTGTTCCCTGAGGTGACAGACGTGAGGGAAGGTCTCACACGGTCTGTTCCCCTCCGCTCAGCTGCCCCTCCTGCCCGAGCGCGGGCCCCTCAGATGCCCGTTATTTCACTTCAGACTCATTTTCTTCCTCTGCCGAGGACAAGACCCAGCCCCCTGGGCACGAGTAGAAGTGTCTGAGGTCATCCTGGAAACCCTCTATGAACCCCAGAAGCAGATACCATCAGTTTCACAGAGTAGGAAACTGAGGCTCAGGTGACCATGTCGGGCAGTGAGGTCTAAGCGACCCATGGATCTGGGGCTCGAACGGAGGCCCGGCCCCAAAGCTCATGCTAGACTGCAGCAAAAAGGCCCTTTTCACATGTGCACAAAGCAAAGAAGGAAAGTCAGATCTCAGGCTGACGGTGTGGACAGGCGTGCAAGGAAAAGGGATGCAGAACGCGTGTGTGTGCGCATGTGTGCACACATGTGTGCGTGTGTATGCGCGTGAGTATCTACTAAACACACAGGGACACAGGCCGACAGGCTCCCAGCCCACACAGCCACCTAAGCCCCCATCCTTGGAGAAAGAGAGGCCTTGGAGGAGAGTCATGGCGGCGTCAGGAGGCTCAGGGCAGAGCCTGTGCAGAGGACACCCCGGGGCGCATCACCCCGCTGGAGCCCGGTCAGCCCCTGTGGCAGTCAGTGGAAGCCCTGCAGGAAGGGGAGCTAAAGCTTTGCGCCTGGCTGGTGGCTGGAGGCACAACCGCAGCTCCCTGCACGCCCTCCAGCGCGGATGGGGAGACCCTGCAGGCCCGAGTAGAGGGGAGGGCAGTGGATGGAGCCCCAGGCTTTGGGACAGAAGCAGAAGGATGTTTAGCATCCCCAGAGGGGCCCCAGGGCTGCAGCCTCCCAAGTTCAGAATCTCTTCTCAACCCCGAGCCCAGGACCTACATCTGCCGACCCCCCTTCATTTTGGGTCCATGCAGAAGCCCCTCTCCCTCCTCCCCTGGGGGCCAGATGCTCTGGGGTGACTGGTGCCGCAGGGGGCGTGGCCTGCACTCACTGGCAGGGCAAGGTGGAGGCCCCACCAGGAAGGCTTCTGCCCTCCCAGCCCTCCCCATACCGGTCTCACGCCAACCCGAGGAGAGCGGCCCTCTCCTGGCACCACATGGGACAGAAACCTGACCTTCTACTTCCAGTGGAAACCCTCATCTCACCAAGCCTGTTGGGGCCAAGGACATATTTGACATATTCTTTTCGTATTGAAGGAAATGAATGGACCAGCTCGTTTGTGTCCAGGTCAATTGTCACAGTCCCCAGGGCAGGTTCTGGGCTTCTCACTTGTCATGTCCCCGTCCAGGAGAAGTCAGAAGGGCCTGCCTGACGGGGGCCAGATCCTGGACATGGCGCACCCTGATGGACTTTATAAATAGTCAGGCCACGGGCCCCTCCTCCCTGTGAAGTTGGCCTTTGTGCTGGTAGCTGCCCCTGTCCTGGGGGCATCGACAGGTGCTGCTATAAGACCAACTAACAAAGGGACAGGTTGACATGTTCGGATGCTGGCAAAATGGCACACGCCAGACCCAGGGCCGGGTTGCCATGGGTGGACCAGGTCCGCCAGCACCTGTGAAGTCCCCAGGCCCGGGGAGACTCGTGCTTGTCCTGAAACCACAGCAAGCCTGAGCGCCTCTGCCTGGAGCAGGGAGCAGTCATGCCCCCTGGAAGGGCAGGTCACCCACTCAGGCAGAATGGGGCACCAGCCGCACACATCGCCTTCTCCCTGAGTGTCCGCACCCACGGGTCCACAACTCACAGAATGAGAACAAGAGGTCACGGAAGTGGGCAGAGAGAGAAGAGACTCCAGCCTGAAGTCTGGAGAAGGCAGTTCTTATGCCAGGGGAGGGAATTACTGATGGGGAATCTCCAACGTTCTAATTTGGGGCACTGAGCATCCTTGGCACATCCACAAACGCAGCCTGCGAGGTGGAGGCTGTGGCCCACACCTGGGGCTCTTCCCAGCCACACCCCTTTTAGGAGAAGGTGACTCTGGAGAGTTCTAGTCTCTAGACCCTTGGGCCTATGTGGGCAGGTTGGTGCTCCCGGGTTCCCACCCCAAGTGTCAGGTTCATGGCCCTACTTGACAAGGTGTCGCTGCCCAGTCCTGCCATGCTCCACCCCTGCCCACAGGTGCTGTCGTGACCACCTTGCAGCCAGCAACCAACCAGGCAGCTCCCCAGATACTCAGGGGCTGAGTAGAACCAGAGGCAGCCCCCAAGAGGCAGTTAGGAAAGGACAGAAGGTTTACCATAGCTCCCTAAGGGTGACCTGGGGAGCCTCTCAAGGGTTTCTTACTCAAAGGGAAGAGACCCAAGGGGCATTGAGGTCCCTCCCAAGACAATCTGATGGTCTTGGTGGAGAGTGTCTACTGGCCTCCCTCGGCCCCATAGCTGGCCAGGCCACACACCAACACCTGTGTGGACAATCAGTGCGAGGGTGCAGGTGGGCCAAGCCAGGCCTCACTACCTGGAGCCTCTCTTCCTCCAGGTCTTGAACATGGCCACCTGACAAAGCTTCCCTGGGGTTTCCAGTTGTTCAGCAGTGGCCAAAGAGAATGTTCTTTCTGCTCACAGCATTCGGATATGATCCCAGGGCTCTCCAGCCACTCTCTGCAGACCCTTTGCCCCTGGCCGCCCTCTTCTCCACAAGTGCCTCCACGGGGGCCTGGGGAAGCGGAGCCACAGCCGTGCATCCTAGGACAGCCTCGGTGCATCCCCATGATCCCGAGCCCCTCGGCCATCCCAGCACCTCTCCCTGGCTCAGACACGGCACCACGAGCATTCGCCACACATGCAGCCACGCTGGCCCTGCCAGGCTGCGGCTCACTGGCCTTCCATCTGCCCACACCCGTGCTCACTGGCTTACAAGTCCCATGAATTTCAGTGTGTGTGTGCACACGTGTGTGTGTGTGGATGCATGCACACAAGTCCTGAAGTCCCACCTCAGCTCTTCATTGAGATTGAGTCCTCAGCCCGGGGCTCATGGGTGGACAGGAGGGCTGGCCAGTGGCCGGGGCCTGGGAGGGGTGAGCGGTGCTCCTTTACTTCACCAGCCCTGCCCTGGGCGGACATGAGGAGTGTGAGCAGAAAGGTGGAGTCACAGGGTCGGCAGCAGAGGCAGCAAACACTTAGAATTAGAGGTTGACCAGGTGGCCCTGAGGTCTGTTCAGAATTTCTGTGATTTCAAGTGCTCACACAATGAGCTATTTTTATACTTAACAAATCTGCCCAAGCATGGAAAATCCATCCCAACAGCAGAGGACTAGGTGTGTTAGTCACTTTACATGTCACACACCATGTATGTCTGTGGTTTGTGGGGTGAGAGGGGCCCTGCTTAGCCAGTTCCTTTCCCTCGCCTCAATTTTCTGGGCTCTTCTGCGGAGAGAGCAGAACATACCTATTCTGCCAGGTCATACCTGTGCTTCACAGGTCCCGGGGGGCATCCTGATCTGAGAGAATGTGGCATTGCTTGTACTGTCAGGGGTAGGTGAGCCAAGCAGGAGGGTATTTCCGTGGACTTTAGACCTCACCCAGTTCTCTTGTTTTGCAGAAGAGGAGGTGGAAGGCCTGAGAGGCCGAGGCAACCCGCCTGTTGTGGCAGTCAGCGCACCCAGGTCCCCTAGCTCCTCGCCCACCCAAGAGTTACCCCTCTCTGGGGCCTGCCCATTGCCAGACATCCCCCCCACCACAGCCAGACTCAGGCACAGTCAGAGTCTCAGTCCCCAGCCTCCCTCCTCAGGAGCAGGGCTGGGGGGCGCCGAGGTCACTTCCCAGCCACGCGGCTGCACCCAGCCCCGGGCAGGCCCAGGCTCAGTGCAGGGAGCAGGGCTGGTCAGAGCGGCCGCGATGGGTGCCGAGCCAGCCGCCTCTGAGAAGCCTGCCTCCTGACTCTTAACGCTCTGGGTGTTTTTCCTCCTGGTCACTTCTGTATCGGTGTTACTTTTGCTTCACCTGATCTGTTTCCTTCCAGGTCCAGCTTTAGGGCGCGGCTGCCAGGCCTTAGGGGCCTTTGCAATGGTTTTGTATTTCTGTAGACACCAGATAAAAACATACTTATATATTTGTGTCCCTCCCCTGCTCCCCCCAGTTCACAATCCCGACGCACACTCTACACGCAGGCCGCTCTGGCCTCTGACCCCGTGTTCCATGTGGCAGGAGGCCCCGCCCCGGGCCTCGTCCAGGTCATGGCTGCTGGCTGTCTGTGGCGGGAGTCCTTGGTTGTTCCCCCCCCTCCCGGCTCTGACCATTCTGTCCGTCTATCTCGTCTCGTCCTCAGTTTCAAGCAATGTCATGAAGGGCTTCCTTCCCATGCCTAAAAGGAAACAATATGTTTTTGGAAAGAGGTGGGGTTGGAGTCGGGGTTCCGGGAAGCCTGGGGCCCTCAGTCTTCGGGGTGACCCAGGGAAGTCTCCAGAGGGGCTGTGATCACAGCCAGTTGGGAGCCTCGGTCAGGCTGGACCATGTCCCGGGGAGGCAGAGGACCGCGGCCCGGGACCTGCTGGCCTCACTCGGCAGAGCCGGGGAGCGGCAGGGCCGAAGCGTATTGTTTCCCTTTGAGGCCAGTCCTGGTCCTCGTCCCCATGCACAGCTCATGCTTTTTGATTTGCATCTTTTTTTGCATGGACATGCCGAGTAGTGATAAGCAGGGTTCTCTGTTCTCTGGGGCGTCTCTGGTCAGACTTCTCTTTCAGCTCCCGTGTAAGGTCATTAGGCTCAGGTGTGTCATTGCCGTGTCCCTTGAGTCCAAAAGTGAAGGGCGTGGCCGAGGCGTGCAGGGAGACTAGCCCTGTGAGGAGGCGGCACCGTGGCCGCGGGAGTGGCGGGTAAGGACACCCTGGTCTCTGTGCCTAGGTCCGTGCAAGACGGCAGCCAGGGCGGCCGGGAGAAGCTGGAGCTCGTCCTGTCCAACCTGCAGGCCGACGTCCTCGAGCTGCTGCTGGAGTTTGTCTACACCGGCTCTCTGGTCATCGACTCGGCCAACGCCAAGACCCTGCTGGAGGCGGCCAGCAAGTTCCAGTTCCACACCTTCTGCAAAGTCTGTGTGTCTTTTTTGGGTGAGTCCGGCGAACACGTGTGTTCTGGGGAGAGAAACCTGAAAGCAGCCAGGGCTCAGGGGTGTACGCTGGGTGTGCCCACCCTGACCACCGGGGGTGGGAAGCTGGGTTCCAAATGCACTCTTAGGGTGATAGTTGGATGACTATGCAAAGGCCTTTGTGCTCGCCAGACATAGGGGTCCTCTAGGCCACTGAGGGTGGGGGAGGCTGTACCATGACCCTGGCCCTGGCCCGGCAGCTTTGTAAGTACAAATGGGGCCACATGATTGGCCTGGTCATGGTGACCCCGTGCCCTGGCCTCATGCCCACTGGACATGGCGTCGGAGACCTCTACACAGTGGACAAAGGCGCCAGAGGCCTCTTTTCCTTTTAATGTATATGATGCCTGGGCCACACGCATTGCGTAGGCCTAGACGTGTGATCTGCTCCTGGACACGCAGACCTGCTGCCCAGGGTGGGGGCGTGAGTGTCCGGGCTTCCAGTAGACCCCAACCCAGAGGACACACTTCACAGTTCGGACTTGCCCAGCTTGGGTGAGCAAGGGGAGTGAGAGGCAAAGATAGGGTCGCAGGAGCCCGTGGGCTGCGTGTGGAATGAAAGAGAACTGGGCTGAGCCTGGAGATGGCGAGGCGGGTGGCGGGCGGCCAGCGGCCTGGGATGGCACCCAGGAGAACCCAGCAATTGAGAAGCGTCAGGAGGCACGGCTGCAGGGTCAGGCTCACGAAGGTGACGGGCTTCCTGGGACCGGGCTAGAATGAGCATCAGGTGTCGGGAGAGCTGGCCCAGGGAGCCCAGGGCTAGCAGCCAGGACGGGTAAGGCTGACCCCCAGGGGAGCCGGCAGCCTTACCAACATTCCAACAAAGTCAGAGTCTGTGAGCCCAGATGTGCTGTCACCATTCTGGAAGGCCCCTCAGCCTCACTGTGACCCCTGTCGCAGCCCAGGCCAGGCCCGAGGCCCGAGCCTCCTCCCCCGGCGGGCAGTGCGGAAGGCCCGAGCCTGGCGCTGACCCACCCTACTTCACAGCCCGGGCGTGGGCCTGCGGGAGCAGAGGGAGGCCCTGGGGGAGTCTGCCGGGGACGGGGCAGATGAAAGGAAAGATGGGACCGAGGATGTACACGGCGGGGACTTGGGCCTGGAGGCAGCACAAGAAACAGGCTGGAGAGGGACCCGGAGCGACAGGGAGGGGATGGGTGGCAGCCCCGCCAGCCCCGCCCTGCCGTCAGTGGCCCTGTGCTCTCATCCCCAGAGAAGCAGCTGACGGCCAGCAACTGCCTGGGGGTGCTGGCCATGGCCGAGGCCATGCAGTGCAGCGAGCTCTACCACATGGCCAAGGCCTTTGCGCTGCAGCTCTTCCCCGAGGTGGCGGCCCAGGAGGAGATCCTCAGCATCTCCAAGGACGACTTCATCACCTACATCTCCAACGACAGCCTCAACACCAAGGCCGAGGAGCTGGTGTACGAGACCGTCATCAAGTGGATCAAGAAGGACCCCGCGACCCGTGCTCAGGTGCGTCTGCCCCGCTCCCTGCTGCAGTCCTGTGTGGGGACAGTGAGAGGATGGGGCCTGGGGTAGGAGGAAGAAGGCGGAAGGGGATGGGCCGAAGGGCGGCCTGGTCTGGCCAGCGAAGGGCGGGTCAGGGAGCCCGTAGGCCTGGGCAGAGGGACGCCGGCATGTGCCCCCTGGGAGGCACGAGAGATGAGGAACGGTCACCAGAGGCTTCAGGGCAGGTGTGCCACCTGAGGGAGACCAGTGTGGACCCCGAGGTCGCCGGCCCTGGGTGGGCAGTGTCTGGACCCTACAGGAAGAAGTGCAGGCCTGAGCCCGTGCTCTGGGGCTCCCATGAGCAGGGACCCAGCAGGGGGACCCCGCCCAAGCCCCTGTTATTGAGGTGGACAGCACCTGGGCCAATCGGAAACCATGCTGGAGATGGGAGCCATCACACACCTGACAGGAGGGTTGGCTCATCCCTCTGAGGGGCAAGCAGAGCCAGGGTCCAGGGAAGAGGGAAGGCAGGCACCTCCCCAGGGTGGTCGCCCAAGTCAGTCTAAGAACAGCCCTCATGCAGGTGAGGGGCCCAAGTGCCAGGTGAGGCAGTGAGGCACTGCTGGGGGGCTTGTCGGTGTCGGGGAGACTCAGGCTCTGGCATGGTGACCCCCAGGTTGGATGATCACATCAGCTTTCCTGGGTCCTCCTGAGGGTCCTGACTTCCTAGGGCCCACACACCTCCGCAGGGGGCGCCCGGCTTCCTCCCCAGGCACCTGGCATGAGGCCCATCCCCTGGGGGGAGCCTGAATGAGGAGCTGAGGAGGCGAATGGACAGTCACCCCAGGGTGAGCGGCAGCAGGCCAGACCCCTGCCTTCCCTCCTGGCCTCTCGTTGAGGGGTGTCCCTGGATCTCTCTCTAGGCCTGGGGGAGCAACATCTACACTCCAGCCCAAATACAGACTGGAATTATCCACTTCGTGCAGCTCCAGATCTCCTTTCTCTCTCAGTGCTGCTCAGGGGAAGTGGGCGGCACCTGTGACCTGAGAGCTGCGTCTCTTTGCCCCACAGCACGCGGCGGAGCTCCTGGCCGTGGTCCGCCTCCCCTTCATCCACCCCAGCTACCTGCTCAACGTGGTGGACAACGAGGAGCTAATCAAGTCGTCGGAAGCGTGTCGGGACCTGGTCAACGAGGCCAAGCGCTACCACATGCTGCCCCACGCCCGCCAGGAGATGCAGACGCCCCGCACCCGGCCCCGCCTCTCAGCAGGTAGTGAGGGTCACGCCTCGACCCCCCAAGTGCAGGTGCTGTGGGGTCAGCCTGGGGGTCTCTGGGCGGCCTCCCAGATGGCGACAGCATCCTGGCGTGTCCCATGGTGCCCATGCGTGTCCCGCAGGTGTGGCTGAGGTCATCGTGCTGGTCGGGGGCCGTCAGATGGTGGGGATGACCCAGCGCTCGCTGGTGGCCGTCACCTGCTGGAACCCGCAGAACAACAAGTGGTACCCCCTGGCCTCGCTGCCTTTCTATGACCGCGAGTTCTTCAGTGTAGTGAGTGCCGGGGACAACATCTACCTCTCAGGTGAGGCCCCTGGACGCTGGGTTAGGGGCGGGTGCGGGCTCCCCCGGGGCCCCTCTCCACACACATCGGGACCCCGCAGTGTCTCTTGGCTGGTGAGCCTCGTCCTGACCCGGGAGTGGGTGGCTGCTCCTGCCCCTCCTCACTCCCTCCTGCTCTCTGGACCGCCCCTGCTGCCTCCAGGTGGGATGGAATCAGGGGTGACGCTGGCGGACGTCTGGTGCTACATGTCCCTGCTCGACAACTGGAATCTGGTCTCCAGAATGACGGTCCCCCGCTGTCGGCACAACAGCCTCGTCTACGACGGGAAGATCTACACACTCGGGGGACTTGGCGTGGCGGGCAACGTGGACCACGTGGAAAGGTAATGCGGCCACCCTCAGCTGTCCCTCCCCGCAGCGGAGGCCACTAGGGGACCGGGCCCTTACATGGCGTTGGGCCGCGGCTCTTCAACACAACAGAGGGAGAGGGCGGGGGACCGTGAGGCAGGGCAGGAAGGAGGCGGGCTGCCCAAGCACTGAGGGGAGCCCCGACATCCCTTTTGGGTGTCACGAGCTGGAAGCACGACATCCGACCACGGAAGGACACAGGCTGGCTTGACTGGCCCTCGGGCACTTGGGGAATCTCTGGGGCTGCAGGGATGTAGGGCAAAGCTGGAACCCGTGGCCTCCATGTCCCTCCCAAGAGAGAACACGCACCAGGGAGCACTTCCAGCCTCCACCCCACGCATCCCAGGAAATCTGCTGGCCACGCAGGGAGGGTCGCGGCAACTGCTGGAATGCTCCAGAAGACACTGCAGGCCGAGCACTGAGTGTGTCAGCCTGCCCTCTACTGGAAGCCCCAGGCTGGCCTCCGCGTGGAAAGGTCATTTAAATCTGGCCAAGCTTATAATGTAGGGTCGGGTGGTAGGCAGGAGGCGCTTGGGCTGGAGGTGGGTGCTTCCCCGGGGAAATAGTCCATCCTTTCCTCGAGCCCCGCGGAGAGAGCCGTGCAGAGGACTGACCCCTCGGGGAAGCCGCAGAGAGAGCGCAGGAAACCCTGCGAGTCAGCAGCTGACGAGAGGCTCCAAAGAGCAGGCAGCCCAGCTCTTTGGAGAAACCAGTGGCCCAAAGTGGGACACATGAGGCCATGCACCAAGCCAGAGGGTCACGCTAAGATGGCTGGGCCCTCCCCGGCCCGCGCCCGCCCCCAGCCCCCGTCGTCAGCTACACGGCAAGCTCGTCTTCCCGTGTGACAGCTTTTGCCTGTGGAGCCACACAGACCCCTCAATTTGTATTTTTCCCTTGGTGGCTAATTGGACACTTGACAAATGTTGCAGCAGAAAACGGTGCAGGAGACAGGCTCTGGGTGTTCGCTGTGGGCCTTCAACTCCCCCAAGCGGAGCCCGGAGATGCTCAGTAACAGCATTTAATTGTCATATTGATTTGGAGATAATGGGGAATCCCGTGTGATGATGAGGATATTAACGCAGCTGCTGACCGGGTCAGCCCCGAAGCTGACAGCCTTTGGTGGGCGCCTCCTCTTGGCCATCACGCCCCAAGTCATCCGGAGCCCCAGCTCCCAGCCGTTTGTCATTCGGTAATAAACACATGAAGAAGGAGACATTTTCTACGTAGGAGTAAACTGAGCTAGATCTGTCATCCTGTCTTGCTTTTGTCAGCTATTTTTAATCTCCTAAGATGCTGATCACTCATTTTGCAACCATATACTTGTTGATAAATAAGGGGGTTTGTTCGAGGATCAAATTCTTCAAGGGGGGGGACAAGCTCAGCCCCCCTTGGGCCCTAGAGCAGTTCGAGGCCTGGACCAGCCTGTATGGCTTTCCTTCCAGCAGTGAAACGTCAGTATATGGTGAGCACGACCAGCCTGGGCCGCCTGGGAGACAGAGGAGCAGGCCAGGACCCCGGGGTGCCCAGAAGGGCCCTGAGCCCTTCCTCAGCCCACTGGGACCTGTCAGTCATCCGTGTAGGGACAAGACAGAGACTCCCTGGGTGGTGTTCATGCAAGCTGGGCAGAGGGTGCTGGGCAGAGGGTGCCGGCACGAGGGATGCCCACCGCTCCCCCCGGAGCATCCCCGGAGCCCCTGTGGGCAAGCCCATTTCTGTGTCCTGTGGTGACGATGACAAGAATTCAGGGTGACAGGAAGGTCAGGGGAATGGGGGCAGACACCAGGGTGCTTTGTTCCCCAGGAAGCACTCATGCTACAAATTGCTATTATATTGATAATGAATGAGATAGACGGTACATTATAATTATATTACATTACTGTATTACAGGAATAGAGCAAGATTATATAATTATAGATTAAAACAACAGTGCCATAGACAAACCTGTATTATATCATCATATAAATAACCAGGCCTAATATTTTATAGCAATAGATGGCAGTAGCTGTGGTTACCAGGTAAATGATAGCGGAGCTCCGCTCGGCGGGGTCATTTGCATGTGATTAGCATATCCTTCTCAGGCTGGAAGCTGCCAGATTGAGCTGAGGAGGGCTGGTGGCTTGGCAATCAGCCACCTGGAATAACAAGCTCTGGGGAAGTTCGTTCGGTGCAATATGCCATTACACGAAAGCCCGAAGGCTAACAGCCACATGATCTTCCACCGGCTCCCAGCCCCTTCCGCAGACGCCCTCTGGCGCGCTGCCATACCGGCCTGGAGAGCAGCTGTCTGAACTTCCGACACTGTCCAGAAAGACACTCACCTCGTTCGTTGCCATTAGCCACATGCTCGTCCGCGGCTTAATTCATCGGCCCCTGCTGCCCTTTAAGGCATTTCGGCCTCTTCTCAAAGCCTGGGCCTTCACAAGCACGGAGCTGACGTCTCCGGTCGGCCCGTCACTCCCTTCAGGCTCAGACAGGTCGTCCTCGCGGGCCCCTGAGCAGTGACCAGGATGGCTCACGCCCCAGCCAGGCTCTTGGGGACAAGCGGGCCCAGTGCGCTTCCCAGGAAAGGTGTGCTGAAAGTCCCGACTGGGGGGGTGCTGTGAGCCCACAAAGGAGAACGCGCCACAGGCCAGAACACACTCAAGGCATGTGCCTCGTGGGGAGCCGTGGGTGGGCCGCCCCATGGGAGGGCGGGAGCCGGCACCTGCGAGGCGGTCCTCCAGGAACACCCCTCAGGGACACTGGGAACCCAGACCCAAAGGCACCCCGGGAGAGAGTCCGAGGGCCCTGGCTCCTCGGTCCGTCTGCTCCCGACCCCTCAACTGTTTCTACTTTTCACTTTGCTCCGTGGCTTGTGGGAAACTCGTGTTCCCTCTCTACTCCGCCCTCTCGCTGTCTCTAGTTCTCCCCACCACCTGCCCGGCGGGTCTGCTCCACCCTGCCCCTCCCCACCCTTCAACTCCTGCACGCCTGGCCCTGGGGCCTGAATCCAGGTAGAGGAAATCCCACAAGATGGTGGCGTGGCCCCACTGTGCACAGACGCCCTCCCACCGCCACTGGGTCCTGGGCACTACCAGTGCATTTCTGGGTTCCCCGTCAGCAGGTTCCCTGCCCCCAAGCATGAGTTTCTCCCCTTTGCATCTCTCCAAGAGGCTTTGACCCCAGAGACAGCACCCCACCTCTGCAACTCTCTTCCCACCTCTGTCCCCGGCCTCTCTTACGTATTTCATCTTTCCGGCCCGGTCGGGCCCCTTCCCAGCAGCATGTCGGCCCTGTCAACCCTGCCCCGGCAACTGAAGCGAGCCCGGGTGTGCGCGGCCTCCACTCGCGCCCGAGAGCCCTTGGTTACATTTTCTGGAAGCCTGCGAGCCCGTCGCTGACCACTGGTATTACGAAAACTTTAATCACGTCGACTCCCATTGACATACTAAACCGAAGGGAACCCGCACTCAGAAGTCACCGCTCCCGAATTGTCGCGCTGTTTACCATTGTCTGTGTCCTGGAAGCTGGAGCTAGCCACGCTGTCTGCCGGCGGCGGAGACCCTTCCATGAGGCGCTGCTCGCCCTCCTTGTCCCAGCGTGTGTCCAGGGATGCCCCACGCGCGGCTGTGAGATTGACACCAGAGGCTTCAGCAAACGCTGCAGAGCAGGACGCTCGTCCCTGGGGAGCCTAAGCATTGATCGGATCCCGCTGACAAAACCCTTCTCCCCCTTGGTGCTCCCCACCCCCCATGGCTTCTCTGCCCTCTTCCCTGAGCTTCCTCTCAGAGGAGTCTCCACTGCCCGGCTGCCCACTCGCCGGCACAGCTGCAGCCCCCACTCGGCGGGAAGTGCTGGTCAGCACCTGCAGGCGCGCACTGCGTCCTCACGTCCAGCCCAGAGCTCGGCTTATGGGGAGGCCCAGGAGCAAGGTGGAGAGGGCTGGGGTGGGCCAGATGTTAGGCGACCCTGAGTGACTGCGCCCCAGGGCCCCGCTGTGTGATCACAGCGGTGATGCCTGGGGGTGGGAAGCAGAGGGTGGTGCTCCCGGCGTGCCCCCACCCCTTGGTTTGTAACTTTTTTTCAATTTAACTTAATTTTTAATTGTTTACAACCCTGTAAACAAGGAGGCTCACACCTCTTTTTTTTTTTTAAGGCCCTTTGTTTTTTAAGATTTATGTATTTATGCAAGAGCTGGGGTACAGGCCAGAGGCGCGGGAGGGTGAGAGGATTCACCAGAGACAGAGCGGGGAGCAGAACAGGCAGATGGACTGAAACGCACTGCTGAGGGGAGCAGCGGGGGAGCCGGGAGAGGTCTGCCGCGCCATGTGGGTATCTCCGCGGCGGCGGGACTCGAACCGGCGCTGCAGAGGCTGCGGACAGCTTCACAGCGCGGCGCTCAGCCGCCCGCGCCAGCCCAGCGGGGAGGCCCCCCACCGCCCCGGGCGCCGCCTTGCCCCCGCCTCCGCCGGCCCCTCTGACGGCGCCTCTCTCGCAGGTACGACACCATCACCAACCAGTGGGAGGCCGTGGCGCCGCTGCCCAAGGCCGTGCACTCCGCCGCGGCCACCGTGTGCGGCGGCAAGATCTACGTGTTCGGCGGCGTGAACGAGGCGGGCCGGGCGGCGGGCGTCCTGCAGTCCTACGCGCCGCAGACCAACTCCTGGAGCTTCATCGAGTCCCCCATGATCGGTGAGGGCGCGGCCCGCGCAGCCGGGCCCTGCGGCGCCCCCTGGTGGTTTTACTCGAGTCAAACACCCCAGCCCCGCGGCGCCGCGCGGACCCGGGTGCAGGGCCCGGGTGGACCCAGGTGCAGGGCCCCGAAGGACCCGGGTGCAGGGCCCGGGTGGACCCAGGTGCAGGGCCCCGGCGGGCCCGGGTGCAGGGCCCGGGTGGACCCAGGTGCAGGGCCCCGGCGGGCCCGGGTGCAGGGCCCGGGTGGACCCAGGTGCAGGGCCCCGAAGGACCCACGTGCAGGGCCCCGAAGGACCCGGGTGCAGGGCCCGGGTGGACCCAGGTGCAGGGCCCCGGCGGGCCCGGGTGCAGGGCCCGGGTGGACCCAGGTGCAGGGCCCCGAAGGACCCACGTGCAGGGCCCCGAAGGACCCGGGTGCAGGGCCCGGATGGACCCAGGTGCAGGGCCCCGGCGGGCCCGGGTGCAGGGCCCGGGTGGACCCAGGTGCAGGGCCCCGGCGGGCCCGGGTGCAGGGCCCGGGTGGACCCAGGTGCAGGGCCCCGGCGGGCCCGGGTGCAGGGCCCGGGTGGACCCAGGTGCAGGGCCCCGGCGGGCCCGGGTGCAGGGCCCGGGTGGACCCAGGTGCAGGGCCCCGGCGGGCCCGGGTGCAGGGCCCGGGTGGACCCAGGTGCAGGGCCCCGAAGGACCCACGTGCAGGGCCCCGGAGGACCCGGGTGCAGAGCCCCGGAGGACCCGGGTGCAGGGCGGTGGACCCGGGTGCAGAGCCCGGGCGACCCGGGCGCGCCGCGTGGACCCCCCGCCGGGACAAGGGCTGCCCCGTCGTCCCCGCGCCCCTGCCCGACCGTGTCCCCAGGCCGCGCAGTGACTCCCCGCCGGCGCCCGGCTCCCTCCCCCGGGGCCCCCCGGGAAGGAGAAGGAGTGGCCGGGGCCTCCTGACCCCCCTCTCCCGCGCAGACAACAAGTACGCGCCCGCCGTCACCCTCAACGGCTTCGTCTTCATCCTGGGGGGCGCTTATGCCCGGGCCACCACCATCTACGACCCCGAGAAGGGCAACATCAAGGCGGGCCCGAACATGAACCACTCCCGCCAGTTCTGCAGGTGAGGGGCCCGCGGGGCGCGGGGGGGGGGGCCAGAACTGCGGGGTCGGGGCCTAGTCGCCCCCCAGCACGCCCCGCCCGACGGCGGCCCCCCAGCCGCGGGGGCGAGGCCGGCCAGGGCAGGACGGTCCGTGCACAGCCGTGGCCGGGGCGGGCCCCTCGCAGCCTCGGCCCGGGAGCCCGAGCCGGAGGCTCCAGGTGACGCCACCGCAGAGCTGAGGTGCGGGGTTTCCCGCGGGGTCCCGCCCCTCGAGGCCCCCCTTTCTCCGAGGGGCGCCGGTGCGCTGCGGGCGCGGGGCCGGGCCCAGCCGGGGGTGGGACGCGCGGGCGAGCCGAGCGCTGGACCGGGCAGGGGCTGTCGGGCGCCCTCGAGAGGAGCCGCCCCCCAGGTCCTGGCACGCCCGGCGCGAAAGTCACCCCAGCCCGGGGCCTGGAGGACGGGTGTCTCCAGTCAGAGGACGGCGCGGGGAGCCCGCGTTTGCAGGGAGGGCAGGCGGCCTGGGGGCCGCGGGTGGCCACGCGCTGCCCGGCCCGACGGCTCCTTCTCTCCCGCCCGCAGCGCCGTGGTGCTCGACGGCAAGATCTACGCGACGGGCGGCATCGTGAGCAGCGAGGGGCCCGCCCTGGGCAACATGGAAGCCTACGAGCCGGCCACCAACACGTGGGCGCTGCTGCCCCACATGCCCTGCCCCGTGTTCAGACACGGCTGCGTGGTGATCAAGAAGTACATCCAGAGCGGCTGAGGCGCCCGGGCGGGGCTTGGACGAGCCCGGCGAGGCGAGCGCTCCTCGCGGCCGTCAGTTTCCAGCAGCACCAACGGAGGCCGACGACGCACCCAGGAACCCACTGCGCTGACATTTCGAATGCTCTGCATTGAATGTAGAAAATCATCCTCGCCTTTAGGGGCCCCCGGGGCTCGGCGCTCCGGGGCCCTCCCAGCCAGGGACGCCCGGCCTCCTGCGAGGCACTTGCTCTGAGTGGAGGCGCTCGCTCTGCCCGGTCCAATAGAGTTTCACATATTTTTCCACTGGGAGAGAGAAGCTGTTTTTTCCTTCCTGCAGAGCAAGCTCGGCCCCTGAGCACGCAGCTCAGCTACCCTGTGACAATACTAGGCGTCAGGCTCTCTTGGAATAAGATCAAAGTGTCCTTATCACTTTGATTCCTGCTTTTGTTTTTAATCAATCTACACTTGCAAGTGGGCGAGGGAAAACGAGGACAACCTGTGCGGCAGGGGCTTAGGGAGCCTGGACCAGGCCAGCCCCGGGGAGCAGGATGTGGCCAGAGGCTGGGGGTGCTGGGGACGGGACGGCCAACGAGCCCGCTGCCATTGCCAGGGTTCACCGCCGTGTTTCTGCTGGGGAAGGGCGAGGTGACTGTGCTAGCTTTCTCTTATCCAATACCAGTTATTTAGATTTCCAAGGCATTTTCTTGATAAACAAAAGGCTATTTTTAAGTACTGAGAGGAGGAGGAGGCCACAGGAGACGTGGGGACCCCCAAAGCTCTTCGTAGGTGGTGGCAGAGCGGGGCATTTGCTCTAATTTTTCTATGTGCAGAATAGAGGACCTCTCCTGGGGTGGGGGCGAGTGCCCCCCCGTTTTATTTTTTAGAAGAAGTGACTCCCAGACAGCCCCCCATAGAAGCAGTGCCTCCTGGAGGTGCTGCCAAGGAAGATTCTGTTCTGGAAGGAAACCAGTCCGGCTCCCTCCGTGAGGTACAGCTGAGGACCCAGGCCGGGTGGGGAGGGGTGGAGGGAAGCGGGAGAATAAATGTCTACAAAGCACAGGAGACTATTTTTGATATTTATAGCTATATATTCAGGCACCTGCCTCCATAGCTCTCAGGATGGGGACAGCCTCTTAGACGAGCCATGGCCGCCACGGCCCGAGGGCACGAGCAGGAGCTCGCTTCTTGTAGCATCTTCACCCGAGAAAGGAAGCCAGGAAGGAGGGGTCGTGGCTCCAAAGAGAAGCCCCTGCCCGTCCGCAGCCCCGCGCCCCCCGCACGGTGATCAGCTTCCATCCCGGGCCAGTAGGACGCCGACGCCGCCACCGCGCTGTTGAGTTGAAGTTGGTACCAAATATACATTTGCCATTTTCCTATTTCGGAAGTCAACTTGCTGTCATTTCACAGGAAGAACCATCTCGAAGGAGAAGGACAGCACACACTCTCCACTTCCAGTCTCTGAGGACACCAGGTTCCGGTCACCACGTCGGCATCGATTTCTAGCACTCCAGCTGTGGCTCCCCCTTGGACAGGACACCGAGCTTCGTTATGCAGTTTTTAATATTATTTATTCTTTTAAAAAGTAATAAGCACAAAACTACATACATTGTATGTCATTTAAAGTATTTATGTCAAACAGGGTGCAAGTGTGAACCCCAGGACTGGAGCACAAATTTCTAACTGCCCGGGGCAGGGCTCATGTTAGCGTCGGTGTGTAACGTCTGCCTCCAAAGGAGGTGTTAGTGGTCAGCAAGACTCAACACAGATGACCTTGCAAATTCCGTTCCTCTCATCTATCACACTGGAGCAAAACTGGCTATTTCTGTGAATGATAGAAAACAGGGTTCTCTGTAATGGTATTGTACATAGTATATGTTTATTGTTAAGTTCTTGTTATATTATAATAAATATATTTATAGATCTAGACCTGGAAGCCAATGTCATGTGTTTGTGTGCCAAGGCCCAGGCCGCAGTGAGGACCCCCAGGACAGACCTTCTTCCTCTCTGCCATCAGCTGTCTGGGCCCCCTCTAGACTCAAATGCAGATGGGCATGATTAGATGGGACAGGACGGCTTAGCAAGGGGATGTGGCATTGAAGAGGAAGCCAAGGATTAAGGGCAAGTAAAGGCCAAAGTTGAAGGGATTTGCAAATACCGAGGAGCTTCAGTTGCGAGTGCTCTTCTCTTGATTGAAGCCTGTGCAACCGAAGGCCTCTGTTAGCTTCCTGCTGGCCCAGGTCCTGGGCCTGGGACTCTGGGGAGGGGAGGGAGGGAGGGGTCCAAGTCACATGACAACTCCAACTCATCAGCTGGAAAAGAAACACACTCGTTTTCTCCAGGAAGAACAAGGTGTGCTTTCTACCCTAAAATCCAGGCAGGGTAGACACTCTCCTTTTGCAGTCTCACCTGAGGCTGGTCTCTAACCTGTCACGTAGACTGGCTTCACTCTGCTAAGAAGCCCCAGGCCAGGCTTCCCAAGGTGGAAATGCAAGCCAGCTGATTGCTCACCCTCTTGCAGGGAGTGTAGGAGAGGGTGCATTTGCGGGCATTTCATCTATGTGAAAAGCCCCACATTTTTCATCTCAGTCTCACCAAGACCTAGTGTCTCCTTGCAAGAAAATAGTCTGAAGAAAATGGGTCGGGTAGGTGGGAGCACTTCAGAGAACCTGACTGAGGGTTTCTGATGAGTAGATCAAATACTTGCCAGAAAAGTATCTGGAATGACATCTTCAGAAGCACCAGCTCTCAAGGAAAGGATGGAGGATGTCTAGAAGCCTGCCATCGTGAAGAGCTAAACTTATCATCTGTTCTAAAAACCAAGCAGTAATTTATTAGCTCCTTGTCAGAGAAACATGTTCTCTATGTCTAAGAAGAGTCTGTGTACTTTGTACTTAACTCTGGTGCAGTAAACAAATTACATTTTACCATAAAATGTGCTAGGTTCCAAATAGCCATGGGGTGGGGAGAGGGGTCCTCCCCTGTTGGCCTCAAGTTGGTGCTATTGGACCATCAGGCCCCCGGATGGTGGGAAAGTTTATCAGGACAACCATAAACAGGGCATGGACCACCGTATGTATGAAATTTTTAAAACCCATAGCCAAAATAAGAAAGCAATCAGGAATATTATCTGCAGTCCATATGACAAAGGATTATGATTTTTTATTAGAGGTTTCATAATTCAGTAATAAAATGTTAAGTGATTCCAGCTGTTACAGGATCATACCCAACAAAGAGGAAATGCTGCTAGTAAACATCGAAACGTTCAACATTGGTAGTTACTAAACCTAAAATAAAAACCTAAAATAAAGGGGGATGCGGGGCAGGTGCTGATGAGTGGTCAGACCCTTGAGTTGTGCAAAAGGTTCTGTGAACTGAAATGGCCCCTGTAGAAAGCCATGTGGCAGGTACCATGTATCAAGAACCTCAAGAGCACCTGATTTAAAAAATCCACTTCTTGGGCCTCCCCGGTAGTGCCGCGGGTTGAACGCCGTAATGTGAAGCTGTCCGCAGCCTCCGCAGTGCGGGTTCGATCCCAGCCGGCTGGCGAGAATCCCACATGGCACAGCAGACCTCTCCTGTCTCGCCCGCTGCTCCCCTCAGCAGTGTGTTTCAGTCAGTCTGCCTGTTCTGCTCCCTGCTGTGTCTTTAGTGAATCCCCTCATCCTCCCACACCTCTGGCCTGTACCCCAGTTCTTGTATAAAAATAAATAAATCTTTAAAAAAAAAATTGGCATCCATAAGGAAATAGTACAGCCCATGGGAAGAGTTGTAACAATTAACTCCCTTTTCCTGACACTAAATGGCAGGCACCACTCTAAGCACTTACACTGCTGATTCCTCACGTTGTACAAAGTAGGTTCTGAACACACGCAATAATATGAAAGACATTTCAAGAGAAGGAAAACAAGCAAGTTTTATATTTGTATGTGATTGTGATTAAGACATATATATATAAAGATCCATACACTATAGATACAGATATAGAAAATATGTATATAAAAATGGCCAAACAAGCAGTTATAAAACTGCTATTAACTGTACTCATGAATTGTGGACATTTTTTCTCTCTTCACTAAAATGTTTGTAACATGATGACATTATTTTCATAGTAAAGACATTTTTCCAATGGAGAATGAGGTGCAGAGAGCAATCTTTCCCTTATATTTTAGTCTAAGAAATTCTCAAATATCATTTCCTACTTGGGGCACCATAAGCAATGGAGAAGTTGAAAGGATTTAGAATAAGTAACAAAGAATGACAAATAATAGGTTGCCAGCAATAGTCAAATTGGTTTTTTTTTTTTTTTTAAATTTAAGGCTAAGGGGTGAATGGATTACATCTTTCAGTGCATGAAGATTTTCATAAAAAAAAAAAAATCAACACTTCTCTGTGTTCTTGAAAGGTCAAGCAAGACGAAAAGGACAATAATGAAGAAGGGACGTTCTCATTTGACAAAGATACAGGCATCAAGGCTAAAACTCTGGGCCGGGTTCCCAGGAGCCTTGTGAATGTCTTCTCTAATGAAACCTCAGTAAGGTATTTAGACAACACAACTGCACACGTATCTCACTTTATCCCCTCAGCTGCCCTCAGGGGCGCCGGGAAACCACCTCGGGGAAGCTGAGCCACTTGTCTAGGAACAGTGGTGACTAGACTGCCCCCACTGCTCCCCGCGCAGCGTCACGCCAGTCCTCCCAACCACCCTCAGAGGACAGCTGCTCCCACTGCACAGGGAGTCCCGGGTCCGCAGGAGCAGAGATTAGAGTCTGAGGTACACGAGTATTCAAAGCAGCCACTGACTCGCCCAGCCGAGCCACACGGCCGGCCTCTGCACAGAGCTGGCGTTGCCAGCCCACGGGGCTCAAGACTAAGGCTCCTTCCTCCTCCCCCAGCTACCTCGGGAATCCGTGAAGAGAAGTTAGCAGTCTGTGAACCTGCTGGACACTCAGCTCTGTGCTACCACACTGCTCTGTAGAAGCAATTTTCAAAATGCCCAGGAAGAGTCTCAGCAGGACACGGGCTTCCTTCAGCGGAAGGCTTTGCCTTTGCATGGGGAAGTTGGGTCAGGGGGATTCGAAAAGCTCCACTGCTGGAGGGTGTCAGCAGCCACGGCTGCCCCACTGCGAGGCTTCACTCACTTCACTCGCAGCCACAACCCAGGAGAGGAAGGGGAAGAACAGTATTAGCCCCGCCTACACTATCCTTAGCCCCCAAGGGGTTATCGCAGCCTTGCACTGAGGTAGGTGTTTTCCCACCTGACTAAAATGAGGACCCAACTCTAAGAAGTCTACCTCTTGATGGCAACATACAAAAACCCATGTGCTCTGTTGCCCACTATGCAGCCCCTGGCAGTCCCCGGGCTGTCCTCACAAAGGGCGAGCACAGCCTTGAATGGCTCACACTGGGTCAGTAGGGCTATTATGTTCTTACGGGTCAGGACCACATCCTTTCATCTCCCCCCACGGGGCACCTTGCCCTAATTGTGCCAGTCCGACTGCCCATACTCTATTGGCAGTCTGAAAAAATGGTTGAGTTATGAAAATACAAAGGCAAGGTCACAATATTGCACACTGCTTTCGTCATCCCTGGTGCCCACAGGTGACTGCAGATGCAGCAGTGGTGTTAAGAGTTCTCACTGACTGCACAGAATTCCTTCATTCTCAGAGAAGCTCAGGCCTGGGCGTCCCAGGGGTTTCAGTCCTGGGACGTCGCATCCCTGACAGTAAAAATCAGTCGTGGAGGCTCTTCAGTTACACCCTCCGTCCTCCAGCACCTTCCTGTCATCACTGTCTTATTCTAAACCCTCATCACTTTCTGCTTTAGCTGTTAGTACAGCTTTTCTTTTCATGGTTATTTTTTAAATAACAGCTTTACTGGCGTATAATTCAGATATGATGAAATCCACCCCTTTTTAAAGCACAATTAAATGGTTTTTCATATGCTCATGGAATTGAGCACCCATCACCACTACCTGATTGAAGAGCATTTTAATCTTCTCCAAAAGAAACTTGTGCCCACTAGTGTCACTCTGCATTTCCTGCATATTATATGTGGTCTTTTCCTTCTGGCCTCATTCTCTTAGCAAAGTGTTCTCAAGATTCATCCATGTTGTAGTGTGTATTTGCAGTTTATTCCTTTTTATGGCCAAATAATATTCCACTGAGTGGATCTATTGAATGGATATATAGACAGTTGTTTATGCATTCATCAGCAGATGGACATTTGGGTCACTTCCACATTTTAACTATTATGAATATTTGCTGCTATAAACATTTGTATACAATGTTTTGAGATTAAATAAATTTGAGAAATGTTGGGCTCAACAAAGTTAAACAGGCTTCTTTACTAACATTCATTCACATTTTACTAAAGTAGACACACGAGGCCATGTTTTCCAAACTCACTTGGCCCCCAACTGCCCTCCCCAACCCTCGCCAGCCCCATCTAGAAAACTTCTAAATTATGCAACAAGGTCAAATAGTGCCATGGGATTCTAGGGTCAGTACATTCTCTTCTCTCTGAAGGAAAGTAAAGGAAATGATATTGTGAAGGGTTCAGAAGCAAGTTCTAATTTAGAATTCTCAAGCTATTACCTTAGAAAGATTGATACATTTTTAGATGGTGACAGAAGAAATAAGATCAGTATTCTTCAAAGTCAATAAAATCCTTTTCCTGAATACAGTGAAATATATTTCATGGTCATTTCTAAGTTCCAAAAACCCTTTAGCATCTCTTACATGGTAATATTAAAAAACTGAAACCACTGCACACAAGCACTACACACAGCAACCGAAATACCAACCTGCATGCCCCTGACAGTAGAAGCAGCATGATTCGACAATTTCTGGAAAAGACTTTTCAGTGTTTTGTATTTGATTAATTTTGAATGACATGACCATCCATATTCGCAGCTAGTCAGAGATCAGAGAATTCAATCACTTGTGCCCTAGCAGTATTTAAAATTCAAAACTTTTCACATTAATTCCAGTAGTCTCTTCAAAACGTATTAAAACATAAAAGCATCTTATTAACATTTGTGCTTGGATCAACATTTGTGGTAGTTGCAAGACAGAGTTTTATGCAATCCCAGCTATAAATCTTGATGACGGAGAAAGAAGGGAAGGAGCTTGTTGATAATTTTTTGGGATTTTTTTTTATTTCTGTGGATATATATTTAAGTTCAAATATATTTAAGGATAAAGAAATATGTCAACAATATGAAACATTTTTTAGCATGTGATAGGCAATACTCCTTTTGCTGCAAGTTTCATCTTAATCTTATTAAAGGAAAATCGCTATTACACTATGATAAATGACAAAACTGAAAGCTTACTGGTGTGAAGTAATTTGAGACTTCCCACCACAAATAACCTGTATGTCAGTAATATATTAAGTATAGCATTACTAGTAGATTGTCACATTTCTTTTTAAAAGGACATTCTATTTGAAAAGCCTTGTTAAATACTTTCTATTCATTAAAATGCTAAAATAGAAATTTATAATTTTCAGTATTTCTCAAGTGTTGCTATAAGCAAAGTAACTACATGCAGTGTTTAGAAATAATATTATCTCATGTTAAAATTTAACTTTACTTTGTTGCCACAATGAGAAAAAGCTCTATGCTGTATTGCAGACAGTCATGGACATGTGTCTTGGGCTACTCCTGCTTTTTATACGTAGTTGCAGACTTTCTGAAGCCGGTGATTTTACTTGTCGCTCTTAAACTCCTGTGACAATACATGATTGTAAAGTAATGCTTACTGATTTACCATTTGTTGAGAAAATGGAAATTCCAGAGCATTTAATGACTTAAAGAGATTAAATATATTAAATTGCACCTGACAGCAGACCTTTTATTTTTCTAACCTGTGTCTTTCTACCTAAGAAATCTTAGAATTTATGCCCCAGCAAGTCTCCATCTGGTCCATGGGGCTGGCGCCCTCACTAGTTGCTCTTTAGTTTCATTATAGATCCTCAGTTCCCAGGTCCTTTCACTGTCTCCTCAGTTAGCAGCCCCTCCCGAATTTCACTTTCATCCACATCCAGGAATCCCCAAAATTATCTCAACCCCCTAACATTCTGGTCTGTCAGACCAACAAGGTGAAACTGTAATTCTGATTGTAATCTTAATCCAAGGATCATCCTCCTCTCAGGCTTTACTTAGGGGAGAGACAGGAATACCTATAAGAACAACTCACATTCACACAGGCTGGCACCGCTAGGAACACATCCCCCACACCCACTTCATTTTCAACAGTTCCTGGACAGCTCCCCTTCCTGTTTCCATCACTGACTATTCTAAACCTTCCTTCTCCTCCTAAAGTGTCCTACCCAGAAGACCATAGCTTTTCTTCAAGATAACTGAGGTGGAGAGTAGGCAGTGGCAGCACAGTCTCTAAATCTTCCTGAATTCCCATTACAAACAGAGAAGCCAGGATGAAAAATCCCAAAATAATGGTAATAAGAAATATCCAGAACTCCAAATCCCGAGTGTGAAGGAGCAGGCCACGAACACCTGTGAGGCTGTGTGTACATTTGGGAGGACGGAAGTAGAGGAAAGTCACTGGCATCTGACAGAGCTAAGAAGCACCACAGGTCCTCACTGGACAGCTCAGAGGCCAGGCTGAGAGCACCCAACCCAGAAGGGGGCCTGGCACCAGTGTTCTTGGCGAGCACTGGGCTTCCGTGGGTAAGGACGAGCCTTGAGAGCTCTCAGAACTAATAGGTCCAAGGCCCCTTGCAAGATCCAGTCCAGCATGAGACAAAACCTCTAGGGACAGAATCTAAGTGGACCAACGCTGAGACAGAGAGATCCACATAAAAGTAGAGAAGGGTAGCAGAGTCAGGAGATTCCAGAAAATACAGTTACATATTTAAACACTTCACAAAAATAACAGAAGAGAGAGCTCTAGAACCATGAAATTCAGGCTTCCTTCTAAAAGTTCAAGAAAAGTAATTTCATATATAAAATGAGCAACACAAGGATTAAGAGAAAATCCCATAAAAAATATATTACAAAAAAGAAACTTTAAAAGGAGAAGGCTACCTAGATGCGATAAAAGGCCTCCAAAAAGACATACCTACAATACACATGAGAGCTATAACCTACTGTTTCAAAACCAGCAAAAGACACAAAACAATAACAGAAGAATGAAAGAACAATGTAAACCAGGATTAGAAAAATTCTAAGGATGTGCTATACTCAGGAAAGAATTAGAAACAAATCATTTTAGCAGAGCATACTATACTAGAAAGAACGTAAGACTTAATTAAAAAAAGATAATGCCTCAGAAAAACAAACAGGTGGGGAAATAAAAAGTAGGAAATAAAAAGCAGGAAACAGTGTAAAGTAATAAATAAATGAAGAAACTTTTACTTAAGAGGGAGTATGCCTGCATCACCTTCCTCCTTCCACTGATTCCAACTAGAAATCCTGGACGCAAGACATAAAGCAATTATCTAATAGTTCTGAAAAACAAAGCAGATGAACTGGGCTAAAAACTTAAAACTCGGGCCTCCTTGGTGGCACAGAGGGTTGAGCGCAGCACTGTGAAGCTGTCCGCAGCCTCTGCAGTGCGGGTTCAATTCCGGGCCGGCAGGGAGATGCCCACATGGCGTGGCAGACCTCTCCTGTCTTACCCACTGCTCCCTCAGCAGTGCTTTCGGTCTGTCTGCCTGTTCTGCTCCCCACTCTGTCTCTGGTGAATCCTCTCACCCTCCCATGCCTCTGGCCTGTACCCCAGCTCTTGTATAATTAAAAAAAACCTTAAAACTCAAAGAATGAACCACACAGGGGTGAGAGCCCAGGTTTGCCTTCTAGTTCTGACATCCTACAACTTACACTCTAGGATAGCTGGAATTCCAGGAAAAAAAACACTTTCCCTAGAAGCTCCAGAACCGAGCCCAGGAGAGCCCCAGTAATAAATCAGCCTCCCAGTGACAGCAGTGGTAGTGATAACAGACATCTCCCAGAAGATCCTTTTCTCTCTTTCTAGCTGGACCACCAGGACAGGGGCCTCTTGGGAGCCTGCAAGTCTATTAAAAGATCACAAGGAGTAGAGTGCTAAAGAACAAGACCCTGTATGTCACTGCATGAAATCCTGAGTTGCACAAGCATCGAACTGACCAATATCAACAGGGCAAAAGCTTGGAAATCCCAACTTTGATGTAGAACAGGGGAGCTGTAGCAGTTTCCTATTGCCACTGTAAGAAATCACTGCAAACTGGGAAGGTTAGGACAACATGGCTGTATTATCTCATAGTTCGGGGGGCCAAAAGTTTAACAAGTAGGTCTTAGGAGCTAATATCAAGGATCAACAAACCAGAGTTCCTCTGGGAGCTCCAGGGGAGAATCTGGTTCCCTGTCTCTTCCAGCTTCAAGTCTGCTCTGCACATTTTGCCTCACAGCCCCACTCCTTCTCTGAAGCGAATCACTCCAACCTCCTCTCCCACCATCACATCTCCATTCCTGACTCTGCCTCTCCTGCCTCCCTTACACGAGCTCTTGTGACCCCACTGGATGATCCAGGCTAATCTCCCCATCTCATAATCCTTAACATATTCATAAAGTCCCTTTTTACCAATAGATTAATTAACACGGAATTCTAAAACACATTTAAATAATCCAGGAAAAAGAACCTCCAGGAAAAAGAAAAATAGAGAAATAAAAACCTGAAAACATATAATAAAAACAATAACATTAAATCCAGATACATGAATAATCATATTAAATACAAACCACTTCTCAGACATTAGAAGAGCTGCTTTCAATTTAAAAAAAAAAATGAAAGAAAAGAAGTGTTGGAAGAATGTGGAGAAATTAGAACCTTTCTTCCCTGTCAGTAGAAATATAAAAATGGCACAGCCACTGTAGGGAAAAAAAAAAAAAGAGTATGGCGGTTCATTAAAAATAGAATTACCATATGATCCAGCAATTCCACCTCCTGGTATTATATACAAAAGAGAACTAAACGCAGGAACTCAAAGATATGTTTGTACACCCGCAGTCACAGCATTATTCACAATAGCCATAAGGTGGAAGCCAACCAATTGTGTATAAGTGGATGAATGGATTAAAAAACATGGCATATGCATACCACTGAATTGTATTAGGCCTCAAAAAAGAAATTCTGACACATGCCCCAATTTAGATGACCTGGAGAACATGCTACTAAGGGAAATAAGCCAGTCACAAAAGAAAAATACTGTGAGATTCCACTGACAGTAGATACCTAGAGTAGTTCAATTAACAAGACAAAAAGCAGAAGGGTGGCTGCCAGGGAGGAAATGGGGAATTGTCCTAACACAGAGTTTCAACTTTGCAAGAGGAAGTGTTCTGGGGATGGATGGTGGAGATGGTGGCACAACAGTGTGAATGTACTCACCACCCCTGAAGCAGACACTTAACAATGGCTAACATAGTGACATTTCTGTTATGTTATATAATTTTTTCAATTACATTAAATGTAAATCTAGCAATTAAAAAAGATTATTTGCATTTTTAAGCTTCTGCACAGCAAAAGAGACATTACCCAAAACAGAGAGACACCCCACTGACTGGGAAAAAATCTTTGCACCCCGGTAAACTGATAAGGGATTGATCACAAAGATATACAAAGAACTCACATGACTCAACAAAAACAAAATAAACAATCCAGCCAAGAAATGGGCAGAAAAACTTAAAAGACATTTCTCCAAAGAGGAAATGCAAATGGCCAACAGGCATATGAAAAAATGTTCAACATCCCTTATCATCAGGGAAATGTAAATTAAAACCACATTGAGAGACCACCTTCCACCAGTAAGAATGGCACATCAAAAAAACAAGCAACAACAAATGTTGGTGAGGATGTGGTGAAAAAGGAACTCTCCCACATTGCTGGTGGGAGTGCAAACTGCTCCAACCACTCTGGAAAGTTGTGTTGAGGCTCCTCAGTCTACTAAAAATGGAGCTACCACACAACTCAGCAATTCCACTCCTAAGGATCTACCCAAATGACACAAAACATTGATTCAAAAGAACACCTGTACACCTATGTTTATTGCAGCACTATTTACAATAGGTAAAACCTGGAAACAACCCAAATGTCCAAAAATAGATAACTGGATCAAGAAGATGCAGTATATATACACAGTGGAATATTACTCAGCAATCAAAAAAGATAAATTCATGCCATTCACAGCAACGTGGATGGAGCTAGAAGGAATTATGCTCAGTGAAATAAAACAGAAGGGAAAAGAGAAAAATATTGGATGGTTTCACTTATAGCAGGAATATAGGGGAACCAAATAAGACACCAGTGTAAGAAAATAACAACAGCACAAAACACAACAAAGCAAAAACGGACAATTATAAATCAGAGACATACTGCAGGGGAGAAGGAGGGAGAGGGATCAGAGGGAGGGAGGGAAGAGCACAGGGGACTGAGGTGATGGTGCACGGGTGCACTGGAGAAGGAAACTCTATGGGGACTACACCTGAGGGGGTGGAGGGAAGCAAATATTGTTTAAAAAGGAACAATGATGTAAAAATAAAAATAAAAATGAGAGATTTAAAAAATAAATAATAAAAAGCTAAAAATATCCAGGTTTCTTTCTAAAAGAAACCTACACTAATATGGAGAGAAATTAAAAGTAAAATGACAGAGACACAATTAAGAGAATGAGGAGACCAGTCACAGACTAGGAGAAAATATTTGTAAAACATAATCTGATAAAGAACTGGTTTCCCAAACACACAAAGAACTCTTAAAAACTCAACAGTAAAAAAACCAAACAACTGAACTTGAAAGCGAACAAGAGTTAAATAAACATCTCAGAATTTACAGGTATCAAATAAGCACATGGAAGAAGCCAGACAGCATGAGAGAGCTCCAAGTCAGAACAATGACAATCAGCCACATACACGAGAAAGGCCAAAGTTCAAGACCTGCCATCAAATTCTGGTGAGGATGTGGAATTGGAGCCAAGGGAACTCTCATTTGTTGGTGTGAATGCAGATGGTACAATTACTTTGGAAGACAGTCTGGCAGTTTCTTATAAAACTAAACAATTCTTTCATATTATCCAGAAATCACAATACTTGGTATTTTTACCTAATTAGCTGAAAATTTTACCTAATGAGCTGAAAAATAGCATGTGGCTATTTATAGCAGCTTTATTCACAATAGTCAAAACTTGGAAGCAACCATGTTGTTCTTCAGTGGTTAAAGGGTAACTGACTGGTATATCCAGACAATGAGATATGATGCAGTGTTAAAAAGAAATGAGTTATCAAGTCATAAAAAGACAGGAAGGATCTTAAGTGCATATTGCTGGGTGAAAGAGGCCAGTCTGAGAAGGCCACATACTCTACATCACATCAGGAAAAGGCAAAACTATGGAGACAGTAAAAGGGTCTGTGGTGGCCATTTACTGCAGGGGAGGTTTGACTGTGTTCCATTTCCTGTGGCAGCAGGAATAAATAAGTGGAGCACATAAGCTAGGGCAGTGAAATTATTCTTAATGCCACCGCAGAGATGGATACACACCATTACACATTTTTAAAAATCAACAGAATGTATAATACAGAGAGAGCACCCTCACGTAAACTAAAAACTTTAATTAATGATCATGTATCAATATTTGCTCATAGTTTCTAACAAATGTACCATATTAATATGTTTATAACAGGGGGAGCTGGGGGAGGGGGACTGTGAAGTGATAAAAGGGAACACTTCAATTTTTCTGTAACCCTGAAATGGTTTTTTAGTCTATTCTTTATAATTTTTTAATAAAGAAATGTGCAAAGGATTACCTACAATAACTCCCTTTTGTGTAAGAAAAGAGGGGAGGAAGTAAGAAAACTTACATGTAACTCTATCTTAACAAAAGAAACATGCAGATAAAGAAAACCTGTGGGAGGGATGGGGACAATGACACTTCTCCAGGTCTAGCTATTTCACATAGTTAAGACTTTTGTAAATAGTTTTTTATATACTAAAATAGCAAACAACAATGATGGGAGGGATGTTAAAACTGAACACAGACAAAAAGGCAAAGGAAGCTAACTTATTTATTTCAAAGGGAAACATGCAGAGCAGATGAGGTAGGGTAGAAGGGATATAATCCAAGTAACTTCTGAACAGGGTAGATTTAGACTGTCAGCCCTCAGATTAAAGATTAAAAATCACTATAATCAAATTTGAACTCTTTTTAGTAAGTTTGGTTTTTCTTTTCAGGTTTGGATTAATTCTTAATTAATTACTTGTTATGCCACTAAGGATTTAGAAAATAAATATATTCAAGGTAATGGGAGTTGTATTTCTCAGGGAACAACTTGGAAAGTTTCTTACAGACCAGAGACAAGACGATTTTAGCAGCAATAAAAATAATAATAGCAATGCATTGAATTATATCAAGTATGCTTTCATCTATGAATTCATTATGATACCCAAGAAACAAATGCATCACCTTTGGATAGGGAGATCATTCTTTTTTTAATAACTTGTTAATACAAGTAAGGAATCAAGCATTAATGCTACCTTCCCTGTATGACTTGCACTACTGGCTAAATAGATCAGAGCCCAGGCAATAATAAACCAGGAGTTATTTCATTAGAAGTCACCATTTTGCAAACTCTAATAAAATTAAGATATCTAGTATCAATCACTGCTGACATCCCAAAAAGGACCATCAGACAACTATGTGCCTCTAATGAAACAGACTGGCAAAAAATTAAAACCAGAATCAGATTAAGCTTCTAGATCAGTGCTGTCCAATAAAAACATAATGCAAGTCGCATATGTATTTACATTTTCTAGTAATGACATTACAGAACTAGGTGGAATTATTAATAAATTTAATAAAACATATCCAAAATATTATCACTTTAATAAAAATCGCCAGAAAAACTATTATAAAGGCTATTTCAAATCATTTTTTACAATAAATCTTTGAATAAGTGTGCATTTTTCACTTACAGCACACCCCAATTTGGACTAGCCACATTTCAGGTGCTCATAACCACATAGGACAAGTGGCCAGAACATCAGACAGCAAAGATCTGCATTCAATTTCAATTTATGGGAAATACAGCAAACAAATCAAAGTGTGAAGCTCACCATAAGGATTTGGTCAGCAAAATCCAGAGTCTGGGAAATTCAACAGGTCAAACCCTGGTTTCTTCAACAAATTAATAATACGGTAAGAGAGACTGAGGAGTCTGTGAATTAAGAAATTTAAAAGACAAAAGAGAAAAAAGGCAGGAAAAACCCAAGTATTTAGAAAGGCACACAGGTGCTAAAACGGTTAGAAAAGCAGTTAATATCATTGCCATGAATGTTAGGATAGTGGTTACATTTAGGGTGAAAAGGAGGGTTTTAATTGGCATGGAACACAGAGGGCGCTTCTGGATTTGGCCAATAGTGTTATTTTCTTACCTGAGGAGGGGTTACATCTAATAGTAATTCATGGTTAGCTTATAGACTTGTTTTACACAATTTTTCATAGTAGTGTTACAATTTAAAAAAAATAAATTCAACAAACATTTAATGGAAAAAGTTTTAAATGATCAGGTATTGATATCCAAACCTCACAACACCCCTCTCCCCTCTCCAAATTTATCACCTCCATATGTACCTCCAGTTTCTGCTATTCAAGAATACACTACTCTTGTTCATGACCAATACTCATGCCTATATTCCCGATGGGTCTTCTCTAGAATCTTGGTCCATTTATCATCCCCCTCTCGTTGCTATGACTTCACCTTCCACCTTTCCATTCAGGCAAAATATGTAAAGGACTGACTAGGGTATTATGTTTGAATCCTAGAGTTCAAATTCTGGTTCTTCTCTTCACTAGTTGTCAGCAAATAAAAATCACTCTGATTAATTCTCCTCATTAGCAAATAGGGTTGCTGCAAATATTAAGTAAGTTAACAGGGGCAACGTCCTCAGGAGAAGGCCTAGAATCCAGCACATTTTCAATAAATGTAGCTACTATCACCTTTACCACCCCTACCATCCTCTCCATCCCTTCAATCTATGCACGCATGCTCAACACTTTCGCACTTTTTTCGAAATCATTTCCTTAACCCTGTGTACCTCTTCCTTTTCTCATGAAAACACTGAAGATCACCACATTGTCTTATTTACTGACAATGTTTTAATGTGTTTAACCTGCCTCTACTGGAGTATTTGATGATGTTGTTGGTAATAAACATAAAACTCTCTCCTCCTTGGTTGTCCTGCTTTTTGAGACGTATGACCAGCCTCCTTTGTAGACATTACCTCTACTTGCTCCATGACCACTGCTGTTCCTCTATGTACCGTTTTCATTCTGCTTTGAAGGCACTGCCCGAATGGGTTCATTCACACTCAGGGTATAAACACACAGCAAACCCCAAAAGATGGCAGTTCTGAACACCCCCCAAGCTTTAGATATAGTTATCTAAATATCTGAGAGTTCCGGATGTCAACATATCCAGTCCTGCCTTCACTCCAGATGTGCTCCCTCCTGTTTACTCTAACAATGCTAATCCACCCAATTATCCAGGCAGAAATCTAAGAGCAAGTCCAGACTCCTCCTTTACCCTCATCTCCAAAATACAATAACAGAGTCTTAATGACTTTACCTCTACATTTTCCAGAAACCATCCCATCCTCACTATGCCTACCACAACCTTCCTAGTTCAGGCCTGAAATCCAAGAAAGTCCTTCTTGATCTCAAATGCTACCTTCTTCCTTTACTTTGTCACTCAGCTTCATGAACTTAACAGGCTTGCTTCGGTTTCCATCTGTGCCCTTGTCATAGCCCTCATTAGGAAATGTTTTAACATAAAACTCACATATGTAAGAAAATACTAAACTTTTATTTTCTGCTTTACTCACCTTTTTTCCTCCAGTGCAGCCTTCTTTCATCCTTCTTGACCTGAAGCTCATCACGGACCAGGAAGGATTAGCTAGTACAGGACGTCTTTTCCAAAGCTATGCTTCTTCTTTAATCACAACACTAACTTGAAAAACATAGCTAGCCAAAATCCCAGAAATAGAAATTCCAGTCAGAAAATCAGGGTGTCTCATGACCTCTAGCATGTGGTCTTTCTTACCCACCACATTAGTCACTAATGGTAGGACCATTAACCCAAGTGGCCCCATTGCTTCTTATTCTGGAACTAGCAGCACTGTCAGGAAAACAGCTGGCATTAATAGAAGTCAATGAAAGGAGAAAACCTGACTGCATCCCCTCCAAGGGCAGTTCCTAAGGGAAGAAAAGCCACCAGCGCCAACTTCTTCAAAGAACACTTTAATTTACTGAGTTCTTGAATCTAATATGCTGGCCTAAGGAAAGGAAAGTTAGATTAGGAGGGCAAAGGTGGGAGCAAATTAAAGGAATACATGACTATTCAAAAATCTCAGTCATTTGTGAAAATCATCTAAAACACAAGCCATTCCCGCTAAAAGTCTTCTGTCATGATAATCAACCAAAGTCGTTCTAGACCTGAGTTCAAATTCTGCCCCTGTAACCTACAAGATTTTAGGGTCAGTTCTTAAGAGAATAGAGAATGGGATTAAAGCAGCCAACATTCATTCAACTTTTACTTATTATTTCTAATCTATACAATTCTGTTGGCTGAGCTGACTGGATGGTTTCATTATAGAACACCAACGTTTTCATGCTCTTTAGCTTCTTTCCCATTGGGTTGATGGTATTTCCCAGAGAAGGCTCTGCTGTTCTCCTATCTAGAGACTGTTGTCTTAGATTCTGAAGCAGTTTTTTAGTTCCCCATGCTTGAAGCTAAGCAGAGAGCAAAGAATTACTGAACATTTGACTAGCAGCTGCAATACTAAACAATACCAAACAGAAGTAACTCAGAAAAAAGAGAACTATGCAGGGAAATGAAAAATTAAAATAAAACAACATAACTACCCTCAGAGAGATGGGGGTGATTTTTGCATCTTATGAAATGAACAAAATGCTACATAAAAAACCAAGAGTATACAAAAATGGCTTTTAAAAATTAAATATAGAAAATAAAAATTAGGAAAGAAATAACAAAATTTAGTAAAATGTTAGAGGACCAGTTACCTGAGTAATACTGATTCTAGAAATGGAGAAAAATGAAACAAAAGTGAGCACATCATAAAGAAGTAACTCAAGACAGTTTCTCAGAATTGAAGAGCATGATTTTCCAGAGCAAAGAAGCCCACAGAGAGCCTAGCAGAGACACCCCCAGATGTGAATGTGAAATTCCGGAACTTCAGGAAAAAGTGAACATTCTAAAACCTTTAGGAAAAGAACGAAATCAGGGTAATAGTTCAAGAATCACAATAGCACTGGACCACTCGACAGCAATGCAGGATACAAAAGACACTATTAGGAAAAGAAAGGTAAAGGACAGTAGGCGAGGGAGGTCCCAGGAGATCAGCCATGCGAGATCTTAGTATGCACCAGCACAGAACTAGGAGAGGGTAGGATGCTACAGGAGAGATGGTCCAGAGAAGAGGAACTGCTAGTGTCCATATTTTGAAGATACGAAAAAGAGAGTTGAATTGCTGTAATGAATTTAGGGATAAACCAGAGATTAATACAACTGACCCTTGATCAGCATCCACTCATACATGGGTTTTTTTTTTCAATAAATACAGCCAGGCCTCCATATCCCTCAGTTCTGCATTCATGGAGTCAGCCAATCATGGATGTTGGTTGGATGAATCCACAGAAGCAGAATCCGCAGCTATGGAGGGCTGACTATAAAGAACTTAAGTCCAGATTTCGTTATCCACAAGGACCCTGAAACCAAATCCCCCAAGGATACCACAGGATGGCTTTAAAGTTTTGGAGGGATCAGAAGTTACATGTGGATTTTCAAATGCTCAGAGATCAACCCTAAACAGAAAACTACTCACAGAATCAGAGCACAGCTTGATGGTTGCCAGAGCAGGGTGGGGGGCATAGGAGGGGAAGTTGGTGAAGGGGCTCAAAAGGCACAAACTTCCAGCTGTACTTAAGTCAGTCCTGGGAACGTGATGTGCAGCGTAGTGACTACAGTTAATACTGTGTCATGTGTTTGAGAATTGATGAGATCTTACAAGTTGTCATCACAAAAAAAGAAAAAGTATATACGATGATGGATATTAACTAGACTTACTGTGGTGACCATTTCACAAAGTGTCCAAATATTGAATCATGAGGTTGTACACCTGAAACTGATGTCAATTATATCTCAATAAAAATAAATCATTGAAAATACATAGAAAAACAGGCAAATAGGGCCTCCCCGGTGGAGCAACGGTTGAGTGCTGGGTTGCGAAGCTGCCCGCGGCCTCTGCAGTGCCGGTTCGATCCCCGGCTGCTCCCCGGCCACCGGAGGAGGGTCCCACAGGGCGCGCAGACCTCTCCTGCCGCCCACTGCTCCCCTCAGCAGTGTGCTTCGGTCCTTCTGCCTGCTCTGCTCCCCGCTCTGGCTCTAGTGAATTCTCTCACCCTCCCACGCTTCTGACTGTACCCAGTTCTTGCATAAATAAATAAATAAATGAATGAATCTTTAAAAAAAAAAAAAACAGGCAAATAACAAAAACGATTATTAACCACAAAATGTGCAGGAAAGGAAAACTAATCACAGTGCACTAAATATCTCATCTTCAATTGTTTTCAGTCACAATAACAGAGTAATAAACTAATAAAAATTATAACCAACTAGAAGGATGAGAAAACAATAAGTACAGGTGTGCTGGGGACAGGTGTGACTATTTTCTCCCATGATTGGCACTCAAAAGATAGTGGCGAAACTGAAAAATAAAAGAGTAGCCATATGAAAACATTATTTATAATTACAAAGATGCAAACCAACATAATTACTTACAGGTGTTGAAAACAAGTGGCTCTGGGGAGAAATATTTCTGGGGAAGGGAAATCAGAGGAGTGCTGTACTGGCTTTTTTAACATTTTTTTTTTTTTTTTAATTTTCTAGAGGCATGTCTTATTTATTTATTTATTATTTGTTTGTTTGTTTGGTTTATACATGCACTGGGTACAGTCAGAAGCGCGGGAGGGTGAGAGAATTCACCAGAGCCAGAGCGGGAGGCAGAGCAGGCAGAAGGACCGAAGTACACTGCTGAGGGGAGCAGCGGGCGGCAGGAGAGGTCTGCGCACCATGTGGGACCCTCCTCCGGTGGCCGGGGAGCAGCCGGGGATTGAACCGGCACCGCAGAGGCCGCGGGCAGCTTCGCAACCCAGCGCTCAACCGCTGCGCCACTGGGGAGGCCCTGTACTGGCTTTTTTAATACAAGTCTCCTGGAACTACTCTACTCTTTAAACTACAAACATCTTTTGCTAACTTAAATACATAAACTTTAACAAAATGTACAAAAATTCCATTTATGTATACTCTTAAAAAATCAAACCATTTTATGGATATATACAAATACAATAGTTGTGACAACTAGAGTTTGAATCAGACTCACTGAGCATGTAGTACGTGTTCAGTACTGCTCTAAGTGCTTTCTTCACATATGTGGACTCGGACTCAAAAGCCCCACCAGAACCACATTGGGCTCAGTACTATCACTGTTCCCCATCTTACAGGTGAAACAATGTGCAGCGAGGTGCCACATGTCACACCCTTAAGCAGGGATATAACCAGGACTCTGACTCACCCAGTCTGGTTTCTGGACCCCATGTTATTACTTTCTCAAACGAATTAAAACTGGACAGGAAAGATGTTCGTCCAAGGGATCAGAGTGGCTATCTCTGGGGAAGAAAAAGGAATGGGACTGGGGACTTTGACCTACTCCAGAACTTTTCTTTTTTTTTAAAAAAAAAAAAAAAAGACAATTAGGACAAACCGTTAACATTTGCTCCTGGGTGGAACATGCATTTTATATTACTCTCCATAGTATTCTATGGCCCTAAAAATGTGTATCAATGAGGAAAGAAATCTGAATAAGGGCAAATGAGTTTATCATTCACCTTAATGGTGGATCAGTGAAGAATCCAAGTGCCAAAGCCACGCCAGAATCCCAGCAGACACTCATTAGTTGAGTGGCCTTCGGCGAGTTGCTAACCAACTCTGTAGGCCAGCGTCCCCTCCTATTAAGTCCAACCAACAATACTTACCTCATATAGATGCTGTGATAATTAAACGGTTCTTAGACCAATCCCCAGCACTCAGTGTTCGCTGCCACAGTACTACTGCCATACTTGTCTTCTGAGTATTTGCCACTGTTGGTTAACATCCTGTTTACTCTTTACCTGCCAGACTGTAAGCGCCAAAGAGAACCTCAGAACAGGACCCTGCTGTGCTGTCCTCAGCTCTAACTCTAATGCCAAGAACTGTGCTTGGCAAGTGGCAGTTGCTCACATAAATTTGTTAAATAAATGTTGACCTGTGGTGATATGGAACGGCCTGACTTTCCCCTGCAGCTGTCATGCTATTTCTTCTCCCAGTCTCTGCTTCTGTTGTTTCTTCCACATTGAAGGCCTTTCCCTTCTTGATGCCCGAGCTCAAGCATCAGGTTTTTGCTGGAAGCTTCCTAGAGGTTGGGCTACATCTCCCTGGCTCTGCACCCACAGCATCTTCTGTATAACTCAATCCTAACACACACCATATTACACTGAACTGACAGACTTGTGTCTGTCCACATCCCTAGGAAGCAATCAAGTGATTGAAGCGCAGCAACTCTGGAATCAGGCTGCTGGGTGACCTAGGGCAAAATATGTCTCAGTTGCTTGGCCTATAAAATGGGGATGATGATAACCTATCTCCTAAAATTCAAATACAATTAAAAGAGTCTGATTTTAAAAAAAAAGAGAAAATTAAGGATTTACATTGAGAACGATTAGTGTGCTAATCCAGGAACAGATTAAGATATCTGAGTAGAACATGAAAAGATACCTGAGTAGACAACAGAAACAAGGAAGCAACAAGTCTCTCAAGTCTGGTGTGAAATCTCTCTCCATATTTAAATACTATGTATTGTTCAAAGTATGCTGATAACCATCTGATCCAAGGGAAAACACTATTAAAAAAATGAACCATACTACCTGGTCATCTATTTAACTCTTCTGGTTAGAAAAGCACTTTCAGAACTTGCCCATTTGCTTCTATACAACATAATTTAGTCAGTCTTCTGAAATTAAAACCAAACCTCCTCTGTTTGGATGGCAGAGGTGGAGTGGTAACATACATCTGAGGAGGTGAGAACCTATTCACCTAAATCATAAAAAGTGTTGTAAACAATGTCACCTCAATAAAAGGGGAAAAAATGAACAAATAAATTAAAAAAAACAAATTTTCTCAACAGAAAAGTATTTAGCTAAAGAAATATTGCGGGCTACTAAAATCTAGAAGAAAAACATACTAAGATTTTTTGGGGTGCTTAATAAACATCAATATGCCCTAGAAGCATAAAAGATGAATTCAGCCAAAAAAGTACCATTGCATTTGCAGCCCACAGTAACCATAATTAAGCTAAAGAAAGACATGTTTTTCTTGTCATCTTTATTCAAGTATTTCACAGCAGTTATATTACAAATTACAGTAAATGTTCAAAATTCCAGAATTCAAAAATTAAATAATTTACTTCAAACTAATGTAAAATGAAGTCAAATGCAAAACATCAACTTAACACAATTCTAAATTAAACTACAAACCCAAAATTAGACCATAGTTGATGAAGTCTACTTATTCTACAAAGTAGACATACATGACGGAAACCAAAGGACTCCCAAAGTCTAAATAACCAAATGTACAAAATACAAAAGCTGCAGGTACAAACCCAAATTCAAGCTTACAATGTGATTACAAATAATAATTATAATAACAATGGCATTCAGCTACGGGACCTGACAGTGAAAACCTATACTGAATAGCACCATAGCTGAACCAACTTAATCAAAAAACAGGAAGATATTACCACCCCACTCCCTAAAAATAAAATCCAGTAAACCCACAAATACATTGGCATATGAGAAAAATCAAGTCATGAAAGGACATAAAACAAAAAACAAACAAAAAAAATTAATCACAGGTGAGATTCAAGCTCAAAAACACAATTAACTCCACAGCCATCAGTTTTAACCCTAGTGCGGTTCCATCATCTTCAAAAAAAGCTCCCAAGGTCCCCACAGCTGAGTAGTAACTATTGTTGGGCTGTGCTGTTGATACATATTTTACTGATCTAAGAGCAAAGTTTTACACAGGAGCTTATCATTTATAATGCTCACAATAGGAAATAAGAACAGAGGTCAATTTGTACATATTTTTTGCCAATGCTATACAGCAAAAATTAAGAACTTACAGAAAGGTAAACAAAATTGCGTCCACTTGGATAATTTCACAAGCTGCTTTAAATTATAGAACCACCAGATATCTGTAAAATAAGCAAAACCAGTATAGTGTGTTTCTTTTGGGGGGACAGGGGACCGGAGGAGTTAGTACAATTTCAGCTCATTTTTCTCCCCATGCCATTAGACTGGCTTTCTCTTTAAGACCTAGACTGTTCAAAGTGGCAATTCCTATTATACTGAGGTTGCCTCCTATTTCTCCATCTATATTAAGGTTAGAATTAAAAAACAAAACAAAACAAAAAACCTTGATCTTTTGGAAGCATTTTAATGCTAAACATAAATAAATTCCCCTTGTCAAACTCACTGATGGCTAAAATCTTAATTAACTTATACAAATTTAGTAACCTACTAAGAACATGTGCATTTTTTTTTTCCTTTCACGAGTGTGCTGCTGTTACTTGAACAGAATGCTTCTGAATTAGAGTAACTGGAATAAATATTTAAAAAAAAATAGTGCAGCAAGAACCTGAGACTTGCAAAAAACCCTTTTACCAGAAACTTGCTACAAAAAATCTGCTACATCTTATTTCATCAAATCTTTAAATTCTGTAACAATTTCCATCAAAATACAAAATGCTAATGTATTATTAGACAGTAAAATAGTCTGAACTGGTATGATGGTAATATAAAGAAAGCATGAAAATCCTCCCAATAATCAAATTAGAGGTTTCAAATAACCTCCCCTTTAAAATGGTTCATCGTTAATCGCACTTGCCCACCTTAAAAATACAGTGTGTCTACATGGGTAGCATCTTGACTATATGATTAACTGAATATTATGAAAACTTCATAGGCTAGGTATAAAGAAAGCAAGTGACATTTTTCAAAAATTAAGCTAGAATTAGAAGGTGTAAAATGTTAATGTAAATGCAAAGAAGCACTTAGGATTACTGCAGTAGCCTATGGCGGAAGTGTGCTTTCTGGGCTGGCATTCTGCACACTACAAATAGGCAGAGACAAGGAGACAAGTACCTTAGCTTCACATGTAAACGGTGGCAAGGTGATTAGAGGCCTCTGTAAACACTGTTGGTAACTAGAGTACAAAACGCTGAGGTAGCTCAGTGTCTCTGCAGTAGTCCAAGACCATTTGTTCTAATTAAAAACCAAACTACATGTGTTGCATATATTGGAAAGACACACCTGCAGCTTAGAGCTATAATGAATGAAGATATCGAGCCAACTTGTCAAAATTTTCTACTTTTCTGTTTAAATCTGATAAAAAAAATGTCACTGCACTCCCTTTGCCTCTTTGCAACTGCCTAGACTGTGTCTCCAAATTTACATAAACTTTTTGTAAAACTAGTAACCCATAATTAATTTTAGGTAAGTACAATTCACAGAAATCACTCAACACGATCCAAAATGGGTCCCAATCAAAACGAAGAGTTGTGAAGGTAAGCTTATGGAAGGGATTTCAGACATTAATACTGTTATTCAAGGACCATAACAGAGCTCACTTGCAAGTACGCATACAGAAAATAAATTTTATGGAGCTTTTGACAAATTCCTCTCATTTCTGTCCATTTGGCAAGTCCTGGCTTTTAAAAAAAAGTAACCATTTACTATACATGAAAATCATTTTCTCTGAGAACTCAAACATGAATAACTGTTAAATCAGCACTGATAGAAGAAAGAAAGGCCGCTATCTACTTTCTGATCATCATTGTCAGCAATACCGAAAAAATGTGGTTTTTTTTGGGGGGGGGTTATGTGTTACTATTATCATCATCACCATCACCACCATCATCATCATCATCATCATCATCATCATCATCATTAGTCGTTGTTTCATTACATGTTTCTTAAATAGAAATAGACTATAGAGGAAAACTTATTTTAGTATATTATGTGGCTGAAAGATTTTTTAAGTTTTGAAAACAAGATTGGCATTTTATACCAAAACACTTGTTGCCTCTTAATGACACAAGAATATCACAATTTACTTTCAAGTCTGTGGCCAAAGAAAAGACTCTAATTCTTTTGCTACAAACAAGCCCATCCTTTTGTTTAGCCTTCTCTCTCTCAAATAATAAAAAGGCACATTAAAGGCAGTTCTAAAGAGCCTAACCTAATTTCATCCCGTTTCTTCAGTTCCCCACCAGACTATACCATAGCCAACTCTAAAACAGGTTTCAGTCCATTAGCCAGAGGGAAAAAAAATATGATAAAAGGGATAGAAAGAGAAAAAAAAAATAACAGGTTGCCCACTGTTTAACGATTCAACACAGTTAGAACTGCCCCCATCCAGATTCCTCATGTTTGCTGGTCTGCTCCCTAAGAGAGAAGTCTCCAAAAGAGAGTGCACAAAAAGAGGAGCAGAAGTGAGAGCAGTTTCTGTAGCACCAAAATCTCCAATCTGTGGGGTTGTATTTTTTATTTGTGGAAAATACAACATGTTTCTGAAGTTCTGTTTGGTTCTTGTAGGCTGGTTGGTTTCAGGTACCTGAGACAATAGCACCAAATTCAACAGAGAGAAAGAATGAGTGAGAGAGCACTTTACACCAAGGCTCTGCACATAATTGGTGCAATTCAAAATTGAATGGCTCAGAAGACTGCTCTGTCAGGAGCAGAGTGGAGAGGATAAACCACTCATCTTGACAAGTTCATAGGAATGTCTCAAACATATGAACTGTTCTTTCCATCTCCTATAAAGGAAAAAAAAAAGTGCATGTTATCTATTAAAGGACAAAGTATTATGGGAAAAGTCACTTTACCTTATGAGAGAAAGAATTTTAGATACCAGCTAAGCTTTAAATATTTTCCTGATTACAATAACATAGCTACTCTATTCTGTAAGCCCATCTGCCCTAGACATTCTGAATGCCTCCTATTTTATATTTAGGCTATGAGAATGGTGCTAGTACCGTCAACGGGTACTCACTGTGCTAGATATTGCACCAAGGGTGGGAGAAATATTTATATATATAAATAGCAGAGTCAGGACTTGAATACAGGTAAGCCTCACTCCAGAACCTGAGTCCTTCCTTCCTTACTCATATTTGATTAACTCCCAAAGCAAAATGAAAGCACTTGATATAGTGACAGTTGTCCCAAAAGTTCAATTCACCCTCTTCCCAATGCCTATTTACTCCAGCCAGTACTGGGAGAGAAAATCCAGAAAGAATCACTGCCATGACCACACCAGGAATGTCACTCACTGGTGATTCTGCTACTGGTCCCATTCCTCCCTAAAGGAGGCCCCTAGATTGCGAGTCCCATATTGAAAGATGTTTCACCGATGAAGAATATTCAATCAATCGAAGCTAATTAAACATCTATCATATGAACAAAGAAGTTCTAGAATAAAAAATAAAGGTGAAGAACTTCATCTCACATGATGAAGACGTTGGGTTTCCCCTTCTCCCTTTAAACACCTCCAAAGAAATTATATTCTATATCTCTATAGAACTAATGGGTCAGAATAACAGATTATCATCTGATCAAAAAGTTCTTCTGTCTCTGGTTTATACGTGCTTGTTGATTTTGATTTTTACTTTATTATAATTAGTCTATATAAGATTTAAAAAAAATTAAAAAGAAAAAAAAATACTCCAAAAATGTAGGAACTTAAAAAAAAAATTTCTTCTGTCTGATCAATCAACACCACTCCAGCTAAATCACATATTAAAGAGTAGGAAAAAGTCAGATTATAAAACAAAATACACAAGATGATCCCAATTGTTAAATATACACTGTGTATATCTAGACATTTTTAAAGATAGAAGATACTCCAAAAGAATAACACTGACTAGTTTTTCCCTAGATATGGATGATGTTTTTATCTTCTCATTTGTGCTTTCCTCTTATTCTATATATTGTATAATGACACTATAGATTCATAAATTTGTGACTAACAAATATAAACACAAAGTAACTTTTAATGCCCTCTTACTTTGATTCAAGTTCAGTATTTCTTATTATACATTATCTACATATAAATCTTTAATCTTCGAAATGCTCCTTGAGAGAGGGGACTTTGCTTTATACATTTTCTGCATCCAAAAGATCTAGCACAGTTACTTAATAAATATTTAATAGTTAGACCATCAGATAAGCAAATGAACAAAGAGAATCGAATTAAGTCACTTAGCCATTTAGTGGGTAAATGATTAATTACATTTGCTCATGATAACCTCAAAAAGCAGAAATATGGCTTAATGATATAAATTATATGAAGAGAGATACAAACTAGTATGTAAAAAAAGAATTTTCTTAAGACCAAAAGCTGTCTAAAAAGGGAATGGTTCATCTCCACAGTGTCTAAGTAAAAAGACACCCCACTCTCTCATGTGACTTTTTTTTTCTTTACACAGAACTAGTTCTAACTAAATAAGATGATTTTTTATTCTCTCCCAATCCTTAATGAGAAGGGCAGATAATCTCGCTGTCCATGCCAACAGCTTTATCAGCAGCAGCAGGCCAGCGAGCAGTGGCGAGGAGGGGAGAGCATGTGCACATGCAAAGGGTCCAGTGATATGCTTAACGTGTGGTGTCAGTAATAAGTTGGGGACGAGAAATTCTGATATGCAATTCCGCGTATTTGCCACTTCAAAAATCACTTAAAGTATGTTTCCATACTTTGAAAACAAAGACCAGCAAGTTACTTCTGTTCTGAGACGAAATGGTACAAAAAGACTTAATTCATCACATATAACTCTTAATGATTCTTCTAATCACAAGTCTTCAAGCACTCTTTAGTTCCTTGGTGAAAAATATAAACTATATTTTTTCTTTCCTTTCAGACCAATAGAAACATATATTTATTTATTCTACAAATAAACTAAGCACTTACCTCTACAAGTTGTGATTTGTCATAATCTTTACGATGGCGATAGATGCACTGACTAAGAAGAGAATATAATCTCTCAAGTTGATCAACTGCCAGATTGTTGCTTTTATCTACCAACAAATCAAGCAATTTCTAAGAAAAATTAAAGAAAAAAATAATAGAAGAAAAAATGAAGTTTGATTTCACTTGTCAAAACTGAAACAGTAATATTTGAATGGTTAGGCAACAGATACCTTAGGCTATAGTGTTTAACAGTGACACCTGAGTTTAGAAGATTCTAGGGCTTAGTTTATTACCAAGATCATTCTTATATTTCTGAACCCCTCAAAACACACATAACCAGAAATCTTAAAGCTATTCCTAGGAAACCTGCACTCCCATGTTTATAGCAGCACTATTTACAATAGCCAAGATACGGATACAACAACCTAAATGCCCCAGAACAGATGAATGATGAAAAAGCTGTGGTGTATATATGTGCAATGGATACTACTTGGCAATCAAAAAGGACAGACTCATGCCATTCGCAGCAACATGGATGGAACTGGAGGGGATTATCCTATGTGAAACAAACCAGAAGGAGAAAAAAAAAATACCACATGGGTTCACTTATATGTGGAATACAGGGAAATCAAACAAAGGATAAGACAAAGGCAAACTTTAAAATCAGTCCTTGAAAGACGACCATAGATCTGAAGCATCCAGGAAGGGAGGGGGAAGAGAGACGAGAGGAGGGGAAAAGGGAGAGGAGAGGAAGCAGGCAGGGAGCGAGCACAATGGACTATGGTGAAGGATTATGGGTGCTTTCATGGTGGACGAACTATGCTGACCACACCTTCAGGGAGAAATTCCATACAGTGAAAAAATTAACAAGGAGGTAAAATAATGGTACTTCATTAAAAATATATGTTAAAATATACAAGCAAGAGATTTCCAAAGCAAGTTGATGATTGAACTGCCACAAACATATTCAAATCTCTTTCTAGTCATTTAAAAATGACCAGGAACAACTAAGCTTACCTTTAATCTCTCACGATCAACTATAAGAGGTGGCACAGGTTCAGATGGTTCTTCTGGAACCAGTTCCAGGCTTGTTGTTTTTGCCTGCTCTAAAATTAACTTACGAAATTTCTTTACTTTAGAAGCACCTATAATTGATGGAAGAGAAAAAACAGTAAAGCAAGTAATAAACTCTTTTATACGTCACAATTCCTTGGGATGAGGGGAGGAGGACAATAAACAATCACCCCTCAGTGGGGGAGACAATAATAACACGCCCCCAAAAGTAATACAAATTAAAGAATAACCACAGCTACGAAAGCCAGACTATATCAGAATATTATCTAAGAAACATCCACTTGAGATAAAAGCAATCTTCACCTCCAAGCGGTAATTGATAAACAGCCTTCACTATCGATGAGAGAGCCATCATTTTCAGGTGGGAGAAAATAAGCAACCTAGAAAAGCTGATACTAGCACAGAGTGAGGCCACCCTATCTACTACATGTTTGCCTCAATATTGCCTGAAATTTCTTACTTTTCTCTGCTATACTGTCTATACTAGAAATAGACAGGATCTGATTATAACATTTTTCTTAAAAATATAAGCCTATCAGATTGCTTTTTCCTCAGAGTAAAACAATAATTATTCTCCACCCAACATTTGGCTGTGATCAGCCACAGTGAAAAAAAATTTTGAGGTGGGTGAGCATAATTTGACAGCAACCGGAATCTGAAGAATAGGGAGGGCAGGCAGACCCTTGAGCCCTCTGTTCCTCTAAATAGGAGTAAGTTCCAAGAGCAGGCTGAGGCAGAGAGAACAAAGGGCAAACTCGGACTGCCTCATCACTCTCGACAGGACCTGGCCTGTGTCAGAGACTCTAAGGAGAACCTTGGCCTCCCTCCTGTATTAGTCCTCACATTCCCAGATCTTTAAACTCTTTCTTCTCATCAATGTCCACTGCAGACATATAGTGAAAGAACAGAAATGTTGCCTTCAGAAACGTATACCAAAATGTACTAGAAAAAATTTCAGACTTCACTACAGAGTGAAAACTTTTATTTATAGTTCAATTAACATATGCTAGAAGTGTTGTTAAAACACTCCTCATTAATACATCCATGCATGGGCCTCCCCGGTGGCGCAGCAGTTGAGTGCTGGGTTGCGAAGCTGCCCGCAGCCTCTGCAGCGCCGGTTCGATCCCCGGCTGCTCCCCTGCCACTGGAGGAGGGTCCCACATGGCGCACAGACCTCTCTGCAACCCGCTGCTTCCCCTCAGCAGTGTACTTCGGTCCTTCTGCCTGCTCTGCTCCCCGCTCTGGGTCTGGTGGGTTCTCTCACCCTCCCGCGCTTCTGACTGTACCTAGTGCTTGTATAAATAAATAAATAAATCTTAAAAAAAAAAAAATGCATCCATGCACTTCTAGAGGCCTGAGACCGTAGATTAGGAGTTACTGAACTAGGTAATACTGCTCTGATAGTCACAAATAAAACTTCCAGTTTTTATACAACTACACTTGAAGCTTTCAGATCAATTCAACATAATATTAATTTATACTTTTTCTGCAAGCTTACTAAAATTTCAGGGTGAAGTAGCATTCAAAGACTCCTTCCCCCAGCAACCATTCTGCTTCATAATACATAGCACTTCCTTCTGCTCACTGTTTCATTCATTAGTTAACTCTAACTTAACACATTTATAAAGTTCTGTCTGTATGACAGCCTAGAATAAATACTGCTCTTCAAACTACTTTCTATTATTAAACACTGCAGAAAAAGAAAAATTCTCAACAAGTAGCATTTAAGAACAATATATCTCTCTTCATACAATAAAATAATTCTAAGACTGTGAATAATACCTTCCTACTTCCTAATTCTGCTAGGAAGGTGGCTACAAAAAGAAAACTTTTCCTTCATTGCCCAAGTCCAAGTCTAAAGCTCTATTCTCCACACAATTTAGACAGCATAATATGTTCCCAAGCTAGTCTAGTAAAAGAAGAGTACTAGGAAATGTATTCAAAGAGAAAAGGTATACTAACTCTAACTCACTCCATCTCACTGTAAGCTCAAGGCTAACGAGAAAAAAAATCAGAGCTGAAACCTTAACTCCCCCTTTTGTATCTTAAAAGAATCATATAGTTAGAGGAAGTTAGGAGGTAGCAGAAGGCTCTAACTCTGCAAGTCAAGGTAAATTTGACAGTGAGGGTTCTGATGCTCTCCTCCACCACAAGCCACACAAACCAATAGAACATCTTAGATTAAACATCCCTCAGATTCAACTAACAGTGACGGCCTGGAATTAAGACACCTTGGTCTACCAGCAAAGGAGATTAATATACATGACTTATTCCGAGTAGTGATACCATTTTGAGGTTTAATTTAGAAGATGAAAAAACAGGGTTGGAGAATCTAAGTAACCAGCAGAAAGTCACATGATTATAATTAACAGGAACAGTGATTTAACTGTGGGTCTATAAGACTCCACTATACCATACTGCCAAGCCCACCATCACCCCATCCCAATAATTCTCATTAGAATTCCATCTTCTTAACACATGTGGATTTACTCAGCTTTTAGTCTTAAATCCACTACGATAGGGATGATAATCAGGTAAGAGGTAGAAGAGCAAGCATTCAAGATTGTATATTGTGGACCAAAAACCTTCTAAAACTTTCACCACAATGTGGTGTATATGTGTACTTTTCTAGGGAAAGGGATGAAAACTTTAACAGATTCTAAAGGGATATAATTACTGATCAATTTTTGCTACTGAGATACCAGATAAAGTATGTAATTAATGAACTCTGGAGTTTAAACCTTCAAATATTTAAAAAATATTAGCTCTACCTTCTTTATCCAGTTCTGCATCTTTAACCTCCACATCAGGGCCAGGTTCTAACTTCTCATTAATGCTACATTCCAGTGCTTCCAGTTTCTCAGGATCATCTCCATGACTTTCACTTGAAGTTTCTGTTTTTTCTTTAGACTGGTCTTCCAGAAGGACCTTTTGTTCAGAACTACATTTGTCTCCACTACCACAGAAAGAAACTACTTCAGCTTTGCCATTCTGACACTCCAGAACTGGTATTCCTTCAAAACTGTCGGTGGAGGCCTCACCATTTAGACAGCTTCCTTTAAGGAAAGCTTCTTTCCTAGATGTCTGTTCTGGATTTAGAGAGCTGCTACTGTTGACAAGCAGAGACTCATTTGAACTTTCCTCTTCAGTAGATGCAAAGTTCTCTTTTGTGCCGGCTCCATTGTTAAGCCTCTGCCCCTGGTCCATGTCCATGATGTCACACGATGATTCATCGTTGGTCATAGATAAGTCTCCAGTCTCTTCTCCATTTTCTTCATGGCAGTCAGTGCTTACCTCAAACTCTCCATTCTCCAGCAACTTCCTGTCCTCTGTATGGTTCTCATAGTCTGCAAATTTGGTGTCCTCTTCATCTTTTTTTAAATTATTGACTTTCCTTTTCTTAATAATTCCTTTACCCCACTGTGATCGCCGCCTTGATTTTCTCCGAACTCGAACTGTATTACAAGGGGAAAAGACAGGTACAAATTAGAGTGCTATTCCTGTTTCACATGTTTTATTACACATGTTTATTAAATATGACACAAAAGACACATATATTGATGTTACAAACAAACAAAACCTACATAACCCTTGATATGCCTTTTAATTCTCACAACTTACAAGTAGAAAGCATAAAAGTCAGGGATGAACTCTGAAGAATGAACACCTTTTTAAAATTTATTTCCTGTATGTGTTTACTAAGCATTATTTTTTTCTATTACCCTAAATTTTATTTTATAGCTGTTCCTAATTCCTAACATCTAGGGGCCAATGACATATTGTACATCTTTAGGGAAAGACCATATCGCCAGGCTGCACAATAGGTTGAGGATCACAGTCCTGAATTTCCACCAGGACAGTCAGTGTTTTGCCAGCAAGTTCAACCAAAAGCTCCTAAGTCATGAAAGGAAATAAAGACATGACCCAGTATATCAAGACAGATTAGCCACAAGTATCCCTAAAAAGAAATCTCCACTGCCTTTCCTTCCAGAAGAAGGAATCACCCATTGTAAGTATGGTCACGAGTAGAAGTCCTATACAAGTTATATGGACACTTTGGTAAGTCCAAAGTGTTTGCCTCCTCTAATAGGAATAGTTCACCTAGTAGAATCAATTTCTTGCAAGCTATTATCTGAAAACTTAAGCCTGCTGCAAGATGACAATATCCATTAACAAAACATTGATAATAATTATTTGACCAATTACATGGAAAGAGAACTACAAAAGTTGGAGGGACTATACACTTCAATGGTAGGAACAATCATGAGTTTTATGAGTAGATGGTTGGTACTTAAAGGTAATAATGGACACAGGCACCTTTAATTTCCCATATAGGTATCAAAGGTAGCTGGTTATAAACATTTACCACACTATCCGTTAACTAAATAAAAACTTAGTTTTTATTTTGCAATTTGGGACACTAGCATAAAGAAATTTAAATACAAAATTTATTAAAACAAACTAGTTAAGTAAGAAACATATCACTGCTCATATCCAACCCAAAATTCTAAACATTAGTTTGTTGAACACCATCAGAGTAAAAATAATTCATTTTGTTTAACAGGCTATAAGTGCAATGTTAAGTTTGACTTACTTTTAAAACAGAAAAGATTTTTTTTTTTTAACATACCAGAGTTGAAATGCATTCTGGACAAAGATATTTTAAAAAGAAAATGCAAATATGTGAACCTAAGTGTAAATTGTTTAATCCAGAGTTTGAAAATTGCTTTTGAAAGACAAACAGAAGGGAACATGGTCTTATGACAACCCTTGTTCCTTATATTTCACCCCTTAGTATGATCTTGTGACTTTACCCACAGTGTATATGATATTTTTATATACTATTTTTATCTTTTCATCTTAATCCTTATTGAGTCTACAAAAATACCAAAGTATTCACAGAAAATGGAGAAGTTTTATTATAAATACTACTCCTTTCTTATCTAAGGAAAAAATCAAAAGGTTTTGTTTGAAATCATTTCTACACAATTCAAGTCATCTGGTGGTTTGTACTATCTGACATGTCACTCCTGACATTGTGACTTCACTTAGTCTCCTCTTCTGAGGCCGTAGAACTCCAGCACAAGAGGAGGTGGAAACTGCTCAATTAAGAGCAAGCTTGATTACTTTATATGTGGTATACTAAGTAAAGACTAGAAACCCTACTGAAGTAGTTTACTTCTAAAGATCTGATCCTGGTTAAGAACAAAGAAATGTTCTTATCTGGGAGGTAGTAAAACTAGAGCTATAGCCCCCCTCCTTGTATATTGATTTCTAATAGTATGATTTTAGTAAAAAGATAAATTAATTCTTCTATCTCCACGGAACAGGGATTTTTGTTTTAGTCACTGCTTTTTCTCCAGAGTACCTGACAGGTGGTAGAAATATTTGTGCAAATAATCTTCAATCATCATTTCCTTTTTCAGTGGTACTTTGTGAAAAAAGCCCATTTAGGGGCACAATCTTCAGAGTCAATTTTTATAGCATCTCTAAGACTGTTTCCCAAACGAAGCCCTTCAGGAAATAACTCTCCCTTAGGGACATTAGATTTAAGTAAGTTAACGTGAAATAAAGATTAGTCACATGTGCCATCTACTGGTAAGAGAAAAAAAAACTCATTCATAGATAAAAATAAAATTTTAAAATTTAAGAGAACATAAACTGCTTAAAGCCAATACTTGATGTGTTTTACTTAATACTTATATCAGGTATAGAGAATATAAAGGATTTCATGGTTTAAATCAGAGTGGTGTTATATAATACAGGATATGATCAGAGGAAAAAATAGGTAAAATGGTTTTAATCAATTTCATGGAACAAAATACACCAGTAAGTCCTTCAAATTTACTCATATATGAGTATTTTCCATATCAGAAACAGCATAAGCTAAAAAAATTCATATGGCTCATTCATTCAATGCCATTGGTCAAAGACTTGGTACTTAGAACAGTATAATCACCTCATAACAAAAGGACAGCATATATGACTTCCAAGATGTCTAGCTTCAGTGAAACTGAAGAATCATATTGTGAAAATGCTATGTTTATTAAACATTTTAAAGACATTTTATAGATCCACAACTGAGGAAAAATAAAGAAAAACTACAATGTTGATTTTTTTCCCCTCAAAATACATCTCACTTAAATAAAACTAGGTCTAAAAATAGCTGTAAAGATTTTTCATACTGATCACAAAAACAGTGTCTCAAAAAATCAACTTTCTACCATCAAATCAACCACTCTCAAAAGCCTGTCCGCCATAAAAAGAACATCCTGCACAGCACACAGCACAGAGTCAGGGGTGGGGGCAGGAGTGAATAAAGAACCTACTGGCTGCACATCTCTATCCAAAAACTAAAGTTTAAAACTGAAGACATGCAAACCTAGTTCAACAGCAAGTACTGAATGGGAACAGAAAAACAATTAAGGTTAAAGAAATACATTTGACTCAGCATCTTACTCCACAGCTTTTTATCTCCGAAAAGACGGAAGATTAAAAGAGCTGTGGGAACACAGCCAGCCTTGGGTTTGTGTACCCAACTCCTAACAAATCTGCATCGTTTTCAGTTGTTCCCACTATGGGATAACATGATCTCAAACACTCACATGCACATTTATTTGCAGAGTTGTGCCAGACATCCATTGGATTTCTTTGTTTGTGCCGAAATGCCTCTTCAACTCTAGTTTCTGTCTTTCGAGTTCCAGAACCATGAGGATTTATTTGTTCTGCTGTTACTGATAAGCCTGCAAGCAGAAGATAAGCGATACCTATTTAAATATCCCTAACTACATAAACCAACAAGGTTAAGAAAAACGTGTGAAATATAGAACTAAGTTTTAGTCATTAATTATACTTGGACAGTTTGTAATTCAGATGAAATAGTATCTTTTGTTTTAAAATGGGAAAGAAACTAGATTTTTAAAAAACATAAAAAATAGGCCCTGGGGCCTCCCCAGTGGCACAAGGGGTTAAGACGCAACCTATGAAGCTATTCACAGCCACTGAAGCATGAGTTCAATCCCTGGCCAGGGAGCTACCCACATGGTGCAGCAGACCTCTCCTGACTCACCTGCTGCTCCCCTCAGCAGTGTGCTTCAGTCAATCTGCCAGTTCTGTTCCTCACTCTATCTCTGGTGAGTCCTCGCACCCCCACACACCTCTGGCCTATACTGCAGGTCTTGTATGCATAAATAAATAAATCTTTAAAAAAAATAGCAGGCCATGCTTACACTTAATTCCTAAATGTGTTCTATGTGTACTTATTTTATTTACAAAGGGACACATTCACATTTTCATGACTGTGAGACAATAAAAGTTATATAGTGTCTAAAAGTCATGATTTCTGCCATCTTAGCCGGCATGCATGCTTATTGAAAGCAGAAAATGCCATTCACAGGAATGGTGTGCATGTGCTATCAGTTGCCTGCCTCACTACAGAGAGTAAGTTTGACTTTCCTGCATTAATGTACCTATCAGCAACCATTCCATCTCAATTTTTATCATTAGATTTCTGTTTTCTGCACAGTCGATAAATGTTGATGTTTCTCAGGCTTTTCTCTGCAATTCCTTTTTCTTCTCACTCTAAATCTACAGCTTTCACCACAAAATATCATTCATGCCTTTAGCTTCTACTGGTATTATATAATAACCTTCCAAACTACATCTCTAGCCTAAATATCTGTTGAGCTTCTGACTCAAATATCCAACTGCCTATTTGATTATCACCAAATGATTATTCTAAAGATAGATCAAATTAAAAATAACTGATTTATCTTTCCCCAGAAAAAATGACCTGTTAGTCCTTATATAGTCCCTACCTATACTTCATAGTATTCGCATGCATTGTCAGCTAGTTTGACTCTGTTCTTCAAAATGCGCCCTGCAGCCAAACCTCTTTTATATTAATCTCATCTCCATTCCCACATAAAATCATCCATTTTAAGCATACAATTAAAACATCTTTAGTAAATTTACAGAACTGTACAATCACCAAAGCAAACCAATTTTAGACAATAATACCAGCAAACCATTAATACACTTTTATCTAAAGAACTGCCCTTTGTGAACATCTCATAAATAATCACACAACATGTGGTTTACTGTGACTGGCTTCTTTCCCCTGGCATAATGTTTCTGAAGTTCCTCCATGTATCATTATTTCATTTCTTACTATTGTTGAGTGGGATACAACTCTAAGGACATACATCCAGCCTGGCTTACCCACTCAATCAGCTGACAGACATCTGGGTTGTTTTCAGTTTTTAGTTGCTGTGAAAACTACTACTACAATGCATGTTCATGTACCAGCTATGAGCATGTTTACATTTCTCTCGGGCACATTCCTAAGAGTAGCATCACAGAGTCTTAGTATGGTATGTTACTTTCAACATATTGGTATTAATTTTACTTTTAAACACTGCCCTGCTGTTTTCCAAACTGGCTCCAGTCGCATTTTAATGTCTCTCATCTTCCTATCCTGCCACAGTGAGACCTGGTGATGTCCTGCTGCCAAAGCAACTTGACCCATTCATTCCACAGCTTAAAGTCTTTCAGTAATTCCTAGTGACTATGGCGATGGTTCTCAAACCTTAGCCTATATAAAAACCACTTGAGGGCCTCCCCCGTGGCGCAGCGGTTGAGCGCTGGGTTGCGAAGCTGCCCGCAGCCTCTGCAGCGCCAGTTCGATCCCCGGCTGCTCCCCGGCCACCGGAGGAGGGTCCCACATGGCGCGCAGACCTCTCCTGCCGCCCGCTGCTCCCCTCAGCAGTGTGCTTTGGTCCTTCTGCCTGCTCTGCTCCCCGCTCTGGCTCTGGTGAATTCTCTCACCCTCCCATGCTTCTGACTATACCCAGTGGATGTATAAACAAACAAACAAATAAATAAATAAATAATAAAACATGCCTCTATTAAAAAAAAAAGAAAAACCCACTTGAATTGTGGTAAAAGTGCAGGTTTCTTGGTACTACTCTCAGAGAATCTAATTCATTAGGTCTAAGTTGATACAGGTAATGGGCACACACAATTTGAAAAACACTGACCCACATAAGAACTAAGCTCCTTAGCATAGAATGATGAATCATTCAAAAATTTATAGAATACCTACTGCACACTGGTGTTCAAGGGACCGCAGCAGTTTTAGGAACAAGACATTCACAGTCCTTATAAATAAGAAAGAGAGACACAACCAAAAAAACAGAATAGCAAGGGCTGTGGTAACTAGATCCTACATGAGGTTAGAAGAAAAGGGAAAGCCTCCAAAAGAAAAGCTTCTTCGTAATTTCAGCGTCCACTCAATTCTTGGATCTTGAGTACTACTTCCCACCATTTTCTGCACATCTTTAGCAACACCAAACATTTCTTCTAATACACATTATTTCACATCTCTGTGTCTTTATGCATGCTATTGTTCAATATGCATATGATACAGCCGCCTCCTCTGTCATTGCCTCTCTTCCCTACTCCACTAGATACAAACTCTTATATTCATCCCTTATACAAACTCTTATATTCATTCAGCTGATCAAAATACCAGCTCCCTACTTTGTGCTATGAACATGCTTCTACCAGTGTATATGCCACACTATACTTGACTTGTTTTACATTTCTTTCTCTTGCTAAAGTGTGAATTGTTCAGGAACTTACATACTGAATGAACAACATTTGCTAATTCTGTGTTAATAACAACAAAAGTGCACATAAACTTTAATGAGGGAAAACAGTATTCCTAAAAACTTCTTAAAAGTATCAATATTTGGGTATAAACTGATGAAAAATAAAGCCTCTTCAGATATAAAAATTATCTAAGTCCTTTAAGACTAAAATTCAGGGCCTCCCCGGTGGCGCAGCGGTTGAGCGCTGGGTTGCGAAGCTGCCCGCAGCCTCTGCAGCGCCGGTTCAATCCCTGGCTGCTCCCCAGCCACCAGAGGAGGGTCCCACATGGCGCACAGACCTCTCCTGCCACCCGCTGCTCCCCTCAGCAGTGTACTTAGGTCCTTCTGCCTGCTCTGCTCTCCGCTCTGGCTCTGGTGGATTCTCTCACCCTCCCGAGCTTCTGACTGTACCCAGTGTTTGTATAAATAAATAAAAAAATCTTAAAAAAAAAAAAAAGACTAAAATTTAGTAAGTAACAGAGATGTGCCCCTGCAAAAGAAATTTTACGCGGAATCACATTTCCTAATTTGCACTATGACACTAAAACTTTCACAGTAGCCAAATTTAAATATCCTTGAGAATGTATACAACATATATTTGTATCAGAAATTAAAGACTGTGCTGCAAAACACATTATTTTCATATCAGCAATCCTAAAGAAACATCATTCAATGTCAGTCAATGACTCTTAGTCTTCAGTAGCAAGTTTATTTCTATAACTTACCTCGTTTTATTCTTGCATCCTTAATTTCTTCACAAAGTTTATTAAATTCTGGGTCTAATTCAGCTGCAATGATGGCATGTGCCGTGTCTTTCAGGGTACAAGCCCTGTGCCTAATTATCTTATCTGTTAAAAAAGTTGGTATACATTTATTATAGATACAAATGAACTACATTAAGAAAGTGATCTTAAAAAAAGAAGTATATAATAATGCAAACATTGTGAAAAGCATAACCAGGAGAGAAACAAGATCATTTAAATGATGGGTAAAAAATAAATACAATAAGCTGTTTGATCAAGTTGCTAATTCTCTAAGAATACTTTTACAGCTTCAAAGTGATTAGACCTATTTTGAACAGATCATTACTTCAAAAACAAAAGCTTTAAATTACACTTTTGGGGGAGAGAAAAATATTTAAAAAAATAGAGAGAGGATATTCACCGTATAAAGCAAAGTTACCATAGATGGATACTAAGAATTTATAAAATCTTATAAAATTTTCTCCGTAAGTAAAAATTGATCAAAACTGTGCTAAAAGATATACATCCTAAGTAAAGATGACCTATCAAAAACTTGTAACAGAAAGACAAATACAAGATCCTCTAAGTTGAAGAATGCAAGATGGTATATAAATTGTATACACTTCCAGGAGAGAAACAGAGACACACACCTGTAGGTATACTATACCCAAAACTGCTACTAAAAGAAGTCTCTGTTTTCTACTTATCCAGAAGTCCTCATTCATAAGCAATACAATGTGAATTGTGCCCTTTAAATATATATCAAGGTCACTTCTTTTGCAACAGTATCAATAACTAGAATTCAAAGTCACAAAATAATATCTGCACTTTTTTTTTATTACTAGATAAAGGCAAAAAGTATAGTCAAAGAAATATTTTACTTATAACTTTTCTTCTTAGAAAGTCATTAATAGTCCACTGTGGAAATCTTACAAAACAAATATGCAGCACTCAAGGGTTGGCATATTTCCATCTAATATATTTTCTCTAAACACTTATTCAATAATGTCAACCGGAATTGGCTTGGTGATCTCTATACAAAAGAGAACAAAACAGTCTCCACTTTGAAGGAACTTTTTGGACTTAATATAGGAAAGAGTTATTAACAAATCTCTCATACACACATATACCCTCCCCCATCCCTCTCCCACCCCCCAAGACCCCATGCAGTAAACCAGTGAAAGAAAAGGAAGAAAACCACTGCCTTTCCAAAAAATACCATGTGAGAAAGTTCTGGAGTTAAATAATCTTAGAGATTTAAAAAAAAACTGAAAGGCATCCTGCGTGGTTAGAACACTCCAAGCAAGAGGTAAAAAGGCATCTAACCATATTAAAGGACTTTAAGTTTTATCCTAGGAGTTATGAAAAGTTGTCCAGCAGATAGCATCAGGGAAAGTAACATTCAAATTAACAACTTCAAAAGATCACTCTGGCTGTTCTCTGTGGACTAGTTAAACTTTTCTTATTTCTTTCTCTCTTGATCCAAGGGTTATTTAGAAATGTAGTAGTCTCTAAATTTTTTTACAGATGACTTTTTGTTACTGATTTCTAATTTAATTCCATTGTGGTTAAAAAGCATACTTTGTATTTCTTAAATTCTTTTTTTTTTTTAAGATTGATTTATTTATGTACACAAGAACTGGGGTATAGGCCAGAGGTGTGGAGGGTGAGAGGATTCATCAGAGATAGAGTGGAGAACAGAACAGGCAGACTGACTGAAATACACTGCTGAGGGGAGCAGTGGGTAAAGCAGCGGGCAAGTCAAGAGAGGTCTGCTGCGCCATGTGGGTAGCTCCCTGGCTGGGGATGGACAGCTTCATAGGTTGTGTCTTAACCCCTTGAACCACTAGGGAAGCCCTACTTAAATTCTTTTAATGAGACTTGTTTTATAGTCCAGAATATGGTCTATCTGGTAACTATTTCAGTGCATTTGAAAAGAATAAGTGTATCTGTAGTCCCTGAGAGAAGCATTCTATAAATATCACAGATTGGTAGCTAGAGCTGTTCGAGCCTTCATGTCTTCATTGGCTTTCTGTGTAGTAGTTCTATGTAGTTTTAAGAAGGGAGATTGAAATCTCCGTTTAATAACAAATTTTTCTACTTATCTATGCAGTTCTATCAGCTGTTGCTTCATGAATTTTGAAGTAGTTATCAAAGGCATAAATCAGATTTGTTTAGAACAGTTACATCTACTTGATGATGATGACATATTCATTTCAGATAATATTCTTTGGTCTGAAATCTACTTTGATATTTATATAACCATTCCAGCTTTCCTTTACTTGGCATTATAGTATGGTATACCTTTTTCAAGCTTTTCTTTTACACTAGTTGTATTTTTATATTTAATGTGAATTTGTTGTAAAAGAGCCTCAATAGCAAAGTAGGTAGTATGTCAGTCTTATAAAGTGGGTTTCTAACAACCTGTATTTGGGATGTTTAGAGGCCAGCAATCAGCAATTTTTTATGAATAGGGTGAACAAGTAAACATCTTAGGCTTCACAAGCCACAAGTCTCTGATAAGTACTCAAAGCTGCCCTTGTAGCAGAAAAGCCATCACAGACAACACATAAACAAATGAGCATGGCTGTGTTCCAACAACAAAAACCCTTCATTTACAAAATGTGAAGCAGTCAATTTGACTTTCGTTTTCTAATCCCTGATTTAGATCATTATTTTCAGTGTGATTTATGGGATTATTAATATGGTCACTAATTATTTTCTACTTGACCTACATACTTTTTTGTTCCCTTTTTCCTTTTTCTTTTATAATAATAGTATACTTTATGATTCCATTTTATTGTTTTGTTGGTTAATTAGCACTATTACTCTAGTGCTAGCCCAAAGAGCTTCCAGGAATATTCTCTCTCTCTCTCTCTCTCTCTCTCTCTCTCTCTCTCGCACGCGCGCGCGCCTCAGGTAGTTTCCTCACATGTACACACTGAGGATATATAACTAGTCTCCAGGCAACTCGATGCTCAACTTGTTAGTTTTTCATCTTTTGGAGATCATTTTCCTTTGCTTCCAGATATTCAATGTCTTCAAAATTGTTTTTTTCACATATTTGTTTAGGTTTTCAACACTGTTTTAAATAGGAGGGTAAATTCAGTTCTTTTTACTAGTTGTTGACCAAAATCAGAAGTCTCAGGTATCTTTTAAATAATCTTTGAAAACCAAACTTTTCACTTTGAGTTTTATTAATTTTTCATTTATTACATAACTATATCATTCTGGGGGTACATTTTCACACCACCATGTGCGCACATGATTCATTCACACCCCCCCCCCACACCAAAACGCCCATGTAAATGTCCTATTCCCTTCCCCACTTTTCCTTCTGGTAACCACAGTCTAAGAATTAATTTTACTGTGCTCAACCAGCTTGGAACACTAAACTTTAATATCTATAACAATCTGAAAGAGGCGTACTTATTACTGATTGTCCTACTGATAGGAATTTTTAAGTTGCTTCACATTTTGGTTATCACAAACCAAAAACTACAATGAACACCCTAAAAGTAGCTGTAATAGTCCTCCCTGGTGGCGCAAGAGGTTAAGTCTCAGCACTTTCATGCTATGGTCGGCCACTGCAACATGAGTTTGATCCCCAGCTAGGGAGCCGGGGTGCAGCAGACCCCTCATGTCTCACCTGCTGCTCCCCTCAACAGTGTATTTCAGTAGATTTGCCTGCTCCGCTCCCACATTTTCTCTGGTGAATCCTCTCACCCTCCACACCTCTGGTCTATAACTCAGTTCTTATATGCATAAGTAAATAAATAATAAATCTAAAAAAAAAAAAAGGTAGCTATGCTGATGCTGGTGATACATGCTGATAATACAAAGTCTGTAACCTATGTATTACCACAATTTTTGGCCACTGACTTTACACCTGGAATTGAACAGAAAGAGAAACTAAAAAATGGCATATGGTTAAAAATCAAAGCATTTATCTGTACTTCAAAAATAACTCAATAGTCTTTTTTTGTTTTGAAAGCATGCCCCCTACCTACATTCCACCCTAATTAAAGGGAAAAAAGAGTGAATGAATGAATGAATGAATGAATGAATGAATATATTCTATAAAAACTACCCCCTGTTCTGAAAGAGGAACTTAGTCTAAAGGTCATCGGCTTCTGAGGATAAAACAAATGCTTTTTAATGTCCCAATCATTACAATTCTTTTTAATCATTCTTAGAACAGTGTCTAAGATTACACATAGCATAGAATCATAAACTTACAGAATATTAAAATTAGAAGAGTCCATGGTAACTCTTGATTCTTCATTTTTTTTAAAGATATATTTATTTATTCATACAAGAGATGGGGTATAGGCCAGAGGTGTGGGGGGTGAGAGGATTCACCAGAGACAGAGTGGAGAGCAGGACAGACAGATAGACTGAAAACACTGCGGATGGGAGCAGCAGGTGACACAGGAGAGGTCTGCCACACCATATAGGTATCTCCCTGGCTGGCCGGGAATTGAACCTACACTGCAGAGGCTGTGGACAGCTTCACAGCACTGCGCTCAACCTGCTGTGCCCCTGGGGAGGCCCTGATTCTTCATCTTGAGGGGTAAGGGTGTCAGTGACCTTGTAGTCTTCTAAACATGTGATGAAAATGGAAAAGCACACATGCATACAATTTTGGATGTGGTTGTTTAGAGACTCTCTCATGAACACCAGGCTTAAAATCCTTGCTTTAAAATCATGCATGAATAAAAGCTACATGTTTACCAGTTCCTTTACTTTGTCTCTTACTTCACAATCTTAAAGTACTCCAAATCCATGAAATAGGAAAGTAACACAAGGAGAGTAAAAAACTGCAAACACTGGCTTTGAAGTAAAAACATTTCAATTCACTCCGTTGTGCCATAACAACATTTGTGGGTTTGCACACAAATAACGTCACTTCTCTGAACCCCAATTTCTTTTTGTGTAAAATAATCACCATATACATATGCCTTCAGAAAAAAATTAATGACTACTAAGACACATGGATGTGTAACTATAAAAATAATAGTATCACTACTTTTATTTCAATGTGTCAATGTTTCTTTTGTATTTTGGTGAACGAAACTATATTACCTGTTTTTTTCAATGAAATTATTAATAAAGATTAATAATGTTTTAAGAAAACTAATTTTTGATGGAAAAGTACTTTATTAGATTGTGTTTTTCTACCCTGCCTTTACAGATGAAAAAAGGTCACTGAAAAAAGTACATCAGATGAGCCTAAACATAAGACTTACTAGGTGCAGGGCTTGTGACCAGGACATTCAGGAAGGCAGTGAGGGAGTTTATGCCAATTAGAAGCAGGCTAGAGATCATTTGCCAGAGACATGCATTCTGTTACTCTCTTCTCCCCCAATTATGGTGACCTGCATTGTGGTTAGCATAAAATAATCTCCATTGACATTAACAAAACAAATTATTATGGGATGATTTAACATCCCAATTTATTTTATAAATAAATTTCATTATATTTGATGGTTCATATCTGTACTATGCTATTACATCTCCATTTTATACTTCCTATCTCATTTAAGTCCCCTTCAGTTAGTATTTAACAAGAAAACAAGAAAATTCATTCATTAGCCACATTTACTAGAACATGCTCCATAATAGTTGCCTACATAGATCCTGCTCTCAATAAGATTACAGCCTAACATATGGGATAAAGGGCCCAGCAACTGCGCATCAGTTCGATCCCCAGACAGGGAGGTAATCTACATGGCACAGCAGACCTATCCTGTCTCACCCACTGCTCCCCAGTGGATTTTAGTTGATCTGCTCCCGCTCTGTCTCTGGTGAATCCTCTCACCACCAGTACCACCGCCACCATCCGCATCTCTGGCCTCAACCCCAGTTCTTGTATGCATAAATAAATAAATCAAATCTTTAATATATATATATGGGATAAGGATATGTAAGTAACTACCTCGAGGGGCTGGAGTGGGGGGAGAAAAGTATTAAGTATCTCAAAATACTACATAAAACTATGATTCCAACATGATGGGATTATTTATAGCTGGAAGGAAATAGGGAAAAAAAAAAACTTTCATGAACATAGCACTTAATAATCCTTGAAGGATAAGTGGTATTTTTTTTTCTTATATTGTTGTTCATTTTTGTACAATAATTGGTTTATCCCCTCAGGTGTAGTCCCCGTAGTTCTCCCACCACTGTGTCATCAGTGAACCATCATACTATTCTCTGTACTTCCCTCCTCTATTTTGATCCCCCTCCTTATCCCTCCCATGCTATATGCCTCAGATCTATGGTCAGTTTGCTAGTTTGATTTCTTTCTTGGTCTTTTGTTTGGTTTCTCTATACTCTGCATATAAATGAAGCCTTTCAATATTTATCTTTTTCCTTCTGACCTGTTTCAGCTAGCACAATCCCTTTCAGCTCCATCCATGCTGATAGAAATGGCATGAGTTTGTCTTATTTGATTGCTGAGTAGTATGTCATTGTTTAAATACACTACTATGGGAAGCTGTGTGGAGGTTCCACAGAACACAAAAAAATGGACCTGCCATAAGTGAGATTTTTAAGAAATATACATAGTTTTTATAATAATGCACCTTAAAAAGGTTTTCTTGTATATAACTTACACTTCTTGTATATAACTTAAAAAGGAGGGGCCTCCCTGGTGGCGCAAGGGGTTAAGACACAACCTATAAAGCTGTCCGCAGCCACTGCAGCACGAATTCGATCCCTGGCCAGGGAGCTACCCACATGGCGCAGAAGATCTCTCTGACTCACCCTCTGCTCCCCTAAGCAGTGTATTTCTTTCTGTCAGTCTGCCTGCTCTGTTCCCCACTTTGTCTCTAGTAAATCCTCTCACCCCCTACACCTCTGGTCTGTATCCCAGTTCTTGTACGCATAAATAAATAAATCTTTAAAAAAAAAAAATGTACACACTGTCACCAAAGGTAATACATTTAACAAAGGTATTTTAAGTATCAACAGTAAGACTGGGCCCTAAACTGAGAATTGGGACCTGTATTTCCTAGAGAAAGATTCTTCCTGGGTTCCCTGCTCTCCTCATTTTACACACCTGCCATTCAATCTCACTCCTAAACACTGGTGATTCCAACAATATCTCTTCCCAGATGTTTCCTTGTGCCCAGAACCACATATACAACTATTGGGTATATCAAAGGTAACTCCCACTAACTCATCCAAAACTAAACTTCACCTTCTGTCCATTACCCTGTTCCTCCATGGTTTGTGTCTGAGATTCCTTAATATCTAGACCATAAATCAGGAGTAGTACTAGATTTCTGTCATTGATCTCTAATTGGTTGATTACTAAGCCCTTTAAGTTCAATCTCTGCAACCACTACAAATGACTTTTTTTTTTTAGTTTTCAAATCACTTTTTTATTTTATATATTTTTACATCATTTTTCATTTTTGCACAATGTATCCAACCTCTATCTCTACTTTCTTGATTTCTAAGCAAATATGGGTACAGCCTGCACACTATAATCTTAAATGCAAATAAAATCATATCACTTTCTGCATGAAAACCACCTACTGATTCCTTATTATGTAGAAATTTAAATCTGAAGTTCTTACATGAATCAAAAGATAGGGAACTTACTATAACATTTATCTGCAGGACTCTTACTTAAGTAGCCTTTAAGCATCTTACAGTTCAGAGTTGTGTATCTCTAGCACTGAATACAATTTATATGTAGAGAATACTTAAGAAACAGATGCTTGTACACAAAACTCCATAATAGGAAAGAGGATGAACTTCCCACCATTCTACCACATACATTCTATTCTCCAGTCATAGTCACCTTTTGTGTATATTTGTACACTGCTTCACTTAGCCAAGAATGAATACCCTTTCTAATCTTGCTCATGTGCAGGTAGTATTTTCTCCTCTGTGTTCCACTTACGCTGTGTACAAAGTTCTAATATGGACCTTATAACACTGTATTGTAATCATCTGCTGCCACCTCAAGACAAAATTCATAATTGCCACCTCTGTATCTTAATAATCTTTTTACTATACTTCCCAATAATTAGACAAGTTTTATTTGTCATCCCTATGAAAGAGTTGACTTCCAGATAGTAAGGACTATAGCTTAGTTTTCTTTATCTCTGTTATGGGCTAAATTGCACCACCACTATCACCCTCTGGAATTCATATGTTGAGCAATAACCTCTAATACCTCCCAATGTGCTGTATTGCATCTCGGAACAGAGCCTTTAAAGAGATAATTAAGATAAAATAAGGTCATATGGGTAAGCCCTAATCCAAGCTGACTGGTGTCCTTATAAGAAAAAAAACATTTAGACTCACAAAAAGACACCAGGGGTGCATACACAGAGGAAAGACCATGTGAGGACACAGTGAGAAGGCAGCAATCTGCAAGCCAAGAAGAGAGGTTTTAGGAGAAGTCAAACCTGCCAACGTGTAAATTTTGGATTTTTAGCCTCCAGAACCGTGAGAAAAAAAAAATTTCTGTTCTTTAAGTGACCCGGTCTGTAATATTTTGTTATGGAAGCCCTAGCAAGTTAATACAATAAAACATAGCAAAATCCCTGCCACAGAGTAGTTATTCAATATGCATTACTGATATGAATATCTGTCTCAAGAGGCAAGGACTCTCACAGTCATCTTCATATTCTAAGCAACCAGAGTTCAGTAAGCAGGATATGGCACTTAAGTACTTGTAAATAATAATAAAAATATGAATGAGTTTGGCTAAATCACAGACCAAAGAGGACTCCAAAAGTTAAGGTGACTCTGAGGGCTTAGCTCCTGAGCAACTGGCATAAAATAGATTTTGAGGCAACCACAATATTAGGCCTGAAATTTCAGCAAAGTCAGCTATATGACAGTATGTGTATGAAGATACTTGAGGGGTAGAAAGGGGATGCAGTGCAAGATCAAGACTGGGGAACAGTTAAATATATCACATACTTATAATAGAAACTAAGGTCTAATATCTGATACTGGTAGCATTTAAAATCAACAAGTTAAAATTCTTCTGAGTACATATTTAATTTCTGTCCACACATCCTCAAGGGAGAAATTGGGTAACACTTAGGTAACAGGTATAGTTTTCCATATGTTGGCTTTTGTCTTCCATGTATAGTTAGCTCCCCCCCCCCCCCCCACAAATGGCCAAGTGTTCAGCAAAATAGAAAACTGAAAGCTTATAAATACTCATGGGAGCTTGTAAAAGTAATACAACATTCATGTAATTTCTACATGCTACACAACAGACCCTGAGGTTGTTTTTCTAATACATAACAAGTGGTTCTGTTGCTGAGTAAAATACAGGCCTCTTGACTAAAGATACAGAATCATCTGAACAGAGGCAAAACATGGCTATTGAATGATATAACACTTTTTGCATCTAAAACAGTGGAGGAAAGTTACAAGTGTATAATGTCAACTCTAACTGTTAAGACAAAGTCATAGTCTTTGACTTCACAATTGCATTCTGCAATACAAGGTTATTACACATCAGAAACCAGTGCTTCTTCCTTAAAAGTAATAATATTATCAATATGGTTTAGTTAGGTACACTGAGGAAAATATCTAGATTGATCTTCTCAACTGGCTTTCTCTAAGCACTCAAATTTATTTTTCATTATTAGTGCCTAGATCTGTTCTAAAATAGGATTAAGTTTAAAATGTGGTACAGGGAATATAATAATCACCAAGTATAAAGGGTGATTCTAAAGCAAATATGTAGGTACCCACTGAGGAACCAATTTATGAAAAATTAAAGTGCAATTTAAATAATTATAACAATAATAAAAAAAATGAACAACTAATCTTCATGAAGCAACATGTACCAAGCACTATGCTAAGTGGCTTAACAAATTTAGGTTGAACCATATGAAAATGGTAATTTTTTAAGGTTGACCCTAATACATTTTCTTATTTAATTCTTACATAGAGCCAAATGAGGCAAATACTGATATTATTTCTATTTTTCCACATAAGGAAACTAACATTTAGAGGACTTAATTTGATTAAGTTAAAGAACTAGGATATAGAACTGGGAATAAACATTAACAATACTACAATTGCAGCATCCTCTGTCATGAAAAACTAACAGGATGAGATTGTAGTACTTTCATACATTGCTCAAGGACACTACATAGACACTTGTACAGATTGTACCTTCACAAAGGTCCCTAGCAAGGGAATCAAATGAAACTGACATCCAGCCAAACTTCACTATCCAAACTACGGCCCTGTTACAGGATGGAATCTACAATGAAGGTGATTCACTCACACAAAATTGCTGTATTGGCTAACAGTGACCCTGATGCTGCTGGTAGGAGAAAATAAAATTATGAGAAAATTTTAACAATACAGATTGAAAGCCTTAAAAGAGTTATGTATTCTTGGATTCAGCAATTTCACTTCAAGTAATTTATTCCAAGGTAGTAATAATGAAAAAAAAAAAATCAGCAGGCTATAAACGAAACTAATGTGTCCAACAATAGAGTATTAGCTATTATAGTACATTTACATGATTAATAACTCAAACTTTTTACAAAACATTAAATGAATGACATTTACAAAATTTTATTTTCATTTTAGAATGTATTTCATACATACTCTATAGACGTGTGTGAAAGAGAATAAACATAGGTAATGGCATTATAGGTGATTTCCATTTTCTTTGTTTTTATCTTCACAAATTTTTCTGTGAGACATATATAGTAAGTCAAGAAGAAACTAAACAACAAAAACTACAAGAAGCAAATATCCTAATATAAAGTTTAAAAACTGTTAGATACTACAAGTAACTATGTAAAATTTTATTCTGTCTCTTAACTTGGAATTAGGATATACAATTTACTGTGGTCTAAAATTTAGGCAGAAAATACCTAATTTCATGTGGAATTGAGCAAGTCGGGTCATTCTAACACGTCGCCTGACTTGAGAAGCCCAAATTACAGACATCAAGCACAAACATTACTCTAAATATTTTCAGATAATTGAAACTTAAAGAAAATGTAAGAAGCATCTTTTATTGTATATCACCTGTTACAGAAACAGAATTCTCAATAGAGGGAAAAGAAAAAATTCCTGTCAGCTGGAAACTGGCCTGGCACTCCAAGTTTAGCATTGGTGTACTCAAGTTAAACAAATAATTTTACATAATACCAACATCGGAAAGGCCACTCTATGACCATGATGAATAGAGGTAAAAAGAAACTACTCTGTAATCATGTCTCAACACAGAAGAAAGCATGAATACAGTACTAATGGCAAGAACAACCAGATAGAATCATATCCTGGAGAGTATGAATGACTGCTGCTTCTTTACCAATCACAGCTTTAGACTTGCTCCATTCTTGTCTTCTATCACAAAATCAATACCCTCCACTTCCTAACAGTATCCAATCTACTCCAACACCTTACTTCTAAATCCTCCCCAAAATTACTTAACACAAGCTCAAATCATGGTTTTTCCCTATGAGTACATTATCCCTTGTTACAATGAATGAATAAATTTCATCTTGTTTAACTATAGATATATTCCTGGCCATCTTCCCAGAGAACCCCAAAAGAGTTGGGAAGAGTTGAGACTACAGTTTTGATTATAGAGTGAAATTAAGAGTAAATAATAAAATTACCCAAAACACCCACAATCTCTAGAACAGGTAACATTCTAAACTTAAAGGGGCATTTTGATATGTAAATTTATCCTGTGATGAGTTCCCACAAATTAAAAAGTCCCTATGTCTATCAGTTGGTTGACCTAGTGAATTTTAAATGGCTAATGTTCAGTTTTCCATTATTACCCAAAAAATCTAAGTATAAAAAGCAAAAGGAAATAAACTAACTCCAAACATAAAACCTAAAATAATAAAATCCTCTACTTTATATTATTCTACTTAATATTTCAGCATGTCCATCAAAAAGTTTTTAAATACGTCATTAAAATTAATTCATCTACCTGAATCACAGGCATGATTTAATAAACTGTCTTCTCACTGATCACTAAAATCAATCTTGGCCAATGTGTCTTACCTCCTGGGTCCTTATCTGGATTATACTCTAAAGCATTGCTACAGATGAGGTCAATATCTTTCAGGAAATCCTTAGCAGTCAGGTAATTATGCTTATCAATCTTAGTTATCACTGTTGATAAATCCATTGGCTCCTTGATTACTTCAAGATAATCTGAAACCTAAAACAACAGGATATTTTAATGAAAATTATTTCTGGTTTTTCATGTGATCTAGTCTTGATAAAAACACAAAATATAAACACAGTTATTTAAAAATAAAATCTAGGTATTTAAGAAATAATTACAGATAAGAATAAAATTAAAGAATAATTTACACTACTGAGGTTTAATGTGTTTTAGTTTCCATGAAAAGCTTCAGTTTCTAGTCATATCTGAATCAACTCTGAATTGCTGCTCAACTTGAAATGAGACCAGTTGTGTATATATATATTTTTTTTTAGTCATTTAGAACTATCTGAGAAGAGACTGTATGGGCAAACACACCCAACAGGTATCAATAAATGTTTCTTCAAGAAAAATTTTCAAAAAGGAAAGTAAAAAGAAACAAAATTTTCAAATTATTAGAGAAGTTCTCTGGTAAAACTCTTTAAAATTTTAAGCAAAAACACTGTCTTTCCCAGTTTTCTAGAGTGAATCATTTCATGGAATGTGTTTCTGCTCCTTTGGAGTCATTACAAACATGCTGAATTAATTATGTAACAAAAACAAGTCACTTTTTTCAAGACTAGTAAAAGATTTACAGGACTCATTCCTAAGTATAAACCAAACTACAAGCAAAAAATACATTTCGTTTTATGTGCTGATTTCTGGGAGATAACCCAGTACAGACATTAAGTCATGATTTGCTCAAACATGTGGTTGTATCTTTTGACCAGTAAGAAAGTTCTACCAACCTATAAACCTACTGCCTTCACCAATGCAATTCTCAAATCAGGTAATTGGGTCTGATATAAAAGCAGTCTAAGTAATGTCTAATAAGTCTAGGACCAAATTCTGAGAGAGAATAATTTCTGCTCTACGAAACTAGTAGTTTGTTCCACTGCAGATGGCAATGATGCCTTTTTTCTTTAATTTATACATGTTTGTGTGTGTGTATATGTACATATATGTATTTTATATGTTTCTTAAATTTTAGGTAGAGAGGTGAGTGTTTTTAATTTATTTTTCAACCTCTAGGAGCTAACAGCCAGTCAATCTCCTCAAAGAGGAGGTAGTGGAGTTATACTGAACAAGCAATTAGTTCAGAAGATATTAGTTGGATTCTTGGCTCCGACACTTGGATTCCTTGCATACATGTGGAAATTGCTTATAAGCTAAAGTATCATAAAAAAAATACTAACTAAAGACTATAAAATTTTAGCACCTATGCTTAATTTTAAATTCAGTGTTTATTTTCTAAACTTGTTTTCTCTGAAGTCTGCTTTGGGGTTTGAAATAGTTTTCAGACACTTCAAATTCATTGTCTGAATATAAAATTTTGTTTTGTGTGATCCTCCCCCAACCCCAATTCTTCCAAGAGTCCTATGTTTTCATCTTAACAGCAGAGAATGGCCTAAAAGAATGAACCTGAAAAGAACAACAGAGGAAACAAGAGAAAATACAATCCTTAAAGTTTTATCTGACCAAATTAACACTTTCTATTCCCTTCTTCTGCCTTATCATCATTTATAAAACTTGTACCATATTACATATGGCATTTAAAATCTGCCAATCTCTTCTGATTAAAAAGAGTAAGATATCTCTGAGAAAGGGCACAATTGGCTTACACCCAGCATGAGAGATTGACTTGGGAACAAATCCTTACTAATTATGAAGTGTCAGGGTTCCACACCCAATTTGAAATGTAAATAAATATTTAAATCAATTATTAAAATTAATGATAGTTTTAAGACTATTTGTAAACACTATAAAAAAAAACTAGAAATATAAAATGATATAGACTAACTGAAAACAGCAAATTGGGCAAGTCCTACATTTCAGTAGAAAAAAATATAACATAGCTGTTATGTGGAGAATGTGGACTTTCTATTTTAAAAATACGTTCAAGTCTTGGTTATGTCACTTGCTAACAAACCTGGTTTCCTCCACTGCAAAATAAGAAAAATAATGACCTTGTAAAGTTGTTGGCAGAATCAAGTATATAGAACTATGTATTGTGGTTGTATGTACAAATAAAAGGAGAGTCCTTTCATATAAAAAAAAAAAGGGGGGGAGAGGTGGAAATAGATATTTTCAGACTTGGTAGGGAGAACAAATGTAATGCCAGCTCACTCTTCTTCAGTCATAGAGAAGGTAATGGTTCCAAAGGAATCTGCTCAGATTCAAAAGCACAGATTTCACAAATATGGAACATTAAACTTTGAATCATTTTATAATTCAAATTTTAAAAAAAGATGAAGAAAATAATTAAAACTGAAAACACCAAAACTGTTCAAACATGGAGTCTGAACTATAAGAAGGAGGCCAGTAAAGAGTACATTGAGTTTATCCACATGCTACATTATCCCAGGATAAAAAACGAAAACAAAAAATTTAATCTACAGTATTATCTTAGATTCCAAATGGAAAATTTCTTTTTTTATCACCACAAACCATGCTCCCACCAGAACACAAACAATACACATAGAAAGTAAGAAATTTTCCATTAGGAGCTGAGAAAATCCTTAGAGAGAACAATAATTTTAGGTGCCTAAGATGTGTTTAACTTCAAACAGCATCTTAGTCACAGGTGTTTTCAAGTAATAAAACACAAATTTCAGATTTGCTAGCCACCTCTTTTGATAAGGCATACATAATTTGGGAAATGCCAGTATTAATTAGTATTGACCAATAAACTTTTTGAGAGCAGGATTTATCCTGGAATAAAAATAGTGTAGTATGGACATTTCACTAAATTAACTTTCAATCCTCTTTTTAAATTGAAAAGTAAGCAATCACAAAGGCCATTGCTAGTTAAGAGGACATACAAATTGGTCACTAATTTCATCTAAGTCACCAGATGTTTGCTGATGACATCAGTAGTTATCACATGGATTAAAATTTTACAGGCTAGGGGTAATATTCATCCATGCCTTTGCTTTTTTCCTTCCAAAAAAAGATGTCAATATTTTTTTTTTCTTTTAGTCAGTTCAACTTCACTGTTTGCACACTACTGAAACAAGACCTCTTCAATATCCACCGGTTTGCTGAAGATGTTAAAGCGTTTATCTGTGGCCAGCCTCTTGGTTACATCCCTGAGAAACAACCGCAACTCTCTTAAAGTATTTTCTTCCTGGTCCTCCATCCGATTTTTTTCTGATTCTGATAACTGACGAGGTGGAGAAGGCAGCGCAAGAGGAAGCACTTCCATAGCACAAAGACCTGGAGAAAGTAGAAAAAAAAATGTTAAGATTCAAAAAGGTCAGGCCAGGACCTTAATTACTTTCCTGACATTCTCTCAAAACTTTTTTTTTTAACTTTTTTTAATAGAGGCATGTTTTATTTATTTGTTTGTTTTGTTTATACAAGCACTGGGTACAGTCAGAAGCGCGGGAGGGTGAGAGAATTCACCAGAGCCAGAGCGGGGAGCAGAGCAGGCAGAAGGACCGAAGTACACTGCTGAAGGGAGCAGTGGGCGGCAGGAGAGGTCTGCGCGCCATGTGGGACCCTCCTCTGGTGGCCGGGGAGCAGCCAGGGATCGAACCGGCACTGAAGAGGCTGCGGGCAGCTTCGCACCCCAGCGCTCAACCGCTGCGCCACCGGGGAGGCCCTCTCTCAAAACGTTTTTTTATAGAACTCCAAATACATGGGAACCATGCAAATCCTGTAAGTAAAGGTCTAAATAGAAACCAAAAGTACATTAGGTCATAGCTTTACTTTGTAAAGTAACTCACATTAGAAACCCTTGAAAGGCAACAATATAATTTTAAATAATTTGATTTTGAAGTATCATTTATCTATTATCTATGAGAAATACTTCAAATCAACAAACATCTTCAGGTGATATACTGTACTCTGATTTGCTTGTTTAAAACTGCTTCTCAAATTAGGGGGTTCCCCTGTATGTATGCAAAGTAAAATGGGGAAATAACAATTCTTTGATACTTCCATGCTCCAAAAGGCAAGTCTCCTAAGTTCATATTCTCAGTACAACGCAGGTAGGATAGGAACAAAAAAAAAAGGCGGGAGGGGGTAAACCATAAAAAGAAGAACCTCACAGAAATGGAGGAGATGGAATATAGTCTTTCTTAAGTGTTACATATGAAGTCTATAGTATTCACTATCTACCTTAAAACAAACCAAAAACACCTTCTTAACAGGTGAAGGATTAACTTTCCTAATCATAATTAGGGTTAACTTTCCTAATCTTTTAAATCCTTAAAAGATTTTCCTGGTATCACACTGAAGTTCTGGATTAAAAATCCAAGGAGTCTCCCTGATTTCTAAATAGTCTTAAAATGAAAAAATGAAAGTCAACAAAATCAAAAAGAAGAATTATGATAACATTTACACAGAAAATTCAGATTTATGGGGCTAAAATACATCTAATGACCATGCAAAATACCTTATTAAAATGAATCATTTTTATAATAAAGTAGCTTAAATACTGGGACCTAGATTAAGGGGAGGCAACAACCAATAATCAGAAGTTGTAACTTACATATTTCCCAAAGTGTCTGGGAGGGAACCCACAACTACAGTCATTTGATAGTTGTTCAGATTTAAAATACTGAGAAATTGTGGAAAGGCACCATTAAAGGACAATTATCAAAATGTTGGATAATATATCCAATGAAAAACAAAGAAGTAGAATATGGAAAAGCAATAACTTCGCAGGAATCGAAAATGTTTTTCAGATCTTTCAAAACAGTTATAAGAAACATAAAAAATAAACAAGGGGGAGACAGTATGTTTTCCCAAACAGGACAGCTAATTCCCAGAAGTGGCTAAAAAATTAAGCAAAGTGGTCTAGTCTTTCAAGCATCCTTAAGACTGGGAAATGAAACCATTTTTTGGAATGTCTTAGAATGCAATGCTTAGTTAAGTCAAGGGACTGAAATCTGACAAATTTTAAGCCCTCTCTTAATGCTATGAGCCCAAATCAAAGAAAAACATATAGCAAATGATAAATTCACAATAATAGGTTTCCAAGTGAAAAGTATCTAACGTAACAATAAATATTTAAAGAATTAATAAGTAAAACAGAAAAGGCAAATGTTCTAGTCAGATCTTAACCCATCAAGCTAAGACCACAAATTAATCAGCTTAAACACAACCTCACAATTCACAGCGCTTGAAATGACTAAGACACCAGAATCAGAGTTTTTTTCTTTTGCCTGTTTGAGTTTCAGAATATCAAATTTAACAGACCATATGGAATGAAGCAAAAAGGAGATAGTTCTTTAACAATCAACTACTAGCAAAACATTCACATATGAGGCTGTAATTCCCAACTTTCTCAAGTTATATAAACACAATGGTGTCTTCCATGTATGTCTATCTAGAAATATACAACCTGAAAAACTATCTTTACTTGATGAAGAAATGGTTTAAACAAAAAAGACTCTAAGAAAGAACATATCTTAACTCTACCCCACCCGCATTTTCTGAAAGACTTTAGGCACTTTACCAGTGTGTTTCCTTCGTGGTGGAGCCATTGATGCCTGATGTAGAATCAATTCTTGGAAAAACTTTCTTCTGTCTTCTTCAATAGGCCTTTGAATATATAAGACCTCTTCATACTGTATTCTAAAGATACATTTAACCTACATAAGACATAAAATATATAATGAATTAAAAACTTACATATCATAAATTACATAATTTACATAATTTAATAATTACATAATTTAATAATCACATAAATTATAATTTCTTCAATTTCCAATACCATTTTCAAAGTTCACTGAATTTTCCTTTAGGATTAGGGTTACCTAGTCCTGGGCTATGAGGTTGAAAGGTTCAACCTCGTAAACTAAATATGATTGGAAAATGATCCAGCTGTCCAAGTCTTTAATAAAGTATACATTTGGAAGACTCAGCAGATAATAGCAAAAAGGACAGTTGAATGTAATAGTCAGATGACAATAATCTCAAAATAATTTTCGCATAAGAGCTTTAAAGTACCTAAAATCTACAATAGAAAGCTGAAAAGATGCTAATAACACTGTCTTCCCTCATGCTGTTTCTGCACTTCCTCTGATTTCCCTTCCTGGGATCTTTCCATACCAAGTCTGTTCCATTATATCCTAGGGAATTTTTATTTTGCTACAAATGAGCTACTTTTCTATATCTTCACAGAATGCTCTACCATAATAACACCTTCCATGTAAAATTAAGTCAATCACTCTCATATCCCTCACAGTTGCTTCTACCTGATGATTACCTATCTCTCATTTGTACAAGTGTTCTTTAAAGATTGACCCCAGAGGTTCCCATGCAAGACATGCTTTTTAAATTCTCTTTACATCTTCCACATTTGTCTACACACTTTATTTATATGTTTTTCTAGATTCATTTTGCACTGCTAGACAACAAGCTCACTGAGAACAGAGACCATTTCTTACGCATCAGTTTTTGATATGGTACATACTAATGTATACACTAATGCTTACTATGCATGTCTGAAAGAGTAAAGCTTGTGATTTGGTTTCTTAGCCTACATCAAAGTGGAAGCTACAAATTAAAAAAGGGGGGAAAGGCTACTAATGTGGAAAAGTATGAACCATACAAGTGTGGAAATACTGGAATAAAATTCAAGTCATCAGATTTTAGTCCAAATTTAACTATACATTTGTGGCAATTTTTGAATAATATTTCAATTTGTCATATCTAAACACTAACTGAATTGAAGACTGAGAATTTCACAATATTTTAACAAATCTTCACAATAATAAGGTATATAGGAGTTCCTATTTAATGGAGGAAACTTGGATGTGAAAAGGTTTTAAGTAATTAGCTTAAGATCACAAAGTGAATAAGTACAGAAGACTAGATTTGTATAATCTCTAAAGGCCTTTCCAATTGTAAAATTCTAAACTAAAAAAGAAACAATGAGAAGCAGACATATCAAAATTCAAAATTTGGGTGGGGAATTATTTACCTCAATCCAAAATCAAATCTTTTAAGAGTTAATAAAATTTCACCTTGTGTCATTTTGGAGACTACCTTCCTATATAATTCCTTCCAAACCTGTTATCTATGATTTTCTGGCTTTTCTTTGAAAGTTCTTGCAAGCAAATTAACCACCAAACATTATTACATGCCAAATATCATGACAGACACTGCCACTATAAACAAAACAAACAAACAAAAAAATACACTCATTCCCTGCCCAAGAGTCACATAATAATGCAACATGATACCATACCCAAAGTGGGATACCAGGTAAAGAAAGAGAGGAAACTCTGAAAGGGTTAATTGATGAGATTTGATGCCATGATCCTGATTTTGTAGTAACTAAAGTGTGTCAAATTAACAAGGTCAACTATTTCAAAACACTCTAATAAAGAAAGATACTTAATTAGTTCTTACCTCTTCAGGCAGTTCACTGTACATGGTTTCAGAGGTAGACAATAAAAATATAGGTGAAAATGATGGTATGTCTTGCAGCAATGTCAGAAAAGTTGCTCTCACAGTTTCACTGACAGCTTCCCACCAATCACCAATGTGAGGCATGTAAACAATACTAGGTACTGTTCTTCGAGCTTCACGAAAAATCTAATTAAGGAAACAACCGGAATTAAAAACTCAAATTGTTATTCAAAAGACTACCTAGTAACCCATAAATATATGAATGTGTCAGGACTGTTACTGTAATGATTCTTAGTCCAAATATTTAAGTTGTTCAAGATATGATGCACAAGTCTTACATAAAAGTAAGTACTTGTCCCACCTTAAAAAAGGTGGGGGGGATGGGTTTTTTGGGTTTTTTTTTTTTTGCCATTTAAGTATTCTTAGTCAATATAAAAAAAGATAGTAAACTGCTCCACTCATCACATAAAGAAGGCAAATCACCACAATAAAATATGCTGCAAATAAAGAGATAAAACATGCACCTATGTCACCCATATCCCAGTGATATCAGTAAACTTTACACACACACACACACACACACAAAGGAACAGTTTACACCCTTGTGCACACTGTCTAAAAATCACTCAAAAGGAATTAAACATTTTATCCAAGATGTACCATATCTTTGAGCTTAAAATTAATCAACCACTCGCTGAACCACTTGCTCACCTACCATTACCTTAATTCAATCTCTCATAGTCACAAAAAGCATTTACTTCTCCAAAGAGCAAAAAATAAATTAGCTAAGAGCTCTGAGACACTCCCACTGCAGAAAATACAAAAGAGTTTCCTCAAGTGTTATAATCTTAACCATAACTGCAGATCCACTCTGCCAGCATACACCAATAAGGACTAGGGTCGGCTATTAGGAAGCTGCGAAGCAGAACTACTGTCCTTTACAGACACATCAACAATACCTCAATAGCCTGTCAACAAATTCTTGCATGTTAATATGCCATGTCTTCACAATTTATAACAAGTTTAGGAATATATGTAAAAATCTTTACTTAAGGTTTATATTTCTGAAGCTCTCTATTTTTCCTTATTTTAAATACATTTCAATATTCAATATATAGAAATGAAAATCTAATATTTGAAATCACTAGGATTATCAGAAACATTCTTAAGAAACAGAAGGGTAATTTTGCTTTAATGAGTAAGCCTACCACTTGCATAATTTTCAAATACTACATTCTTTTTTTTGTACTAAACTTGCTATGCAAAATTTGTTTCCAATTCAATAAATCTAAAGAAAAAGAATCAAATTAAAAAAATCTCCCCTAAACTGGAAATGTAGATCTTACAATCACTCACATCAAAAGTAGTATTTGCTCCGGCCCTTCCTTTAGTATTTGCATATCCACCAATCCAGAACAGTTGTATAGTACAACTCCTTCACAGCTCTCAATTTTTAACCTTTTCTGCAAACACACCCTTTTATCCTGGATTTTGAAAAGTCCAAGAATTATTGTTTTCCAAAATTCTTTTTAAAGATTCATAAGAGAAAACCAAGCATAAACACTGGTGAAAGGAAGGAACTACACAGGAGCACAGAGGCAAGTGAGGCATTTGATTCAAAAACATAAAAATGTACTACATGCCATCCATATAAGGCATGGTTTGTGGAAGGCCCCATGACCAACAGTTTTTGTCTCTTTCCAACTCCCACTCTGTGCAGGTATAACTAAGGAGTCGGCAAGAAAAGAAAGGTGATTATATAAAATAGATGGACAGGCTACGGTTTGCTGAGAACCCTCAAAAAACTAACCACTTAAGTGAGTCATGCAAGTTACCACATGTCCAGAGAGATTAAAAAACAAATGCTTTGAAAAAAATTAAATTTTGCCTTTCATTCTAGTACTTAAATGCTGGATCTATTGAGAACCTTTAGCTGCTAACAAGTATCAAAGAGTATGGGCAAAGGAACAGAAAGTTAAGTGATAATAAAAACTGAGTCAGAAGTAAAAATGAGGTACTGTAGATGTTTTAAACTTATTTGCAAGACGGATATAGTTTAGCATTACCAACTCTAAAGAGTTGAAGGGTATTTTCTATTTCTTTTCTTCTTTCCATCCAATACTCTAAAAATTAACAAAATGACCATGATATTCTATTAACCTTTTTTATTATAATTTTGTAATCTGTGGTGATGACTTTGGAAATTCTATTTGAAACCTACAGGTGAAAAAGAAAAAAACCTAAGACAAATACAGAATGATTCATGAATGGATAATTACCTAAATTGAGAATTGAATTAACTAGATACAATACCAATATGCAGGGATTCTTTTTAAAATATTTCTTCCAAGCCTTTAAGGGGAAAATATTCTTAATTTTCAGAAAAATTTAAAAGCACTATTAAAACAACTTTTATTTTTAATTCCTCCCTGTTAACTCAGAATATTAAAATAAATGGTCATATTCTCTTTAAATAGCCAACTTGTTCTAATTCTCCAGTTTTTATAATGAAAACTCAAAACAGTCTGAGAATAGCATTTAAAAATTCAGAAAAAAAGGTTTAATGCTATTTCGCTTTTTCTGTAATGTAAAAATAGCTCTCTTCAGCAATTTGGGGGTTAACTTTCCAAGTAGTGGAATAAGACACGCTCTGTAAAATCAATTAACCAGGTAATCCAGGGTAGAAAATAAAGCCTAGTTTTAGTGAAGCGGCAACTGTCTTAGGAACAAGTGGTGCCATTTGATAACTAGAAAAATACTCACCTATGGGTGTCTTGGATTGGTGGATGTGCAAGGTGTAGTAGAAAACAGAAAAACTGTTATAGAGAAAAAAAGACAGTAGGCCAAATTACTGAACCAACCGTTTCAAAATACCTCTGACATGACCAGCACTCTTGCACAAATAAAATGAACAAACACCAGCAAGTGAACTGTTCATTTTGAGTCTTTAAGTAATATACCCTATTTCCTTCTGGCTTCTTCATGCCCCAGATATCACGGTCCCTTCTATCACTGATAGTCCCTTTTAGGATTTTTTTATTTAAAAAAATCGCTAATTACTTCCCCTGAATATTAAGCATATGAAAGGCAAAAATCAGGCCACTGAAGCTGAAGGACTCCATACAAGGAAGCTCTAATAATAGATATTTACAAAATCTTATATCAAAAACTAAACTTTCAAATCAGTACTTAAGACTGACAAAATGGTCAGTGCATGAAAACTCACTGTATATTAAAAAATTAATATACAGCTTGTAACATGCCATGTTCTTTAGAAAGTGAAAACTAGAATTTTACTTTTTTTATTTTTATATTCCCCATAAAATTGCAACCCCCTTATTTTGACCCTAATCCCTCTTTTCCCTGCCCCTCGACCCCCCATAGAGTGTCTCTGGTTCATAGTTGTTTGTTGATTTTGATATTTTCTTTCTTATAGTTATTCTTTTTCCTGGTCCCTTATTTAAGTTTTCTAGATTCCTGCTATGAGTGCGACCATCCGGTATTTTTCTTTTTCTTTCTGGCTTATTTCGCTGAGCATGATCCCTTCCGGCTCCATCCATGTTGCTGCAAATTGCATGTATTTATCTTTTTTGAATGCTGAGTAATATTCCATGGTGTATATGTACCACATCTTCTTGATTCAGTCATCTATTTTTGGGTATTTGGGCTGTTTCCAAAGCTTAGCTATTGTAAATAGTGCTGCTATAAACATAGGGGTGCAGGTGCTCTTTGGAACTGATGTTTCTGTGTCCTTTGGGTAAATACCTAGGAGTGGAATTGCTGGATCCTATGGAAGCTCTATGTTTAGTAGGTCAAGAAATCTCCACACAGCTCTCCATAAGTGGTTGGACCAGTTTGCACTCCCACCAACAGTGGAGGAGAGTTCCTTTTTCTCCACAACCTCGCCAACATTTGTTGTTGCTAGTTTTTTTAATATGTGCCATTCTCACTGGTGTAAGATGGTATCTCATTGTAGGAAAACTAAAATTATTTTAAATACAAAACATGAATGAAGCAGAAAATGCCTAGCCAGTAAAGCGTTCGCTTTCCTAAAAGGATAGGCTATATTAGAAAGATGGAAACAACTTTTTGTCATCAATAAACATCTAAAATTTGTCTTGGTCAGATTACATACAGTATTATAAATATGCTGAAATTATAATAGCTATCTATAATAGCTAGCTATTATAGATAAGAGGAAAATCTTAGGGCTAAAATAGTCTCAACTTTTATAAAAAATTAAAGTGATTAATTTTTTATACCATGCTATCACAAACCACTAAAATAAAGACTATACCTGAAATACAGATAACTTTATTCCACATATACCACTTCACTCCATTTATATTCTATTAACCTATAATTTATTAAATATTTCTTAATAGGTATTATCTGGGATCTGAAGATTCAGATTACAGGAAAAGGGGGCCAAATTTCTTTATAAGCATAAGAACCAGCATGTCATAAAACATAACCATGACTAGAGTATGTGAACTATGGCTATCATGCAAGTCAACGTTTTATGAAAATTAAATAATCTACATTAATTTCCTGATATTTTCATTGCCTAAGAGTTTTAAGAATCTTGTGAAGTATAGGATAATTTTGTTTACCACTCAAAAAAAAAAGATTTTGCTTTGGTAAAACACAGAAACTCAAGTTACAAACACAAAAGCATCCAAAGCAGACAGAGACGGCTATGGAGAAAATCTAGAAACTCTATACACAAATGCAAAAGCACCCTAAGTACACACATCAGAAAGTATATTAATTCCCTTGGGCCTCCCTGGTGGCACAGGGGTTAAAGTCTCTATGCTACCAAGCTATCTCCAGCCACTGCAGCATGATCTCTGGCCAGGAAGCTAATCCACATGGCCCAGATCTCTTCTGTCTGGCCTGCTGCTCCCCTCAGCAGTGTATTTCAATAGACCCGCCTATTCTGCTCCCTACTCTGTCTCTGGTGAATCCTCTCATTCCTCTGCACATCTGGCATATACCCCAGTTCTTGTATACATAAATAAATCTTAAAAAAAAAAGTATATTAATTCCCCTAGTGTTACTTAACCAAAAAAGATTTCCCCTGTGAATTTCAGATAAAATTTCTTGCTGGGGAAAGAAAAACACAAAAATTTTCACTAAAAAAAAGACCTATTGACATTTAAAATTATTTTTAATGCCATTCAGTATGACAAAACCCCCAAGCTTTTGACAGCTACATATAAATTAATTCAACCATACTTGTAGATAAATGGAAAAGATAAAATATAACACACTCAAAAAATCCTTTTCCTAAATCAACAGTAAGAATAATATAAGAGGCAAAAAAATACATTTCAGGAAATTGGAAAAGGGGAATCCTAGTTTTGTCACTTTTTAAAGAAAGCTAACACACGTAAATCTTTTACTACAGAAACTAACATCTCCTGCCTTATTAAACTGAGTGATTAGTTATGAATTTAATGGGGCAGCCATGAATCTTCCAGGTTAGAACAGGGTTTTCCATTCTCTTCCAGAGTCTTTTGAAGACTGTACAATGTTCACTAACATACAGACACAGACACACAAACAGCTACTTTATGAACTCTGGCATTTGTCTCAGTAATAAATGTTGAACCAATGATGAACTAAAGTACTACATTTTAAAGTGTGATCTAGTAAAAATCTAGAACAGTAACACCTGGGATGCACGTTTAAAGTACAGATCCCTTGGGCTCAGCCCAAATTTAATGACAGAATTTGTGAGTGTGGAGCCAGGGAATCAGACGTTTTTATAAGCGCACTAAATCTTAGAAACATTGAGAAAACCCTATAACATATACTAAGTCCTTCACAGTTTTTAACCCAACAAATCATATTAATCAGTACCCACAGTATCAGAAAGAGAAAGAAAATTTGTAATATAAAGACTTGTATGTAGATATGTTCAAAGAAAGGGGATATAATTAAACAGGATTCCCACAGGCTAAAGAAATACCAAGTAGGGTTCTCCCCCATTTCATCTTCTCTCACATATAAATACAGATCTTTAAAGATGATTTAAGACTACTTTCCTTTAAGGCTGTCTTTCACGTTCGCATTACACTTGTAAAGAACTCAATTGAGTATCTAGAGTTTGGGAGAAAGAGAAAAGCACAGAAGAATGACTTACCACTGACTGAAACTTCACATTCCACATCTACTTAGAAATAATCCTGCCTATTGGAAGACTTGTTCCCAAGGGAAAGAAGGCAGAAACAGAATATAGAAGAAAAGGGTTTTCCCACCACTTCAGTGCCCGTATTCGTAAGTTCTCTCTTCCCTGGGATTTTATACCTATTTATAGACAAACTTGCCAAAAAAAACTTTCTTTCAAGAAAAAATTCTTGTCTCATTATATAATAGGCTCTTTGGGGATAATTTTGTTGGAAAGTATTATAATTATGAACTTAAAGTAATTTTAAATATGCATTTAAGATACAAAAAAATCAAGTATAAACTAGGACAGTTTCTGATTGCTGGCCAGTGTTCCAAAGAAGTCTGGGCTTCTCACTAAGTTGCTGGGTGGTCATTCAAAAATAAGCTCCACTAGTAATGGGACAAAGCAGAGAAGATGAAATGACCTGATGTCTTTTTTCTTTTTGACACAAAGATCACCCTTAGACTGATATACATGCCACTTTTTACTAATATCTCCATCATCTTTCCGTATCAGTCACTGTATATCTAGCTGATCCATGTTAATGGTTTTACATTTCTTTGTATGTGAGGATATACCATAATTTATTTTGGAAATTCACCATTAAGGGATATTTGGTTTGTTTCTTTTTTATGTCTCCTTTTGTTAGGCAGTTATATACAACGCAGTAATGAATATCTTGGTACATTCAGCAGTGAACACTCACAGCTAATATATCTTTTTTTTTTTTAACTTTTTTTTTTTCCCCTTTAAGGATTTATTTATTTATTTATGCAAGCACTGGGTACAGTCAGAAGCGCGGGAGGGTGAGAGAATTCACCAGAGCCACAGCTGGGAGCAGAGCAGGCAGAAGGACCAAAGTACACTGCTGAGGGGAGCAGCGGGCGGCAGGAGAGGTCTGCGTGCCATGTGGGACCCTCCTCTGGTGGCCGGGGAGCAGCCAGGATCGAACCGGTGCCACCGAGGCTTCGGACAGCTTCGCAACCCAGTTCACAGCTAATATATCTTTAGGAAAAAAATCCTTAATGTACAAGTCCTAGGTCAAAGATATTATGTACTTGAATTTTTAAAAGACAGTGTTAAACTACACTCCAGACTTGTTAAATAAATTTGCATTTCCACTAACCAGCATGTCTCACCTCTCCACCGCAAGGCATTACTGACCTTATTTTTACAAACCTGATTGCTGCTATGTAATAGTACTCTGTTGCTTTAACCTTTTTTTTTTTTAACTTGTAAGTGAGGCTAACAATATTTTCAAATTTTTACTGTCTGCCTTTTCTTTTTTTCTCTCACCTGTAAATGGCATGTTTCCTATTTTGCCAGTCTTTGTATTAGGCTGTCATTCTTTTTTCTTATTGAATTTAACATCCTTTTGTATATTTAGGAAACTTGTCCTTGTTACAAATATAATTTTACCAGATATCTATTAATTTTATTTAAAGAATGTTTTTGCCATGCAAAATTAAAAAATTTAGAGTCAAATTTGTTTATATCTTTTTATTTCCTAACTTTTGTTCATTGTATATAAATGACTTTCTCATGTTCAAAATAACAAATATATGAACTTGTGAATTCTCCTAATGTAATAGTTTATAGTTTCATTAACAACCTAGAATTTATTTTTGGACTACAGAAAAAAGGGCGGAAATCTAGTTTTGTTTTTCTTTTTCCCCCTCATAAAGGTAGCCAATTTTTCAAGATAGATAGATAGATCTATCTATCCCATCAACTGGTATATGTTGTCATCCTCATCATTACCACCATCAACATTTACTAATTATCATTATCATATCATCATTCTCATATGCTCAAGATCACCTTATCTTTATCATAGTCTAAATTCTCATTTTTATACATACCTCAGTTGTGAATTCTCTCTTTTGTCTTATGACTTTGCTTGTTTACCCCTACATATGTAAAAATTCTTCATTACTGTAGTTTTATTACCTCTTCAAAAACCAGGTATGGCTCCTTCATTATACCTTTTCCTCTAGAATTGGCTTTATTACACTTGTATTTATTTTCCAGAAAAAACACCAAGCAATTTTTTAACCTCTTAAATTTTGGAGTTACTGTAATTAAGACTGCACTTAATTTGCATATTATTTCAGAAAAGAACTCCCAGCTTTCTAATTTTGACTCTTATTAGTCATTCGTTATCAAAATAGCAGTAGTAGTACCAATAAACATTACAATAGCTCACTTCTCCTGGGTACTGTGTGCTGAACCTATAGAATGGGCTTATTTTAATAATCACAATAACCTTATATGGTATTATTTTCTTAATTTCACAGATGAGGAAATTAAGACTCAACAAGTTAAGTAGTATGTGCAGTCACTGAGATTTTAATCTGATTTGAGTCCACACTTTGTGACATGAGTCCATGCTTTGAATGCTGCATAGTAATTAAAAAATAAGTTGTATCTTTCATTTATTCAACTGTCCTCAACTGAATATTTACATTTCTTCTTTAGGCTCAGCTTATTAACTGTCTAAGTTAACTTCTAGGTAAACTTAGTTGCTATTTAAAATGGGACCTTCCGTTCTATTTCTAAATTGCTCTTGTTTGTATAAAATAAATTACTAATTTTATAATATTAATTTTGAATGTGTCTAACTGGCAGAATTCTCTTATTGTCCCTAATTGCTTTTCAGTTGATACTACAAGTTTTTCAAATAGACAATCACATCACAGGCAAATATGTATTACTTCAGTGCATCTTTGCCTCTCTCTCTCTCTCTCTCTCTATATATATATATATATATATATATCTCAATACTAACAGAATCAATCTTGCATGCCTTAATAATGGAATATTGTTCTTTTATGTGCGCTAGATCCATGTGTAATATTTTCTTTATGATCAAAATCTAAGTGAAATTAGTCACAGTTTTCTGTTTCTTTTAAACTTTGTTATCACTGATTTTGCTAGTTTCACAGCTAGCTTTCTTTCTGCTTTTGATCAGTTTAGAACCAAAATGATCTTATCCTTTAAGATTAAAAGAATTCACTTGTGAAACCATCTGGGTTTAAGGTGTAGAGCTTTTTAGACACTTGCTCAATATCTTCTTCCATCACTAGCGTTTTTGCTGCTCTTTCCTATAGGGTAAATTTTGCTAATTTACAATTATATTTTATATTAATCAATTGAATTCATTTCAAATACTACTAAGTAATTCTCTTACTTGCATACAAACTGCAATAGTTATGACTCACCAAAAAGGAGTAACATGAGCCAACATGTAAGTCAACATTATTGGAATAACACAGTCAAATTGAGTTAAATGCATAAACATGGAGCAAACTACAGATATATGACGTTTTATTGAGGTCTTGGGTTTTGAAAAGACACTTTAAAATAGGGTTTATATGTAGAGAAGCACTGCTAGAATGTTCATACCCAGAAGACTGTGAAAAATTAGACTGACATTATTAACTGTCTAAAAAGTATATGTGCGTATATTATATGTATTTCTATGAGGTACAGAATGGTTTCAATTAGGTTGAATATGTTTTAAATATTTATAAATGCCACTGAAAAAACAACAAAATTGTGTGCAAGGCTCTTAAATGTTACTACTCAGGTCATTTAATCTCTAAAAATAGGCTACATATTGAAGTAGAGAGTGGCATTCCTCTAATTTATTTATTGGAAACATTAATCAAAGATTTAATGAACACTTACTTTGAATTGGGTACTGTATCACAGTGATACACTGTAACACAGAAATGGTGAAAACATGGTCCTTTGGCTCAAAAAACTGATGCCCTATTCCATAGAACCAATGTAATACACTTTCAATAAATTCAGTTGCACATTAAAATGTCAAAAAAATATAAACAGTCCCACTGGAACTTTGCTTCACAAACCAGCAAATACAAAATAGCTGAAAACCAAATATCAAACACACTGGACTACTGATACAAATATCTAAAATTTTACAATTGGTATTACTTCTCTATGTTAATTTTAAGTCCCAGTATCTCAAAGCGAATTTCATTTCCCTTTCTATGATAAAGATCTTAGTAAAGACTGATTTTAGAAAGGCTCTGGAATTAGTTTTGAAAAGAATGGAAAAGGCAAAAGAAACACCTTTTCTATGATGTTTAATGAAATTTTAATACAAGAAACAGGATATTAAAATTTCAGAAACATATCATGAGAAAAACAATGAGTTCACTTTTAACAAATGTTATATCTCAAAAGCATCCTTTGCCTTTATCCTAGAATACTAACGAATAACCAACAAAAGTCAGTATTTGTATTATCACTCTTTGAAAAATATATAAATACTGAGCTAGAAACAATAAGCAAATTGGAAATACTCTGAACTGACACAAACCTACCTGTGCACATGATTCTTCAGGTGTTTTGGCACTAACTGAATAAAGTGCTGGAAGATCTAGTCTGTGCACAGAGAATTTTTCTAGAGTGTGCAAAAGTGCTGGAGCAAGGTGAGAAGTTTGACCTGAGCCTCGTTCTCCAGACAGCAATAACCTTGGCCTGTAAGAGGTTGGCTGATGATATGGTGACCTGCAATACATGTAAGACATAATAATTATGTCAAAACCATATACTCTAAGGATCAACCTGAAATATCAGACAAAATATTTACATTAAAAGAATGTAGTTCCAAATTAGCAGAAATGTGTATCTTTCTTATTTTTTGTACAGTGAATTATCTTTAATTAGTTTTAAAATGTTGATCTCTCTAACCATATTATTAACTTAAGATATGAAAGTATAAAAATCCATCCCCAAAGAAAGTAAAAAAGCATCTGGGTGTTCATCCTATCATGCCACATATATTAACTCGGAAAATGCTTCAGACACTAAATGTCATTTAGTCACTAATGATTCAAGGTGAAATATCAAGAATTTCACTTCTCCAACAAAGAGGTGCCTCTGAAAATTACCCAACATGTAGGTATTTTTATGGTTAAAATAGTAAATTTTATGTATATTTTACCATGATTTTTAAGTGGGGTGGGGGGAGAGTAGGACTTTACTTTGTCACCAAATTTTGTTTTGGGATCAAAATTAGCTGCTCTTACCCTAATACATGATATCTAAAGCCCCACACTAAAGAAGGCAAATTTAGGATCACATATAAACCAAGTTCATCTTGAATTCTCAAGATTCTGTAGTACCAAGTTTATCAACTAGCACTGTAGATAAAGCAAATTTAAAATGAAACTAAAGGAAAGAAATAGGAAAACACTGTTACTTCTAAAGGATATGATTATATACTGGAGAAATCTAAGAGAATCAAGGATAACTGTCAGAATCTACGAAGTAACAAGACAAAGATGAAAAAGGAAAAATCAAAAGATTTCCTAAACACCAATAACAATATAAAGAAGGAAAGGAGATCCTATTTATAACTGCAAAAATAATACAAATGATAAACATGTTAAATAATTTTAGCAAGGTAAATGTGAAACTATATAGATACATTATAAGATTGAATGTAAAGATGCTGCTTCCTAACAAACATATTTTTTACTTTATACATTTAAAAAACACAAATCAAAAATCCCCAAAAAATTGGGGGGAGGAGGGAAGCAGAGATTTAAAACTTATTCTCAATATAATGTGAAAAAATACTCAAGAACATCAAGAAAATTTTGGAAAAGTGTCCAATTTTAGAACATTTAAATAAAGTTTTAATAACAAGCACTTCACAAAGATTTCTTGCTTGAGTTTCTTAACAATTCTATGAAATACATTGTTTCCTTTTACTAAATAGATGAAGTTAAGGCTCAGAAAGGTTTAGTTACAAGACTGTACAACTGGGTGATGACAAGTGTTCAAATTCTCATTCAGGTCCATATACCTGCAAAGTCACACATTCTAAACCATTATGTTAAGATGTGCACTACTTTATTCTGAAGCATATTACAGACTAGAATAAAACAATAGAATATGGTCCATCCCAAAGAAAAGAAACACAGATTGGTATACATAATAGGCAGCCCGGGAAACAAATCACAGTAACTAAAAAAATATCATATGACATAATAAAAGCATAAAAGGTAAATGAAACAGGGATGGATTATAAAATAAACATTATTTTAAAATAAGAATGATTCAAGTCCTCATTTCACAGAATAAATACAATGAATACAGAAATAAGAAAAACAAAAGACTAATGTATTTTCAATTCATAAAAATCTAAACATTTTAAAATTCAAAATTAGATCTAAACCAAATGTCAAATAATGGACAAAGAATTTGCCATTAACAGGAATGATTTTTTTTTTAAAGATTTATTTATTTATTCATACAAGCACTGGGTACAGTCAGAAGTGCGGGAGGGTAAGAGGATTCACCAGAGCCAGAGCAGGGAGCAGAACAGGCAGAAGGACCGAAGTACACTGCTGAGGGGGGCAGCGGGCGGCAGGAGAGGTCTGCGCGCCATGTGGGACCCTCCCGCAGGTGGCCGGGGATCGAACCGGTGCTGCAGAGGCTGTGCGCCATGTGGGACCCTCGCCGGTGGCCAGGGATCAAACCGGCGTTGCAGAGGCAGCGGCAGCTTCGCAGCCCAGCGCTCAACCACTGCGCCACCAGGGGAGGCCCAGGAATGATTTGTTTTTAAGATTTATTTATTTATGCATACAAGAGCTGGGGTACAGGCCAAAGATGTGGAGGGGGTGACAGGATTCACCAGAAACAAAGTGGGGAACAGAACAGGCAAACTGACTGAAATACACTGCTGAGGGGAGCAGCGGGCGAAACAGGAAAGGTCTGCTGCGCCATGTGGGTTGCTCCCTGACAGGTCGGGGATGGAACTCGTGCTGCAGAGGCTGCAGATTGCTTCATATTGCAGTGCTTAACCCCTTGCACCACCAGAGAGGCCTAACAGGAATGATTCTTAATTTATGAAGAGTTTAAAATTTAACAAAAAAATAAAATCTTCACAGGCAAAAGACATAAACAGTTCAAAAAAATAGAACTAGGTTAACAGTTTAAATGTTCCATTAAATTATTCATTTAAATGCTTCCTATGTTGAATGTCTCAACCCTAGGCATCCAACTATTATCAGACAGTTCACAATTAAATGGCATTTTAGTGGGAAAAGGAAATACACAAATTACTATAATTCAACATAATTAATAAGTGATCCTATTTAAGTACAGGGTGCTAGCAGAGACCCCAATTACAGACTCAGAGAAGGCTTTCCTGCAAAACTGTTACCAAAGCAGAAATCCAACAGAATGGAGACAAAAAGGATACATTTTCAAGAAATAAAAATAAGATGTGCAAAAGATCAGAGGCTAAAGAGCACCTGAACTCTGGGGTGACTGATATCATTCCATAAGGTCAGGTATTTTTAAGGTTCTAAGGAATGTAGTAGTTAAGGTCCCAGGGATTAGAGCAGGGGCAAGGGAAGCAACAGCAGACTATCAAGGGTTACAAAGGAAGAGCTTCTGTGAGCCATGTTAGAAACTGGACAGTGCATGGAGTACAATGAGGAGGCACTAAGAAGCTTAGGCAAAGGACATGACATAATCACATACTTATCCTTGGGAGATGACACTAGGTCAGCATGTCCATAATAGGAAAAGATTTTGAAGAAGGCAACACAGGAGGAAAAATGACCACTTTTGGGTCTGCTATATTAATTCAGGCCTAAAATATTAATGACAGACTAAGAATAGTGTCAGAGGAATTGACAAAGTCTAAGATTAGAGTTATTTAAGGAAAATCAACAGGACTTGGTCATTGACCAGATACAGAAGTGAAGGGATTGAGGATGATGCCCAATTCCAGTTGGCACAACTGAATGAACTGTAGGACTCACAGGTAGAAAAGGGGAAACACAGTCCCGTTATATACTGCAAGATCTGTGCCACAACAAAAGGAGATAGGCATCGCAGAGTCAAAAGCTAAGGAGTGAGCTAGGCTTCAGACAAATTTGGTAGTTATTAACATAGATGAAAAATTAAGAAAATAATGAGAAACATCTTTTATCTGTTAGAGTAAGAAACCAAAAATTAATTTTAATACCCACTATTCATGAGCAGATGATGAAAAATTGGTATTCTCAGGACAAGTGGGAGTGGGGAAAAAGTACAATTATCTGACATTATATTTGATTTAACAAAGGTAAAACAAAACATATATCCAAGGATATTCTGCAACTCATCCTACTCCCAAAGCTTCCTATATAACACCTGGCACATAATGGGTACTTTAACAAAATATGTTTGAGTGAATAAATGTACAAAAAAACAAAATCAATGACTCAATCAAACAAGAAGATACTGTTTTCATCTCTGCTTGGTACGGATTTAGTAAGACAGTGCTCAGACTTGGGGAGGAGTTAGAAAAAGTACTTTTCATACATTACTGATGAAAATATGCACTGGCACAAATTTTCCAGAAGGCAATTTACCAACCCGTATCAAGTTCTTAAATGTATAAACCTTTTGAAACAGGAAGTGTAGTTCTTAAATTTACCCTAAGTTCTGAATCGGAAAAAAGATATAGATGTATACCTAGATGTACGTAGGTATAGATGTATACCTGTAAAGATGTCTACCACTACAATTTTTGTATAAAAGAGGAAAATTTTAAATTTCTATGCTTATCAATAAGGTTATGTAATTATAGAACATCCAAAAAATTACAGATATTTTATAAGAATGACATCAAACATTGATATGAAATAATATTCCCCCATAGTAGATAAAAAAGCAAATTATATTAACAAGCTTGAAGGATATAATTTATATAAATACTGTGGGTCAGTCTATGTGCATAAAGGAATAGGGAAGTGTGGTCACCAAAACTTTAACAAATATTACCTTCAGGTGCTTGGGCTTTAATTTTTACTTTCTTCTTTATGCTCTTCTTTATTACTTGAATTTTCTATAGAGTATATCATCTTTCTAATCAGAAAAAACAAAGCTATTTTCATTTGGAAAACCTCAGAAACCTGTTTCTAATCCTTTTATGGTTATGTACAGAAAGAAAGAAACCTTAATTTCCATCATAAGGGTTCTTTACCAGATTGATAAACTTTAAATATCTTGATTTTTATTTCACCTTAAATCTAAAGAAAATGTTTTAAAATTGCTTTAGGAGATATTCCCAGAAATAGAAACACACCAGCAATGCTGTTACTGAAGAACAGCATTAAAGTCAAGCTTTTGATTTGTCTAGCACCTTTTTTTTATTATCTGGATATGCAAACACATGTTGTTCAAACAGAAAACCAATCCAGACCAAACTGACCCAAAACCACATATAGCTGCTATTGAAAATCTATATTCTAAAGCATACGCTTCTTGTAAAGTATAAAAAAATCACATCATCCAACCTACACAAAAAAGCAATATAATTCTTCACCTACCTATTCAGAAATCAATTTGGATACCACATATATAACAGAAAGAATATGATCCCAGGAAACAAACAGTACAGAGCCTGGCTCTGCCACCTGCTAGCAGCATGATCATGGACAATTTACTTAACTTCTCTGTGGTTTAGTTTCCTCATCTGTAAAATGATGATACCACAAAATGCTATATGATTGTTGAAAGGGACGTATGTATTACTATAAAGTCCACAGCTTTATATACCTACCAAATATCAAGCTTGTAATGAGCACTCAGATGCTGACTCTATTCCTACATACTCAAAAAGAGAGTAAATGTCACCAATTCTTCCATGAAGCCTTCCTGGACTTCCAAGTGGAAGCTTTTTAGTTCTGCTTATATAGCACTTCAACTACATTACAATTATATCAACTTATTATATTTCAAATAAGAACTACATTTTATCTTAATCCTGTTCATGTTTTCAACACTTCATACAGTGCCTGGCAGAGAGTAAATACATAAAAATTGGCAGAATGGGTGGGTTGAATAAAGAAATAAAAGAATGGAATTTATTGAAGCACTAAACCAAAAAAAAATTTATTCTAAATTACAGTTGCCTCACTATTAAATCAAAGTCTAATCATTGAACAAGGAAAGTTTATTTAAAAGTAACTAAAATAAACCAATTCCTTCAGAAAGGCTAACCAAAACAAGATGAGCCATAAGAGTAACATACATTAAACCAATAGTAGAGAATGTTCTTAATAAAAAGTCAAGATGAAAACTGCACATGAAGTTTGCTAACATCAAAATCTATTTTTGTATCATTTCACTTACAGCAGATCTTATAAAAATGGAACATGTGTGTTTTTATAGTGTCTTAGCTCCTATTAAATATTTCAAATGTAAATAACTAAAACTGTCAGAACAGTAACACACACACACACACACACACACACAAGCCAGGTTAAAAACTGTCTGGTTTTCTCAACCATCAACAAACCAGATTGTACAATTGCTGAAACTGCTCAAGTAAACTTCCCTGAAAGCATAAAAGAAAGGATCTGGAGTAGAAGAAAAAAGTTTCCAATGAAAGAACATGTTGTTAAAAAAACACACTAAAAAAAAAAGAGTAGATCAAAGTAGTTTAGTCTAATTTTAAAAATGAAATTCAAAGTATTATCAATGCAAATAATCAAATTAACATCTCACCAAATCTACATGGGAGAAACTTCGATTTAAGTGAGAGACTTAAATTTGTTCAAAATATCTCTAAAGAAAAGTTACTTAAAAGCACACATAATCCAGCCTTTTCTAATAAAAGTGTCATTAGACCTACCTGATGGGAGCATTTATGATCCTTTAACTAGCATGCTAACTGTGTAAATGCTAATGATGATGCTATTAGTTTCCCAAAACTATTTGGTCTCTTAATTTAAAACTACATTTACACTAAAATTGTTTACCCATTAGAGAGCACAAAGCAAAAGTTGCTTTAACATAGATAAAGGTAAATGTAAATAGAAAACCCATAAAATCTAAATTAGGAAAGTGTAAACCAATGAGGTTTTGGAGAATCAAAAGTTACCTAATTACTGACCAATTTCTTTAGTACTCCAGAGTCCCTAAACTATCATCTGAAACTTAGTGCAAATTAAATTACTTGAGATCATGGTAAATAATTTGTCCATTTTAGCTCAAATATAAAAGCAATAAAATTGGGGAAATGAGCTGACTTTCTAAAGGTAGCCCTTCCTTCCATCCTGCTTTTTCTTATTTAATTTTTTTTTACATCATTGTTCATTTTTAAGCAATATTTGCTTCCTCCCACCTCCTCAGGTGTAGTCCCCATAGAGTTTCCTTCACCAATGCACCCACGCACCTCAGTTCCCTGTACTTTAAAAAAAAAAAATCACATAGGGCCTCTCTGGAGGTGCAGGGGTTAAGTCTCAGCGCTATCTCAAGCCACTACAACAAAGAATTCAGATCTCCTGCCAGGCAGCTAACTCAAAGGGCTCAGCAGACCTCTCCAAGTCTCTCCTGCTGCTCCCCTCAGCAGTGTATTTCAGTAGATCTACCTGTTCTGCTCCCCTCTCTGTCTCTGGTGAATCCCCTCACTCCCTGCACCTCTGGCCTACACCCCAGCTATTGTATGCTTAAACAAATAAAAACAAATCTTTTTTTTAAATAAATTAAAAAATCACACAGTTTGTTTTTGTTGGTTTTTTTTTTTTTTGGGGGGGGGGGAGAGAAAACACCTGCCACTGACCAATAAACCAATTCATTTACACACAGAAGTTTATACAGTAAGTCTTCCAGAATCGCGTCCAAACAACAGAAAACCAAGTCCTGAGGGTTACAACCATAAGAAAAATACAATTGTCACCATACAGTCAAAAAATCACTTTAAATTGGCAGCAATCTGATACGAAACACTTACATTGTAAAATGAAGGTAGGGTTTACGCACAGCAGCAGTGGATGACTGTTTCTTTGGTGATCCTGAGTGACAACTGGTCTCAAAAATTGATAAAGCATTCTCATCTTCACTCTCATCTAAAATTAGAGTTTCCATATCTGCTAGGAAAAATTACAAAGATAATGAAGTTTATAAAGTCATTTAATATTAGTGTCTTACGGGGCCTCCCTGGTGGCGCAGCGGTTGAGCGCTGGGTTGCGAAGCTGCCCGCAACTTCTGTGGCGCTGGTTCGATCCCCGGCTGCTCCCCGGCCACCAGAGGAGGGTCCCACATGGCACGCAGACCTCTCCTGCCGCCCGCTGCTCCCCTCAGCAGTGTACTTCGGTCCTTCTGCCTGCTCTGCTCCCCGCTCTGGCTCTGGTGAATTCTCTCACCCTCCCGCGCTTCTGACTGTGCCCAGTGCATGTATAAACAAAACAAACAAACAAACAAATAAATAAACATGCCTCTATTAAAAAAAATCATTAAAAAAAATATTAGTGTCTTACGAAAGCTAACTAAACTGGTTTAAAAATCAAGTGACATTAATAAATAATCAAATAATACTAACACTGCAAATTGACAAACTATGGTACTTTGAATATTAACAGAATTAATGTTTTCTTTCACCTTTATAGACTACTTATAGTGTTATGAGGTGCCTCTGAAAGTCTGGGAAAGAAATGGCACTCTTATAAAATATAAAATATCTACCCACTAATTAAAAGTCTCTAAATTAACTTTGACCAAAACCAGTATATTTCACATATTTGTTTTAATTAATAGGGTATACTTGAGCTACAACCAGTTCTTTTTTTTTTTTTTAAGATTTATTTTATTAATACACAGAAGAACTGGGGTATAGGCCAGAGGTGTGGAGGGTGAGAGGATTCACCAAAGACAGAGTGGGGAGGAGGACAAGAGGATCTACTGAAATACACTGCTGAGAGGAGCAGCAGGCAAGAAAAGAGCGGTCTGCTGCACCATGTGGGTTAGTTCCCTGACTGGGGATCAAACTCAGACTGCAATGGTGATGGTTGGATAATGCTAATAGCACTGAGACTTAACCCCTACACCACCATGGAGGCCCTATGGCCAGTTCTTTAAAAAGCAACAACAAAGAGCAAAAAGAGACTCTTACTTTTTCACGTAGAACACAAATACATGCACACCTTTTGGAGGAAAACCTAGTGTAGTTACAATGAGAGTCAGAAATTCAATGGTAATAAAGTTACTTTTAAACATCCATTCATTTAAGTAACACTTGTTTATAATTGAGTCTTTAGTTAAAACTCAATGAACAAAAATCCCTACTGAAATGAATGAATGAAAAAAATTCCTACTGAAGAGTACAATGCTTATTATCTGCACTACAACCTTAAAGTATGAATAGAAGTATTTAACTTATACCTAACAAAACTATTGATTCATTAAATAAAAAGCAATGCTGCATGTTAAAAGATATGGGGGAGAACTAAGATGGACAGAAATGATACCTTTCCCCCAAAAACATGAAGGAAAAAAGAGACTTGCTTTTGAAAAAGAGGATATGATGTTTTCTAAAATGAGATACTGTACTACACTGGCAGATACAGATCTCAGTGGCTTTCAAAAGCTAAATGGTTAGTACAACTAACACTGTAAAAGTGAATCTGAAAATAACTGAATATTTTTTGAGTAATAGTTTCATGCACAAGAAAAGGGTATTCGTCCAGAAAAAAAAATATTAAACGCCAAAACAACCCAAATCATAAATCTAAATAGCTAAAAAATAGTAAGTATCAAACAAAATGTAGTTTCACTTCTCCACTGGTACATTAAGAAAAACTAGAACTAAAACATGCTTTTATTTATGAAAACTATCTGAAAACACAAATAATGCTATAAAAAAACCCTCTCCAAAGGAAATAAAGGTGCTTTCATAACCTCAGAAAGGAATATATTTTAAAATTTTCTAAGATTTTTAATGAAAAATTTTGGAGAAAAGCCAGACAGCCTCAGTTATGAAAATCAGCAACTCCATGACAGTACCTACCTCACATGTCATGAAGATTAACAAGGGAAATTTATGTATGGGCCTTATAACTTAAAAGTCAATGCTAAGTGACTATTGTTATTATTATAGTCAACTTTTCTAAAGATAGTAACACTCCTATAGTAAGATAGTTACAATGGCCCAAGAGTGAACAAACATTGAAACATTTATTTTTTTATAAACATTCACTAGGCAACTACCTACCATGTTAGGCAATATGGCAGAACTGAAATATAAGGTGACGAATAAAATGAATATAGATACATGTTCTATATTCATGGCAAATACAGAGGAGTATAACACATAAACTACCGTATGAGGAAACTTAGACTCTAATTACTTACGCCTGTAGTTGTTTCATTTTAACAACATGAAAAAGTAATTAAAGTACCTTCTTTCTTGTCACTCTGACTAATTTCAGCATGGGGAAACACTTTTTGTAGGACTGTTAGGATGTTGTTGAAGCTTCTTTCCAGCAGTGGTCTTATGATGGGAGATAGTGCATGTCCCGAAGACATAACAGCACGCTGAGAAGCAGGCACTATATTCTGCATTGCATGGTAAAAATCTTGGGCGTTGAGTACTATCGAGGAAACATCTAGCTGCAGTTTATGACTGCTAGCATAGATTTGAGGGTAACGCCTCCGCAGAGCAATCAGGGCAGCTTCAGTGCACAGGGCCTTAATATCAGCTCCACAATAGCCTAATGCACAAAAAGAAAAGGATAAAAAAGGTAAGTTCATTCTTCCAAGTAACAATTATGTTTTGTAAATATACACATCTTTACCTAAGGAAACAATCAATACTAAATCAATAATTATGTGTAATTTTAACAGCAAATGAAAAGTGCTAATTAAAAAACACCAAATAAAATTTACTCATTAAGACTAAAAATGTTTTGAATATTTAAATTAACTAATAATATTTTTAAGTCATAAATTTTGTGCAAGACTACTGATTATAATATACAACCTTTTTCAGGAATATTCCAAATCATTAGCTTACTTCTCTTAATATTACACTTACCAAATTGTTTCTAATATTCCTAAGTTTCAAACACATAATGGAGTAAGTATAAAGTAGTATACAATGAAAACTTCAAAAATGAGCTATTCTGTTACCAATTCTGATTGCAACCTACAGTAAAGTCAATATCCAAGTAGTCCAAAAAATACACATTTTAAAGTTGTGATCACCTCTGACAGGCATTAAAGGGAATAAGAATCCATTAATTTTCCACATTAATATCCTTTTTATATACTTTTTAGTTTAAAATACCTTACAATCTAGTGATAAAGACTATACCTAACCATTAGTTATATTTAATTGGCTATATAGTTAAATAATAGATCAAGTCACCCAGTGGCTTTAAGTAATTCCATTCATTGAGCAACAAATACATACAAAAACCTATGAGCTGCTAGATCTTTACCATAAAAAGGGGAAAAATTCATACTGGTCCCATGTCGGTTTTTTTTATATCAGCAACTAAATTTGCCTTGGGCCATCATTATCAATCATGCCAGTAGGGGGAACCACTTGAACTAGTTACATAACATTAGTCCCTAAACATCAGCATAGTATCAGGTTTATTTATGTTCTTATAATGCACAGTGATCTTATGGGGCATTTAAATACTGAAATAGGGGCCTCCCCGGTGGCGCAGCGTTTGAGCGCTGGGTTGCGAGGCTGCCCGGGGCCTCTGCAGGGCCAGTTCCATCCCTGGCTGCTCCCCGCCCACCTGAGGAGGGTCCCATATGGTGTGCAGACCTCTCCCGCTGCCCACTGCTCCCCTCAGCAGTGTGCTGGGGTCCTTCTGTCTGCTCTGCTGCCCCCTCTGGCTCTGGTGAATTCTCTCACCCTCCCGCCCTTCTGACTGTACCCAGTGCTTGTATAAATAAATAAATAAAATCTTTTAAAAAAAAAAATACTGAAATAAAATGGTGGTTAGGCAGGGAAAGTATGAACAGAGAAGAAATATCCTAACTAATTGGTAGAAAAAGAACATCATGGAATAAAATCTACAAATAAAACTGAGACAAACATCTATAATGTAGTATATTCCTCTTACAGGTAGAGCAAATGATCCTGTTAATCATGTCTTAAAAATAACAGAAAAATTCTCCTTATCCTGCTCTCTTATTCCATAGCATTTACTACCTTATCATTACTCATTATGCTACTGTCTGCCTTCCCCAATTAGAATGTGAGCTTTGTAAGAGCAGAGATATTTGTCTATTTTGTTCACAAATGCATTTCAAATACCAAGAACAACACCTGGCCTGTCAATCAGGAAACATTCAATAAATATATCTTGAGTGAAAGAATGAATGGAAAAGAAGAAACTGTTAAGGATACCCTGTACTAACAAGAAATAGATTATTCATATCTACCAGACTTTTTTTTCCCTATTATAAATTACTTTACTGTTAAGTCAACTTACTGTGAGTAAAATTATCAGTGAAAATTATGAAAAAAAGCATAGAAAAGTATTGCATTCTTAAAGAAACACTTATTCAGAATGAGGGGGTTACTATGTTAGAATTTAATTCAGAAAACTGTAACAGATTTAAAATTAACATTGCCCCATGAGAGCAAACAATCTCCCAAATAATTCTTCAGAGCAATCAAATTTGCCATTAGTCTCATATTTTCTGTCTCAATAAGTAAATCTGAAAAGAGGTGGTTTTTTTCCCTATCGTAAAAATATCTGTTACATTAGTTCAACAAACGAACTGCAGAACACCAGCTAACTCGTTAACAAAATGAACCATTTCTGAGGAATCAAAGAACAGACTATCATCTTCAAACACTAGAAACAACCATTATTTCTTTAACTTCCTTAAAAGTATATATATATACAGTTGGTAAACATAACATATGGTACTATCTTAAGAGCAAAAGTCTGTTTTTTTTTAAAAAAAAAAAAAAAGCTCAGAAACAAAGCAAAATGGAAAAAAGATACTAAGAGAAATTTTATGTATAAATGGTTCCTACAACATGTTAATAGCATACATAATAGCGATGTGTTGTTCACTTTTTCTTTATTACAGATAATTTAAGAGTCTGCCCACAATAATAGACCTCATACAAGGAAGCAAAATTTTCACTATAAAAGATAGGGTTTATCTTCTTTACATTAATTTGTGAATGAGACTTATTGGTTTGTATGTGTGGTTCTCAACCTCGACCACATATCTGAATAAACATATGAAACTAAAGCAAGAACAGATTCTCAAGTTCACAATAAACTTAGTCAGAATTTCTGGAGGTTTAATACCATAAACACATATTATGAGAAAGTTAAACAAATGATTCTGATATACAAAAAAAATGAGAACTGATTTAATATACTTCCTTTACTAAACTCTAAAACAGAATTAATTGAAATGAAAGCACATCCTAAACATGGTTAGATAGATTACATTTAGGGTGACCATATATCTTGGTTTAAGCCTCTTGTCAAAATTAGACTATTTTTTTCCACCCTCAAAAGGATCTTCATTTTAAAGAAAGCATATATAATCATTCTAGAAATACTGAAGATATGCTACAGCCTTTTGAAAGTTAAAAGTTAATGTTAAAAATATTATCAACATCCCTTTCATAAGAATTCCATAAACCCACTAATTTTACTATCATAATTCTAATACTCTGATGAATACAAATATTTACCAACTGATACCAAAGAAACGCATTCTTAAATACTGCTATTAAGATACAAAAAAAATTTTTAAAAGCTGAAAACAAGTTATTCAAGCACTATCTAACACAAGGCATATTTTTTATAAATTAACATTTTAAATAAATCAAACATAAAGAAGGCCCACTGACACTTTTTTATTGTTTTTAGCCTCCTCTATGAAAATGGAAAAAAGTAATAAGACTAGGTTTGAGCTCCTCAATAATCTTAAGTTTCTATTATTTGTGCACATATTCTGGATACCAAAATTATTTGAAGATTTAAAAATCATACCTATTATACATGTAAACAACTCCAAATACGTGGGGATTTATTTCAAGATAAAAGTTACTAAATCCATATAACCTCTAATAAGAGGTCAACTATGTTCATTTGTTCATCAAAACTGCACATCCCTTTGTTGGGCATAAAGTCCACTGAACTAGATCCATTCCTCTTACAAGCATGTTTGGAATATATAAAGTGAAAAGTTCATAAAAAATTTAATATGTATGACTTTTTCATTACTATTTGAAGACCTACATTTGATTTTTTTTTTAATCTGACTGGTTTCTTAAGTGGAAAAAAAGTCACAACTAAAACCAGAAGTAACAAAGGATTTTTATGTCACTCTCCATGAAGAAAATGGTGTGTGTGTGTTTGTTTTCTAACCGAATACCACAAAAAAAGGCAAAAAAAGTTACTTAATCCTGTAAGAAAATACACTTAAAAATTTTTAACTTAAGAAACTGACTAAAAACTAAAACAAATCACTTAGAAAATGAGAAGTGCTGGCCTTGAGAAATGAAAATGGAAACTAAGATCCTAATATCTAGGATAAAGAACTAAAATAGTGTGTATAATATTTCAGGTGGTAGCCAGGACAAAACCTATCTTTTAGGGAATTTCCAAAATTATATGGCAACTTCTGCTTATATCAATTAAGGGTTATTCTGTGACAAATTCACAGAAAAATCTGCAAAGATTTCCCAGTGTGGACTATACTCTCATACAATAATATCATAAAACTAGCAAGAAATAAAAGGGGTCAAATTTCAAAAATGGGAAAAGACGGGATTTTGTACCAAATACCACCCTCTCCCATAAAGCAGCACAAGGCTTTGCAAAGGTTAAGCCAAATTTACATGAAATGGGTTTGGCGCATGCTCTCTTATACCAGGCAAAGCTTAAACTGGAGTAGTGCTGGAGAGATTTACGTTTTCTCCTCACCAGAAGATGTCGAGGTCTTTGTGGTTCAAAAGCTGAGGGATGCTGCTTCGGAGATGGAGGTCCCTGTGGATGAAGAGGATAATTCGGATGTAGCTAACTGAATGGACTAATGTTCTATTTAAGTTTTAATTATTTGATGGTGAATCACAATGATTTTTAACTAAGTTGTTCTTTTTGGTTTGGGGAACTTTAAAGTTTTCCTAAGTAGACTGTTACTTGCTAGTGGACTTATTTGGGGAATTTCTTCATAATGCTTAAAATGTCATGGAGATATTGTTTAATTTATATTTTTGAGAGAATGAGAGGAAAATAGACAAAAGACAGCAAAAGAAGGAGGAAAAATACCTGTGTATATACCAAATTCATAAAACCTCATGCATTTTTATTTCAGACCTATTTAGAGCCAATCCTGAATTCCATCTCCTATATATGACCATGTATACATTATAAAATATTCTTACCATGTCCTTTTAGGACAGTTACATTTATCCACTTTTTCAAGAGCGCCCACTCTGAATAATTTAACATTAAATCACAAAGTTTTACATTGGGGAAATAACTGCAGATGCCAGTAAGTGTTTTCTTTGACAACTCCTCTCACTCAACTTCTTTCTAGACCACAGGCACCAAAATGAGTATATTAAGTAATCTGCAAAGTAAGCAACTACAGCCCTGCCTCTACTAAGGACCTTTCTCTCTCAACTTTAAACTTACTTTTCTTAATAAAATTTCTGAGAGAACACAATTCCTAAGAGACACTGTGGTAATATTATGGAAACACAGCATTCAATGACAGACATATTACTACTGAGCTTTGTTAATTGAATACCTAATGGTAGTGAAAATTCCAACTTAGACATGTTCAAACTTCAAGTGAAATTTTTTAAATAATTTTTACATTTAAAGGCAGAGCCATCTATAGTACAAAGACATAACTATACTCATTCACACTTCAAACATAAGGGGAAAGGGAGACTGAGCAGAGCAATAGCAAACAAAGAATTCAAATAATAGCACTCACCAACACACTTTTCAGCCAATTCACCTAAAAAAGCATCTGACAATTTTGGATTCCAGTCCCTGGTATGGATCTGTAAAATGTGTTTTCTTGCCTACGAAAAAAAGCACAGATAAATAAAGTCTTGCCTAAGAAGAAAAGTACAGATAAATACATTATCATCAACTTATCAAGTGTATTAGCTGGAACAAATGTATGTACTAATACCCCAGGAAAAAAACTGCTTATTTTTAAAGAAATTTAAACACCTTAAAGCTATATCAACTCTGATTCCTGTAACAACTTTGCAAGATATGGAGTAGAAATCTTGCCTTTGTTTTACAAACTAAGTATTAGTATTTCAAGAGGCAAAGGAACTTGACCAGTGGCACATAATGACTAAGTGACTGATGCAGGAATAGATTTCAAAACAAAATTTCAATATTCCATAACATTTTTACGACTTGAAAACATGAACAAGAACCAGAATGGATTATAATTATCGTAACTTTTTAAACAAATTTTAGATTTCATAAAACTTTTAGTTTGATAGTATACACAAGCATTATAACCAGTAATGAGCTAAAATTTGAAGCTGAAAAAGTGTTTAAGAAATATAATGCATATTATTAACTTCTATTTCAGTTGATGCATTGATATTTATTATATAACAAGATAATTTCAGTAAATAGTAATTGAACTCATTGAAAAATAAAAGGTTTGAAGATTTTTTTAAAGCAGCATGCTCTACCTTAAATCTGAAAACCAAAATTTTACCATCTTGGTTTCAAAACAATCCAAACTTGTTTTCCATAGTTAAAAAAAAAACAAAACTGAGGTACAAGAATCCATAATCAGCTGATAGGACTACCATGAAGAGTCATTTCATCAGATTTTTTTCCCCCACATTATCCTTTTTCTCAAGGGAAAAACAACACTTTTCTAAAACTTGAATATATTTGTTCCCTCCACAATGCTACTTCTTACTTAATTTGATGAGGAATTTGGTATTCAGGGCTAAAACAAAATGAACTTCAAAGAAGTCAAAATAAATCTTCCTCAAAACGTTTACAAAATCTGGAATGAATAGCAATTGTTACAAATCCAAGATCTAAGTAGGTGTTCAGCTAAAACAATTATGTAACAATAATTTTCTTTCAACTTGAAGTATCTGCCTGAAGTACTATAAAAGTATAAAATCAAGATACCCAAAAAAAGTAAGAACTTTTATGAACTTAGTAAGAACTTAAATGCTCTAGAAGATGACATTAAGAACTATATACAGTGCTGTATATAGATCAAAAAGGACCCATTCTTATGCCCTCACTTTACAAAATAGGAAAGTAAAAGTTTAGAGAAATAAAATTAGTTACCATCCAAGTAAGGTATAATTACTACCTAAGATTGTCAGATCGCTAAGACATTTAATTATCTTGTTCTTTCGCTACATGTAATCAAACAAATCATTTTTTATCATAAAAACAAGAACAAAAAAGCAATTATCTAATCAAGAATTGTCTTGCTCTGCAATTAACTCTATATGGCCTACAGAATAGTAAATCATATGACTTCTTCAACTTTAAGAGTCAAAGGCAAATTCAAGCCCCTCATTTTCAAGGATCCACAAATGCATGGTCACACTCACATGTAAACACACATTCTACTTATATCAGTATTGATAATGATTATATAGGAAAATAAAAAATTTAGAACTACTACATAAAGAAGGCATTTTATTTTTATGCTGATAAAAAGATAAAAACATTATTAAAATTTGGAAATAAGGCTTACTTTTACTTTTATTTTACATTTACTTGGTCAAATAACAAAGAGGTGTGGCAATTTGTTGCACAAATGACTTATATGAAACAATGACTGGCATCACCAAATGGATCCTTATTACTGCCCTCAATCCTAGCAAACTAGTTCACAGATTCTCTATATTCAAACCTTGCTTCTCAATTCACTGGGAAAATTGAAGAAAACTTCTAAAGCCACCCACAACAAATCTAAGCACTTGTCAGCAATATTCTGTCTTCTCCCTGTTATCACAAATGAACTATGCAATTGCTAATGTGATCTCACCGTTCATATTAGTTTCCATTTCCTCTTGTCTATTAAGGACATCCTCTGACAATTGTCCTTTCTCAATTTCATCACCGAAATTTCCTTCTCTATTGGATATGTCTTCCATCTTAAAAATAACAGACACCTTTTTCTTATCCCTACTTCCCCCCAACCTCTATCCTTCAATTCGTTGCTTCCTTTTGCAGCAATCTTCTTTAAAAAAAAAAACAAAAAACCTCATCTTCATTAATTATCTTCAATTCCTTCCCTCCTACTCTTAAACAAACCATACTCCAGTCAAGCTTTTTTACACCCACCACTAACTGAAATGATTCCCACAGGTATACCAATGACCTATATATGTTAAATAGATTAGCCAATTTTCTGTCTCCTCTGATTTAATTCAGCAACATTTGACACAGTTAATTTCTCCCTCTTCATTAATACACTTTTCTTTACAAGGCTTTCAGGAGCCCACTTGCCTAGTTTTCCTCTTACCTTACTGACTGTTCGTTAAGACAGAGGACTTGGCAATCTCACCTAGTCCCTAGAGTTTAAATATTATCTAAGGAAAAAAGTGGATAGCTAGTCCAGGCCTTTTCCACAGACCCAAGCCTGGAAAAAATGACCTAAAGTTTAGGTCTCATAGTACAGTTTCCTTAAAATACAGAAAATTTAAATTAGTATAGAAAGCTATGTCAAGGTCTATGCAATACAGTATAAGCCGCCAGCCATGATATGCTATTTTACTTACATAAAATTTTAACTTACATAAAATTTTAACTATTTTAACTTACATAAAATTTTAAACTCAGTTCCTCAGTGACACCAGTAGCATATCAAGTGTGCCAAGCCACATGTAGCTAATAGCTGCCACAGTGGACATTGCACAGAACATTGCCATCATCATAGAAAAATGATTCGACAGTGCTGTTCTAGATCTTGTTTACCGTAAAACCTATGATTTAAGTCAAAACCACATAACAAGTATATATACATATATATTCACATATAGTATCTTCTCTGCTTTCTTCAGATGTACAGGTAACAGATTACAGTTGTATATTTATGAATGTTCTAATTTGGCTTATTGATGGATCAATTAAATGAAAAGCATTGTCAAAAGTTGTAAAGTAATATATTCCCTCTATCACAAACTTGAGCTCCCAGTGAAGAGACAGAGAATGATTAAACTAGTTAAAGCAAGACTAACAATAAAAATTTCAAGTAGAATGGGTAAAAAAAATTTACATGATTGATTAAATAATAGTCTACATACTCATTCACTATGCATTACCCTCTTTTAATTATACATTATTTTAAAAACTCTAATAACATTGTCTGCTTTATTTAAATAGGTTATAATCATTTCTATGAAAATTTGGTACTAGGTTCTTATTAACAAATCCTTCAATACTGTATATACAAATGTTACTCTTATGAGAACAAAGCTACTTTGGCTAACCAGAGACACATAACCTGCCATACAAGGTAATAACTACAATCTGGAGAATTAAAGAGTAAGCAAGTATCTATATAGCAACCTAAAACAGTTTTCTTCTCCCTAAAAATCAAACTTTCTTATAATTATTTAGTGAAAAAAAGATGACAATATTCATATCCTACATACAGAAATATTTTTAAATGAAAACTCATAAAACACCACTCTCAAAGTATGTATTTATATATGGCTCACATATATAAATCAGAAATCTTAGTTTTAAAAACAGAAACTTTTACCTTTTGATCAGGCAGGTTGAAAAGGAATTCCCTGTCAAAACGACCAGGTCTCCTGAGAGCAGGATCTATAGAATCAAGTCTATTTGTAGCACCAATAACAACAATTTCACCCCTGTTGTCTAATCCATCCATAAGAGCAAGGAGAGTTGACACTATAGAACTGTAACAGACAAAATTTTCAGACAAAATTTAAAATGTAAAAACCTCTTATACTAACTTATCAGTCTTCCATGCTAATAAAAATATAGTATGATTACATCTTAATGCAAGATCAAGTAATGTGCAGAAATCACTTACTGACACACAAAAATAATAAATTAACAGGTCTAAAATATAGCAACAACCAAAAAAGATAAATTTTGTCAAAATATTTTCTGCTTCCAGGACACTAATCAAGAAAATGAAATGGCAATATAAATACAGGGAAAAATACTTGCAAATTACATATCTGATAAGGGTCTACAGTCTAGATACATAAACAATCACAACTTAACAAAAGAAATACTAGCCAGTTTAAAAAGTCAGAGGGGAAACTCACTTAACTACAAAAGACAAAAACAGACTGAAAGTAAAAGGATGGAAAACAATCCTACAAGCAAATGGACCAAAAAAGAAGGCAGGAACAGCTATATTTATATCAGATAAAACAGATTTCAAACTCAAAAAGGTAAAGAGACCCAGACGGTCACTACATTATGATCAAGGGGGAAATACTTAAGAAATACCACTCATTAACATATATTCACCAAATGAAGGAGCACCAAAATATATCAGACAATTATTATCATCTCTGAAAACAGACATCAGAGAAAACAGCTATGTAGTAGGAGACTTCAACATACCACTATCAACAATGGATAGATCAACGAAACAAAAAATAAGTAAAGACACTAAAGCACTAAATAAGGATCTAGACCTCATAGGCTTAACAGATATCTATAGAACACTAAACCCAAAAAAATCTGAGTACACATTTTTCTCAAGTGTACACGGATTATTCTCCAGGATTGATCACATAGTGGGACACAAGACAAACATCAACAGAAACATCAAGACTGAAATCATACCAACCATCTTCTCTGACCACAAAGGCATCAAACTAGAAATAAACCATAAAAAGATGGCAAGGAACTCTCCTACCTCATGGAGATTGCAACCCACACTACTGAAAGACCACTGGACTAATGAGGAGATCAAAAAAGAAATTAAAAAATACTTTGAGTTGAATGACAAGGAGGACACCAATTTCCAAAATGTACGGGATGCAGCAAAAACAGTAATAAGAGGAAAATATATAGCAATACAGGCTCACATCAAGAAACAAGAAAGAACTCAAAGAAACAACCTAATCTCACAGATCAAAGAACTAGAAAAAGAACAACAAAAAAACCCTAAAACTAGTAGAAGAAAAGAAATAATAAAAATCAAAGCAGAAATAAATGAAATCAAAACTAAAAAAAAAAAAAAATCCAAAAGATCAATGAAACCAAAGGTTGGTTCTCCAAAAAAATAAATAGACAAACCCCTAGCCAGGCTCACAAAAGAAAAAAGGGAGAAAGCACAAATAAATGGGATCACAAATGAAAGAGGAGAAATCACAACAGACACAGCAGAAATCAAAAGAATAATCAGAAACTACTATGAACAGTTATATGCAAACAAGTTCAACAATCAAGAAGAGATGGACAAATTCCTACAACTCTACAATCACCCAAAGCTAGATAAAGAAGAAATAGAACACCTAAACAGACCAATTACAAGAAGTGAAATTGCAGTGGTAATCAAAAACCTCCCCAAAAACAAAAGCCCAGGACCAGATGGATTTACAAATGAATTCTACCAAACATTCAGAAACAAATTAGTGCCTATTCTTCACAAACTCTTTCAAAAAATTGAGAAGGAAGGGATAATACCAAACACGTTCTATGAAGCCAACATTACACTAATACCAAAACCGAACAAGGATAACACAAAAAAAAAAGTAAACTACAGGCCAATCTCTCTAATTAACACTGATGCAAAAATCCTCAATAAAACTTTAGCTATCAGAATCCAACAATGTATCCATAAGATAATTCACCACGACCAAGTAGGATTTATTCCAGGAACACAAGGACGGTTCAACATCCGAAAAATCAATGTAATCCAACACATCAACAAAAAGAAATATAAAAACCATACGATAATATCAATAGATGCTGAGAAAGCTTTCAACAAAGTACAACACCCATTTATGATTAAGGCCCTTGAAATCCTCGGGATACAAGGAACATACTTCAACATCATAAAGGCCATATATGACATGCCCACAGCCAATATCATTCTCAATGGTGAAAAGCTGAAAGCATTCCCATTAAGATCTGGAACAAGACAAGGATGACCACTCTCACCACCGTTTTTCAATATAATACTGGAAGTCCTAGCCAGAGCAATAAAAAGACAAGAGAAAGACATACAAGGAATCCAAATAGTCAAGGAAGAAGTCAAACTATCATGAGTTGCAGATGATACAATAATATACATAGAGAACCCCAAAAACTCCACAGAAAAACTAATTCAACTCATCAATCAGTTCAGTAAAGTGGCAGGATACAAAATCAACACACAAAAACCAATAGCCTTCCAATACATAAACAATAAATCTGAGGAAGAAGAAATCAAGAAAACCATCCCTTTTATTATTGAAACAAAAAAAAAAATCAAACGCTTGGGAATAAACCTAACAAAAGAGATAAAGGGTCTATACAAAGAAAACTATAAAACACTGATAAAAGAAACAGGAGAAGACACAAAGAAATGGAAAGACATTCCCTGCTCATGGATTGGAAGAATTAACATTATCAAAATGACCAAAAGCAATTTATAGATTCAATGCTATTCCAATAACAATTTCAATGACATTCTTCAAAGAAATAGAACAAATATTGATGAAATTCATATGGAGCCACCAAAAACCCCAAATAGCCAAAGCTCTCCTGAAAAAAAAAAAGAAGGGAAGGGAGGCATCATACTCCCAGATTTCAAACTATACTACAAAGCCATAATAATCAAAACTGCATGGTATTGGAACAAGAACAGACACATGGACCAATGGAACCAAATAGAAAATACAGAAATAAATCCACAGATTTACAGTCAGCTAATCTTTGACAAAGGAGCAAAGAATATGCAATGGAGCAAAGAAAGTTTGTTCAATAAATGATGCTGGGAAAACTGGGTCACTACATGCAAAAGAATGAAGATTGACACTACCTCACACCATGTACAAAAAACAACTCAAAATGGACTAGAGAACTAGACATAAGACCTGCAACCATAAGATATATAGAAGGAAATATAGGCAAACACTACATGACATGCACCTCAAAAACATCTTTACAGACACATCACCCAAAGCATGATAGTGAAGGCAAAGATAAACAGCTGGGACTACATCAAATTAAAGAGCTTCTGCACAGCAAAAGAGACAGTAACCAAAACAGAGAAACCCCACCAACTGGGAGAAAATTTTTGCACACAACACTAATGACAAAGGACTGATCACAAAAATCTACAAAGATCTGATGAGATGCAACAAAAAAAAGAAAATAATGGGCAGAAGAGCTAAAAAGAAACTTTTCCAAAGAGGAAATGCAAATGGCCAACAGGCATATGAAAAAAATGTTCAACATCACTTGTAATCAGGGCAATGAAAATCAAAACTACAATGAGATACCATCTTACACCAGTGAGAAAGGCACATATGAAAAAAACTAGTAACAAACATGTTGGCAAGGATGTGGAGAAAAAGGAACTCTCCTGCACTGCTGGTGGGAGTGCAAAATGGTCCAACCACTATGGAAAGCTTTGTGGAGATTTCTGGACCTACTAAACATAGAGCTTCCATATGATCCAGCAATTCCACTCCTAGGTATTTACCCAAAGGACACAGAAACATTAATTCAAAAGGGCACATGCACCCATATGATTATAGTAGCACTATTTACAATAGCTAAGCTATGGAAACAACGAAATGCCCAAAAATAGATGACTGATACATATGATGTGAGATACATACACACACACACACACACACACACACACACACACACACTGGAATATTACTCAGCAATCAAAAAAGATAAACTCATGCAATTTTGCAGCAACATGGATGGAGCTGGAAGCGATCATACTCAGAGAAATAAGCCAGAAAGAAAAAGGAAAATACCAGATGGTCTCACTCATAGCAGGAATTTAGAAAACCTAAATAAGGGACCAGGAAAAAGACTAATTATAATAAAGAAAAAATCAAAATCAACAAGCAACTATAAACCTGAGACACACTACGGGGTGGGGGGGTGGAGAAGAGGAGACATTAGGGTCAAAATAAGGGGGGTGGGAATTGTATGGGGAATAGAACCAAAATGAAAATGCATACATTGTGCAAAAATGAAAAATGATGTAAGAATTACATAAAATAAAAGATATTTAGAAAATAAAACAAGATGGGTAAACAATTCTCATACTTAAAAATAAATACATAAAAAATTAAATAAAATAAAAATGAAAAATAAAAAATGAAATTTGAATTAATTGTCAATATTTTAAGTTTTACCCCAAACTCCTGACCTAACGTCTAGTTGCTTTGAGAATTAAATTAAATGATACATATAAAGCACTTCACACTGTCTGAACTTTACATTCAATAAATGTATCTTAATTATAAAAAAAAAATAGTCAAATAATTTAAGTAAATAGTTCTTAAAAGAAACTATAGAAAATGCCAATCTGGGCCTCCCCTGGTGGTGCAGGCGGTTGAGTGCCGCGCTGTGAAGCTGTCCACAGCCTCTATAGCACCAGTTTGATCCTGGCCGGTCAGCCGGTGAAGGTCCCACATGGCATGGCAGACCTCTCCTGTCGCACCCACTGCTCCCCTCAACAGTGTATTTTGTCAGTCTGCCTGTTCTGTTCCTCACTCTGTCTCTGGTGAGTCCTCTCTCCCTCCCGTGAATGTACCCCGTTCTTATATAAATAAATCTTAAAAAAAAAAAAAAAAAGAAAGAAAGAAAATGCCAATCTGAACCAAAAACAAATGAGATACCACTTTAAATCCACTAAAATGGTTGTAATAATAATAATAATTTTTAAAAAGATTTTAAGTGTTGATGAGGATGTGGAAAAATTGGAACACTTATATACTACTTGATGGAAATATAAAATGGTATACTGCTTTGGAAAACAGTATAAGTTAATATATGATCTAGTAATGTCCACATAAAACTTGCACATGAAGATACACAGCAACATTATTCATAATAGTCAAAAAGTGATAGCAACTCAAATGTCCTTCAACTGATGAACAGATAAACAAAATGTGGCATGTTCATACAATGGAATACTATCAGCAAATAAAGGAAGTACTGACAGGTACTACAACATGGATGCACCTTAAAAACAGAGCTAGTCACAAAAGTCCATACATCATGTGATCCCATATATATGAAAAGTCCAGAATAGACAAGTCTGTAGAAACACAAAGTACATTAGCGTTTGTTTAGGGGTGTCAGGGGGAGGTTGGAGACTGATAGCTAAAGGGTAAATGGTTTCTTTATGGTAATAGTTGCACAACTCTGTAAATATATTGAAAATTACGGAATTCTACACTTTAAATGAGTGACCTGTGTAACCTGTTAACAGTATCTCCATAAAGCTGTTTTTGAAAAAAACAGTAACAAATAAAATTGTCTTTTAATAGCAATCTTGGGATTTTTTTATATCTGGCAACTTATATGATGTTCACAGTGCCTACATAGGTAATTACATTTGCATTATTGCTACACTTTCAGAAAATTTCTTTCGTGTGGCTAACATTTTAAGTAAGTTCAACTCAAAATCATTTTGTGTACAATTTAGAGTTTATTAAACTATACCCTGAACATTTCTCAATAAAAAAGTTTCCTGGCTAATTATAATAAAAGTCATAGTTTAGCAGCAATGGTCTTCCTAGTGTTTTCCTATTAGCAGTGAGAATGCTAATTAATTAGCAGCATTCTCACTGCTAATACCTGCCTGAAATAACTTCTCCAAATGCTGCACATGTTAAAAAAAAACATTCTTGGGCCTCCCCTGGTGGCTCAGCAGTTGAGTGCTGGGCTGCGAAGCTGCCCACAGCCTCTGCAGTGCCGGCTCGCTCCCCGGCCGGGGAGGGTGCCATGGGGAGGGTACCACATGGCGGGCAGATCAACCCTGCCGCCCACTGCTCCCCTCAGCAGTGTACTTCGGTCCTTCTGCCTGTTCTGCTCCCTGCTCTGGCTCTGGTGAATTCTCTCACCCTCCCGCGTTTCTAACTATACCCAGTGCTTGTATAAATAAATAAATATATCTTTAAAAAAAAAAAACATTCTTGCTCTCAAAGAAATTATTCTGCCTATGTCTCCCAAACATACATGTATGGGGAGGATTTGTTTCTTTTCTAATCAAGTAACTGAAAATTAATGACCTAAGTGTCTCACTCAAGATATAAAGTGTGGGAAATAAGCATCCTTACATAAAAATTCTTATTTAACCACATTGAGCCTCACAATTTTCTTTAGTATATTTCAATCACAGATAGGAAATTCAAGAGTGTGTTAGGCTTTATCAGCATTTTGAAGCAGTTTATAGGATTTTACTTTGTCTTACAAGACAGAATTTAAGATCTAACTTAAATTCTACCCCCAAATCTGAATGACTAGCTCCTGGATCAAAAACCTTTAGTAACCCACCCCTATTACGTTCAAAATGAAATCCAAACTACTTAATATGGTATTTGAGGCCTACCTGCCTGCCTCAACCTTTTCTCCTAATTGTATCTAGGAAAGTTTGCATTACTTTTTAAATACAGATCTAAAATCCAACTGGAATGAAGTATTTAGTATGGTGTGAAGAAAGATCCAGGTTCTTATGGGATTTTGCGGTGATCAGAGAAAAGATGACATACAAAAAGCAAAGGATTGTCTCTCTGGTAAGAGGAAGAGGTGGGAAATCCCTGAACTTTCCAGTCACAGAGTTCAGAAAAGAGGATAGAAAACCACAAAAACGAAACATTGTAGGGAATCCCACAACTGTAAGAGCAAGTAAGGATAGGCCCAAGGACATTTATCCCATCTCTAACTGATCCCTAACAACAAAGGCAAAGGGCACTCAAAGGAACCAGCTAAGACAAAAGATCTGAAAGAAAAACAAAGTTGCCAAGAAACAGTTTGTACTTCAAACCTAATTCAGAAAATTTTCTGCTAAAAGAAAGGAAATACTACTCATGAAAGAAAAATTAACATAGTCCAAAATGCCGTCCAAAATTAAGCAACAAAACAGAACATATTCTCAAGAGAAAATAAAAATAAGGCAAGACTAACAGTGAGATGAACCAGATGTTGGAGCTTACACAAGATTTTAAAGCAATTAACCTCCATCAAGCAAAACAATAGGTTTATGGGGCCTCTCTGGTGGCACAGGGGGTTAAGCACAGAACTGTGGGGCGGTCCGCAGTCTCTGCAGCACGAGTTCGATCCCTGGCCAGCCAGGGGGCAGCCCACATGGTGCAGCGGACCTCTCCTGTCTCGCCTACTGCCCCCCCTCAGCAATGTGTTTGGTCAATCTGCCTGCTCTGATCCCCACTCTGTCTCTGGTGAATCCTCTCATCCTCCTCTTCCCCCCTGCATCTCTGGCCTGTACCCTAGCTCTTGTATGCATTTAAAAAAAAATAGGTTTAGATGCATGAAAATCACAGGGAAAAACATGAATAATAAAGAAGTGAATATAAGTTCCACAACTGAAAAGTACAATACCTAATATAAAAAACCTGTTAGCTGAACATAATGGCAAAATGGACATGACAGAGGAAAAATTAATGTAGGCCGATTGATTGAAAATAGATCAATAAACATTAAATAACTGAACAGAGAAAAAAAATGAAGACATATTTTCAGATACATGATAAACACCAATCAAAATAAATACAAAGAAGTCCATGCTGAAGTATATCATAGTTAAATTATTAAAAACCAAAAATACAGAGCAAATATTGAAAGTAGCAAGAGAAAAATCATAAGACTATAAAGCATGGAAACAATGTTCTAATTAAAGTTAGATTTTCCACTTCTAGGCGTCAATGTAGGAGAGACAGAATCCTGGATTGGGGATGATGAGCTGACCCATTAAGTGGAAGAGGCAGAGCTGAGATTCCAGGGAGACCAAGATGACTAGAGTTCACAGGAAAGATAGCCAGAGTAGAGACTACTAAACAGAGAAAGAAATTAGGAAATGCACATGCACATGAGGAAATTATGCAAAGCTTAGGGGGAAAAAAAACACCCAGAAGAACTTAAGGTAACAGTATTTTATACTCACAGATTCAGGAATATTGCCAGTTCCCACCTGCCAGACTAGCAAACCTCACAAATCATGGGGCACCGCATAAAATATACGGCAGGACCCTCCAGCAGGAAGGAAAAATTAGCCCTATACTGACTACTCCAGCTCTATATAACAATCTTAAAAGCAAGATTCAAAAGAAACAAACTGTTTTCAAATAAATTAACTATGCCCCAGGGGAAAAAAAAAAATCAAGAAAATCTATTTACAGTGTCATATCTAGCACTCAGCAATGTAATATTTATAATGTCTGACTTAAAAAAAAATGCCCAGTGCAAAGATGCTGAAAATATAGTCCATAAAAAAAATCAGCATGTAAAATCAACCCAAAATTAAACTGTTAGAATTAACAGATACAGATATTATTACTATATTCCATATACTAAAATAATTATTATATCCTTATAAGGAAGATACAAAACTGACCCAAATAGAACTTCTAGACAAGAAAACAAAAGCATGTGAAACAAAAAATGAGTAGGATTAATAACAGAGTAGACACTGAAGAAGAGTAGTGAACTAGAAGGCAGGAATAGAAATTATCCAAAACGTGGGCCTCCCCAGTGGCGCAGCGGTTGAGCGCTGGGTTGCGAAGCTGCCCGCAGCCCCTGCAGCGCCAGTTCGATCCCCGGCTGCTCCCCGACCACCGGAGGAGGGTCCCACATGGCGTGCAGACCTCTCCTGCCGCCCGCTGCTCCCCTCAGCAGTGTACTTCGGTCCTTCTGCCTGCTCTGCTCCCCACTCTGGCTCTGGTGAATTCTCTCACCCTCCCGCGCCATGTACAAATAAACAAAACAAACAAATAAACAAATAAATAAAAAAAAAAACATGCCTCTAAAAAAAAAAAGAAAAAAAAAAAAAAAGAAATTATCCAAAACGAAACACGGAAAAGATAGCTTACAACAGAATTAGCAAAGCATCACTCAACAGTGGGAAAAAATTAGCAAGTTAATGCATTTATAACAGGAGGTCTAAAAAGGAGAGGTGAGTCAGATACGAAGGAGTCAGAAAATATTTTAAGAAATAACAGCGAAAAGCATTACAACTTTGAGGGAAACTAAAAACCCAAAATTTAATCAGCAACTCAAGCCAAGAATGAGTTAAAAATAGAGAAAATTCTACCAGGGAACACCATTAAACAAATTGCGCAATACCAACAATGAAGAAGAAAAAGAAAAAAGAAAGCAGATAGAGGGAAAAGAGTATTACAAAGAAAGAAAGATGACAGCAGAATTCTTTACTGAGCCAATATGAGGGTAACAACAGTGGACCACATGTTTAAAGTACAGAAAGGCAACAAAAAGTATAAAGTATTGAAAGAAAACGAAAAATATTTGAAGAAAATATTCTTCAAAAACAAGGCGAAGTTTCTCAAAAAATTAAACATAAACTACATAGGCCAGCAATTCTTCTCCAAAGTATCTACCCAATATAGTTCAAAACCTATGTACAGGGGCCTCCCTGGTGGCACAAGGGGTTAAATCGCAGCACTATGAAGCCATCTCCAACCGCTGCAGCAAGTTTGATCCCCCGCCAAGGAGGTGACACACATGGCACAGCAGACCTCTGCTATCTCACCCACTGCTCCCCTCAGCAGTGTATTTCAGTTAATCTGCCTGTTCTACTCCCCACTCTGTCTCTAGTGACTCCTTTTGACCCCCTGCACCTCTGGCCTGTGCCCCAGTTCTTGTATGCATAAATAAATAAATTTTTAAAAAAACCTATGTACACAGAGTTGCACATGAATATTCAAGGAAACAATGTTCTTAATAGCCAAAAGTGGAAAAAAACTAAATGTCTATGCAGTGTGTTGTACTCCCATACATTGTAATGCTATTCACAGTAAACACTGGGACATTCTAAATTACAGGATGTCCCTATTTACTATTATATTCAGTGAAATAAACCAGACACAACTGATTGCACATTGTATGACTCTATTTATATGACATGACCAGAAAAGGCAAATTGATATAAGAATTAGATTACTGGTTGGATGGGAGGCAAGAATAGGGATCTGCCATAAATGGACGTGCTGGGTTTAGAACAAAAAATCATCCTAAAATTGATTGATACTAATTATTGTATCACTCTGTAGTTATTTTAAAAATCACTGAATTTACACTTGAAATGAGCAGATTTTATGACACTTAATAAAATCTTTTAAAAAATAAAGGTTTTCCTCAGACATGAAAAACCTGAAGAACATATAACCTATGAACCTAAACTGTAAGAAATGTAGGTAGAAAGAAAATGATAGCACATGACACATAGATGGCTCTAAAAGAAGAAAGATCATCAGAAATGGTAACAAGTATAATTCCTTAAGGATTGCTATCATGATCTCTTTAAAAGATTATACAACATTGGGGCCTCCCCAGTGGTGCAGTGGTTGAGCGCTGGGCTGCGAAGTTGCCCGCAGCCTCTGCAGCGCCGGTTCGATCCCCGGCCTCTGGGTGAGGGTCCCACATGGCAGGCAGACCTCTCCTGCCGCCCGCTGCTCCCCTCAGCAGTGTATTTCATCAGTCTGCCTGTTCTGTTTCCCGCTCTGGCTCTGGTGAATCCTCTCACCCTCCCGCGCTTCTGACTGTACCCAGTGCTTGTATAAATAAATACATAAATCTTTAAAAAAAAAAAAAGATTATACAACATTAAAAAAAATTTGACAACAGCACAAGAGAATGGTATACATATTATTTTATGTGAAGTGGTATGGTATCACTTGAAGGTAGATGGTGTTAAGTTAAAGACATATACTATAAATCTACCATGAAATTAACAGTCAGGAGTGGGCAGAATCAGAAAAATGGAATAAAAAAGAGATGGGGAAAAAATCATAATCATCAAGATGATAAATTTATACCCAACTATATCAATAGTTGCATTAAATGTAAATGCGTGTTTTGGGGGAAATGGATATGTTCATTATCTTAACTACAGCTATGGTTTCACAGGTATATGTACATGTTGAAATTTTTCAAGGACACTCTAAGTACGTCAATACTGCACATATATAGCATGTATGTCAGTTATACCTCAACAAAGCAGTTTTAAAAATCAACAGCAAAATTAAAAAAATCTAAAATATCTTCAAAAATTATCTTTAAAAGAGCAAGAAAGGAGACACAAAGAAAAACACAAATACAAAGAAAATAAACAAGAAATGGTGATTTCCAATTTATCCATGTCAATAATTATATAAACATTAATGGACTTAAACAGACAAATTAACATGAGGAGATTATCAGATTAAGAAAAGACTCAACTATATTATCTATATAAAGAAACACTCTAAATATAAAGATAACAAAAGGCTAATTTTGGTAATTTAATGTAAATTAATGGCAAAAACAGACAAACAAGAAGCATAAGTCCAGAGTAGTTCAATTTTTATCTAAAGAAAACAGGTTTAAAAGCAAAATTAACAGAGATAAAGGATATTTCACAAACTTCAGAATAAAGACTGAAGAATAATACAAAAAGTTTGAAATAAATGAAAGAAAAACTAGAAGAATTACAGAGACAATTCCGCAATCATAGTTGGACATTTTTAACGTATCGCTGTGCTCACAGAGTAACTAGGTAAAAAGTTAATAAAGACACAAACACTTCCATATAACACTATTACAACCTTATCTTATTTGATAGACATAAACACACACATATATATACACAAAATATCAGAAACAGCAGGATAAAAATTAATGAAATATACACTGGGACATAAAGGAAAATGCAATGAATTTAAAATGACTATGCGTTACTGTCCCTGACCACAATAAAATTAAGTTAGAAATAACATAAGATAATCAGAAAAAAACACAACAATTCATGAAGTAAACAAACACACTTCCAAATCACCATGTCAAGGAAGAAATAACAGAAGGAATAAAAATCATTTTTAGCTGTATGGAAGTAAATACACAAGAGGTCAAAAACTATGCGGTTCAGTAAAGCAACACTCAAAAGAAACTTAAAGCTTTCAATTACTATAGCAGAAAAGTTTTATCAAAATCTAAGCTGTAATCTTAGTAATCAGGAAAATTATTCAAATCAATGTAAACAAACCAAAAACACCAAAAGTCATACTGCTAAATGAAAGAAGCCAATCTGAAAAGACCTCATAATGTATGATTCCAAACTATTGAACATTCTGGAAAAGGCTCAACTATGAAGTCAGTAAAAAGACCAGTGATTGCCAGAGGCTCTGAGAATTTTAGGCAGTGAATATACTCTTCATAATAATGTAATGAGGCATACACGTACGTAAATATTTGTCCAAATCATAACTTTTATACCACCAGAGTGAACCCTAAGGTAAACTAAGGACTTCTGTTGTGATTATGATGGGTCAATATAGGCTCATCCATTGCAAAAAATGTATCCTCCTGCGACAATAGTTGATAACGAAGGAGACTATCCATGGGTGGGGATATAGGTTATGTGGGAAATCTCTGCATAGCACTATGATACCTTTCAACTTTATTCTGAATCTAAAACGGATCTTTAAAAAGTTTAAAAAAAATTAAAAAGAACAAAGTTGAAGGACTTATACCAACAAGACAACATAAAGCATAGCATAACATAATCAAGACAACGACATAAGGATCTACAGGTCTATGAAACCAACTAGTAAGTCTAGCAAAAAAACACACATTAATGGTCAATTAATTTATGACAAAGAAGCCAAAATTCAATGGTGACAAGGTAAACTTTTCAAGAAACAGGTCTGGAACAACTGAAAAAAGTAAATTCAGTCCATACCTTGCACCATCTACAAAAACTAACTCAAAACTTACCTAATTTGAATTAATGTTGTAAATTTAATATTTTAGGAGAGATCAATTGCTAAGAAATTGGTTTAGGCAATTATTCTCAAGCAAGACCAAAAAAAAAAAAAAAAAAAAAACATACGCCAAAAAAATTATATTGGGCTTCATCAAGATTAAAATGTTTTGCTTTTCAAAAAGTCAGAGTTAAGCAAACAAAAAGGTAGCTACACTAGTAGAAAAACTCTAACAAAGAGTATATAAAGAGTATATAAAGAATTCTAACACAATAAAACATACAATTTGATTTTTTTAAAGGGTAAAAGGTATTTACAGACATGTCACAAAACACACAAATGGCAAAAAGCACATGCAAAGAGGCTCGATATTATTAGTCATCAGGAAAATATAAATTAATCCACTATTACACACCCACTGGAATAGTTAAAAGTTAGAAAGAGGAACAATTCCAAGTGCTAGCAAGGATGAGAAGCAATCCAAATTTTTATATGTTACAGATAAAGACATAAAATGGCACAACCACTTTTGGAAAACACTATCAGTTTAAACATACATTTACCGTAGGATCCAGTCATTCCTCTCTTAGGTATTTACCCAACAGAAATGAAAACATAAATCCACTTGAAAATAGGTATACAGATGTTAATAATAGCATTATCATAAATAGCCAAAAATAGAAAAAAACTAAATCAGCATCTGATGATGGATTAACAAATGTGGTATTGACACCCTAGGTAATAATGTTCAGAAATGAAAAGGATCTAAGGAAGATCCTTTTAGCTAGCTGAAGCGATGGGGGCCAGCCAAACTATATATTTAGTACTGGGTTGGAAATGGGATGGAAGGGCAGAGTGTTATGGAGTCCACAGAGGCCCCAGTTAAGGAGAAATGGACCTTAAGACACAAAGAGCCAGAGAGCTATGGGTTCATATCCATATGAAAGTTTGCAAAATGCCAAACCCAAAACATAAATGAAAAGAAACAAAATTCTAGTATACATGATATGGCTAAATCCAAAACCATTATGCTGTCAGGGCTAGAGAGAACTTTTTCTGTAAAGGGCCGGAAAGTAAATGGTTTAGGTTTTGCAAGTCACAGGATCTCTCTCACGACTATTAAACTCTTCAAAAGTAGACATAATTAGTGCATAAAGAAATGAGCATGCCTGTGTTCCAATAAAACTTTATTTACAAAAACTGGCACAAAGCTGGATTTGGCCCACCTGTGGTTTGGTCACTCCTATGCTAAGTGAAAAAAGTATTCCTGAAGGATACAAACTACATTTTAAGATTCTTTATAAGTCTCTTAGCTTATCAAAGCGCTAAAGCTAAATACTAATACTCAAGAATCTAACATAGTCAGATTAAGAAAAATTACCTGTGGATCTGATCTTGTCTGCTAGAGCGAACTGGAGCCAAGCCATCTATTTCATCAAAAAATATTATAGAAGGTCTCATCAAATATGCCTATAATAAAAAAATTAATAACCATTGGTTTTTATTTTTTAATTTAATTATTATCTTTTCTTAATAGGTAACATAAAGCAAATGATGCAACATGCAGCAGTGTAAAATGGAAATCTATCACCCCAGTCTCCAACCACAAGGTCTTCTCCCAGTAGTTAATACTGGTTTTGGTTTTTTTATTCTTCCATATGCATTATTTATACACTTAGATAAAATTTTATTTTTAAACATTTTTATTTTATCTTACATATTTAAAAGACATTTTTTATACATACGGTACACATCGCTTTTGTCACACAACAAAGCATTTATATGTATTTTAATTAGCTCCCATATAACTACATAGAGATCTGCCTCATTCTTTTTTTAACAGCTACAAATGCCCCTCTATATGAATGTACCATAATTAAGTTAGTTCCCTATTCATGGACATTAAGGCTGTTTTCAACCTTTCCTATTATTAATAACACCTGAATAAATACTGATATATAACCAACATCTAAGTATAGTAATATAATAATTTCAAAAAGGAGAACTACTGACTCAAAAAGGATACATCCTTTCTAATTTAGTTAGACATAAGCAAACTGTGCATTAATGCACCAGCTGTCATTTTTTCTGACACCAAAGGCCAAACTCCTAGTCAACATATCTCCTTCATTTCATTTAGTGCAAAGGTCATATAGATTATTTCATTTAAAAAGATAAATAGTAACTACCAGCAATTTTTTTAAAAAGCAAGCAAATACTGCAACTATTATCTACCAAGAAAACTATAAAACAGAAATAAAATAAACTTAGTTTAAAAAGCAGAATGGTTTGTGCTGTGATTTATTTTTTAATTTTTTTTAAATTGAGGTAACACTGGTTTACACTGTTGTTTATATTTTAAAAATATAGGATAACCCCCTTTCGGTGTATGGTACAGTTTTACCTTTGCTTTATTTTTGTTTTGGTATGCTGTGGTTTTGAATGAAACCAAGAGACACTGATACTCATATCGTGAAGTGGCTAAAAAGTATAACTCTCAAAGTTTTTTGATTAGTTACTGGGCAATATACTAGCATTCCCAAGCAAATTTCTCCCTCATCTACCAATGTTATTTTATATTTATATCATTCAATTGTCTTGAAACATACAGATTATGTGGTTTGACTTCCTAGAAGACACTGAGCACCTTGAAGTTTAAGATTTTTGCCTTATTCTTCTCTCTAAATCTATTTTCAAGAACGTGGCAGTTTTTAATACTAACAAAAACTAAAAGTAATATCTGAAGTGCTTTACCAATTAGAAAACATTTTTACACATATCAACTCAGTAATGGGTTCTTAAATGCTTATTGAACACATGTCAATTTAGATATAATCAAATATGAACGACTACCTTCATTGGCTCACATGATCAAAAGTGACTTTACATCACAACTAATTTTTACAAATATTAGGAAATATTTTTAAGTTAGTTACAAACAGTAGAGATAACTTACATGATATTCACCTTATCCTGCCTTTTAAAAGCATTCATTACTTTTTTAATTATTCCAGAACCATATTTACAGCTCATGAAAATAAATAATAAACTGTGTGGTGAGATTTCCTACATACAGATAGATTTAACTTTTTAATCTTGTTCGATTTCCTCAGTTATATTACAATCGAGTGATGTATCCAGAGTGCTCAAAAACACCTAACATGGTATTAAGTGCCTAATAGTCACCTCAATAAATGTTTTGTGAATCACCATAAATAATCAAAAGTGCTAAGACTACTGTTATATACATCACATACAAATTCAGAATATTGACTCTAAATCTAACATAATGATTGAAAAATATGCCTCCTCATAAGGAGTTTGTAGTATAGACTAAATGTGTTAAATATTCTAAAGAAGATATTCTCAAATTACCTGACTTCTCTTACCTGATCAAAAAGTAGCCTAAGTTGCCTTTCAGATTCACCAACCCACTTGCTCAGACAGTCTGCTCCTTTTCGCATAAAAAAAGCCACCTTTTTGTCTCCTTGACTGCACTCATTAGCTAATGCTCTGGCTACCAAGGTTTTACCTGTGCCAGGAGGGCCATAAAACAAACAGCCCCTAGAAGAATAAAGTATCAATAAAAGAACATTAATCTTATCACCACTACTGAAAATCAATATCAAAAACATGTTTCTTATATAATTTTGTATGAATATATAATTATTAGGCAGTGATGAGGCTTTTATAGTAATGGAAAAGTATTTTGCTGAGAGATCTTTTTTGTAATTGTGAATCTATGTATTTACTGATTTTGATTTTTTTCCCCACATGTGCACATGTTCCACTCATCCTACTTAAAGCTTAAAGCACCAGGCTTTTGGTATGCAAGAGTTAAATGGGATTATGAGTAACTGAACAAAATATCAAAATTGTAAATGTGTTTTTCCTGTGACTTAGAAATTTCTGATGTTAGAATGCATCACACAGAAACACTCAAAAAAAGTATACAAAGATTGATTTTAAATAAATGTTGAATAGAATGTGGTCTATAATTGTGAAGAACTGAGAAAACCTATAAAAGCTATATTAATAAAGGACACATAGAAGTACTCTGTTACATCTGTAAAATAAAATACCCAAACAGTGTCAGAAAGAATAATAAGCATATTATTGACATGGAAAAGTAGCTAGAACACATTGCAAAATAAAAAACAAAGTATATATAAGAATTTTATTGAATAATCCTATTTATATTAAATGGTTATAGGTGTATAACACAGGCAAAATATAATAATATATACATGTATGTATAGAAGAAACTTATGTAAGAAGTAGGATTATTTTCTTCTATCAGTTTCTGCTTACAAGTTTCTCCCAAGATCATACTACATTCATGACTGCAAAAAAACTATTTTAAAATTTCAAGTTACAGCACATAAAAAAGCAAATAAATTGCTATTTATAGAAAGTCACCAAAGGCCTACATTTTAATCCAGTCAAGTAAACAATGACTCTTTAAAAAGTTTTTCCAAATCCTGAAACACGTAATAAAATTAGAACCAAATCTGAATAAAAAGCACCTCAATAAAAATAACATTTTGCAGTTTAGATCAGTCTGTATGTACATCTTTAGAATATTTTATTCTGCTCAAATTCCCACAACATAACTTCTCAGCCTTTTCTAATAGTTAACTAGCTAATGATCTCATGAATGATTATTTTAATCATTAAAAAAATTATCAAACTATTTCAAAAATATTATATTGTCAAGTCAAAAGAAACATTCCAGTGTGCTTACAAGACTAAGCAGAGAGCATCAAACTCAGTGCTATTAGGAAGCCAAATCAAGGAAAATCCACCTAGGCAACACACTTGCGTATTCAAACCTGCACAAAGAATCTAATCTGCCTGTCTCCTAAATGCTGAAATGTGAACTTCAAAACACACTTACATGCACAGTTTTTTGAACTCTAAGTAACAAAATTTCATTCCTATTCTCATTGTTATAGCACATCAACTAAATATGTATGAAATATTTATATGTATAATCATTTAATTAATTGAAATGTGCTGAATTAGCAGTAATATAGTAATAAATATCTAGGACATACATACCTTGGAGGCTGAATTTTAAATTTTTCAAAGATTTCTGGATATAAAAGTGGGAATACAACCATTTCCTTTAGTGCATGAATATGATGGCTCAATCCACCTATGCTATCAAACCGCACCTTTGAAAGAAGGGGAAAAGCTTAATATGAAAACAATTTCAACTATTAACAGAATTTTTTAATTGTGAGCTAGCCTTATGATTCAGAAATGCATGCCTTCGTAGGAATTATTCAAAAATGTACACTTCTGAAATAAAAGTAGAAAAATAAATTTGGCAGTAAAATTTCAGTTCAGTCAAATTAAACTATCATTATCTCCTAGTAACTAAGAATCATGATTAATAACGAATCTAAAACTTACATGGTTATCTATAGGAGATGTTATGTTGTGTTTACACTCTAATAATTTAAATGCCTTTCAAAATTTTACCTACCGCATGCATTCTCAGTAAGGGCAATATTGTTCCCAAGGGTACAAAAAGTAGTTCAGGAGTAGACAGGAAAAAGCTTAGTTCTTACAATGGCTTGTACCCCTTCAAAGTTCAACTTTACCTAACAAACCCTTCTTTAATATTTTATTTATCTAGATCAGGAGAAATTTAATTTTTCTCCTTAGGAGACAAAGTAAAAAGCCTAAGAAACACTGGTTGATCAAAAGAAGCAACAGAGATTATCACCCCACCCCAGCCCCCAAAACAGTTTAAATATCAGTAACACTGTTTTTAAAAAAAAAAAATTGTATAGGAAAAAAGCACCTTAGGAAAATTTTGGGTTTTTTAATTTTATTTTCATAGAAGAACTGGGATGTAGACCAGAGGTGGGGAGGGTGGGGGAGGAGGAAGATGATTCACCAGAGACAGTGGGGAGCAGAACAGGTGGGTTTACTAAAATACACTACTAAGGGAAGCTGTGGGTGAGACAAGAGAGGTCTGCTGCACCATCTGTAGGTTAGCTCCCTGGCCAGGAATTGAACTCAGGCCAAAGAGGTGGTAGCACTGAGACTTAACCCCTAGGTCAATTGTCTCTATAGGGTAATGGGAGATTTTGTTCCCTGTTTTTACTCTGTGGTGATACTTGAAAATACTTTTATAAGAGACATTACTGTTGTAACAGAAAAAAAAAATAAGCAATGTAGACAAACAGTTTAAATGACAGAAACATTCTAAGAGAAGCTAAATTTTCTTTTATTATTGCCAGCTTTGCATGCCCCAAATTCATGCAAATTACATCATAGAGTTATCAATGTAGAATACAAATATGGTCATGAAATCTAAGCAGCTTCAACAATACCCCACTGCTTATCATGGTTATTGGGCCTTGCCTTATTTGTCAGCCTCATTTCCTACCTGTTTTTCATTATATATTCCAGAAACACTAAAATGGAAAAAAGGAAAAACCTGAGTAAGCATCACAAGGGATCAGGAGCTAGGTTTGATGTATTTTGATACACATCAAAACACTAATTATGATATCTGGATTATGTTGCATGTTGTTTTAGAAACAAGGAATAACTTTTTTTTTTAAACTACATCTAAAAAATTTACAGAACTTACTGATTTATCGATGTTCATTGGATCAACATCAGCCAAGCTAGCACCCACTTTGACTCGTTCTCGGAGAATACCACTAGCTAAATCTTCTGCTCTCAAGTTCATTGGCAAACATCTGTAATTCATAAAAACCCAAGCAGATGGCATTAAAAGTTACACATTTTTCACATCAAAAATAAGTTTAAATCTTTGACACAGCTTTTTCTTTCCCCTTTTATTCATAACCCAAAAATAACACAGGATTACATATTTTTAGATTTTCTGAAGTCTTTTCAATTGACCAAAAAAAGTATTCACTAGATAAAGAAAACAAGATCATTAATATATTGTCCAAAGAGCCAAATCCAAATCTTTCACAAATTAGGAAAACTTCCTGATGTACCTGGCATTCCAGGTTATACGATTATATCAATTCACAATAATATACTATAGTATATGGCACTAAGTAAACTCAATTTTATTACAATATTTAAACTGATCCTCAGCTACTACATCAGTATGTTAACTCAGTTTACATGACTAAAGAAATTCCTTTCTCTTTTATTCAAAGGAAACCTATTCTAGATCACATATTAAGAATTAAGTCTTATCTTCTCTGAGTAACTGCCATTAAATAGAACTTTAGCTACCTACAATCTTATACTTTATTATTTAATTTTATTACCCCTAACATACTTCCTTCCTCTTCTAACCAGGGGAAAATACCACAAGATGACACAGATGACATAAACAGCTTCAAAAAAGTATAGCTTCTAGGGCCTCCCCGGTGGCGCAGCGGTTGAGCGCTGGGTTGCGAAGCTGCCCGCGGCCTCTGCGGCGCAGGTTCAATCCCCGGCTGCTCCCCGGCCACCGGAGGAGGGTCCCACATGGTGCGCAGACCTCTCCTGCCGCCCGCTGCTCCCCTCAGCAGTGTACTTAGGTCCTTCTGCCTGCTCTGCTCCCCACTCTGGCTCTGGTGGATTCTCTCACCCTCCCGCGCTTCTGACTGTGCCCAGTGCATGTATGAACAAAACAAACAAATAAATAAATAAAACATGCCTCTATTAAAAAAAAAAAAAGTATAGCTTCTATAATGAACATAACTTCATCAACGTTCCTGAATCCTCATTTACCGGAAAAACATATTTTCAAAGTGGATATCAGAATAGGTGAGATTAAAATGGCATCAAACTAGGGCCTCACTGGTGGCACAAACGGTTAGGTCTCAGCACTATGAAGCTATCCACAGCCACAAGTTCGATTCCTGGCCAGGGAGCTGGCCCACATGGCGCAGCAGACCTCTCCTGTCTCTCCTGCTGCGCCCCTCAGCAGTGTATTTCAGTAGATCTGCCTGTTCTGCTCCCTACTCTGTCTGTGGTGAATCCTCTCACACACACACACCCCACCTCTGGCCTACACCCCAGCTCTTGTATGCATAAATAAATCAATCTCTAAAAAAAAAAAAATTACTAAATAAAAACCAAATAAGTGCATTACTCTAGTCTGAAATACATGTAGAATATTAGTGTCAGAAAAATGCTAGTATATATAAGAGTGCCACTCAAAAATTATAACTGTTCTTCCTTTATTCTACCGCGGAAATAACAATAAAAAATTTACTAGCCTATTTCTTGCTCTTGCCATGCTCTTTGATTTTCTTCTTTCAAAGCGTTCTTCATCAGAAGAAGTTGTGTCACTACTATGAATAGCATGCTTCTTTCTCCTAAAGAGTAAAATCCTTAAAATCATTACTGCAGCAAATGGTTTTTAAGAACACACTGTAGCAACATGGATGGCGCTGGAAGGGATCATGCTCAGCGAAATAAGCCAGAAAGAAAAAGAAAAATACCGGATGGTCTCACTCATAGCAGGAATCTAGAAAATTTAAATAAGGGACCAGGAAAATGAATAACTAAGAAAGTGAAAATCAAAATCAACAAAAAACTATGAACCAGAGACACTTTTTGGGGGGTGAGGGTCGGGAGGGGAGGGATTGGGGTCAGAATGGGGGGGTTGCAATTGTATGGGGAATATAAAAATAAAATTAAGTCATATAAAAAAAAAGAACACACTGTAGTATTACATCTATAATTAGCTTAATAAAAATTCATTCATTCAGCAAATATTTGTTAAGATCCTTGTACTCTTACAGTTAACATTTAATGAAGTATAAAGGCGGTAGGTTCTACAGAGAAAAAGAAAAAAAAGAGAGGATAGAGACCTTACAATTCCTTTAATAGGGTAGTTTAGGAAGGCAGTCAAGCAACAAATTTAATTTGCACCCAAATTTAGACAATACCTAGCATTAATTTATTTATAAATAACATTAAAATCTTATTAGAAAAAAAGTTTATCTTTTTCTTCTCTGGTTTTTTCTTTCCCCAAAAAATGAGAAACAGTCCAGACATGAAAGCAAATAATAAACTGGTTTACAGGGAGACAAAAGTTTTTACTTCCCATTTAAGACACTGATACCCCGATTGTATTTCTCATAAAGAACTTTTGAGAGGAAAAATTAGTTTATAATCAGAACTACCATGGAATGATTAAATAATGTATCAGACTAAATTTATCCTCAAAAAGTAATAGTTAAAGAATGAATGCTACATTATTAATATAACTGATACCATCTCTAACATAACTAGAAAACATAGTAATCATGTAAGTTGGAACTTACTTCAAACCCAAAATGGCCTTCAATGATGTTCCACAGCACAGGTATCCCTACTCCACTCCAATGCCAGTAAATTCAACAGCAACCCAAATTTTCCCCTACTCTCCTTAAGATCCTTAACCCATCTACTATTGCTTCTCATTACTATAAATAATTTCATTTCTACCTGTAACAGTTCATTTTTAATGCTTCCCAATACTTCAAGAAGATTGCTGCAACAATTATCCACTCAATCTTTGCAGTTCTGGTATTTACCTTCTCTTCCAATTCTTTCTCTCCAACAGGAAACACTTGTTTCCAAGCATCCTACCATGTGTGTGTTTGTGTGTCCTCTAACATACAGAAATGTAATAAATCTGCCAATAGCAGCACAAATGAGATAGTTCAAAGAAGCAAAAGTGTACTGGGATAAAGAAATAACACCAGACAGTAACTCGAATGCACAAAAACAAAGAGACTCAGAAATGATTTTTTAAAAAGGTTAACATTACAACAACTATAAATGCATGCTTGCTTGTCGTTATTCTATTTTTTAAATTGAAATATATAAATTTATATAAATAATTTAAGACTGTATTGTTATTTGTAAAATTTATAGATGTAATATGTGTAATAATAATATCACAAAAAGCTGGTAGTTGCGGGCAATTTCCCAAAAAGATTTTTAAAAAAGAAGAGATGACATTTTCCTTAAAAATTAACACAAAATGAATCAGAGATCTAAATCAGAGTTAAAATTCTTAGGAAAAAAAAAATAGGAATAATTTTTATGGCCTCAGATTTCACAATGGATTCTTAGATAGAATATCAATATCACAAACAACAAAAGAAAAAAGAGAAAAAGTGACAGAACAACCCACAAATATTATTATCTGATAAGGAATAATAATATTCAAATCTATAACATATAAAGAGCTCTTACAACTCAATGATAACAAAACAAGCTTAATAAAAAAGCTTTAAATGAGCACAGGACATGAAGAGCTATTTATCAAAGGAAGATAGAAAAATGGCCAGGAAGCACATGAAAAGAAGCTCAATATCATTAGTCTTCAGGGAAATGCAAACCAAAACCATAATGAGATAACATGTTATACTCAACAGGATGGCTAGAATCCACAATTTAGACAATAAATGTTGAGTGAGAAACTGGAACAAATCTACACTGCTGGTGGGATTTTAAAATGGTGCACTCCCTCTGGAAAATGGTGAGGCTATTCCTACATGATTAAACATAGTTACATAACCTAGTAATTCAACCCTTAGGTATACTCAAGAGAAATAAAACTTGTACATGCATGAATTTTTACAGCATCATTATTCATAAAAGTAAAAAGCTGGAAACAACCCAAAAATGTCCACAATGAAGCATAAACAAAATGTGACATATTCGTGCAATGGAAAATTTTTAATCATAAAAAAGAATGAAGTACTAATACATGCTTCAACATATAAGCTTAGACAATATTATGTGAACTGAAAGAAGCCTGTCACTACAGAACACATAAAATATGATCTCATTTTATGAAATGCCCAGAGAGGGCACACCTACAGAGAAAAACAACCAATCAATAAATGCTCAGCAGATATGAACTATCACCAGAGAGGACATTCAGGAGACCAACAGATACATGGAAAAATATTCATCATCACTTTGAATAAGGAAGATTCAGGTCAAAACCACAATGAGATATCATCTCACACCCATAAGAATGGCAAACATTAGAAAGACCCCAACAACAAGTACTGGAGAAGATGAGGAGAAAGAGGAACCCTAGTACACTACTGGTGGGAATGTTATTTTGTAAAGTGATCTGGAATTACCTAAAAAGTTACTAATGGAAATAGTATACAATCCACCAATATACTCTTGAGCACTCAGCCAAAGAAAATGAAACCATCAGTGTAAAAACCTGTATGCTTTACAGGGCCTCACTGGTGGCACAAGGGTTAAAGTCTCAGCACTATCAAGCTATCCACTGCATCAAGAGTTTGATCCCCAGCCAGGGAACAAACTCACATGGCACAGCAGACCTCTCCTGTCTCACTGGCCTTCTCTCCACCACAGTGTATTTCAGTAAATCCACCTGTTCTGCTCCCCACTCTGTCTCTGGTGAATTCTCTTACCCCCTACACCTCTGGCCTACACCTAAGTTCTCATATGCACAAATACATTAAAGTAAATCTTTTTTTAAAAACCTGTACACATTACAATGTTTATTGCAGCGTTATTTACAATAGGACAGCAAGGAAATGGAAACAACTTAAGTGCCCACTTATAGCTAACTGGACCAAGAAGACATAGTATATCCACACAATGGCATACTACATAGCCACAAGAAGAAATGTTGTCAATCACACCTAAATGGAATGAGTTCACGGAAATTATGTATAGTAAAGCAATTCAGAATGACAAAGATAGGGCCTCCCAGTGGCGCACCGGTTGGGTGCTGGGTTGCGAAGCTGCCCGCAGCCTCAGCAGCGCTGGTTCGATCCCTGGCTGCTCCCCGGCCACCGGAGGAGGGTCCCACATGGCGCGCAGACCTCTCCTGCCGCCCGCTGCTCCCCTCAGCAGTGTACTTCAGTCCTTCTGCCTGCTCTGCTCCCTGCTCTGGCTCTGGTGAATTCTCTCACCCTCCCGCGCTTCTGACTGTACCCAGTGCTTGCATAAATAAATAAATCTTAAAAAAAAAAAGAATGACAAAGATAAATATTCCACATTTACATAGAGAATGATCTGACAATGCAAAATACCTATACAAACTAGGAGACACTAATAAACGAAGTGAAGTTGCTGACGTTAAGAGAGCAGTGAGAATCAAAGAGATAGAGGGATGGTGGTAGGGGGAACAAACACAAAAACAAAGACTCCTTTATATCTTCACACAAAAGGACATTAGGGAGCAAAGGTAGCAATAATTAATCAAATCAGTGATTCAAAGGAAAACAATGCGAGTAGTTTATACTCAACTCCACTGAGAAATCAGAGACGTACAGCTTTAAAAAACATAATTATCAAAACAGCAAGTATTCCAGGCACACTGAACTATGACAGTAATAGTCACACAAAGGATAATAACTATTAGCCACTAATTGAAAAAGGAAAGACCCTATTTAGTCCCTCATTGACATTATCATTAACAGAATACCTATATTCTAATTATAAAGCATTACATAATGTACTAAAGGCTGTATCTAAGTGACAGACATACATATCTCCTCCTTTCAAAACCAACAAAACATACCTGATATGGCTTCTTCTTGCTGGAGATCTGTGAATATCAAAGAGTGTGCTTTCCCTCTTTTTTTGATGAGCTGGTACTTGAAAGAAAAAAGAAAATGTAACATAGAAATAACAATAAAATGACAAAATAATGCATTAAAGCAGTAGAAAATACTTCTGCTAACTTTCTGAATGGAAGCAAGCCATATATTTTTAGGCTCCAAAGGTTTTCTGGAAGAACACAGTGAAAATTGAAATTTTGTGGCAATACACTAGATTGCAAATAAACATTGTAAAATAAAGTTAAATTAAAGATTTATAACTTTGGGTTTAAATGAAGATTTTTCAGATGCAATACCAAAAGCACAATCTACTCAAAAAAACTGGCAAATCAAAATTACTAATTTTCCTTTCGAAAGATACTATTAAATGAAAAAAACAAGTTACCAAAAAAAATTGCATATCACCTGATAAAGTATTGATGTCCAGAATATTACTCAGTAAGGAAATAAAATACTTAATTTTTAAAAATAAGCAAGAGTGTGGCCTCCCTGGTGGCGCAAGGAGTTAAGATGCAGACTATGAAGCTATCAGTAGCCACTGCAGCACTAGTTCAATTCCCGGATGGCCAGGGAGCAATCCACATGGCGAAGCAGACCTCTCCTGACTTGCCCGATGCTCCCCTAAACAGTGTATTTCAGTCATCTGCCTGTTCTGTTCCTCACTCTGTCTCTGGTGAATCCTCTCACCCCCTGCACCTCTGGCCTGTACCCCAGGTCTTGTATGCATAAATAAATAAATCTTAAAAAAAAAATATAGGGCCTCCCCAGTGGTGCGGCGGTTGAGCGCTGGGCTGTGAAGCTGCCCGCAGTCTCTGCAGTGCCGGTTCGATCCCCGGCCACCGGGCAAGGGTCCCACATGGTGCGCAGACCTCTCCTGCCGCCCGCTGCTCCCCTCAACAGTGTACTTCGTCACTCTGCCTGTTCTACTCTCTGCTCTGGCTCTGGTGAATTCTCTCACCCTCCTGCGCCTCTGACTGTACCCAGTGCTTGTATAAATAAATAAATCATAAAAAAAAAAAAAAGTTGCTGCTAAGATGAAGTAAAACAACAATTAAAAAAAAAAATAATAAGCAAGAGATCTGAATAGACATTCACCAGAGTTAACACTGGCAAAACAGTACATAAAAGATACTCAACATCACTAGTCATTGGGAAATGAAAATAGTTTGACAATTTCTTAGAAAGTTAAATATATATGTCATCATAAAACTCAGTCATTTCACTCCTAGGTATTTATAAGAAAAATGAAAACATATATCCAAAGACTTGCACGTGGAAAGTTGATAACAACTTTATAACAGGCAAACACTAGAAATGTCAACAATTCAAAAGCCTATAAACAAGCAAATGGTAAAAAAAATTATGCTACATTAATACAAATTTATTGCTGATAATGCTACTTGACAAATAAAAGCAACACACTATTGTTATAGTCAACATGTACAAGTCTTACAATAATTGTGCTGAGTGAAAGAAGTCAAGCAAAAAAAGAATATACCATATATAAAATTTGAGGAAATATAAACCAATGTGTTGTGACAGAAAACAGATTATATCAGGGTTGCCTAAGAAATGGGAATAAAGAGGAACAACAAAGTTATTAGTAGATTACAAACAACAGGATGAAATTTGGGAGTTTGATGAACATGTTTATTAAGTTGATTGTGATGAGTTTCACAGGTATGTAAACTAAAGTATATCAAACTTGCCAAATTGTACACATTAAGCATGTATAACAGCAATGGACTTATTTCAATAATACCTTAATAAAGCTCTTTTAAGCAAATAAAACTAGTAAAAAGGTTCACAATCTTTTGGCTCTCTTGACACACCTCTGCCATTATTAACAGGGCCATCTATCACAATGACTCCTAACTGGAGAAGAGGGATGTCTGCACAGTTGGGCAAATTTCTAGTAAGATAACAGTATACCCCCTTCCAGATATCAATCACTGTTTCACAGCATAAAAGTTTGAGTAAAAAGATCTAGTTCTTTCCTTGAAAACATGCTAAGTGAAAGAGACAAAAGGTCATATATAGGCAAACCTACTGAGGTAAAAAGTGCATTATTACTTGCAAAGGGCTGGGGGATAAAGTATAGAAATATTAAAATGTTCTGATATTAGATAATTACTGCACAACTTTGTGAATATACTAAAAATCCCTGAGTTATACATATTAAAAATCATCAAAAATTGTCAATATCATGAAATGTGAATTATACCTCAATTTAAAAAAAATTAAAGAGGACAAATAATGAAGACATTTCCCAAGACTAGGAAAAAAATCAACAAAACAGCCCTGTGAACTGGTTACTTGTCATTGCATTACATTTAAAGTATCTCTTTCTCAAAAAATAAAAAACAACAACCCTGGGCCTTCCTGGTGGCACAGGAGTTAAAGATAGCACTATCAAGCTATGGCCAGCCACTGCAGCATGAGTTCGATCCCTGACCAGCCAGGGAGCTAATCCACATGGCGCAGCAGACCTCTCCTGTCTCGCCTGCTGCTCCCCTCAGCAGCGTATTTCAATAGACCTGTGTGCTCTGCTCCCCGCTCTCTCTGGTGAATCCTCTTGACCCCCACACCTCTGGCTTACACCCCAGTTCTTGTATGCATAAATAAATAAATCTTTAAAAAAAAAAACAAAAAACCTAGGTCACTGGTAAAGCTATAGTCATGTATCACTTTTATGACCTTGGCTAAATTACTTAACTCACTTGGAACATAGAGATATTTGCCCTTAAGAACTGCAGTAAATTAGAGTACTCAGTAAACTATAAAGTAATAGAAAAATATAAGCAGTATTCATTATTAAATTTAAGGTTCTATAAATAAAATGTATGTGCTCTGTGGAATTCTATATTGCCGCTGTGTACTTTCTTTCAGTTGTATGTGTGAATAGAATTCTACTATAGGGAAAGATGTCTGGAACCAATAAGAGATTTCATTTTTTTAAATTTACTAACACGAACTTTTTTAAAGGGCTCGGAGCAGAATAAGCTACTCAACAACAGAAAGTAAAGAAGTTATGTAGAGTCTTCTACCTATTGGAGGTGCCTGGTATCGATCCACTGTTTTTCTTTGTCTCAAATTATATGGTCTATCATTTTCTTCTCCTTCTGCCTCTTCAACTTCTATATCTCCATCCTCCTCTTGAGATTCTGGTTTCCCCACACAAAAGAAAAGAAAAAAATCACTACCTTAAGTCACAAAGACTGGTCCCCCCCTAGAACTAAATATTTATATTTTATCTCTTATTCTTGCTGCATAGGTGATACTAAAAAGTGTCAAAACTTTTATGACAAAACAGAAGTCAATATGGTTAAAAAGTCAACCTAGGTAGATATAAGTAAATGCCTTTCCTACAAATAATGAATATTGTTTTCTACAAAATAAGTCAGTTATTCTTTTTTATAAAGTGTTTTTACAAACCTTCTTCTTCACCCTCAGTAGAAACTTCATGATGATTCTGTATCCCATAACTATTTCTTCTCAAAGACTTTCTTCGTCTTTTCACTCTTGAATACATATCCATGTTTTCCTTTTAAAAAGAGAAATCTGTCAAGTATTAACATGCAACTCATTCTCTACTATAAATATGATTAACCCAATGAGACATACCCACTCAATAAAATTTACTGAGCATCTATTTTCAAGGCACATATTCGTGCAGAATTCCCTGAATTCAAGAGACATATAGGGCAAGAGAAAAAACTAAATCTTACAAAATATTTGAAAACTAAAAACTACATTGTCATCAATACACTAGAACAAGATCAGTCACAAATGACTAAAAAGAGAGTAAAACAAGTTAAACATCGTAAAGAAAGACAGAAAGAATCCTAGAATTCAAAGAGATGCCCCTCTACCTGCTAATGGTGGTAGGGGGAGGAAGAGGAGACAGCATTTGCTATGAAACAAAAGTACCAGAAGTATTAACAAAAAGTAAGATAGGAGAGTATCTACTTTATATCTGTGCAATGGTATGAGAAGATCAAGTTGAAACCACATCATTAAAGTCAAGATGCTTTTAATTGACTCAGTGCCCAATGAAAAATTAGAAGTTCAGATCAGAAAAGTGACATAATCATAATCCCCAAAGTACACTGGAAATGAAGACAGAACAATTCTACTAATACAAGAAAATCCATGTGTTGTTCATTTTCCCTTTGAATTCCTTCATCAAAATTGAAAAGTACTTGCAATGATTGTTAAAATACTCACAAACTCTGTATCTGTCCACATTCGAAGTCGTTCTACTTCTCCTGACCGACGATTCCGTCTAATGTTAATGTTATCCATTTCCTGCAGCACAGCTTCAGCAGTACTATGATCATAAAATAAAATATGAGTTCATAAAATGAGACCATACGCTGTGTCTTCCATGTAAAGGCATAATAAATAATTTCTGACAAAGGGTTAAAAAAAAAAAAGATGGAAACAGAACATCTTCTGCCTTAATATATTTATTTAAAAAAAACTTACAAAACAGAAGACTTTTTTAATAAGCCTCCAATATTTAAATCCATAATGCTACTACAAACAATTAACTACCAGCTCCAAGGCACAAGGGCGGGGAAAAACTAATTCAATCTTTTTATTTGAAGGTGGAAAGAACTCCTCTAAAATAAAGGATCTGTAAGTATAAAGCCAAAATAAGATCAACTAAAAAGACTACTGTTAGAAATTAGAGAATAGTGACATCTACAAATACATGCTAACTTCTTGGCCCATTTTACCTTTTAAACACAGTGCTATAGCAATTGTGTATCCAAATACTAATTAAGTGCTTAACATATAATAACTAATACCAAATTTGACATTACTACTATAGGATATTTCTTCTGTTAAATAGGAACTATATACTATTATATTTCTAGCCACTACAAGGATTAAGCAGGATGATTTATTAGCTGAGGATAAATTTTCAGTGGCTATAGATGCTGAGCACTCACCTAGTCTCACTCACTAGCTACATCCCACACACCCTGTCTGCAAAGACCTTCAATTCAAACTTCTTTTGAAAATTTTCTTAACTACGCACACTATACTTACTATTTATCAATAATGGAACACATGGTTGCTTGAAAATTGTTAAAAACACAAATGTTAAATGAGCAAATATTAAGAGCACAGTGAAAAATTTTTAATTACTTTTTGTATTATCTAACTATGCATAAGAGCTTAAAAAGGATGAGAAATATCTAGCCATCATGTAAACTGTATTAAATCAAATAAACTGATTAGAAATTGATAATCAATACTAACCACTGTTAATTCAACTTAAAGTTTTTATATAAAGATACTTACAGCTGAGTAAGTGCTTGGGTTATTTTTTTTTAAAGCACAACTGGCTTAAGAATCAAATGAGGGCCTCCTTGGTGGCACAAGGGGTTAAGCACCGCACTATGAAGCAGTCCACAGCCTCTGCAGCACGAGTTAGGTCCCCGGCCGGCCAGGAAGCAACCCACATGGCGCAGCAGACCTCTCCTGACTTGCCCGCTGCTCCCCTCAGCAGTGTACTTTGGTCAATCTGCCTGTTCTGTTCCCCACTCTGTCTCTGGTGAATCCTCTCATCTCTGCCTCCCCACATCTCTGCCCTGTGCCCTAGCTCTTGCATGCATAAATAAATACATCTTTTTAAAAAAAAAAAAAGAATCAAATGAAATAGTTTACTGCATACCTATTTACTAGTTGATCAAATAACAAACTCTGGTTCACACTTTCAAATCTGTTTTTCCTGGAACGACAACTTTTTCTGACTTCCATGTCACCATTTATACAAGAAAGATCTCCATCTCCCTTTTTTTCCCCTCGAAGGGGATGGCTTCGAAGGGCTACAAGAAAAGAGAGAATTCCATTTCAAAGTACAAAGTAAGAAAAAAAAGAAACTAAAAAGTTACTTTTTAAATGGTTTAATATAACTAAAATGGTTTAATATAACTAAAGACTAAATGGTTTAATATAACTTCTTAAGTGGCTTTAATATCCAATAACCTAAATTTCTGTAACTTTTAAAAACAATCATAATAATTTATTTCAGTTGTACTGATTTCTCAACACTTAACAATTACATGTTTTTACTATGAATGAAATAGTTATTTCCTACTATGTGTTGACCATACCACGCACTCTATTTTCACCCCACTTTAATGCTTAGTCTGACAACATTGTAAGAATTTTAATATTAAACAGTTTCATAACAGAATACTTACATAAACTACTATGTCCATTTGGTAATGTAGCACCAGGCTGAGAAGTTAACCTAGAACACAATTATATTTAATATGCAAACATATAAACATTAATTTTTCAAAAGACAAGAAATGCAATACTATTAGAATATTTTCATCTTTAAAATGTCAGTAACATAAAATTACTTTTTTGAGAGTACAGATAACACTTTTTACTCTGACATTGATAACATACCAATTAATAAAATATACCAGCTAGTTAAGAATAATTTCAGTAGTCAAGAAAAGTTTTAATAAGAGATTATAAGATGACCTTACTTTGTCTTCAACTCTGAAGTGAAAATCTAATGAAAAAGCTTAAGCTTAACACACACCATAAAGTTAACCAATCCCTAATTATGACAACAGACATTTACTATTGATTTTGATTGACAAAATGAAATTCAAATAATAACAAATTTATTCAGACAACAAACTGTAAGAAGTACTTGAAGGCCAATACCATCTAATACTTTCTTCTAAATATTTCATTGTACATTCTAAACTGACTTAAGAAAACTTAGCTAATATCTCAAATCATCATACAATTCTCCCTTTTGGGAAGAGAAAGAATGTATGTCACTCAGAAGACACATATATGGCTATTAAAACATGGACTTAACAAAAAAAAGTCACAGAACACTTTTATATTAGTTCAAAACCAAAAACTAAATTGTTGCATAAAAGGACTCGTCAACATAAACTTACTAAGACATTTATAAAATATCCAACAATTATTAAAAAAAATCAAAGGCACACTTAAAGTACAGCAAATATGTATGGTCTCTTTTACTATGTGTTTTGCACAAATCTTTTAAACTAAAATAATGTAACTTTTCAGTATTCCAGCACTCTTCATGTCAAATTATAGATGTTAAACATTATAAATATAAATGTTAGTTATAAATACCCCTGCCTGCTAAAATACAGTCAGGATGACTAAAGGATGTGAACAATAACTCAAACAGTTATTTCTTCAGATTGTCAAAAAGAAAAACTCCAGGCTGTTTCCTCCAGAAAACAACAAAACTATATGTTCTAATATACTATATCTTGGAAAGTATTCTCTGTATAAAATGTACACAATTCTCCTGGCATATGAGTTTGACTACGAAGTATTAAAAGTGGTCCTCCCTGGTGGCACAAGGAGCTAAGCATCAGCACTAGGAAGCAATCCATAGCTACTGCAGCACGAGTTCGATCCCCAACCAGGGAGGTGACCCACATGGTGAGGCAGACCTCTCCTGTCTCGCCCGCTTCTCCCCTCAGCAGTGTGTTTCAATCAATCTGTCCATTCTGCCCCCCACTCTGTCTCTGGTGAGTCCTCTCACCCTCCGGCACCTCTGGCCTACACCCCAGCTCTTGTATGCATAAATAAATAAATTATTAAATAAATAAATAATAAAACTGAAGTATTAACAGGCCATAACTTAAGAGATTATACATGCGGGATTCCCTAAAATCACTCTCAAAATCTACTCAAAACCACATAGAAAATCAATTTCATTACTTCATAATTATACTTTGCTTTTAGATGCAGTAACTTTAACTCAGTTTGATCAGTTTATTCATAAGTTTTAATTCCAAATGAATTTTGTCTACGTGCAAAATCAAACAGTTGGTATTTATACACTTAAATTATTCACAAGAATAAGATACAAACCCTAAAGTCTGAGATAAGAATCTCAAACTATGGGCCTCCCCGGTGGCGCAGTGGGTTGAGCACCGCGCTGTGAAGCTGTCCGGAGCCTCAGCGATGGGGGTTGGATCCCGGACAGTCGGCGAGAATCCCACATGGTGCAGCAGACCTCCCCAGTCACTCCCACTGCTCCCCTCAGCAGTGTACTTCTGTCGTCTGCCTGTTCTGCTCCCTGCTCTGTCTCTGGTGAATCCTCTCACCCTCCCGTGCCTCTGGCCTGTACCCCAGCTCTTGTATAAAAATAAAGAAATCTTGAAAAAAGATTTTTTTTCTGAACAATGGTAACACCATTTGGAAAAAAAGCACAGTAAGTTTTTTGTTCCTCTGAAGACAACAATGCTTACCTGGTTTTTATTTCTAGAAAAAGAAGTCTGATTCACTCATTTAATAAATGCAGGATACAGATTACAAGAAGTAGGTCAGTCTAGAAGTGTAATTAAATGACTGCACTCATTTAAAATAACGTCATCTTATTACCCAGATCATTCAAAACATATTCTGGATCTGTTTCATCTTACAGATTAATGAGTATGGGAAGGGAAGGAAAAAAAAAAAAAATCAACAGACTGTGATTCCCAGACAATGCAAAATAAAATATTTAAAGTAAGTAATACCTAAAAAAAAAATAAAATAAAATAAAGTAAGTAGTACCTATTTTGATATACATTGTAATAGCTACAGACTCTTCAGGCACTAGTGCATGTATAACTTGACAAAAATCTAGATAACTCCAATGACTTTTTTCTATCAAAGAGGAACAGTATTCAGAATTCACCTACATATAAAATTGAAGTATTTTTTAAATTTCAAGGAGTTAAAAGAAACCAAAGAACTTCTTACCTGGCCTGCCCAGTTGATATATTCCATTCCTCTCGCTGACCAGTACTTCGTGATTTTGATTTGTCTTTGCAAACAGAATCAGGTTGTTTCAAAGTGCGTTTGGCTGGAGGAGACACGTGGCTGTCACTTAAACTACCATCCACTTCAGCTTTCTGAAAGATAAAATTAAAAATAATTTATTATTTCTATTGACACACAAAATTCTTAAATATGTATAGTATTTATCCAACCAATAAATATTTATTGAATCACACAATAAATATAAAATGTAAAAATCTGTAAATAGAGAAACAACAAAGAAAGATTAAATGCATAATCAGAAAATTATGTTAGCTTGTTTTTATCTTAAAAAAGCCTACAGGAAATGTCAGTATATATATTTTGTGATATAATGCATCATTTTTCTACTAAACATATCCCAGCATCTCTGTGTCAAAATTAATACTTTCTATATTCGCATCAATCCTCCCAATCAGCAAATCAACATTGACATAATAGTCAAGTCACAGACATATCCAAATTTTATAAAAGGTTACAACAATGTATCTAATAACATAACATTGTTGTATTATTTATCCTAACCAGGAACACGCACCATATTTAGTTAGCAGATCTCCCATCTCTTTCAATCTAGAACAGTTCTTCAGTCTTTCCTAAGCATCATGTCCTTTGACTGTAAAGAGTACATTCCTTTATTCTCTTGGATGACCCTCAATCTGGGTTCTGATATTTTTCATAATCAGATTTAGGCCAGACATTCTTGGAATGAACATATGGAGATGATACTGTATATACTACACTATACCTATCCATCATTAGATATAACCTTGATTACCTGGTCAAGATGATATCTGCCATCTTATGAAGTCATTAATTTTTCTTCTGTATTTGATTAATTTTATAGGAAATTATTCTAATCACCAATATTCTGTTACTAGTTAAACCTCTTCCCAGCAGCCTCAACATTCATGACCACCCTAGACTTTATCCTATACCATTATGATAGTGATTCTCTAAATCCATCAGCCCTTTCGTATTTTCTGTTGGCATTCTACTTTTAAGAGCTTGCTCTCCCTGTCCCTAGCCCAATTCATTTACTCATTTATTTGTATCAGTAGAGACTCATAGATTCTTCTTATATTCTCAATGTATTCTAGTATTTTCCTTATTTATTTTGTTGTTCAAATTATACAAGATTTGGCCATAAGGTGCTTCAAAATGATTCCTGTAGGGCCTCCCCTGGTGGCGCAGCAGTTGAGCACTGGGCTGCGAGGCTGCCCACAGCCTCAGCAGTGCCGGTTCGATCCCCCGCCACCAGCGAGGGTCCCACATGGCGCACGGACCTCTCCTGCAGCCCGCTGCTCCCCTCAGCAGTGTACTTCGGTCCTTCTGCCTGTTCTTCTCCCCGCTCTGGCTCTGGTGAATTCTCTCGCCCTCCCACGCTTCTGACTGTACCCAGTGCTTGTATAAATAAATAAATCTTTAAAAAAAAATGATTCCTGTATCCTTTTGACATGTCCCATGATTTTGATTATTTCCTTACTTTCTGGCACAAAATAATTTCCTAGACTCATCTTGAACTTTCCTTCCTTGGTCCTAGATTAGCCATTTCTCCAAGGGATTCTGGTTCATTTTAGTAACAGAGAGTATTTGGAAAGCAAGAACTGGGTACTGGGTGTGCTCATTGTTACTGTGGTTTCACTGTTATTAGCCCTCTCCTTAGAAAGCACTTAGGAAATATGTGTGTACACACACACATATATACACACAAAGACTTATTTATCTGCATAAATAAAAAATGTTTGCACACTGATGACTCCAATTCTAATTCCATATCAAAGTTTTCCTTTCTGGACTTCCCCCTTTTATGTTTATAAGCCTTCTCAGTGAGAAACCTGGCTTCCACATCTTCAACCTATGTGCGCTTTCAATTAATTTGCTTATGTAACCAGTCTCTCAACCAGAGACCTCCATTTATCATGCTTCCATCATTCCCTCCCCAGCTGCATGTCCTCAGACTACAGCAAAGTCACTGTCTCTGCACAGGAGCAACCTTTACCTTGGATAACAGAGGAAAGGGGGGAGACTGTGAAGGGAAAATTAACCTTTTCATGTATAGATCAGTATTTCAAAAGTACATGATCATTTTTAATATGCTACCTTATAAATATCCAAGTGGTATTTCCTTTCATGCTATAAATTTCTTATGAGAAAAATATAAAAATCATAATTCTAGATCCTATTTTCCTAAAGCAAAACAACTACATTATACAAGTAATTGGTGAAAATGTAGTCACTAGCAAACATAAGAAATACAACATATGTGAAGGTACCCAAGTACAACCTATAGAACTAATTAACGTTCACTTCCTAAAATTTTGCATGAAAGGCCAATTTCTCATTTTGTGTTTTAATACAATCTACTATGAGCTAGTTTTAGAGCCATAATACCACAGTGGTACTAAAAGGCACAAAGGGAAAAAAATTAGAAATTCAAACAATCAGAAATTCAAAAGAGTATCTATAATTAAGGATAATAAACATGCTGTTTGTGTAACATACACCACCACTTATTAAAGTTCCCACAAAAATCTGGTAAGCTACTTCAAAACTACGCTTAGCAGAGAAAAAAACATTTAAGATGCAAAGTGAAGTAAGTCATAAAGTGAAAGATACTGACTAGTTTCACTTATTTGTAAAATATAAATAACAAAAAAACACACAAACCAGCAAAGCACAGCAAAAGTAAAAAGATAGTGGTTACCAGAGGGAATAGGAGGAAAGCAGAGAGGACAGGGGAAGGGAGAGGATTGGACAAGGTTGGAGAGTTCTGACTGAGGGTGAGAGATGCATGTGCAAATATGGAGGTGTGGAAAGGTACTCAAAACTTAGACATTTAAAGAACTGACAAATGAATAAAATTTAAGAATGTAAAGATGCAATTCATTCATATAATAGTACTTCATCAATAAATACATTTACTGAGCTTAATGAATAGTCTATTTTTAAGATTTATTTTTACTTATTTATATATACAAGAACAGTTGGTGGTGGGGCGGGAGAGGGTAAGAGGATTCACCAGAGACAGAGTGGGGCACAAAAGAGGCCGATCTACTGAAATACACTGCTGAAGGGAACAGCGTGGCGAGACAGGAGAGGTCTGCTGTGCCATGTGGGTTAGCTGCCCGGTTGGGGATAGAACTCATGCCGCAGTGGCTGGAGAGAGCTTGATAGCGATGAGGCTTAACCCCTGGGCCACCAAGGAGAGCCTGAATGAATAATATGAAAAACCATACTATTTCACTTCCCCAAATCCTTGCCTTCTCCAACCCCAGCCTGCAACAGAGCACATACTGAGATAGCTCAAAAGGCTGCCAAATGGTTGACAAAATTAGAATAAATAAAGCCAGAACTTATGTCTTCCATTCCTAATATATAGTTTGCTATATACTAACTCAGTCATCTAACTCTACTATTCATCAGAGATTTGATTACCTGCTACATTTGTCACTTCAAATGTGCTCTACTCCAGACCTCGTTCAGTCATAAACTGTTCGTGACTTTTGACAAGATCCTCCAGTGATTTTGTGCATATTAGGGTTTGAGAAGTGTACATGAAGGTTTGAAAAGCATTATTATGTAACACATTCAACAAGGAGTCCCTGAAGAAGCAATGTCACACATTCTAAGCTAAGGCATTTTTGTAAATACATAAAGTGATACCTGTAAACTACTTTAAAAATTTAGATAATCCAGGCCAGCATTACTCTTAAGCAAATCCCACCCTCACTCTTTAAACCCCATCTCTTGCATGAAATCTCACCTGAAGAATTTAACCTAAGTTGACCTTTCCCTCTATTAGTCACAACTGTACTATACATTTTGGGATTTAATTCAATTTAAATTACACATATGCATATTTAAAGTGTCATGTTTAAGTCTTGAGAGTCTAACAAGATTTTAAGTTTTTAATTACAAAAATACCCTATTTCTTTTTTTTTTTTTTTTTTAAGATTTACTTTTTTTTTTTTTTTAATACAAGCACTGGGTACAGTCAGAAGCGCGGGAGGGTGAGAGAATTCACCAGAGCCAGAGCGGGGAACAGAACAGGTAGACGACAAAATACACTGCTGAAGGGAGCAGCAGGTGTGGCAGGAGAGGTCTGCGGGCCATGTGGGACCCTCGCCCTGCAGCAGGGGATCGAACTGGCGCTGCAGAGGCTACGGGCAGCTTTGAAGCCCGGTGCTCAACCGCTGCGCCACCAGGGGAGGCCCCAAAAATGCCCTAGTTCTTTTTAATTCCATACAATACCAAGCAAAGAAAAAACAAAATTTCTCCAAGTTTCTTGAACAAATTGTTATAGGAATTATTGGGGGAAACAAAGGAAGACTCATGGTGAAGTAAATCTAGGAAACAATGAAGTCTAAGATTTTTTGCAGTAGGATGTCTAAGAATTTTAATGTTAATATGCAGTATAATTTTCTTTTTTTTTTTTTTTTTTGCTTTACACACTAACAAGTTTATTCCATCTTACTAAATTTTCAATATAACCTCCTTCCATGACTTGATTTAGTCATGGTGATACAGGCACATACATTTAAAACCTTATTGTAGGCTCTAGTTTTATCTAAATAATACAATTATTCAGATTTCTATGAAGTCGTCTTGTTTTGTTGCTAGTCTTTCTATGTGCAGTATAGTTCTTGAAATATGGAATCTAGTGCATATATTATTTTACAATCTTGTTTGGTCAAACTTTTTTGATAGAGGTACTGAAGTTTTTTACAAACATAGTTTGGGGTAATAAGTACTAAACACTGAATTAAAGATAAAAATAACAGAATATTTGAAGTCTAGTTACTTCTTAATTGGAGCTACCATTTAACTCTTTGAATATCAATTCAAATGATTTTGTGTTTATTTATGTCATTCTCTTATATTCTACTGGCTTTTTTCAGTTCCATACAGAAATGTACCTCAATGCCTTGTTCACATACTATTTAAATCAGAGATCACCTAGACTTCTCATTAATAACCTGCCGAACTAGAATCTCTGGATGTGGAATATGTTTAACAAGGGCCTTCAAATGATTCTTAGCACACAAATGTTTGAAAACCTCTGGCATTTTAATATAGTCTAAGAAGAGGCACATCACCCTAATGCTACATTATACCGTTGTATTTCACTTTTGAGAGGGTTTCAATCTTGACTTGGTTCTCTGAAAGACATCTCAGAATAAATAGCATTAAAAAACTCCATTCCTCTAAAGAAATCTAGGGATTTAAGTAAAGTAACAACCAACATGTAAATACATAAAAAATAATTACTTCAGCACCATTTAATTAACTTCAAGCTTTGGGAAAGGTTTTACCTACAAACCTGATACTAACAGTTCTTAATAGGATGTTCATAATGCTCAACCTCAATTTTTTTCATCTTCAAAGCATTTTACTAGTAATTATAACCTAACCCTTTGAAAGAAGGCGTTGCCAGTTTCAGGACAAAGATATTTAAGAGAGATTATGCAATGTGCCCATAGTCATTTGGCAATCTGTGTCTTGGTGATTAAATTACAACTCATGAGTATAAAAGACATCTCAGCAAAGGGAACAATTTTTTTTTACTTATTTTTTTATTTTTTACATCGTTGTTCATTTTCAAACAATATTTGCTTCTCCCCACCCCCTCAGCTGTAGACCCCATAGAGTTTCTTCCCTTCACCAATGCACCCGTGCACCATCACCTCAGTTAGGGAACAATTTTATTTAAGAAATATTTATCAAGGACCTACTGTGTACATGAGGCACAATCTATTGGATTGACAGAATAATGACACATCCAAATTATGGTAAGCACTATAATAGAAGTAGACAATTCTCTAAAAGCAAAAAAACCAAAAATGGTAACGGCTAGTATAGATGAGAGAGACATAATGGTGTGGACTTTAAAAAGTGACTCAGTTTTCTACAGGACTAAAGATATCCTGTAACATCACAATGGAGCATATCAAATGGTCAGAGAAACATGTTTCAAGGATGAGATTAATTCCATTAAAAGTATAATTAATGGTAATAATGTCAAGCCTTCCAAACTAGTTAATTTTCCCGACTTGCAAAAAGTCATTTTCTCCTCAGGTCTTAGAGTCTCTTAAAAACAAACTCATCAATTAAAATAAATAAGAGCACTAGTCTGCCACAGACCTCAACATCCCCCAACCCCCGCACCCCTGGCCTACATCCCAGTTCTTGTATGCATGAATAAACAAAAATAAAAATAAAAAGGGAGGATATGAAAAGACATAGGAAGGAATAACAGGTAATATGCAAAATGAAAAAGCAAGAGGGTAGAAGTCAAAACCTTGAAAAATGCTTACATTAAAGGTATGAGCAAAAGAGACATCATATAGATAAGAATATAATGTCTCACTGAAACATGGAAAGTGGAACTTGGCTCCAACAAGACTAAAAGGAAGGAAAGATGACACACCTGTAGACTGGTAATTAGGTGGTCACTGTAATCTATGATAAGGCAATTTCTGCAAAATGCAGAGTAGAAATCACTAGGTGAGGAACTGAGTGAGCAGTGAAAAAACACTCTAGTTGACTCCAGAGCTACTCATATTTAAAAAGTGTCAAAATTAAGAAAGAAATAACACAATAGTCCAAAGAGGTTATGAATGCCAAAGGATTTTCTTTCTTTTTTCCTTTTTTTAAAGAAAAGATGACCTGATTTCTTGAAAATAGAAGAAAATGAACCATGGATGAAAATAAAATAAAATTTTAAGGCACTGCCTGATTAATAAATGATTCCAAGAGGCAAAGAAAGAGAATACAAACATTATTGCCCAGGTTAAATCAGAAAGTATGTAGGCACAATCAGTGTTTTCCAATTTTCTTTAAAAGAGTTTTTTTCTACCTTTTTAAAAATAAGTACGCTTGTTTCCATGAAAGCTTAGAAGTGTAGTCAATGTCTTTTTTCTTTTTCTTTCAATTTGTAAGAAGAATGCACAGAGGCAGCAGTTACTATGACTACAGAAAACAAAACTCACACTATTTATTTAATTAGAGCCAGGACTACTACAAAGTCCTAAAACTTCAGGCACCAATATGTTCTAAACTTTTCTCAAATATCCCAAGAGCAAACATTTATTAGTTCAACATTTGTAAAGAGTCATCATGAAAGAATATAGAGAGGGAAAAATATAAAGAAGAGAGCTGAGGAATTGTAAAAAGAGAAAAGTTGTCTATTAAAATTTTACATGAATAGGTCTTCCTGGAAGTTTCTTTTTTAATCTGAAACTATGACATTACTTAAAATGAAAAAGAGACATCATGGGTACTGAAATGCCACTGATTTAAAAGTTGAACAGAACCATTCTTATATTGCAGCAATTATCACTGTCATTCAAAAATTGCTATTTTACCTGATAAGACTTTTAGAAGAATCAGATAAGGTAGTATAAGTAACAAATATTACAACTAAGCCTAACAGTGGATACAGTTTCAAGTAAGGATATGTTTGACTTGGTAGGATTAATACAACATCTAAACTTAACTATCTTCACAAATTCATTCCCTACACAAACAAAACATATTAAATAAATATGACAGATACTAAGGATACTTGACAAGAGTCTCTGTCCTTTGAGAAGTTAAGGCCTAACTTCTTCAATCAACCAAATGAAAGGTATATAAAAAATAAAAGGTGCTGAGAGTGTTGGTGAGTGGGATGCATACACTGGCTGTTTAAAGAACAATTTGGCAAAATGTATAAAAAATTAAAACACTCTACCTTTCACTAGTAATTCCAGTTCACCTAAAAAGGGGGAATTCATTTTCTACCACATTATTTATAATATCAAATACATGAGACAACTTAACTGTATGCCAAGTGGGAAGAGTTAAATGAGTGAGGGCATAATGATACAACAAAATAGTAGATACAATAAATATTAGAAAGCCATCAAAAACAAATAAAAAAAGAATATACATAATACACAGTTAAGCAGAAAAATCAACACACTTAAGTAGTATTCAGGGTATGATTCCATTTGTTAAAAAAGTATATAAACAACCCACACATAATGCACAGTGGTCTAGAGAGAACTACACCAGCTTTAACAGTGGTTACCTCTACAAAGAATGAACTGGAAGAATTTGGGAAGCAGGGGAAGGTTCTTTAATTTTTCTGATGCATTTCCGTATTGTTAAAATACTTACTCCTAATTTTAAAATAAAAATATAATATTTCACTAAAGAGTTGAGGCCAAGAGCCTTGGATACCGCTTTATTTTAAATGTCTGACACAAAGAGTTCCTCAACTAAAGATATTGAATAATAAAAGAAAGACCCTTTCATTTCCAGCTAGCTGCTGTTTCTAATTAATTGTATGATAGCCTTGGGTAAATACCACTTCCTCAAAATTTTCCCATCTAACAAATTTGGAAAATGAATTAGAACGGTAAAAAGTAAAAAATTAAAATTAAATTTTCAATTGAAAATGCTTTCAAAATTTTAACACAGAAACCACCTCCAGCTCAAGAATTTAAACTGCTAGCTTATTTTTTGGTTGTGCACCTGAAGATTCTCCTAGCGTTTCTATACATATATTTAAGTTTCTTATAAATGCATCATTTATTAAGAAGGTATAGCTCTGCCCTGGGGTTTTGTTGTCATTGTTAGTACATTCCCTTAACTTGCATTATCAATTTGAAAACTACAACACACACCCTAAGTGAGAGTACTGGAGCATGCTCTAGTTAAAAGGTGTATGTAAATTGTAAAGCAAACTGAACTTTGTATCAAGCAACTTCAAACCTTATCCTTTGACAAGCAGATCACTTAGCAGATGGGCACCAAAATAGTGAACAGAAATCTGCTACAAGAAGCACCAAGTCTTGTTTACTCAAGTAACTGTCAGTAAATTTGACCAGCATGCCATCAAAGGTGCTAAAAACTGTTTAATTATCAGCTTAGGGACAAAATTCTTCTAGGAGCCAAGATCTAAATGAGTTCCAGAAGAAATGAAAGAGAGAAGAAATAATGAAAATAAATTTACAATAATCAAAAAAAGAAGAATTACAGACTGGAAGAGCCAAGACTGCCAAACAAAAGTGAAGGAAATTCTCATTCCTAAAATACAATAAAATGTATGAACAAAGACCAAAAAATTCTATAAACTCCAAAAGAGAGAAATTAAAATACCTACAAAAGAAATCAGACCACTATCTAGTTCAAGACTATAATAGTAGATGCAAGACAACAAGTAATACTCAAACTATTGAAGCTAGAATTTTTATATCCAGCCAATTTTTTTATTTTAATGAAAGCATAATAAAAATATTCTCAGGCATGTAATCTCTCAGCAGAAATTTTGTCACATAAAGTCCCAGACTGAAAAAACATTCTTGGAGGAAGCACTCAAAAAGAAAAGAAATAAATACAGAATGATAATGTTTAAAATAAAAAGATAATCAATCAGCCACCTTAGTGAAATTTATTATTACTGAAAAAAATTCCAAAAGAAAAAATACTTATAAAAAAACATAAAAAATCAGAACTAAAATTTTAGACAACATAGGGATAGAAGGAAGATGGAACGTTACAAGGGAACATTGAAGAATAAATGGTTAGAGGAAATATAATTTTTTTAAGGAAAAAATAAATTATAAATAGAAGTTTAGAGCAAATACCCAAAAAAAAAAAATCTGAATTATTTTTTTTTTTTTAAAGATTTATTTGTTTAGGGCCTCCCCGGTGGCGCAGCGGTTGAGCGCTGGGTTGCGAAGCTGCCCGCGGCCTCTGCGGCGCCGGTTCGATCCCCGGCTGCTCCCCGGCCACCAGAGGAGGGTCCCACATGGCGCGCAGACCTCTCCTGCCGCCCGCTGCTCCCCTCAGCAGTGTACTTCGGTCCTTCTGCCTGTTCTGCTCCCTGCTCTGGCTCTGGTGAATTCTCTCACCCTCCCGGCTTCTGACTGTACCCAGTGCATGTATAAACCAAACAAACAAACAAATAGATAAATAAATAAGACATGCCTCTAGAAAATTAAAAAAAAAAAAAGATTTATTTGTTTATGCACACAAGAGCTGGGGTATAGGCCAGCGATGCAGGGAGTGAGAGGATTCACTAGAGACAGAGTGGGGAACAGAACAGGCAGACTGACCAAAATACTCTGCTGAGGGGAGCAGCTAGCGAGACAGGAGAGGTCTGCTTTGCCATGTGGGTTGCTCCCTGCCCAGCCGGGGATTGAACTCATGCTGCACAGGTTGGGGATTGCTTCATAGTGCAGTGCTTAACCCCTTGCGCCACCAGGGAGGCCCAAAAATCAGAATTACTTTAAAGACAACATAAGATGGGCCTCCCCAGGTGGCGCAGCAGTTGAGCTCTAGGCTGCGAAGCTGCCCGCAGCCTCTGCAGTGCCAGTTCGATCCCCGGTGGCCCGGCGAGGGTCCCACATGGCGCGCAGACATCTCCTGCCGTGCCCGCTGCTCCCCTCAGCAGTGTATTTCGTCTGTCTGCCTGTTCTATTCCCAGCTCTGGCTCTGGTGAATTCTCCCACCCTCCCGTGCTTCTGACTGTACCCACTGCTTGTATAAATAAATAAATAAATCTTTAAAAAAAAATAAAGATAACATAAGATGCACAAACATGACCTTGTGGACACAATAGCACTGTACCCCTATTTGCAGAATCCACATTCTTTCCAAATGTGCCTGGAATACTTAACAAAACTAGCCATAAGCAGGGTGACAAAAATAAGTGAGAAAAAAATGTCAAGTGACTGAAATCAAATATAGAGCATATGCTTCAAAAAACAGTATGAAACTAGAATTACAAAAAGATAACTAAAAGCTAAATGTCCAACTATTTGAAAAAGTAAGCAATATAAATAACCAGTGGAACAAAGAATAAAGCAAGAAAAAAATTTAAACTATTACAACATAAAAAGTTTATGTATATATATCAGAAGAAAGTGAACTAAAGCAAAAAGAATTTTAATTAAAAAGTAAGGAAGAATCTTAATATGGGACAAAAAAAGGAAAAATGAATATCTGAACAATCAATAAATTCACACTATAATATTTTCCATCTCATATACATGTTTTTTTTCTGCATCTAATAGAAAATATTTTTCCAAACACACAAAGAACATTTACCAAAAATGAAAAATACATTAGGTCACAAAGAAAGCATCAAATTCCACAAGAAAAACATGCAAAGTATGTTATGTGAGAGACCTTGGCTCTGGGACAACTTTTTACAAAGGTATCAATTCTTTACAAATGAATTCAGGAATTCAAACACGTTCCCAATCCAAACTCTAGTGGGCTCTTTTGAGGAAGTCTAGAATCTTAATTGGAAATGTATAGGAACACAACTAAAATCCTCAAATATCGATATCAACTATGTAAAATAACAGAGGGGGGGAATTGTCTTTTAAGATAACTTGAAATCATAGTCATTGAAATAGCATGGCATGGCCACAGAACCAACAGATAAAGGAAAAAGAGGAGAGAGCAGACACAACTTAATGTATTATAAAAACTTAATGTATTATAAAAATGGGACCACAAAGGATAGACTCTCTGGTAAAGTGAATGAAATAAATCAAACACCTAAATAGGAAAGGTAAAACTATATGTGTGTACAAGGTCACAATGTAAACAGTATCCTACACTATTCAAGAAAAAAAATTAAAAGTCACTGATCTAATAATTATTCCCTTGGGGTGAAAAAAGTGACCCGGGTTGAAATCAGAATGGGCAAAGGCCTCCCTAGTGGTGCAGGGGTTAAAGACACAGAGCTATCAAGCCGCTGCCAGCCACTGCAACACGAGTTCGACCCCCAGCCTGCCAGGCAGCAAGCCACTTGGCACAGCAGACCTCTCCTGTCTCTCACCTACTGCTCTCCTCGGCAGTGTATTTCAGTAGATCTGCCTGTTCTACTCCCCACTCTCTCTGGTGAATTCTCTCACCCCTATCACCACTGGTCTATACACCCCAGTTCTTGTATGCATAAATAAATCTTTAAAAAAAAGAAAAGAAAATAGAATGGGCAAAAAGCATTTAAGAGATGAGGAAATCAAAAAAGTTACTATGAACAAACTCATTTTTTTGTTACTCAAACTCATTGGTCATCAAAGAAAAGCAATTAAAAAGACAGATATTGCCAAATATTGGCAGAGCTGTGGTGACAACAGGAACTACTCCAAGAAATAAAGATGAAAGCAACGAATCTGCAGATAAAATTTACGTTATGTACATGTACATGTACACAGCCAGGTACCTCAAAGAAATACCCACACCACACCAAGTCCAGAAGAGACACTGCGAGGATGCTAGCTGTACACCTGGCGACACACAAGGAGCACGCTGCAAAAGGGAGCACATTCACCCCTTCCCTGCGAAAGGGGTGAGGACTTCCACAACGTGACAGCCCTGGAACGGGAATTAAACATGTAGATGAAAATGCTTGCCCACATGGCACTTACATTTTAATATTGTAGATGCTCGACAATTATTGATTTTAGAAGAGAACAAAGAAATAAGCAAGCCTCACCATCCATCACCTCCTGTCTGGCAAGCTAAGAGAACATATTTTATGGGTATTTGAAATGCCACTACTTTAGCACACTGATCTAATTGCCTTGGGAGGAAAAAAAAGAGTGACTCCAGCTGAAAATAGAATGGGCAAAAGCATTTCAGAAATAAGGAAATCAAAGAAGTTACTATGAACAAACTCATTTTTTTTCCATTTGTTGCTCAAACTCGTTAGTAATCAAAGGAAAGCAATTAAAAAGCTACGTAACCTAAACTGAGTACTAGAATATAGACAAAAATTAAAATGCTAAACATGTTTTAAGTAAATAAGCAAACATGTTTAATTCACTAGTATGTATCTTCATATACAAATATACCATATAAAATATTTTCAAGAGTTTTAAAGCTTTTTTTTTTTTTCCAAATGGAAAGCATTTATCTTCCCCTGAGATAGCTTCCCAGTGCATTAATGTACATGCTGATAAATCAATATGACCAAGCAGAGAGAAAGATGGTGGCACAAGTACATCTCTACTGGAGTCCAAAAGGCCCCAGACTTAGTCTCTTTAAGGGTCTCCCCCACCCAAGTCATCTTTAAAATACCAGGAAGCAAAACTTATTGCAAAAATGATCCCTACGCAACACGCCTGTTCCTCTCCCTACACCTACTTCCTGAAATTAGGCAGCAAGCAATTACTGAAAACCACTGCCCTATATTTCACATCCCTACAGGCTGCCATTCCCACTTTCAGTCCCAATACAATCCTAAACACCAAAACTCCAAAGAGTCTAGTAAAATCTGTCTATATACAGTATGACAATATTTCCCGACTCTACAATAATTGTCTTCTTCACTTTTTTCGGTATTGGTTGAAACAAATGATTGAGCAACCTCAAAAAGTAGTGATAAATACAAGAAGAGACAAGATATACAAGTGAAGAAGACAGTACTAGATTTAAATACCTAGTAACAAAGTACCAAAAAACTAATACAGATTACAGATTAACTTTAATGTAACTGTATTTTCTATCTTTTGACATAAGCCACATATATAATAGATACCTCTCTGAAAATGTTTCCCATGTATTAAATAAAATTAACACATTTTACATGTTTTTCCCCCAACTTCATACCTCCAGGTAACTTTTTAATCCAAAAAAAATCTTACATACTCAGTAATTCGACTTTCACAAACTCCTCCACCCCTAGGAGGCATAACAGAAATATAAAATATTCCTAGTAGAAAACCAAAACCCAAATATCATGAAATCACCTCAGTAATGCCCACAAATGAAACTTCACTGTGTATGTCTGAATAGAAATGGCAAAAATACAATTCAAAGTAATACAGCACTTTTCTGAAGTAGATGCTTGAAGAAACAGGATCATTCTCCATTCAGGTACAGACACTGGTTGAGCTCCTTAGTTCTTGTAACAAACGGTAATCCTATCACCAGTCCAGCTGGTTTTCAGAGGTTATAGGTTTGTCTCTAATTAGGCATTTAGGAGACATACAATCAAGGACCTATCAAAGGATGGTTGAAAAGATCACTTGTCAAGGAAAATGATTTAAGGAATTAATATGGATTCACCTCTACAGGTGCTGTAACTTTCATCTATGACCTAAAAAGCTTCAAGTTTGTATATGTGGACCATAGAAATGGGCAGTAACTGAATTTTTTAAAGTTGCATTTTTAGTTGGCTTCCAAAGATAATCCTGTGAACGCCAAAGCAGCCAGGTTCAAAATTTTGACAGGGGACACTATTTACTACATTATCACCTACATGGTGCTCCATGGAATGTGATACAAAAAACCTGCTCTAGTCTTGAGGAACTTGCATATTTCTCTACTCATTTGAAAGTTGTATACATTACTGCGTTTCCAAAGTAGACTTCTTCCCATGTTTAACCCTCAACTTTAACCCCTCTGTTTGTGTTTTATGTTGGCAAATACACAGTAGCAGAAAAGTAGTACAGGGTGATACAAGAACACATTAAAGGACAAAGAGAATTTTTAAACAAAATTAAAATAAAACAAGCATGCCCATAAAGTTGTTTATTCCAATTCTCACAACTGAGATGTGGACCCTGAAAGAGTCGATGACCACCTCAAAAGCACGAAAAGCTAGTGACAAAGCCAAAAGGACCAGCACACTGGCTTAATAGGTAGGAAAGGAGTTGAAATATTTTTTAACCACTGCTTTCCAATTCCATGAATACTGCATTTGTTTGCTAAGAGTGACTCTCGGGTGGAGCAAATAAATGCTAATTACTGATGGTCAGATTTAAAGGAAGTCAAGCTTTATACAAACTAAACAAACAAACAAACAAACAAAAACCAATTATACAGCAATAATTACATCTAACTGCAAAGCACGTGTCAACCTGACATTAAGAAAGTGTGGGCACAAGAAAATCATCCCAATAGCCTACAAAATATAACGTGTTTATTTCTCTATCCTACACATTCTTGAGGAAAAAGCAAAACTAAACAGCTTGCGATGCTATGGCTTTTTAAAGCAAGTGAAATAATCTTAAAGTTTCTGAAAGGGAACACTCAGCATCAACTGTAAAGAACACCACAAAATTACATCTTAAAAAGAACAGCACATTTCTTCCTACAAAAATGAGAGTCTCCTAAAGCAACAGTACATTTGCATCTCCATTTTTCAACAAATATAAACTTCACAGACTGCAACAAATGTCTAGGACTCCAGCGGTAGAGCGTGCCTTTAAGTACACCAGAAAGGGTGATCCAGAGAGTGCTAAAATGTTGTAACAAAAAACCAATTAGAGAATGAGAGTTTACCAGGCTCAACTCAACCCATTTCAGAAAAAGAGCAACCTGCTCATAAATATACAGCAGCTCATATACACTTAGCAAAATCAGAATTACAACAACATCCTCTTCTAGAGACGAATCACTGTGTAAGATTAATAAATCTCTGAAATTTCTCTGAGAACGCAATTAGACCATTCCATCATCTACCAGAATACAAATCCTCAAACTGAAAAGCAAATATTTCAGCCCAACTCTTCATTACCTGTTATTTATGGCCTTTAAAAACATTTTAAAGAGGTCCTTGAAACAAAGTTTCATTAGCATCCAGAGAGAGCTCTAATATCTCTCATTCTTCTAGCAATTTAAAAGCTACCAAATGCTCATTTCTACATTAGATTATTGATTACTTGCCTTTTAACATCTCCATAACAGCTGCTTGACAAATTACCTCACCTTATTCCTCAGGGGGTAAGGACAGCATGATATCCATGAATTCAAACATGGTGATCAGTGACAGATGAGCTAATTGCTTCAGATGAATGAGACACTGCTCTAATAGACCAGGCATTCATAGCATTATACAATTACATGCTTACACTCTTAAAATATTTTATTTGTACTTAAGTGTAGAGGACCTACCTTTCTTAAATTTACTCTTATTTTGAAATATGTTAGCTTCAGAAAATAAGTAAGCCTGAACACGTTTGCAATAGTTTCCACAGAAACTCTAGTTTTCTGAATCATTATTCTAAAGTTTGCACAACTTTCAGATTTAGCTCTTATTTCAACCTAAGGGATCTGTAAGCCCAAAGTGGCCTGTTAAAGAAGATTTTTAGCAATATAAAAAGCAATATTTTTAGCAATATAAAAAGCAAACAGATTTTCAAAGATACAGCATCTTTCAAAGCAACACAGTAAAATATTGGTTGCATTTGCATCAACTCATCCTAATTAGTGGCAGAGCAATACGACAGGGAAAATGATGCACACACAAACCATAAACTGACCGTGCCTTAATGAACCTAAAATACCACTTTCTTCCCACCAGAGTAACAAATGGTGCAGACTTTAAGGAACATCTGGTAAGTTAGGCTCTTTCTAGACAAGCAATACTGTCTTTCCTGAAGTCATAACCCATCTCAGAACACAAACTCATCAGTTCCTTTAAAGTGAGTTTAAAAATCTATGCTACCTCACGCTGCAACAACATTTCTAGCTCTTAAAATCACCTTATCTGAGCTCTCTACAGCATCACCCGCCTTCGTCGAGTGCTCCTTTTCCCCATAGTGTGACAGCGATGCGTTAATTCGCCGTCTCTAAACTTTGCCCAGAACAAAAACGCAGGAGACACCTGGGCACCCCAACGACCTGGAGCGTTCAGCGCCGGCCACCCCAAACGCCCGGCCCGCTCCTCCGCACCTGCCCCTCCCGGGACCCGCGGGCGCTGCCAAGCCCCCCCGGCCGCTGGGCCTCGCGGGCCGGGTCTCCAGCTCCAGCCGCGAGCCAGGTCTCTCCAGCCTGGAGAGGCGACAGCGTTGATTTTGTTGTGAAAGTTAGTGTCGGAGCAACTGCAAAACTTTTCTCAGCGTGCCTGCCAGGCTGCCAACCGGAGCTCTGCGCTCGCTTCCTCCCCAACTTGAACCACCCCCGAACAGCCGGGGCGCGGGCCGAGCTCGCCGCGGCGGGCGTGACACTCGCGCGGAGGCTTTGACACCGCAGAAAACTTTCGCTTCTCGACTCCAGCCCCTCCACCCCGCGCCTCGGCCGCGCTCCTGCTCCCCCAGAACGCAGGGCAAGGACGCGCAACGCCCAGCGGGCAACTGTCCCCCCAGGACCCCCCAGCGCCGCTGCCCGGCCCCCGGCGCTGCCCGGCGCACAAAAGGGCCGGGCCGGCGAGGCTCCGCGGCCCTGCGGCCGGTGCCACCCCCGGCGCCCGCCGCCCGCGCGGGCTCCCCGCGGCTCCGGCCCCCGGCCCGGCCAGACAAAGCCCCGGCGGCCGGGCCGGCCCCCGCCAGCCCCGGCCCGCGGCCGCCGCTCTTACCCGGGCCTCGTCCACGGCGCCGCCGGCGCCGCCGCTTGCCCCGGCCTTGGCGGCGGGGCAGCTGGCGGCCCGCGTCTTGGAGGAGCGGGTCCGAGAGGAGATGAAATGGCTGCTGCCTCCGGCCGCCCCAGGCTCCGCGCCGGCCCCAGGCCCAGGCCCGGGCCCGGGCGCCTTGGAGCCGAGCAGGCGCAGGGAGCTCTTCCGGGTGTTCACCATGGTCCGGCCGCGGCCCGCGCCGCCCGCCGCGCCCGGGGAGGAGGCCGGCCCGCCGCCGGCGCTCAGGGCAGCGAGCCGGGCCGGGAGGACGAGCCGCCGGGCTCCGCGGGCGCCGCCGGGGACGGGCGAGAGCCGGGCCGCGGAAGGGACGTGGGCGCGAGACGGCGGGGAGCGGCAGGCGAGAGCGGGGTCCCGGCCGGCAGCTCCGACCCTCCGCCGGCTTCGCCCTCCTCAGCGGGAGCCGAGCGGAGCCGCCATGTCTGCCCCTTTCTCTCTCGTTCTCGCTCTCGAGCTCCGTGCGTCAGGGCTCCGGTGCCGCAGAGCCGACGACGGCGCTTCCGGCCGCGGCCGCTGCGGGGCGCTGCGAGGCCGGCCAGCCCTGTGCGGTCGGCGGCTCCCTCTCGCCCCGCCCCTCCAGTAGGCCCCGCCCCGCGGCGCGGCGTCAGCGCCCGGCGCCCGGCGCCCGGGAAGGGACGCTCTGGGCCGCGGCGGCTCTATGGTGCCCGGGTCGGGCCGGCTGTCTGGGCGCGGGGCGGAGAGAGCGGACCCCGCGCCCGTGGAGCTCATGGGGGAGCCGGCGCCCGGGCCCTCACGTCCGGCCAGGCCCGAGGCCCCGAGCACCCCCCACCCCGCCGTCACCCCAGATGACCTGGAGGGAGCGAGGAGCGGCCGGGCGCGGGCGGGTGGGGGCGGGAGGGAGCGGGGACGGGGCGAGGGCGCGGTGACCTGAGCTGCCATCCCAGGGCCGGCCAGGCGGGACCTGAGCTTGAGCCCCACTTTTGCAGGGGCTGGAAAAGGAGATGACAGCTAAGATAAGCACCGAGCTGGGCGGTATTTGGCAAGGGCTAAGCTTAAGGCCAGAAAAAAAGGAAGAAAAAAACCTGCAAGAACCCTGTGTCTCTAAACAAAGCGAGGCTGGGTCGTTTTCTCTAACCCGAGCCACAGCCGAGGCGGAGCGGAGGGGAGAGCTCCCCGCCCAGGGCCTCGGCCGCGCCCGCCCCCGCCCGCGCAGGGGTTGGGGATACAGAAGGGAGACCCCAGCGATGTAAAATTTGTATTTTTACTTTCCAGGAAGAGATTGAGGCACACAATATAAAAGGCTCTGCTGTAAAGTAGGAATTATGTTCATTTCAAGAACTCTGGGTGTGTGAGTGATAGCCTGCTACTTATTGGGCAAAAGTTCTTCCCGTTTGCAACACTGAGAAAAATGAAAGACAGGGAAAGGTACTGCAAAAATCGGCAAATTGTATTAAATGAGTGCATTCGGGCCAGCCAAACTCCCAGCCGTTGGAGACTGGGGTGAACGTAGTTTTGGGCTGGGAAGCAGCATGAGTCCAGCAAAGCCGTCAAACCCTCTTACACTAATTTACATACCACACCCTTCCTGAAACTCTTCACCCACCACTTAACACCCACCTGTTTCGCTTTTGGAAACTTCATAATGGTACCAGGCCTGGGTTCCTCTTTGTTTTACTTAGGTTTGTTTTTATATTTCTCAACTGAGAAATCCGGGTTATGATTTGGGTTCCTATAACCTATACCATTTACAATCAATAAACAACTGGTGATAAATACTCTGCCAGGACAGGAAATAAGTTTCTTTTTTTTTTTCAATTAACAACATAGTTCTGGCCCTCAAAAGCTCAAAGGCCAAGGAGGGCCTGAAAGAGGGAAAGCCTCTGAGAGGTGATGACCCCTGAAATCCATCTTGAACCACAGAATTGCTTCTTTTCTACAGTACCAGGAGAAAATAAAAAGTCAATAAAACCCGTTTTTAAACTTTAGTTAAAACTACATGAGCTACCGAGATGTAAGGAACTCAGAGCAAAAACCAAGCAACCTCTGAGGACAGCTTCATTTTCAATGCTTTTGCTAGACCCCAGTGAACTCGATCTTGTTTTTCTGTCTTCAGAAGATAGAGGACAAAAGACAGAACCTGCTAAAATTTAGAGTCTAATGCAATCGTCCTGCAAAATTCTGGTACATAAAAGATACACCTGAGTACTAGGGTGAAACAGCAATAAATTCACCAGCCTTCCCATCACTCATGCCCAAGAAACTAGAAGAACTGTCTTTGCCAGCATCAACACTAAAAACCAAGGACTGGGATAGGGGAGGCAAGCCTACCTCTTGACAATCCAAACAAACTGGTTCTCAGATTTACCAGATCTGATAAGCCTAAATTCACCAGATCTGATAAGGATGAAGGAACTTAAGACAATAATTTAATTTAAATAGGCTTGAGTCAAAAGTGATCCTAAGCACAAAGCAAAAGCAAACATAAATTAAGTCCAAAGAATGTGCTTTCAACAAGAGATGCAAACAAAATCAAGTTTTATTAATATAACTCAGAAAAAGGTCACAAAACATAAAAAAGTAAAAATCATCATGAAAAAGAGCCAGTAATAAAAAACAGACAGTGGAAAGAGACCCACAGATTTATATTCAGATATGTAATATATAATAAATGTTAAGAATTAATGATCAAAAAGTGACAAGGCCAATTTTTGAAGAACAAGATAGGATTTATAAGAATGTAAAGTAAATTTCTTTCCTTTTTTTATATTTAAAGGGCAGGTTTATTAGGGAAGGTATAAAACAGTAAAACACACTTGCATAGACACAAACGGGCAGGAAGAGCTGACCCAGAAGGGACAGGTTTGCTAAGAGAGGCCTGCATGGTTGCAGGCAGGCGGCCTTCAAGAGAGCTGACTCTACTGAGGAAGGTCAGTAAAGAAAAGTTCTGAAATGGTACAGTTCATGGGCAAGAAGGAAGGCTGCTGCCCTGCGGAGAGAGTTAGTGAAAAGAAGCACATGCATAGTCACAGGTGGGCAAATGGAGTACTGCTGAAAAGTAAATTTCTTAGACAAGACACCAAAAGCATCTATAAAAGAAAAAAAGCAATGAATTGAACTTAATCAAATTTAAAACTTTTGTTCTGTGAATGATCCAGTTAAGAGGATTAAAATGAAACAACAGACTGGGAAAAATATTAATAAACCAAATATCTAACAAAGGACTCGTCCAGAATATAAAAAGAATTCTCAAAATTCAACATAAAAAATATAGTTACAAAATGTGCAGTAGTGATGATGAACCCTTGGCAAAACATTGCTCTCCCAAAAGGTCTCCCCCATTCCTCTGCAAAAGAGGAGAAACACAGGAAGCACCTGGTGCAGAGCCCCAATTCCTACTCCATGGATGTGAAATGCTCCGGATGCTATAAAATTACAATCTTTAGCCTTCCACAGTTGTTCTATCTTGTATTGGCTACTCCACCGTTCTCTGCCAGCCTACGGGAGGAGAAGCAAGGCATACAAGGTTGCTCCTTCAGACAGAAGCAGCACCATGAGCACACTACTAAATGGCGATGAATGGGAAACCATCCCCAAAGCATATTTGCATTAAGTGAACAGGGGCAGGAAGAAGAAATGGAGAAAATAACTGGTGAAAGCTGACTGACTGCTTTCCCCCTAATTTCAGAAACAAGGTAAAGATGTCTACTCTAATCATTTCTACTCAACATTGTACTAGAAGTGCTCTGCAGTGAAATGGTAAAGAAAAGAAAGGACATACAGTTTAGACAGGAAGAAAAAACTGCCTTGATTAGTAAACAACATGAAAACCTCACAGACCACCTTAAGAAATACAAAAAAAAAAAAGGAAAAGAAAAGAAAAACCCCTACTAGGACTAATATGTGAGCTTAGCAAGGTCACATGATAGAAGATAAATTTACAAAAATTAATGTATCTCTATATACTTACAACAAATAATTAGATGATGAAATAGGGATAAAATTTTTTAAATATAAGAAAAACATATACTAAAAACTAAAATGCATTGCTAAGGGGAAAAAAGAGCTCTAAATAAGTGGAGAGAATTATCAGATAACTTAATATTGTTAGGATGAAAATTATCCACAAATTTATCAACAGATGTGAACCAATCCCAGCAGACATTGTATCGAAATTAAGAAAGAGAATCTAAATGTATTTGGGGGTGCAAAGAACCTAGAATCACCTAAACAATCAGGAAAGGAGCAAAACTGGAGAACTCATTACAGTCTTATTATAGAGGTATAATAACCAAAACAGTGTAGTGATGTAGCCATACAGCTCAATAGAAAAGAATAGAACCCGGAAAGAAACTAACACATGTGGTCAATTGATTTTTGCAAAGAGGACAAGGTAGTTAATAAGGAAAGGATATTCTTTTCCATAAATGATGCTAAACAACTGTACATCCTTTCAAAAAAAAAAAAAAGACATGACCTCATACTGTGTATGAAGTTTAACTTCAAACTGATCATAGACTTTAACACAGAGCCAAGAACGTTTATTTAAGAATAAAACCTAAAAGAAAAGCTTTATAGGCCTCCCTGGTGGTGCAAGGGGTTAAGACGCAACCTATGAAGCAATCTGCAGCCACTGTAGCACGAGTTCGATCCCTGGCCAGGGAGAGGCCCACATGGCGCAGCAGACCTCTCCTGACTCACCCACTACTGCTCCCCTCAGCAGTGTATTTCAGTCAGTCTGCCTGTTCTGTTCCCCACTCTGTCTCTAATGAATCCTCTCTTCCCCCACCCCATCCCGCCTCTGGCCTATACCCCAGTTCTTGTATGCATAAATAAATAAATCTTTTTAAAAAAGAAAAGAAAAGACTTGCAATAATGAGTTAGGCAAATATTTCTTACAAAGGACATTGAAACAACAACTATTTAAAAAAAACTAAGTTTTCTCTTTGAAAGACATATTTAAGGAAACTAAAAGGCAATCACAGACTGGAAAAAAAAGTAATAAAAATAAGAACAGAAAATGACGTTAAAGAATATAAAGGCTTAACAAAAAGGATAAGCAATAACTAATTTGCTTCTTAATTTTTGTGGAGCTAAGGTGAGGTACTGAAATTCTACAAGGAGGTCCTCAGGGCAGAGATGGCACTGAATTAGTAGGAATAATATAAGTAGCAAGACTATATTTTTAAGATGCATGACACATTTTGATAAACACTGAATCATGATACAAAATCAGATGGTGAAATTAGGATTTTGTCCATTCTGATAACTGTGAGCCACAAGTGGCTATTTAAATTTGAAATAAAAATCAAAAATTCAATTCCTCATTTATACTACCCATATTGCAAGTAGTCAACAGTCAAATGTTGTTAATAATTAATTTATTGGACAGTGCAGAAACAATTCTAATATCTCAGAAAGTTCTATTGGATAGCTACTGGCTTTGTGATGTAAGGAAAATGCTCAGAGATTATCACTATATTTGTGACCTGAGCAGAATAATTAGAAGAGTTGCTATCAGTTGGAAGGGGGGGGGGTACAAGATCAGGAGCAGATTCCAGAGTGTATCATCTTTCTGTGTCACTTCAAGAAACATTTACTGACCCTTAATGTGTACCTGTATAACAGCTACAGTGTAAAGTGCTCTAGATAACAGCAAATATATTACTCAAGCTGTACCCTTAAAGAACTTACAGTCCCATTTGTGAATTATAAGTGCTTAGACTTGTAACTAAAAAACCAACAGAGAAAACTAAACCCAAAGCTAGTAGAAGGAAGGAAATAATAAAGATTAGAGTGAAAATAAGAGACATAGAGATTAGAAAAACATTAGAGAGAATCAATGTAACTCAAAGTAGGTTGTTTCAAAAAAGTAACAGGATTGACAAACTTTTAGCTATACTGAACAAGAAAATACTAAGTATAAAAATCATAAATCAAGGTGGGAACATTATTACCAACCTTACAGAAATAAACAATCATAGGAAAATATAATTATCAGGGGCTTCCCTGATGGTGCAAGGGGTTAAGCACCGCCCTAAGAAGCAATCCACAGCCTCTGCAGCAGAGTTTGATCCCCTGCGGGGGCCCTGCAGCAACCCACAAAGCAGCAACCCACAAAGCGCAGCAGACCTCTCCTGTCTCACCTGCTGCTCCCCTCAGCAGTGTATTTCAGTCAGTCTGCCTGTTCTGTTTCCCACTCTGTCTCTGGTGAATCCTCTCACCCCCCATACCTCTGACCTGTACCCCAGTTCTTGAATGTATAAATAAATAAATCTTTTTTAAAAATTTTAAAAAGAAAGAAAGTAGAATAGAGGTTAGCAACGACTGAGGGGAGCAGGGAGGTGGTGGATTGGGGAGTTATTGTTTACTGGGTATAGAGTTTCTCTTTGGGTAATCAAAAAGTTTTGGAAGTGAAGAGTGGTACAAGCGATAGCTGTACAACATTGTTAATGTACTTAAGCCACTGAATTAAACACTTTAAAATGGTAAACAAACACATACTACGGTAGTGTACTATTGTTGCAGACGTCTACAGATGGATCATTAGAGTAAAATACAGACCCAGAACAGAGGGCACAGCAACAGACCTCAGCACTGATGGGAATTTGTTATATGTGCAGTAATATTACAAATCTGTGAGAAAGGGACTGTTTGATAAATGGCTTTGGAACCACTGGCTTTATCTACTAGATATTACACTAGCTAAGTTTTCCTATATCTAAGTCCAGATGTCAACTTAGTTTTCTTTGTAGGCAAGATTGAAGGGCACTAAAAGGATCATTTACTGAATATAATTTAGCACATTAGGATGGAAGGTTAAATATGGATGTAATATTACTCCCTTCCTAGAACTCCAATTAAGATATCACTAATAAACCAATAAACAGTTCTTGAATTTTTCAAGATCCAGTCAATGCAACACATTACAATTGAATGAAGGAACAAGACCATGTGATCATCTCCATTGACACAGAAAAGGCACTTGACAAATCCCAAAAACCTTCCGTGATAAAAACACTCAATAAGCTAGGGCTACTGACGACTCAGGTCCTGGACTAGCCCACAAGGAATGTGGAAGCTGAGGCATCTCTGATGAGTGGAGATCAATCCCAATTTGCAGGTTCTTGTTGTGCACTGACATACAGCACAAACACTGAGGAAGATGCCCATCAGATATTGGTCTTGCACCAAACTGTAATAACATTAGTTTTTTTCTTCTTTTGCCAATTGTGAAAGAAATACATACTGTAAAAAAAAATAGTCAAAGTATACACATATTTATCAAGTAAAGTGAAAGCATCCACTGACATCTTCTCCCAAATTCACTCCCCTGCCTGGAAGAAACTATTAACAAAGAAGTTAATTCAATCACTGGATAAAGACACTTATGAAGAAACTAAACTTCAAAGTCATATAGCTCAGTATTCTGGCAGAGAAATCAAGAAATTTAGTAGATTCTAAGAAGTATGAAAGAACATCTGATCCTTCAAAGAAAAGAAGCCATTGAAATCTGATTTCCTTTTGGCCTGACATCATACAGAAATAACGAGCCTAATAATTTCGTGGTAGCTCATTGCTATCCTCAGCCAAGGACAGTGATGGCAAAGCCTGGTTTATAGACAATCATTGGCTTCCTACATCCAGAGAAACATGGCTCTGTATTGGAGCAGCTGTGTCATTGCTTTTGATGAGATAAAGTCATCTCCAAATGATCTCTGTGGGTTATGTTGTGGTTCAGCTTGGTGGACAGCCCTTTTTCATTGAAAGAAAATGAATGTGGCCCTCAAAGAGCAGGAGAATATTTTCACTTTGTGATTTTTTAATAATCAGGACTATTGACTCTAGATGGCTGTTGGGGAGAATGATGACATCCACCATAAAAAAAATATGAGCTGTAGGGGAAACTGGCATTGTTGCATCATGGTGCACAGTCGCTGGGTGAGTGGGGGTCATCAGCATTGGCAATATCTTTGTTTTTGCTAACAGGTCAAAATGCAAATCTTTTTGAAGACCCTGAGTGATAAGACTATCACGGTGGGGGGGGGGGAGGGAGTGGTGGAGCCCAGTGATGCCATCAAGAATGTGAGGATCCAGGATAAAAGGGACACCCCCCTTAACCAGCAGAGGTTCATCTTTGCTGGCAAGCATCTGGACAATGGCCGCACTCTTTCTGATTACAACACCCAGAAAAATACAACCTGTACCTTGTTCTCTGACTACGAGGTTGCATTCTTCAGTGTTTCATTCACAGTGTTTCATTCACAGTGCCCTATAGTGCTCTGCACTCTGCCATTTGCCCCTATTTAAGTTTAAAAATTACCGGTTTCAGTAATAGCTGGGATGTTCAAAATATTAATAAAGGTTTTTGCTGCATGATAGCGAATGTGTGTGTGAAATGTAACAAGCAAATAAATAAATAAATAAATAAATAAATAAATAAATAAATAAATAAAAACACCAAACAAAGTAGAAACAGAACAGAGTTTCTGCAACATGGTAAAGGATAACTAACATGCTCACTGGTGAAAGACTGAAAATGTTCCCCTTGATATTAGGAATAAGACAAAGAAGTCTGCTTTTGCCATTTCTGTCCAAAATTATCCTGAAGTTCTAATGAGAGCAATTGGGCAAGGAAAAAATCCAAATAAGGAAAAAGTAAAATTATATTCACAGATAACATGTTCTTTTATGTACAAAATAGTTCAGAATCTAGTTTAAAAGACACAACCTTGTTAATAAATGAATTCAGCAAAGATGCTGGATACAAGATTAATACACAAAAAAAATTCTTGGTATTTCTATACATATGTTAAACTATAACCAGCAATGAGACAGAGCTTCATCTGCAAAAGAGAGTAAAGCTTTTATTTGGGGTCTTTGGAAGAACGCAATCCAGGAGATACCACTCAGGTAAGTCCTTATAGGCAGTCCAATTTGGAGGGAGAGTGGGAAAAATAGAGTTTATATAGGCAGAGCTGCCTCCTACAGGTAAACTAATAAATTCTATAAAATAGGCAAAAGGGTGCATATCTACATATTACTACTATGAGATTGTCCACCTTGAAGCTGAGATCTGATAGGGTTTATCAATCTTCGTGAGAAGGTTGGTGTGGTCTTTCCAAACTCCCCAATTCCAGATGCCAGGTTGCTGGTTTGCTGAGAGTGATAGGTTTGGCTATCAAGTAGTCAGGTGTGGTAGACCTCTATAAGTTCTACTTTCCTAATGGTTCCTGGCTCCATTTTGGATATTACCCTTATCAATTTTAATTTCAGCCGTCTTGACACACCAATAATGAAAAAAATCCAAAAAGGAAATTAGGAAATTTAGGATTGGAAAACTTAATACATTGACCTACAAATTCAATGCAATACTTATCAAAATCCCAATGGCCTTTTATCTTACAGAAACTGGAAAGTCCAAACCTAACTGCAAGGAACCTGGAATAACCAAAACAATCTCAAAAAAAGAATAAAGTTGGAAGACTCATACTTACTGACTTCAAGACCTATTATAAAGCTATAGTAATCAAACCATTATGGAACTGACACAAAGATATTTATAGATAAATAGAATGGAATTTTGAATTAGGAAATCTACAGTAAATTGATTTTTGACAAGAAGCCTATTTTTATCAAATAGTACTAGTACAAAAATAAAGTAATAAAATAAGGGCCAAAGAAAAGTCTCTTTGCCCAAAGGAATCAAAGTAATCTAAGAGAGCTGAGTGTCCCCACTCCACTTCCTGAATGAACACAGTTGGGGGAATTATATGAGAGTCCTAAAAACTGTAAGTCTCATTGAATGGAGCCATTGGAACAGAGTGGCTGAGCAGAGGCATAGGGTAGACTTTCAAAGACAGAGTGGGCGCCTACCGTTTGTTCTTGCTTTGGCTCTGCAGCCTCTTTGGGGGTTGCGGCTCAGGAGTCCCTCATCTGTTCAGGAGGCCCTTCAGCTGGCTCCCACAGCCCCAATGGCTCTTTTTCCTGCCTTAGCGCTTTGACAGGCAATATGGTCATCTGCTCTCTGGAGAGACTATAGTGGCTGCCATCTTGATCTTGTGGTGGATTCAGCTTGGCATAACATTCTGTCCTTCTCTCTCAGACCTTTGAACCCTTCTTGTGTTTCCTGCTGGGAGGTTGTCTTGCTCTGCTTTTGGGCCTTGATCTGCTGCTCAGCTCTGGGCCCTGCCTGTTTGGCTGAATATTTGCCTACCCAGGGCATAATTGGGAATTTGCTCAGGAGTCTGTATTTTGAAGTCCTTCTCTCTTTTACTTCTCCCTCTCTCTATTCCCTTTGAACCACTTACTGATTATAAATCTTTATGCACACTAGAATTTTATTTCTTTGCCTTTAGAAAGAACATGTGTTTTTCCCCTTAACAGTTTGGGATCCCTGGAGACCACCGGTTTTGCCCAATATCGGTAACTCCTTACCATAAGCTTCAGCAGACCAGATATCTGGATCACTGGTTTGGAAGTTAACCCACCGCAGGATGCCTGAGTCGCTGAAGGGTAGACACTTCAAAAGACTCATAAGCTGCCTTTACCTGGGTGGGGATGGTGAGTTCTACAGGAGAGGCTCAATCTCAACTCATATCCCAGCTCTAAAAACTGTTAAGTTAAAAAGAAAGCCCTATTTAGGTAAATCAGGTTTAATTTGAAAGGATTATTGCAACAAGGGAAAAGGGACTGTTGCGAAAAGGGATGAGGATAATTGCAATAGGGAGAATGTTTAACTGTCAATAAATACCTGGATTTAAATAAAGAGGGACTTTATTTATTGGAAGGGATTATTACAAGAAGAGGGAAAGGAATTATGGCAACACACGCTGTGGAGAGCGTGAGGAGGCAACTTAGTTGTAGGATCAGGTGATCTGTAATTGTCTCTAAGATCAGGCAGAATGGGTGTTGGGAATTGGGATTAACAGGTAAAGGAGGTAATGAGGTCACCACAGAGAATGTTTTACAAGATCAGCTTATTTCCAGGAGTGGAGGAAAAGGAGGGGTGGTATGTTGACTCAGACTGAGGGTGGGTCAAAGTTTAGGGGCCTGATGGAAGGAAAGTTTAACTAAAGTTTGGTCAAGGAAAGCTCACTGGCATTGTATCCAGGTTGATCAGTGAGCAACCTATGTGTAACAGTAGTGAGCACCTATGTATAACAGTAAAGTTAGTGCTAGACACTTGTGGGATCAAAAACGAGTAAGAATTATGTGCAGGATAGAGAGAGTGATTAAGCGCACAAATACTAATATTAGCAGAAATTATACTAACTGAGCACTTACTCTTCTTAACCCTGGACTGTGGTTGTTATTTACATACATACTTTAGTTGCTTAATAATATTTATTGTTAACTAACTTGATACACCTTTTAATTAGTTTATTTAAAAATTTAGTTCCTATTGAGCACAGTTAGTTCAGTTAATCATTTATGAGCAAAAAAAAATCATTTATGAGCAGAGGGCCTGTAGTAGGTAAACAGGGGACAACGTCGAGTCATACATGTCTAAATCACTTCGCGAAGGGTGCTTCCCGGCCCTTAGCCCTTTCAGGAACACAAACAAGAGTGAGGGGAAGCTCCTTAGCTTCTGGGAATCACAGGCTCAGGTAAAGCTCAGCACTGGCAGAATGGAGGGAAATCTGCCCACGGATTCCATCTGAGGCTGAAGAAGCACGGAGGTAGGTAGACGCCGGGGTCTCAGGTGAGCCCACTCCGAGCTCGCCGGATTTTCCGCGCAGGGTGACGCGACAAGCCGCAGCAGGCGCCGCGGGGAAGCGGAGCTGCCCTCCGCGATGGTCAAGGTGAGGCCGAAGATGCTGCCGGGCCAGCCCCGCCCCTCGGTGGCCCCGCCCCTTGAGAAAGCCCCGCCCCCGAGAAAGCCCCGCCCCTGCCCTGCCGGCCGCGCGCCCGCGCGCGCTCTCGGCGCTGCGCAAAGTCCGCGAGGGCGCGCGCTCGCCGCCGGGCGGTGGCGACGGAGGGAGGCGGGCCTGGCCCATCGCCGCGGCCGGCGAGCCCGGGCGGATCTGGGGGCTCGGGCCCCGCGGCGGCGCCGGTGCTCGGAGCCCCTCGGCGAACCGAAGGCGAGGCCGCGAGGCGATCGCTCAGCGCGGCCCCCCCAGCGGCCGGGGCCGGAGTGAGTGTGCGGGGCCGCGCGCGCCCCGAGGGGTGGGGGGCCGGGGCGCTGGGAACCGGGGCGCTGGGGCCGGGGCGCCGGGGCCGGGGCCCTGGGGGCCGGAGAGCGGCGCTGAGCCGCCGCGATCGCCTTTGTCTTGGTGGTCCTCGGGTCCGGGGTTCGGATCCCGCACCCGCGCCTTGCAAGGTGCTGCGGGCGTTGGCCAGGTGAGGCCGGGCTGCGCCTCCCGCCCGGCGGGGCTGCTGGTTCTGGGAGCGCTGGGAACCCGGGGTCCGCGCTCTCCCGAGGTCCCGATTTCCAAAGGCGAACTGCAAAAGGGCCGACGCGAAATACGGAGCAAGTCTGTGTTAGGTGGACTTGGGGTGAAGTCCATTGTCAGTCTCCCCCAACTTAAAAAAAATTGTGGGTTTGATGCTCGCTGTTGTCGTGTTTAATTTTTTTTCTCGGTGTCCGTGTTTCTTTGCTCTCACAATTATTTACTTGTCAGCATTAAAGGCCCTAGGATGGCCCCCAGCGCTGGTTCCTTGGTAGGTCATTTGAGACAGTTAAGACTAAAGATAGGAAACTGACCGTGTGTGCTGATGGTGACGTGCAGCTGTAAAGCGTGACAGATTGCGACGTGAAAATTAGCTTCCTTACTTCAGTGTCTCATGCGTGATTTTGGAGTGTTTGTGAGTTTAATCATAGTTTGGTTTTAATGGGAGGACTCTTTGAAAGTTGATGTGTTTTTTATCTAAGTATGCAGAAGGTGGTATTGATTTAAAGGCAATTAAATTCATTGAATTTAATACATAGTGAGCACCTATGTATAACAGTAAAGTTAGTGCTAGACACTCGTGGAATCAAAAACGAGTAAGAATTATGTGCAGGATAGAGAGAGTGATTAAGCACACAAATACTAACACAATATTATTCGCAGAAATTACACTAACTGAGCACTTACTTTTTTAAAAAAGATTTATTTATTTTTATATAAGAACCAGATGTGTGGGTACAGGCCAGATGTGTGGGAGGATGAGAGGATTCACCAGAGACAGAGTGGGGAGCAGAACAGGTGAATCTACTGAAATACACTGCTGAGGGGAGCAGCAGGCAAGGTAGGAGAGCTCTGCTTCACCATGTGGGACACTGGTCGGCCCGCTGGGATCGAACTGGCGCTGCAGAGGCTGCAGACAGCTTCACAGCACGGTGCTCAATCGCCTGTGCCACCAGGAAGGCCCAGAGCATTTACTCTTAACTCTGGACTGTGGTTAAGTTCTTTACATACATACTTTAGTTGCTTAATAATATTTATTGTTAACTAACTTGATACACATTTTAATTACTTAGTTTATTTAAAAAATTTTAGTTCTTATTGTGTGCTAACTATGGGATGGTGATTATTATAGATCTTGCCTTTAAGGACTCTACATTGTTTATTCTGGGAAAACATATTAAACAAATAATTGCTCATAAATGCCAGTAAGTCTCCATAGAAGTTAAAAAGAATGTCATATACTGTAAGAACATGTAACATGGGGACTCAACCTGGACAAGGAAAATCAGTTAAGGTTTTCCTAGGAAAGTAATCTTCAAGTCAAGATATTATGGGTAAGTAAGAACAAAATGAAGATAACCCCCAAAAAGGAGAGGTTTAGGCAAAGGAAATAGGTTTCCCCTCTGGGGCTCAGAAAGATGGTGCCTTTCAGAAACTGGCAGATCGGCACAGTTGGAGTGAGTGAAGAAAGCAAAAGGCTATGTGGTTAGAGCTGGAGGGAAGCTTCAGGGCCTTCTAAGCAATGTTAAGAATTTGGGGACAGCTCCTACCCCCATTATTTTTTTAAATTGGTAGAGAAATTTGTAAACCACTCAATAGTGAGAGAACAGTAACTTTTCCTACCCCTTGGGTAATACTACCCAAGGGGTTTAGACTTTAGTCAGAGAACACTGAAATCTGAGGGTTTTTGAACAGAGAGGTCCGATTTGTCTGACCCATGTAAAACTGAATATATGGGGACAAGACTGCATTTGAGGAAGTTGGAGAAGAGCATTGGTCCTGGAGTGTAGCCATAAAGATCAGGTGAACTCTAAGGGTACAAAACTGATCTCTCCTCAACATGACAGTAATTGTATATTCACTTCATGGGAGGAATCATGGGAGACTTTCTATAAATGATCTTTAAATGTGTTTGACTCTGGGGCCTCCCTGGTGGTACGCAGAAGTTAAAGTCTCAGCACTATAAAGCTATGGCCACCCACTGTGGCATGAGTTTGATCCCTGGCCAGGGAGCTACCCACATGGCACAGCAGACCTCTCCTGATTCTCCTGCTGCTCCCTTTAGCAGTGTATTTCAGTAGATCTGCCTGTTCTGCTCTCCACTGTCTCTGGTGAGTCCTTTCACCCCTCCCCCACCTCTTGCCTACACCCCAGTTCTTGTATGCATAAATAAATAAAAATAAATCTTTTTTAAAAAAGTATTTGATTCTGATGCTACCATAGTTTGCTTTTGAGACTTGGAAATCGATCCCATTCCATAGAAAATCTAAATGAGAAGAACAGCACGTGGAAATGTGATCTTTTGGTTTCTTTCCCTATTCCCAGTAATGGTTTTATCCTTAGGGAAAAAACCTCAGCTTCTACATAAAGATAGCATGGCCGGTTGTATAAAATCTTGATACAAATCTATAACCTTAAAAAAAATGTAGCCTGTAATATATGTTTATAAAAAGAAGTAAAATTGGTAATATACAAGTTTTTGTAGTAAAATTTTAATGTGTACCTTAAATATACTGCATTTCTTAGTACCTTAAGTCTGTTTTGACTGGATTTTCCTTGTAGGGATATGTTCCAGAAATCTGTTTACTCTGCCTCCTGACTGTTGTTATCACTGCAGTTGTTGGGAGTACGTAGGATAATATTTGGGAAGGTGTCTGGTAAACTGTGATATAACAATACAAATGTAAAGTGATAGTGGTACTAATTGAAAATAGACTGAAGCAAAATGACTTTTCTGCTTATCTGTCCATTTTGATGCCTGATTTCATGCTGATATTTATTCAGTGGCTTTTTTTCTCTCCAATACATGACTTAAGTTCATTTGTGTCACTTGATGATGATACATCTCTACCGGTATAAATTTTGTGTGGGTCATTTATTATTACTCATTTATGATAGATAATGCCAAAAATAATGAGGACCTTATCTTCATGTTTGAATCAGTTTTGATTTCATAATTCTGTGCTATATTTAGAATTAGTGACTCAGTCTGTTTTTCCCTTGTTAGTCTGTAAACTCCCTGATAGTAAAAACTATGTCTGCCCCATAGACTTCTATTATTGATTCTAAACTAGTGCCTAGCACAAAGTGGTTGGAGTGTCAATAGAATAATAAATGTTTTTAAAAATTGAGTGTAATTTGTTAGCCATGTGAAAAACAACGCTTATGGAATAAGTCTAAGATGCTTCCTACCAATCCTGTAACAGAGGTAATGACAGAGAACAGGAAAAGAGAAAGGACCATAGATTACTGTAGCCTCAGTATCTCCTTTAGTCCTCAAAACAACTTGTAAGGAGGATAATTGTCTCCATGATACAGATTAGGCCACTGGGCCTTAAAGAAGTTACGTAGCATTCTAGAGGTCACCTCTGAAGTGATGCAGCCATAAGTACCAATTTGAATCCAAGGTCTGCTCTTCATTCTCTCTTGCTGTTATAAAACAAAACAAAACAAAAAAAAAACAATTTACCAGTAGCTTATAACTATGAAATGATGGGAAGTAGTAGCAATTGACAAGAGAGTAATCTATTGATGGAAAACATGTTGAACCATTTTATAGATAGCAGCTCTGCTTTTCACCTGAAAGGCACAATGGAAGAAACAGGAAATGTGTGTAAGTCAGGATACCTGTTCTCAGGAATCTTAGACTCAAGAGAAAGAGCTAAAAGACACAAAAGAAACAATGTAGACGGTATCAGATGATATAATTTAAATGCCAAAACTCTAGATGCTTTAGGAAGAGAATATTAATAGAGGCTTAATATTTCACCTTTATGCTAGAAGACTTAAAACTAAAATATGTTCCCACCCTTTTGCCCAAGAGACTTCTCTGAACTCATAGCTTTTTCTGCTATTTATAGCTAAAGTCCTAAACATGTATATTTTGAGTTACTGATTTTGAACATTGCCCAAAATAGACACAATTTATGTATGTTTAAAATAATACTGTCCCTTGGTCCAGGGACAGTATGAATATATTTATCTAATAAATGGAGTAAGTGTTTGCAAACTCAGAAGAGTATTGACAATATTGTATCTCCATTTAGCAATCACTTGTAATGACTGTGTTTTAAAGCATTTATTAGCCTATTTTAAAAATTTAATATGAGCCATTTAATATATACATTGTTAATATTATAAAAATATCTTTCCACTTACCTGATTTATTACCAAGTCTCGGACCTGATTCAGTGCCTTACATTTATTAAATCTTCTCTCTGAATGATATAATGGTCTGTTTTCATTTTTAAATGTAGGGAATACTTTCAAAGAACAGCGCAGGAAGGATTAAGTCTTCAGATAGATGGAACACTCACTTGACAAAAGATGTCTAATTTGCCTGGATTGTTGGCACCATCCTTTTGGGTGGTGTGCCTACCTCCCAGCTGAAGACAGAATCTGAAGTTATTGGCATTGCTATGGGAGCTTCTGATCCTTCCGCTTGTGTTCTTTCAGTCCTCTGCTCCATTACACTTTACCCCATTCATTACCCAATTCCCCCTTGTCTTTCAAAATTGCTCACAATCTTCTCATGAAAAGGCTACAAAACAAATTCACTATCAGTCTGTCTTCGATTCCTAATGTAGCCAATAGAAGCATATGGAACAATGTTTAATGGTCAGGTGTTTTCGAGAGCAGACTCTACTAACCTACTTCCAATTACTGTTCCTAGCAAAACAGACTAAATGGAATCAACCCTCCAGCCAAATAGGCTGTTGTTATGGGCCCAGCTCCAGCAGCAGCAGGAAGCTAGAGTGGAGTCAGAACCTAAGATCATTCAGACTGATTATATCAAGTGAAGGGCTGTGGCTTGATCCTCAGTTCCCCAAATTAAATTCACCTCCAGATGCTCTGGTGACTTAAAGTGGGAGCAGACCAGTTCTAGTGCCCACTTTCTGCTTCGCATTGCTTTGGCATTGAGTTTGGTGGATCTTCAGTGGGCATTACTGAGCTTGTCTACCTTTGATTTAAATATGCCTAGAATTTACATTTTTTAATAGAGGTTTTTGCTCTTTGCACACATATTTTCCAGAGAGACTTGAAGAGACATATTTAATACAGTCTGAGAGATGAAATACTTTTCATGCCTCATGCAAATGTTTAGTTTAGTTATGTCTTCTTTGGGGTAAAGTGTTTTTCTTTAGTTTTAAATCTGTAGTCACTGGAACTTGATATTAACCTGTCATGATCTAATAATAACATTTTCTTAATTATATTGCTTTAAACATACATAAATAAAAAGATGTAATCTTTTTGGGGGTGACTTCTTAAAGTTCTGTTTATGAATTAAAGCTAATTTATATAGGTTTGTTAAATAAAGCACTTTTAAAGTTTATTTAATTCTAAAACATCTTTTTAATTGATTTATTTTCCTTTTTCGCCATGACCAGTTTGTTGTTTTCCTTCATTTATTAACCAGACATCCCGCAATAGATAGAACAGACCCAACTTTTCCTCACTTGAATTTTGACAACTGATATCAACATTAATTGTACAATAGGCAGTTTGTAACTATTGTCAGTTTTATTTTATGTAGTACATCTGTGTAATAATACTAAAATCTCTTTGCCCACATTTGCCTTTAAGCTATGAGTCAAACAGATATCTTACAATCTTTTTTAATTGTCTCTTTTACAATTTCATCTTTATCCTAAACATGATAAATCTACTCATTTATTGCTTTAAATATGAATTCATAGTAATTTTCACCACTTAAAATTTATAATTTGGTATGTTAGTTTTCATTGAGAATGTCAAATCTTGAAATGATTGACATTCTTGGATAGTTAAGAATAATTTTCCATTAGAGCAAAAGTATTGCCTCTTAAGAGGCTAACGAAAAGGCATCATAAGATTCTACATGTACACGTGTTTTCAGATAGATTTTCATCCTAGTATTTTTTTATATTTTAAAAGGGCATGTTTATTAGGAAAAGGAGAGGGAAAAAAAGAGGCACCTGTATAGACACAGGTCTTTCTTGTGAGTGTCAGACTCCAAAATTTATTTTTTAATTATATTTTACTTTGTAGATGACAATATCAGTTTTGGTGAGGCCTTTGTTCTTTAGATCCTTTTAGTGCTACTTAGGGCTACATTGTAAGTATATAGGGATGGGTTTATTTAAAAAAGTAAACTGAGAATTTCATCTTTTGTTTCTTTTTACTCTCACAGTAAGACAAAAGAGAATGAAAGAAGTAGATAATCTGGAACATGTAAAAGAAGAATGGTAAGTTAATTCAAACTGTGAGCTCCTTTGTTTTTTCTGCCCTTGTTAATCTTTATGTTCATTGCATTTCACTAACGGAGATAATGTTTCCATTATGAGTACCTCAGTTAGATACTTTTTGAAGTAAGTTTTTAGGTTTGTTTGTATTTTTTTTTTACCATAGCTGAAACTGAATGCATTTTTTAAAAGATTTTAAAATTATTTATGCATACAAGAGCTGGGGTACAAGCCAGAGATGCAGGGGGTAAGAGGATTCACCAGAGACAGAGTGGGGAGCAGGACAAGCAGATCTAGTGAAATACACTGCTGAGGGGAGCGGCGGGTGAGTCAGGAGAGGTCTGCTGCACCATGTGGATTGCTCCCTGGCTGGCCGGGGATCGAAATCATCAAGCACTGGGTACAGTCAGAAGCGCAGGAGGGTGAGAGAATTCACCAGAGCCAGAGCGGGGAGCAGAGCAGGCAGAAGGACCAAAGTACACTGCTGAGGGGAACAGCGGGCGGCAGGAGAGATCTGCGCGCCATGTGGGACCCTCGCCCGCCCGGTGGCCTGGGAGCAGCTGGGGATCGAACCAGCGCTTCAGAGGCTGCGGGCAGCTTCGCAACCCAGTGCTCAACTGCTGCGCCACCGGGGAGGCCCTAAACTGAATGGATTTTTAGTGTAGTTGTGAAATCTTGATAAGACTTCTCTACACATTGCTTAACAATTTATTTATTTTATTTTTTTCCTTGACAATTTAAGTAGCTGTTTACATCATTGACTTTTAAGATTGTATATCTTAGATTCAGAGTGAAAATATGACTTTGGAGTCAGACAAACCTAGCTTTAAGTCCAGTCTTGGTTCTATTACCTCTCTGGTCTTTAGACAATTTAGGTAGATTCTTTGAGCTACAATGTGTTATCTACAAAATGGTGACAAATACTTTGTAAATACTTGTTAACCAAGCAGATATATTTTGTTACTTTTTCATTATTGTTTTATATAAATATTTGATACTATTCATTGCTGTTGTGTAAGGGGCCACTATTTGAGGAACTACTGAGACTTGGAAAGTATTAATGACTCATTCCCCTGAGGTCACATATTTATTATCTTAACTTGGAAGAGGGTCTAAATTGCAACAAGAGGATCTTTACTGAGACAGTGTGTGCAAGTGCTTAGAAAATAGTCAGTAGTACATATTCCTTTTTTTTTGTGTGTGTAGGGTGTGTGAAGCAGGATCTGACAACCAAACTCGTAGGGGTAATCAGCAAACAAGTTGTGAATATTTTGTTGATAGCCTTTTTGAGGAAGCTCAGAAGGTTGGTGCCAAATGCTTGTCTCCCACTGAGCAGAAGAAACAGGTAAATGTCCATCGCTTTTTTTCTCTTCCACGGTTTCTCAAAATGGGAAACTTCTAGAAGTTCTGTCAAGTCAAAATTGTTCTCATATAATAGTAGGTTATAGTTTACCTTTCACACTGTATTGGCTTTGTATTGATACTGCAAAAGCTATGGTGGGTAAAATTGCTGGAGCCTGTCTAGGAGGAATCAAGACCGTGGCACCCAGCGGGCTGGTAGTTGCTGTATTTGTTGCTTGTTGAGTGAGTTTCTGTTAAGATTGTCCTTGAAGGAGCAAAATATAAGTTTTATTTAACTCTAACCCTTTCAGTACACATCTTAATAGTCTGAGTGACAGAATGTGATGTACATTTTTCTGTAATATACAGAAGTCTCTTAAGAAAAAGTGTGATTATTTGAGATGCAGGCTGACCCATCTGCTTTTTCATGGTTTACTGTTTTTTCATCATTTACAGGCAGGGATGTTTGGCAGACATTTTCTCAAAATGAATGAAATGAGCCTGGCATTTAAAGGAAAACAAATGACAGTATTTATTGCAAGCAAAACTTGTATTGACTTTTTTAGTGAAAGTAAGAGTTTGGTAAACTACCACCAGGCACTTGATAGCGCCTCAGAACGTAAAGATTTTTCTGATGAGGTCACTGTCATATTAATGAATAGAGTCCTTTTATTGTATAATGAAAAATAACAACATTTGGCAGATTTACATGACTCAGAAACAGTATTTTCCAAATGATCATTATAAGATATTTTAAACTGATGCACAGGAGAAAGAGCCAAAATGTCTTATAGATGAAAGGATTTCAATGTAACAAATTTATGAAAAGTTCATTAAGTTTAGATCCCATTCAGATTTTTCATTAACTTTTGAGATATTTCCACTTATTAAATTTTGACATAGTATCCAAAAAGAATGCCCATGAAAGGCTATTAAAATACTTCCTTTTGCAATTATATATGCTACATAATATATATTTCAATTAAAGCATATCCCATGGGCTGAAAGCAATAGCAATTATGAGAATCCAACTGACATTTTGAAGTTAGACATTAAGGGGAATTTTTTTAAATCCCTCACTCTGATATATCTTTTATACTTACATTTGAAATTTTATCAAAATTTAAGTTCTAAAAATGCATGGTCTAATAGTTCTGAAAGACCTATTTCTCCTTGGCCATGATATCTGCTTCCCAGAGGTAACTACTTAGACTCTTTGCTCTCCTAGTGCACAGTTTGGGTTTCTAATAATGTAGTAATAGTGAGGCTTTGATTTTTCAGTTTTTCATGTTATATATTGACTTTTTACTATAGAAAGTGAGGATTTGGCTCTGATTATACCTCCCGTCCTTCCTAAGCCGCCTCTTCTCATCCATCTAATATAGTTATATCATAATTTTTATCGTCTCCCACTGACTTCATTTTCTTTGTGTCTGTCATTAGTTCACCCCCCAATTCTCAGATAGAAAGCTGTACTTTTCTCAATATGTTTGAGTGTATGTGGTAACCTTACTGGTTTTTCTGAGGGACAGCTGTGGTTAGGTCCTATTTTCCCCCAGTGAGCTGGTCGCCTTCTGAGGGAGTCATTACGCTTCTGCGCCTCTGTGGAATCGTGGTCCCGAGCAGTCTCTTCATCTCTCCTTCCTCAATACCCAATCCCATGCCTCTCCCAATCCCATCTCTTTTTATTAATTAACTAGTTATTTTTTCTTATATCATTGTCGTCCCACAGTTCTCTCACCACCATATCACCTGTGAACCATCACAAATTCTCTTGTGTTCCTTCCTCCCTATGTTGACTCCTCTTCTCCCCTCCCTTGCTGTATGCCTCAAATCTATGGTCAGCCTCCTAGTTTTAACATTTTCTTGACCTTTTGTTTGGTTTCTCTATATTTCACATATAAGTGAGACCAATTGATATTTCTTTTCCTTTTGACTAATTTCCGCTGGCATCATAACCTCCAGCTCCATCCATGTTGCTACAAATGGCATGAGCTTGTCTCTTTTGATCCCTGAGCAATATTCCATTGTGTAAATATGCCACATCTTTTTGATCCATTCATCTATTTGGGGGCATTTGGGTTGTTTCCTTATCTTGGCTATTGTAAATAATGTTGCAGTAAACATAGGCTCTACAGGAAGAAATATTAATGACAACATGACACTGGCATTTTATATTTGAAGGAATAGCCATTAATTACTTGGTCATTGTCGGTTTTTTTTTTTTAAAGAGTATTTTTTTTAATAGAGGCATGTTTTTATTTATTTATTATATTTGTTTGTTTGTTTTGTTTATACATGCACTGGGTACAGTCAGAAGCGCGGGAGGGTGAGAGAATTCACCAGAGCCAGAGTGGGGAGCAGAGCAGGCAGAAGGACCGAAGTACACTGCTGAGGGGAGCAGCGGGCGGCAGGAGAGGTCTGCGCACCATACGGGATCCTCCTCCGGTGGCCGGGGAGCAGCCGGGGATCGAACCGGCGCTGCAGAGGCCGCTGGCAGCTTCGCAACCCAGCTCTCAACCGCTGCGCCACCGGGGAGGCCCCATTGTCGTTTTTCCCTTCCTGTGCATTATGTAAAACTAAAACTAATACAATGTTTTGTGTCAATTATTGTATCAATTTTAAGGGGAAATATAAACTAAAATCTATAATGATGGAAGTTTTCAAAGGACTTTTAATCTCCATTTTAACATTGTGGGTTTTGTTTCTTACTGGTTTGAAGGTAGATATAAATATAAAATTATGGAAAAATGGATTCACAGTCAATGATGATTTCAGAAGTTACTCTGACAGTGCAAGTCAGCAGTTTCTGAACTCCATCAAAAAAGGGTAAGCCATCTTTGTAAATAGGATATTTTAGGCATGTTTCCTTTGGAAGAATCCTTTTTAATGTTCCCATATCCCTACACATTTGCAAACATATTTTTTCTTTTATACATTTAGATTTTCATGAGCTGGGTTTTTTATTTCTTTGGATATCCCTATATATGAGGGAACAGTGGTTTGTAGCACTGTGTATGGTTTAGAGTTATAGGGTCACACCCTTCAGATGTATGTTAGCACACCATGCCCACCCCTACCCCACACCAAGGCACCCATATTCCACTGTGCCCCCTCACACCTTGCTCGCCTAAGGTTTCTTAAGAGAGTTACAGCTGTAATTTTTGACCTTTTCTGAACTTTTACAAAATTTGTGTGTTGTACAAAGGCCTTTTTTCATAAAACCACTTGAGAGTAAGTTACTGAAGTGATGCTTCATCATACGATCACCTTGTTATGTGTAGCATGGAAACAAAGACATTTTCCTGTATAACCGCAATGCAGCCATCTAAATAAGGAAATTGACATAGATGCTGTACTACCTTTTCATCCTCAGGCTCTTTCCAAGGTTCACCATTTGTCCTAATGTTACTCTGGATAGCAAAATCACCCCCTTCCTAATCACGCTTTGCACTGAGATATCACGTCTCTACAGTCTCCTTCAAAATATGGGGTTGTCGAAAAGTCATGACATGTTTTTTCTGTGTTTTTCAAGCAAAAATGCATCATGACTTTTCCAACAGCCCAATATTTCTGGGATTAGAAAATATCTGTGAGTAAAACGGATGTGGCTCCTGCTGTTCTGCAGTTTACCTCGCTCAGAGGAGAGTGTCAGCAGTAACTGGACAAAGCCCCCAACTGAGTCCAAGTCCTTGATCTCTTTCTTTAATCTCTCTGTTAAGAGAGTGAAATATGGAAGCATTTTTAAATTTTTATTTATATTTTTTGAAGATTGATTTATTTATGTATACAAGGACTAGGGTATGGGCCAGAGATGTGGAGGGTGAGAGGGTTCACCAGAGAGTGGGGAACAGAACATGCAGATTGACTGAAGTACACTGCTGAGGGGAGCAGCGGGCGAGTCAGGAGAGGTCTGCTGTGCCATGTCGGTAGCTCCCTGGCCGGCCAGGGATCAAACTCGTGCTGCAGAGGCTGCAGATAGCTTCATAGGTTGCGTCTTAACGCCGTGTGCCACCAGGGAAGCCCTGGAAGCATTTTTTTTTTAAGTTCTGATATTTTGGTATTTTACCTTTGTCATTTTCAGAGTAAATCTATATTTTCATTTAAAAATTGAAATGAGAACCTGAGTTTTCTAGTACATTCTTAGTTATATTTATTTCAGGCACCTATAAAATTTATCAAATTGTTAATTAGTATTATATACTCATCAAATATTTCATGACTTCAGTACTCTTCTAATACTACTGAATAACTCAATCTGTTCCTACAGTTATGGTCTCAAAAATGACTCCATATTGTTCCAGGTTTTTGATATTCACGTATTTAACTATATTATTTTAGATACATTTAGTTCTTTCATTGTCAAGAATGTTATATCCCTCTTATTCCTATATATTTTCCTATTCTTTTTGCATTCAAAATGTGTTTTTCAGAAAAAGAAAAAACATATTGGGAACTTTATCACTATGTTTTTTTTACTTTCCAAGGGAATTACCTTTAGAATTACAGGGAATTTTTGATAAAGAGGAGGTGGATGTTAAGGTAGAAGATAAGAAGAATGAAGTATGTGTAGCAACAAAACCCGTGTTCCAGCCTTTCTCCGGACAGGGTCACAGACTGGGAAGGTGAGTTCGCTCATGGTTTGTGTTTTCCATAAACAAAACTAATTTTCAGCTTGTCTACATTTGTAGGGAGCTTATCATTTCTCCCATCAGAAATGGAATTTTTCATGTTAAATTTTATGAAGACTCCTAAATCATATTTACCTAGTGTAAATTAAGTGGACACTGTACTAAAAAAATCATAAAGGCTTTAAAGTTTTATCAAATTGAAAGGGTCTGTTTTATTGAGGACATTAAGCAAAATTGGGTGGATTTTTCTGCCTTGAATTCACAGTTTGAGTTTTGCCATTAATGTTACAGTATGCAAATGCTAGATTTTGCACAGAGAGTTCCATATTATAGTTACCAGTACCTTTCACACTGTTCTGTGAGCAGTATCTGAATTTTGAGGTAATAAAAATGAACAAAACAAAACACCTGATAGGGTAATATCAGTGTTCAAAGCCTTTAATTGTTTTCCTAAATCTTGTTGTCTTCATCTGATCCAACTAGGTCTTATGACAGGATGCAAAGAGGTTAGATACAGGATCACTTTTATTTTAGGTATCAAGATTGGTAATCACCCACACATATAAAAATATCTGGATGTGACTTTTAGACAAATTAAGAAATTCTTAGATTCTTTTATTTTCTTCTTTATTTTCTTTTATTAATCCAAGGACTAATATTTATAGAGAATTCATAATTTCTTTTAGAAAATTTAAGCTGGGAGTAGATAAAGGTAAAGTCCATAGATTTATCAATCCTATTCAAATTGTCTATTTTGTAAGGAGCTATTCAAATAATGCTATTAAGAATATATTTACATAGCACTCCACAAGCTTACAAATTATTGGAATGTGTATAATTTCATTAGGTTCCTTGAGTCATCATATTTGGTGGATATAATATTAATATCTAATATTAATATTAATATCTTTGTATTATTTTTGAGGGAACAGTTATGACTTTCTTTTTAAAAGCTAAACTTATTGGAAAATGGTTTTAGTAATTGCTTACTGATAAACTTCAGCTTTATAGACAAACATGCTTCTGACTTTGTCATCTGAATTTTTAGTGCCACACCAAAAATTGTTTCCAAAGCAAAGAGTATTGAAGTTGAGAATAAAAATAATTTGTGTCCTGTCCCACTAAATGACCTGGAACCCATCACTAATATACAGATCTGGTTAGCCAACGGGAAAAGGATTGTCCAGAAATTTAATATTTCTCATAGGTGAGTTTTCCATTTCATTATTTGTAGATTTCTTTCCTAAATTTAACTTTCATTTATTCTTTTCAGTTTAGTCAGCAGTTTTTAAAAACTGTCCAAGGACCTTAATAAATGGTTCTCTAAACATATCTCAATTCTTATACCTTAATACTGTCTTCTTCTTAATTGTCTTATCTCTCCCAAATTGTTTTTCATTTTAACTAAAAGTAGGTGCATCCTGGATATAGATTTCCTTCTTTATTTAAAAGCGTTAAAAATTTCTCAAAGAAATGTTATAGAAGTAAAAAAATTATCACATTTATGCACATTAAAATAACAATAATAATGTGCAATTTACCTTATATACCTTTTCCTGATTGTATCTCTCTGTGTGTGTATGTGTGCAAATGCAGGAGATAAACACTTCTAAATTTGCATAAAATCATTCCTGCATTTAGTCATAGTTTTACCAAATACATTTCCATCACTAAAATATACTGAGTTGTCTTCTTCATTTTCAAATAATTATTCTAAAAGAGTATAAATTTTAAAAAAATTGTATACAGAAAAGTAAAGTATAGAGAACTGTTTCCTCCTGACTGTCCTAAGAATAAGTTGTCAGTCTTATGACCCATCACCCAAATATAAACTTTAGTGTATATTTTAGTGTATATTTCCTACAAACTAGGACATTATCCCACAGAGCCACAATAGAACCATCTTTTTTTTTTTTTTTTGGTATTATTTTTCACTGAGATAAGGTTGGTTTATGATGTAAGTATTTGATTTAGGTATGGTGTATATACCATACCATACCCTCCACCGAAGTACCAATAATCCTCCACTGTATTCCACTGGGCAGCCATCTTTAAATAGGAATTTGACGTTGATACACTTTAGCTAACAAATATTCAGATCTTAGTCAAGATTGGCCGTGTTATCTAATATCCTCTGTAACCAAAAGCCATTCAGATCCTACATTGCATTTACATAAAACATTTACTTTAGCCAATTTTGGGGACCCAAATAAACACATAGGATCATGTTTTAGACTTTTTGGGGGAACTTGCACAGAATAGAGTGGAACTGTGATTGGATCAGAGAATTCTGTATTTAGTGATATGCCATGTGGCCTTAAGTCTGAGTTTCACATTTTAGCATCTCTGAAATGGGGGTGCATCCTTTATTCGATGTTAGCCTTATGGCAGTTGTGACACAGTTGTCTTTGCCTTACCTTCTGCCTCAGAGCTTCCAAAGTAAGTGTCAGCAGAAGAGAAGCATCCCAGAGACAGTGGTGGAGTACTTTTTTAAAGATTCTGTGCCACCATCACACCTGCTGATACAGATAGTGGGTATTATGTGGGAAAACATGTACACTGATGACTGAATAGAGGATTTAAGACTGAATAATGTTCAAGATTAGAAATGACAATCATTTTATTCTAGTTTATGACAGAAGCATATGAGTATGTGCACATGAGAAGCACATTTGATAAATGTTAAGTGTAAAAGTGTTCTTTGAATAAATAGAAACATTCTAAATGTTCAAGAAGTTCTTTGGAATAATCTGGATTTTTTTTCTTCAGAATATATAGAAGGATGTGTCTCAAAATCAATGGATCTTGGTTTTAAATGAACTGTGTACACACTCTCCTTCTCTAAATACACACACACAGGTGAATGTAACTTTGAGCTATCTTAAAGAATGCAGTGATTGTTACATTGTAGTGTTCATCACACTAACTGAAATTCTACCAGTGCTGAGTTAAGAAATTTCTTAATTGGGTTTGAAGTATAGCATGATCTTATATTTAAGAGATATAATCTATATCTGTATTAGATTACTCTGGACCATTTCTGATTCATTCAGAGCTAGGTATGTCAATATAAAAAACTTTCTTCTCTAGAAAATTTCAGATATATACAAAAACAAAGAGAAGATATAGCAGTCCATCACTCAGTTCACCTAAACTATTTTTCAAGCAAATCCTAGACTTCTACAGTAATGTGTAAATATTTTAGTATGTGTCTCCAAAAGATTGGAGCTTTTCAAAAATGTAATCATGATGCCCTGTCACACCTCATAGCAATTCCTTACTGTCATCACATAGCTAGGGAGTCAGTCACTAAAAGATAATCCACATGTCGTTATGATTGACTGTTCTAGGTATTGACATAGCCAGCTGTCTTCACATTATTGTTACCTTAAATTAGCCAATTCAGGTTTTCATAAAATTGTATTAATGGTTTGTGCTGTTTTACAGGGTAAGTCACATCAAAGACTTCATTGAAAAATACCAAGGATCTCACAGAAGCCCTCCCTTTGCCCTGGCAACTGCTTCCCCATTCCTCAGGTTGCTAGATGAAACACTCACACTGGAAGAAGCAGACTTACAGAATGCTGTGATCATTCAGAGACTTCAAAAAAAAACACTGAACCTTTCAGAGAACTTTCATAATACGGATTTTTGATACACTGAGTGAAAAGTTTGCAGAGAAATGATGGCTGTCAGTGGACATAGAAACCAATAGGGAAAGGAAAAGTCAGATATGTTGGGTTTTGGGCCTGAAGTATTATTTAACTTCCTCCTGTTATCCTGTTGAGAGGATTTTTACTTAAGTTCGAGTTAGGAAATTAAATTTGACTGGAAACTATAATCAATGCACTTTTCCCAGTAGGCTGATCAGAAAGAAAAATTCACTTCCTTTCAAATACCACTTAATCAACATAAGATATACTTAATAACTGTATAATTTAGGATCTTCATCTGGTATAAATTAGCAGATATGTTCACAGTATCATTCACCCAAACAGCAGTGATTTATTTAAATGTTAACTGTTTCAGATTTCAAAAATAGCAATACATTCAAAAATTTAACATGGCAGGTTAAGAGCATCAGTATGATTGTTTTATAACTGAGATGCAATCAAAAGACTAGATGGAAGGAACTGATTTCACTAGTTATACCTAAACCTCAAAGTTTCCAATTTGCTTTCTTTAATGGCAGTGTCTACTCAGATATTAATGTGGCAGTAATATCTGGGATATATTTTCATCTAAGAGTAAATTGTGTCGCTTAGTATACTGTTACTAGTCATCTGCCTCCTCACATTTCTGCGTTTTTGAAAAGTAAACTTTTTTTTTATATATTTTGTTTTTCCCATCTCCTGTTTTACTCTCTTTCAGAAATTGGGGATCTGATCTTTAGCTAATATTTTGAGTGAGTCATTCATTTGCCACCATTTAGAATCCAATGCTGTCTTTTCACATTACTAATTAATATTTTAGGATGCATCTCATAAAGCCTGATTTTCTATTCTACATCAGAGTCATCCTGTGTATACTTGAAAGGAATATTTATTATATTCTGATGCCACTAAGGAAACATGCTTTGTATCTTAGACTTTGAACTAAAAGACTTAATTATTTCACTGTCAGATTAAATCCCCTTGCCTGAAAAATCAGTTTAAGATTTTTTGCAAATGATGTATTGACTCAGATCAAAAGTGACATACATAATGAATGCTCCCAGGACTAAGTGCCCTAGCCTGCAGCAGTAAGTTCACAGGCAGTGGATGTCTGCTGGAAAGAGCAGTTTGCTAGTGAACTTTCTGGCATCAAGATCTTTTGTTCATGTGGGTTGTATGTATATAGTATATTTTAAAACGTTATAAAATGTCTTCATTTTAAAAATACGCATCTTAATATGAATAACATTTTTATGAAAATTATTTATCAAAACACAAAAGGGATTTAGTGAGAAAAGTCTTAGATTTTTTGGCAAATCCCCTTTACTGTGATTTAAGGAAGACAGATGGAATCTCACTTGTCTGCTTCTACCTGCAATCTGTTGCCATATCGAATATATAGCCTCTAAAAATGCTGCTGTACATCCACGAGGAAAAAAGCAGATAATGTATTAGTATGATTATGATGAGACTTGACCTTGCAGATTCTCTGTCCTTATAAAGCAGTGATTCCCACGCCCTCACAAAAGTATCACTTTGCAAAGCTTTTCAAAATGCCTATTCCTGCCACTACCACACGGTTCTAGCTCATTTTTTCTGGGATGATTCCCAGACCTCTACATTTTTAACCTTGAATGATTCATACTTAGGTCACTAATAGAAGGACGAGCTTTCAGGAAATCTGCACTAAGTTTTCACCCTAAGAAAATAAAACCAGCACCCTTCGTCATGGATAGTAGGAGACTCTCCACTGAAATGGGGCTTCCATAAGTATAACTGAGACAAGGCTGGGCATTTAAATGAGGAACAACAAAAGGAAAATACAGACTTGAATGCATGACCTGTTATAAGATACGTGGTCTGATGGAGGTCCATTTTAAACATGCTTCAATTTATAGCTCTCCGACTTACACACAGTAGCGGTCTGTCTCTATTAGAAAGAGAGGGAGGGCAACAGATATGTTGCAGGAAATAAATATCATTAGTAACTTTTACAGCCGTGTTAGAGCTCTCTCTAGTGAAACGAAAGTGATAGTATTCTTTAACAAATGAGGAGGTAATAAAATCAACAGACTTCTTTTTCAGGGAGAAAATAACATGATAGTATATTTCAAGAATCTATAATAAAACATTTCACATAGGTCTATCAGGAGGCATTTTATACTTTCTTTTGCATAAATATAGTCAAATATGTAATTCTTCATATATTTCAATAAAGGGACCTCTCTTGGGAAATACTTTTCTTGTACCTATAGAAAAACCTCTTTCAGTGGTTCTCCAGTTAAAATTATTTAACAAAAAGACTCATCAGAGGTTTTCTTGTACATGAACAATATATCCCACTGAGAAGTTCCTGTAAGGAAAATCCGTCATCAGCAATAACCTCCATTTTTGTAACTGTGAAAACTTTCATTAATGTGAATAATATTCTCTAAAGTTTTCCAAAATGGGACCCATCCTATAAAGCTTTTTACTTGAAAGATTAAAATTGTAAAGTCATTAGTTAAATGTGTAGAATATTCAATATGTTGGCTTTAGAAAACAAAAACTGAATTTGACAAGGTAAGGCAAACTTGAAAATGAGCAAGCATCTTAGATGTGGAATACAATTTGTCTTAAGTTTTGCTTCAAAACTCATCAATTTCTTGAAAAATTGTTAGGGCTAATATTTCTAATTTTATAGAATCTAATTTATTGGTTGAAATACTATGCATCATCGAGTTATAAAAGTGATCTTATTTTATGTACTTCTCATTCAGAATACTCTTCATTACATGTTATCGTGTCGACAGTATAGTATGTATTCATCTAATTCAGTGCCTTAAAAATATTTTGAAAGAGGTATTTTGCTAATGGCAAAAGAATTGTTCTCTTAAGGATGAAATACTATTAAAGGATCTGTAAAATATCTTACACTTGTTTCTTATAAAACAGCATTACATTTGGATGCATTTGTCATTTTTGTTGGGCAGAGTCATTCAGTTTGAGAATCAGCAAACATTAGGTGCCTTCTGTCTGCCAGATACTTTAACCAATGTTGCTTCCATTTAAGACCCAGAAATGTTAGCAACTGTAATATGTTCAAATTGTTTTTTATTTTTATTTTTTTAACTATCCTTTATGTCCTTAGCTGACCTAGCACAGAGACTTGTTAGTGGGGTTCACTCTTTTGTTCTCTTTCTAAATACAAACCATTTAATTAAACAATGGCTCATCACACTACATCTTCAAATAGAAGTGGCTTATTCAGTAGATTAATATTTGACTCTTGTTTGTTATAAATTTTGTGTGTGTGTGAAGATAATTCTTATTCTTGTAGAAAATTACAAAATACAACTATGCTAAGATGATCATTAAAATGCCTATTATTCCACCATTCACTGATAACATTTTGATGTAAATCCTTTCGGACATTTTTAAGTGTATCAGTCTTTAGTTCTGTTTTAATTAAAAGATGGGCATGGTTATTGTAATCCTGATTTTTTTTTCTATTGCAATTTAAAGCTATCACTTTAAGGAGAGTAGTCACTGTTTAGAACAAAACAGTTCATTACATTTCAGTACCACCACTCCCAAAATTGGAGTTGTTGGTTTTTTTTTTAATAATCTTCCTTTCAAAAACAAAATTGTGGTAGTACATACAGCAAAGTGTACATATTGGAAATGAAGTGTTTCCAAATCTGCTAAAAATACATATTAAATGATGTGTTTAGATTATCCAAAGAAACTTCAGCTTGACTTGACTTTAGTTTCCAGTGAATTAAATACTTAGTAATGTATTATCTCATCCTTCCACTGTTGATAGGACTGCAATCAAGGAAACAGGGCACCCATTTTGTAAATTAAGAAACTGAAGCATAGAAAATGGAACAACACACATCAGACTGGTTAGTGTCTACTTTAGGATTAAATTTAGCTGTGACCAAAAATTCAAAATAATAGTGACTTACAAAATTGTGTTTTCCTGCAAAAGTTCAGAGGGAAGCAGTTAAGGAGAAGTAGATCCACTTCAAGAAGTCATCAGACTCCTATTGCGTTAATCTGCCATTTTCGACACCATTTGACTTGAGGTCCTGAGATAGATAGCTACACTGGCTATCTCGAGGTAGCACCAGCCAACACATTTGCATTTCATCCAGTAAGAGAAGCAAGCGCACACACACACACCCTCCCTTAAAAACAAAACCACAGGGCCTCCCTGGTGGCGCAGCGGTTGAGCGCTGGGTTGCGAGGCTGCCCGCGGCCTCTGCGGCGCCGGTTCGATCCCCGGCTGCTCCCCGGCCAGCGGAGGAGGGTCCCACATGGCGTGCAGACCTCTCCTGCCGCCCGCTGCTCTCCTCAGCAGTGTACTTCGGTCCTTCTGCCTGCTCTGCTCCCTGCTCTGGCTCTGGTGAATTCTCTCACCCTCCCGCGCTTCTGACTGTACCCAGTGCATGTATAAACAAAACAAACAAACCAGCAAACAAATAAATAAAGCATGCCTCTATAAAAAAAAAAAAAAAACCACAGCTCCCTTGGTATGTAATTCCCATACCTTCCAGGTCACTCATTTAAAGTATACAATTCATTCGTTTCTACTGTAGTCACAGGGTTGTGCAACCATTGCCATAATCCTATCTAATTTTAGAACTTTTTTTTTTAAGATTTTATTCATTTATTTATACAAGCACTGGGTACAGTCAGAAGCGCGGGAGGGTGAGAGAATTCACCAGAGCCAGAGCAGCAGGAGAGGTCTGTCGCACCATGTGGGACCCTCGCTGGTGGCCGGGGTTGGAACCTGCACTGCAGAGGCTGTGGGCAGCTTCTCAGCCCAGTGCTCAACTGCTACACCCCCAGGGGAGGTCCTAATTTTAGAACATTTTTTTCTCCTTTTAAAAGAAACCAAAAATGCCCATCAGGGGCCTCCGTGGTGGCTCAGGGGGTTAAGACAAAACATTATGAAACTATCCGCAGCCACTGTAGCATGAGTTCAATCCCTGGCCAGGGAGCTGACCCACATGGCACCGCAGACCTCTCCTGCCTTCCCCGCTGCTCCCCTCAGCAGCATATTTCAGTAGACCTGCCTGTTCTGCTCCCCACTCTCTGGTGAATCTTCTCACCGCACCTCTGGCCTGTACCCCAGTTCTTGTATGCATAAATAAGTAAATCTTTAAAAATAAATGCCCATCAGCAGTCTATTCTCCACCCTGAGTTTTGGGCAACCATGAAGATTCACCTATTCCTGGACATTTGATATAAATGGAATCATGTATTTTTTGTGACTGCTTCTTTTCACTTAGTGTAATGTTTTCATAACACACATTTCATGACTTTTTGATTGTCAAATAATAATCCGTTGTATGGATATGCATGCCACATTTTATTTATTCATCACTTGGTAACATTTGGGTTGCCTTTATGTTTAGCTATGATAAATAATAGTACTGTAGCACACTTACTCAAATTTTTGTGTAAACATGTTTTCATTTCCCTACAGTATATACTGAGGAGTGGAATTGCTGGGTCATGTGCCAATTCCACATTTAACTTTCTGAAGATCTACCAAACATTTCCAAAGCAACCAGCACCACTTACACATCCACCAGCAGTGTATGATTTTCCACAGCATTTTTTAATGTCTACCTTTTCAGCATTGGTTAATGTCTACCCTAGTGGAGTCATGGCTGGTAGTTCTGATTTCCCTAATGACATGAACACTTTCTCATGGGCATATTGTCTGTCTACATTTGGGGAAATATATAGCCTTTACTCATTTTTAAATTGACTTGTCTTTTTTTTAATATAACACCTTTAATTTTCAATAGTACACAAAAAAGATGAACTACTTAGGCATAAATTTAACAGAAGCATTCAAATCTTCTGCACAGAAAACTACAAAACATTGCTTAGAAAAATTGAACATTACTACATGAAGAACTACCATAGTCATGAAATAGAAGCTTCAATAGTGTTAACCTGTCCGTTTTCTCTAAGCGGATCAATAGAGTCAATGCAATTCAAATAAAAATTCTAGCAATAAAATTAAACCAACTGATTCTAAAATTAGTGTAAGAATAGAAAAATGTCCACATGGCTTCTCTTTTTATTGAGCTGTATACTTATTCCCATGGCAGGTCATTGTGACTTGCAGCTCTTGCTCCCATTCTGTAGCTTGCCTTTTCTCTGCTCGCGCAGTTTGCACGTCAGCTTTCATGTAATTTTAGTCCAAAGAACAGTTGTCTAACCCAAGATTATGAAAATTTCCTCCTGTTTTCAAAGAGCTGCATGGTTTTAGTACTTATGGTGAGGCAGGAGAGGTCTGCCGCGCCATGTGGGTAGCTCCCTGGCCGGCCGGGGATCGAACTCGTGCTGCAGAGGCTGCAGATTGCTTCATAGTGCGGTGCTTCACCCCTTGCGCCACCAGGGAGGCCCCAGTGGGTTTTAAAGCCTATTCAGTCACAAGCTTAGTCTAAACAAGTCAGTTATATTGCTTTGATTTTTTTCTTAACCTATACCAACTTCCATCCCCGAGGATGCGCGGGAAGGTTGGCGGGGCCAGCGCGGGGCAGCTCCCCGTCTGGGACCTGACCTGGAAAACGGCCGGAAAGGAACTTGCTGGCCTTTCCCGAATTTTGCCAAATAGAGGCGCGGGTGCCTCCCTTTGGGACCAGCAAACCTGGCACTCGCGGCTGCGGGCGGCGGCTCCCCTGCACCTGCCGCCCGCGCCGCGCCCCCTGCGCCCCGAGCCGCCCGCCCTCCCCGCAGCGCCCGGCGCCCAGGGCGATAACACCCGAGCGCACCGCCGCGCTCCCAGTCGGAGCTGCTGCGCGCCATGGCGGAGTCCCCCGCAGGGGCCCGGGTGTCCCAGGAGGCGGAGGTGTCGGCGGCCCCTTCTGAAGAGCCCCCGTCGGAGCCAGACTCGGTGAGCGCAACTCGAGAGGGGAGCAGGGTCCGGGCAAGGCCGAGGGCGCTGGGCTCCTGCGTGGGGCCGGGGCAGGACCCCCGGGGATCTTGGGTCGTCGGGTCGCAGCCCTCTGGCCAGTCCGGAGCGGCCCGCCAGTCCCTAGTGGGGCTGGGCAGTTCGGAGCCCCACAGAGAACAGGAGCGGGAGCCGAGCTAGACCAGTGAAGGGACGAGCAGGATGCGGGCGCTCGGGCAGCACCGTCTCCTGGCTCCCAGTCTAGGCTCTTGGCCTCCATGCCCCAGGCCGTCCCTGCCGGCACCTGCACCCTGGGCAGGTAGAAGCCGCCTCTGTGCCTGAGGAGGCTGCTTTCCTCCCTGGCCTCCAGGCAGAGGCTGGACTTCTCCACCTTCTCAAACCCTGGCTGCCCAGGTGTCTGGTTCTTGGAGAGACTCCGTCCCAGAGATGACCTTCCTGCAACCAGGCTACCTAGTGAGGGTAGAGCCAGGTGGGCCCTGCAGGCAAGGGTGTCTGGAGAGCAATTAGATCTCTGAGCTGTGTATCATGCCCAACGTAAAGTCTCTTTCCCGGTCCGCGAACAAGGCTTTCATTGTTTCTGTGGCTTCACTTCACCCCCACCTCTTGCTGGGTGTTTCCTCTCAGCACCTCAGAGCAAAGAATTGAGAACACACACACACCCCCCAAGGAAAGTGAAATTAAGGCGACCCTCTGTGCACTCTCACTTTGCAGGGAAATTTGAAATTTGGCCTAAGATTAATGGCAAAAGAGAACTAGCCTTGCCGATGTAGTGCCAGCATTTAATTCTCAGAACAACCCTATGAGGTGTGTTTAACACCAGGGAAGAAGCTCAGCAGCTTCCCCCGAGTCACACAGCTAGCAACGGCAGACACAGAATTTGAATCCAACTTTGTCGAACTCTAAAACTTGTCTCAGTCCAATGAAGGACTTAGGAGTTAAGAAGGTAAGACTCATCCTCAAATTCCGAGATGGTGTCATAGACCCAGTTTCAGTAGGAATTCCTTTTTCTTTCTTCCGAGTGCATTCTGTGTGCTAGAAACTTGCTGGGCATATTTAGGGGAGAAACAAATCCCACCATGAAGAGGGGGTTAAGAGTTGGATTCTCTATGTCAAAGTTTTCTAGAAGTTGAAATTATATTCATACAAATGCCAGAAAAGGAAACCACATCCTGCCATGTGGTTTTCTTCTGTGGGTAGGAAGAGTGTGCAAAGGATGTGATAAACCCTTATCTGGGAAGACCATCCCTTCAAGAGCCCATTCGGGATGTCCTGCAAGATACCAAAATGGGTGAAGCCATCCCCTCTCCCCTGCCTCTCCCAACCCCAAGTGATAGATGAAAAAGAAAGATTCCCAGTCTGTTTAGAAGATATCCCACTTTACACTGTGTCTTCATGGCCTTGAAGCCTCCACAGACAAATGAACACCTTCTATATGCCGCACATGGCCCGAGGGCCTGGGGACACAACAGTGAATTAAACTTCTAGTTGATGCTTGCAGAGCACTTCATTCTAGTGGGAAGAGGCAGAAACTAAATGAGAATGTATTGGTACAATTAAGAGAGATTTGGGTGGTCAGGGAAGACCTTTCTGAGGAGATAGCCTTTAGCTTTAGACCCAAATGGCATGGGGTCAGCCCTGCAAAGACGTGGAGGAAGAGTTTCAGACAAGATCAGGAAATACAAAGGCCCCGAGGCAGCAACTGACAGGGTGGTTTTGGGAAGTGCTCTCCAGAGTGAGGCCGGCAGGGAGTGCTGCTGATGGGGGGGGGCAGGGGGTCGCTCAAATAGGCTCTGTGATAAGGACTCAGTTCATTCAACCTGATGATGTGGTGTTGGAGGATTTTGAGCAAAAGGAAGACATGACCTGATTGATGTTATGAAGATCGCTTTGCTGCTGGGTGGAGAGTGGATGCTAGGGAATGAACAAACGCAGGGAAGCCACTCAGGGGGCTCTCACTGAGATTAGGCAGGGGAAATGCAAAAGAGAAACCAAGGATTCAAGGATGACTCATAGGTTCATAGTCTGAACTGCTGAGTGGCCGTTGAGACCTCTTAAAGCAGTGGGCTCCATAGGGGTAACGCAAGGATGGGAATCAGGAGCTGCGTTCTGGTCATGCTAAGCTGCGATGTCTCTTAGGCAATCCCTTGGAGCAATGAGTAGACCTTCATATATTCCAATCTAGAGGTCACTGGATAGCTTAGGGCTTACACACACACACACACACACACACACACACACACATTTGGGGTCATGGACAGTATTCATTTTGATAGTGGATTGTTAGTCTTTTCAGGAAAAAAAGAAACAATGTGATTATAGTGTTCGCTGATTTCTGTGTTTTTATACTCACCATAGCTGATTTTGGCTGCTAGTTGTTCACAACAGGCATACAAAAGTCCTGAACAAATATTTTGCCATCAGCTCCCCAAGGCACTGCTTCATTTGCTCATCAAAGCAACCCTATGAAGTTGAGGAATATTCCATTTGACAGATGAGTCTTAGAGAGTTAGAATGATTTATTCACCGACACGCAGGGAGTTGGTGGGTAGGAAGGGCTCAGACCCAGGTCTCCTGGCCCCCAGTTCACTTGCTGACTTAGGATATTAAAACAGGACAGCAGGAGGTTCTGAGGGGAAAATATAAGGAAGACCTTCCCCCTGGAAATGTTTAGCCGTGAGGTTTAGGCGGCTTTGGCATCTTTTTCACTTCCCTTTAGGATGATTTGGGGCAGATTAGGACCCAGAGGTTGCTGTAAAAATTCTCAAGACAGGAACCTTGGGACACTTATGGAAGCCAAAGGGCAGGGGTTTGGGAGCTGTGGTGTGACTGTGGAGGTGGAGACTTAGTTCCCGTGTTGCCCCCAGGACAGCAGAACTGGTCGCCTCTCGTTTTGTACGAAGGTGTGCTATGGCTTTGGCGGGGTCCCCAACCAGGTGGCCTCCAGCGCCACCTCCTTTTACCTGCAGCTCTTTCTGCTAGATGTGGCACAGGTGAGTGTGGGCAACAGCCCAGGGTCCGCTCTCCCCCTCTCCCCTGGGATCTGCCCTCCCACCCTCACTGTCCTCAGCAGATAACATGTCTGACCCAAGTCTGACAAAAGAGAAATGCTGCAGAAGGCAGCCAGCTCAAGAATGTGCACTGCAGGCTATTTGTGGGGGGAAGTAGGACCGTCCAGCGGTATAGAAACAGGCAATGAGCTGTGCAGAACGGACTCCTATTCAAAAGGATGAGTAAGATATTTCCATGACATACTGGCAAGTAAGAAAAGTCAGTTTTACAGAAGAGTATAAAAATGATCCCATTTTAAGGGCCTCCCCGGTGGCGCAGCGGTTGAGCACTGTGTTGCGAAGCTACCCGCGGCCTCTGCAGCGCCGGTTCCATCCCTGGCTGCTCCCCGGCTGCTCCCCGGCCACCGGAGGAGGGTCCCACATGGCGCGCAGACCTCTCCTGCCGCCCGCTGCTCCCCTCAGCAGTGTACTTCGGTCCTTCTGCCTGCTCTGCTCCCCGCTCTGGCTCTGGTGAATTCTCTCACCCTCCCGCGCTTCTGACTGTACCCAGTGCTTGTATAAATAAATAAATAAATCTTGAAAGAAAAAAGGAAAAAAAAAAAAAAGAAGAAAAGCCAACTATTAAAAAAAAAAATCCCATTTTAGCAAAACAAAATATGCCTCCTGTATGTATGTGGCTGGGTCTAGGTAGCCGTGTGTGCACCAGATTAAATTATGAGCAGGGAGAAAACTACACGCCAGGCTACACACCAGGAGGATTCACACCAGGCTTCACGTCGGCTATGGAAGGGAGTGGTAGAGAATAGAAGGTGAGCAAAAGGGAAAGCTTTAATAAGAAGCCCAAAGTTTTTAGCTGACACTGATATCTCACTTCTGTGTAATTATGAACTACAAATGCACGAAAGGATGCTCATCAGAATGGCCCTCACGGATATCTTAGCATGGTGCGATTTCCGCTGGCCTTGGCTCCGTGTTCCTCTGTACGGTTTGAATGTTTTTGTCATGACTGTATCATTTCTGTAGTCAGAAAAATCAATAAAACATTTCCATTGTGAAACAAAATGTCTACCTCTGACTCGGCCCACGTGCCCCCTTCTCGCACTGGGCCCGCTCGGGTGAGGGTCCCTCAGGCCTTGTCCTGGAGTGCCCGGCTGAGCAGCGACAACAGTGAGCAGAGGTCTGGTCAGCTCCCTCTCCCTGCCCTTGCTCCGTGAAGGCAGATGTGCCCTGAGACCCTTCTGGATTCGTGGGGGCAGGAGGAGGGCGACTCTGGCCCCACTCGGGTCTCTGGAGCTTCCTCCCGGGGAGGTGGAGACCCTGGAGGCCTCCCTAACTCTGCCAGGCTCTGGCTGTCTCCCCGCTGCCCCTTTCAGATCCCTGCGGCCCAGGTGTCACTCGTTCTGTTTGGAGGGAAGGTGTCTGGGGCGGCTGCCGACCCCGTGGCTGGGTTCTTCATCAACAGAAGCAGGAGAACAGGGTCTGGACGACTCATGCCCTGGTGAGCACCCCACATGCTTGCACTGGTCTGAGGCCACAGCCCTGCTTCTTAGCGGGAAACCCTGTGAGATCACAGGAGGACAGGACCGGACAGTAGGTGACAGGACGACTGGCTCAGTGCGAGTCACGCAGGAGTTCAGAGACTTTCTCGGGAGTCGCCCTCACAGGCGCCCGGGGCTAGACAGAGACTTCAAGACGCCCAGGTCTGGCCCAGGGCTCCAAGAGTGGCGGGGGTGGGCCGGAACCCCTGCAAGAGCTCACAGAGGAGGACCTAAGTGCCCTGGCCCCAGCCCTGGCAATGAATGGTCCCCACTCCCACCCGTGTCCCATGAGCCATTTCTGTCTCCCTGGTTCCTTGCCTGAGTCTCAGCCCAGGGCTTCCCCGTGGGGGAGGACATGCCCCGAGGGGATGCTCCAGACTTGCCCTTTGCTCCCCCTGTCCTGGAGCCTGGGTTGGAGGGAGTCCGCCTCGGCTGTGCTTCGCAGGGTGCTGGGCTGCACACCCTTCATCGCCGTGGCCTACTTCTTCCTGTGGTTCCTGCCCCCCTTCACCAGCCTGAGAGGCTTCTGGTACATGACCTTCTACTGCCTGTTCCAGGGCCTGGCCACGGTAAGCAGGTGGCCCCTCTGCAAGCCGGACTCTGTGTGCGTCCGCCCTGAAGCGTGTGTGCGTGGTAGATGGGTGCCCTGCAGGGACTGACTTGTGCACCTGCTCACCAGTGTCTGGAATCTACCAGTTGCTCCTGTCCAGGCTCAAGGGGCCATGGCAGGACTGGGAATAGGCATAAGTAGTGGTGGGCATGGGTTGCAGAAGTTGGGGTGCCCAGAAAGACTGTTTGGGGAGAAGCGGCCATCTGAGCTCTGCGGGCCCCCCAGTTTTTCCAGGTGCCCTACACGGCGCTCACCATGCTCCTGACCCCCAACCCGAGGGAGCGGGACTCGCTCACCGCCTACCGTGAGTGTGGGAGCCAGTGGGAAGGCGGGTCCGGCTCGAGCTGAGCCCCTGGGTCACCGCGTGTCTGTCCCAGGGATGACCATGGAGATGGCCGGCACGCTGCTGGGCGCCGCAGTCCACGGGCTCATCGTCAAGGGCGCCCACGAGCCACACTGGTGCGATGATGAGGCGCCCCGGGGGCCGGTCTCCGTGTCCCCCAACGCGGTGAGTGCCTGCGGCCAGGCCGCCTGCCCCCCTCTCTCCTCTGCTGCCGCTTCTCCCCGTGGGGCTCTTCGTGGTCATCATTGCTTGCGGCTCAGCCCTGCCCACCCACCGCACCCCCATTCCTTCCCCACCACCCTCGGGGAGCTGAGGCCCAGGCTGCTCCTGAGAAGCCTGCTTTTCCTCCCAGGCTGCCTTGAAACGCAGAATAAAAAGAGAGAAGGGCAGGGGCCGGATCAGAGATGGGACATGGGGGCAGGGGGGGGAGAGGGCAGTGGAGGAATCAGGTCCTTGCAGAGGACCCCAGCACGGACCCCAACATGCAGTGCCAGTGCCAGCCGACAGGAAAATCCCAGGGCAGCACCCCAGTAACTCCCCTCCGCAATCCTGAGACAGGCCTCTGTCCCAGCCATCTAGTTCCTCTTCTATTTCCTTCTCTTGTTTTCTTCTTTAATCCATAACTTTCTCTTTTTTCAAAGATTTATTTTATTTATTTATGCATACAAGAGCTGGGGTGCAGGCCAGAGATGGGGGGGTGAGAGGAGTCACCAGAGATGGAGTGGAGAGAACAGGCAGACTGACTGAATACACTGCTGAGGGGAGCAGCGGGCGAGGCAGGAGAGGTCTGCTGCGCCATGTGGGTAGCTCCCTGGATCCCAATTAACCCGTGCTGCAGTGGCTTCAGATCGCTTCATAGTGCTGAGACTTAACCCCTTGCGCCACCAGGGAGACCCTCCTTTTGTTTTCTAAAGCAAGTAACTCACTATCTCAGGAACCCTAGGACTCCTTTACCCCACCCCCATCCTGGCAACCTCCATTATTCCAATCTGTTGCTGGTTTTCATTTGTTTGTTTTGTTTTTACATAACATTGGTTTACAGCATTGTACCGGAGTTAGAAGTGTAGAATCACACCCCTGTAGAGGATGTCACCCCACCACACCCACTACCAAGGCAGCGACCTCTGTTGTGGCCCCTCCCAGCTTGGCTCTCCCCGCCCCTCCCCATGGCCTCAGTCCCCCAGACTCCTGGTGTTTGCTGTTGGTTTGGGTTTGTCTGACCCTTTGATGTGTCTTTCTGTATTCCACATTTAACTGACACCGCCCGATACTGGTCTTCCTCCCGACTTGTTCTGCTCAGCACATCCCCTCCAGTTCCATCCTTGCTGTGAAAATGGCAGGGATCCACCTTGTGGTTGTTGCTGAGTCGTATCCCCGCGCGTGCCCCGCACCTTCCCGTGCACTGGGCCCCTGACTCGTTCTCGGTATTTGTCTGGGCCTTGGAGCATCCCGCGGGCTGTCACCGTCAGGCCCTGGGTCTGTCCTCCTCCCACACTCCAGCCCCGGATGATGGAGGCTCGGGGGTCACGTATCCAGCACGTAACCTGAGTCCAGCACGCAGAAGTCAGCAGATTTAATGTTTGTTTAAAATTAATGAGTGAGTGAACAATCCTTGGTTTGGGGGTCGCTCTAACCCCCCCTATCGCCCCGAAGGCACTCTTACCCTGTCCCGGGGACCACCCCCACCCCACTTCTGTCCTGTCCCACAGACTCATCTCTACTGCATTGCAGCCGCTGTGGTGGCTGCGACTTACCCCGTGTGCAGTAGTTTGCTCTTCCTGGGGGTGAAGGAGCAACCAGGTATGGGGGTACAGGGAGAGTGTGGAAAGCAGAAGCTGGGGGCAGGGCTCCTCTGCGTGGGTTTTGGTTTTGAACTCTGTCAAGCTTAGGGGTCACCTTCCTGTGTTGCAGACCCTTCTGCAACACACTTAGGCCAGGGCCTGAGCTTCCTGGCTGGACTGCGCCTCACTGTCCAGTACCTGCCCTACTTGAAGCTGGTGGTCTCCTTCTTGTTCATCACGGCGGCCGTCCAGGTACCTCTGGCGGGGCTGACCCCCACAGGCTTGGCTCTTGCCACATGAACCCTGTGTGGGTTCAGTCTCAGCTCCACGGCCCTCCTGTGAGCCTTGAGTTTTAATAGGGTAGGGTAAAGCCAGTGCCCGGCACCTGACCCACACTGGCTGATGCTTTGCGGAGAGAAACTGAGACTAAGCCTGTGGGTCTGGGGAGGGTCAGGCCTAGTCCCCGGAAGCTGATGGTGCCCAGGTGGTCAAGTCCCCCCAGGGCACAAGGGAGGGTGGACTAGTGTTTACGCTTACGGCAGGTTAGCATCCTCCCGGGGGGAGGGACTGCACGATGGCGGCAGCAACCAGACTGAGGTCCCAAAGGGTAGGCCCGACTTGAGACCCAGGCCTCGCCCTTGAGGTGCTGCCCTTCCCGGTACACACCCACTTCTTGTCTGCCTCCTCAGGTGGAGCAGAGCTACCTCGTCCTGTTCTGTACACACGCCTCCCAGCTACATGACCATGTCCAGAGTCTGGTGCTAACCATCCTGGTGAGGGGGCTCGGGTAACGGTGACACTGTGACACGGTCACTGTGGAGTCTGCACTGGGGACATCCGTGGTCCTCGACACGTGATCGGTATTCTGGGGGTTAATGTTCTAGACACTGCCCTGGTCTTATTCCCAGCATTCCCCAGAGGGTGGCGTTGGGACCAGGGCCTTAAAGGTGATAACCACTGGCTCTAACCCGGTGGCCAGGGCAAGCGAAGACTAGGTCGGGTGTGTCCTCCCCACCCCCGCCCCCCAAAAAAGCCAGGGCTTTGAGAACCTGGGGAAGGCGCTGGCAGCACGTCCAGGCTGTGGTCATTCTGCCTGCTCACAGGTCTCGGCTATGCTGAGCACCCCAGTATGGGAGTGGGTGCTACATCGATTTGGGAAGAGGATGTCGGCCTTGGGGATCTGTGTGAGTAAGGAAGGACGCAAGGCCTGGGGAGGCTGCGGGGGAGGCTTCGGGGCAAAGGGGGGTGACCTGGGAGCTGGGACCTCCTCGGGGTCCAGAGCAACAGTTCTGAATTTGCTCGTGTCTTCGGTGCCTAGCGCAGAACCAGGCCCCAGGAGTGGAGGTGACGGGAGGTTGGGAGGCCGCGGCATGGGATGGGAGTTTAGCAAAGACCAGAGAGCAAGTGAGGAACGAGCAGGTGGGGCGCAGGTGGAGGGATCAGCCAGTGTGTCTGTCTCCCCAGGCCATGGTGCCTTTTGCTATCCTGTTGGCGACGATGCCCACTGCGCCTGTGGCCTATGTCGTGGCCTTTGTATCTGGCCTGAGCATTGCTGTGTCCTTGCTGCTACCCTGGTAGGCTGGGGGCGGGCACGGGGTGGGGGAAACTCACGAATGCCCTCCTTCACGTCACTGTTGTCCGAGGCCCCTGCTCAGCTGCGCGGGGGTGGGGCTCCCCCTCTGGGCAGAGAGCGAGGCCTCCAGCTCTCTCCCCAAAACCCTAAGAGAGCACCAGCCGGCCAGAATAAGGCACACATGGCGCCTGGCTCTCTGTGCATCCAGGAGGACCCAGGGGTGAATCCAAATTGGCCCCTGTTCCCCTGGGAGCTCCCAGGCTGGAGCCTGTCAAGGGGAGAAAAAAGATGACTCTGCAGCCCCCACCCCTAGGTCCATGCTTCCAGACGTGGTGAACGACTACCAGCTGCAGCACGAGCACGGGCCAGGCCTGGAGACCATCTTCTACTCATCCTACGTTTTCGTCACCAAGCTTTCAGGCGCATGCGCCCTGGGCATCTCCACTCTCAGTCTGGAGTGAGTCCCAGAGTTGGGGTGTACCAGAGGCCAGGGAAAGTAGCAGGGTAGGAAGAAAGGCCAGAGTGCCCCACCTAACCAGCCAGGAGCCACCCATGAGCCTGCTCTTTTGGGAAATGGGGGAGCCACCTACCCCAGGTTTCTGTGCAGTCTTCCTTGGGGGCCCCTCTGAAGCCTCAGCTCCCACATGCTCAGCTTTCTCTGAACTCTACCCTGGCCAGCCCGTTGCCTCAGAGCCCTCTTCCACTGTAGTAGGTTGATCGGGCCAGGAAATGTACCCGAGTTTCAGGCGAGTGTGGCACATCTGGGACCTCCCCTCCACCCCCCAGAAAGCCAGTTTCAGTGGGATCTGAGCCGGGTGCTGCTCGTGGCGGTGTTTTTCCAGGTTTGCAGGGTACAAGGCAGGAGCCTGCAAGCAGACAGAGCAAGTGGTGGTGACCCTCAAGATCCTCATCGGGGCTGTGCCCACCTGCATGATCCTGGCTGGTCTGTGGATCCTCCTGACACCCCCACACCAAAGAGGCCAAGCCAGCACACCGCACCAGCTGCGCTTTCAGAGGTGGGCACCCTGCACACACTGGCACATGCAGCAGGCTGCTGACTCCCAGGGGGCACAGATACACCACGAGGGCCGGACTCCCCAGTCCCCAGAGTCTTCTCTCACCTTCCCTCCTGCTCCTGGGTGTTCTTCCACTACTCTGTCGCCCTGCCCAGTCTCCTTCCTTCGATTACCTGTGGGAGATGCCCTCCTTGATACCTGCCATTAGCTCTCCATGGCCCTGTAGCCCCTCACGTACCTCTTGTGGCTGGTGACTCCTAAAGATGTCCCCACTCCCACCATGCTCCCCAGCTTCCGCCAGCTCCATCCCACGTCTGACTCTCATCTGGCCATCTCCACCTAGTGTCTCACGAGCATGGTCAGCCTCGGTGAGCCCCAAATTGGACTCTTCTCTCATCAGCTCCTCCTCTTGTGCTCCCATCTCAGTGTATAGCACCCCTCATCCAGCGCAGGACGCAACTTCCACTCGTCCCCCTCACCCCAGGCTGCAAGCACAGGCTGCCCCCCGACCCCAGCATCTCTCTGACCTTGTCCTTGAGGGCGCGGCTGTTTGTTCATTTGGTGTCCTGAGAGCCCAGCATAGGGCTGGAGGCCAAGCAGGTGCAGCGGATTCAACACATCTGGCCCTGCAGACTTTCAGGAGCGTGTGTCCATGCTTTGCAGCAAATATGAGCAGAGCCCATATGAGGCTCACTGCTGGGAGGATGGCCTCAGACTCCAGCCCAGCGACCAGGGCCACACATTGCATGGGGAATGCACACGACAGTGCAGGGTGTGATGGGTCTTGGAGAAGCAGGTGGATGCTCTACCCAGGGATGGTAGAGGGAGGAGTTGCAAGAGAGACAAGAACAGTCTCTGACACCTCCACGGGGGTAGGTGGCCCCCCTAGACACCCCACACCACCCTCACCTTTGGCTTGTCTTCCTATAGGAGCTCGAGCTACAGCCTCAACTGAAGGTGGAGGCAGCTGTGAGCCGGAACAGGAGTCAGCGTCTGCTGGGCCCGAATCTCCCTTTCCTCTTGGCCTCTTAGCATTCCTACTTCACCATTTGCACGCACGTGACCCAGCTTCTCTCTGGGAGATGGAGTCTTCAGAGACGACTCCTGAGGAACTGCCTGACACATGCCTGCCTATTGACAACAGGCCTTCTCAGACAGGCCTGGTCTCCTGACTGCTCAGCTCCAGGCCACCTTTGCCTCAGAAAGCACCCCACTAGTAGCAGTTCCAGGAGAAAGTGAGCCCCCACCAAGCCTGGCCTACAGTCTCCCAGTGGGAGAACCTGGCCCGACCACCTGCTGTCCTATCTGACAGGACAGACACTCTTGTTCCGCCTGCTGCTGCAGTGGACACCCGAGAGACAGGTGAACAGAACACGTGAATACAGAGTGGAGCTGGTGGACATGTGAGGATGACTAGGACAGGCAGACAGATGTCATGAGGCCAAGAGACCTCAGAGAGAGAGGATGGCGCAGCAGGGGGATGAGAAGACTAAGCAGGGCATGAGAGGCGTTTGTTAAGCTTGTCCCTTTGTTCAGATAAGTGGGTGACGCTCCATTTCCAGAAGTTGACACAGATTGATATTAAACCACCAAAAGTCGATCATTTTTATGAACAAACGTTATTTTTGTGGAAATGTTTCTAAAGTTTTATAAAATCCCAGGAACCACAGTTTTGTAGAGGCTTCATCTTTGGGAAGATTCACTGAAGCTTATTTTTACAAAAACATATTAAAGGGTTTTTTTTTTTTTTTAAGATTTATTTATTTATGCATACAAGAACTGGGGTATATGTCAGAGGTGCAGGGGTGAGAGGATTCACCAGAGATAAGAGTGGGGAGCAGAACAGGCAGACTGACTGAAATACACTGCTGAGGAGAGCAGTGGGTGAGACAGGAGAGGTCTGCTGTGCCATGTGGGTAGCCCTAGCCGGAGATCGAACTCGTGCTGTAGTGGATGCCGATAGCGTCATAGCTCTATGCTTAACCCCTTGCACCACCAGGGAGGCCCAAAAGAGTTTATTTACTACTAATAAAATGTGACTGTGGACAGCCCCCCCCCACACACACACACAGAATGGGAAAGTGTCAGATGTCACTGGACCTGGTTATAGTCCTCAGGCAAATATGCCAGGTCTGGCCTCAGACCAGAGATGCCAGGTGGGAGGTGGGTTTTCTTTTCTTGAGTCTACAGTAACCCAGGGCAGCAGGCTATGGCTTCTTATATGGGTTGGGGCCTGGGAGGAGTTGAGGATCCTGTGAGGAAGATGCCCCTGAAAAGTCACCTGCAGACGCCTGGACACCTACGGTGAGAGGTAACTGCAAGGCAGACATGGCCACATATTTCTCCTCAGCACCTAAGCTCTGTCCCCTCCATGAGGTCAGTTCTCCTGACCCTCTTCCACCTCCTCTTGAGACTTTGGCTGCCTCATAGGTGCCAGACTCACACCTATGTCTGCAAGAGCTCATGTTCACACTCAGACAGGATGTGCTCCTCAGAGCTTAAGATAAACACTGCAGCGTGAGGAGGAGCTTGACCTCAGAGTGAGGGCAGGCTGGTCTGTTCTGACTCTGGCCCTTGACACTGACATGAGCATCTAAGCCTTGAGGTCACAGGGGGCACCAGAGATAGAGCTGGGCTCAGCTTCTCTTCACAGCCTGTTTGATTCAGGAAGGGGCCAGCAAGAAGCTCTGGCTCCCACCTTTGTGCCTGGGCATGGACATGTGCGTGCACACACACAGAACAGTGTCTTAACAGTGGGGTATCACTGGCTGTGTGGTACCAACTTGGTAAGACAGACGCAAAGTCAATTTCTACCCCGCTACCATGTTATGTATGCTATGCTTTGGAAACCTGGGCAAGGCAGGCAGAGTCAGAATCTCGCCCCAAATGTTACCGGTTTTTTTCCAGGACTTCAGCCTTAAGGAGTGGCGCAAGGAGCCACCTCTAGGAATCAGGGACTAGATGTGAGAATGGAGACCATCACGGGCTAACAGGAGGTACTAACTCCCTTTTTTCCTCAAGGCAGCCATTTGAAGCAGGTACTTATATTCAGATGAGGAAACAGGCTTAGATTAAGCATCTTGCCTGAGGTGAGTTGATGGTGCAAATGATCTTGAGCCCAACTCTGCCTGACTCAAACCTGTAGAGCTAGCCAGTGCTCAAGGCATTTGTTGGGGGTTTCTAGTCTCTGGACTTGAGTATCACTGGGATGTTTCCTCCTCTGGAACCAAATGCCAGCATCCCTGCCTCTGACTTATGCTCAATCCCACTGTAATTCCCATCATTCCTACTCACTAGTCTTCAGTTCACACTTGCCCACTGGGTCTCCCCACATCTCCACATCCCTATTTCAGAGAACTCTCTCTTTGCCACCAAGGCCAATGTGTGGCTAAGAGCAGGCATTTCCCCTCACCCCTTCTGTCTCTACGACCTTGTCCATCTCCACTTAAATCCAGATCATACCATTCACTTGCTCAGGACCCTCCTGATCCACCTTGCATCCCATCCACATAGTCCCTATGAAGGCCTTAAGGCCGCACAAGGTCAGGCAGCTCAAATGCCGCTTCCTCAGTTAGGCCTTTCTGGCTCCCCTGCTAACCCACAGGCCCAGCATCTCCATGTACAAGTATGTGTCAGTGGTTTACTTGTTTATTGCTTGACAACTCATGAAAATGTACACCTCACAAAGACAGGGACCTTACTGCTGCATCCCCAATGTCTAGAAGTAAATATTTAATATGAAAAAGTGCTTAATGAACAAGAGAATGTTCATATTGGCCTCATCCTAACACAGCCTTCCTTACTTCCCTAAGCTTTTTCCTCTCAAAAAATTCTGCCTTACCATCCTCCCCATCCATTACCACCACAGCATTTTCCTTTAGTCCTCACCGGCCATTCCCTCCTTAACCCATTAAACATGGGCTCTGCCTCCCACTAAGGAGCCAGCACAGCATGGCGGGATGATCCAGCACTGGAGAGAGAGGTAGGAGTCGGTATGTTGCTTCCATCTTTTACATGTGTGACTGGTGAATTTACTCAACAAATCTGAGCCTCCATTTTTTTTTTTTGACCAAATACATACACTATTACTTGCATCTCAGAATGGCTATGAAGACTAAGTAAGACAACAACTGATTAAGATGCTGCAGAAGAAAACACTCAGGGACCAACAGTCATTAATGCTGACACTATTTTTCAGAACTTTATTCCCCCTTGGCCTGATACCACATTCTTGGTTTTTCTCCAACTCTGACCATTCATTCATTTGCTGTCTTTTCCTTTGCTGCTGTTTCTTATGTTCCATAGTAGTCTGAGCTTCCAGGGTCATGTGATCGCATTATCCCCACCTACCCATAAACTGCTACAGTCTCTCTAACTCTGAACTCTGCTGAACTTCAGCTCCAGCTCCAGCTGGGCACGCACTGAGTGTTCTTCAGGCAACCACAACATCACCTGTCCAAAGCAGGGCTCATCACCTTCTCCCCACACTTCTTCTGCCTCCTGAATTTTCAGTAAATTACAGCAGCATCTGTCTAATCACCAAAATCAACTTGGTATCCTCTCAGATTCCTTTCTCCCCCATTCACTCCGCCATCCCTCTACCAGAGTATGGACAAAGCAACAGAACAAAAGAATTGCAGTGTGTGGGTTATTATCAAATGGTGGAAGTTATTTGAAATGGGACAGGAAATGTAATACCAGCTCTGGATGGGTGTGCTCATACAGTGAGCTGCGGGAGCTGCTTACTGAGAGTTTGAGCTGTACATGTGTGTGTCTGTGTCCTTTTCTGGGACTCAGTTTAGCTGGGGATAGTTAACTGTGTTTTGACTAGTGTCTCTTAAGGACAAAACTGGTGCATAAGCAATAGGAAATTCATGTTATGTTCTAACTGTTCCCTAATATAGCAACTATATTGGAACAAATATGTTTTCAAAACAAGCATTAAAATAGAACTAAGTATATGTGTGTGGGCATAAATATATAGAAACCCTACATGATTCCAAACTCATTAAAGGGATGAAATAAATATTTATAAATATTTCCAAACAAAATATAAGCAAACTAAGTGGCAACGTCTAAAAACATAAATACATTATGAACATATTTGGTTTGTTCCAAGAACACAGAATCTAACATTAGAAAAACCTATCAAATGAAACTTACCACATTAACAGATTAAAGGAGGAAAAAATTATCCTGAAAGAATTTAGTAAAAATCCCCATAAATGCTGACCCACATGGTGCAGCAGAACTCTCCTGTCTCACCCGCTGCTCCCCTTAGCAGTGTATTTCAGTCAGTTGCCTGTTCTGCTCCCCACTCTGTTTCTGGTGAATCCTCTCACCCTCTCTGGCCTATACCCCAGTTTTTGTATGTATAATAAATAAATCTTTAAAAAAAATTAAAGTTGTTCAGAAAAACATATCTTAAAGAGAAGTCACAACCGAATAAAGATACCAGCATAGCATAACATTTAGAACATGTGAAGAATCCCTACGAATCAACAAGAAAAAGACAACCCAAGAGAAATTTGGGCAAAAAATTTGATTGGCTAATAAATACATGAAAGGTGTGTGGTCTTTGGTGGTACGGAAGTGAAAATTAGGATCACAGTGATACCATTTAAAACTACTAGAATGTCATAAATTGAGAAGCTTTGAACATGACTAGTAAGGGCTCTGGTACACTGCTGCTCAGTGAAGGCTGATATAACAATACTGAAAAATAATTTGAACTCATACATACCCTGTGATCCAGCAATTTCAGGCAAAAGACCCTAGAGATACCTTCAAACACCTATATCAGGAAACATTTAGTAGCATATTCTGAATGACACAGTTTATAACTGCAAAAATAAAAACCAGGAAACATTCCAAATGTGCATGATAGAAAAATGAATAAATTGTGGTAACTCCGGAACAGTGAAAGTAATAGAATACATACATAATAAGAACAAATCTTAGAAAGAATGTGAATGAAGAGAAGCATGTCCCACAAAACTATATATACAATACCATTTATATAAAGTTCAAAATAGGCCAAAGAGTTTAGGCCAAAGAGTTACAGTGGCTACTGTGGAACTTTTTTAAAAAGAAAGAAGATATGATAATTACAACAATCAAGAGTTCGTTATCTCTGGGATGGAGAGAGAAGGATCAAGGAGGAGCACAGAAGGAGCTAGAAAGGTTCCTGGTGATGTCCTAATGGTAGGGGGTTCAGCTTATTATTAAGCCATTCTGTATTTTATATCAACTGCAAGTATCAAATAATAGCCATACAAAATTTAATAAATTTGGGTACAAATTGGGATGTATAAATAATGTCTTTCCAAATGCGAAATATTCTCAGTATGTTAAGCACTGAAGAACTTAACTTTCTTCCTGTCTCAAAGTCAGCAAATACTGGATTACCTTCTATTGTTCCAATCATTATAATACCGCCAAAGGTCAAGGAAAAATCTTTTGAGAGATGTCATGGAATCAGATTTGTTGTAGAAAAAGAAATAATTTGTAGTCTAGACTGTCCACCAGAAGTGAAATGTGAACCCAAATATATACACACACAATCAAGAACATTTCTCTATACCAGCAATAATCAGCCACAACCATTAGTGATTTTATTGAAGATATATTCACAGAATTTTTTGATCAGTGAAATGTGATTATAACATCTATCTTGGGGCACCTCACTGATCTCACTTCAGAATCCGCCTAGCCCCCTCTTTGGGCTTCACAACAGTGTACTTTCATCCCTCCTGATACTTCCTTTGCAAATTGAGCCAGGCCTCACTGTCCTCAGCCGCCTCCATCAGGCAACTGAGTACAGACAAGTGGCCTCCACTTCCATTATCCTGGCAGCTGTCTAATGCATCTGAACCACAAATGGCCCTCCCTCCTTCTCTATCCCAGCTCCATCTTCATAAACTGAAGACAGGAGTCCCCAAGGCATACAATGTTTCTTTCTAGATCATTTTAAAGGAGTGGGGGAAAGGGGGAAGGAGATACATATGTGCTAATGGAGCTTGGAAGACTGAAACAATTTCTCTGCAGATGTGCTCTGACTAGCCACACACTGATCAATTTTGTTATGCTGAAGTACTTGAAATTAATGGTCCTATTTGAAGGCAGTGGAAGAGATGTGTCTATCTGAAGCTGGAAGAAAAATTTTTTTCCAACATGCTAAGCTGGTACTTTAACCCATAATTATAATAAATTGGCACTTTTTAGAGCTACTTTAGAGTCACTGAAATTTCCAACTTTCTGAAGAACTTTTTCTCACAAACTCTAGGCTGGTCTCTAAAAGTTAAATAGTGGACAAAGAGAAATATCAAAATGTAAGTGAAAATTGAGGGGAATTGATTACTGGGAGAAAAATAGGAAAATTTTGGAAAACATTTTTTTTAAAAAAGGCTTATCAGCGAGAAATCACAAGTGGTAGCAGCTCAAATGCAGGCCTTGGGCCTCACCTGTGCACAGCTTTGTACTTCTAACAGCACTTGCTGAAAACAATGGATCTAGTCTCCAGGAGTCTATAAACACTTGAAATTTGCTCAGGGCCAGTCTTCAGGAGTATTGGATCTATGTAAATCACAATTTTCGAAGGAAGCAAGAGGGTTAGGTTTAAATCCTAGGAGGTCCAGCCAACACTAGAAATACTTCCTGTTCTAGGTCAGCCCTGGGGGCAGAAGGTGATCTGATCACTGTCTTCCTTCCAGCTTTGCTGATTCCTACTGGTTTGGGGTAAAAAGGATATGCTGAGGCACAGCTTCTCTAACATTTCTTACCCTCATCTTTAGCCAAGAAAAAGATCTATGACAATGTTAGGTACCTTTTAAGTGCTTCTACGACAGCGTTAACACAGTTTTGGGCAAGGGACAGAAAACCTCAGAGAAACAATAAAACACAATCCATATGGCACCATAATATTATTTTGTTCTGGGAATTCTGCCCTTAGACAAAACTGCAGTCATGAATACATAAGCAGCCACTTTCTGAGCCATCTCATAAAGACTGAGCTCAGCCACAGAGCAGTCAGCCTCGGCTGGGGAAGCAGGAGAGCAGCAGGCATGCCAACTACGGCAAGTGCTTCACTGCTGTGAAGTGCAAATCCCAGCTGGGGAGAGTCCACAGTGGAAAACAGATCGTGTCTGTAATGGTCTCAGCTGAAAAACAACGCAGCACATACTCCGCAAACAATATCCAGCCACACTGCCTAAATGGTTAGCACAGTCATCCAAACCTTGGGAATTAAGGTTTCTGAAAACTTCAAGAGAAGGACTGGGAGCTCTGAAAACACTGGATCTAGAGGCTGCCATCTCTTATGATTATTTCCTCTGTGGTTGTGAAAGTTACCGGGATAAAGCCTTCACTATCAGCAGAGAGAAGAATCCAGTGGGAGTCTGCAAAGTAAAATAAACAGAGGCAACTTAGAAAGAAAACTTCTTTCTACAAAGGAAACTTGACAAGATGTTTCTAGGGGAAGAAAAGAGGTAGAAGAGAATACTGAATCTAAGCATCACAAGTTTACAGAGAATGGGAAGATGGAAGGACTGAGCCAGGTTATATGGCAGGAAGGGGACGCTAACAACTTACTCACAGTTAAGGGACATACATTTTCACCCAGGCTAAGCATTTATCACTCAGAACAACGCTTTGTGTGCACACATGTTAAGGATTGAGTGTGCTGTGTCCCTACCTAATTATCTACAAGCTATTCACCAGTTTTTCCAGAAACTATGTGATGTTGGGAACAAGCACGAAGGAAACTTCTTCATTCCTTAGATCCATACCAACCTTTATACACCCAAGGAGGCTGAGCTGACTACACCAAGACTAGAATAGGCCAGATAATCCTGGTTTGTTCTGGGTAACCTAGGGCCTCTAGCATAGCACAGATCCGGACCTTCTCTGGTTCTTTCCAGTCTAATGTGTCTCACCTTTTGATTTTGTCCCCCAAAACAACATAAAATACACAGCGATTTTTTATTAAGTATTATTTGTAACACTAAAATGTTAAAGAAAACATACTAAAGTAAAACACTGTATACCTAAGAATAGAATATTAGCCCCACCCAGTAATAATGACAATTATAACATCATATCAAAAATGCATGTATCAAAATGGAAAAATGCTGGTGCTATAATGTAGTGGTTACAGTGGAAAGAATGAAGCATAACAAAACTGCCCGCCTGTCTGATGGAACACGGGCATGACTCAGACCCTAACCATCTAGGAATGTCCAAAGTGTGCTGCATATTAAATCAACAAGTGCTTTAAGAAAGACCCTGCAAGGCTGTTAGGATCTTTAGGTTTTAGGGCAATGGGTGTTCATGTCATTCCTTACAGTTTTTATCTATGGCTTTGTAACTTTTCTAGTTTTTTCATGTGCACATTTAGGTTTTCCAGCTAGGTTCTAAGTTCTTTAAAGGTAGATTCCAAATTTTTCATGTTTTGTTATACAGGCCTGGGTATACAGTAAGCAATTACTAATACTTACTAACTGTTTAATCTCCAAATGGTTGGAATACCTCGTTTTCACTACCAGTGAAAGTTATGAAATAGGTGGTAGAGGGAGGAGGGTGTGGGTTTGGTACAATTCTGAATTTTACCTACCATGCAGCATTTCGATAAGAGAGAGGCCAAAAGCCTGCTGGACCGTACTGAGCCTTAGTTTGCCATTGCAGAGAAGCAGGGTTCTTTTTTCAACAACAGGTTTCTTCAAATATAAAATAAAAGTTATTAAACTAATTGCAGAAGCAATGGAGTTATTAATATTTCTTAACTATAGAATGCATAAATATTTTTTTACCAATTCTTACTTATTACCAACTGCATTTCAGGTTTTTGGTTCTTTTTTTAAAGATATATTTAATTTTATTTATACATACAAGAGCAGGGGTACAGGCCAGAGGTGTAGGGGGTGAGAGGACTCACCAGAGACAGAGTGGGGAGCAGAACAGGCAGACTGACTGAAATACATTGCTGAGGAGGGCAGCGGGAGAGCCAGGAAAGGTGTGCTGCGCCATGTGGGTCAGCTCCCTGCCAGGCTGGTGTGCTGCAGTGGCTGCTGATAGCTTCATAGCGCTGAGACTTAACCCCTTGCACCACAGGAGGCCCTACTTTTCAATTTTAAATGACTTTTTTTCCCTTATATTATTTGAAACAACAAAAGGGTCAGAACCAAATATATTCCCAAATTTACTTTTCTTTTTACTCTGTTCTTTCCTTAGGGTTATGTCTTTATCATAGGGAAATGGCCTTCCTAAGATCTAGTTAACACTATAGGATGATGACTGGCAGGCTGAGACACAGATTGATAGTAAGGAATAACTGGTTGGCTGTTTTAGATATAATTAAGAAACTTCATGCTTTCCTTATTGGGGAAAAAGTACCAGGAAAGACTATCCTAAATGGTTGTATATGAACCAGAGGTTTTGGGGGAAAAAAAAAAAAAAAAAAAAGCTGTTGTCAAACTCATTTAACTTAGAAAATTATTTAAAAATTTTTAAAAGTCACATTAAAAATTAATTCATCCAGGGCCTCCCCGGTGGTGCAGCGGTTGAGCGCTGGGTTGCGAAGCTGCCCGCAGCCTTTGCAGTGCCGGTTCGATCCCCGGCTGCTCCCCGGCCACCAGAGGAGGGTCCCACATGGCGCGCAGACCTCTCCTGCCGCCCGCTGCTCCCCTCAGCAGTGTGCTTCGGTCCTTCTGCCTGCTCTGCTCCCTGCTCTGGCTCTGGTGAATTCTCTCACCCTCCCGCACTTCTGACTGTACCCAGTGCTTGTATAAATAAATAAATAAATCTTAAAAAAAAAAAAAATTAGTTCATCTGGGCCTCCCTGGTAGATCAAGGTGTTAAAATTATCACTACTCTCTTTCTGAATGCTGAGAAACAATTTCAATGATGAAAAACTGTATCCATTGGTGGTAGGATGAACAAATCAAAAACATCCACTAATAACATTTTAAAAGACACTTCTGTGAACATGTTTTAAAATGAAGATATAGGGCCTCCCCTGGTGGTGCAGCGGTTGAGCGCTGGGCTGTGAAGCTGCCCGCAGCCTCTGCAGCGCTGGTTTGATCCCCAGCCGGTGGCGAGGATCCCACATGGCATGCAGACCTCTCCTGCTGCTCGCTGTGCCCCTCAGCAGTGTACTTCAGTCCTTCTGCCTGTTCTGCTCTCCGCTCTGGCTCTGGTGAATTCTCTCACCCTCCCGTGCTTCTGACTGTACCCAGTGCTTGCATAAATAAATAAATAAATCTAAAAAAAAAAAAGAAGTCTGAACTAGAATTTAAAAATGAATAAATAAATAAATAAATAAATAAATAAAACGAAGATATATAAGCTCACAATAATCAAATCAGTGTGGTACTGGTAATGTTCGAGAAAAGAAATCTGCATTACAGTAGTTAAGTATGGAATATCCAAATTAGATCCCTCTATTTTTATGTATATAACTATCACAAAATTAGTAGATCAAGTTTAGTGGGATAAGGAAGAATTTTTGATAATACTTCTAGCTTAACTGGTTATCGAACTCAGAAAATGGAAGTATACCATATACAAAAATGTAATTGTTAAAATATAAATATAAAAAATAAAATAATAAAGTATTGCGAGAAAATCTGGAGTATTATATGATGTACATTAATTTCTATAACATAAGCTTACAATCCAACAGAAAAAAAAATAGGCAATTTACATCCAAATGGGCAAAAATATAAAGATTCACTCAAACTCACTAACAGACAGGAAATAAAAATTTAAAAAAGTGTAAAACACCACTTCACATTTATCAGGCTGATAAGGATATGAGGAAAAGGACAGTCTCGTAGGTTGATGGTAGGCATGTGATGATGCCTTGTTAAGTAAAACATCTTTCAAAGGCAATCTGGCAACTCAATTAAAAGTAGAAGTGTATGAATGTGTATATGTAAAATTATATATATAAATATATATGATTTACATATCTACTTATCTACTTCTGGGAACCAACCCAACAGAAATAGAAGTATGAATACATATACGAATACTACTGCAGCACTGTTTGGAGTATCTAAGAACTAAAAACAAAGCGTCCATCAACAGGGCAATGGCTGCGGAAGGAGCACACTTTCAGCGTGAAGTAAGGAGTGCACCATATGACCCCATTTTGGTAAAACAGTGATGAACACCACCAACTCTGCCGCCACACCCATATACAAAGATCTGTGCAAGATTACGTGAGTATGAAGTAAGATATGGAAGAATCCACACTAAGCACTAAGTTGCTGGTTAAAGTGGGTCACTGGGACAGGGGTTAGGGAGGCGGCCAGGGCCAAGTTCAATGGGGAAAATCAGTGTTTATGACACAAATATGATATGGTCCCACTTATGTAATATTGTATTTGTACACGTACATATGTACATAACTGTATCTATATTTTTCAGGAAATAGAAGCTTTCTTATAAATGTATATGTCTGCACTACATAAGGAAAAGGTTTTTCATAATAATATAACAGAATAAAAAACTTTTTTTCTGAATATAAGTGGCCAGAATGAGTGAGTCATTCATTTTTCCACACCATGCACATGATTTTATAATCACGGTGCCTGCTGGCAGATGGTATACTAGAAGGGTATAGCAACTTGCTTGCAACATAACATGCCCCATTCAGTAAAGTTCCATTAGAACACCATCTTCCTCATCAAGTGGTTTTTCTTGCAGTACCCTCTGGCTGCAGGAGCTTTTATGTTTAGTGTGAGCTCTTCAAAAGAGAAGTTACCTGGTAAGTGATGTGAACATAAGGCAGATCCTGAAAGAGTGGATACATGGGAGAAATTTTCTTTCCCTCATGCAGGAAGTCTTTGAGTGAAGAAAGACACTGCTGCACTTCAGTCAGGTTCCGAGACAAAATTTCCAGTTCTTTAGACAGCTGGTAAGTTTCCTTTTCCCTTTGTAAGTTCTTCATTTGAAGCAAGTTGGGAGGTTCCAGGGTGCTGGTGTGGTCTGGTGAACTACAGGTTCTGGGCAGCATTTCCGGCTGGTTAAGAGGTTTAGCATCTAGAGTTTCCAGGGCTATGAAGTCATCACGGATACTGGAAGGAGGACTTTTGACTTCTTTAATAAGGGTACATCCGGGCCTGCCACTTTGACTATTGTTATTAGCTGTTGACAAGAGCCAACTGTTTTGGAAACAAAAATCTGGGGGCAGACTTTTAATCAGCTGCTTTTTATTTGTTATATTTAGCAGAGAATTGAAAGGAGAGGAGTCACTCTGGCTTTCACTCAATGTTGACAATTTTTCCAACATTACTTCTCTAACAATCAAATGAATGATATATTGATCAGATTTTGAAGAAGAAAGAAATGCTGAATCTGTGGCTTTTTGTTTTCCTACCAAAATTAATAATAATTTATCTGTCAAGAAACAAATGCCTTTTGGTCTTTCACTACTCTCTAACTGAATTTGCTGGATGTTTGGCATAAATGATGGAATGACAGAATAGATAAAAATTATATTACAAGTATTAGAAGCTACTGCCACTACCTGTGCTTTAGGATTAAATGCTATTAGATCAGGAACCAGAATACCTGGAATGGCTAATTTTCTGGTTCCAATAACATCTTTCTCAAAGGTTATAAGGACCAAATGTGAAGAATCAAAGCCAGTTCCTGAGAAGTGGCCCTTTTTTCTTAGACAAAGAAGAGAACTATCCTCAGACCTGGATTTATCAAAACGTATATGAGTTAGATCCAAAGGATCTAAAAAGGAAGAAGAAATGGGAGAAACTGATGTTTCAGGAGGGACTGCCCCCTTATCCGCAGAGGATATTTCATCAATACACGGTGAAGTATGTAAACAAGTGTCTTCACCACAAAGCTGAGTGTCAAAGGCCTCAGCTGCATTTAAGCCACAGATCTTATCTAGGGGGAGCTCAGTGGCTACGGTGACCTGTGAGTCCACAGTGGCCCCAATGGAGCGGATATAGCTGTCCACCTCAAACACTGGGTAGAAGGAACACTTGTGAAGAGTCTTCTGAGCACTGTCCCACATATAAGAATGCAGGCTGCTGCCTACTGCTACTACCAGCCTCTGGCCATCCTGGGTCCAACATGCACAGTGAATGAAGCCCTGGGTGTTGATGTCTGCTTTTACCTGGGAACTGTCACAGTGAACATTATGGTAAAGGGAGACATCCTGTGCCGTCAACACAGTCAGGATAGCACTTTTGGGGTGCCACACACAGCCCTGGGGGAGGATAGGAAGTGACACTCCAATCTCACAGGTCTGAGATGTCAGCCACTGGCTGGTCTCTGTAGTGCTGGGCCAGAGCTGCCAAACACCGATGTGCTTCTCGTGCTGGACGGCGAGCAGGGCAGGCCTGTCAGCTGTGCCATGCGGGGCCCAGGACACCTTATACACACATTCAAATTGTCCAATGACCTTTGAGTCCCCAAATGCAGCCTCTCCACTGTGAAGCTGTAAATCAGTCAGGATTACCTGGGTCCCATCAGTCCAGGCCAGGCCATGAATTGGGTGTATTGCTTGATATAGTGCATTCAGCCCAGTTCTGAGAAGTCTCCCTTTCCCCAACTCCATCCTTTCTGACAAAGGTTACCTGAAATAATGAAGAAAGTAAATTATACCACTGAAAATAATTAGACAAATCCATAAAGTAGGACATTTTACAAAATAAAAGACTTACACCTTTCACAGGTCAATACTGTGAGGGGCTAACAGGATGGGGAACGTGGCAGATTAAGAGAACACTCACTGACACGGAATGGATATTAGAAGATACTGCAGACTTATTAACTTCCTTAAATGTGAACATGGTATTGTGGTTATAGAGGAAAAAGTCCTTATTGCTAAAATATGCATGTTGAAGAATTTGGGGTAAAGTGTCATAGTGACTACAACCTGCTTTCAAATGGTTTAACAACAACAAATTAGATAGATAGGCAGAGAGATAAAACAAATGTAGCAAAATAATTGTTGAATCCAAATGGAAGCCATGTCAGTACTTATGGTAATTTCAACTTTCAAGTTAGAGGTTTCCAAATTAAAAAGTTTGGAAAAAATCTTTACTATCTAATTTCTATTCTCCTTTCATTAACAAATCAATAGCTGATATTTATATCCTTGACTTTATTATCACTTATTTCCTCAGCTCCCTTCAAAATGGCTTTTATCTCTATTCTGAAATGACACTCAAGTCATTATTGCTATTTCTACTTCGTCGTATTCAAACGTCACAATAATTTTTAGAATATTTTCACATTCTCTGTTGCATTTGCTCCTTGAAACAATACTATAAACTAGGTTAGGCTAATAAGTAAGGGCTCAGTTGGACATTTCTCTCTCCTGCTTTCTCAGTTACCGAGTCCTATTAATTCTCAGAATTGTTATTGAACCCAGTACTTTTTATTTAAAGATTTATTTTATTTATGCACAGAAGAACTGGGATGTAGGCCAGATGTGCGGGGGAAGGGAGGGTTATGATGTTTCACCAGAGACAAAGTGGGGAGCAGAACAGGCAGATCTACTGAAATACAGTGCTGAGGGGAGCAGCAAGCAAGACAGGAGAGGTCTGCTGCACCATGTGTGTCAGCTCCATGGCCAACGACCAGAGATCGAACTTGTGCTGCAGTGGATGGCAACAGCTTGATAGCGCCCGAGACTTAACCCCTGCACCACCAGTGAGGCCCTGAATCCACTACTTCTTACCCTGGCTCAGAGCACTATCATCTTAAACTTAAATAATCAACTCCTAATTGGTTTCCCTACCTCTAATCTATCTTTTCTTCTCGAGTCCATCTTTTAAAACGCCCTTTTAGGTATGGCATTGATCAACTTTAAAACTGCTAGATGTCACCTAATGCCTTTAGCTGTGCCATTCAGCACAACACCTACTAGAGGTGCTATGTAAATTTAAATCAATTAAAATAAAAATCCAGTTCCTCAGTACACAAGCCCCTTTTCAAGTAGCCCATGACTATCATACTGGACAGAGCAGAATAGAATACTTCCATCATCAAAGAAAATTCTGGACAGTGCTGGCCTAGAGGATACAAGTCTGATTTTTTCAGTCTGATATTCAAAACACTTCCCATTTGAATGTACCTGTGTCTCCATCTTATTTCTGCTTATTAATCTTCAGAGTTACGATGCCTGGCCCATTCCCAACAACAAGTGACAGGTGAAGGCCCAGCTTAAATGCCATCTCCTCTGAGAGGCTTTCTTTAGCCTCCAGGTAACAGTAGATGAACTAGAAACTCCTACAGTCCTTGGAATCTAAACTACTTAGGTGACACCTTCCGTTTCCTACTGCAATCACCATATCCCATTTCCACAACTAACAAAGTCCTTGAGAGCAGAAATGAGACTTAAATTTTATGCCTGTCAGTGCTTAGCATACATTATAAGTGCTGGCAAGTATTTTCAAATGGAGTATTCTGACTTCATTACATTATATAAGGCATTGCCAAGTGGGTCACAGAATTGCCAGGGGTTGTGTTGACTACATTTTATTTTATTTTTATATTTATTATTATGCCTTATGATACATAGTCAGTAAAGGCCCTTGAATTATATCTGGACATACTTTCTTTTTTTTTTTTTTAAAGATTTATTTATTTATACATACAAGAACTGGGTACAAGCCAGAGATGCGGGGGGCGAGAGGATTCACCAGAGACAGAGTGGGGAACAGAACAGGAGGAATGATGGAAATACACTGCTGAGGGGAGCAGTGGGTGAGCCAGGAGAGGTCTGCTTCGCCATGTGAGTTGCTTTCTGGCTGACTGGGGATCGAACTCGTGCTGCAGAGGCTGCGGATTGCTTCACAGTGCGGTGCTTAACCCCTTGCGTCACCAGGGAGGCCCCTGGACTTACTTTCTGAGGCTGTTAAATAATCCAGGATTTTAAGAAATAAGTGAAACAATGGGGATACTATATTAGGATTTGCTGCCCTCCCCTTCCAATACTTATTATCTCAATGCAGCTATAAACTAGCATTTCTCCTTTCTTACATGGTTAAAAAATAAAAAGCATAAGCAACCATACATATTGCCTCACATTTCCATGTTTTAAAGAACTCACATTATTATTTAAATCATAAGGACAATTAATGTTGATAAATGATCATTTTAACATTTTATAAAAATAGTACTTAGCAACTGAAAGTTTTCTTCCTAGGTAGTTCCGCGACGGGGGTGGGGGGACCCACATCTTTATTTCTGGTGATTATTACAATGTAGGTTCTGTCAGCAATGTAACAAGAACACCTCTCTTCGCATCATCTTATGTACAGAGCCCAGGCTGTACTGTTGCTTTAATGAGCTTCCAGTTGCACTATTTGGCTCTGCTTCAGTATTCAGCCAGAATCTACTGTTTAGTTTGGATTTTAGCCTTTGGAAAGCATAATGGTCCAATGCCTCAGGCTCTAAATGTCATTCATTTCTAGTATACCCGAATGCATGTATGTCCACACATATCTAAGATCCATAAGGTCAGTATAAGAATAAGGGACATTATCTGAGTAAGTTGTAGTATCTGAATGTTCACTTTCAAATCCAGGCTAACATCATAAGAATTCTTTATTTAACAAGGCAATCAATTGCCTCAATTAAAAGTTCTATCAGTGGGGCCTCCCCGGTGGCACAGCGGTTGAGCGCTGGGTTGCGAAGCTGCCCGCAGCCTCTGCAGCCCGGGTTCGATCCCCGGCCGCCGGGCGAGGGTCCCACATGGTACGCAGCCCTCTCCTGCCGCCCGCTGCTCCCCTCAGCAGTGTACTTCATCAGTCTGCCTGCTCTGCTCTCCCCTCTGGCTCTGGTGAATTCTGTCACCCTCCCACGCTTCTGACTGTACCCATTGCTTATATGAATAAATAAATAAATCTTAAAAAAAAAAAAGTTCTATCAGTGAACTGATACATAAATGTATAATGTAAGAATAAAATGTTCCAATAATAAAGACTGTAAAAGATTAATTTTGGTACAAAAACAGTTAAGAAACAGCCATGATGAATCATTTTCAATTCAGACACAGTAATGAAAATGAGAATGCAGGAAAAAAAAAAAAAAACAGTGTAAAGTCAAAATGAGGTGCCCCAAAATATCTTATACTTCTACACTCCCAGCTGAAAGGGAGTGGCTATTTGGCACTAAAAATATGTAGCATAGTGACAAGCATAATCCAGGAGCTGGCAGTGCTGTCAAATTTTCTTTTCCTGAAAAATAAGGCCAAGTTTTGAGATTTAATGAGTAAAATGTTACGAGAATAAAATCTATAAAATTGGAATGAAATTTCAGATCTTCCTTTTCCCCACAGGTTTATATGATTTTCTAAGCAAAATTCGATTTTACACTGGATGATTTATGCAGCCAAACTGTATTTTGGTGGCACCTCTAGTTTAGACTTTCCTGACCATATAATCAGAACTACAGGCAAAATAATAACTATGCCTCTAGTAGGCAGTTCTTGGTAAAAACTGTAAGCCATTCATGGGAATCAAGTAAACAAAAAGTATGTACACTCTGACTACTAATCCTGTCTCTTTAAATTACTGTAACCACAATGTTTGGATATAGCCACTATGATGCTATGATAAAATACACAAGATGCTCTTAAAACCCAAAATGAGTAAATGCACCATGGAGTTGATCAATACAGTAGAGGGCTGTCTCAAATCCTTCCTGTAAATAGACTATGTAACAATTCTATCCAGCAATATCATAAATGTGTATATAAAGATTAGTCTTATAAAATTAAATGCCAAAATTTAATTCTAATGTGCACACTATCTGGCAGAGTAATAATTTTTATTGCAGTTAAGGATCCAAGAAATTTAAAAACCTATCAATTCTGATGGCAAAATGTTATGTTTAACCTTTATGAGATGTAAGACAGGTCAAAACAAAGGAAATCAGGATGTCATTGTTATTGAACATGCAAAAAACAGATTATATTCTACAGACACATCCAGGTATTATGTGAATTTGCTGGCCTATCTAAAAGGAAACCAAGGGAATAAATGTGCCCAGTGTGTGCCAAACATGGTGCTGTCACCTAGGATTCAGGTGTGACAGTCTTCTAACAGTCACCAAAGGAAGGGCTATTATTTTTATTTGAGAGATAACAAAGCTTCAAAAAGTTAAGAATCTTGCCACTTCATGTTTTACAACAAAATAAATTCCAAATAGATTCAAGATCCAAATTTAAGATGTAAAACAAAGACTTTTTACAGTTCTACAGAAATACCCAAATGTATCCACACATACGGATATTCACTGTAGCAACCTTTATAACAGAAATATATAAGTGTATATCAGTATAGAAATAGTTAAGTAAAAAATAAGGAAGCTCTATGAGAACTAGTATCAGAAAAATCTCTTACCACGTAGAGCAGAGAAATTCACAAGATGTCTAGTATGCGCATAATATTTATGAAAAAAATTCCACCTTTATATGTCTGTACATGTGTTTTTTTATATATTTACATAAATATGTAGGAAAAAACCAGGAATGATATACACTATTGATGGCAGATACTGAGATAGGGTGGGGTAGCATAAGAGGTAAGGGGTGACACTCTTTGTTTATCTAATTTTTGACAAAAACTTTTCCTAATAAGCTTGTATTCAAATAGACCTTTTGTAACAGAAAGAAATGAAGATTTAAAATACTTTATAGAGAGCTTTCATAAACCAGTTAAAAAGATAACAAACAGGGCCTCCCTCGTGGCCCAAGGGGTTAAGACGTAACCTATGAAGCTAACCACAGCCACTGCAGCACAAGTTCGATCCCCAGCCAAGGAGCTAAAGTCCTCTCCTGACTCGCCTGCTGCTCCCCTCAGCAGTGTTTTTCACTAGGTCTGCCTGTTCTGTTCCCCACTCTGTCTCTGGTGAATCCTCTCACTGCCTCGGCACCTCTGGCCTGTACCCCAGCTCTTGTATGCATAAAAAGAAAATAAATCTTAAAAAAAAAATAATAAGCACCCTAAATTTAAAATACCAACAGGCAATTTACAAAGTAATAATATAGTGATCAACAAACATATCTATAAGTGGTGTTTAACCTTATTATCAAATACTTGTATAAATTTGCAATGTCTATTTTTTTTTACCACTCTCCCCTTAACTCACAGCAAACTGATCCCATTTCCACTGCTTCATCACAGCCCCTTTCCCCAAAGCACCAGTGCCATATGCATCACTGAATGCAGAGAACATTGTCAATCCTGCTTTACTGAGTTCAAAGACAGAATGTCAAACTCTAAATCCAAAGAAATGCATTTGCTCCCAAACTACCTAGTGATTTTAACTTACTGCAAGTGATTCCTTATACCTCTTTGCTAGCTTTGTCCTTGCTCTTAGAATCTCTCACTTAAATGAACATTTTGCTTCTACACATGATGTCAGATTAAGTGGCTCATCAGTGGTTTGCTAAATGGACAAATAAGTTCCCTGTCATCACTGATGAAGAAAACTGCCATCTCTAAACCACTGGTCTTATATAAGATAATATATGTTCTCCCTTAATATCTACTTATGCACTTTTAAAAGACTTATTGATAAATAATGCATGATACATTTTCCTGGGCAGAGAAAATTCCTAATGGGCCAATATCACAGGCAATTTATATGATGTTTTAGGCTACCCATGGTAGTCTAATGTCGTTGACAGAGTGTGTGACCAGGGAGAGCAGAGGGTAAGAATTTGTGAACAGGGGGAAAGACAGACAAAATAAAGTTGTGGAAGTCTTTAAAAAATAAACTAGTATTTTCATCTTTACTAACAGAAGCAATTTGGCCTATTTTTCTCAAACACCTAATGATAATTGCAAAATCTGCTCCAATCCTTTCAGTCCATTACTAGTGCAGATTCTGACCACCTCTCCCTTTTTTGTAGGGAAGGACAAAGAGAGGCCAATCTGGCTTGTTACCACTCTTCTCTCCCACAGAGCCTAGATTCTGTGTGGTTGGGCAGAATTATCTTCTTTAAAAATCACAGCTCTTACCATACGACCACGCAATTCCACTCCTAGGGATCTACCCAAAGGACACAAAAACATTGATTCAAAAGAACACCTGTACACCTATGTTTATTGCAGCACTATTTGCAATAGGTAAAACCTGGAAACAACCCAAATGCCCAAAAATAGATGACTGGATCAAGAAGTTGTGGCATATATACACAATGGAATATTATTCAGCAATCACAAAAGATAAACTCATGCCATTCACAGCAACGTGGATGGAACTGGAAGGAATTATGCTCAGTGAAATAAGCCAGAAAGGGGAGAAATATCGGATGGTTTCACTTATAGGAAGAACATAGGGGAACCAAATAAGACATCAGTGTAAAAAAATAATAACAGTACAAAACACAACAAAGCAAAAACGGACAATTATAAATCAGGGACAAACTGCAGGGGAGGAGGAGGGAGAGGGATCAGAGGGAGGGAGAGAGGAGCACAGGGGACTGAGGTGATGGTGCACTGGGGAAGGAAACTCTATGGGGACTACACCTGAGGGGGTGGAGGGAAGCAAATATTGTTTAAAAAGGAACAATGATGTAAAAAAATTTAAAAATTAATTAAAAAAAAAACACAGCTCTAATCATTTTGCTCTGAGGAGTCTCCACAGCCTACTTATATTAAAAAAGCTCTTTCAAAATGTCTTAGAAAAGGGCCTCTCTGGTGGCACAAGTGGTTCAGCACCGCACTATGAAGCAATCTGCAGCCTCTGCAGCACGAGATCAATCCCCAGCCGCCAGAGAGCAACCCACCTCTCGCTCCCCTCAGCCCGCTGCTCCCCTCAGCAGTGTATATCAGTCAGTCAGCCTGTTCTGCACCCCACTCTGTCTCTGGTGAATCCTCCCACCCCCGCCCCTGCATCTCTGGCCTGTGCCCCCAGCTCTTGTATGCATAAATAAATAAATCTTAAACAAAAAAGTCTTAGAAAAGCATTTAAGGCTTTACATGATCTGCTATTAATGTACCTTTCCAGTCTTATTTCCCTGATCATAAAGGATCCGCCGAGGAATTTGGAGGAACCAGCACACACTCGTGTGACAATGTGCAGGTGGGATCCAAGAAAGAAGTTGAGAAAAATTCGGTTTCAAAAGGGGCCATTAAACAGTCTGAATGTCATATTAAAAAAAAAAAAAAAAGTGAGACCAGTTTGTAGCTACTTCAGTGGAGAAAGTGGGCCATATTCATGAGGTATTTCTCACACTGGCGGACGGCATCAGGGAGCGTGTGAGAGGCGAGAGGGGAGAATGAAGGATAATTTCTGGCCGGGAAACGCTGAAGCATTACTCAGAGAACGAGAAGGCACAGCCTACTCTGAAGGTAAGGGGGGGTGCAGGGTGCGGGCCCCACGCCAGCCTCCGCAGCTCACATCTCTTCTCGCCCTCCCCTCCCCGCCCAGCCAAAACCTTCCCACCCCCGCCAGTCCCCGCAGAGTGACGACAAAATACCTCAGATCTCACTGCCCCACTGAAATTGCCTTCCCGCGGGCGCCCCGCCTCACCGTCACGGATCCCCGTCCCGAGAGGGTACCGGAAGCACCGCCACCCACGCCTCCTATTGGCCGTGGAGGCGGGGCAAACTCGGCAATGTCCCCTGACTATTGGCTATGACATGTGTCACTTTAGGAGAGGGCCCTTCCCACTGGCCAATAAGCTCGGATTTTGCCGCAAGGGCCTCTGGGAGTCGTAGTCTTCAAACCACCGACATTACCCGTCCTTTATTTCTCTCCCTCCCTCAAGCAATTTGATGCCTTCCCCCATTTCTCATCTGTTCTCTTAGTCTAAGGAGTCCTAAAGCAACATGGTTTCTTTCATTTTATTTTTTTTTGGGGGGGGAATGGAAGGAGCTGAGGATTCCCCAGAAAAAAGTGTCTATTCACAAAATATGCATTTTGCTATGGTTCATAGTGGGCTCGGTCCAGATTCTGCTCCAGTTCTGAGCGCCTGTTCTTACCCCAAAAATGCCTGCCCAAGGCCGTAGCCCACAGGGGTAGAGCGGCCCCTGGTTTCTTTAAACCAGTGCACTCGGGAGACGCCGAGCCCTGCTTTGGGGCAGCCCTTGGGGAATCTCAGGGCCAGACTCTCAGCGCAGCTGCAGACCATCGCTCTGGACCAGCCCCGCCGGCCCCTGCAGCGATGCTGGCGACCCGAGGCCTCCGTGCTCGGCACCGGGGGGAGGCGAGGAGGACGGCAGTGGAGGAAGGGCATCTCCGGAGCCCGCTCTGGGTCCTTTTGCCCAGACCTCTCCACGCCTGTCCTCCAGCGCCGCTCGTCAAATCACTCCTTCCTGCTAATGTTCGGTACCACGCAGGGAAGAACGAGAAAACTGGAGAAACATTTAAAGCCCCATTCACGCATTGCTCGGGCAATTACTGCCGCCTCCAAAAAAGATCTCTCCAGATTTCTGGATCTCCTTTGGGTGGAGGTGACGGGCCGGGCAGGGAGACTCAGGATTCATTCACTCGCTCCTTTCGCAGTCGGAGTCTCTCCACCCTGGAGTTTCGTCGCCATCCCTCGCAGATGAACTTCCTCGAGGACAGCAATTAATCCAACTGAATCCGATGAATTCAGCTGCTGTCCCCAGGGCGCAGTTTTTACTTTGAAAGGTGGACGCTCACCTGCGGGGCGGGGCGGGCGGGGCGGAGGGTGACTACGAAGCGGGGGTGGCGAGCAGGGGTGCTGGGTGGTGACAGGAGGCCTGCGACGGCTGCTCTCCTAACTCCCCCCCCACCCCCCAACTTGTTCCCACAGACGCGGGCCGCCCGGGGGGTGCGCGGCGCTCTGGCCCCTCCACGCCGTGCCGGGCTCCATGGCGATGGGGAATTGCAATTAAGGTGCTGCTTGCCTTGCCGGTCTCCCTCGTCCGTGGGGCCGGGTCATGCCCCAGAATTTAGCACAGAGCGGGCGCAGGTCCCCGCGGGGCGCGCGGCGGGGAGCGGCGGGGGATGGAGACGCGGTGCCGGCTGCGCGCGTCTGCGCCCCCCGCGCCCCCCGCGCCCCCCGCGCGCCCCGCAGCGGCCGAGCTCTCCAGCCCGCCGGGCTCGGGGCCGCCGCGTCAGGGCCGCCCCCCCGGCGCCGGGCCCACCCCACCTTTCCCCGCCGCCCCGCCCCGCCGCGCCCCGCCCCGCCCCGCGCAGGTCCCGTCTCCGCGCCGCGCCGGCTCCGCAGTGGCGGCGGGAGAGCAGCCGAGCGCCAGGCGGGCGCGGGAGCGGGGTCGCGGCGGCTGCGGGGACCCTCGGAGGCGGGGCCGGCGGGACCGCGATGGGCGTGGAGATCGAGACCATCTCCCCGGGAGACGGTACCGGGCGGCCGAGCCGGGGAGCGGAGGGCCGGGCGGAGCCGGGGTCTGGGGTCTGGTTCCGAGGTGGCGCGGCGGGTGCCGGGGGAAGGGGGCGGGGAGCCCGAGGACGGGCGGCGGAGGACCCCGCAGACCCGCGGGCTGGGGGTCGGGGGCAGGTCCCCGCCTGCTCTCCCCGGCCCGCTCACCTCCGGGAGGCGGGGGCTGCGGCCGCGAGGCTGGGGGCTGCGGCCGCCCCCGCCCCGGGCCTCGGCTCCGCCGCCGCGGCCGGAGCTGCCGGGTTTCCCGCGGCCGTGGATTTCCCCGGCGGGTCCTGACTCCGCTTTCCCTGCCCTGCTGGGTGGGCTTGGGAAACTGGGGAAAGAACACGGCTTGGGGCGTCCTCTGCTCGGAGGCAGCCCCCTCTCACGCGCCCCCCGCCGGCCTCGGCTCGGGGGGCCCCTGCGGGATGGGCGGGGAGACGCCGGGCGGACCCAGACGGTCTGGGCCGGGGCAGCGCGCCCGCCGCCTCTGCAGCGCCGTCCCCTCCCGCCCCTCTCAGCCTCTCCGGCCATCCTGCCCGCTGCCAGGGTGTGCAGGATGGTGTGCACAGCGATGGCCTCCAACTTAAACCTCCAGCCCGCACCTCCGATCTGAGCTCACTGTGGCCCATTTATCCAGTGGCTGCGCGACCCCCACCTGCATGTCCCACGGACACCTCAAAGGCTGCAAGTCCGAAACGGAAATTATGCTCCTCGGCTTCCCCCTCCCGAGCGCTCCCCTCAGCTCCCTGCCTCCGGGGATCCCGCACCACTCACTCTCCTAAGCCAGACATCCCAGGCCTCACCCTAGTAGGAATGGTTCTGAGTGCACAAGGAAAAGCTGTTTCTTAAACAAAACCTAACTCAGACGCTTCTGATTCTATAGGATTTGGCAGGCAAACTTCATTCCTGTCCCACTTTATTGACACCCAGCCCCCCAGGAAATAGGAGGCACCCTCGGGTTTCAGGCCACCCTCCTTGTTGAAAGGAGTGGTCCCTATGCGTCCCAGTCATGATTCTGGATCACCCTTGGGGTGCAGGCTTTGTTACCCAAGCTAGGAATGGAGGCGTGTGATATCACCCCTCCTCAAACCCCAAGGCCACAGGGCTCTGTCAGGGACCCAGAGGCCTCTAGTCCCTTCCTTCGCTCAAAGAGGCTTCTGTCTCTAGAGTTTTCTCTCCTTAGCCTCCCTCTTTGGCCAGGGACAAGGGCGTTTTCTTTTGATGGGGGTTCTGGACTTTTAGGGAAAGCCTGGAGGAGCTTTGCTTATCTGCTTTCAGGGGAGTCTAAACCTTTGGGTCAAGGAAGCACAAAAGGGCCAGCAGCCACACTGTTATCCTAGAAAGGAATATACAAATTAATATTTCAACAAGTTTGCTGCCGAACTGGGGATGCCTGTGTTAACCCACCAAGTCCTGTCTAGTCCTTCTGCTGAATATCCCCAAGCACCATCCCTCAGCCCTGCCCTAGTGCGAGCCACCATCTTCACCCCTGGATTTCTGTACAACCTCTAAACTGGTCTCCCCACCTAGTCTCAACTCCCTGCCTTCAGTTTGGCCTCCCCACTTCACTCATTTCTACACCACAGCTTGAGGACTCTTTAAAATTCCTATCACACCATGCCCCTCCCCCAGGCAAAAAATAATAATAATGTATTTTCCATCTCCTCCAGGTAGATGGTGATAGAGCCTCACGTCTCCTTGCCATCTGTGTGCCCCCCAACTTTTTCTCCAGTTTTAGTAAGCTGCCTGCAAGTTGTTTAACACACCTGTCATTCAACAAATGTTTATGAATATGTACTGGGTGCTAGCCCCTAGTGTTGCAGCAGTGAACCAGACAGGCTCCTGTTATTGCTCGACTCTAGGCCTTAGAACGTGTTCACTCTTCCGGGATTACCTCCCTTGACCTCCTCTGGCAAACATGGCTTAAGACCCAGTTTATCCTCTCTCTGATGCTTTCCCTGAGACCGTGTCAGTTCGTTGCTCCCTCCTCTGGGCTTTAAATGTTGATTCAGTTGTTAGCCCTCCCAAAGCTTTGTTACTCAGTCCCAGAGTGTTAAATTCCACCCAAATTTATACCTCCAGTGCAGTCTCTCCATCTGCCTACTTGCAGTATAAACTCGGATGTCTAATATGCATCTCAAGATTGCCACCCGCACAAATCTGTCCTCCCCAGCGCGGGGATGAGTACCTCCCTTCTACCCTGTCTCCCGCCCAAACTGAAAAAGCCAGCATCATGCTTATTTTCTACCCCCTCATCCTGGACCCCATTTCTACTCCATTAGCATACTGTCAGCTCCGCTTCTGAAATAAATCTCCATTTCACTTTTCTCTGCTGCCTCCTTGTTAATTCAAGCCTTCATTGATTTTTTTGTCTGGATTATTGCAACAGGCGCCTAACAGTCTTTCCTACACACAGCAGCACCAGTGAATTTATAAAATCTCAATTCGGATTATGTCATTCTCTTGCCCAAAACCTTCCAGTGGCTTTTCTACTGCACTTAGAATTCAGTCTGGCTCCATAAGCCCTTCATGATCCATTTTCTCACTTCTCCCCACCCGCCCTTCTTTCCAGTCACTTAACCTCCTTTCTGTTCCACACTGAGCCTTCCCTGCCTCCAACTTTGCACTCTTGCAGCTCCTTCTTCCCACAGTGCTCTGCTCTTCCCAGCATCTTGGTCATCCTTCAAGTCTCAGCCTCTCTGACAGGCTGTCCTGATCTGCCCTTTTCAGTGTGTCTTATCCCATTGTGTCTCTCGTCATTCATCAGTACATGTCTTGTCTTTAGACACAATCTATGATCGTTTACTTGAATGTTGTCTCCCTCCATTTGATCTTGTCTCTGTGGTTCACTGCTCTATCCCTGAAATCAGGCACAGGCCACACACACACACACACACACACACACACAGAGGCCACACACACACTCTAGATGTTCAGTAATTATTTGTGAAGATTTTATGTATTCATCCTGACAGCAGTCGTCACTCTGTCTTAATCTTCTGTTTATGTGTGTTTCTCCAACTTCATGGTGAGTTCATATGGTGTGTCTGGAATTTAGTCCAGACCTAATACATACCAGGTTGTCAATAAATGTTTGTGGAATGGGTAAAGCAAAGTAAACAAAGCCATCAAAGAAAAAGGACCAGGAGAGAGTGGAATTGAGGAACCCAAGGAAATAAAGTTCAAATCAAGCACGATGAGGATGGTGTGGCTGGCACAAGGCACAAAGCGAGACCTAAAGCCATGGGCATCTCCGTGGTATGGAGGGGAGTGTGGGTCAGAGCTCTTGGTCATGACCAAGAATGTTCCTGGCAACTTATCTAAAATCCTAATCATTCATGTGCCCTTCTGTCTTCTTGCAGGAAGGACATTCCCCAAGAAGGGCCAGACATGTGTGGTGCACTACACAGGTAGGCGTCTCTCCCTCGCCCTCTTCCAGATCTGCCCCTTCCAAGCCAGGTCTCTTGGATCCTCCTCTCTGGAGGTAGCTACTCCACTGGGTCAGGCAAAAGCCCAGAGCAACCAAGTCTCCTTCTGAGCAGCTATTTCCCACTCCTGCCAGCCTTGTGGGAATGAGAAAGGAGGTTTGCAAGGTTAAACCCTCCCCACTAATACCAGCAAGGGTCTTCTGTGGTACCAGCCTCTAATGGAGCCACGTCCCTCCAGGCTCCTTTCCCATGTTTGCAGGTTGGAGTCCTGGCTGCGCTGGTGTCTACATTTGAAAATCCCTCTTAAAACTGAGAGCCCTGACCCTCCCTGGGGCCCTCTTTTCATCCTATATTATTAGAGGACTTGCAATTACTTGAAATTTCCTTTCTTCTTTCAACAAGTCTATTCAATTCAGCCTACTGTTATGAAGCACCTACTGTGTGTAAGATGCTGTGCTGGGCACTGGGAGCACAAAGGTGAAAGGGAAGATTCCTACCTTCATTGGCTGGGAGGCGAGGTGGGGGAGGGCATACAAGCCTCCCAGAGCCTGGATGCAGTTCGAGGACTGGGGTGATGGCAATGCTCGTGTCCGGGTGCTGAGGGAGTCAGAGGAGGGCCCACATCTCTGCTGACCCCTCTTGGATGATCTGTTGGAAGGCCAGGTGGGCTGAGGAAAATTACAGATAGCATTCCTTTGGGCTCTGGCAGGAAGATCACAAACAGGTGTTTGTTCCAAGGGGGGTAAGCACTCTGCCTTGTGACCTGCTTCCCAATATGGAAAACTTGGTGACAGCCACTTAGCAGAGTATAAGGCCAGTTTAATTCCTGGGACATATTCAGATGGGGCCATTTTTAGCAGTTCTCCAGGCCAGTGTGAAGTGCCAGGTTAATTCTAGGCAGACGGTGTGGGTATTTCTCAACAGCTATGTTGCCAGTTGCTGACGTCAGTGGGCTGGAGCTGTGTTTTATCCCCTGGTGATACAGCCTAATTACCATGAGTCCTCTGAGGCCTCCGACCTATGTAATTGATTTATCTGTTCTACATGTTGCAGACAGATCAGTACTTATCAAGTTACGGAAACCACATCCTTTTGCAAAGACTCTTCACAGTATATACAGAGAGCAGGCAATGTGCGCTGAACACTAACATCAGCTGTAAAGGGTTCTGGCTTGGGGTGGGATGTCAAATCTAACAGGAGACTGTATGAGAATTTTAAATACATTTTAAAATTAAATATAAATATAGCAGAGAGCATAAATCTAAGATGTACAGCTCAATGAATGTCTTCAAAGTGATCACACTTATGTAACCACCAAGTCAACATGTACATTTTCAGCGCCCCAGGAGTCTCTCTCATGTCTCCTCCCAGTCATTATTCCTCCTTAAGGTAACCATCATCCTTTTGTCCCTAACGACTGGTTTTACTTGTTTTTGAACTTTATATAAATGGATCAGAGTATGTGCTCTTTTGTGTTTGGCTTACTCAGTGTATTATCTGTGAGATTTAGTCAGAGTGGTTTGCTCCTTTTTATTCCTGTACAGTCTATTGTATGACTCTACTATAATTTACCCCTTCTATAGTTGATGAACATTTGGGTTGTTTAGAGTTTTGGTATGTCTAGTGTTACTTTGGACCATCTAGATGTCTTTTGGTACAGATATGTGCCACTTCAATTTGATGTACACCCAGAAGTGGAATTGCCAGATCATAGTTTTATACCCATGCTTGACTTCAGCAGATATGCTAAATGACTTTCCAAAGTGGCTATGCCAGTTTCCACTTTCACCTTCAATGGATGAGTATTCCAGTTCTCTTATATCCTCATCAACCCTGGTATTGTCAGGTTTTTGTTTTTTGACCCCTCTGGTGGTGTCCAAAGGGATCTCACTGTGGCTTTGATTTACATTACTTGGACTGAAATGGAACAAACCTGGAGGAATGAGGTTTAACATGGTTGGTGGGTCCTCACCAGTGTGCTTATGAATGCAGGACATGGGCCAAAAGCAGACACATGGGGAAAAATAATAACAAGATTTATTTACACAGAAAGTAAGAAAAGAGAGTATTCAGACTGACATGTGACCAGAAGCCATCTATCCTACCCCAGATAGCATCCACTGAGCAGAGATTGAGCCCCAAGCCAAAGCCAGACTTAATAACCAGACATCCCTTTCCCTGTGGCTTAACTGCCCCCGCAGACCCCTCCAGCAATTTAACTACCAGAAACTTCAGCTCAGCCCATATTCTGATCATACTCTGCTCAGGGTGTAGAGTTTGAAAAGCTCCACCTTCTACCACTGAGTGCCACCCACTGGCTCAGAAACTGCTCCTCATTGTCCCCCTTACATGATGACTAATGAAACTGAGTATGGTTTTCATGAACTTACTGGCAATATCCTCTTTAGTCTGCTCAATTTATGTCCATTAAAAAATTAGGTTGTCTTTTTCTTATTTACAGGAGCTCTTTATATATTCTGGATATAAGGTTTTTGATTATACCTATTCCAAACATCTCCTATTCTAGCTCTTGCCTTTTTACTCTTATTGGCATATTTTGAATAGCAGTCATTAAGTAATAAAGTCCTATCAATCTTTTCTATTTAGAACTTTTTGTGTTCGGTTTAGACCTCCTTGTTCTTAGGTCATGAAGATATTCTCCTATTATCTTGAAGTGCAATTATTTTATCTTTTATATTTTATAATTAAATGTTCTATGATTCATCTGGAATTGATTTTTTTTTAATTTTTTTAATTTTCTAGAGGCATGTCTTATTTATTTATTTGTTTGTTTGGTTGGTTTATACATGCACTGGGTACAGTCAGAAGCGCGGGAGGGTGAGAGAATTCACCAGAGCCACTTCTGCCTGCTCTGCTCCCCGCTCTGGAATTGATTTTTGTGTGGGGTAAGGTAGGGGTCAAGATTCTTTTTAGCACAATATGAATATGCAGTTAATCTAACCACATTCATTTAAAAAATTGCCCTTTATCAGTTACACTGTAATGACACCTTTGTCAAAGCAGGTAACCATATATATATATATATGTCGGTATGTTTTTGGCTGCTTGGTTTTTTGACTGAACTTGCAGCAGTAGACAACTGTAGATTAAGTCATATGAGACTGAAGAAATTAGGCAATGAGAAGACCAACCTTTAAATGGAGTATGTCAGTGTGTATGTGTGTGTGCATATCTATTTGCATATTTGTCCAAGTGTGTGTCTGTATGTAGATCTGCGTATCTAAATATTTCTTAGCATTTATTTGGCTCTCAGGGTTTTTCTTCTGAGTGCAATTGCATAAATTCATGTGTGCGTGCATGAGAGTCTCTGGAATATTTTAGCAATCTGTGTATGCTTGAGTTTGTGTTTGATCTCCTTAGTACCCATCTGTGTAGATTTCTGTGTAGCCATAGGGTTTTCTCCTTTGCCTGATTGAGTATTCAGGACAAGAGCCAATTTTGTTCTACCCAGAAAGTAGGTAAATAAGACTGCTTCTCTTGCTTTTACATTTAAATTGTAGGACTTAGGAAGTAGAATCATAGATGCTCAGACACGAAGCTGGTCTAGCCCTCCTATATTAAAGACAACAAATCTGAGACCACGTGAGAGGAGGTGATGTGCCCAATGGCACACATAGTTAAGTCCAGCCTTTGGACTTACAGGCCAGGTCCTTCTCTGGCACCAAATCATCTTTAGTTATGGTCCAGGGGCTGCAAGACGTGAAGTAATAGCATCATTTCTGAAGGTCTGATCTTAGATTAGAGACACAAGTAAGAATTGAAGATAGAAAAGCAGCTCTTGGGCCTGAGGCAGCTGACTGAGACAGTATGTCCTCAGGGATCTGAGCTGGAAGCTGAGGGATGTTCCAAGCTGCTGGAGACAGCAGCCAGGTGTTGCTGTGTTTGTATCGGTTCTGTAGGCCACCACGGACTGGCTGGGTCACTTTCATTGTTCACTGCTGTAGATCATGTGACCTCTGGGTTTTGCTTGTAGGAGCAATCTTGGGGAAAACAGGTGAGGACTTAACCTGAGGCTGAAACGCCTGGGAAAATAAATCTTCAGGCTGAGGAAGTATCATGAAAAAAGTAAAGTACAGAGGTTATTTGAGAAAGTTGTGTCCTGAATAGGATTTGGGTGGAATGGAAGATCATTGAGAGTGGAGAGAGGGTTGAGGCAGGCACTAGCTTGTATTCAGGACAAGAGCCTACCAACTGTCTGGGACTGAAGTGCCTGTAAGCTATGTAGGAATCTGGATTCTGTGCTGGGGAGCTTTTGAAATGTTTTCAGCAAAGGAGGAATAATCAGATTTGTATTTAAAAAAAAAAAAAATCATCCTGGGTGCAATGCAGAGAATGGAACAGAAAAGTGTGGAGAAAACAGACCAGTTAGAAGTTGTTCCTGTACACAAAGAAATATGTCGGTGATCTGGAAAGAACATAGGGTGGTGATAATAGAAATGGAAAAAATGGGTGGCTCCCAAGATATGAAGCACTTGGTGATAGGCTGTATGTGCGAGTCAGGCAAAGAGACGCACGCAGGTGTCTTGCTTGGGCCAACAGGAGGATGGGAAGACTGGAATCGGAACAGGTTTCCACAGAATAGGAATTTTACACATTTGACCTGAACTGGAAGTTAAGTCATGACTGCTGCTCTTTTCCACCCTATTTTCCCTTTCACAGGAATGCTCCAAAATGGAAAGAAATTCGATTCATCCAGAGACAGAAACAAGCCTTTCAAGTTCAGAATTGGCAAACAGGAAGTCATCAAGGGTTTTGAAGAGGGTGCAGCCCAGGTAGGATGGGGAATCCTCACTAAGGGGGACTTGAGGAGTTGGAAGTTGAGGTTCAGCACTCCACCCTCCACTCTCACTCTATCACAGAACACTACTGCTTTGACTCTGTACTGGGCCCTGGTGACCCCACCCCTTTTGTTGCTAGCATGACTCCTTGGTGTCACTGGAGGCTCTCATCCCAAGCACATTCCCGCAGGCTTGCTCAGAACTAAGGAGGCCTGTGAGCTACCAGCTGTCTGGGACTGAGACAGCAGAAGAGTCAAGATGGGGGAAGTCTAGGATTTTATTTTAACTTATTTTTCTAGAAACAATTTCAGACTTGCAAAAATGATAAATTCTCGTATACTCTTTCCCCAGCTTCCCCAAATTTAGCATCTTATATAAGCAAGTTGCCACAATCAAAACTTTTTTAATCAGCTATTTTAAAATTTTTAATTGATTTATTCAAATCTCACCAATTGTCCACTAATGCCAGGCAGGTTCTTAACAACTGCTGCGACAAGGCCTGGTTCAAACTCTTCCTCCTGGTCTGTGAGATCCTATGATAGTCTATTAGAGTAGGTTTCTTTGCATTCTCCTACAGCCTCTAGTGCCGTAACGTCACTGATGAACTGCTCCTATCCCCTTCTTTAGTGTGTATATCTACATTTGCTCTCTCTATACTCTCTTTAGGCTTTGGAAGAGGGTGAAGAACAATTATTAACAAAGAGAAATATTTGGTTCATACACTGTGACTAGCAATGTTTGTTAGATGAATGGATGAGATGACTCTGTGCAAGTAACTGTCCCACAGACAAATCTCTGCTAGTCTGAGGCAAGAATCTGCATTGTTACACTCTTAGCACAACTTCAAAGTGCTACATATAAAATTCATATCAGATCTTCAATGTTACCATGAGGATGGTTTGGAAAAATGCCATAGTTATCTTACTTTTTTCTTTTAAATCAAGCTGGGTCCTCTTTCTCCTCTCCCCATCTGCCCCCATCCCTGCTAGATGAGTTTGGGGCAGAGGGCGAAGCTGACCTGCACCCCTGATGTGGCGTATGGAGCCACGGGCCACCCTGGTGTCATCCCTCCCAATGCCACCCTCATCTTTGACGTGGAGCTGCTCAACTTAGAGTGAAGGCAGGAAGGAACTCAAGGTAGCTGGAGATGGCTGCTGCTCACCCTCCTAGCCTGCTCTGCCACTGGGACGGCTCCTCCTGCTTGGGGCTCTTGATCAGTGCGCTAACCTCACTGCCCCACAGCATTATCCATTCTCTCTGCCCAAGTTGCTCTGTATGTGTTTGTTGTCATTGTTCATGCGCATCTTTGCTTGAGGAAACTTCAGTAGCAGATGGAAGCATTTCAGGTTGTGCATTTTGAATGATGCATGTTGCAGTCATTCCTGATCACAGAACACAGAATTCTCCTTTGCACAATCTACACTGCCTTATCTTTACTTAAGCCAGACACACAAGGTGCTCAGACATGAAATGTACATGGTGTGCACAGAGGGAGTCGAGCCAGTTTACTTTTGCTGTCAGTTTCTCTTAGAAATTTTGTTGACTGCTGACCTAAAGTGTTCTCTTCGAAAATGATGTTAAATAAAGGCTCTGTGCTTAACAAATTTCTGTTCATACTTATTGTAGGTAGGAAGTGTTTTAGGGACCAAATAAGCCAGCTTCCCTTGGGAAAAAGATTGGAGTCTTCCAAATAGCCAGCAAAGTGAAAATAGCTATGATGTATTGTTTATGCAGGGTCTTATTCTACGTAATTTCAAAAAGAATTGCCACCTACCCACTAAGAAGCTCTACAAGGTAGGTATTACTTGCTACTTACCGCACAGGTTCAGAATTTTCCTGCACAGCTAAAGGAATATAGTGTCCAAATCCCATAGTCTAGCAGTCAAACATGGGGTTTGAGCATTGGGATGAGCGCACCTAGATGGAAAAGAACACTGTGACTCTGAACAAATGAAGGCTGCAAATCCAACCACCACAGGTTGTGAATGTTGTGTGATACATGTAGCCATTCCTGATCACAGAACACACATTTCTCAGTTCACACCATCTACACTGCCTTACCTTCACATAAGCCAGGCACACAAGATGCTCAGACATGAAATGTCCATGGTGTACACAGAGGGAGTCAGCCATATGAGGCTTTGGCGCTTAACATTAACTGTGGCAAGTTATTTTTGAAAATTGCATGATTCTGAGTGTTTTTACGTATATGCTCAGTTTCACTTAGATTTGCTTTAACACATTGGGGGATTACTTCTGAGAAAAATATGATTCTGAACTTGTTTCCACATACCCTTATTTTTTTATCTACATTTACTATAACTCAGTGAAATCCCCAGCTCATTTTTTTTTTTTCCAATCAGTTCATTTATTGGTGTGGGTTGTGTGTACATAGGAGGGCAATATGGCTGAGAGATTTGGCTTAGGCAAGAAATACTCTTGGCCAGAGTCAAGATTACTTGGTAACAACTTGGAATTACTGTAGGACTGAGAATCCAGGGGGCTGCTAACAGGTTAGTTCTTCAAAGACTTACTGATAAATGTCACATGATGTCATATATATGATATAGGGCCATGACATCTTGCCTGTTCATCTACCCCTGTCTCCAAGAACTCCTGGCTGTCTTCCTCTGCAAAGGGTTAGGAGTTAATGAAGAGGTGGTGCTTTGAGATGGGGAGAATGAAATGAGAAAGGAGCTGCCTTGCATCTAACTGGGCTCTCTTCTTCCAGGGACCAGACCAGCCAGAGGGTGCTACACTCTGGGGTGTTTCCTTCAGAATGTCTTGGTTCCTAACATTCCTTGACAACATAAATACCTATGAGAATTTCTCAAAACTCAGCTTTTTTTTCCCTGACACTAATAGGATAATGATGGCACAAAAGACCATTTCAGGTGCCCATGATGGAGTCATATAAAACTGCCAGTCTAGGGTATTTATAGTGTAGGTGGGAGACACACACTAAGAGACCCAAAATAACATAAAAAACCCACCCTCCTGGCTGGCACGTGGAAAGGATATGCTAAGCTTTGCAGGCCCTGCTTTACTGATATGCATAGAGGATGATGTGGGAAATTATGATGCAATATACTAAAGAGTCTGGACATTGTCCTTTGAGCGTTACTGGAAGCTGTGAAGCAGCAGACTGATAAAATCTGTTAGAGCAATCATCTTCCAACTGCAGTCAAAAAATTATTCATACAAAATTTTTCTTATAAACTTGAAATTTAATCTAGAGGAATGTAAAGCAGATTTGGCAATGCATACACAGACGTGCACATGGACACAATCATCTCCTGCACTCTTAAAAGTAGTTCAAAAACCTGGGCTTTAGATTATTGATGCAGAGGACCAACTGTAACTATGTTTCCAGCATCTAAGCATACACACACCCTACAAAGAGTCGATGTTCAATACCTGTGCATTGAATTAAAGTTCTTATAACTGGGACAGAATACAAAATTTCCTAACAATTAGAAGGTACTTTTAAAATTCTTAACTTTAGGTCCTGAAATTCAGCTAACAGTTATATTAAATCCAAATTATGGACCAGCCACAACTGTCAATAAAAGTAACTTTCCCATGTAATTGATTTAAAACCTCACTAAAGGCAAGCTTCTGTCATTTAGACAAATCATACTGTAAGTCTAATTTGTTTTCCCCTTACAAAAAGGTTTTCAGAAAAATCTTTTCACATTTGTAATTACCTAACGGCACACCGTACATTACAAAAATCAGTAAGCATTCATCAGAGCATTCACAAAAAATTTATAATGGTGGCCCCTTTGTCCTGTCTGCCCTTGTTACAATTCCTACTTTTATAGTGCTTTCAAAAAACACTCAGAAATAATATATAAAATAATTATTTCTTCATTTTCAATAGTAGGTTTTGAAAACACAGTACAAAAAAGTAAAAAAATAGCCTATTTTCTTGAAGTAAGGATAAATTTTAAAACTAATTGCATTTAAAAGCAGTATAGATGGTTTTTGTCCATTTAAATGATTCCGTGCATACCGCCATCAAATTCATTTTGGGTTATGGTCATACACAAAACAATTAGCCCATGTTTTCCCATTTGGTTCATGCCTAAACTATAAAAATTAAATTACAGCGATCTCTTCTTAGCTGCCAAGCTCTGTTTATGAATGTGTTACTAATAATACTATTTTCATGCCTTTAGAGTTCATGATTGTATCGCTTCTCGGCCTTTTGGCTAAGATCAAGTGTAGAGTTCATGATTGTAAGACTGAATATCATGTATTTTATTTATAACAAAGAGATACTATGATCTAAGGTGCAAAATATATACAGAGACATTATAACTACAGGGAAAGACTGCATAAATAGAATCTCAGACAAGTACCAACCAACACCACTGCTGGGGAGCTGGCTCTCAAATTTCTAACAATGTGCTGCATCTGGGCCTCCTTGGTGGCAAGGGGTTAAGACGCAACCTATGAAGCTAGCTGCAGCCACGCAGCATGAGTTTGATCTCCAGCCAGGGAGCTGCCCACATGGCGCAGCTCACCTCTCATGACTCGCCCACTGCTCCCCTCAGCAGTATATTTCAGTCAGTCCGCCTGTTCTGCTCCCCACTCTGTCTCTGGTGAATCCTCCCCTCCCCACCTTTGGCCTGTATCCCAGTTCTTGTATGCATAAATAAATAAATCTTAAAAAAAAAAATGTGCTGTATCTGACTGGCATTTCTAGAACAGACTGTTCTCAGGAGGACAAGGGTACTCATGTTGACAAAACTGTTACGTTAACTGTAAAGCAAACATTATTCAATTATACTGGTGTGGTTAATAACTGATGATACATCAGCTTTTTACGTAAACATTTTATTCACTCAACCAACATAATGAGACTTGGCTTCCTTATCTGCAAGATGAAGATACATCTTGCAGATAAGTTGTTATGAAGATCTCACTATTAACAGACATTCAATAAATGACAACACTAACAAGTTCCCTTGATGGCTAAATACCTGATCGAATATTAAGAATATACAAAGGTCCTTGCTCTGTCTCTGGGACCACCTACCATCAAATAATTCTTGATAGGGTTCAACTACCTGTTTTTTCCCCCCAGTACTAAATAGGAGGGGAAAAGCTCAAGAGAAAACACTGACATATTCTACCAAAAGCTATACGTTTATTAACATAAAGTATTCAAACAGGTATCCAAGTTTTAGGGAGGTCATTTTGAATCTCAAATAAGAAATCACAATATTCACTATTAATTAAAAACACAAAAAGGTGGTGGTTATTCAATGGTTTCAGTCCAAAACAAAAATACAGAAAACATTTACTTTGGTGGATCTGTGTTGATGCCATATTTCTCCTTGAGAAGCTTCAACTGTTCTTCCTTTTTCTTTGTGTCCATTTTCTGAAATGCCTGAAATGTGGTAAGCACCAAAATTAAGTCACCGATCTAGAGTTGCATGAATTTCACCAACAGCACTAGCCAGAAAAAAACTCATACTACACTTTACCCTGCCTGGCACAGCTCTACACTGATTTCTGCAGGGGCTCTCCATCCAACGGGAACCATGGTTATACTTACCCTGTTGGCATTATAGTACAAAACCACCAGGTATCTGTTACAAACGTTGAATCCTGAGAGGTGATCACATGCATTCTTGGCATCAAAGATGTCTTCATAGACCACATAAGCTGTTCCTCTTGTTTCAGGTGTGTTTCCCCTAAGAGTTAAATTACATGAACCTAATTAAAACACACCTGCACTGACAGTTGAATACCAGCTGTCTTTTAAAACAGAAACCATAGAAAATGAAATAGTAATACATTTAGTAATAAATGAAATGGTAAATGAATAGTAATAAATGAAATAGTAACAAATTAAATTGAAATAAATTTCATATAAGTATTGTGAGGCCAATTTGAAAACCACTGGAGGAATTAAACACTATGAACATGTATGCTAAAAAAGCTTGTAATTTCTTGAATCAGGCAATTTTGTTGTCCGAGAACCAATTTCTAGTCTTAAACTGGAAAGTACAGATGTCGTAGCAATGTCTTTTATTAGTCAGCAATGTCTAAAATGGGGCTTTTATTACTGTGCATTTATGCAACAGAACCAGTACTTTATTTACCACACTTATCACCTGGAAACTAGTCCCTTATTTCCAAAGATTTTGATTTTTTCCCCTATTGTAATTTTAGTTTCAATTCTTAAATGCAAGATAATCTCAAATAATGTAGGAAATAGATGTTTCTCAGCAACATTTTACTAACATTTATTATATCCAAAAAAAAAAAAGGAGACCCATTTAGTCTGTAGAAGGGGGTGGCACTGGAGGGAAGTTCCTACCAAGAAGATAGAAAAATTATGGTAACTAGAAAAACAGCCAACTATTATCCTTTATGGCCAGGAAAGGAGGCCCTCCAGTGTAAGGAGCGTTAATGTAGTACAGAGAAATAATCGACATATATCACCGTATATGTCTAAAGTGTACAGAACGACAGTCTGATTTTCATATACTGGAAATGACTACAAGTTCCGCTAACATTTGTCATCTCCTATAGCTACAACAAAAAAGAAAAATTTTTTCTTCTCATGCCAAGAATTTTCAGATTTACTCTCTAAAAACTCTGTATCAAAAAGCAGTGTTGGGGGCCTCCCCTGTAGCGCAGAGGTTGAGCGCTGGGTTGCGAAGCTGCCTGCAGCCTCTGCAGCGCCGGTTCGATCCCTGGCTGCTCCCCGGCCACCGGAGGAGGGTCCCGCATGGCATGCAGACCTCTCCTGCCGCCTGCTGCTCCCCTCAGCAGTGTACTTTGGTCCTTCTGCCTGCTTTGCTCCCCGCTCTGGCTCTGGTGAATTCTCTCGCCCTCCTGTGCTTCTTACTGTACCCAGTGCTTGTATAAATAAATAAATAAATCTTTAAAAAAAAAAAAAAGGCAGTGTTGGGCCCAAATGCCCAAAAATAGATGATTGGATCAAGAAGATGTGGTCCATATACACCATGGAATATTACTCAGCATTCAAAAAAGATAAACACATGCAATTTTCAGCAACATGGATGGAGCCGGAAGGGATCATGCTCAGCGAAATAAGCCAGAAAGAAAAAGAAAAATACCGGATGGTCTCACTCACAGCAGGAATCTAGAAAACTTAAATAAGGGACCAGGAAAAAGAATATAAGAAAGAAAATATCAAAATCAATAAACAACTCAGAGACACTCTATGGGGGGCGGGGAAAGGAGGGATTGGGGTCAAAATAAGGGGGTTGTAATTGTATGGGGAATATAAAAATAAAATTTAAATAAAAAAAAAAAAGAAAATGCCTACATTGTACAATAATGAAAAATGATGATGTAACAAATATATAAAATAATTAAAAATAAATAAATTTAAAATTAAAAAAAGCAGTGTTAATTATAGTCATTGCATTATATATTACACAAGTATTTATTTGTATTATAACTGAACGTTTGTACTTTTTGACCACCTTCCTTCAATTCTCTCTTCCCTACTTAATTGCCCCAGTAACCATAAGACTGATCTCTCTCTGAATTTTTGCTTTTTTTTGTTTTCGATTCCACATCTAGGTTAAGTCACGTGATACTTGTCTTTTTCTTTCTGACTTATTTCACATAGAATGCCTTCCAGTTCACCCATGTTATTGCAAATGGGAGGATTTCCTTTTTCAGAAAATAACGGAATAATATCCCATTATGTTGCTTAACGACAGGGATACATTCCGAGAAATGCATCATTAAGGCTGCTGCCCTGCACAGCCTTTGGTGGCCCCACTGTCAGTTATAAGTCTGAGATTACAGAACACTGAATCTTTTTTTTAACGACATTTCAAAAGTTTCAATTAAGACTCACACTCTGATTTGACGAATAGGTCCATATTTCCCAAATATATCATACATTTCTTCAGCTGTGATTTTGTATGGTAAGTTTCGTATATACAAAATCCGATTCACTTCAGGTGGAAGGCGAATCTAAAATGAGAAATGTATAGTCATCATGAGCAGGGGCAAAAAAGTGCTATTGTTTTAAAAAATTCTGAATGATACATAATTCTTAAAAAGGCAAGAATAAGAATCATAACGTGATATTACTGAAAATGACAAACTCCTCCAAAAATCAATTCATTTTAGGGGAGGTTATTAGTAGAAACTAGTAAGGGGCTACTACAAAACCCAGGCTTTCAGTCTCAACATCCAAAGTCTTAAAGTCCTGAATGCCTCAGGCATGTGCAGGAAAGCGTGCAGGGAACTGTTGCTGTTTGCAAGACTATGAAACTCTCAGGTCACCCCTGTGATGAGCCTCGGAGCTTTTCAGGAAATTGTTGATATCAAGGATGTCTTCTGTCTTTTACAGCCTTTTCCTCACAATTAGCCTTTCCTGGCCCTCAAGCAAGCAGTTGTTTATGTCCTGCCAATCATTTCACACAGCAAAATACTTATTTGAATGCTTCTTCATTTGTTCAACAAATATTTACTGAATGCCTTTTTTTTAATGGATATATATGCAGGCCAGGTTTTAGAATTACCTAGTGAAGGAAAAAAGAAAAGTTTTCAGCTTTCCCCGAACTTATTAGCGCTCTACTTATTATCCTATTTTGCTGGTTTTCTTTTTTTCCATCCAGGCATCTGGAAAGAGGAAACCTATACTCACTGCCTCGTATTCTCTACATCAATCACCAATACTCACCGACCTCGTACAGTCTAAGCACACTCTTTTCTAAGTGCTTTTTCTCACTAAGATCTTTTAGCTGCATAACATCTCTGTGTCTTCTGACACTTTCCACTACTACCTTCTTAATCACACTTGACACTATTTCCTTGGCTTTCTCCTCACGCTGCTTAGGCCCGTATTCTTTACCATTCAAATAAGATCTTCCACGGAGTTTTATACTCAACATTCCTTTCTCGATCCTTTGGGATCCAGATTTTACTCCTGTGCTCTTTATTAACATATTCAATTACATACTGGACACTAGCTTGCTCAATAACTGATTGACCTGGCAACTATATCAGGTGTTATAAATAAGAGCATTATATAAATAAAATATTTATTCCCTGCCTTCAAACTAGTGGTGGTGACAAATGGTAAACAAGTTTCAGATTTTAAGTTTCAAGGTTAAGTTCAGAGATCCAATGATCACAATATATGTCTCAAGTAAATTTGCTTCCTTGTTCTGCAAGACACTATATTACACTTCCCTTTCTCTCCTCAAATTCTATCACTACTGTTTCTAACACCTGAGGTGGGCGGTGTCCTCTTTCCTGCCCATCACAGGCTCTTCCTGTGGGTCTGCTAGATATAAGCGCCTGTTCAGCCACCATTATGGTTATCTGCAGTTCTGCATTCCTATACAAACGTCAGAACTGTCCAGTCACAGTCATATGAGCCAAACCTTACAAGGTGCCTTTCATATCAATCAAGAGAAGAAAGCTTGATCACTCTGGGAAGGGTATGCATCAAGAGGTACGACCGGGAATGCTCAGGGGGCCGAGGACAGATGTATGATAAGGGACCCCAGAAGCTGATCAGTGGAATGCCTTGTTGATAAGGTTAGGACTGTGGCCGGGGGTTTGGGGTCTAGTTTCAATTACAACACTTGGTCATCAAGCTGATAACATGGTCAGCAGACTCGTGTCCCCCAAGCCCTAGATAACATTCCTGAGTCTCACCCATCCTTTTCTCCTTGTCCTCCTAATGCACATAGCTGATGCTCTATGATTATTCTAACAATGAAAACGGCCAAGATCTTGCTCTCAGCAGCATCCTGCCTTGTGCAGCCTCCTCTACAACTCCCGTGTCTTTGTCAGTGTGGTGTTGCCCCACGCAACACTCCCTTATTGGAGAAAACAAAAGTGAGAAATGATAAATAGGCTAGATTCATAGCACTAAACTCATCAATCCATATTCATCCATATCCACCTACTTCTCATTACTATACCAATCCCTCATCTACTCCAAACACCTCCCCAGCTTAATCCATTTCTCTGACACCACCTACGTCTCCCACTCTACTGGATGGCTCCACTGGCATACAAATACACACTATGTCACACATCTTAAAAAAAGAATAAAAGACAATTATCAATCAATTCGTCTACTCCCTGTTGACTCAAAATCTCCAGGTAGAGGGCCTCCCCTGGTGGCGCAGGCAGTTGAGCCCAGCGCTGTGAAGCTGCCTGCAGCCTCTGCAGGGCCAGTTCAATCCCGGCCGGCCAGCGAGGGTCCCACATGGCACAGTAGACCTCTCCTATCGTGCCCGCTGCTCCCCTCAGCACTGTGTTTCAGTCAATCTGCCAGTTTTGTTCCCTCCTCTGTCTCTGGTGAATCCTCTCACCCTCCCGCGCATCTGGCCTATATCCCGGTTCTTGTATAAATAAATAAATCTTTAAAAAAAAAAAGAAAGAAAGAAAGAAAAAGAAAACTCCGGGTAGAGCCAGCTGCATTTTTTCCCATCCTCTTTTCATTCCACCGCAGCCAAGCTTTCATCCCCGAGATTATCATCAAGGTCACCCACCTTTGCCCCCTCACAATGTCTAATTATCTGTTTTCATCATGTCAGCATCTTACCACTGACCACCCTCTTTCTTGAGATACTGTTTTCCAGTTGCCAAAACATCCCACTCTCTAACATTATAATGTAGGCGAAACGCTTTTCGTTTTACTCACTGCTGTAGCCCCAATACGTCGTCTAGCGTCTGGTAAACAGCAAGTGTTCAATCACTGCAACAGGTAAATTGCTTTAGAGCTCACAAGTCTGCCACAAAGAAGGTGCTCAAATATTTTGTCGAATTAAATCGTTAATGGATCCCAGGCTCCAACTACCATTAAGTAATTTTATTAGGGGTTTATCTACCGACTTTCAGGTCGAGAAGGTTCTGACGCCAGGTCAAGCAACACTCACAGACGCTAGGACAGGAGACTGCGGAGCCGCGAGACAGGAGTAGGGGCGGGCGTGGGGCCAGGGCCTGGAAGGATGGGGCCAGGCGGGGACTCCCTCTGACAGGACAGTGACTGCAGGCCTTCCCCGCCGGGGGACAGAGGGACACCCATGCTCCGACCCACGCCGAAGGAAACGTGCAGGAGCTCAGTCCTCCGCGGCCCGGGGAGGCCCGATACTCACATTCGCCCTCTTGGCCGCTTGCATCGCCATCTTGGCGGGCCGGTGCGGTTACCACAGCAGACCAGGGCTCTCGGGACTCCTCCGGGGCTCCTCAGGCGCCCAGCGCTCCACCTCGTCGGAAGCAGGACATCAACATCCAGGCCCCGCCGGAAGCGGCCTTTGCACGCCGGAACAGCACCTTCCCCGCCGCGGCGCGCTGACGTACATCCTCTTCCGAAAAGACTCCCGGGCGGAAGCGAGGCCAGAAAGGTCCCCGGCGCTTCTGAGCGCCGGACCGGAAGAGGCGGGACTTGGGTGAGAACTGGGCGGGGTTCCGGCCGCGGGGCCCGAAACCGGAAGCAGGCCGGGGGCGGGGCCTGCGGGGAGGGCGCGGGGCGGAGCCGCGCACAGGTGAGTTCGGAGGGGGCGGGGCCTGGCGGGGCACCCCAGGATGCGGGGAGTGGGTGGGGCTTCAGATGTGAACTCTGGCGGGACGCGAAACAGCCCTGGCGGTGACTTTGCAGACGCTGTACCTGGTCCCTGAGACCCTGCCCTGGCAGAACCCCTGAAAGTGATCATCAGTTTATCGGGCCTCGCCCGTAGATCCCGCAGTGACGCGCGTCCCGATTCCCCAGGATGCGCGCCGGGGTCACCTGCAGTGAGCAGGACACCCTTCTTCTAGTCCACCATCTTCATTTCTTTTTTTTTTTTTTTTAAGATTTTTTTATTTATACAAGAGCTGGGGTACAGGCCAGAGGTGTGGAGGGGAGAGAGGATTCCCCAGAGACAGAGCTGGGAGCAGAACAGGCAGATGGACCCAAAAAGCACTGCTGAGGGGAGCAGTGGGGGAGTGTGGAGAGGTCCGCTGCGCCTTGTGGGTTTCTCCCTGGGCCGCCGGGAATCCAACCCGCACTGCAGAGGCTGCAGACAGCTTCAGAGCGCTGTGCTCAACTGTCTGCGCCACCGGGGAGACCCTCTTTATTTCTTTATACCAGTTCTGCACGGGTCAATTGATGAGGCGGGATGAGGGCCTGAAGGGAGGGGAAGGCCTGTGTTACAGGCTAACATGGGTAGTGCCTGCTTACTGTACTGTGAATTTCCTCCAAGTTTGCTCTGGGCAGGCCTGAGTTAGTCTTAACCTGCATTGCCCCATCCTCCTTCACTGGGGCAGCTCCAGGATGATTTTGCCTATGTTCTTGTTCGACTCCATATACACATGGGCCTCTTGGATTTCAGTCACTGGGTAAACTTTGTCCAGAACGGGCAGGAGACGCTGGGGTCCCTCCGTGGAGAAGTGAGGCAGGATTTGTTCCGTGAAAGCCTTTACCAACCTTTGCTTGTACTAAGATAAAGAAAAGGAGACCATCAGCCTGGACACATCCTCCCCTTGCCACTTCCCACCCTGCTTAGCCTATTTGCTTTCTCTGAAATGTGTACATGTGTGAAAAAGTGTAACAGGTGGTCCCCAGGGAAAGGGAAAGTTCCAGGTCCCCTGTCCCACCCAAGGAAGGGTGTAGCTGAGCTGGGAGAAGAAGATATGGAGATGCAGAGCAAGAAGGAGACTTGGAGTTGGTGATGGAACAGAGAGATATGTGAAGAAGTTGCACCTGCTTCTGGGTCTTGGACTTGTACCAGGGACTTGAGGAACATGGAATATTTGAAACAGAAAATAGTTGAAACAGACGTGGGTGAGAGACCTGTGGGGAGGTTAACAATGGCAGCTTATATATTGATTTTGATTTTCTGTTTTCCTTCTGGCCCTCCTGTCCCTTTTATATGGGTCCCCACCAGAAGGTGCCTTAGACTTGTGTCAAACCTTTGGGCCTCAGCAGTCCTGCATAGGGACAACCCTGTTTGTTTGGGCATTTACCCACTAGGGGATGGCTAACTTTGGGTGCTTGATTTGAAAATTATTTTATATATTCTTTCCCTTTTCTTATTTTTATTGCACACTAATTGTATTAAAGTTCCTTTCCCTTAAAGCTCTTACCCACTAGACTATGTTTTGTCTTGATGCGGAAGACGGCAGAACCTAAAGCGGGCAGGTTTGTGATTCCTGGGGTGCTCTTCACCCTGCCCAGTAACAAAAGCACACATGGGTACTAAAAACCTTTCCCTACCAGCATGTAAGTGTATGCCTTCAAATGTGTAAGCTCTGTTCTGAAGCGTATAGGAAAATATTAATATCACCAACAGCTTAAAGATTGTTTTTAAATAAAGGCTATAAGCAGGGAGCAGCCACAAACAGGACTCACAGAGAGCTTAGTTCAAAAGGGAGGCTTAAGCTTTGCTATCCCCCAGCAGGTGTGAAACCACATGTTGGGAAACATTCCCAAAGCTGCGCCTGCTAGAATGCCACACAGAATGCCACACGGATTTCACAATATAATCTGTTGAAGGCTTACTCACCTTACTTACAAAAGAGGTATTTTAGTTCACTGAGAATTCTGTCCTTGAAAACAAAGTCTTGGGACAATTAGAAATATTTTCTAATATGGTCAATGCTTCGTTCAGTCTGAGGCCAAGTTTAAATAATAAATGAAGTATTAGCTGCCCTATTTCCAAGATGTTGAGGCTTCTGTTGACCAATTTAAATTAGTTCTGTGTAATTGACTTACATATTTACAAATATGTAAAGGAGACAAATTTCTACATACGCTCCCTAATTTAAGATGTGACAGAGCTTCCTGAGCTTGTGTAAATAAATCATATTTTTCTGGGTAATAGTTAATCATATATTTTCTTTTCACTCATCATTTACCTTTTTGTCTCTGGATCTCAGTAGGCTGGTTATCAGATTTCCGCGTTTAAAAAGTAGCTTTGAAAACAGAGGTCCACTGATGTTAGCTCCTCCCATCAGACCATAGAGAATCCATCGACCATCAAGAGCCAGGCAGTTGACATTTTTCTCCCAGTAGGATCCGCCTATGCAGTCTAGAATAAGGTTGACTCCAGCACCTTCCATATGAAACACAGAAAGCTTAATGCAAAATAAGACTTGACATATTTGTAGATATATGGGTATAAATAAAAACAGGTACAAGTGGTAAATCTATAGATTGAAATAGAAGTGTTGCGGTAAGCAGAGTTTTAGTTAGCTGAACTCTATCATACATGTATGCTACATAGTTCATCTTTTATGATCCCTAGCCACAGCAAGATGGAAATTGGCAATACCATGATCTGGTATCTCCCCTGACCCCCACATAAGTAGAGAATGGCACCGAGGCATGGGTGAGAACAGAGAAGATCTAGGCCAGATCAGGGCAGGCTAGGGTTTGCATCTAAGTCATGAAGGATCTGCACTGGGCTGTCTGAAATGTAACTTTGCTGGCTTCAGTTCTCATCTCTCCTTTTCAACTCATGGAAAAATGGAAAGGGATGAACCAAAAATAAACAGATTTGTCTTTGGAATACAGAGGCATGCACTTCTACTCACTCTTTTGGGGAGCATTTATTAACGCTACTATGACCAGCTCCAAAGTGGCCTCTGTTCCATGCCTCGTGTTAACTCACTGTGGAGTGACTGGTTGGGAAGAAGAGGGCCTGGAAAACTTGCCAACACTGCCTTTTCTAAAATATGGATAAGGTGTATCATGTACAAGAATATACATGGAAGCCATCTCTGTCCTAAGGACTCACCCACCTGTCTCCATTAGTCAAAGATCAGAGCACTGGATTTTGGCCAGGCCAGGTGATATGCATTTAGCAGAGGGAAGACAGATCCAGGGCACTAGCAACCTTGAGGCTGAAGAAGATTTTATTGTCATCTCTGAAATTCCTGCTGAGCGACAGAAGTTGTTTACCTTTGGTGAATCTCAGTGTTGCTTCAGAAAAGTCCACTTCTTTGTAATTGAATCCAGCAGCTGCCCCAAGTTTTTCTGCCATTTGAAGTTTGTGCTGGGATCCAGCTGTGACCAGCGGAATAGCTCCTGCCATCCGGGCAAGCTGGATGGCAGCCGTGCCCACACCACTCAATCCTGCATGGATCAGCACAGACTCTCCAGCCTGAACATTTCCTGTGACAGAAAGCATTGGAACCATTCTTTTTTTTTTTTTTTTTTAAAGAGGCATGTTTTATTTATTTATTTGTTTGTTTGTTTTGTTTTTTTTTTATACATGGGTGAGAGAATTCACCAGAGCCAGAGCGGGGAGCAGAACAGGCAGAAGGACCGAAGTACACTGCTGAGGGGAGCAGCGGGCGGCAGGAGAGGTCTGCACGCCATGTGGGACCCTCCTCCGGTTGCCAGGGAGCAGCCGGGGATCGAACCGGCGCCGCGGAGGCTGCGGGCAGCTTCGCAACCCAGCGCTCAACCGCTGCACCACTGGGGAGGCCCCCTGGAACCATTCTTTACTTTGCGACTGCTACACATTCCCCACACAGGCATATTCTACCACTAGCGCCTGGCCCTGGCACCAGCAAATGTCAAATCCCTTGCTTTCAGAGACCACATTGACAATTTGTTTTGTCTTATTGTCTCTGGTCAAAGTGGGAAGCCTTTTGAAACAGTTATTAGCAGTCAGATCCATATAATCTCTATTTAATCTGTGAAATAATACCAGAATGTATATCTCTGAACTATACCTGAATAAGTAAGATTAGCCACCATTCCAACTGTCACCACCTGGAGCCAGTCCCTGTTCACTCCAAAACTAGCCTCCACTTGGTCACACTGATCCAGGAACCCCACACAACCCAGGATCTTTCTAAAATGAGCTTTCCTGATGTATTTTCTCCTCAAAATGTAAAGTGGTTCTCAGTTGGCTTTTGCATCAAGTTCAGACAAGCTGCCATTCAAGACCACCATCATCTAGTCCCAGCCTCATCTCTTCACAAATGATAGTCATTGTGCTTCATAATAGAGAACCAACATCACTGGGACACTTTCTTAAACCACCCTAGCATGCTTCTGTCTGTCACCCTTCTCTTCCAAAGAGTTTCTGACCACCACACCAACTTTCCCTATCATGAGCTTCTGTTGCAATAGAGATGGCCATCCTCCCACTGCAGTGGTTGTCTTCATTCTTATACATGTGTGGTCTTCCTGATTACATTGAGCTCCCCAAAGGCAGGGGACAGTCTTCTTAGGCTCCCTTATGTGAGTTCTTGGCTAGTCTTGGTGGGATTGGGGAGTCAACTAAATTGCCCCTTCTAGAAGCTGCATTAGGGATTCGAGAGAGAAGCTCAGCATGAGTATGAGAAGCTGGGGCTACTGCTGGCTATATGTATGAAGATGTGCACAGGTATTCTGTTAACTCTGAGTTTCAGCCTCAACATCGAGCCATTACTAATGTGGTATAAGGATCTGATAATACTGATGGCACAGTTGGGTGGCAGATGGGTCTGGATGTAGGTTGGGCTAAAGTTGCCACGGGGCATGGTTTGGAGGTGACTGAGTCAGGACGGAATTGAGCCAGGGTGTATAGAGTGTATAGAGTAAACAAGGAGAGGGAGAATGGGGGAAGGGGAGAGGATCCCTTACCCAGTAGATGTAATAGCTGGAAGGCAGTGAGCCAGGCCTCCGGAATGGCTGCAGCCTGGGACAAGGACAGTCCCTCTGGATGGGCATGAGGAGCCCTTCAGGGACGGTAACATACTGAGCCTGGCCCCCACCGGACAGCAGAGCCATGGCTGGGTCCCCAATCTTCCAGTGGCCCTGGCAGCCAGGCCCCAGCTCTGCCACGTGCCCAGATGCCTCGAGTCCCAAAATGCTGCTGGCTCCTGGGGGTGGGGCATACTGGCCTTGTCTCTGCAGAGAGAGGAGCACACCAAATGGTGAGCAGGATCACAAATCTGTGGCACCATCTCTGGTCCTCTTCCAATAGCTCCTCTTTTTTTTCAGACAGAAAATTCAGGATAAAGACAGGTTTTGTAAGTCAGAGAAGAGAAAGGAGAGGTAATTTATTTTATGCAGATATGCGCTATGTCACATAATTAGGGTATGTCACAACTGGTAGGGTCCTTTGGCTATCTCCCTTAAGGCCCTAGGATTGCAAATGGGGAAACTGAGGCCTGGGCAAGGAAATCCTTGTCCAAGATTGCAAAGCGGGACCAGGAAGCCTGCTGAAACTCTGGATTCCTTAAGGATAGTTCCAATTTATCAGGCACCATTCTCTGTGCTTACCCAGCTATTCTCAGAAGGCTCTGACTAGAGGTTTTAGACCAGAGGGGATGAGCTAGGAGTGTGCAGCAGAACCCTTTGAAGGGATTTTTCAAAATACACATGCCTATGTCCCTGCCTGTTCATTTTTTAAGAGTGTCCCAGGTGATTCTGGTGCACATTTCTCAATTACACCAATGCAGCTGGCCCAGTGTACCACTTCACATGGCAGAGGAGCTTAGAGCACTGCCCCCTGCTGTTCTGGGACCCTCACAGGAAAAAGTGCAAACTTTGGAGCCATCAAGACTTCAGCTTGAATCTCAACTCCTCTTATGTTGTGGCCTGGGGGTCCTGCTTAACAGGTCTGACCCACACACAGTTCCTTCTCTAGAACACAAATGGTGACTTGAGGAGTAGACGGAGCAAGGACACCCACGCCCACACCACCCACCCTCCTCAACAAATGGTAGCGCTCCCTGCTTGTCTGGAAGCCTGCGCTGACTACAGATGGACAGGGGGCAGATTCTGCTTTGTAAACAGTCCCCTATTTTGTGCACACAAGGAGATTAAGGGGTTCCATGTTGCAGAAGCTCCAGCACGCCTTCATCTCTCTGGCGAAGGCTTATTGGAGGCCCTGGGCTCCTGCCCTGCCCGCGCCGGTGTCGGATGCCGGGTACCTGCAGCAGGTCCGCCCGGTTCAGGGCGCTGGCCACCACCTTCAGGAGGACTTCGCCCTCTCCCGGGCTCGGCTTGGGCACCTTCTTCAGGTGAAGGTTTTCTGGCCCTCCGGGCGGGTCGAAGTGCACCGCTAGCATGTTCTCTGCGGACACGTGGGCGAGCTCGGGCTTCCTCTCCGCGCCCCGCCGGCCCGGCCCCCGCGCGGGCGCCCCGCCCCCGGCTTCCGCAGCCGCCGCGCCGCGCCGAGGGGCGGGTGTCCGCGTCGGGGTGAAGGTGCCCAGCAGGTGGCGGTCGGCCGGCGGCGGCAGGTCCCCGGCGCTCGAGTGGGACTCGCCCTCCCGACCCGCCGGCGTGAGAGACCCACTGGCTCCGGCCGCCCCCCAGGCGCGGCGCCCTGCGGACTCCCGGGCCCTCGGGGGCCCATCCGGGCCGGGCCGCCTCGCTCGGGGCGCGGGAGGGGTCGCCGGCCGGCCGCGCAGGGTGGGGCTGCCCCGCCCGGCCCGCCCGCCCCCTCCGGCGGCCTCGGAGCGCGAAGCCGGCGCCGGCACGTCGGCTTCTCCCGTCCTGGGAGCCCCCGAAGCCGGTGTCCCTCGGCGCGGCGGGGGCGCGTCTCCGCGCTGCGGGCGGGGGCGCGGGGTCCCGCTCCAGGGGCCCCCCAGCTCCCGGCGGGCGCCCCCCTCCCGGCGTCGGCCCCGCGCCCCGCGGCCGGGCTGAGTGCGGGGACCCGCGCCGCGCCCCCCGGGTTCCTGGGGGGCGGGGAGCGCCCCCCGGAAGATGCGCCCGGGCAATGCGTAGGTCGTAGAGCCCACGGGGCCTCTCCCCTCGCACGGGTGCGGCAGCGTGGACAGACGACTGCTGCGAAGACCGTCCTGGGGGATGCTCAGCCGCTTTTCTGGCCTTTATTGTTCGATACCCGCAGCCCTGCGACAGCAAAAGTCCCCAGACACCGCCGGGGCTTGACTGCCCTGCCGGAGTCTCCGGGCTGGAAGAACCCCCCCCGCGCGCGAACCCGGGGCAGGTGACATCTCCTCGCGGTCCTCGCTTGAGCGTCCTCGCCCGTCACGGAAAAGGAACTTTTCCCCTTCAGTGTGAGGAGCAGCGGGGACCCCGCGGTGGCCACGGCCCCTGACGACGCGGCCAGAGCGCGGCTGCCTGAGGCGCGCTCCCTGGAGGGACCTCCACGCCGAGGAAGGCGCGGCCGGAGCCGGACGTTCACAGGCGTCTGCAGAGGCTCCGGGGGGCGGGCGGCGCCGCGCGGGGGGACGCGAGCAGCCCTGGACGAATCCAGCGAGCTCCAGGGAGCCGAGGCTCGGGACTGCAAGCCGGGCCGCGGCGGGGGGCGGCGGGGGGCGGCGGGGGGCGGCGGGGGGCGGCGGGGGGAGACCCAGCCGGGAGCGGGCGGGCCCTGGTTTCCGTTTCTTCCGGGCGTTGGTCCTGCGGAGAAAGGTCTGCAGGGGGCGCCGCGAGCCCCAGGGAGGCGAGGACGCTGGCCCGGGCTGGGGTGGCGGCAGGAGTGATGCGGGGGCAGATGAGGAAAGGGATGCAGGGGCGGAGAGAGGAAGGGAGTAAATTCCAGGGGGTTGGCTGGAGCAGCTTACTGGCAGCTATTCTATTTTTCTCATCTCTGAAATGGAGACAAAAGTACCCATCTCTTTGGTCCCTGGGAGGGTGCAGTGGAAGAGTCCGCTTAGCACAGCGCCGGGCACACAGTGGGCCCTCAACAAACTGCACTTTCCTTCCTTGCTGACGCAGGTGCGGCTCTCCAGCGGGCCCTGGAAGGTGCCCCCGGCCGGCTCAGGGAGGGAAGATCCTCTCTGAGTCTGACATAGAGCCTGAGAGCCCCTGGCTCGGCGCCCACCCATCCTCCCCATCTCCCATCCCCTCCCATCCCCCCTCCCTCCCCCCCACCGGCCAGCACCTTCAGGAGGACTTACCCCTCTCCCGGCTGGGCTCGGCTTGGGCACCTCCTTTATGTAAAGATTTTCTGTCTTCCCGGCTGGTCAAAGTGCGCCTTACATCTTATCTGAGGACACAGGGGTTGAGCAATAGAGGAAAGAAATGAAAAGTGGCTCACAGAAAGGAACCCCCTTCCCCAAATCAGGATCACCAGGGACCATGGGCCTCCACCAGCCCGTTGCTCACCCCAGGCCCCTCTCAACTCTCAGTGTCAGGCTGTTCTATCTAAATCCCGGGCGTGGGTAAAGAGGGACTGGTGTGCTGGCTTGGAATGAAAGAAACAGATTCAAGTCTTGGCAAGACTGGAGCAGAAACATTCTATAATGTGCGGGGTCCAGGGAAGAGTAGGGCTCTGTGATATTCCCTGTCCAGGGAGAGTTAGGCTTTCCAGGGTCTTGAGGGGTGGAGGTTGGGGGGGGGGGTGAGGCCCTGGAAGGCCAAGCCAAGGAGGAAGGACAGGGCATGCTTGGAGCCATCCCCCTTGGGAGTCTCTCTCAGTGAGAACTGGGATGGCTGGGCCTCACCTCCTGCCTCAGGTGCAACCTGCCGCTGCAGGCCCCACTCTGGGAGTGACTTTTTTATGTTCTGAGAAGAAGGGATCTACAGGCCCTTGCCTGTGATGTGGGTGTATTATGTGTTTGTTCATTTAAGAAAAATATTATCCAAGCAGTCTCATAATGTTCATTGCATAGGTTTGGTCCTTGAGGGAAACAACCCCTCCTCCGACCCCAACCCTAGCTGTGAGTGACCCGTTTTCTTCCTTGCACCAAGGGCAGACGGTGTGGGGGGTGCTGTGCAGCTGTGGGAACCCTGGTTGCTGGTCCCGGCTCCTTCCCTGAACAGAGATAATCATGTTTGGAAATCACGCATGAGCATATTGCGCCCCACTCTGTGCCAGTCCTGTGGTGGGCAGAGGAGGGGCATTACATGGACTTTGGAAAGGATGGAGGTGAGGGACAGGAGCCCCCAAAGCACCCCTGGGAGGACCCTAAAGATGGTGGGTGTCTGCTAGGGAGAGTCCTCAGGTTGGGGGACATGGATATGCTTATGCTCACAGGAGCCTCAGCACCCCACAGAGGCAAGCAGGTTTAAAGACCCCGTTTCAGATGGGAAAACAGATTCTGAGAGGTAAATGCCTTGTCTGAGATCACAGAGCTGGCCCTGGGGCTCCTGAGTTAGGATCCAAAGGAGAGCCTGTCTCCTTATCACTCCCACCTGAAGCCTTCAGGGTAGGACACTGGGGAAGAGCTGAGCCTCACTACAGAAGGCGGACTGCTGCAGAATGGTCAGGGAGCATGAGGTTTCCCTTGTGCCATATAGATTTTCTCCATCTCTGGGTGCACTGACATCAGCTAATAGGTGTGCTGGAAACCCAACAAAATAGGTTGCCTTTCTTAAAACAGCATCTGCTACTCTGATTCAATTTCTGTCAAGATCCAAATTTGGGGTTAGGTCATAATTTTCAGATGCCTTATGGCAGTGGCAGTATTCAGTTCCTGGAATCACTGGCCTCTGAAGGATCTCCCCAAAGCTCCACATTTTAGCAGAACAAACAAGATCTTCTGTGTTAGGAGTGGGGTGGAAGCATGTGTCCCTGAAGCCCTACCAATCTGAGGGTGCATTTGTTGTTGCTTATCCTGAAAGTCAAAGGCAGGTGGGAGATAATCCCTTCCAGATGTCCAGTGGGCTCCCAGCACCCCTCCCCCCAAGGGTTCTGTGCTCAGTTCTGCTGATTCTCCTTGAGACAGCAGCTTCCCTGGTGAACAAGCCCAAGCTTGGGCTGCACATAGCTCAGTGGTGACTCATGGTTCTAGAACAGCATGAGGTCAGAAGGTTTATGCTGAGGAGATGGGGGCATTCCACCTCTGGGTACCATACCAGCTTCCATACCTACAGAATTTTCTCTGGGCAATTCCTCCCCTCTCTCTGTGGGTGCAAAATCCTGAGGCTGGTGGTACAGATCTTAGGAGCAGGGGTTTAGAAGGCTCTGGAGGAAGGGCTTGGAGTCAGCCTTGTCCACCGCTGTCCTCAGAGGGCTGCCTGTTTGGCCACCTGCCCCCACTGTCTCCTGGGCACCCATCTGCATGGCTCAGGACCCAAGACACTTTTTTCTTACTCTAGGCAATCGTTTTATTCTCAATTGACAAAGTATTTTCAAATACTATTTGTCCCCTTCACATTTTAAAATTGTTATCTAAAATATTTCATCTTAAATGTAAGAATTATTTCTGGCCATAGATACTGATATTTTATACTCTTACACCAGTCATTTAAATGTATCAGGTGGAATCCAGATTTCAGAGCAGTTTAATAAGTATAATCATCCACAAAAATATACAAATTTTATTTTAACAGTTGGAAGCTTTTAAATTTCATTTTTTTTCTTCTTAGTACTCATGTTTTCATTCTGCATTTCTCATAGAATGATATCCTACCATATTTTATGCTTATTGATCATTCTCATCTGCAGCAAAAATAAATATTAACTGACATTAATTTAAAAAAATTATTTCCTGTGGTCACAGGGCTCTAAAAGTTAAATTTCTTCTGGATTTAATTATCATTACAATATTTTTAGTCCACAATTGATTTAAAAAACATTATTTAAAATAAAATTTTATATTAAAGTATTTTGAATATTAATATTGAACATAAAAAGTAAAATTTTATTGGAAAGACTTTTTTTTTTTTAAGATTTATTTATTTATACAAGCACTGGGTACAGTAAGAAGCGCGGGAGGTCAAGAGAATTCACCAGAGTCAGAGCGGGGACCAGAGCAGGCAGAAGGACCAAAGTACACTGCTGAGGGGAGCAGCAGGTGAGCAGCAGGCGGCAGGAGAGATCTGCGCCCCATGTGGGACCCTCCTACGGTGGCCGGGGAGCAGCTGGGGATTGAACCTGCAGCCGGGGATTGAACCTGCAGCCGGGGATTGAACCTGCAGCCGGGGATTGAACCTGCGCTGCAGAGGCCGAGGGCAGCCTCGCAACCCAGTGCTCAACCACTGCGCCACCGGGGAGGCCCGGAAAGATATTTCTTAATGTTGTTGATGAAACGGAATTTTTCCAAAAAATTATATCAGTGGATGAATATTATTTACTGCTAGAATGAGACTGACCTCAACATTAATTCTCTTCCCATTTTTCATTTTTATAAATAAGCTCTGAGAAATCTAATTTGCATAAATCAGATGAGAAAGAAAAAATTTCATTATAGGAATGTCAGCCAATTTTTTGCACTGAGTTATATGATAAAAACCATATAATGATCTATCATCAAAAAAATCATTTTCAATGCTCTATTAGCTCACAACTTATTTAAATAGGTCTTCCTTCAATCTTGTAGAAAGCAAAGAGTTAGAAACCACTCAACTTATAAAGAATTTGTTATCCAGTCATAAGAGTGATTCAGGTTCTCAGCTTCTGGGATTATTCCAGCAAAGCTTTGTGAAGATTTGCCAAATGAGTATTAATTATATCTGCTATTTTTTCACTTAGAGTTACCTTGTTTAAATTGATGTACTCAGCAAATATTTGGAAAGTACAAATGTTTAAATATATTTGGTTAAGACAATTTGGGGGGATCAAATCCACTTACTTTATCTAGTGCTTTAAATATATTTTCATAAACATCTTGGAGCTGCAGACTTAACTCATTTATGAAGTCAACTGTGGTATTCTTGCTGGCAAAGCCAGCCTATGTTGTTAAACTAATCAACCTCATGAAATTACTTTGTCAGAAAGGTTTTCTCATTTTTCAATTCGAATAATCATGTTAATAGGTGTCCTTGTGGCAACTCTCTATATAGGTAGACATGGATCCTCTTCTTTTGGAAGAATTACGATACAAATTTTTCACTATTTCTCACTGATGCTTTTTGCTTTATTCTCATGGTACAACCCATCACACATGATGCGTTTTTTGACAATAGAGGATGGGAGAGTTCAGCACATTTGAAAATTATCTGGAGTTTTCCTTTCCTTTGCACTCACAGTTCTTATACTCCAAGTCAAGCAATACAGCAAGACTGCAGCTGAATGATAGGATGCCTTTCTTTTGTATACTGGGGGAAAGAGCTTGGAAGGGGAGGCATGAATGTAGAATGGCATGACTCTTCAATTAGAGCAGATCAGTTTTAGGAAAATACATGAAATGTGTATGGAAATGAAAATGAATAGGAAAAATGGAAAAAATGAAATAGAAATGGGAAAAAATGGAAATGAAATGAATTGGGAAAAGTGAATCATTAAATTTACTCATGCCTGTGTGACCCCGCTAAAGTGTGTGAACCACCAGGACACAAATTTCCTTAGTTTGGAGATCACATGCTCTCTGTGAACCTCCACGGGTTCCTCGGAGCTACCACCCAAAGGTCGCTTCTGTGGCTTTTTCTGAGTAGCTGAGCCCAATTAGAAATTTGCCATGAGAATCATAGGAAACAATTGGAATGTCCTACACAGGAAGGCTCCAGATAGTGAGGCATTTGCCTGGAGGAGGTTTATGGAAAAGGCTCCCAGCAGGTCTCCAGCAGTGGGTGTGTCTAGAAAAGGCTGGTTGGGCATCTGGTGAGCAGCAAGAGACTTCATGGTGCCTTCAGAAGCTTAGAGATCACTGTTGTCCAGGCCAGATCTTCTACCTTGTGGGTGTGAAACCTCAGTTTGTTAGCATAGGGAGAATGGGAGTGCAATTGACATAACTGAGTCATAAAATCCAGGTGTCAATATGCTGATTTACAAGGAGCCATCATTGGCATGAGAACTGACCTTAATCATTTATAGGTAGATCTACATGGAAAACCAAATGGTAAGCCAGGACTGAGGACAAGATGGGATGATTGTGATTAACTCAGTAGTTAATCTTCAGTCTGGCTGAGATAGCAAGATATACCCATTTCCACAGCAGGGACTTAAAGGCCAGATATGGTATAGTAAAAAACATATTTTGTCTTTGGTTCCTGGCACAGAGCTCTTAAAATTCTTGGTATTTCTTGAGAGAGAGGAGTGTCTTTTGTTATGACATGCCTCCTGGTAGGGAATGGGGGGCTAAAGAGCTTCAGGATTGGGGCTGGCCACCAGAGGAACCAACCAGGTGCTTTGAGGGTTGGAACTTTTAGCCTCAACTCCTGAGGTCTGTGGAGGGAAGAGGAAATGGAGATTGAATTCAATCAGTAGGTGGGTAATTTAATCAATTATGTATTCTAATGAACTCCTATATAAATTCCCTGAAACAATAAGGTTTAGGGGGCTATACAGTCAGTGAACACACTGATGTGCTAGGAGGGTGGTCTGCCAGAAAATGCCTGGTTGCTCTGTGACCCTGTCCACCCATTCTAATACCCTGCCTTCCACTGTACTCTTGCTGAGTTGGAGCCTTCATAATAAAACTGTAATCATACATATAGTACTTTCTTGACTTTTGCATCATTTTAGCAAATTATCAAACCTGAGGTAGATTTAAGAGAATTCCAAGTTTGTAGCCAAGACAGACAGATGTGTGGGCATCGCAGAGACCCAGAAGTTATGGCTGGCATTTTAAGTGAAAGGAGTCTTACTGAAACTGGGTGAAACCGAGGGGTGCTCAGGGACCCCAAACTGTTAAGGGAAAACCCCCATTTTGCCTCTTTTAAAAAGGTCCAGCCACCCACAGGCACAAACGAAAGTGATCACTCTAGTGTGCTCAAAGATCTTTAACTGGGGAGAGGTTCCCAGGGAAAAGAGGGGTAGGGGAGAGGCTGCCAGTCAAACTCTGAAATCGACCCTCCCCAAACAGGCAAATGCCTCCTTGATCCCAGAGGTGAGCAGCCAGAAGAATGAGTTTTCTCCTGGCTGGGAAAAACAAGCACTAGGTTGGGTAGGACTCAGGATGCTGGGAGAGGAGAAACCTGAAATTCACACCATGCCTTCAAAGCTGGAGAATCCACCAGGTCAAGACGACAGCTGCCATTGTCTTTGAAGAGCCCACCTGTCCACATGGCTTCAGTCCTTCCCCAAGTTCAACCTCCAAATAACTCCTCATTCCTTTCTAGCAGCCTCCTTTCAGGAAGTCCAGTTCATGGACATGCTGGGAGTTGTCCTCCATGCCATCTGAGATGTCAATGGCATGAACATGGGGCCAGGGAAAATGGCACCCATTCCTGTGTCACAGTGAAATCCTTAATTTCTAAACCCTATTGTTCTGATTATTACCCAAGAGGAGCTAAACCCTTTTGTGGGGAAGCCTGCATTCACTGGCCATAATAAGTTGTGTGGACCAGGAAGACGTGAGGGAGACACAGTCAGAAATCTTGGAGGCCAATGACTGACACTTAAAAAAAAAAAAAGAACAAGTAAAGTTGATTAAATTATAAGAAGACGATTTCTTAAAATAAGGAAAATTGTTCCCTTCATTCATTCATATCTTTTCAATATTTCTTCTCAGTGTTTTTCAACCACAAAATAAGGCATTACTTTATCTTTAGGATCTATAGTTTTCCTCTAAAAATAATAAAATTTGCCTTTCATAGTCCTCTGATGACTCAATTTCCTTTTCTTCTCAGATATTCTCCTGGAAGAAAATATAGCATGGTTATAATTTATAAGCAGTAAATTACTGTTCATGAATGAATGATATCATTCATTCCACAAATGCTGGTGACAGCTACCATTTGCTAGGCACCATGCTAGAAACAAGAGATATAAGGATGGCCAGATAGTTCTGACCCAGTTATGCTTTCAGAGTCTAGGTGGAGAGACAGATCAATTATGCTCCTAGAATCTTTCATAATAAAACAATTCTAACTAGTCATAATTCCTCATTTTCCAAATTTTCTGTAATGATCAGGTGTAATTTTTGAGAGAAGGTAATTAAAACAAGGAAATGGAAGTAAATAATGAGACAAGTAATTAGCTCCTGAGTAGTTATCAGCATGCTTCATCCTCATAAGCATCCAACCACTTCCAAGACGCCTATCCCTTCTCAAAGCAGTGGGAATTTTGGAATGATGTCACCTCTGTCCTTCTAACTAGTAACATTATTTGAAGTCTTCTGTGTCCTAGCAAGACTCCCAAACTTTAGTGCCAGTCACAGAACCTACATTAAAGTGGCCTGGCCAACTTCTCTGGTTCTCTCCACAGGAGATATGGAGAATTAGCCCTGAGTGCTAGCTGCCAGCAGTCTGGGCTGTTGACAATCTAATTGTCTATTTCCCCAGCCTTACTTCTGGAACTTTAACTAGATAATTAGAGACAATCTACATGTCTCTGTTCTGCCTTCTGAATGCCCTACCTTATTGAAATGGAATCTCTTTCAAATTCTTCTCAAAAAGATGGTTTTAATTGTCAACATAAGGAGTTCATCCTGAGTTGTGTCCTGCACTGACTCAGTCCAGTTTATTCTAGAGCACCTCACTGCCAACTGTGTTGCATGGTTTGTGATAATCCATACCAGGGAACTGTGACAACTGGGAAGGTCTGTAAATGTATCCATTTGTGTGTGCTTGTACTGTTGCTATGATGGTACTTCATGGAACAAACCCAATCTTCTTAGGAGAGATTAGTAATGAGTTATAGCCTTGTGCCAGTCCCTGGAATCCATTTTCCTCTGGCTTAGCTGCACTCCATCCTTCCAGTGGTTGTGTAAGTAACCCTACTGTCCTTCTCCAGAACTCCCCTTTCTGCCCTTGTTGCTTTGAATTGGGTCTTTGTGGCTTTCAGTGAGAAGACTTGACTACCATAAAGAATGAAGACAGGCACCAGGAGACAAACTTACCCAACTTCTCTGTGGCTTCCACACAGACACTAGGATACATCCCCTCAGTATAAGTTGCTACCAGAAGATACAGATTGGTCTTCACAACAATCACACCAGTGTTCTCCTGGATAAGAACAAAACAGAGTGCCCTTCTCATGTTCTAATACAGGACTGGCAGTTATGATGCAGTCTCATAGTCTACTTAATTTTCTGACTTCCATATATTTATATATTTGTTTTTGGACACTACCCTTTTTATTTGTTTTTGGACTCTACCCTTTTTACTCATGTTCCCTCAGAAAGTTTTGAATTGTTGTTAACAACACCCTGTGTATTTCCCAAACGTTACCTGAACGATTGTAATACATTCCCTATTTGAATGTAAACAATGGATGTGATGCAATTTAGTAATGGAGTTTAGTGTGAACACATTTGTGAATCCGATCGCTCTAGGCTGGAAACCCAACACCTCCATATCTGCTGAATGACTATGGAAGAGTTATTTCACCTTGTAAGCCTCAGTGTCCTCATCTGTAAAATGAGGCTACTTATTTATGATGGGGATGGAGTATGTCTTGCCCATAATTTAGGGTATCCAGTAAATGTGAATTTGAACTCTTTATTAATTTCTTATAAGCCACAAAAAGAGATCTTTTGGAGGAGGAGAACACAGACTATGGAGGATGAATGTAGTGGAGAGAAACAGCTCAGGCAAGGTTCAGTTGATAGCTTTGATAATGAAAGATTTTCAAAACCAGACCCTATGCCTTCCTGCTGCTGACTATCTCTAACACTGCACAAATGGCCTCAGCTTGTTTTATAGATAGTTCAGGAAGGGCACAGATTGGAGTCAAATTCTTATAGTTTTAACCAGCTCGCTTCAAATCTTGAACACTTACATTCTTAGCATAAAGAGAATAATCATCTGCTCGGACACATTTGTAATCCTGTTCCTTGAAATACAACCCTTGTCTTCGGGCTTGCAAAGGGTTCTTGGCAAATCCATTCACAAGCGTCCGGACATCACCGGGCATTACCTAAGGAGATTGAATAGACTAGGAGTTGGCAAATTAAGGCAGGCAGTCACATTTGCCTGTTTTTGTAGACCTGCAAATTAAGAATAGTTTCTATATTTTTAAGTGGGGGGAAATAATATTTTGTGAAATGTGAAAATTATATGAAATCCAAATTTGTGTCCACAAATAAAGTTTTATTGGGATAAGTCACAACCCTTCTTTTATGTGTTGTGAAATGGCTGCTCTCCCATCACAACAGCAGAGTAGTTGTGACAGGCATCATATGATCCAGAAACCGAAAATATCGACAGAAAGAGTTCAGTTAAAACTCTTAGGCCCAAACTCGCTTATTCTTACATTAAATCCAGGTGATGCTACACATAGGGACCGCTCGTGGAGTTTGATGAGGGCTGCATTGTCCACATGCTTTGTCCCCAGGAGGGTATCTAACAGCAAATTCTGCAAGTGACTCATGTTCCCTCAGATCTGAAAAAGGGAACCACAGTTGAAATGACTTGCTGTGGCCAGCCTTTGAAAGGTCTCAATACAATTGTCCCTAGGATACTCTGGACATCCCCTGCATACTTTGAAAAGATGAAGAATAAAAATGGTGGTCACTCCTCCAGTGTCCACCAATACTCAAAGAGAAAAACAGAATCATAGAAAATCACAGTCTACACCAAGCAGGTTATACAGAGAATATGGAAACACAGACTCATAATTGTCAGTCATTGGTGTGAGCATCAACCGCGGTTAAAAAACAAAATTAAAAAGCGCTGCTGGGACTGGAAAACCACCAAGCCGACCGGCATCAACCCAACTGTGGACACCGACGTATCAACTGCCCAATTTCGTCCAAAGGCACTAAAAACACCTTTCAAGACACTTAAAACCACATTTTCCCCACAAGTACTCGACTTCTAGGGTTGTGCTCATCGGGGCCACCTCCACAAGCTCCTTCCTCGGGGCGGCGCGCGGACACCCCTTTCCCGCCATTTTGGCTTGGCCCACGGGGCGTTCGGGCCCCGCGGCGGGACTGCGGGCGAGGGACGGGGTTAACGCCCCGTCCTGATGGCTGGAGGGACGCGCAGGCGGCTCACGGGGCTTGGGGCAGCAGCGAGGCCCAGACCCGACGGAGGCCCCGAGACCCCCACAGGGGCCCCGACTCCGGCTAGGGACCGCGAGCGCCGGCCGCCCGTCCACGGGCGAGGAGGGCGGGGCGGAAGGCGGACGCGCCCGGCTATTGGCCGCGACGACTGCCCGTCACCGAAAGGCAGGCCGCGGCTCCTCGACCGGCCAACCGGCGCCGCCTCTGTGTCCTTCCCCGCCGGCCGAGGCCGCGGCACTGGCGGCGCTGGGTTCAGGGGCCCGGCGGGCGCGGCCCCGCGAACTCGGGGTCCCCCGCCTGCCCCCGCGCGCGGACTCGTTTTCGTCCGCCGCGGCGGAGGCGCCGTAGGGGCTGAGGCCGAAGACACTGGACGCGAACGCGCTCGCGTTCCGAGGGCCCCGCCGGCCGCGGGCGCTGTCGGGGGCCGCGGGAGCTGAGGTGCCCGCGCGGCCTGCACTCCGCCGCCTGCCCGCGCGCGCCGCGCGCCCCTCCGGGGGCGGGGGGCTGGGGCGCGGGGGCTGAGAGCGGACAGCGGGTGCCAGCCCTGAGGTGGCTCCTCGCTCAGCCCCGGCCCTTGGGGAGGGCTGTGGGCCGCCCCGAGCGGGGGAACTGGCGCGTTTTGCCCGAAAGCCCCTCCCTGGCTGCACCCCGCCCCTCCCTGGCTGCACCCCGCCCTTTCTGGCTGCGCCCCGCCCCTCCCTGGCTGCACCCCGCCCTCCCAGGCTGCACCCCTCCCTCCCTGGCTGCGCCCCGCCCCTCCCTGGCTGCGCCCCGCCCCTCCCTGGCTGCACCCCGCCCTTTCTGGCTGCGCCCCGCCCCTCCCTGGCTGCACCCCGCCCTCCCTGGCTCTACCCCGCCCTCCCTGGCTGCGCCCCGCCCCTCCCTGGCTGCACCCCGCCCTCCCTGGCTGCACCCCGCCCTCCCTGGCTGCACCCCGCCCCTCGCGCGCGCAGGTCTGGAAACCGCAAACCCAGCGCCTCCAGACAGGCTGATCATTGTCGCGCCCCTCGGCGGGCCTGTATCGTGGGCGGTCGTGCAAGTCCTGGGGCGAGGGGGGTGCGGAGGGGGCCGCCCCCCTTGGGCGGGCTCTGAAGGCAGCAGCAAAGCCTGTGCCGGGGGCCTGCTGCTAGGGGAAGCCTGCGTGGCTGGTGTTCTGGGTCGGAACCGCGCCTGTTCATGGTTACAAACCATGATCATTGATTAAACAGAAAGGAAAATAAGATTATTGTGAGGTTTCCTTACTAAGAAAGCTAATTTTTTAGTTTTTCTAGGGACTCTGTTATCTGTGACTACAATGGAAAACTTAGACAGTGATGATCTGGTAACTGACAAACTGCTCAAGCCCAAAAGCTCAAAAGAATGGTTGGAGCCACAGCCAGTTTCTTTTATGGAGGTATAATAATTTGGCATTTTCAATTTTCTACTTGCATTGAGAAATGGCTTCTGCTAAGTATCTTTTTCTATGTGGTCTATTTTATTCTGGTCTTTATTGTGTCCTCCTTTCTCCTTTGTGTTTGCACTCCATTTTCTGTCTTCTTAAGCTCAGTGCTAACATTAGCTTTTCTAATATAACAAAATCAAGTTTCTCAAGTACTGCTTTAGTTGCACCAGCTTTATGCAGGTATGCCTCAGATACAATAAAATGCGTGCATTTAAAGTGTACAGTTTGATAAATTTTAACTTGTAGTCACACATGAAATCACCATAACCAAGATAGTGAATATTCAATACTTGGATTTTCCTCGTGTGTCCCATTGTAATTCCTCCCTCTGCCTGCCCACCCCCCATTTGGTTTCTAGTACTATAATTAATTTTGCGTTCAAAATTTTGTATACAAATGTAATCTCACAGCATGTATTATTTTTGTCTGGCTTCTTTCACTCAGCATAATTATTGTGCTATTCTTTCATGGTGTTGCCTGTATCCATACTTCCTTCCTTTTCTTCCCTAAATGTTCTATACCCCAGTTTGTCCATCCTGTTGATGAACATTTGGATTGTTTTCAATTTTTAGCTATTAAAATAAAGCTGTTAGGAACATTCGCTCACAATTCTTTGTGCGGACATATGTTTCCATTTCTCTAGTTCCCATTCTAATTGTAGAATGGGTGGGTCATTATGGTATATGAATTTAACTTTTGATGAAACTGCCAAAGTGATTATGTTATTTTACATTTCTACTAGCAGTATTTGAGAGTTTCAGTTATTTCCCTCCCATACCAGCCAATTTTTTGGGTGTTTGTGCCCAGTCCTTAAATCTGAGATATCGTAACAGATTTATAGTGGCATCTCATTGTGGTTTTAAGTTGTATTTCCCGAATGACAAGTGATGTTGAACATCTTTTGTCTTTCATTTTATTTAATTTATCTTTCGTGGTGAAGTATTTGTTCAAATATTTTGTCTGTATTTTAGTTGGGATGTTTGTTATCATTGAGCTTTTATTTTATTTATTTTTTTTTTTAAATAGAGGCATGTTTTATTTATTTATTTGTTTGTTTGTTTGTTTATACATGCACTGGGTACAGTCAGAAGCGCGGGAGGGTGAGAGAATTCACCAGAGCCAGAGCGGGGAGCAGAGCAGGCAGAAGGACCGAAGTACACTGCTGAGGGGAGCAGCGGGCGGCAGGAGAGGTCTGCGCGCCATGTGGGACCCTCCTCTGGTGGCCGGGGAGCAGCCGGGGATCGAACCTGCGTCGCAGAGGCCGCGGGCAGCTTCGCAACCCAGCGCTCAACCGCTGCGCCAACGGGGAGGCCCGAGCTTTTATTATTGAGATACAATACTCATACCATAAAATTCACTGAAGTGTACAATTCAGTGTTTTTTGGTATATGCACAGGGTTGTGCATTTATCACTACTATCTAATTCCAAAATACTCATTACCTCTGAAAGAAATCCCATACTCTTTTGCAGTCACGCCCCGATTTCCTTAATTCCCTGTGGTAACCACTAATCTACTTTCTCTCAGATTTGTCTATTCTGGACAATTTACACAAATAAAATCATAAAATATGCAGGTTTTAATGACCGACTTCTCTCACTTAGCATAATTTTTTTAAGGTTCATCTATGTAGTAGCAGATATCAGTACTTCATTCCTTTTTATGACCAAATAATACTCCGTTATCTGGAGGTGGCACATTTTCTCTTTTCATCAATGGATGGATTTTTGGGTTGTTTTTAGTTTGAGTTATTTTGAATAATGCTGCTATGAACATTGTATAGAAGTTTTTGTGTGAACATGATTTTTTTCTATTCTTTTTTGGATATGAAACCTAAGAGTAGAGTTAACTGGGTCACATAGGAACTCTAACTTTTTGAGGAGCCACAAACTGTTTACCACAGTGTCTGTACCATTGTGGGGAGGGTACCAGTGTTTCCACTGCTTAGAACTCACTGATTTTCTTGCATCCGTGGGCTTATAGTTCCAACACATTTGGAAAAATTTTAGCCATTATTTCTTCAATTTGTTTTTCTAGCCTACCTTCCTTTTGGGAAATATAATTACATGTATATTAGCCTACTGATACTCTTAATTTTTTTGACTCCCCATCCCATTTTTCATTTTGAACAGCTTCTATTGTTATAAGTTTATTTCTGTAGCATCATATCCACTGACAAGCCTGTCTGGTGTATTTTTTCATCTCAGATATTACAATTTTCATTCCCAGGAGTTTTATTTAGTTGGGTCGTTTTTATATTGTCCCTGTCTCTAAACATTTCATAGCTTGGCCTAATAATTTTATTATCTATCATTTCTGAAGTAGTTTTGATTGATTTTCCTCTTCACCCTTGGTGAAACTGTCCTTCTCTGCATGCCTGGTGATTTTTTATTGGATACCAGATATTCTGAATTTTACCTTGTTGAGATTTCCCATAATTATTATTGAACTTTGTTCTGAGATCTAGTTAAATTACTTCAACACAGTTTGATCCTTTCAGATCTTGCCTGCAAACTTTGTTAGGGAGGATTATAGCAGCAACTGGCGTGTGGCTAATTTTTCTTCCATATTTATTCAAAACCCCTCTGAGTTCTGCAGTCTATGCTTTGCAAACCGTGAGGTTTTTTACTCTGGCTGATACTGAGAGGAATAACTCGCGGGGCCATGTGATCTCTAGGGATTGTTCTTCCTGATTCTTTCAGGTGTTTCTTTGCCCAGAGTTTCCTTGGGTAGTTTACCCTCCATGCATATAGTGTTTAGCATTCAGCAGATGCCCAAAGCTCTTTCTCTGCCTAACATTTCCCTCTTGTACTCTGTCCTGTGAACTCTAGATACCCTAGCCTCCCCAGACTCCCACTCATCCCATTTAAGGGATGCAGCTGGGTTCATCTGTCTTCTGTACCACTCATGACTAAATGAATTCAAATAGAGGACTGATTATATCTATTTTAAACCATAAAGGTAACAAGCATTTTATAGGATGTGAAAAAAAAGATGGAAAGTGTAGGAAAAAAATTAGGTAGGACTTGTCTAGCTACTCTACCTAGTAATTTGACCATGTTGTTACTCAAAATCTCTATTATCTGAGTGGTTGTTTTTGCCTTACTATGAGAGTAGTAGAGAAAAGTTCAAACACTCTCTAAAAAAGTACTTGATGGTATGAGTTGAGGTAGAAAAATTCATGGAGACCTTTCAGGGATGTGTGTGTCACATAAACATTGTGAGTCCAAGTAGCACTAATAATTAAATTGTTTTATGATTTGATTTTCAAATTTTCATTTTGTTGTTTTAGGCATTAGCTAAAGAAGATATTGATGCAGCTTTTCATTCCATATTATATAGAGAAAATTATGCAATTAAGGTAAGAATTGGCTACAGAATGTCTCAAAGCTAATTTTTTTTACTTTGATATAGTATGTCCTCATAAAAAATTTTAGAAAATTCAGAGAATGGAATTTGTGTGTTACTTGTCATTCAGACCAGGTTGTAGACAATTCTGCCTCTTTATGCTTGTCTTTTTTTTTTTTTTCTCAGCGAATATTTTTTATTCCTTATTCTTTGTCATCCCTTCTCTCCCTAGATAACTTGTCACTCCTTAGGACTCATACCAAATGTCTCTCACCTAGGGAATCTTTTTTATTTTTTTTAAATGTAACCCTTTCTCTCATTATAGTGTAATACAGATAATATAAAATTTGCCACTAGTAACTACTTTAAGTGTGCAATTTAGTGACATTAATTTTATTAACTTTTTGTGCAAATTTGACCACTGTCTTTCCAAAACCATTTCATTACCCCGAGTCCCTAGCTTCCAATTTACTTTGTTGATATGTAAGTGGAATCCTATAACATTTGACCTTTTGTATCTGGTTTACTTAGTATATTGCTTTCAATGTTCTTCATTATAGCATATATCAGAACTTTATCCCTTTTTATGGCTGAATAATATTCTGTTGTGTTTATATACCAAATTTTGTTTATATATTCATCTCTTGTTGAACACTTGTGTCGTTTCCACCTTTTGGCTAGTGTGAATAACACTATAATGACTAGTGGTGTACATGTATCTGTTTGAATCCCTGTTTTATAATCTCTAGGGCATATACCTATGAATAAAGTTACTGGTTCATATAATAATCCTGTTTAACTTTCTGAGGAATCACCAAACTGGAAATCTTTTAAAACTCTGCAAAATAGTTTTCCTCTCTTCTGTGTCTTCAGTTACTGTCTATCTCATGTCTTGTGTGTGTGTGTGCGTGTTATTATATTATTCCTTCTCCCTTGTTTTGTAGACATGTGGTCTGTATCCCCAAGGAGAGCAGGGCTGTGTCTCATTCATTTCGTACTCCTTTCCAGTATAGTGTGTGTCAGACAGTAGAAGCCAAATAAATGATTGAATTGATAATGATTTTGTAGGTTATTCCTAGGAATATAAAGACTTTTTAAATTTTAGAATAAGAAAACTTCAGGATAATATATTTGTCTTTTCTATCACTGTTTACTAGGAACTAGATAAGTATTTGAAACATCATGACTTCTTAAATACAAGAAGAAAGGAGATATTATACAAAAGATGGGTTGACCATGTGGCAAATCCTCTCCAGAAGAAAATAATAGAAAAAGTTTGTTCACATAAGAAGATTAAAAATAGGAGAAGAGAAGAATTAGATGGTTTTTTAAAATATGTGAATAAACAGGTACTAAGAGATCGTTTGATACTCTTTTCAGTTGGTTTAAAAATTAAGGGTATATCATCCAAACACCATGCCCCCTTCTTTCAGATATGGCTAATCTAGACTCTGTTATAACAATTACCTTCTCAGATCCAGAGCATTTGGAAAGGATGGAGGAGGAGGCTTTGGTCTGGCTTTCAATGTGTATATTATAACCAGTTTTCTTCTCTTCCCCCTGCCATGTAATTATTAATTTTAAATACCATGTAATTATTAATTTAAAATTTTAAATTAATTTTAAATACCATTTAAAAATTTTTGATGCTAGGTTTAGGCTATATATATGTTTTGTCCGTTTGTTTTTTTCTTTCTTTTTCTTTTAAAGATTTATTTATTTATTTATTTATTCAAGCACTGGGTACAGTCAGAGGCGTGGGAGGGTGAGAGAATTCACCAGAGCCAGAGCGGAGAGTAGAACAGAGTGACGAAGTACTCTGCTGAGGGGAGCAGTGGGCGGCAGGAGATGTCTACACGCCATGTGGGACCCTCCTCCAGTGGCCGGGGGAGCAGCCGGGGATCGAACCTGCGCTGCAGAGGCTGAGGGCAACTTCGCAACCCAGCACTCAACCGCTGCACCACTGGGGAGGCCCGGTTTTTTTCTTTTGGAATTTGATTATTTTCAAAGCTATAAAATAGTTCTGTTCTCCTGGCATTTAAAAGAGATCCTAGATATTTGACTACTAATCCTTAAAAATAATGCCAAATATTTTAATATTCTGACATTTTCAATTAAAAATTTTGTTTTTTGTTTTTTTTTTTTTTTTTTTTTAAGATTTATTTATTTATACATGCACTGGGTACAGTCAGAAGCGTGGGAGGGTGAGAGAATTCACCAGAGCCAGAGCGGGGAGCAGAGCAGGCAGAAGGACCGAAGTACACTGCTGAGGGGAGCAGTGGGCGGCAGGAGAGGTCTGCGCACCATGTGGCACCCTCCTCTGGTGGCCGGGGAGCAGCCGGGAATTGAACTGGCGCTGCAGAGGCTGCGGGCAGCTTCAAAACCCAGCACTCAACCGCTGCGCCACCAGGGAGTACCAATTAAAAATTTTGCATAGTTTAAGTAGCATCCTTCCATTACTTTAACATTTGTTATTTGGATAAATTAAATTTAATTTCAAATTCAGTCTTCCTTTCCCTCTTGCATTGTCACTCATGTTGTTGACTCTTGAGTACTATTATGCTCAAAATTTATTGTGAACCTCCTTTTCTTCTGTGTGGTTTTATTTCCTTCCTATAGGGAACTGCATTTATAGAACATTATGATCCAAAAGAGTATGATCCTTTTTATATGACTAAAGAGGATCCCAGTTTTCTGAAGGTAGGATAGATTTCTTATTTTAATTTTTGTATTATGTGGTTGGTTGTTTTGAGCAGCCCAAATATGTGAATAGATCTTTAGTGATTCTCTAAGAGTACTGTAACATCTTAAGAAGAGTTAACCATTATCATATCTTAGGAAGGAACAAAAAAGGCAAAGGCCAAAGTAAGTTAAATATCTGTAAATTTTGAAAATATTGTTTAATAATTGGATAAGAGGTCAGTTTTAGAAATTTCATAGGTTTTCATAAACTTTTAAATGTACAAAAATAGTACATTTTCATCATAGATAAATGAGAAAAGACTACTCATAATTCCTTTACCCAGAATTAATTCATTAACATTTTCTGAGTATACTTTAAGAGTTCTTTTTGTGTGTATACACACATACCATACATTGGGATTTATAATGTACTTCTTTTCCTGAATAGTTTATGATTTACTTCTTTCTTTGTCAATAAATGTAGACATATAGTTTTACTCATCACATGATATTCAATTCTTAATGGCAGCTGACTTATAACGGGGGCTTAACCAAGTGTTGACTTTTTTTTTTTCATTTTACTTCATCTTCAGTGCTATATATGAAATAATTCACAGTTGAGGCAGGAGAGTCACAGATAGGGTAGATTACTTGTCCAGGGTCACATGATTGGAAATAGCAGAGCATATTTAATCATCTTTCTATACCATCATTTTAAAAAACATATTCCCTGTTTTGAACATCTGGATCTATTTGGATCTATTGCTTATAAATTACATTATGGTGGGCATCCTGTGGCTATTTATTTCTTAAGCTTTCCTTTGGATAACTTGCTAGAAGTGAACTACAGAGTTAAATATTATACATTGTTTTCATTCATATTGCCAAAACATAGCCACAGTGATTTGAAAATACTTTTCAAACAAGAATGAATCATGTTTTTGTTTGTTTGTTTGTTTATTCTTAAAGATTTATTTATTTATTTATACAAGCACTGGGTACAGTCAGAAGCTTGGGAGGGTGAGAGAATTCACCAGAACCAGAGCAGGTAGCAGAACAGACAGACTGACGAAACACACTGCTGAGGGGAGCAGCAGGTGGCAGGAGAGGTCTGCGTGCCATGTGGGACCCCTCACCCAGTGTCCGGGGATCGAACCGGTGCTGGAGAGGCTGCGGGCAGCTTCGCAACCCAGCGCTCAACTGCTGCGCCACCGGGGAGGCCCAAGAATGAATCATGTTTTCTTGGCTGCAGGGCCTTGCTTAAAAAGGTAGTGGTAACACGTCTCTTTGTAATGTGTTAAATATATTTAATGGTTAGGTTATTGGTGTGTAGATAATGTATTCTTGATTCTTCTGGCAGTGGAGCCATACATTCATGCATAGAATAGACTGACAAACACCTGCAACCCAGACCTTAAGGAGCGCTTCTCTTCTAGGTCACCATCCCACCACTTCGTGACCCTTTGAAAAAGGTACAATTTGACAAGGATGATGAAAAAAGAACTCTTCTTCAGTGTGAGAATGGTACTTAGTTCCTAATTGTTATGTGATTTCATATCCAGGAACAATGGGAGCTACATTTAGGGGTGCTAATTTTGTTTAATCTTCTCGCAGGCAAAATATATACAATGAAAGAATTTAAAGAGGTTGAGAAGGCCAGACTGCTTTCCAGATTCCCAAGAATTTCTAATTCAAGGCAATTTATGACTCCGAATGAGTGGCTTAAAGTGCCTAAATGCTACATAGAAAGTGAATTTTGTAAAAGGAGCAGGTAACAGTTAATATAATTAAAAATATTATGGAATCTCATGGAAAACTTTAAGACAGTGATGCAAATTTTGTCCGTTATGATTGTTAAAAATTTCATTTTTCAGTTAGAAATCTACTGTAATTCCTCTCTTCGTTCTCTGTGATACTTTTTTTGGTACTGTCAAGATTTTCTCTTTGTTTTGGTTTCTATTTGCTGAATTATACTCTGTTTAGTTGTGTGTGTGAGGGGGGTTGTTTTCCTTTCCTTTCTGTCTTTCTTAGGGCTTGCTGAGATTTTTATATCTGTGGTTTGATATCTCATTATTTTTTGGGTAAATTTTAGTCTATTTTCACTTCAAATATTATATCCCATTCTTTGTTTTATCCCACTTATATCCCAATTCTTTGTGTTTTCTTCTGAGACGCCAGTGATATATATGTGAGATAATTTCATATTGACCCATCGCTCCCCAGTTCTTGGATACCTGTCCTTTGTATTTCATTTCCCCGCCCTACTTGTATTGCAGTTGGACAGCTTCTACAGACCTATCTTTAAGTTTTCTGAGTTTCTCCTCAGTTGTATCCCTTCTGCTGATCAGCCCATCAAGTGAATTTTTCTTTAGCTTTGTTCCATAAACTGAAGCCCATCTAAGGAATTCTTCATCTCTGATGTAATGATTTTTATTTCTAGCATTTCTATTTGCATTTTCACATAGTTTCATTTCTCCTGAAAATATCCATCTGTTTATACATGTTCACCTTCCCACTAGAAGGTGACATATTAATATGTCTTTGACATATGCATGATAGTTTTAAAAAATTTGCTATGTGATAATCCCAACAATAGGTTCATTTCTGAATCTGGTTCTGTTGATTTACCTCTTGACAGTGGATTCCTTTGTCTTCCTATTATTTGACTTTATTTTTGGGTGTTCTTTTCACCTAATTTGGGAAAACAGAAGTATTTGCTTCTGTTTCTCCCTCTCTGACACGGTCATTACCTGGGGCCCACCTCATCTCCTTCCAAAGGTCTAGGCTCATTGTGGCAATCTTCAGTTTAGTGTCCTCACATTTCAGATGGGACAGGGCTCGTGTCCTGCTAGCCCTGTTATTGCATCTTCCCTGAAATCTATTTCTCCTGTGCTCTGCCCACCACTGCGAGCCCAGCTGCCCACACTTTTGACATTCACCACCCTCGTGTTTGGATTCTCTCTGGGGAAAAGAGTTTTGTAGTTCTGCTTGTCAGTGTCACAATCTCGCTGGCTCCTTATTGCATTAGAGTATAAGCTCTCAGTGGATAGAGAGTACTTTAAACTTTGTCTAGCTGATTCTTGGTTCTCAGTAAACAATCTCCCTCATGGTTTTAGCAACTCTTAATACCCATGAATATACAATAGTATATATACTAGAATATACCAATATTTAGTAGTATTGTGGACAATGTAATTACAGTCAATGTGTAACAATAATTTCTGTAGTATAGCTTTCAAAACACCCTCACACATATTATTTTGTTCAAGGTTAAAAGTGAAAGTGAATTTTAACGAGTGTAGCTTTGATGTGGAACCCTCAGTGAGAGCACCTCATCTTTTGGCATCTCAGGAAGAAGATAAAGCTATTGTTTATGGGTAAGCCCAATAGTTGAGAGCTTTAAACTTACATCATTTTGGATGCTTGCTGTATTTTGCCCTCCTTTTAAATTGCTGGCATCAGGGCTGAGGTGTATCCCAGATTCTCTTATAGCCTCTTACAGCCTGTACTGCTTTGTCTGGGTGAGGTGGCACCTTTCCTTTCAGATGGAAAAAACTACTGGAGCAAAGTAATGTTATTTATTTGGGTTTCTTTTTGTAAGTTCATATAGAACTCAACAATTTCAAATGTAAATAAAGTATTAAATGCTACAACTGAGTTGATAAGAAAATTCTCTCCTGATTCTTCCCTCTAGAAATAAAGGGTCATCTTTTTTGGAAAAAGAACCTCTATGCTATCAGGAGGGAAAGAACCCAAGTCCCAAGGAGGCCAACTCTGAAGGGCACTTTTCTTCCCTGAGCCTCAGCCCGGAGGTGGAAAGGGATGAGGACCAGGATGCGGTGAGAGCCGGGCTAGTCCCATTTTGCAATATACAATGTGGCAACTGCTGATATCAAAATCTGAGCAGCTGGGAATTTTTTTTCTGTACAGCAGGCTTCCAGGAAGAGACGGGTCAGTGCATTCCCCCCCCCCCCTCCCCCCGCTCCCAGAGGTAGGGAGAGAAAGAGAAGCCTATAGGAATGGAGAGAGTAGTCCCTGGAGCAATACATGAGGTGCCCCGTGGTGGGTGGACTAGAGGATTTCCTCAGCTCCCTTCCTTCTGTTTTTGTCCTGCTGTCTCTCCACCATTTCTACCTCTTAGCACACCTCAGCTAGGCCCAAAACTTTGTTCTCCTTAATTCAACCAATAATGTTGAAAATTCTCAGAAGGACTATATACTAAATTAAAGTAGAATTTAAGAAGTAAAAGTCCCAAATGTAAAATGCAGGGGTTCACAGAACACAGACTTCTCATTCTCAGGTAACTATGGTTCAACTTGGTGGCCTTTGACAGTGCAGCCTGGACTGTGGCTTCCAGGACTCAGTGCTACTTCTCCCTCAGTTCCTGTCTCCGCTCCCTGTATGCCAGGCCTGGAGCACAGCCTCTCAGAGGAGCGGGTTTGGAGAAGTCACAGCCCCATCTCCCAGTTAAAATCAACGTGGGAGTAATTTGGTTTCTGTGTATGCAGCTTTCTTTCATCCTCTCGGTCTTTACCCCCTAAGGACTAAGGAAACTACTTTTTTTTTTACTCACTTAGGGAAAATGCACTAAAACTTTCTTTCGTGGGTCAGCTCCTTTCATTGTCATGTCTTAGTGTCCTCCCACGTGCTTGCTTGCTTTCTTCCCCAAAACGTTAACGAGCTCCTACTCTGAGTCAGACAGCGAGTGGGGGGGGGGGGGCAGGAGACTTGGTAGTAAACAACCAGACTTATCATGTGCGTGGTAATGGGTGCAGTGAAGAAAAGACAGCGGGTGAAGTGGGGTCGGGGAATAAGTACCCCCACCAGAAGAGGTTTAAATGGATAGAGAGGGAAAACAAATTTACTTGTTTTATAATCATACCCTGTAAGCCTTCTTCATGTGTTGTTGTAATGGTTACATGTATCTTGAATTTAACTAGGCCCAGACAGGATTATTTCTTACTTTTGCATTTCTGTCCTTCTGGTACAAACTGCTTCCCTTCCAGTTTCCCACTGGGTCATCGGCTAGCACCATAATCCCACCAGGATGCCTCAGGACAAAATTCTAGAAGTCATCTTTGATTTGCTTTTGGAAGTGAGTACTTTCACACGCATCCTCTGCTAAAGGCGTTGGGCTGGGCTGGCTCCTGCGCTTTTCTGCTCCTCACTGCAGGCTTCAGTTCCGTCTCTGCGCTCTGGCCCAGCCTAGAGCACTGGCCGCCTGGACGGTTCCCTCTTCTGCTCTCACCCCTGTGTACTCAGTTCTCCATGCAGCAGCCATAGTTTAAAAAAAATGTTAATTAGGCCAGATTTTTTCCTTCCTCAAAGTCTTTGAATGGCTTCTTCTGACACTGGATCTTATTCTAACTCCTAATCGTGGCTTCTAACCAGCTGTATGGTTGGACACCTGCCGCCTCTGCAAACCCCGTCTTCTGCTTTTCTTTCCACAGTCGCTGTCCTCCATCCTCGCTGGCTTTTCCTGGTGTTCTTAACAGGCCTGTCTCACTCTTATCTCAGGCATTTGTCTCTGCCAGTCCATTTGTCTGGAACATTCTTTTTCCAGAATGACTCCATACCTGACTCCCTCAATTCACTCAGACCTCTGACCAAATCTTTTCTTCTGAGAATCCTTCTCATTATCTCTACTTAAGAGATATTGGCATATCTCCATTCCCTCATCCACTCCCCCTCCCGCCTCTTCTCTTCACCTGTAAAGAGATGGGACCCGGGACCTGAAGGGCAGGATAGGAGGGCAGGATAGCCCGTCCATTGTGAGGGGAAGGAAAGCAGATACATGGAGGTAGATGAAGCTTTTGGTGAACTTTGTAAGGAGGCTTTTAAATTATGTTTCCTTCATTCTTCTCAGTGAAGTCAGAGGGTCATCTGTCAGCTGTTAGTGAAGGTGAGAGGTTTAAAAAGAGAAGTGCAGAAAGGAATCTCGTTTTTCCTAACTCACAATAATCCTAGTGTACATTAGTACTCCAGACATATTAACATCTAAAAGCAGGGCTCCCAAATTATCACACGTCAGTGATGTATCCCACCTGTGAAAGGATTGACTCTCCCCAAATCTCTGCCTGTGTCTGAATCCAGATGGAATAAGGAGAGACTGAGGCAGGAGGTTTAGACGGGGCCTTGCCTGCGAGGTGAGTCGCCAGCACTGGCAGGAGTTGCAGGGGCATCAGCTGCGCTGGGCGGAGGAACTTTTTCTGCTCTCACAAGCCTCTCATTTAACTCTTCTCTCCTGTCATCTTCAGAAGCTTTTAACAACCAAGGAGCACATACCCTAACCCTCCTGGTAAAAGAGGACATAAAAGGAGACTGCTTCAGAGGAAGCCACCCCTCAGCAGCAATCATTCAGGGTGAGGACCAAGGAAGGCACTCAAGAATTGTACTATGTCTAAGAAAGAATCTGTAATAAATTTCACTTTTGAGTTCAGTATCAGTATGATAATTAAGAAGTAACAATATCATGTATTAATACTCATTACAAATTATTTTCCCCAGATGTTAAGAAGTATTATTGGAAAGATCCAATAAAAATAATAGCTACCTTGCCAAATGTCTGTCTCAATTCATTCGATCTTTCCCTAAATTAAGTTGTGCCTCCTTGGGAAGGTACTCTTAAAATCCACACCCGGGTACTCTCCCCAGGTTTGTCCAGTAGTCCTAAGAAAATTAAAAAATTCCTTTTGAGTTTACCCACAAGTGATTAACCACTTGTTGATTCTGCATATCACCCTTGGTCATGGTAAGTTTACTTCTTGTCACAATTTGACATAGTAGGTTCTCGAACATTGGAAAAGGGGACACCTGGGAGCCTTTGCAAAAGCTTGGGGGGTCTGAGCCCTTTCCTTCCATCCGTTCCACATACATACATAGTTATCAGAGTTGCCTCTTTCCCAGCCACTGCTCTAGCCTTCCCATGAAAGACTGGCAGCATTGTTAATTCAAATGGAGTTGTAATTCAACAACTCACAAGATCAATGTATCCACTTGAGGGCCATGAACAGAATGGGATTTATTCATGGTGGCCCTGACAATAAATAAGTGTGACCTTGTATTTAGTTTTATGCCTTAACTGCAGATTTCTGGCATCTGAGCTTTTAATTCTTGCTTTATTCACTTAACCCTCTCATTCTATAGCCTTCATCCTCTTTCACTTTACTTTTCCCTGATACTTATCCAGTCTTCCAGTGCCTCATGCCCAATCAATGTAACAACTAGATTAATTTTTAGGGAACTTTTTGAAAAGTATGCCAAAAATCAAGATCGTTATATGACACCTAATGTATCCAGCATCTGGCTTCAATAATGAATGGTCACTTCATGGCCAGTCTTGCTTCATCTGTATCTATACCTACTTCTCATCCTCAAATGGGTGACTTCATTTATTTTTTTTTTTAATTGTTTTTGCCATCCCTGTCCTTCAACTGGATGATTATGAAGCAAACTCCAGATAACATCATATCGCAAGCTATGGTTTCCCACTCTGTTTGGCAGAGAGTGGAGTCCTTTCCTTTCACTGTGCTTGGGTAAGAATACCAGTTCCAATATCTCACATATTCTCTGAAGGCTCATACAGTTTCTAATTAATGAGGATCCTGTGGGTTGTCAGTAACAAGCTAACCAGAACTAACAAGCAAAAGTAAAACTGGGATCCATTAGATGGCTTATGTGTCCTGATGTACGGATGGATGTGCCTCATGGAATCCTGAGAAAAACAGGAATTCCTCATGAAGGGTAAGCACCTTGACAACACTGGGCCTGGTACAAGAGACCCCAGGCCTTCTCCCTAGAGTGCTGTCCTGAACATGACGCATATACCTCTCCCAGTCTCAGTGCTTTTGTTCAAAAGTCTAATAAAATCCTAGGAGGAAATTATGAGTACCTGATCCCCGCTCCGGTTAGGTATGTACCCCTGGGGCCAAGAAGACGCAGCCAAACACAAAGTCACAGAAGGAAGCATTCCACCAAGAGTCCAGTGCTGAGGGGAGGCATTTTGCCAGAGAGGTGGGGCCAGACAGGCCTCGCCAATGACCACCATGGGCAGTAAGAAGAGGGGGAATGGCTCAAGAAGGCTGAGACAGAAGAGACAGGCAGGCAAGTTAGAGATCATGCTGAGGGGTTGGAATTTAGGGGGAGGTCCTGAAGGATATAACACTCTTTAGTCTCTTCCCCCCTTTTATATTACCTCATCAGTCAAGTCAGACTTCTAGAAATCACATCATCATTAAAGGAGTATTGTTAACTCTACCTTGATTTTATCTGGCAGAAGAAAAGCTTAGGTAAAGTGAGGCTAGTCCTTTTCCCATGAATCATTCATTAATGCTTACTCCATGGTAGTCTTCCTGTTCAGGCGAAATCTGGATATTTCAGAAGCCTTCTTTATAAAAGGCAGCCTAAATCTATTTAGAACTTTTTTTTTTTTAAGATTTATTTATTTATTTATTTATTTATTTAATTTTTTTTTTTTTATAGAGGCATGCTTTATTTGTTTGCTGGTTTTGTTTGTTTGTTTTGTTTATACATGCGCTGGGTACAGTCAGAAGCACGGGAGGGTGAGAGAATTCACCAGAGCCAGAGCTGAGAGCAGAGCAGGCAGAAGGACCGAAGTACACTGCTGAGGGGAGCAGTGGGCAGCAGGAGAGGTCTGCGTGCCATGTGGGACCCTCCTCCGGTGGCCGGGGAGCAGCCGGGGATCGAACCAGCGCCGCAGAGGCCGCGGGCAGCTTCGCAACCCAGCGCTCAACCGCTGCGCCACCGGGGAGGCCCAAGATTTATTTATTTATACAAGCACTGGGGTACAGTCAGAAGTGCGGGAGGATGAGAGAATTCACCAGAGCCAGAGCGGGGAGCAGAACAGGCAGAAGGACCGAAGTACACTGCTGAGGGGAGCAGTGGGCGGCAGGAGAGGTCTGCTCGCCATGTGGGACCCTCGCCAGGTGGCCGGGGATAGAACCGGTGCTGCAGAGGCTGCGGGCAGCTTCGCAACCCAGCGTTCAACCACTGTGCCACCAGGGAGGCCCTCTATTTAGAATTTTTAAAATAGAATCCAAGTGCAAGTTTATTCTATGGACAAGACTAACACTTCACAAATGACACTGAGATTTTTGTCTTAAACAACTTTGGGGCATAGAACTGCTTTTCTCTGTTACAGTCGTAAATGAATAAAGATACTTTCTGACTAGGTCAAAATGGCAACTCTACAGAGGTCTACTGTGAGGCTTATAAGGTTGATTCTCTCTTGGCTGAAGAGTCTTCAGTCACTTAAATATTGATTATGTTGATATTGAATTTCATTTCATGTAGAAGTCAAGAGTATGTCTCATTTAATTATTCATTATTTACATAAGTATTTATTGTCTTCTTCTTCTTCTTTTTTTTTTTTTTTTTTTGGTCAGATATTCTGCCAGATGCTGGGGGTATAAAGATGACCAGACACAAGCCCTCTAGCCTAGAGTTTAGTGGGAGAAACAGTGAGGAAAAGATTCCACTGCTATAAGATCTCTGATTTAGTAGGGTTATGTCTGGAGAATCAAGTGCCTACTTAAAAACTCAGCAAAGGACTAACTTTAAAAGGACAATCTAGCAATTATTTCTAACATTTTTGGGGGGTACATTTTTACTTCATTCAAAACCTGGAACTTTTACAGTCACTCTCCAAACCCTTTTCTCAAGGGTCGTAGGATATGCAGCTATGACAAAGGACCCCATTTTATTCTATTGGAAGAAAAGTGCTAACATACACAATAGCGTCATTAAAAGGAAGTTGCAATCAGAAAACAATACTCCAACTCCCCTACCTGCCTCCAACGCTGCCATCTTCTGGTAAAAAGAGAACCCGAGGAAACAGTCAGTGGATTAGGTGGATTTCGAGTCCCCAAGATTGCATTTCCAGATAAAACTATTGTCATACCTTTTAAAGTAAAAGTGAGGACCAAAGCCTCAGACCTCCACACTCTATCTACCTGCTTAATGTCAAGTCTCTGGCAGTTTCCTTAAAGAAGCCCATTTGGGTTTTACTACCAGAAGAGATGAAAATTTTAAATAGAAAAAAGTCTGATTACAAATAAGTGAGTGACAGCCCAGGGAAAGCCCTTTACTGGCATTTCCAATGCTCTGTTCAACCCACACTGCAGAGAGACCAGGAAAAACATCACCTTGGTTCCCAAGTTTTATTCAAGAACTCATACAAAACATTCCAGATAAATTTTAATTCCCTGTATGATTTAAGCACCTTGCCAGTGCATAAAGAATTCAGAGCATGTATAGATCTTCATTCGTGACCTGAAGTTCACACCAACTTCATTAGTGTACTAAAATCTCCACCTAAGAGAGGTGTGGAGCCACCATTTTGTAAACATGCGATCTGTGGAAGCTGCCCAAATGCCCAGCCTGCTGGTACCTTCAACCCCCAGTCACCAGAGACTCCTTTGTCAGTCTTTCTTTTGAAACCCCCTTCAGGTATTTTTCCAGGGAGGCAGTCTTTTGTTTGTTTGTTTGTTTGCAAGATTTGTTTATTTAATGCATACAAGAGCTGGGGTGCAGGCCAGAGATGTGGGGGTAAGAGAATTCACCAGAGACAGAGTGGGGAGCAGAACAGGCAGATCGACTGAAACACACTGCTGAGGGCAGCAGTGGGCAAGACAGGAGGGGTCTGCCGCACCATGTGGGTAGCTCCCTGGGAGGCTTCCAGGGAGGCAGTCTTGGGGGCTTAGCCTCTTATCTCCATTATCTGCACAGGTAATAAGCTCTTTACCTGATAAAAATTGGGTCTGGTCTATTTGGGACATGTCAAAGCAACAAACCTATTGAGTTTGTAACAAAAACATTATGTCAAGTTAAAGAGACCCCTCACAAAAGACCTCTTTCCTTTATCCTTTAAGGACAGTTTAACTGGAAATTAAAATTCTTGACCCTCACGGCACTCTTTTCTAGGCCTCCCTGCATGGTCCCTGTTTAAAGTGACCTGGCGGTTCTTGCCTGGCTGCTCCGAGGATTATTTATTTTTAAAGTCAATTATGTTAGACTAAGTCTGGGATTGACCTCTGTCACTTTTTCATGGTGCAGCACCTGCTCTTTCAAGAGAAAGGCTCATGTCCTGGATTAAAAAAAAAAACCACTCTTTTAAACATTTGTTCTTGCCTCCTAAAAGACTCCAGTTATGCATGAGCAAGCAGGATCACCCTTGCCGGTTTTCCAATTATTTGTATTTGGTTTTGCTCACTCCTCTTGCTCCAGTCCCCTGCGCAGCTGTGTTCTCATCAACAGCTAGTCCATGGCTTCATCATCATGATTTTATTTATTTATTTATTTATTTATTTTTAAAAAGATTTATTTATTTGTGCACACAAGAGCTGGGGTACAGGTCAGAGATGCAGGGGGTGAGGGGATCCACCAGAGACAGAGTGGGGAACAGAACAGGCAGACTGAGTGAAATGCACTGCTGAGGGGAGCAGCGGGCGAGGCAGGAGAGGTCTGCCTCGCCATGTGGGTAGCTCCCTGGCCGGCCGGGGATGGAGCTCGTGCTACAGAGGCTGCGGACAGCTTCATAGCGTGGTGCTTCACCCCGTGCGCCAGCAGGGAGACCCACCCTCATGACTTTAAAGAATGCGAGGCCATGTTGGATTGGACGGTTGAAACCCCACGTGTGTCACAGGGCCTCCCGAGGGCGAGGGTGGCAGGTGGGGACCCTGACTTTCCTCCTCCGGGACCCCCCACCCCAGCGGCCAAGGCGGGGTTCCAGCCATCCTGCCCCAAATGGGGCGGAGGACCCCGCTGGTTACCTGACTTGGCCTTTAGGCAACGCGCGGGGGAGGCATCAGCCCCGCGTTTTTGAAGCAGCGGCCCGGGCAGGGGTGGGGGCGAGGCCTGCGAGCTCTGGGGGCGCCCTCCCCGACGCCCCTCGGCGGGAGGGCAAGGGTTCCAACCGCCCCTCCGCGCAGCGGCCCCCCTTTGCCGGCGCAGCCCCAGTCTCCCCAAAGTCCTCACCTCCCCGCAGGGGCCCGGCACCCATGGCGGCCTCGCGAACGCCCCGCTGCGAGGGACGCGTCAAGGCGGAGAAATGGAGAGAATGGCCGGAGCCCGCGGAGGTTGACCTGATGGAGGTGAAGCAGCGCCGGGCGCCGGGCAGGGGCTGTTCCCCTCGCGTGTTACTCCCCAACGGGAACCGGAACAGCTGGGGGGGGGGCGCTCAGGTCAGGATGTCGGGGGACTCAGGTCAGGGCTGTCGGGGGGCGGGTGCTCAGATCAGGTCTCGGGGGACTCAGATCAGGTCGGTCGGGGGACTCAGGTCAGGGCTGTTGGGGGACTCAAGAGAGGGCTGTCGGGGGCCAGGTGGGGGCTCAGGTCAGGGCTGTGGGGGGGGGGACTCAGGTCAGGGCTGCCAAGGAGGAGGTGCTTCGAGTCCCCCCTATCACCCACCTGAGCCAGGGCTGTGCGCCCCAGGCCGGAGCTCTGGTCTCCCCGATTCATTTGTGAGGTTTCAGGGGTTGATGCAGCAATGACCTTCTCATAAGCATGTTGGGTTTGGGGGGGTTGTGATGTGATGTGATGTTGTACATCACTTGGATACGTTGTTTTGTTCCTTTTTTTTTTTTTTTAACATTTATTTATTTATTTATACATGCACTGGGTACAGTCAGAAGCGCGGGAGGGTGAGAGAATTCACCAGAGCCAGAGCGGGGAGCAGAGCAGGCAGAAGGACCGAAGTACACTGCTGAGGGGAGCAGCGGGCGGCAGGAGAGGTCTGCGCGCCATGCGGGACCCTCCTCTGGTGGCCGGGGAGCAGCCGGGGATCGAACCGGGGACCGAGCCGGGGATCCAGCCGGGGATCGAACCGGTGCTCTAGAGGCTGCGGGCAGCTTCGCAACCCAGTGCTCAACCGCTGCGCCACCGGGGGGCCCTATTTTGTTCCTTTTGCCGTCATGGCAGTTAGTAGTGACACTTCTGCACAGAAAGCTGTGGCTTTCAAAAATGCTGGTAGAAATTATTAACATACTCCTATTTTTTGACAAAATCACAGAGAAGGAGCCAGCAAAGCAAAAACTGTATTTTCTTAAATAAAAAAGGCACTTTGGAAATCTGACCCATGTCTCATAGGGGATCTGACATTTGTTAATAATGTTAATAGGATGACTGCAAAAAATGTGATTTTCCAAAATGCTTGTCACAGTGTATGTTTCTAGTTCAAATAAATAAGTTGATTTTTTTCCCCGAATTTGTATTTGGTGTCAGGGGAAAACATTTGTTTACATGATTTTTTCAGTTGTCATCTTAAAATAAGTGTAGACAGGTTTTCAAGCAAGGTTCTATTTATATTTTCAAAAGACTTTTATTTTGGAGAAGATCCAAGTGCTTGTGTCACTTTAGATTTCATGGGAAGCTGTTATGTATATGGGGAAAAATATGACTCTTTTTTTTTTTTGAGCTTTCTCTTATTCTCAAATTCGATATTTGAGTTTGGAGTTTGGTTTTGATGCACTCACTGTGGCAAAACTGAAAGAAGAGCCAGACATTGAACAATATTGTCTTAAGGGACTATATCATTTTGTACTAGATCATTCTTTTTTTTTTTTTTTTAAACAATATGGAGGACTTGATTTATTTTTTTATTCATACAAATAGCTGGGGTACAGACCAGAGGTGTGGGGGGTGAGAAGATTCACCAGAGACAGAGTGGGGAGCAGAACAGGCAGACAAACGGAAAGCACTGCTGAGGGGAGCAGTGGGTGGGAAAAGTGAGGTCTGCGGCGCCCTGTGGGTATCTCCCTGGCTGGCAGGGAATTGAACCCATGCTACAGAGGCTGTGGACAGCTTCACAGCACTGTGCTCAACCTGCTATGCCACCGGGGAGGCCCTATACTAGATCATTCTTGTAAGTGGTAGCATTTCTTTTCCAAGACACTGGGTTTTTATTGCCTTCCCATTTGTTCCTACTTAGTTCTATAAGTGTAAAAGCTGGAAGATCATTTCATGATGATCCAAAGGAAAAGCCCTAAAGCTTCAACTTTACCCAAACTCATAAAGGAAACAGCAGGTCCCAGGATATAGCATCTGGGGCTCTAGCCAGGAGCGGCCCCTGACTTGGTGAGACTCTGGACCAGTTGAACTTTCTGTAGTTCCTCAGTTTTGACTTATGAGGAGGTTTTGACTTAGAAAGGGATCTAGCAGAAACCAGAGAACATCTACAGCCTTTTTTTTTTTTAAATGCTTTTTTTTTAAGATTTATTTGTTTATTTATTTATACAAGCACTGGGTACAGTCAGAAGCACGGGAGGGTGAGAGAATTCACCAGAGCCAGAGCGGGGAGCAGAACAGGCAGAAGGACCGAGGTACACTGCTGAGGGGAGCAGCGGGCGGCAGGAGAGGTCTGCGGCAGGAGAGGTCTGCGCGCCATTTGGGACCCTCCTCCGGTGGCCGCGGAGCAGCCAGGGATCGAACTGGAGCTGCAGAGGCTGCAGGCAGCTTCGCAACCCAGCGCTCAACCGCTGCGCCACTGGGGAGGCCCCATCTACAGCCTTTTAAAACATATCTATTGGGTGGGCCTCCCTGGTGGCACAGCGGTTGAGCGCTGGGTTGCGAAGCTACCTGCAGCCTCTACAGCGCCAGTTCAATCCCCGGCCACCGGGCGAGGGTCCCACATGGCGCGCAGACCTCTCCTGCCGCCCGCTGCTCCCCTCAGCAGTGTACTTCATCACTCTGCCTGTTCTGCTCCCCGCTCTGGCTCTGGTGAATTCTCTCACCCTCCCGCGCCTCTGACTCTACCCAGTGCTTGTATAAATAAATCTTTTAAAATAAATAAATAAATAAAACATATCTATGGGGGGGAGGAACCTTCCTGGTGGCTCAGGGGGTTAAGTCTTGCACTATGAAGCTATCCACAGCCTCTGCAGCCCAAGTTCGATCCCCAGCCAGAGAGCTACCCACATGGCACAGCAGACCTCGCCTGTCTTGCCCGCTGCTCTTCTCAGCAGTGTGTTTCAGTCAATCTGCCTGTTCTGTTCCCCACTCTGTCTCTGGTGAATCCTCTCATCCCCTGCATCTCTGGCCTGCACTCCAGCTCTTGTATGCATAAATAAATAAATCTTAAAAAAATTAAAACATATCTATTGAATGCCTGAAAGGAGGTGTTTGTTTCACAGAGGATCTTTAATTAGTAGCTTTCTTGGTATTTTATATGATTTAATAGTATCTGTGAGGGATATGTTTCAAAGTGATCTGGGTGGAGGTAGAGGAGAGAGTTGGAATTTAGATGAAATGAGATTGACTCTGACTTGATTATTGTTTTTTTAACCTTCTAGAAATCTTCTAATCACATTTGGCTGTTCATTATTCAAAATTCTAATGAATTTAAAGAGCTGATAATTGGGCCTCCCCTGCTGGTGCAGCAGTTGAGCGCTGGGTTGCAAGGCTGCCCGCAGCCTCTGCAGTGCCAGTTCGATCCCCAGCCACCGGCGAGGGTCCCACCAAAAAAAATAAATAATTATTTATTTATTTATTTATTTTTTAAATTTTCTAGAGGCATGTCTTATTTATTTATCTATTTGTTTGTTTGTTTGTTTGGTTTATACATGCACTGGGTACAGTCAGAAGCCGGGAGGGTGAGAGAATTCACCAGAGCCAGAGCAGGGAGCAGAGCAGGCAGAAGGACCGAAGTACACTGCTGAGGGGAGCAGCGGGCGGCAGGAGAGGTCTGCGCGCCATGTGGGACCCTCCTCTGGTGGCCGGGGAGCAGCCGGGGATCGAACCGGCGCCGCAGAGGCCGCGGGCAGCTTCGCAACCCAGCGCCCAACCGCTGCGCCACCTGGGAGGCCCAAAAAATAAATAATAAAGAGCTGATAATTGTTAAGCTAAGGTGATGGGATCATGGAAATTTGTTTGAAAATTTCCATAATCGAAATTTATAAAATATGTTTTGAGATATAAATGTGAGATTTCCACTCAAACTATTGGTAAAATATACTGAGTTTTGTCATTCTGCTTTGTTTCTTCTGGCATTTACATCCTAATATCTAATTCTGTAATTACAGGAATTAGCTAGAGAAGACATTGATGAAGCTGTGCACACGATATTATTTAGAGAAAATTATGTTGTGAAGGTAAGAGTTACCTGCAGACTGGACCCGCAGCGTGTTCTAGGTAAGATGGCGCAGAGCAATGTGGTCCAGTGACTGTTTCTATATCACAGAGATTGATTTTGCTGGAAGAATGAGCCTTCTTTCCCTGAGTCACTTGTTTTCTAGTTTTTTTTTATTATACTTTATACATCTGAGATTGTGTCACCTCTGCAGGATCACTTAAGTGCCGGGGATCCCCGTTCAACCTTAAGAGTGGGAGAGATTGTTCTCTTTGTTCCAGTACTGAAGAGAAACTCTTCCTCAATATTTTCGTCCTTGTATATTCCCACATGGATCCTGGTGGGGATCCATTAAGCCAACAGAAACAGATTAATATTTAATGGTAACGACCAAGCATACTGAGAGTCACTAAGGGGTTCATAAATTTAAGGAGGTTTTGACTTCAATGAAAGGGATTGAAATTCGGTTTAAAATAATGTTTTTCACATTTGTATCATGATTTATAATTCCTAAGGGAAGTTCAAGTATGTTCTCATTAGCGCTCTGGAAGAGGTAGTGGGGTGACTTCCCTTTATGGATTCAGACGGAGCAGTGCTGGAGCAACTGTGGAGTTCTTTCTACTCTACTAATTTGGTCATAGACTTTACCAATGAGAAAAATCTAGAGACATGAAATGGGGGAGCTGGAAATGTTTTGAAAGACAAAGAAGCAGGAGTGTAACACGTTAGGAATGGCTTGGATGTGGTTTAATATCCAAGCACATTGTGGTCTACAACTTTTTATGAGTTCTTCCTGCTCTGTGCTTTCACATTCTCTTCCTGAACTTTATTCTGTTCTCCAATTATAGTATGCTGTGTTTGCAACCTAATGTTCAAAGAGTTTAGGCTGGCAAAAAGCACCTTCCCCTTACTTAAATGACAATACATGGAAAACTTAATAATTTGTTTTCCTTGTTTGTATCGCTTGCATTAGAAATTGGATACATATTTTCAGCATCTGGATATTTTTAAGGAGAGACGAAAAGAGATGTTACATAAAAAATGGACTGAAAATGTTGCAGAGCCTCTTCAGCAGAAAATTATGGAAAAAGTAATTTCATACAGAAGGATGGAAAAAAGGAAACAAGAAAATGTTGAATATTTTTTAAAGCACTCAAAAAAAATGGTACTGAATTTTTAAAAATTGGGTATATTAATCACCCAGGCTTTTTTCCCTATTGCTTTATTTCCTAAGATTCATATTTTCAGTTTATGCCCATCACCCTCACATTTGTAAATGCATTTGGTTGCTTGCAAGTCGAGGTCGCTAGGTCTGTGTTCTTGGGTTCCAAGCAGGAAGAAGAGGTAGAAAGGATGCCAGGGGACCCTTGTCTTAACACACTGGAAGTTCAGAGTTCCCCTGAAGTCTCATAGGCCTTCACTGGGTGACACCTCCCCACCACCAGTTGCGGAACCTTTAGAAGAGGGTGGAGGCTTGATGACGCCAGAGGAAAGACCCTCTTGGGGAAGAGAAGACATGAAGGGGAATGTTCCTTTTAGGATTTAAAAGGCTGACGTATGGTTGATGGGGAGATGGAGTTTGTGTTCTCTAGGGGAGAGGCTCAGTCTGCACCTGCAGTGACAAAGTGGATTTCAACTCAGGCTAAGGACAAACTTCCTAGTGGTTAGAACTACCAAAAAGGCGCCTGCCCAACAGAGCAGACAGTCAGTCCTAAAGTAAGGCTGACTGGCTGATGGCATCTCAGTGATGGCGGCGTCTCACTGCAGTCTTGGTTACTCCTGGGGCTTCTTCGAGCCCTTTGAGCTTATGATTTTATGTAAAAATGGAATACTGTATTTGGCTTTTTAGAATCTTGCAAAAACACATTTGAATGTGTGATTTGCTCTGAGGTGTATTCCCACCCACCCCAAGGCAATTATATTTGGAGATTTTTATGATCCTGAAGTATATACAATTCTTTTTATAAGAAGAAAAAGAACCCAAATTATGGAAAGGTAAGTTTCTTTTGTTTCTTTTTTCTTTGTTTTTTTTTTTTTCACTGAAAAAAAATAATTTTATTGAACATAGGATTACATAGATTTTTTTACATTTATTTTTGCCTTATGGTTATTGTTCTTGAAAGCCATCCAACCCATCACAAAACTTACTAGTTGAGGGCCTCCCTGGTGGCACAGGGGTTAAGTCTCAGTGCTATCAAGCTATCACCAGCCACTGCGACATGAGTTTAATCCCCAGCCAGGGAGTAACATACATGGTGCAGCAGACCTCTCCTGTCTCGCCCACTGCTCCCCTCAGCAGTGTATTTCAGCAGATCTGCCTGTTCCGCTCCCTTCTCTTGTCTCTGGTGAATCCTCTCGCCCCCCACACCTCTGGCCTGTACCCCAGTTCTTGTATGCATAAATAAATATTTTTTAAAAATAAAAAAAAAGCTTAATACGATCCTACTGGGGTCCTCAGAGAGTCACTTTTTTTGTAGGTTACAGTCCTACCATTTTGTGATCCTCTGTTTAAAAGACAGCAAAAGATGGATAAAGAGAAGAGAGCCGCTTTACAGTATGAGACAGGTACTCTGTGATCCCTGGGCTTGAAATTAGAGGTTTTTAATTGTTCAATGATTTCCTAGGTGAGTGGCGCTGACTTTGAGAGAGCTGATTCAGGTCTTCTCTCTTGTAGGAAAGCACTATACCTTAAAAGAATTTCAAGAAATGGAGAAGGCCAGGTTGGATGCCAGATTGCCCCAGTTCACATTTACGCTGCAGAGTGTGAGTCCAAAGGAGTGGCACAAAGCTCCTGAGAGGCTGGCAAGACAGAAACCTCACAGCAATAAGCACTGGTAACTGCTGAGCAGCCACCCTAACACTGTCTCCCTGGTTTTGCCTTTTGCAGAATGTCATGGAGTTGGACTCACATCGGCTAGAAACTTCTGCAGATTTCAGCTTCTTCTTACAGGATATTTTTTTTTAAATATTTATTTATTTATTTATTTACCTAATTTTATTTATTTATTTATTTATTTATACAAGAACCGGGGTACAGACCAGATGCCCGGGAGGGTGACAGGATTCACCAGAGAGAGAGCAGGGAACAGAACAGGCAGACTGAGGAAATACACTGCTGAGGGGAGCAGCGGGTGAGACAGGAGAGGTCTGCTGCGCCATGTGGGCCCCTCGCTGGCCCGCCGGGATCCAACTGGCACTGCAGAGGCTGCAGACAGCTTCACAGCGCTGCGCTCAACTGCCTGAGCCACTAGGGAGGCCTTACAGGATGTTTTAACGGGATCAAGAATGTAGGGTTGGCAGCTTTCTTTCGGCATCTATCCTACTTGTTTTTACTTGTTGATTTGAGAAGTCAGCTGCCAGGCTTTCTGTTGATTCTTTGATGGTAACTGTCTTTTGGGATGCTTCAAAGATTTTTTTGGTTTGATTTTCAGTAGTTTTACAGCGGTGTTTCCACATCTGGATTTCTTTTATTTATTCCACTTGGAACTCATGGGTCGTCTTGTACTGGAAAGAGATGTCTTAAATTGGTTCTGGGAAGTCTTAAGTCATTTTTCCTTTGATGATTAACTTCTGCCATACTCACTCTCTCCTCTCTTTCTGGGACTCAGTTAAACATATTTCAGGTTTTCTCACTGCATCCTCTCTGTCTCTTATCCTTTCTTGTGTAGTTTCCACCCCTTTTGTCATTTTATATTGGATTCTAGATATTTTAGTTATCTCTTTAGTTGTGCCTAATAACCTGTTGTTAAACCTACCCATTGGGTTCTCACTTTCAGTTGTTTTATTCTTATAGTTCTAGTATTTTATTTGGTCCATTTTAAGTAAGTTTGGGGAGGTGTCTCTGCTCTGGAGGGCCTGGAGGGTTCCTGCCCAGCACTAGGGAGCCCGTTCCAAATACACGGCTTCACTTGCCCACCGGGGAGAGGGAGATGTTGAGGACAAGGCTAAGTACCCAGCTGCCAGGAGGCCCAGGAGGAGAACATCCACCTGTCGGGACTGAGGCTCTGGGCCTCAGCAGAAGGGTTATGAGACACACTGCCTGCCTAAGGGTGACCAGTGGGAGTGTGCTGGGGCGCGCTGACTGACAGCCCTCAAGTGATGCCCACTCAGACTTTTCATAGACTATTGAGTTCACAAAATTAATTTTCAGGTAGTTATTGAGTGGTCTAATTCTGTTTGTATTGAGTAAATGTTTTTCTACTTTTCTTTGCAGTCCTGAAAAGATCTGCACAGAAAAGAAACACGCGCTTAATAAAGGGAAACAAATTACTGACTTAAGTCAATCTGCTTTTGAAAGGCAGTTTTACTCCTCGAAGCTCAACAAAGGGAATAAAAGGAATAAAAAGAAGGTTCTGGTGAGCAGAGATCTGGGGGTTGCTGGGTGTGGCTGCCAGTTTCACAACACCCACGAGCCAGCAAGTGAGCCCTGACTTGGGAATCTGAGCTTGACAAGTCTCTCCCTCCAGCCAACCCGGAGGCCAGAGGAGGCAGAAACCAAAGAAGGACGTGAAAAAGGGGAGGCAGGAGAATTTCTTTGACACAAGAGTTTGTGGGGCTGCCTCTGGGCTCGTTACTGCTGTGCAGACAGGACCCCTTTGGCAGAAACTCAAAAAAAGAGCAAATTGTGGGACTCTAGTCCCCACTTTTGAGGGCCAGATTGTGCCCTTACCTGGTAAGGAAAGCCCGGCCACAGGGAATCTGCCCACTAAGATTTCCTCCACTCTTTCCCTGAGTCTCTGCTTTTCTGCCATTTTTCCACTTATTTCATTCCAACCAGAACCTTAGTTCAGTCACAATAGGTAGGGATATTTTAGAAATGACATTGAGACTAAAACACAATGATTTTTGGATCTATAAGAGTTATTATTTTAATTAGTAATTCATTTAAAAAGGCATCTGATGTGCAGGTGTTTTCCTGCACAGGTTCCTTGGCCAGAGCTCACAGCCAGGCTGCCGTGGTGTCCAGCTCCTGGTCTGTTTCTCTGGTGTCCTCTCCCTGCGTCAAGCCTGAGTTTTGGGACTCAGGAGCAGCTGGGGCGCCTGGTTGGTGGCCAGTTGGTGACGTGTCTTGAGGGCCCAGTGGAGCTTGGTTTCTCCTTTCAACAACCCCTTGTTCCCCCTCATCCCACACACAAAGGGCCAAGGCACTGTTTCTCCTTTCTAGCTTGAAAACCTCCGATCTTGTGACCCAGCTCCACTCTTCTCCCCAGTGCCCCCCAGAAATGGCATCTCCTGTGTAGCAGTTATCATACCCCTTTCCTCAGCAGCTGCTTCTGCGCAGGACAGCCTGAGTGGAAGGTGCCCTCGAGCTGCCGAAGGTGACGGCTGTCGCTCTGCCCTCTGGCACGGTAGCTTGGCTGCTGTTACCAAGAGGTCCCCAAGAGGCGTGTGGCTTACACACCCAGACATTTACTTTTCACCCAAGAGCCAGAACCATCTTTGAGGTTGCCCTGGAAAGCGATCTTAAAATGAAATTGCTCTCCTAGAAGGGATCATGCTCAGCGAAATAAGTCAGAAAGAAAAAGAAAAATACCGGATGGTCTCACTCATAGCAGGAATCTAGAAAACTTAAATAAGGGACCAGGAAAAAGACTAATTAATACAAAGTAAATCAAAATCAACAAGCAACTATAAACCAGAGACACACTACGGGGGGTGGGGAGGGAAGGGGAGAGGAAGGACTAGGGTCAAAATAAGGGGGGGTGCAATTGTATGGGGAATATAACCAAAAGGATAATGCATACATTGTGCAAAAATGAAAAATGATGTAAGAATTATATAAAATAAAATATTAATTTAAAAAGTTATCAGACAATGAAAAAAATAAAATATGTGTCAACTGAAAAAAAAAAAAAAGAAAATGAAATTGCTCCCGAGGCTCTCCCCTGGGAGTGGAGGAGGCCCAGACCTCGACAGCTCTTTGGCCTGGACCAGCCATGTGACCGTCCCCAGCTGTAGGGCTGGGGAACCTGGATGGTCTGAGCAAAGTGGCAGGGAGAGCAAGCATTTTGCGGCCAGCTCGCATCTCTGCCGACTGCACTCCCGTAGAAGGGTAGTAGTGTGTGGCGTCCAGCAACCAGGAAAGCCTGTTTCAGTGTTGCTGGAACCAGAGGGAGGATGGAGCAGCGCTGGGAAGCTGCCTGGAGGGTCTCCACAGGAGGGGAGGGTCAGGCTCTGCTGGGGCCTTCCTCCTGCTCCCCGAACCCCTCTCCTGCCCAACATTCAGTTCTCTTTTTCTGTAGGTTTTAGGACAGCAAAGACCCAGATCCTGGACTGCCGGGGAAGGTGGGTTCCGCCGGGGGTTGCCTCCCACGGAGAGAAGAGTGATGACGGCAGAGGTCCTGGGGCAGCATCTGGCCTCCCTGCAGCTGGGGGCCAAGCAGGACCGCAGGCGCCCCGCCTCCTCCTCGGAGGCCACAGCAGGAAAGCACGATTCCCTGGATTTGGTTCCAGCGTCTGCTGCAACAGTTAAGAAATCTCCCACCTGTTTTCTCTCTTCAGAAATGAAAAGATAAAGCAAGAAATAGCAAAATAATAATCGTTACTGTTTATCGAGCTCCTGGTGTGAAGTAGGACCCGTGTGAGGTATTTTATATCCATTTAAAACTTTTCACAGCAACATAGAATTATCTCCCAGGACATGAGGGCCAGAGGTGGGTGAACTGCTCAAGTCAGTTGCAGAACTTGAAAGTGGCAGCGTTTGACTTCAAGTCCTGGCCCTCCGGGGCCAAAGCACAGGTGCTTTGGCCAGGGCGCACCCTCTCTTCCCGTCCACTCAGGCCTTGTAAGTTTCGCCAAGCTGCAGAGGGCTGAGGTTCTCTTCCAGAGGATGGAGCTGCCCTCTGGCCAGGGGGGCTTCCTGAGGCTGAGGAGCCCACAGGACCCTGCTGATGTCCTGCCCTCTGCTCCCCCATTCCCCACGGATATACGTGGTCTAAGGGCACCCCCCACCCCCACATGCCCTTCAGAAAATCAGGCGAGAACTTGATTTACTGAAGGGCCGAGCTTTGCTCCTAGTCACAGGCGGTGGCTGGAGTTGCTGGGGGCACCGCTATTAAATCACCCCTGGGGTTTGGTGGACGCTGACCCACTGCAGGCTCCCCTGTCCTAAGTCTACAGAGAATCCCGATGTATCCAGACAGGGGAAATGGCGCCAGCCACAGCTCATCCCAGTGCGGGTCCCCACAGACCCAGGACTAGTCCCAGGGATTATCCTGGAGCTAATTCACAGGCAACCCCAGAACTGCTTTAAGCCCCCCTGTGTGGAGCTCTGGAGCCGGCAGGCGGAGGCAGCCCACGAACACCAGCCCACGCCTGCCCCCCTGAACCCACACAAGACTCTCCTGAAACCCTTCAAAAGCCCAGCAGTCTGCTTTGCTCAGCAAGGCCGCGCCTGGCCGGCCACTCTCCCTTAACCCTGCTCGCTCAGCTGTTTGCTTTCAGGTTCTGAGTGCGGCTCTTCCTTAGACCCTGGGGCCGGTGTGTTTTAACCAGTCAGCACGGAGGATTGAGAACCTGAATGACTGAGTGATGAACTTTGAATATTCTGAATTGTGCTCTAGCCAATCTTTGCCCAGTGCTTACTTTCGGAGGAAGGGGGTTGGGGGGGGCGGGCCTGTGCCTCAGCTCCCTGAGAAGTCTGGCAGCCAGAGCCATTCCTTCCAAAGACTGGTCTCTTCCCTGCTGGGGAAACCCAGGGATTTAGCGTACAGGACCTTATTTTTATCAGCGTTTCAGGACAAATCTCATACGTCACCACGCAGAGGCGGAATCAGCGGTCCTGGTGTGGACGTGGCATCGCGGGGACAGGGTGGGGACGGTGCGCCTGGAGCTGGGCGGGTGCAGCCGCGCTGACGGGCACTGCTTGTGTGTTTTCTTTACTCTTAAGTCCCCCCCCCCCCCCAGAGCTCCCCTCAGCCAGACAGGCACAGGATTCTAGAGGGTTCAGTCTCGTCCCACAGAGACCTCACTGAGAGGCCACCAAAGTAACAGCCCCAGAAACGTTCGGTGGTGTCGCTGGCAGTCAAGATGGGGGTCTCCTGAGCTTACCCCCCCCAATCCTGTCCTTGGTTTTTCGTTGTTGCAGAAAGGAGATTTGGTTTTGTCCTAAGCAGCCTCTCAAGAGCCTTTGGAGAAGAAAGTAAATCAGTCTATTTTGCAAGGTTTCATTCATAAACATATTTTTATTCTCTCTGTACATATTGGCAATGATAAAGCTTAAAGATGCATGTCCTATGAAATATGCAAAAAACAAGAATTTACATAAATAAATTATACCTCAGAAAATTAAAGGTTGAAAAATATTTTCCACATCATGAGAGTTCACAGTTTTTAAAGTAAATCAAGCTTTCCCCTTAGATTTCAAATTTTATTGTCTCAGCAGAGAATGATAAAAATCTAATCAGAAATAAAATGATCAAGTTTGCTTTTTATTCAGTGCACGAGTAGACACTCTCTCGGTAGCAGGCTGTCCCCTCGCCCAGTGGCAGGTCTCCCTGACCCTTCACCGGAGTGGCCATGACCACAGGGGTCACGTGGTGTGGAGTGGTTCTGGCGTCACCCAAACCACCTATGGGGGACACGTGCAACCAGGTGGTCACGTCTGGTGGTCTGATGCCTCATTTCCACGTAATACTTTTTATAGCCCTGAAAATGGAAACCTTGGCATCCAAACACAACCCAACGTGGTAACACTAATACAAGGCACTGTGCTATGGGGTTTGGTTTATAGGAAGAAATCATGTTTGCATAGTTTGCTAGCGATTTAGTGTGCAATAAAATAGAGGGCTCCAGCGTGCGTGGCCCTGTGATGCGTGAAACCCGGACGCTCTCCAGCCCCGGGTGGCGCTGGCAGCTGCGTCTTCTCCAGCCCCCACCGGGCGGGCAGATCCCTAGGGCTCCTACAGAAGAGTTTTTTGCTCAAAAAGTTGCAGGTCAAAGCGGACCCAGACCTCCCCGGTGGGGACCTCGTGCAGCAGGAGCCGGCGGGTTGTAGGGCCTTTGCTTTCCTGTTCTGTTCGGATTTTTGCCAGTGGAACTTCAGTACGACCCAGGAAATCTGGAGAACAGATATTTTTGAGTCAGAAGTCGTCGTCTTTATAAAGCTGTATGAAGAACTACTACACGGGAGTGTCTGAAACAGGATTCACAAAACTTTCAAATCCAGGACAAGCAACATCTTTTATTAAAGGCTGTTTGTTCTGTGAGAGGCTGTGTGTAGAGGGCTACCGATCGTGTGAGGGAGACTGCCTGCTCAGAGCCCTGTTTCGGGCCAGGGACGGTCTCCCCCTCAGCAGGTGCCAGGAGCCCCAAAATCCCATCGTGTGTGTATGTATGGGGTTGAAGACCTAACATACACCTTAACAGACCTAAAACCACCCCATCCGCTGCTGCCCAGTGTGAGCTGCTACTGACCACAGCCCACATGGCTTCCAGAAGGTGGGATGAAAATAAGGTCAAGCACTGAATCCATACCTAGATTCTAGAGCATTGGGGACCCTTCAGCTCCCCAGCCGAGTTATACTTTACCATCTGGTGAAAACTGGTCTCTGTCAAACATGGTGAGACACAGCACATCTTGGTAAAGATCCTTAATAAAGAACTGGCAGTTAAAATTCCACTTGGGGTTTAGTGTGTCCTGGAGGGTCCTGGTGGTGTAGCTCTGGGAGCCCATGCTGATTTCACAGTATGGGTTGCTCTTTCCTGAACAAAAACAAAAGACACATGAGGCGAGTGTAGATGAGAGACTGACAGAAAGGCCTTCCTTGAGCAGAAGCAGGATCCAAATGGATGCTCCCTCTAGAGACCACAGCAGCAGGGGCCACTGCCTGGGGACTCCCAGCTTGCCCAGCCCTGTGCTAGGAAGGGAGCTAGGAAAGAAGACAGAGACATTCACTTCTCTGGTCTCTGCTCCCTGTGCTGACAGCCTCAGAAATCCGGGGGGGGGGGGGGGCACTGAGCACATTCAAACACCAGGACTGTCCCCCACAATCTTGGGCAAGCATCTGTCCACTTGCTTCATGCTTTCTCCATTCAGAAGCACAGGGGAAGGAGGCCTTGGTACTTACTGGGGAAACGGAGTGATGATAACATCAGTCCAATAATCCTATAAGTGGCACTAGAAACACTTTTAAAAAAGTATCCCATTACCTAGTGCCCAGAGAGTCATTAGCAAAAGCAGGGCAGCTAACCCCTCTGTTGAATTAAAGAAGCATTTACCGTTCGGCTTACAGGCTTTTAATTCTGTCGCTTCAATGATATGCACCATCAGACGCCCAATGCCAGAATTCTTCTGAGAGCGAGCTAGGAAAGAAGACAGAGACATTCACTTCTCTGGGAATGCAGAGCGCGCAGCGATGGAGGAGCTACAGCTCCTCACAATCTGTCTTTCTAACCAAGCCTCACACTCCCCAGCCTCACCTGTCACTGCACTGGGCCTGGCCGGCCAGCTGGCATCTGGCTGTGTGGCCTGCGAGGCATGCCTTGGCCACTATCTCTACTCATTAACATCCTACTCATCCTTCAAGATGTGGGTCCAATCTCAACCCTCCCTGCGATACCCCTGCCCTCCTCTGTGCATCCAAGTCCTCAGCTTACGAGCATCCCACAGCATGCTGGGCCTGAAATGCTGTGCTGCCCCTGTCTCCAAGCCACTGTATAGCATGGACTGTTTATTCATCCCTGTATTAGCCCTCAATTGCCTAACAAATAGTAGCATTAATAAAATACTGCATTATATTCATTTAGCATTTAAAAGCAGGTAACATTTATTGCATACTTCCTTTGTGTTAGGCATGTGCTAGGCCCTTTTCGTAAGTCAATTTCCTCGTAGGGTAGCCCTTTTAAGCTGCCTCCCATACGTGAAAAAGTGGAGACCTAATGTGGTCTGTCACGCGCTCCAACCACATGCTTCTAAGTGGCAGGGTCAAAATGTAAACAGCAGATATCAAAGTAATTTCTGAACCACTCACCATAACCCCAATTATATGTAATCACCAGCTTATAAAGTAGTTTCACTGAAGGCCTTTTTCCATTGAAGGAGGTACTCAAAACTGCTTTCTTAATGTGGAGAGAAATGAAGCAGTGAACTCACATTATCTCAGTAAGTGTGAAGTCACTGAAGTAGGTTTGCCCTCTGGGGTTTAAAAACTAACAAAGAGGCTGCTTGGTGTGCTACTGATTTTTCAAAATTTGGGGCAAATGGGAGCTTTTCTAAGAGAAGGGGCCCACCCCTCCCTCAAGCCCACCTCCCACCGCTGCACTCAGGTCCCCTGCAAGGCAGGCTGGAGCACGTCCATCTCGGAGGGCCTGGTGAAGGCTAGCACGGGGCCTGGCACAGAGTAAGTAATCAATAAATGCCCGAAGAAATTGAACATGTAGGAAATACAAAACAATATGTACAGATATTGATGTTAGGCCAAACATAGAAAAACTTTGATTGACATCGTAGGCCAATTAAGAGATCATTATATGCTTTATGAACGATTCAATCATTGATTTTTCAGTAGCAAGCCTTTAAAGGACCATTAAAACAAGATTCAGTTAGCAAAAGCTGATATACACATACCTTTCAGGAGTATATAACAAAATAAGAGAAACCTGAATAAAAAAACATAAAGAGCTGCAACAACAGCAGCGGACACAGGGGACGGGCTGCCGGGCAGGGCGCTGGGCTCCGGGTGGCCCTCTCTAGGCCGCGGCGTGGCAGCCAGAGCCGGCAGATGGCAGAAATGGGGCTGGGCAATAGGTAAGACAGGGAATTCACTGGTAAGAAATGTGCCCTAAATCCAGGAGGCAACAGGGAAGATGCTTACGCAAGGCCCTGTGAAGAGAATCCATCACTGAGCTGTCTGTGGTCGGGTGGGGGGCTGAGGGTCTTCCTGGGGCTGTGTCACTGGGGAAGGAAGGGACTGAGCAAATGGGGAAGAACAATGGGAGAAGACACGGCCTGGGACAGGGACTGGAGGGGAGGTGAGGGGGGTCAGAGAGCCTGTGTCCAGTCTGGTGGACGAGGACAAGACGGCCGCCCACAGAGATTCTCGGAGGAGCAGTGAGTTCTGGAAGGAGTTACTGAATCCCACCGGAGACAGCAATTTATCTCGGGCACCCAGGAGAAGGGGAGCAGGGTCCCTCTGGACAGTGACCAGATGAAGCCCTGGGAGGGAGTGGCCAGAACTCCCAGGACAGGGAAGAAGAGGAGCTTGGAGGGGAGAGGGCAAAAGATCAGGTGCAGGAAGACTCTGGGGTGTTAGGAAGAAGGAGAAGGGGTGCTGACTCCCTGCCAGAAGGCACAGAGAGCCCCAGGAGGGGGAGGGAGGAGGCTGCTGGCCAGGTCACCGTGTCTGAGAATGAGCCATTCCCACTGAGCGACGGGAAAGCAAGGGGACGGAGGCTGGTGAGCCAGGAGGAGGCAGAGACCTTTAAGAGCCAGAGCCTGGTGTCAAGGCGGGTACAGATGGATCTGGAGGGGGACGGGCAGAGGCTGGTGCGGGAGAAATGGGCAGAGTGGTTGTAAGCTGAAGGGAAACAGGCCACAGAGGGGACGTTTGCTGGAGCAATATGGATTGAGCAGAGATGGGGCTGGGTGCCCACAGAAAGACCCCTTTCCCGGAAACAGGTGAAGAATGAGTGTGGAGGGAGGACGTACAGGGAGCCGCCGTGAGAAGGGAGGCCCTGGAGTGTGTGCGGGACCACGTGACATCTGTGTAGTGGGGGGAGGTGGTCAGGGAAGTCCAGAAGGTTTCACTCAGCTGAGGGGGCAGCAGGAGTCAAGCCAGCCTCCTTCATGGCTGAGTCTGGCCTGTCACAGACCCACTCACCCCACTGTGACATGGCAGGAGCAGTAGCTGCGTCCTGAGGGCCAGACCCCACCGCCCCGGCCCCTCCAGGGCCCCACCAGCTACCTTGATAAGCCTTCTCCCGCTTCTTCTTCTCAGTGTCGATGTACTGCTCGGACGCAGCCTTGATCTTCTGGACCCAGGCAGTCCTGGAGGGAAACAGAGCATGCGTGGAGGCACCCCACACCCTCTCAGTGCACCGGGGAGCCCTCACGCCTGCTGCTAACCTCGCTGCGATGAGTTTCCAATCACAGACTTAATACTAGCTCAGCTGAAAGGCTCTGCTAATTGAAGACAGAGCTGAGAATTTCTAGACAGATCCTGATGACTTACAAAACCTGGGACACCTCCAAGGTGCAGCGGGCAGGGATAGGGTCTGCGGTGCAGAGACCCATGGCAGGAGAAGCCCTGCTGGGCCTGCAGAGGTGCTGCTGGCCACACCTGAGGACAGCGAGAGAGGAAGGTGGCCCACACCCAGGGGCTGGGAAGCAGAATCTGGCTGCAGAATAGTTCCTGTAGGGGTCCAGGAGGGGCCTGAGGCCCAGAGGCTTGAGGGCCTCAAAAACCAGAGGAATTCAGCAGGAAGTGGGGGTGGGACCTGCTATTTGGGAAGATTTTGGCCAGAGACTAGAAGCCAGGAGGTGCTAGGTGTGGAGGCAGGGGACTTGGCGTGAGAGGCTGGGGATAGGGAATCAGGGGGACTGGAGCACAGTGTGAGGGGGGATCATGGCAGCGGCTATCTCCTGGACTTCAGGGCAGGTGACTCGTGGTCAGGACTGACCTCTCGTTGATGTTGTCTGTTCGGAGGGTGTAGACTCGGTCAATGTGAGAAATGTGGAAGACCGGCTCATCGCTGGAAGGGTCGGTGGGCAGTTTCACCAAGACTTCATTCAGGAAAATGGGCTGAAAGAATCAGGGCCGAAAAACAGGCCGTGAGTCACTCTACCCGCCGACACCCAGAGTCCTGTCTGCTCTCAAAGGTCTAGGGGAGAAGCCTAGAGTCTTTTACTCAGGAAAAACAAGACTGACTCCATTTTGTGCAAGTCACCAGCTGGGGCTGACTGGCTGGCCGAGTGTCCAGCTCTCCTCATGAGACAGGGTCCCTCCCCGGTGCACAGACGCTGGCACCGTGCGGTGGGCTGGGTTTTACAGAGGACCGGATGCTGAATGTGGACATGTGTCGTGTGTGCCAGGGAGGAGCTGGGCCCAGAGCTGGCATCGGCTGGGACTGACAGACTCATGAAGGCCTGGCCACATGGGGCCTCATCCCTGGAAGGATGCATGAGCCTTCCGGAAGAGGTGGGCGTCCCCAGAGGACAGGAAAGGCTCGGGTATAGGAAACGCCTGGCTGTGCTTCTGGGGCCACTGCTGGGGCCGACACTCACTGTCTTATACATTTTGAATTGAGCGTTGGACTTGGAGCTGAAGAGTTTCTCGGAGCCGGAGGAGACGGCAAACTGCTTGACCATGCAGGTGAGAAGCAGGAAGTCGTTGAAGAGGAACCCGTGCAGCTCCTTGTTGCTCTTGGTCTTGTACAACTTCCCGCTGTGCAGAAGCTTCCGGGGCCCCAGGCAGTTGGTGAGGGAGTTGAAAATCAGTTGCTTAAAGAGAAAGACATTGTGCAACCGTGAGTCCCGGCAGAAACCATTCCCGCACCCCCGGGGGGCGAGTGCCCTGGGCCCGGAGGGTACTGGGGTCGAGCTCTCTTGTCGGGAGCATGGCTGAAATCATTCACCTCTACACAAAGGATCCTCACACAGCTCTCTCCGGAGCGTCAGCCGGGACAGTGACAGAGACTGTTCTGCCAAGAGAGCACTCACTCTACCAGCTGAGAGCTCAAACATAAATGTCAAGTCTTCTCTCTTTACACAAAAGGAAGATGACAACGCAGGGAGGGCGGGGGAGCAGGGGCTGAGGTGCAGACTGTCCGCACGGCAGGCCTGGACCTGGCTCTGCATGCAGAGCAGCCTATGGCACAGACTCACCTCTGCGAGGCCTTCGCACTGCACGTGCGCCTGGATCCACTCCAGCCGGTCTGAGTTCTCCTTCTCCCGGACCCCCTCGTTGACCTGCGAGCAAAGCTCCTCCGCCCGCTCAAGGGCCAGCTTCAGGGAGGAGTGGTCTACGTGGGTCTCTGGGGTGTTCTCCAGAATCTGAAAGGGAGGACCTGGTCATGTGGGGTGCACCGTCTTCCGCCTGGCCCCAGCTTCCCGGTGGCCGCCATTATGTGCTGCGGGCTGTGCCGGGTGCTGGAAATGGGGTGGCCAGCCCCTGGGTTCCACCAGCCCCTGGTTTCGGCCCTGGACAGGCTTGTGGGCACTGCAGTTCTTGGGGAGACAGTGACTCAGATGCAGGGTGGGGTGCAAGGGCTCCACTCTGTGTGCCTCTGGGTGGCAGTTGTCTTTCATCCAGTGCAGGTGCACGGCTCTTGCATACAGTTTCAAATGTGAAAAAGCCCTGAAAAGCTATTTTTTTCCAATATTCATTTGGTGGCAAAACCTAAACTGAAGAGATGTATTTATTTACTCTATTTTCAGTGACGGTTCATATTTTGTATTTGTTTCTAGATGCTGCCCAGGCTTTATTGGGGTGTCTTATCACCTATAGTAGTGGAATTACAATCTGAATTCTAAAACACACTTGACCCAAAATATTTCAGATAAGGGGCCACTTCTGTGTATGAGTGCAAGAGTGTGGTATGAGCACCTGGAGCACGAGACCTATTTTGAGTTAAAATGACTTACAGACAAAGGTCAAGGGATGATTTTAAAAGCAAGCCTTATTTCTACTGTTTTTTCATTGTAAGGTGCTTAAAATTACATCAGTGATTACTTGTGGAAAATCTGCCTTCTCCTTAGAAAGCATATTGGTTCAAGAGGCCCACATTGCTTATGTCAAAAAGATGGATGGACTTTCAGAAGGACTGTTGAGTCAGCTAGCTGGCATGGGACACGGCGAGGGGACGAGCTCTGTTTAGGATGTGCTGGGCTGTCGACTCCGGGACTGTGCATAAAGTGTTGCGTCGATAGATGAATTTAGATCTTCAAGAAAGACTGGCGCTAAAACTGGGCTAAGGGTGGACTCTGTGTGGGCCCTAGAGGGCCTTCTCCCTGCTGGCCAGACACTCCTCGTGACTAGGAGAGGCTGGGAGTTCTCCTGGGAAGGGGTGACAGGTTAACAGGTGACATGGGATGCCTCTTATTTGATTGTCCAGCAGGGCTGGAATCAGACCACATGGCAGCGTACCCGCCCCTGTGACCTCAAAGGGCCTGGCTTCTCTGCCCCAGCCCGGCACTCACACTTCTGATGAGGAGAGGGTAGCGGGTGATCCTCTGCATGGGCTTCAGCAGGAAGCTGGAAAGGGGCATCCCCTTACACCGAGGGTCAGATGCCAGCTTCTGCAAAAGAAGCCAGAGGTGGGTGAGGAAATCACAGTGAAAACAAAGGCGACACTGGTCATACTCCTGACTTCCACACCTTTCTAATTTCTTTCACAAACTCAGGATCCAAAATGATCTGCTATCATGTGACAGCAGCAAATCTCTCCCAACGTGGGCCAGACCCAGCAGGTGCTTTTCCACCGCTTCTTACATGCGTCTGGCAGCCTGTGCCATCACACCCTCTTTCGCGTCCAGAACCACCTCTCGGGGCTGTCTTCCCTTCTGCTGATCTCCCCAGGCCTCTTCACTTCCTCCTCCCTCTCCTCTACCCACACTTCCGGCAGGTGCTGCCCATGCCCCCCTGCTGTGGACTCCCAGAGCAGCACCCAGACATCCTTTGGAGTCTCCCACTTGCTGCAGTATTCTCCTCACTCAGTGTCCTCGACGCACCCCAATCTCTACACAGCTCCAAATGAAGTCCTCTTCTTCCCTCATAAAAGCCTCCTCCTCTAACTCTCTCTGGCTGAATTGGCAGCACGTCCTGCACACACCTGCCCGGAGTCACCACTGACACCTTCTGCTTGTCTGGTCAGTGGCTCTCCAGCTCCCCCACCTCATTGTCCACGCCTCATTTCCTCTTGTCTCCTTTCACTCATCCATTTACTTTAAAATTTTAGTTTATCTTCTTGCATTTTATACATTTAAGTAACCTGTTATATTCTTTCTGGAATGAACATAAAACACTATTTATAAAATTAAGAAAGTGACATCCTGGATGTTTGTTTCTGGAGTTTAAGTAGCTGACTCAAGTAAGCAGGTTTTTAAAAAAAACACTCTGCTTAGGTGGGCAAAACCATGGCCCCAGTGCCAACAAAAATCAATTCAACAAAAAAGGTCACGCAGAGCAAGCAGAAAATTCCTTGCCAGATTTGTGTTTCCTTTGGAAACTGATAGCAGGCTCCCCTTCTCCCTCACTGAGCTGCCTGACTGTGCCTGGCCTGCAGGGGCACAAGGACGCCCATCCCCGTTAAGATGCAGGCAAGGCCCCAAACGGAGGTACCTTTAAAAACTCTTTGAAGTCCGCGTCTTCATCGGTCTTCTGTTGTAACAGAGTCGCCCCATTAAGCTGGCAGCTGCAGAAGCGGATATAAGCCTGCATGTGGGCCAGCTCGGTCGCCAGGATGTCCCCGATCATCTGCACAGGCATCTTCTCACCCCCAGTCTTCTTCCGCACGCGCAGGGCCCTGCAACCGACACGCTCTCTCACTTCCAGTTTCTAAGTGAAGGTTCTTGGTCAGTGAAGGATGACCCTTGTGCAGGGGACTGGTGGTAACAATGGCCAGTGAGGTACCTAAAAACCACTGCACCGTGCAGGAAAAAGTCAGCAGGAAGTGGAGGCAGCTTGGGCTTAAAGCTCCAGGCCAAGCCCATCTGTGTGAAGTGTTAGCAAGGAAGAAGGGGTGTTTCTAGGCTTTGGAGTTACTCTGGTATCACCTTATTTTCTTTCTAAGCTGTTCTTGGCCTAACCAAGGGGAAGGAAATTTCCCATACTCTGTAGGGAAAAAAACAAAGGGAGCAGGAGCCCATGGAGGCCAGCAGCATGTCCCCAGAAAGCTGCTGAGCCCCACAGAGACACAGCCACAGCTGGGAGCACCGATGTCTCTCCCAGGAGCCTGTCCTTGCAGGAATAAGGGACGGAAAATCACCCCAAGGGATGGAGCTTCACAGGGAGACTGAGGAGATGACCACTGGTTATGTCAGGGTTAGGAGCTGGGCTTGCTCCTGATCACCCCACGCAGTCCAGCATATTCTGGAATCATACGTGAAGATGTAGTGTGCTTAGTGATCTAACTTCTTTGTTTGATCCAAGTGTTTTCTTTGTTGTGTTTCTTTACTTTCTTCAATAATTATGGATTTAAGGGCCTCCCTGGAGATGCAAGGGGTTAAGCACCACACTATGAAGCAATCTGTGGCCTCTGCAGCACGAGTTCGATCCCTGGCTGGCCAAAGAGAAACCCACATGGAGAGGCAGACCTCTCCTGTCTCGCCCGCTGCTCCCTTCAGCAGTGTGTTTCAGTCACTCTTCCTGTTCTATTCTCTGTTCTGTCTCTGGTGGATCCTCTCACCGTCCCCCCGCCCCCACATCTCTGACCTGTACCCCCAGTTCTTGTGTGCATAAATAAATAAATCTTAAAAAAAAATTATGGATTTAACAATAAGAAACGACAAGTAAAAAGGGAGGGAGAGGGGCATAGCTGGAAGTGCCTTGGTTCAGTGGCCCTGCAGAGCTGTGTGGGGCTGGGGCTGGGCGTCCACTGGGTGACGTGGGGCCACGGACTCACTTCAGCAGCTTTGTGTTGGACATGATGAGCTCTTTCCAGTTAACAAAGATCAAGGCCATTTCTCCTTCAGTGAGAAAGCCTGACTCAGCCATCCGTTTCTGAAAAATCTAAATTCAAAACACAAAAGAAAGGCATTAGCTTAAGTGGGAATAGACAGTGTGTCCTTCAAGTCTCGCCCCCACGTCGCCTTGCCCCAGCCTCACCTCACTTTACCCCACTGTACTGTTAACTGTCTGTCCTGCTTCACAGCAGGAACGTTCTGTTCCCTAGCGCGGTGCCTCGCATGTTGAGTTCAACATGAGTCAAACCTCGGATAAAAGTTGTATGAGTTGGGTTTCTCTGCCTATCCATAGCCCCGTGTCAGCCTGCAGACGCCAGGACACCTGTGAGAGAGATGGCCTGGAGAGATGGTGGGTCTGTGTGGAGCCTGCTCCCCAAGGTCAGCGAGGCTCTGACTGTCCTTGCACTCGCTGACTGACGTGCAATCTGTTCATTCTCTTTACCTGCTTCGTGCTAACCTCAGCAAGGCAAGCAGAGGTGAAACACGGGGGCTCTGTGGGAACCTCTGTGGGAGTGGTAGAGAGGAGGCCTTGTCTGCGAAAAGTGCTGCTCACCCCAAATCCCTGACCCCACCTACTCCCCAGAGCATCAGGGAAAGTGGGTACAGTGGGAATAACCTCTTGAGAAATGGTAAAGTGACTGGCCTAAGGTGGTGCAAACACCCTGGCTACTCACCTGCTGAGCCGGGGTCAGAGTTACTGCCACACCTTCCCCGAGCCCCGAAGCACAGTGACCTGGCCATAGGGCTGATCTCGCAGGAGTTAACAAAGAGGTGGGGGCAGTTTTTCTCCTTTCCTTCTAGACCTCCTGTCCGACCTAGTCCATTCAGCACTGACCATACTGGGGCTTGGGGGTGAAGGATGCGCAAAGTCTTATGGGGGAGACAGAAATGGCCAACTGGGAAGTCTGGGACAGTGGGTGTGTGAGAGGAACAATCGGCCCGTGTCTGGGGTCCCAGTCTGCGATTAGGTAGACCGTGACTTTGGGGCCATCTTGCCGGGTCAGAGGCAAAAGGACACAGTCTCTGCCCCAGCCTCTGCTCCATGTGGCCAGAGAGGTGCCACACCTGTGGGGCCTGAGTGGGCCCCTGTTCACTTCAGGTGGTTTGCTTATCTGACTGGTGTTCTCATCTGAGCACACTTGGTGGGAACTAAAATCCGTGGAAAAAAAGTCGAGTGGAGCCACAGCCACACTTTGCTTCCTCAGATGGCAACAAGTGCTGCTCTAACAGCTGCCGCCAACTCAGCGCTTGCTAAATAGGCACAAATACAAACAGTGCACATGTGATAATTGGGAAATATTTTACAATATGCTCCTGTTTGCTTTTCCAGACTACCAAGGTCAGGTGAATGTTTCCGCTCCTCTGGAAATTCTGAAGTTACACAAGTCCTCCTCCAAGGCCCTCCTCGGAAGGTTGGGTGTCAAACAGAGTTAGGCCGAAATTTGAGGTAGATGAGGTTGGCTTTGGTGACTCACCTACTCTAGACCCTGGTCCTTCTCTGAGGGCCTTCTCCATTGAGACATCGGAGGCCCTTGTTCCCTCTCTCCACCCTGAATGACCTCATGTGTGGAAGGAGCTCTCCAGTGGGCCCAGAAGATGTTTGGAGGGCGTGTGACTCCTAGTGAGTTCACACAGTGGGGTGCTGCCAGCTTGGAGCGCCTGGTTGGCCTCCCTGGAAGAGACACCAGAGCCAGGCCCTCACCTCCACCACCAGCTGTAGGTCGTCCACGTAGCGCTCCTCGGTCTGAATCAGCTCGTGCATGTAGCCCTGCCTTTTCCTCTCAATTGGCTGCATGGTGTCCAGGGTCTGAAGATCAGCACACCCTACAGGAAAAGAGGGGCAAGTGTTAACAGGTTCTTTTAAGTCCACTATGTAGAAAACGGACATTTCTCGGGGGTGTGCTGGGTTTACAAGCATTGCCTTGGAAGAACCACACACACGGCATTCCAGAGGTTGCTGGAGCTGGGGCAGCGGTGCACACCTGCGGGGAGCAGCCTTAGCCACCTGCCACTTGAGGCCCCAAAGCTGCAAATCAGCAACACCTGCAACATTTTGATGTGGTCCTAGTTTCTAAGTAGCAGCGACTTTTCAGAAATGGCCTCAAAGACATTAGAACGGTGCTGAGCTTGTGGAGAACCTAAGCTGTTCCCTCCATCTCAAGACATTTTCAAAGATATTGAGACAATTAAAGAAATCAAATGCTTGAAACCAGTGTTTCCCCAAGGCAGGTCACGAGTTATCACTGGGTTGATGTTATTTAGTCTCTTAAATGCTGCTTAGGTCCAGTATTAAAAAAGAAAGGAAAGGAAGGAAGGAACTATCGTAAACTAGTGTTAAAAAACGCTGGAGACCTCTCTTTAGATCGCTCAAAGCAAGATGCTAAGTTAGAAAACCTATGTTCTCAGGACCCAGCAATTTCCAACAAGCTGCCTCGGCCCCACAAGGACAGAGCTGCTGGTTTGGGACAGACCCAGCCGCGGCGACTCCGAGAGTCCTGTGTGCTCACTTTGGATCAATTTACAACACACTAGGGCTGAGCTAAATGTCCAGTGGCGGAGTGATGTGATTCCAGAATCATTCAGTAGGAGGCCGAGGGCTTGCCTCTGGCACAGTGATATCCCGGACGCCTTCCTCAGACAGAAAGGAACAGCAGGCGGGTACCCAGAACTACCGCAGGAGGTGGCAAGCCAGCTGGGTGCTGTGGAAAGGGAAGAGGAAGACAGTGGAGCAGGGATGTTCCTGAGGACAGCAGAGAGGAGGGAACTCCTGGCAGGGGGCGGTGGGGGGTGTTTCAGGAAAGGGATGAGCCAGGGAAGCTCATCTGGGCCTGTAATGAGTGAACAAGGCCCCAGAGCCAGAAATGCAGACGAGGCTGGCCTTGCAAAAGGGGATTTCTCTTTCCGATTGTCCTTGAGTTTGTAGGTTTTGTGTAGGTTTGGGTTTACCGATAGGTCTAGTGAAGATGGCTTTTCTATTTTCTGCTCATGTTGCTGATAGCATTAAGAAAATTACACCCACGGTAAAATGAAAATTGAATGGAGTCGAGGTTAGGTTTGGCACCAAGAAGCAACCACTGGGCCACCAGCATGTTCAAAATCAGTGATGTGCTCTGGGGGTTGTATTTTGTAGTTCTGCCAGGAAGAGCTGTGGGGATGACCAAGTGTTTGGGACCGGCAAGGCTGACACAGATCCCTGTCTTCTGCGAGACACCGTGGCTGGCACCTGGAGGACTGGCACGGCCCACGAAGCGGCCTAGGGTCAGGGTCAGCGCTGACCCTGAATGTGGCCATCAGAACAGTCCCACGAGTGTTCCACAAATTTCACTCATACTCCATGTGCTGTTCATGTACTATTTTCTCCCTCTACATTTCCTCATGCTTGAGGTAAGTAGGAAATCCTGGGTTTGACGTGCTGGTGCTGTTTCTTCTAATAGTCACTAAAGTAAATATCTAACCATTAAAAGAAAGCAAGTCCTCCTGGGCACCGTTTGGCTTGCCATTGCGCTGTGCACCATGTGGACATGCATGTCACACTTTGGGATACAACTTACATCAATACATTAAAGCCCACAAGCACGGGGCTTTCTGTGGGTTACGCATCTTGGAAAACAAAGAACTTGGGTCTTTGCGGAGCTTCTCAGGCAGGGAGTACATGCCACTGGTTTTTCAGGATGGACGTGGGCAGATCTGTGCTCTAGCCCCAGCTGGGCCCTTTGCATTTCACGACACTGGTTCTTCAAGTTTTAATCTCTGTTCAAGTTTTCAACTTGACCACTACCCTCTCTTTCAGATGTTCTTACCTCTGAGGTCAGGGGTGAACATTAAGACATGATGCCCCTCTGACTTTCTGCTCTTTATCTCCCTGCTCGCTCATCCCTGTAGTTCCTTCCTGTGTCAGGGGTCTTATTTCCCCTAAGGCCAGCGTCCTTAGCTGCCCTTTCCTGAGAATCCTTCCACCTGAGCTTTCACTGGCTCCTGCTCAGTCCACGTGCTTAGGGGTCCCTCCCATCCCATCTCGACCACACTCCATTCAAGCACGCTCTTTCCGGCCCCACGAGGGGACTACATTCCCGGCCAATCCAGGCTCTCCATGTCCCCTCTCCAACTTAGGGTGCTCTGGTTTCTGTCCTGCCACTCAGCACACTGCTCTTGTGAGGGTGATGACACTGTTGGCGTTGCCAAGTCCAGTGACCCATTTCTGGACTCACGCCCTCCTCCACGTGCCCAACGACCCCTCTGAGTGCTTCTTTGGGCACCGAGTCTCTCTGGTCCAGCCCTTGCCTCTGCCCTCTGCCTGGTGTCTTTTTCTGTATGTCTGCCATGCCTGCCTTCAGGCTCTCTGCTCAACCCAACCCAGCAAATACTCCAGGATGTTCCAAGCCACCATCACCGGAACTAGTCTAAGAGGCCTCCTTGCTTCTGACCCCTACCCCTACTGTCCCCGCGTTAATCCAGCAAACCAGAGTTTCCTGTTAGAACAGATCACTTCATTCTATTAAACTCTCCAACGGATTCTCCTGAGCAAAAGCCAAAGTTCTTTCAAACAGCCCACAAGAACCAGAGCAATCTCCCCTGACTCCGGGGTTACCACTTTTCCTCATTTCCTCTGTTGTTTGCTCCTCCCTCTGTTGCAACACGCTGGCCTCCCTACCACTCCTCAGGCATTACAGATGCTGACGAGAAGCGTGAGATCTGGGAAGCTTTCAAAAGGTGAAGGACAAAAGATAATGTGTGACTAATACAAAGACGGCTTACTCAGGTTATGTCATAAAGTCCCAGAAACAACTCTTGGCCCATCCCGAGGAGAGCGATGCCACTGAACAATGCTGTTCTCTGTGTGCCAATGTCAGCAGAGTATCACGCCATGGTTTTCTGTCTGTGTTGAAGCTCAGTGATAAGAAGAGATTTTAACAGTAAAGCCAACTGACTAACCTCAGCGTACTTTCTAAAGGGCTGCTTTTAATACTGAAGTTTTATCAGGGCGCTAGAAAATTACTGGGTATCTTACTGATTAAAAGAATAGCCTTTTAGCTACGTGGCAAATATTGAGTGCAAATGAGAGGAGATAGCAAGCTTCCATTACAAAGCTGTAGATATCTGCGATTTTAATTTTGAAAATTTAAATAATTCTTTAACAGGTTTTTTAAAACTTCTTTTTGGATGCCTGTCCAACCTGTTGCATGGGGTATTGATTTAAGAAGTTCATATTGTATCTAATGCTTCAGACCATCAGAAGCAAAATATTTGGTTATCAGAAAACAGAAGTATTCTAGATCTTCCAAAAGCAAGTGTCTATAAAAGCAAGTGGGTAAAGAAAATTTTTATTGGTTTTATTTTTATTTTTGAATCTAAACAGGAAAAGGTCAAAAGCTTAAAAAACAGTAAAGACCCCTCAATGGCACAGAAGTTTAGATCTTAGCCTGATCAATCATGTAGTTCAGGTTAACATTTTTATCAGCTTCTAGACTGCCAGTTATGCCTGTGATTCAGCTGAAGGAATTAATGTGCTATTCAGAACATAGAGGATTAAGAAGAGATGTATGATCTTCCTGTTTGCCCAACATAGAATAATAATAAGTGTTAATAATAATAAGTGTTAGCAATGTGTATCACAATTTATGACTTCCGCTCACTCCTCTGAAAAACTGATACAACTTTGACCCCTACTGTATAAACAGATGGAAAATCTGAAGCGTGCTAGCTAAGTGATTTACCATAGAATTTAGACCTACTCATAATTATCACTTAACCTGGGTCTCCTGATTCAAGCCCCATGCTTTGAAATGCCAGGGCATTTTATGTGGTGTTCACACAGCAATCCTAGTAGAGGCAAAACACTCAAGATAGTGTTGTTTAAACTTGACCTGGGGCTTATGCTTACTGAACTTAATCCTAGAAGGAAAAAAAAAAAAAAAAAGATTTAGGTAAAATATTCTGAATACCAAATAGCACAAAAGTACTAAAAAAGCCAATAGGGCTCTTACTCTTTCTTCCTTAACTTGTCTTTGTCTAAGTGACATGATTAGTTCCTGACATACCCTTGGACTCTGTCACATGCACAATTAGTAGTTTGTATCTAATATCCAATTTTAAACCCACCACTCCACACATCTCAGCACAACTATTACTACAGCACTATCCTGGGGTACTAGGGGTTCCGAAAGCACCTATATACTTTTCTCGGTATTACTAAACAGCTGGCTACACCCCTAATTTTCCTCAATGGTATGATTACACAACCTGTATTTTCAACTTGTTTATGACTACATAATTGGATACTTTGTCCCAAACTGCTGACTTAGGACACACTGAGTCTGTAGCATCACTCTGATGTCATGGGGGTTACAGACCATCACTAATGACACAGAGCTCTCAGCAGCGGGTTCTCCCAGCACCTAGAAATGTAACTTGACCAGTTTGGTTTCATTTAAGCAGTTAATTCTCTTTACCATCTTCTCACATGTCTCCTGGAATTAACTGATGCCTGCTCTTATGATTGGGAATTACAGTAGCTTCCATTTAACAGAAAGCAGCATGGGGATGGCTAAGTGCCAGAGCTTTGGAGTCAGATCTGGACTCAGGTTCCAACCCCAGCACTTAATAACCAGGTCAGACATCAGAGTGTCCATCAGCAGACAGTGTTAGCTGTTAGATACTAGAAATAGCAGTGTCTATGCAACAGACATTGAACTAGTGCTTCATAAATCTCACAGTCTCATCTATAATGCAGGTATTTCTAGTCTCATTACACAGATGAGGCTCAGGCTCAGAGCGGTGAGCAGGGAGAGGCAGGATTCACAGCAGCCTGCCTTACATGCACTTTAGCACGTTCTTGAAGTGATTTTACCTTTTGACAACAGCATCAAGACATCTCTTTTAAGCACATCTTTCATAATTTATTGTTCTTGTTAAAACAAAGTAGAAAAAGTGATTATGAAGATAAATCACTCAATTAAAAATTATACTAAAGATCTGAAAACACATTTCTCCAAAGCAGACGTACAAATGGCCAACAGGCACATGAAAAGATGTTCAACACTGGGCCTCCCTGGTGGCGCAAGGGATTAAGCACTGCACTATGAAGTAATCTGCAGCCTCTGCAGCACAAGTTCGATCCCCCCGCCAGCCAGGAAACAACCCAAATGGTGCAGCAGACCTTTCCTGACTTGCCCGCTGCTCCCCTCAGCAGTGTATTTTGTCAGTCTGCCTGTTCTGCTCCCCACTCTGTCTCTGGTGAATCCTCTCACCACCTCCTCCCTCCCACATCTCTGGCCTGTACCCCAGCTCTTGTATGCATAAATACACAAATCTTTAATAAAAAAAAAGATGCTCAACATCATTAGTCATCAAAACCACAATAATGTATCACTTGCTACCCAAGGATGGCTAAAATAAAAAGCCGGCTAATAATGAGTGGTAGTGAAGATGTGGAGAAACAGAAATCCTTGTACACTGCTTATGTTCCAGCCACTTTGGAAAATGGTCTGGCAGTTCTTTAAAAACATGGAATTACCATGTGATCCAGTCATTTTTCTCTCAGGTAAATATCCAAGAGACATGAAGACATATGTCCACACAAAAACTTGTACCTAAATGTTCAGAGCAGTATCATTCACAGAAGCTTCAAAGTAGAAGTAACCCAAATTCATATAATTGACAAATTATTTGGTATATCCATATAATCAAATATTATTTGGCCATAAATAGGAATGAAGTACTTATATACATTACACCCTAGATGCACCCTGAAAACATTATGCTAAGTGAAATAAGCCAATCACAAAACCCCATGCGTTTTATGATTTCATTTATTGCTATGTCTAAAAGAGGCTAAAATAAGTTATTGGTAATTGCCATGGGCTGGGAGGGGGGAACAGGAAGATAGGTGGGTCACAGCTAAAAGTTATAGGGTTTCTTACTGAGGTGATGAAAATGTTCTACAATTGCGCCAATAATTGTACAACTTCCAACATACTAAAAGCCATTCAGCTGTGCACGTTAAGTGGGTGGACTCCATGGTACATGACCAAAAACAAGTTTAGTTCAGCTTCCTCCTTTACTCTTAAAGACACCTGTCCTTGTTTCTTATATTCAGTCCTTGCCTCCTTGTCTCTTCTCTGCATGTACCTATGACATAGAGAACACATGATGCCATCTCTGACTTTCCTCTTTTCAAACGATGGTCATTCTGGAGTAACTTCATTAATATAAAAATGTTGACAATGTCAGCCCAGGAATGTAGAGGCTAAGCATGGTTCAAGAGCCAGAGCACTTGCTACCATTTATCAGCTTGTAACCTTGGACAAGTTATTTAACTTTTTTAATTTCCTAACTTTGAAAACAATAATAAGGAAAAAGCATTCAAGGATCTTAGAAAAGTACCCAGACAAGTAAGTGCTCAGTAAGGTACAGATTTATCTCACTAGTATGAGAGTTATACAGTCAGAACTTTATTAATTTATTTAAAATGGTGGCAATGTTAGCACCAAAATCTCCTCATTCAAGGGTCCTGTCACCATCCAACCCTTCACTGCTGAGACCCTCCAAGGACTTTTCTCCCTAGTCATGTTTATTTTCAGTGATTCAACAACTATCATTATATCAGCTGATACACATCGGAGTCTGTGTATCTTAACTACATCTGACTGGAAAATTCTTTTTTTTTTTTTTTTTTTTTTAAGATTTATTTATACAAGCACTGGGTATAGTCAGAAGCACGGGAGGGTGAGAGAATTCACCAGAGCCAGAGTGGGGAGCAGAGCAGGCAGAAGGACTGAAGTACACTGCTGAGCAGCGGGCGGCAGGAGAGGTCTGCGCGCCATGTGGGACCCTCCTCCGGTGGCCGGGGAGCAGCCGGGGATCGAACCGGCGCTGCAGAGGCTGCGGGCAGCTTCGCAACCCAGCGCTCAAGCGCTGTGCCACCAGGGAGGCCCATGGACAATTCTATCTTCATGTCCCACGGTACTTCGTAATCAAAACCAAACTTATCTCCCTCCAACTCTGATTATTTTTAATGCTGTCAGTGGAATCATTATTCTATCCTGTCACCAAGATACAATGTGGGGGCCCAGCTGACTCTCCACCTGCCCACACATTCCATCAATCCCTAACTCCTTCCAATGTTTCCTCAGAAAGTGAACTCACTCGCCACTTTTTCTGTACCATGCCTTCCTTATCAGAATCCCCTGGGGAGCTCTGAAAAATCACCATGTCCGGGATATACTTCAGGCCATTTAAATCAGGACTTGGGCATCAATATACTTTTAAAGTTCCCGAGGTGCTTCCATGACAGCAAAACAAAAGAATAATTGATTTAGCCCCTCTTCGGCTTTTCAAGTTAAAACTTTCATTTCCTGCCTTTGCATCTACTCCAGCAGTCATAAACTGCTTATAATCACAGCCCCAAACCCTGCTGTTTTGTGTCTTTCTGGTACACTCCACCATCCCATCCTTCAATCTGGTTTCCTCCTACTTATTTTATGGATCTGGTAGCTGCCTCCTCTGGGAAGTCTTCTCAGATTCGCTGATCTATATGCACGGTTGAATTAGATATTCCTTCTCTGTATTCTTTTGGTGCCTAGCAAATAGTTGTCACTGTGTGCATCATGCTGTTTTATAATTAGTTGCAAATGTGTCTGATCTCCCCACAGAGCTAAGTAGTACCTAAGTCTAGGGTCTTCTGACGCTCATTTTCATATTCCCAGTAGCTGCGATTCCATTTGGCCTAACGCAAATGCTCACTGCCTGTTAGCTGAGAGTCTTTCTAGAGATGAGGAAAGGTTTTTGTGAGGTGTTTACACTGGACATTGATTGGATTTTGATTCACATTTTGCACTCAATGTGAAACCACTAACTTGATGGTGGTTAACTCTGGTGCCCCCAAGCATTCACTGCAGTCTCTTTTATGGAGGCTCTTATAGTAAAAATATCTCATTCTACATTTGCAATGAGTATCAACTTGTAAGTTCCTTCCAATCATTTTAGAAAAAAGTTGTAATAAAAACTGTAAACAACATAGTAGCCTATTATTATCATTATTATTATTATGCTAGACGATACTTTGAAATCAAAATTTCCGTTGCTTTTAAGATACATATGATTATCTTGGATTAAACTACTTCAATCTTGACCACATAAAATTTCTCTTACCCCATTACATAAAATACTTTGCTGATCTATGCCCAGAGACTATTTTCAGGAAAAAGAGAAATTCTACCATGACTACATGTTAATAATTAAAAAATAAATTTTAAAGGATGCTTCAAAAGAAATACACAATACAAGTAATGTAGTTTGTGTCCTTTTAATAAACACACTTGCATAGTTATATTACAGTTTTGTAAAAATAAAAACAGATCACCTCATGCCAAGCGTGCCCAGCATTTGCACAATCCAACACCTTTAATACTATAATTTTCAAGACACACAAAATAAAAATTTAAGGCAAAAACCAGCACTTTGCAACAATTTAATAATTTATTACATTACAGTAGCATCACAGCAGCATCCAATAATGCCACTTTAGGCAAAAGTCTCTAAGTGTTTTCCATTAGAGATTCTATTTACAAGAATTTATAACGTGGTAAAATTCATTCTAAGAAAACTTGGCAAATAAAGCTTTGGAGTGAAATTGGCATTTCTTTCTCTACCTTTCCTTACTCCACTTTTTTTAAATCTTAAGCTATCAGTATTCCTACTCTATTTTAAGACATTAAAATACCAGTTACAAGACTACACTTTCAGGGATCATTTCTATGGATTGCTAATAAAATAGCAATTGCATCATTTTAATAGCTGTTTTATATATTTAAATGATTCTTTATGTTTCAGATGAAACTATGCAAGGTTAGGGTTGATTAAATTTTTTTTAAATCAGTTTTGGTTTTAGAACTGTTTTTTTTTCATTGTTGGAAAACCCATTGGTTTAATCACATATTTTTAAAATGATTATATATTGCAATTTTTAAATAAACAGGTATTTTGATTCTTTACTTCCTACAGGGTTCATATTTATTCAGGGGTTCAGATTTATTTATTTGTGCCCCTATTTTAATATCCTGTATTTCTGAAAAACTCCATCTAATGTTCCTTTCTAAGCAAACTGAAAGCTGCCCCTTATACTGAAGAGAATAAACACATGGTGGAAAATGAGGTATTGCAAAGGAACACATGCGCTTTTAAGAAGGACTTGGGTTATTATTATATGCCATACAATTTCCTTTACTTGTAGCTTTCTCTCAATATATATCAAAATACCTATACAAAGAGAGGTATTTCAGTAAATATAGTAAATTTATTTTCCAGGCTGACATTCAGCTTAAATATTGATTTATGTGATTTAGTTCACATACCTAAGGAATACTATTTTCAAACTGATTACAAATGCTAAGCTCTACCTGAATGTCATTCTGAATAATCTGTATTGGTGAAGTGATTTGAGCTATAAAAATACTTCTGAAAGAATGTATCAGTGTATCAGAGAAGCCCAAATTCAAAATTGTGAAGACAAAATGTTATACTAAGTCACATGGCTAATTTGCAGTAGTCAGATTTCTAACCTTTGGGTTTAAAATAGATGGAAAGTAATTGTTCTTAATCTGAACTCAACCAAAGGGTACAAAAGCAGAATGCTCAGAAAATAAAGGCAAGACTGAGTAATCTACACAATTTGGAAGATCAATTGAATTCACCAGGATGCAATCCAGTATCTCCTATGGTGGCTACAGGCAAGTCTGTTATTCTACCTGTGAAGTGATATTATTGCTTTCCTATTAATGTCGTATTTTATAAAAGTATCATGATGATGCCGAATGCTAAAAACTGAGGTGACTGATAACTAGAAATCCCTGCCCCAGGGAGCACATGTGCTGATCACCACACAGCTAAACAATGGGCAGCGTGCTGGAACACTGACATTTGCACTTTGTGAAGTTCCAACTAAGCTGCTGATCTCTCTCAAGTATCATAAAGTCATGACTTAGGCAATGCAGGACTGAAATCATTCATTCACAATGTATAGGCACATGAACATAAATATTGCACAAAATATGCTCCTAAACTCAAATATAAAAAAGCACATTTTCTCATCCTAAAGAACTCTGAGGAAATAAGACTCGGTGATTGTATGTACACTTTTCCTGATGTACTGTGACATTCATAAACAGTAGGTTGCACTGCAGTTTGTAAACATTTTAAATTGCATAATCTTGTTACTGATTTTCAAATATAGTTTAATACTGTCTACTAGAACTCCTTTTTGTTTCAGCTAAATACTCTTGCATTTATTAGTTTATGATAATGTTTATTATCTTCAAAGTGTTTTCCATTCAAGGAAAAGTAGTAAACTCCCACGCCAAAGTAGCCAACGTGGTTGAAGAACAGACAGGAGCCAGAAAACTCTGGGAGGGTAAAGTCAACCTCCCAGTCTCAAAGCGGCTTCAATGGACATAAAGGAACATGTTTCCTTCACTTGAATTTTTGACAAGACAGTGCCTGTATGCCTGCTTCAGGGGCATTTAACCTCTTCCAGGATTCCTTATTAAATACATCAATTAAGAAGAACGCCAACCAGAGTCCTTTTGTGACATGGGAGATATAGTCACTTGATTAAAATAGGTAACACAAATTTTGACTTTAAAGTGTATTATAGATGTAAGTGACATCTAAGCTGGGGAAGGTTTTCTATCTCGGTCAGTGATGGGAGTCTTTCATTCCTCAAAAATAATCCATTTTTAGGTCATCAATAAAAAGTGACAATTGACTCTGCTGGACAGGATGCAATATCTTCATAGCCCAGAGCACATAAAGACCCTAAAGGAGCAGCCACAGCAATGTGCATGCTTGGGCAGCCGAAGCATGGCAGACACATCTACTCTGCACGTGCTGCTGAGGCAGGACACGTGCCTCTTGTCTGAGATAAGAAAAGCTCCCCTCAATGTCATGGCTTCCACCCAGAAATACACAGAAAACAGAGAAAAGGTTATTTCCAGTTCTTGGTCTTGAAACAAATTTTTTACTCATAGTGGCATGTTAGAAAGTAATAAACAATGCATATTTGGGAGCAAATCATATATTGAACCATTTAAGAGCACACTGTGACTAGGATTAGATCAAACATAATAGCAAAACATAAGCGAGTTTTATCTGAATTCTGTATGAAGACACATGTTGCAGTAACATTAGTTAAGCATGGCAGCCCATTTCAAATCAGCGACAACAGCTTGTGCAAATAGTGGGTCTTTGTGTGTTTGAACTCCCACCACGTAAGGGCAAACTCAAAATGCATGCTAATGACCTACAATTAACAAATTAAAAAAGGAGAAAAATGCTAAAGGATGTCAGAGTGAATAGCAGGGAAAGCCACACAAAGACCCACTATCCTTTAACTTGTTACAGATAAATTTTAACTGTAAATTAGAAACACAAAGAAATAATCACAAGTGGCTCTAACATTCAAACGAAGTTAATGATTTGTGTAGGAGATATTTGATCAGGGCTGCCTGCCCTGCCTCCACGCTAGAGTCAAACTTGGATAGTGGGTCTCTGAGGTGCTTTCACACTGAAGACAACATTGGGTCCTATAAAAAGAAAAATGAGGAATAAAATGAACATAATGCAAATTAAGTGGCTGAGAAAAAAATTTGACTAATAACATACAACGTCAATTAAACAAATTTGAACTATTAAAATTTGTAACCTTTAAAACATATCCTAATTACATGATAAAATGAAAATAACACAAGGTCAAAGAAAAACAAATGCTAGTCTAAAATTTAACTAGTTGTCACTGATTCTACAAAGACTACAAACAAATTTTTCATTTCTAAAAAGCTAGGTAGGAACAACAAAGAAATAAACTCATTTCCTGACTTTAAGGATTTTAAGTTTTCTGAACCACATCCCATTAAAGTTATTGGCTTAGAGAAACATAATGTGAGTGAATCTCACAGCAACCAATGCAATTAACTTTATTCTTTATCTTCCTCATTTTCTGTGAAAATGCTAATTATGATTCTTCAATGTTTGATAATTATTTTAAGTGGAAAAAAAACCCCACAAAACCCATATTCCCCTCCCTGCTCTCAGGAGATTTGAACAGTTATCTTATAGAAACAATAAGCATTCTCAGAGAAATCTACTTGGGAATTGTTCTCAACGGCAGAATTGACCACCTTTATATTCCAGGAAGGATGATGAACATCAGTTCATCCTTTTAGGTAAAACAATAAGGTTCTCAGTTTTTAGATATGGTAAACGGAAACAAAAACAAAAACAAAAACAAAACACACTCAATAATAAAAGGCAAAGTAATAGGTAAGATACTGGCAAATCTTTTATAACAAAAAGAACTTTGAAACTGCTCCTATTTTCAAATAACCTCTTGAACATTCAATTTACCCAGCTCCTAAATATGTAAAATGATCATGAAAATAACTGGAACCTTCTGCCCACCCCTCTCTTCCTCTATCCTCAATACCTGCATCTCTGCTTATCCTGAATGTCCCACTTCAAATACTCTGTAAAGTCTTCCACAACTAGCTTTCTTTCCCCATATAGATTTAGGGAATCTTTTCCCAACACATACTATGCAAATATTCATTCTAGCACCTGCTGCATTTACCTGAAAGTCTGTTCCCTGTTAAACTCTACAGCTACTTCGCAGTGGTATTTCTGATTTAATGATCACTTTTATGACTACTTCCATTGCCCAGTATGTACATACAGACAAAGAATACTTACCAAGTGAGGGAATTTGTTAACTGAACAGTGTGAAGAATGTTAACATACGGTATTTATATAAATACCATAGAAAGGAAATCTGAATCGCAAGGGGAATTTTTTGTTCCTTTAAAATTATGATGCTGGTCAGTACTGACTAAAGGACAACTTCTTTTTCTTCATGTGTCTGTTTCAATATTGCTATCTCTGGTTTCATTTCAGGAGGGCCTGAAGTAAGTTGTCATTCTAGTTGCACTGACGAATATAGTAGTCACCAGCTACAAATGTCTATTTAGGCTTAAATTTATTAAAATTAAGTAAAATTTTTTTTAAAGATTTTATTTATTTATACAAGAACTGGGGTACAGGTCAGAGGCACGGGAGGGTGACAGAATTCACCAGAGAGAGGAGCAGAGCAGGCAGATAGACCGAAGACACTGCTGAGAGGAGCAGCAGGCGAGACAGGAGAGGTCTGCCATGCCATGTGGGTTTCTGCCTGGCCGGCCAGGAATTGAACCTGCGCTGCAGAGGCTGCGGACGGCTTCACAGCTCAGCGTTCAACCCACTGTGCCAGCAGGGAGACCCTAAGTAAAATTTAAAATTGAGTTTCTCAGTCATATTAGCTATACGTTAAATGCTCAAAAGCTCCAAGTGACCAGTGGTATTGGACAGTGCAAAGGCAGACTATTTCCCTCAATACAGAATGTTCTATCGGACAGGGCCCTTTTAAGACTTATACCTCCTATCGCTTAGTCAATGGCATTCTCTGGCCAAAATAATTTCCATGGCAAGTGTGTATTGGGAGAACTAACTCATGCTAATCTATTTTCCATATCATTTATGTATCAAACATTTATTGACAAACTATTATGTTTAAGAAAAAAAGCTGTCAATCAATGTCTGGGAAGGTAATTTTCTGGGGGTCACGACTGTCTTGAATGAAGTAGATTTCTTTAGAACAGAGATGTAAAAATGATCCTCAGAGGGGAACCTGATGGGGCTGCCATAGAACAGGTAGTGGAAAGGAAGGTGAGGCTTGGGGCCAGAGTCCTGGCTGTTCTTTTATTACTGCTTTATTTATCCTTTGAATCTATCATTTAAGACTTAACTGGAAAAAAAGGGTCCCCCCACTGGAAAACAAGGTAGACAACAGCAAAACCTTTGGCTCACACTTGGATCACAGATGCTGTGACAATCCAAGCACCCACACACTCCAGGGAGCAACAGCCAAAGATCTGCCAGACCCAGCACCACCCTCTCTCAGGCCCAGGAAAGCCTCCTCTGGGGTTTCTCATTGCTCAGATGAGCCGGCTAGCACTATGGACTGCCAAACCATTAGACTTAACAAGCTCACCCAGGTCGGAGAGCTCTTCTTCACTACTTCTCTTGAGACCCTGAGGTGATTTTGGGATTGTTCAAACGATAAAATCTGGAATCCTCTCACCTCTAAGTTGGGAAATTAAGTTACTTTTACCTAAAGTAACTAAAATTTATCTCCCAAGATGAGAAGTATCTTTGTAGACTCTAAAGTGACAATAATGCAGAATATATTTCACAAAATAGTATCAAAAACCTAGATGTATCTCAGCTTGGCTATCATTTCTGTGTCCTTAGCAATTAAATTAAAATGAATGTCTATTTTAGATAATTTCACATGTATGATAAAAATGCAAATCATGATGTATTTTGTAGGAAAAAAAATCCAAAGGGTTGAGAAAAGTGACATTCATTTTATAAAGGTAAAAGGTATTTATTTCCATGGACTGTTGAGTCCCTCATTTATTATTAATGCTATGTTTAATTGTCAAATATAAGAAAGACTAGGTAATTATCAAGAGATAATTGTACGTAATACCAAATTTCACACTTTGAGATCTGGACCCATACTTTAAAAATAGTGATATATACCTTGAGTCATAATCTCTTGTGACATGAGGTCTATTTATCTAAAAAAAAAAAATCACTGTATGAAAGTTCTGCAAACAGTTTAAGTGGGTTTTTAATTTTCTTCTAACCTGGATGATATTACTAGCTATTCTTTATTAAACTGAAAAAGAACACTGGATGCTAAAAAAAGGACCGTGGTGGAGGGAGGCTGCAGCCGACTGCTGTCGTAACTAAAGAGCTGGTAAGAGAACCATAATTTTTTTTTTTTCCCAGATAAAGTCTAACAGCAAGGAGAAAAATATTTAAAATAGAGCAGTATAACTCTTGACCTTGTGAAAAGCTTTCTTTTGTGCATTCTTGCTTCAAACACTGACATGCATTTGCTAAGCGCGTGGGTGTAAGACGTGTGCACCCGCCACGAATGCTGCGCTTATCTGCAAGCCTGCGCGCTAGCAGAGAGGCAGATTTGGCTTTACTCACATTGCTGACTTGGATCTGAGTCTGTCGTCATCTTGACGTAGTTTGAAGGAAAGAGACCAGTCACCCCGTTGATTTCTCCTTGCCACCAGTCAGGGTCATCTTTGTTCAAAACATTAATAAGTTGTCCCTTGGAGAAATTTAGCTCATCCTCATTATTTGCTGCATAGTCATACATAGCGATCACCTGACACACTACCAGAAAGAGACAAAATAACAAATTAATTACCCCGACATGAACCAAGTTAAAATTCCCTGAGGATGTAAATTACTCTAAAATTAAGTATTAAAATTAGCCTACACTTTCCCTTTGGCTGCTCTCTCTCATCCTCCGCCTTCCCCCATTCCCTGTTTTCCAGAAACAAGATTTTCCCAACTATAATTAAAAATCCAGTGAACTGCTTCACTTTAAGGGTGATGGACTACAATTCCACTTTGAAAAATTTGGAGGAGTTGAAGTGGTTCAAGTATAGCTGTTTCAACACTGAACAGTTTAGAAAGGAAGTTCTCGGTGGCACAGTACTTTTTAAGGGAGAGGTAAAGAAAGGACACATTTTTAAACGTATTTTTCAGTTAGCTAATTTAAGAAACTGCTGAATTTTAAAAGAACTTCTCTAAGATGAAATACAAGTTAACCCACTTCCATACCAGGATGAAAGGCAGGTGTAGTTCTTTCACTACTTGGACCCAAAAGTTTAACATGGCTGGCAGGAAACCATCCTTTCTGTCGTTTTTTCCCTCTGGCCTGTAAAATTAGCAAAAGGAATATAAAAGACAGATTAAAAACAAGTGTGAAGAATTTAAACATTAGTAAAACCCTGGCTATTTTCAGTAAATAATTTAAATAGGTGAAAAATACATATATTCAATATACAAATACACTGAAGTATGATGCTGTATCCTGAAACTAATGTAATATTGTATGTCAATTATATTTCAATTAAAAAAAAGAATTTAACCTTGCCCAAAGAGCCTCTGGCTCCTAAGAGATGATGTCCATACCTTTGGCATATCCTGACCAGAAAATGACTTAGCTAACCTGTGGGTCTTGCCCACACCCATGGTCTAACGATGTGATTTATGATGGGAGCTTGGGTCAATCTCTGGAGGAACTGGAGACTGCATGTCTAAGTGATGGAACCTAAATACAAACTCTGAACACGAAGGCTCCGGTGAGCTTCTTTGGTTGGCAATACTCTATTTTCACAATCTGTTGTCAAGAGGAGTTAATGCTGTCCACTGGGAGAGGACAATTGAAAGCTCTGTATCTGGAACCCTCCTGGACTCTGTCCCATACACATCTTCCCTTGGCAATATGAATTTATATTACTTGGCTATAATAAACCACTATCCTGAGTATACTGGTGCTTCATAATGTTTGTGAGTCCTAGTGAATAACTGAACCTGTGTGTGATCGCGGAGGTCCCTGAACTCAACACTGGTCAATATTAAACACATGGAAAACTCCACACGCATCTCAAAGTGCTACTGAAGACGCAATTTGTAGAAGTGTTTTTTGCTCGTCTTTTGGCCTCAAAGTTCTCCACTTATTTCATATAATAATAATCTATAAGCTACAATGACTTTTCTAGAGTTCTCCTAATATATCCAAATCAATGCTTAAATCCTTCTTTGGGCTTTGTAATTAAGTAATCAGGAAATCATAAATAAAATTTGTGGAGAGTCAAGTTTTCCACTTAATTGGGTCAATCTTTAAAGGAAATCAAAAGGTGGAATTTCAGGTTATTCAAAAAGATTATAAATTTTGAACCCTCACTGTTTTTGAGCAATTAAGCATTCTTGCTGACTTGCAAGAATGACGCTACATCTACCTTCTATATTATAATCATATATCAACCTTATACTAAAATACATTATGTCCCTCTCCACCATCCTTTAATCCTAAAGTGCTCTTTTCATTTTAACTACCAAGGAAATTATAGGAGAGAACTTTTTCTGTATCAAAAACATGTGCAATAACTGTCTCTGCTAACATTTCAGAAAAAAAAGCAGGCTCATTTCAATGGGAAGAAGAGTTTAATGGGCAGTGTCTCTTAGTATACAGTGGGAATCATATTTTTCTCCCACAGGTCTTTTATATTGCAAGTCTAAGGTGACCCCATGCAAGACAATGCTATGCTTTTCTTTAAGAAGGTGACCTATGGTTTATTAAAGCAGGAGTTATTGGAAAACAATTATGTCTTTATATTTGTTACTTATGACAACAATTCAACTGTACTAAAAATAAACAGGGAAAAGATTAGAGAGAAACATAATCCACTAAAATATATCAATTATCTCTAAGTAGCATGACTATAGAGTATCTAAATTTTTTTAATAAACATGCATTACTTATATAAGATAATAAATGTATTTAAAGATTATTACCTGTAACTCCCCTTGCCACCACCCACTTGTATTTTTCTTTAGAATTAGTATTAACTGCCCTGGTGCAAGGCTAAGTTGTTCAGAACCAGAAGCCACATATGCTGAAGTTACTTGAGCAATCTCTGGAAAGAAGAGAAATGAGAAACTATGAATTCAAGACTATAATAAACAATTTAGAAATCTTCAAACTTCATTACTATACATACCAGGTTTTTTGTTTGATGTTCCCGATTTGTTTGCACTCCCAAAACTCTATAAGGAAAAGATAGTGTTTTATCATTTTCTAACAACACATATGTAAAAATTATAAAGATTATTAGGAATTAGAGATTTCTAATTTGCAGGATTCTTGTTCCTTTAAATGACCATAACATTTGGGAAGATCTGGTCTGGCAATACATTATGTTTAAGTGGCTGATGTTAGCATCCATGACCCACTAGGACTTACTTATTTTCTGGATCTTCCCTGAATATTAAATATGACTATCTATCTAGGCAAAATATATCTCATCAATAGGGTTAGAATCAATGTGCACACACAACACATGTGTTCTGGATGTTATGGCATATGTGAATCTCTTCAGAGGGAGCAATATCACTAACATCATTTTTGCTATGTTCCCCCTAAAGCTGACCAAAGAACAAAAAATACATATCCTGGGTGGCGACTAATACTTGTTTAACTTTACAGGATAAAGCCAAGTTTCCTCTTTTTTAGAATTTGAATAAGAAAAGGGAAGGGTGTAAACATTTTTCCTTTTAGTGGACACAGCTGTATTTAAAATACTGATGCAGAATTGAGGGCAATAAAGAGGTAATGGACTGCTCTGAGAATTTTACATACGTTCACTTACATTTAATTTTCATGATAATTATGATTACATCCATTTTAGAGAAGTAGACTGAGGCACAGAAAAGTGAAGTGATCTGTACAAGGTCAACGAGCCTCTAAGCGGCAGAAGCTAGACATCAACCCAGAGGCTCAGGGGCTTCACAAGTGGCTTGTGGACCCGTGGGGCCCATCTTTGACCCCTTTCAGGGGTCCGGGAGACACTGTTTTCACATTACCAAGACACTATTAACCTCTTCCATGGTGCTGACACTTCCATCAGTGGGTGAAACTGCTGGTGCCTTGGCATGAATCCCGGCAGTGGCAATGGGTTACACTAGCAGGTTACATGCTCTCCACGGCCACGTGCTTCCGGTGAAACAAGCTAAGCCAGTTTCACATAAATGTGCTTCAGTAAGCAGTACAACACGTATTGGATCTTAATATTCAAGTACACATCTTAAAATTCTGTGTGACTAAATGAACTGTGTCTGCAGCATTTCTGTTGCATACTGCATTATGATGGTTCTCAAGGAAAAGCACTTGTGTGATTAAATGTGGCTAAGTTACACTTCCGTGGAACATTTTTATAAAGAACAGCTACATGAGGGCCTCCCCGGTGGCGCAGCGGTTGAGCGCTGGGTTGCGAAGCTGCGCACGGCCTCTGCGGCGCCGGTTCGATCCCCGGCTGCTCCCCGGCCACCAGAGGAGGGTCCCACATGGCGTGCAGACCTCTCCTGCCGCCCGCTGCTCCCCTCAGCAGTGTACTTCGGTCCTTCTGCCTGCTCTGCTTCCCGCTCTGGCTCTGGTGAATTCTCTCACCCTCCCGCGCTTCTGACTGTACCCAGTGCATGTATAAACAAAAACAAAACAAAACAAAACCAGCAAACAAATAAATAAAGCATGCCTCTATAAAAAAAAAAAAAAAAAAAAAAAGAACAGCTACATGACAAGCTATTCAACTTTGGGGTTTAACAGACATTTTCTCAAAGATGACTGAAATAAGCTATGCATCAAGGAAAACAGCTAACAGGATTTTTGACAATGATAAAATTGACGCTTTCAAAGGAAAATTTTAATTTTGGAATACATGTTTGAGTTTGACAGTTTCAAAGTACTTAAAGACTTTTCTATGAGATCAGTAATGATGTTACCAAATGTGGTTTTTTGATATTGTATAATGAAATGTATTAGTAAAGAAAATATTTGCATAATTCAGTTGATTCAGTATTGTCCAAATAAGCAATAAATGATGTCACATCATGCATGGGTGAGAGATCTATTTAATGTGCAAAACAGACTGTTTAATTTTCATGCAAAACTAAGATGCGTTCATTGATACAGCTTCAAATTCCATGCTGCAACTAACCTAGAACAATTAACACTTGTCAAGTTTTGGTATAACACTGAAGAGAATATCCACAGATTTTCAAAAATGTTATTGAAATACTTCCCTATCTTCTCCCATACCTGTGTGCATTTAATTTTCTTCACATACTTCAGCCAAAAGACCATATCACAACAGACTGAATATAGAAACATATCTGAGAATCTAGCTGCCTTAGATATTTATATTAAACTTATGTTTGAAAATATATTGTTTTTTCATAAAAAGCAAGTTATTTCTGGGCCTCCCCTGGTGGCGCAGCAAGTTATTTCTCTTACCACATAGTGGGTTTAATTTTGTTATTTTACCATGAATTAATATTCCCTAAATACAAATTTCCAATATGGCAGATATCACTGGATATTATCCATATATTTAAAAAGAACTCTTTGGAATTCCCAGTAACTTTTTTAAAAAATGTAAGAAGTTCCTAAAACCAAAAAAGTTCTAGAACTGCTGCACTATCCCATTTAGTGGTGGAATGAAAAGCAGCAGGAACTCAGACTGTAGGTTAATCACATAATGCCACAGTCTCAAAGATTTACAAACTCCTGCTAGGTGGTCCCTTGCAAGCTACCCTCACTGGGAACTGTTCCCGATCATTAGTTATCACGATTCTTGTTCTGAAATTTCATGACATCCTGTTTCCCTTATCTCTAACTGAACCTCAACAATAAACTCTATTTACTTGGTGCCACCTTAAATGGTTTTTCCTTGTAACCAAAGTAGTCTGACTGTAAGCCCACACGAGAGTGTTTTAAATATGCATCTTGATCAATGAGAATGGAATGATTCTGTTGATATACCAAAATAACTCTTACCTCTTGATCTTTTGGTTTCACATAATTTGATGGAAAAATCCCTGTTCTATCTCCAATGCTTCCTGTCCACCATTCTCCATCTTTCTGGGTCACCAGTATCTCTTCACCCTCAGTGAATGTTAAATCTCCAGGTTCTACACTTGAATATGGATAAAGTGCAATATACTCTGTAGATAACAAAGCAAAAAAACCCTAATTTTGGCTGTCAGATCACAGTAGTAAAAAAAAAATTGTTAATCTCAAGGATTTTGAGCAAGTCAAAGTTTTTGTTTACTCATTATAGAATTTATGATCATTCATGCCTGACCTCCCCATTCTACTGTGAGTACCTGGAGACTGTATTTTATTCATTCTTGTATCTTTCAGATAGAATCCCTAACATAGTAGATAAAAAATAAACTGCTCCATTTTTTACCATTGACATTTTCGAGCAACATAAACAAATGAGAGTAGATAATCTTTCATTCTTTAGCATGCTGACAAATTCAAAATTACTAATGAATCAAACAACCCAAAGATTCTAGAAAAAAAAGTCTGTAATATTTATGATAAATGTATCTTGATTTCAAATTCCTATTTGATGATTTATATGGTATAATGTAATTACAATACCATTTGTAAACTAAATGTACTGAAATCACCTACCTTCTCACCATATGTAATCTAGATACATAGCAGGAAAACAAAAGCCTTCATGCTACCCCACTGTACCACTTTTCATTTATGATCTTATTTACTGAGGCAATCTATGCTGAATTTTTATAGTGCTAACCTTTTAATAAAGAACCCCGTGTTTCAGCCATATTTTTCATATATCCTCAATATTCAAGGAAGGCAGCTTTTCCTAACTTCATTTGAACAACAGAAGACAAAGATAGGAAAGGGGGAGGGGTGGATCACAACTGTAGGGAGTTAGATAAATTAACTCCCATCTAATTTACAAATTGCCCAAAGCTTACCTTCTCCAACTGCATAGGCTGTGGAGGTAGGCTTCTTATTTATAGCTGCATACAAACTTTCTGGTCTGCCAAATAAACATACAAACAGATTAAAAAAAAAAAGGTAATGAAACAAACTAAAAAGACATCAAGCAAAAAACAAGAAAGACAATGATGCATGCAGCCATGCTCAGCCATTATTAGGGGTTCTTAATCTAACTACTGCCTTGGCACACAGTCTAGAAATATCCTCATAACCGAAATCCTAGTGGATTAAGAACCGCCTAATTACAAACTTCTAAATTGTTTAATATATTGAAGTAATATAACATTTATTATATTATAACATTTATTATATTATTATATATTACTTTAATATATTAAAGTAATCTAACATTTATAGTTTTCAAATGCCTTTCTAAAAGAACTTAAAAAACAAGACTCCACTGATAAATGAGCAGGAACTAGAAGAAGCAAATATTGGGCTTCGCTTAGTATAGCGAAGAATAAGGGCAATGTACAAATTTTATTACTTATTTAGAGCACACTACATTTTTATATATATATAATATATATATATACACACACACACACGCACATACAATAAACTTTTGTTTTTATATTTCAGAACAGGCAGAGCTTCACACTTCCAATTTAATGCAGGAAGACTGCTGCTTTTAAGAAGTAGACATCTGTAGGATGCAGCGGGGCTCCCCAGGGTCTGTGAGTGAGTTTTTAGGGAGACAGTAGAATTTTAATACAACTCATGGCTACAACTGAACGGGTTCTCTTGTTTAGCGCTGAACTCTCTATTACTATAGGTAGTCAAGTTACATGCCTTATTTATTAGAAGAGATGAGCAACTGAAAGAAAAGTTACCAAAAATACCCCTTAACAAGAAATTAGATAATGTCTATAAAGGGCCTTATATCTGTCAGCTATATGGTCTTGTTGATACTGCTGTTATTTCACACTTTGAAATCTAAAATTCAGTGTCAATCTGAAAAGTAAATTTCTGTATTTGAACTAAAATTGATACGCAGTATTTCAGCACTGAAGGGATTTTTAAAGATTATTTAGTTTATTCTTTTCATTCAATCAATTAGAAAACTGAAGACCAAGCAGGTTATTCCACATGGCCTGGGAAAGAAAAAACTTAAGCCTCTTGGTTTCCAAAGACCAGTCCCTTTTCATTAAATCAGACTGCCTTTTTTATTCCATATAAAACACAGGAGATAGTTATTCATAACTACATTAGAATACTTATTCTTTGTATTAAAGATATTCGGTGATCAGACTCCCCTGCATACTGGGAAATAAAAGCTGGGGAATTTATCTAGTCTTTGCTTTCTATTCATTTGAAAGTTAACCATTTGACAGTCCATTCTTTACTAGCTCCTGTCCTCATTCTCTGAGTTAAGTGACAGCATAGATAGTATGCAGGAGGATTACAGTAGGCATGGAAGAGGTGCAAATCAAAAATTTAAAAGAAGACATGGATCCTGCCCTTATAAATTTATTATCTAATAGGAGGCATGGGTCAGAAAGCAAATAACTACAACACAGTGTGTTATAAGTAATAAGACAGGTGATGTTTAAGGACCCTGGAGGCCACCCGAGAATGTCCTACACCAGCAAAGGGGAGGTCCTAAGTAAAAATGCTTTTAAATATTGATAATTTATAGTAAACCAGGGAGAAGTGCTCCAAAGAAAATGAAGGGTAACTTCTCTGACCTGATGATACAAAGAAAGCAAACAGATCTAAGCACTTTGAAAGCTTTAGGAATCTGAAATAACTAGACTAAAAGATACTCTAAAGCTGGTGGAAGTATCTGATCGTTCTTTTCACTCTAGGAATTACTCTTTGATATTCAAAGTCAAGCACAGACTTTTAATTTAATGTCATAGCAAAGTCATTGTTGAAAACACCAACATTCACACTTCCTGTAAACACACAAAACGCTTACTCTTCCCGCTTCACTTCACTCCCAGGTATGATTTTGACGTAAGATTTTGGAAACCATCCTCTTCCTCCATGCACCTCGCCAAACCACCAATTTTCTTGCTGCTCCAAGACAGTAATAATATCATGCTTTGAGAAGTTCAAGTGGTTATCTTTCTTTGCAGTCCAGGAACAAAGGGCCTGAGCTTTTAGGTTTTCAACAACCTGCCCCTATGAATACAAAACCACAATATTTTAAAAAAGACAATCGTAACCATGACTTCTGTTTACTAGTATACTATATGCTTATGTTCAAACAGCAGACCTGTTTGGTGTGGTGTAAGTTATTATCAATGGTGACTTAACCTTAATCTACTAAACAACTTAAAATTACGTATGACAAGCATCTGAATAGCATTCTGCTAAATTAAAGACTGAATACCTACCATTCAAAGAAACATTTTGGCATTAAGTATCACTGGTATGGAAGGTACTCAAGAAATGCATTCATAAATCCATCCAGTACATAGTATAGAGCAGATGAAAAGGGAAAGAGTTACTGCAACCCTTTCTCCCTCCAGTTTCCAACGTCTCCTCAACTCCCAATGTTGATGGCTGACTCCACTAGTATGGAGATGTGGCCATGCTCAGTTTCCCTCTGCTTTTTTGCTTTCTGTCTCATGACTTCTTCCAACTCTTATCCATTCTTTCTATCTCTCCTCTCTCACAGGAAGGAGTGGTTCTGTTCTGTTGATAAGGCTAACATCTTTGCTTGTACGCTAAGTCTACTATGCCCTCCCATTTTCTAAACGTATTCTGTAACATGAAATCCTTCTCTTCAATCTTCAATCTCTCCACTTCAGTGCTTACTTCTAAGGTTCAAAAAAAGGAACAATCTAAAACTGGCTTTCCAATTTCACCCCTCAATCATTCTAATTCAGGTCTGCATCCATCATACAACTGAACCTCTTCTTGACAAGATCACTGGTAACATCAAAGCCAAAAGCCTCTTCCAAATTCTTAATTTCCCTGATCTCTGAACAGTGCTGACAACTCTGACACCCCTATAGTTCCTTAGATCCACTGGCTGGGGACTGACAGCTCCTATTTGGTCTAACCCCTTTCCTTTCCTTTCCCACATGATTTCCCAAAGAATGTTATTTATGCCTATGTGTTCTCATCTGTTCTTCAGTGTAACTTTATCTCTTTAGCTCCAGACTTGTGAATCCAAGTTATCCCAATACAGATAGCTAAGCTGCATGTCTAAAACATAATCATTTTTAGAATTCAACAAATCTACTCTTCTCACATTGCCTCTCCAGACAGTATCACCGTTCCTTCAGTTATTTAAACTAATGACCCTGAAGAAGTTCCTTTAACTTCTATTTCTTCTTCATTCCCCACACTCAATGGATTGCCGATTTCATGTCAATTCCTAATACCCTTTTAAATCTATCAACTCTTCCATGAATCCTGCACTCCAGCTATACTATACACAAATCTCAGTGACTGTCCCCAAATTGTTCTTTCACAGAAATAATTTTCTGTCTCTGGTGAAATCCTGTTTATCATCAATGGTCTTATTCAAATGCCTTGCCCTTTTGAGGTCTGGTCCAATTCCCAGATCGAATGAAATGCTCTTTCCTCTGTATACCTCTCAAGACTGCAGAAATCTTTAATATTTCTCCTACCTTGCTGCTATTTATTCATATGTCTGTCTCCATTAGAAGACGAATTGTTACGTGCAGAGTTTTTTTTTTCCCCCTTAATTTTCTGGTATATAATGTCTGGAACCTGTGGTCATGCAATGAACATAGAGTGAAAGTGAAACCCACAGCACCCTATTCTGAGTAAGTCTGAGATTACTTAATAATAATGTTAATGTAACAATGTTTGCAATGGTTACACCTAAATCAGAGGCTAAATTCATGTAACACAGTTCCTAGGCAAATGACTTATTAAAAGCAAGCAAACAAACAAAAAAACCCTCACGCCAAAATCTCTTCTCATGACTACAAATTAAGAATATAATCAGATTTATAAAAATGATAGTTTGAGCTTATAAACTTTAGCTGCTCATAACTTGATACTATGAGAATGAATTGTTATAATAATTTCTTCTATTTTATTTCACACATGAATAAGAACAGAAACAGGATGCTACAAGACTCTGGTCAAATGAGTGAATGATGGCTGTGTACAAAACTCCTCATTTTATATGAATCAGGAGCAGAGTCAAAGAATAAAGCACAAACAAAAGACACGTACCTGTCCGTGAATAGGTGATACTGATCCAGGCGACACAGTGCGAGTAAAAGCTGATTTTTTCTGCCATGATGTATTAACAGTTAGGTTTGAAAAAGATACATTTTGATAATCAGTCACTGATGCTGGTTGATCTGAGGAAAGTGATCTGCAAATGTAACACTTTGATATAAGTATACTTAATTGTTTAGACTCTATTGAAGCACTATCAATTTATTATTTTATTTATTTATTTTTACGTAGAATTGGGGTGTAGGCCAGACATGAGGTGGGTGAGAGAATTCACCAGAGACACAGTGGTGAACAGGACAGGTGGATCTACTGAAATACACTGCTAAGGGGAGCAGTGGGCGAGACAGGAGAAGTATGCTGTGCCATATGTGGGTCAGCTCCCTGGCCAGGGATCAAACTCAGGCCCTGGCAATGATAGAGCTGAGACTTAACCTCTAGGCATGGAGGACCCAGCACTACCAATTTACCAACTTATACACAATATACATTGCATTTAAACATATTTAAACATAACTTATGGAAAAAATAGTTCATGAACAAACTATTGACCTATTTATTTTCTTTTACTAAATTTCAATATTAAATTTGAGACAAAAAGATATACTCTTTTGTCTCATGATTAAGTAGTAGGTTGACACAAAAACTTACTGGGTATTTGTATATTTGCAGAGCTGTATAAACTCCATTATTAACTAAAAACTTACTCAGAAGAAAGAAACTAAAAAAAATAAATTAAAAAAATAAACAAAAAACAACTTACTCAGAAGGAGTTGAGGTAGCAGGTAAAGATACTGTAGGAGGAAGTAAGGCTTTCTTAGGAGACACAGCTTTTTCACTTGATATTTTTTCTACATAGTTACATGGAAACCAGCCAAAATTTCCTTGAAAACTACCATAAAGCCAACCAGGTTCTCCTACGGTTTTTTCATCAACCTATGGAAACAAAAAAGGTTAACAGTGGAAAGAGCTACGACTATGTACTGTCGAGTAGGTTATCATCAGAATTAAGCCCCTCTAATGAAGTAATGATGGCATTTTCTGCAAAGTTAGATAGATTACTATCTCTAATGACTGACAATGCGCCTTTTAAAAATCAATTTTTAATTTTATTCACATTAATACATTGTTGAAAAGACAATTTCTCAAAGATAAACAGCATTCTACATGGCTTGTGGTAGAAGATGCCACACCTCCTCATGGCCCTGATTTCTACTCTTAATGATAATCTGTCATTCCTAGTTGTTTCTTTTGTAGTATCTTCTATATTTCTAAATAATATAATTATGCTATTTCTTGAATTTTTCAATTTTAGACACTATGTAAGCTTTTGGTTATGGAAAATAAAGACTCAATTCTCTTTTGCTGTTTCCCCTTATTCTACCAACACTGCTATGTCATAATTTTTGGTTAAATAATATTATGACAATGTAAACATTTCACATCTGAGTCATGTAGGGTTCTAATTACATTTCCTTGCTTGTAAACTTCACCTATAGTTAATTATTATTTTGTTATGTTGCTTTGTTTTTGCTTCGATTTCTCTGTTTTTGTCAGTCTTCTTGCACTCCCCAGCAGAACAACAGAGTCTTTGAATACTATTTCCCAACAGATAAAACACACAGGTGATTTATGGCTTCGGTTCTTCTCCCAGAGGTTTTCCTTCTACAGCCTGATGTCCTTTGACCTCACAGAATTCTTTCCTGGCCCCTGGCCCTCAAACACTGGTAACATCTTGTGTTTCTAAGTGATAGTTTTATAGACAATTACAGGTGAACAAATTATTTGAGCTATACACTCATGGTTCTGTACTTACTAAACTATACTTTGATTAGAAAAAAAAAATCTCCCTCTACTAGAGATCTACTCTCTCCAGTCTTATTAACCCTTTCCTTCTCTGCAGATCCTTTCATTAAGTTTGTTCAAGCTTCAGCAAGTTAAAAAAAAAAAATGACAAAAAATAGAACAATTTCCCTCAACTCATATTCCTCACGATTTCCCATCTTCTCTTTCATCACCCTTCCAAAAGCCAAGATCCTTCAAAGAGTTTTATGTATTTACTATCTCCTCAACCAAATGAAGTAGTATCTAAGGTATAGTCCAAAAATGTAAACCACTGCATAAAGCTAGAGTCAAGATCATTATTATAGAAAGCAATTTATTACAACTGTATTCAGTCTATTGATTGGATAAAAAACTATTCTTCCTACCTGTATTATATCCCCAGCATTAAAACTCATCTCATCATGGTTCCTTGCTTCGAAGCGATATAATGCTTTGTAATTCACCAAAGCTCTGGGAAGCTCGCCTAGAGAGAAGATAATGGTCATCATTTGCCACTTTCCTGGATACACATCTTTGCTATGACTCAATAAAGTGCTCTTTAAAATTAGAAAAAATGGCGCATCAAACAGCATACTGAAATTCCATGTGATAAAGGCCTGCCAGAATTTAAATATCTTGAGCAATCAGACTCCTGGCAAGACCAAACAAGGACATTCATGTTAAGCAGCAGGCGGTAAAACAAGGGTGCATGGCGGGCACGGGCTGAGGTGGAGTGGGCGCGGGCTGAGCAGTGCAGGGGGGAAGGAGACTGAGCAGCAAGAGGCTGGTGTGACCCGTGGGAGTCAAAACGTAACAGGGAAGAAAAGCACAAAAGGGAAGGTCACTCATGCAAAGATCAACAAGTAAACAGAATCAACTGAATCAAAATCAATCGCTTATCTGGATGGTTCCAAGAGAAACAGAGAGTGCACAACTCCTCTGGACTTGATATACTTTACTTAGTTCATTTACGGAACAAAGGCAAACAAATGCTTTAACTTAGTGATTTTTGAACATAATGATTCAAAAAGATTTGTGCCTCCGAAAGAGAGAATTATTTAGGCATGGACTCTGATGTGTATCAAAAACAAAGTTTATCTCCTGAAAAAATGTCAGTGTGCAAAGATTTAAAATTTTACTGTGTTTCATTAAAACAGTTTAGTTATACTGATTGAATATTTAAAGCTATTTACTTCAACTATAAAGACCATGTCAGGGTCTGTTTACAGTCAGTCAGTGACTACATTCTTCCTTTCTACAAGGTCTATCCTCAGTCTGTTTTCCTTTTTGTCAAGTCTACACACTTCTTATACAGGTTTAATTTAGAAAAAGGTTTTTTTCTGACTCAACATTAGCATCTATTTTCACTTTTTTGTTCTATCTTTTGCCTCATCAGAACCTTTATTTTTCTTGTTGTTTTTGCTGCTCTGTATCAGAAAAAGGAAATCTGTGATTTTTATTCTTATCCTTACATTGTTTCTCCTCAGCTTTCCGCTCCTCTGCTTGAACTTTTTCTTGTGTTTTTTCATCTTGGAGTCGCTTTTGTTTTTCTTCTTCCTCTTTTCTAAGACTCTCTCTCCATAAGTTTTCTTTTTCTTGCTTTGCTTTCCTTTATATAAAAGAAGAGGGTTGCAGGTTGTCTTAAAAAATTTTTTACACAAAAAATACAATAGAAGATCTTGTCCCAAACAGGTGAAAGAAATATTATTTATTTTGTATGTATCTATATAAGATCTAGTATAACTGTATATCTGTTATAAAGAAAAGAGTTTAGAAGGGGGGCTGTGGAGAAACAGTGGGATCATGGATGAAGGGGAAAAACCAATTAATTGATTAATCAAGAGGAGAGCTCTGGACAAACAGATGAGCTGTTTATCATACTGTCAAATTCCTTCTAACCAGCCAACCTGCCAAACCCATTATAAAAAACAAAACAAAACTCAGTGATGAGTGGGTGGATGGGGGAATTAAATGGAACTATCCAGAAAACAAATGTAAAAACTACATCTAAATTCTCTTCCTTTGATTCCAGATTCTTCACAACAACTGTCTTCCAGCTCTTAGTTCCACCATTCTGCTAATTCCAATTTTCAGGATTCTGTCATTGCTACAGAAATAGAATATGATTCTGGACAGATTATTTACTTTGCAAATCATCATCTTCAAGTCTTTTTCACTTGTTAGAGCATTTTTCCTTATATGTCTACGCGTCTGTGCATGTTTCTATGATATCCAAAAAACTGCAGCTTGATTTCTGGCTGGTCAAGATAATCTGTGATCAGAGTCAGTTATTTTATTGTTAGCACTCAGGATCATCATAGCTCTTCCTTGCATATATTACACCTCTTACTCAGAGGTAGAGCTTTCATCCTAAATTTAGCAACCTCAGCTAAACTAAAGCTCTCCAAACCGCAGCATACACAATAGGGACAGTGCAGACTGGGGTTGGAGACATCCCATTTATATCCAAGGTAGAAACCTTAGCTTCGTTCCATGTCTTCATTCCTATAATTCCTGGAGGAATTTGGTAATTCTGGATAATTCCAAAAACTGCAGCCCCAAGTAATCATGAACCTTTTTCATCCCCAAACTGTCTCCTCTTTCACACGCCTGGTACATTAGTCCTTGACTAGCTTCCTCTCAATCCCATGCAAAACCTCCTACGCCCTCTATCACTTCAGAGAGCTTCCTCCCACATTTTCTGTAACTGACATCAGTTCTCTCTTGAGAGCCAAGCTTCTCTTATAATCCTTACTTAACGCCAACCACTTATTCCCTTTCCTGATCCCAGCCTAGCCTTTACTTGAATCCCCGTATCCTATAGGCACCACCTACATGAGAGTATTTCCTACAGTTTTACTGGGATAAATAAAATATAAAGAGAGTTAAGATAATGTCAAATCAAAGTCTGTAAAATTCTTATTTATGAGTTAGTGATGAGAAATTGATCCAGAGCCAGAAGACACCTCAAAAGCTGGACAAATGGCAAAGAGGTCACATCTACAACATGATAACGACTACCGAGAGCTTGGGACAGGATGGGAACATACCTGGGCACATGACCCAGAACTCAAGATAGAACTGTAGTCCAGTTCTGGATTAATCCTACAAGTATATTACTAATATGGCCTGTAGGCCCAAAAGGAATTGTGAGCAGTGATGAAGAGGTATTAAGATATCTGTGTCCACAGAAAACTCTGACACAGTGACTGGCTAGTAACTACTGCACAGTTCCTTTATGCGATGCTCAGTGGCACAACTCAAGTGGAAAAGAAGTCTTCTTAGTTTGAACTTCACTGTCTCTACTTCTATATTATTTTAATATCTCTTGTGAAGGGCCACAAAAGTGAGGCTCTTAGAGTGTCACAACTCTTTGTTTAGCTGTCTGAGTTCCTACTAGGATGATGAGTAAGGAGTTAGGAGTAACCCAGAGTCTACCTGCATCATGACCAACAGTGGCCACCCAATAAAAATGTGTTGAAAGTTGTTACTATGAAGCATTAAGAACAGAATGCTGCTAAATGGTAATGTGTTCTTCTTGCCTCCCAGAAACTATTAGCTCTTTTATGGGCATTACTTATTTACTCTCATTGAAGGCAAAAGAATCATGGTTCATTGATATTTGCTAACTAGTCATACTAATTTCTGACACTAGGGAACTTAGGAGTTAAAGAGGGTCTGACTGACAGAAAAAAGGTCAAGCAAAATCTCCAAATGAACAGTTCAATGCTTATTTCTCCTTGCTGTAAGTGGAGGCAACTGAGATTCTCAGTGGTATGAAGACTGCTTCATCAACATGGCTTCTGCACTCAGTCTTGACACTGTGAAACTAAGTGTTCAGTTTTTATACTCTTTCACAAAATAGTAGTAGGTTTACTATGGAAATCCTGAGGGCAAGATATTGTACTTGGCTTTCGGCAACATTATTTAACTCTCAGTTACCATGAAGTATGTTCATTAGTAGTTTATTTTCCAGATGGAGAAACTGGGGTTCAGAAAGGTAAAGTGACTTAACCAAGGTTATCCAGATAGTATGCGGTAGATCAAGAATTCTAATCCAGGTCTGACTCCAAAGTCCATTCTTTTACTAACTGAACATAAAACTGATTACTGCAAACTCAAAGAAGATTGAATTTTGAAAATTTAAAATCTAATTATTATCCCAGAATAATCCTTTTATTTTCCTTAAAATTTCTAGTCAAAAGATACAGGAAATAGAAGTAGAATTCTAATAGCAACAGAGTATAATAGGTTATCAGCTCTATTACCTGGCAGCCTCATCTTCTAGTTTCTTTTTTTGTATAAGTTCTGATCTTTTTCTTTCAACTTCCTTCAACTTGTCACGCTTGATCTTATGAAGTTGTTCAAGGGCTAACTGCTGTGTATGGTAGCTTTCTCTCAGTTCCTAAGGAGAAAATGAAAATAAGTCAATATATTTTGTCTTAAGTAATGATGTGGCATTTGCATCAAAAGACAAAAATCTTAAAGCAAAACAATTAAGTTTTAAAAAATATCTTGATGATAAAAGAAAAATCTTGAATACAATTATTTAAGTTATGTAGCCACTGAAGACAAATACATGTTAAAATCATCTATTTTCATATTAATTTACTTTTAAAGAACACATGGCCAATTCTTTAATTTGGTACTTTGTTTTCAATAAGAAAGTAATCTATCAAAAACACAAGGAAACAATCTGCTTGTTAGAACACTTGAAGAGGAATTTTGCTCATTCATATATTTGACATACGTATTTAACCAAGTTACCCATTACTTTTATCCAATAAGAGTCTGAACTAAACACAGAAGCAATTATTTAATAACCTAATTCAAAACTAAAAATGGAAAAACTAATGTCTGCCTAGAGCCATGATTCTAATGAGCTAAAATAATGAAAATTATTCCAAACAAGAAATGAAGAAAACAATTGCTTATTAAGCATATTTCTATGCAAAATGCTACAAAGGTTCACAGGAGTTTGACCCAAGGTCATTTGACTGCCAAGTCTATATATAGTCTTTGCCTTCTATATTCTCAAAGCACAGAAAAGTGCCGCAGTGTAGGATATCATTTTCTTTCTCTCTTCTTCTAACAGCATCCTTCTGGGGACATGATCTCTGCACCCTACCCTCTAGGTCCTCCCACCTCTCCCCCATGTTGTTTTAAGGAGTCTGTCACATGAAGGATTCCTCCCAATCCCACCCAGGTGTGGTCATTTAATCCGGTTTTAACTGATGACAGCACATCATCTCCCTGGCCACATGACTGGTCCAAAGGACATGTACATGACCCAAGCTGGGATTCAGATATATTGAAGAAGAAAGAAGGAAGTCTTCCCTTCTCTGAGCTCATGAAACTGGGATAAGGCAAACCTGGAGTCCCCACTGCTGAGTGAGGCCATCAGAGGTAGGAGTAAAGCAACAGAAGAAAGAGAGAAGGAGAGAGAGAGAGAAGAAGAGAGAGAGAGAGAGAGGTGTGTGTGTGTGCATGTGCGCACAGAGGCAGTGAGATCAAGAGTTGTGGGAAGGGGACTTCAGTCAGTTTCTCAGTGTCCAGGGGTCTTCTACTGATTCTTAGTGGGTCTAGGGCTCTTCTAGCAACACCCTCTTCAGCTTAACTGTTTTGAACTGAGTTTCTTTTACTTGCAATCAACAGAATCCAGAACAAGAGAGTACAAAAAAGGCTGCAGTAAAAAAGAGAAAACAACCCAAAACCCCACAAAAACCTAAAGTAATCAAAAAAGCCTTCATGGTGAAAGTGGGAGCTCAGGAAGCATCTGGACAGAATTTTTTGGTAAAAATATTTTGGGACATCTACCCACATACAATAACAAGACTCCAAACTGAAAAAAACAAAACTATTTCTTTTCAGAAATAAAATATTTTATAGGTGAACACTTTTCACTTGATTGAAATGGTAGATCTGATTGAGTACAGTGTGGTCTCAAATACTATGTCCAAAATGTCTGAGGTCAAGACTTACATCTTAAGTCAATAGTAATACAATTACTACATTCACAGCAAAGTTTCCACAGAGCTCAGCTTCTATGGTTCTGTTTGTTGTAGCTTTCTCTAAATCCTGTTGAGCAGCAGAATATTGTGGTTATAACCTGTGCAGAAGCAGCATGGCTTAGTGGTAAGAGCTAGTGGTAAGGGCCTGGAAGGAGACCATCAAAGTCTGAGTCAGGCTCTGACAGTGACTGAGTAATCTTAGGGAAGCTACTTTACAGCTTCCTCATCTGTACAATAGCCTTAAAGTACATGCCTTGTATCAACGTTGTAAGGACCAAATGGATCAACACACTTACAGTGCTTACTAATAATAGGAGGCACACAGTAAGCTCTCAATAAATATTAGCCATTATTGCTGGCTGAAGTCTTAAATGAGAGCTCTAAATTTAAAAGGACAGTAATGTCTGATCTTAACATGGCTATAAGGTTAGTGCTTTAAAGTACTGCTCCAGTCCTCTACCAGTCCCTTTCCTCTGGGGTCTGAGTTGATGAGCTCCCTGTATTCCCCAAGGCACTCTGCATCCCTGTCACAGTCTGTGTCTGTTGACATGCTTGCCTCCTGCACTGGAGGGAGTTTCTTGACAACAGGACTATGTTTCATCAAGGCCCAAGAGAGGGCCTAATACAGTGCAAATATGCTAACTGAAAAAGCATAATAATAATCTATGCACATTAGTAAGATTTGCAGAGTACCACAATGTTTGCCAAAAACATCTCTGCCTGATTACAGGGATCCTGGGAATTCCTATTTGAGATTCACTCCTCTGGATTAGGTCATTGCTTTCAGGCATCTAATTGGTGAAATGTAAGTTAACAAGAAAAAGTAAACCAATCACACTTAATGAACAAACTGTTCTCAGTCTTAGTGGAATGACAGATTATCTTTTTCAGGTTAAGGCAGTTCTCTTCAATTCCTAATTTACTATTAAGTTTTTCATTTTCAAATCATGAATGGGTGCTAAATTTCTGCATCTAATTATATGAGCATACCATTTGTCTCCTTTAATCTGTTTATACAGCAAATTATAGTAAACATTTTTATATGTCAAAACATCTTTGCACGGTTATGATAAATCTATCTTGGTCATAAGAGATTTAAAATTTCTGTTTTTGGCCTTTTAATTTGTTCTGTCTTTGTTCAGAGACTCCCCCTCTGTGTTAAACTGGCCTATAATTATTCTTCATCAGACTCTTCTATCAGGTTTGCGATCATATTCATAACAGTCTCATATGATAAACTGGGACTATTCTCCCTCTTTCCTGTGCTTTGAAAGAGCTGTGTAAGGCTGAAACTATTTACTCCTTCAGTAAAAACTATGAATTTGGAGTCCCTTTTAGGGGAAGATTTGAACTTCAGTTTAAAATATATCAGGGGCCTCCCTGGTGGCACAGCGGTTGAGCGCTGGGTTGCGAAGCTGCCCGCAGCCTCTACAGCGCGGGTTCGTTCCCCGGCTGCTCCCCGGCCACCGAAGGAGGGTCCCACATGGCGCGCAGACCTCTCCTGCCGCCCGCTGCTCCCCTCAGCAGTGTACTTCAGTCCTTCTGCCTGCTCTGCTCCCTGCTCTGGCTCTGGTGAATTCTCTCACCCTCCTGCACTTCTGACTGTACCCAGTGCTTGTATAAATAAATAAATAAATCTTTAAAAAAAAATAAATAAACAAATAAATAAAATATATCAGACTGAAACATTTAAAAATTTTTAAATCACAGACTTCAATATTTAAAGACGGCTTGGGCAAGGATGATTCTGCTGTATTATCTGGGTTGCAGTAAAATTATTAATTTATACTAGACCTAAATAAAGCAAGAATACGTACTATCACTTCTTGGACACTCACCAACAGAAAAGTAAATTAACAAACTAATAGAGGAGGAAATAATAGATTAACAATTTTGGTCAGAAAATTGAGGGCAAGAAGGGAGAGGAAACAGAACAAGGCAAGTGAGATGAATAAACAACAGAGAAAAATGGTAGCTTTAAGTCCAAACTTGTCCTTTTACATTAAAAGTAAACAAACTGAGGGCCTCCCCGGTGGCGCAGCGGTTGAGCGCCGGGTTGCGAAGCTGCCCACAGCCTCTGCGGCGCCGGTTCGATCCCCGGCTGCTCCCCGGCCACCGAAGGAGGGTCCCACATGGCGCGCAGACCTCTCCTGCCGCCCGCTGCTCCCCTCAGCAGTGTACTTCGGTCCTTCTGCCTGCTCTGCTCCCTGCTCTGGCTCTGGTGAATTCTCTCACCCTCCCGCGCTTCTGACTGTACCCAGTGCATGTATAAACAAAACAAACAAACAAACAAATAAATAAATAAATAAAACATGCCTCTAAAAAAAAAAAAAACTTAAAAAAAAAAGTAAACAAACTGAATACTCCAATTAAAATCAAAGAGACTAGATTTTAAAGACTCCAACTATATGATTTTAATAAGACAACAATTTAAGTATACACACAAACAGGTTAAAAGTAAGAGACTGGAAAAAGACATACCATGCTAACCAAAGGAAACTGGTACAATTAAACTAGTATCAAAAAAAACAGACTTTAAGGCAAGAAACAGATCTACAGGAACACCTCATAATGATAAAGTGATCCATTCACCAGGCAGCTGGCAGCTGTAACAATTCTAAAGTTGTATGCACATAGCAACATAGTCTCAAAAATCTATAAAAAACAAAATTTAAAGAGGAAAAGACAAATCCATAATCAAAGCATAAGATTTTATCACACCAATCTGTCTGATACAAATTGATAGAATAAGCAAATAAGAAAATCAACAAGTCCAATTGTAACAGGGTGGTCCCCAGGAAAGGGGGAGGTTCCCTGCCCCACCCAAGGGAGGGTGGAGCTGAGCAGGAAGAGGAGAAGCTGCAGAAGAGACTGAGGAAGGAAGGAAGCAGGATGGAGCCAGGAGACCTGGAGGAGGCGCATGGAGCCTCGAGACACGTGAAGAAACTGCGCTTGTCTTTTGGTCGTGGACTGGGTGACACAGATGTGGGTGAGACCCGTGGGGAGGTGACCATGGCAGCTTTTATCTTGATATTGATTATGCTCTTTTCCTTCCGGGCTTGTCTGGTTGTTTCTGACCCTTTTCTGTGGGTCCCCACTGGAAGATGCCTTAGACTTGTGGCAGGCTTTGGGGCCTTGCTCTGGGCCAATCCCATTTGGATGGACTTTTACCCACGAGGGGACGGGTAACTTTGGGTGCTTGATTTAGAAACTAGATTCTTTGCCTTTCCTGTATTGTTTCCTAGTTTTATTAAAGTTCCTTCCCATTAAAGTCTCATATGTTTTGTGTTGATGTGGCAGATGGCAGAACCCTACATAGAATAGGCAGGTTTGCGGGGTTTGGGCTGCCCCTCTCCCTGTCCTATAACAGACTTGGCGACCACGAAGGGACCATATTTGCATAGAATAGCACAACGGATCACCTGAGATTGTCAACTATGTGCCAGGAATAACCCCAAGACTGACTCCCACCCTAAAGCCATTGGGGTTCAATATCGAGGCCAGTGCCCTATTGAGGACTGGCAGGTGGACTTTACACAAATGCCTAGAACAACAGGCAACTTCAAATACCTGTTGGTTTTTGTGGATACGTTCTCGGGATGGGTGGAAGCATTTCCCACAAAGACGGAAAAAGCTTCCAAGGTTGCAAAACAGCTGCTGAAGGAGAAAATTCCTCGCTTTGGGTTGCCGGATTCTATCCAGAGTGATAATGGGCCAGCATTTGTCTCTGATGTTACTCATGCAGTAAGCAGTGCGTTACAGATCAACTGGAAATTGCATGCTGCATGGAGACCGCAGTCTTCTGGACAAACGGAGAAAATGAACCACACCTTAAAGAAAACCTTGGCAAAACTGTGCCAAGAAACACAGCTTCGTTGGGACCAGGTACTATCCCTTGCCCTCCTCCGTGTAAGAGTGGCACCTAGAAGTGGGCTACAATTAAGCCCCTTTGAAATTGTGTTCGGAAGACCCTTCCAGGCCTCAGTTCTAAAAGCCACTCCGAAAAATAGATGACTGGATCAAGAAGATGTGGGACATATATACCATGGAATATTACTCAGCATTCAAAAAAGATAAACACATGCAATTTACAGCAACATGGATGGCACTGGAAGGGATCATGCTCAGCGAAATAAGCCAGAAAGAAAAAGAAAAATACCGGATGGTCTCACTCATAGCAGGAATCCAGAAAACTTAAATAAGGGACCAGGAAAATGAATAACTATAAGAAAGTGAAAATCAGAATCAACAAAAAACTATGAACCAGAGACACTTTTAGGGGGGCGGGGGCGGGAGGGGAGGGATTGGGGTCAGAATGGGGGGGCTGCAATTGTATGGGGAATATAAAAATAAAATTTATTATCTAAAAAAAATAAATAAATAAAAGCCACTCCGGAAATAGCTCAAGATTGCCGGATCACACAATATGTGAAACACATCCAGGAGGTTCTGGCAGTAATTCATAACTTTGCAAACTCAAGGATCTCTATGCCTCCTGATCAACCATTGCATCCCTTCAAACCTGGAGATCAGGTCTTACTGAAGACCTGGCAGAGTGGGGACCCACAGAAAAGGGTCAGAAACAACCAGACAAGCCCGGAAGGAAAAGAGCAAAATCAATATCAAGATAAAAGCTGCCATTGTCACCTCCCCATGGGTCTCACCCACATCTGTGTCACCCAGTCCACGACCAAAAGACAAGCGCAGTTTCTTCACGTGTCTCTAGGCTCCATGCGCCTCCTCCAGGTCTCCTGACTCCATCCTGAGGAAGGAAGGAAGGAAGGAAGGAAGCTTCCTTCCTTCCTCAGTCTCTTCTGCAGCTTCTCCTCTTCCTGCTCAGCTCCACCCTCCCTTGGGTGGGGCAGGGAACCTCCCCCTTTCCTGGGGACCACCCTGTTACACAATCACCTGTCTTCATTCTCAAGCAGCAGTCCCTAACAGAAGAACCACAGACTTTATAAGGGTGTTGTTTTTTTTATTAGCATTCAGGGGTGCATGAACTGGAACAGGGATAAAATTAATCTTTCCTTTCAGTAACCTCTATCTGCAATACAGCATTTCCTTCAACTCAAAATATAAGCAACAAACCACAGTAATGTTGGCTGTGCTCGTAATGTTTTTACCAACAGAAAGCAGGTATTTTCCTATTATATTACGGATTACATTTACAGATTACAAAACTTTGTTTTACACAACTTGACTTGAAAATTATGGTATTATACCTGTTATCAGAGCTCATTATTTAATTCACTAATACAGAAGCACATATATTGCATTTAAAACATTATTCTGAAAAGGGGTCCAAAGGTGTTACCAAACTGAAAAGTATGTGGCAAAAGAATGGTTAAGAGTCTCTCATTTAGAAAATATTTCTAACCCATGCTTCCCAGAAGTTCTTCTGGCCCACACCTCCTAATATTATATCCTAGCTTGGAGGAAAGAGGTTATTAAGGGAGACTTCAATGACCTAATGTAGGTTACCCCAGATCCTTGGAAGCTAAAAGAACCTAACTCCTTGAAGTAAGCTATAATACTGGATTCACAGGTTCTATTTTCCCTCTAAGAAAAAGTACTTTCTGAATCATTCATTTTCCAAAGTCAACAGCAGTGACTTTCCAATGCATAAAAGGTATTTTGGATATTCAAGGTAATCTCTTCCTCAATGAGAACAACAAAAAAATCTGTATAGTACCTAACAGTTCACAAAGCACTTTCATATATATATATATATATATATATATATATATATATATATATATATAAAATCTCATTTAATCATGAGACTCAGCAGCGAAGACAGAGCAGATATTGTGAGCTTCATTTTATAAATGAAGAAAGCAAAATTTGGAGGTTAAATGACAAAGTAACACATCTAGCAAGTGGCGTGGACAGGACAAGAACTCATTTCCTCAGATTCCCAGACAAGCACTGTTTTTGTACCTCACTGCACATGACAGGCTATTGTGTGTGTTTCCTTAGTGGAATAACAGTCATCAAATGTCTCATCTTTGATCTCACTGGATTTGTTATTTGTCTTAGCATTTTAAGCAAAAGAATAAAAATAAGTGTTGATCCTGTACATGTCTATTACAGGGTCCAATAGAGCATGATTTCTTAAGATAAAGAATTTTAATTATTATACTTCTGTTGTCACTTTAGCCTAAAGTGTGCTTATAACTAGACAACCGAACTTTGGTGGAGAAAAAGCATTCAATCAAGGATGACATTTTCAATTTAAATTCACGATCTCCAACTTCAAACAGGCCTTCAACATTGCTCCCACACCTACTGTTTCCTCTGTTAAGCCTGCACCCCCAACCCCATCAAGATGTCTACTGCTGCATACTTCTCTCTCCTGAAACTTCCTAATCTTCAACCTAATTCTGCACACTACCAGCTATTAACCTCGCTTCCTTCATTAAGCCACTAGATTGGAATGTCCTCATTTTTCTATCTCAAAATCAATAAATCTTCTTGCCTCTACATCCACAGAAAGAAGGTTGATACCACCTCTGTGGATGGGCTCAATTATTTTTCCCCCAGCTTTATTGAAGCATAATTGACAAAAATTGTGTACATCTAGGCCGTAAAACTTGTTTCAATTTATGCATACAACATTAAATGATCACCACAATCAAGCTAGTTAGCATATCCATCTTCTCACACAGTTGCCCTTTCTCTACCTTCCTTCCTTCCTTTCTTCTCTCTCTCTTTTGAGGGAGGGATGAGAATGGTTATGATCCATCCTTAGCAAATTTCAAGCACAGAGTATTATCTGCAGTCACCATGCTTTACAATAACTATTAGATCCCGGAACTTACTCATCTTGCATAAATTAAACTGTATCCTTTGTTTTTCAAGTCAAATCAGAAAATAAATATTCCTGACTTCATACTGTCTTTTCACCCTCGTCCTAAAGTGTTGTTGGAATTCATTTTATTTATTTATGTATTTATGTATTTATTTATTTATAATAATAAATTTTATTTTTATATTATAACCTGCCTCAGCTCCCATTCACTCCTAATTTGCAGCAATCCCGCCTCACTGATCAGTCAACTGAATGGCACTATCAGTAAGGTCCCCAAGGGTCTCCTTGTTGACAATTCAATGGATATTCACAATGATGGCCTCTTCTCTTAAAGAAGACTTCTTCTCTTGCTTTCTGTGACAACATTGTCTCCTGACCACTGTGACAAGATTTCATCCCCATTTAGCTTCTTAAATTGTCTTTGATGAAAGTATCAATAAGCAGTAAAAAGCTAGAAGGCAGGAAGCAGAAGGAAGAAAGTAAAACAAGAATATTGGAGACAAGGAGACAAGAATACTGCTGGCCTGTGGAGAATCAAATGCTAACTGAAAGAATCAGACTTATATGGGTGTGAATACCGTCATAAATCATCATCAAACCTCATTTCATGTATGAACAAATTTAGGCTTAAATTTCTGTGCAATGAGCAGCAAAAGTTCTAAAACTAGATAATCTGGTCATTCATGCTACAACCAGAAAGGAAAGGCCAATACCATCTTTCCAATTTGCCCTACCTTTGTTTAGGTAACAAATGAACTCTACTTAATGTGTTTCTGCCTTTCACTGTGCTGCACACACACACATACACACACGCACACACACACAACTGCTCTACTGTCATTCACATAAAAGCTACTAGGTCAGCGAGTGGCAAATACAAAGTACCTTTCTTCAAACTTTATTAAAGCAGAATTCACTGAGTATTTTAAATACTCTGTGTACTATATGGGACAAAGTAAATTACTTATTTATAAATGTGATTTAAACATTCTTATCTGAATGACAAGCAAGTCTAAATAAAAGACCTAGTAAGTAACTAGATATAACTAAAGCTGTCCCTGCGTTATTGGTTCTTTAATATTTTCCTTAGAGCGGTGTTAAGAAGTAGTCTGGTATTACGTGACACAACCTTGCCCTAGATTTCAGACAGTATAAGCTTTAAACAATCATTTTCAGTGATACGGGCAGATGATTCAATCTCACATTCCCTCAGCTTTCCTATGAATTGAATTAGTAATCATCCCAGCAGCTAACCCAATTCACAGGGATGTTGTAAGGGAACCAGATATTTAATTGCCTTGGGTGTCTCATGACAAAGGCTATTTTGGGCAAACCTACAGATTTCTGGCATTAGACTCAAACAGGCAGTTAGACAGCAGAAGGATACTCAAGCAAGCAGAAAGAAAAGAGGTCTACATTGTATGTTATTTCAAACAAAGATATTCAGATAAATGCAAAGAATAGTCTAGTTTTTTAAAAAAGGAAACAATAAAGTAACTCAAAGAAAAGGAGCTAGATATTAGAAAATAACCTTAAGTAAGAGGAAGAGGTTGTTGAGACAGCTTAGCAGAGACAAAAGGCACTGAAGAACAGAGTCATCCATATTCCCACACTGTAAGATAAGGCAGATAAAAAGCCAATTAAACTATGTACAGATGTTTAAAAAAACAATGTAGGGAAGATAACTTGGTTGGCTTGTCTGTCCATCAATGACAAATTATTAGGTGGTTAAATGTTTTTCCTAAAGAATCTATACTTGTGTAAAATTTATTATTAACATTGGACAACTAAAATTTCTCCTTAACTGAAACCATTAAGGTCTCCTTTTTTTTAATCACACTGTTTGCTCTCTAATTGATGTAATTTTACTTCAAATAACAGCAAGATAAAAGTCACTTGAAGAGATAGTTACTCTAAAAATTACATAAACCTTATGACAGTTAGCAAAGGAATAACTGAGACTATTCCCAAATTTTAATAATGTGTCAGTAGTCTGGATTTTAGCTTTTAATATCTTCTTTCACAGCTATGGCTTCTGTATACAACTAATTCTGCACAGAATGTTAATCATATGGAATATGTTTTAGACAACTGCTTTGCCACTGCAGCAAACAATTAGTCATGAACTTCTAACTTTTCATGCAATTTGTTGTGCCAGATTACGTTCCTGATTTCACTGATAAACACATCATTCCCACAAAGGTTAATTTAATTAAATTATGACAGGGTAACAAAAAAGAATGGCGTGTGTTAAGAGAGTATCACCAGGACTATTTTAAATTTTCCATATTCCTATCTTAGAATTTTGCTTAAGAACATGCTGGCTGAGATCAGTTCTACAATAATGAGAAAGGCAATTATACTTAAAATGTATAAATGCCAATAAAAAAGTCATCAAAAGCTGGAAACTATGGCAAATGACATGTTTAGTTATATGACACAATCTTTATAATATCTACATAGAACATTAAGAACAATCTTACAATTGTAATATAACTGAAGTTATAAACTATGAAAATATACTACATGTAACAATAACAGCTTTAGTTATTCATTCTACCAAAATAAGGAAGGTAAGAAGACAGCAAACTAAAAATGAATTTAATAGGAGACAAATACCTTCAGTTGATTGTTAAATGAATCCATTTCAGAGAGCTTAGCTGCAGTTTCTTTTTCAAGAGCATCTAACTGTTCTTTAAGTCTTTGGCATAATTCTTCTTTTTCTACAGATTTTTTATGAAGTAAACCGATCCCCAAATCTGAAATATAAACAGAAAATTTACATTTGGTATAAATTCCTATGTCATTACTGTCTGATCAAATTGGTAAAAATAGAAAAAGAGGAAGGACTTACACAGGTGTTGAGACCTGATGAAAAGAAACAAACCAGTGGTTGTTTCTCTTTTCCAGCTTACCCTTAACACCACCATCCAAAAATAGTCACATTTCTGTTACATTTCTTCCCAGTATTTAGAGCCATGAAATTAAAATATACTGTACAGAATTTCACATGCTATTTTTGTCACTACCACCTTCTTCTGTCACTTAAGTTCTGTTAATTGTTTAATGCCTAAACAACTTCCATATTACTCTCATAATTCTCTTCTCCATTCCCTATCTTTGAAAAATTTTTTTAAAAGATTTATTTATTTATACAAGAACTGGGGTACAGGCTAGAGTCACAGGAGGGTGACAGAATTCACCAGAGACAGAGCGGGGAGCAGAAAAGGCAGATGACTGAAAACACTGCTGAGGAGACGGGGCGGGGGGGGGGGGGGAGACAGGAGAGGTCTGCCACGCCATGTGAGTATCTCCCTAGCCGACTGGGAATCGAACCCGTGCTGTAGAGGCTACAGACAGCCCCACAGCGCTGTGCTCAACCCACTGTACCACCAGGAAGGCCCTATCTTTGAAAATTTTAATGTCTCCAATTGGATGAATTTTACATAAAAACAAGATAAGCAACTGATTATCTCCTTAAAATAAATTCCAAAGCAACACTATATTAAATATGAATATTGCCAAATTGCCTTTTAAGACGCTTGTCCTTTATATTCCCACTAGCAGTATGAAATTTCCCCACACTCTCACTGACTCGTAAAATTCACTCTCACTCATTTGCTATGTAAGAATCAAATTTACAGGTTAAATAAGCTCCTTGTTTTATTTCCTATCTCATCTATGTATAATGTATTCAAATACTTTTCAACTATTAGCAACTTCTTTTAAATCTGTCCAAAACCTCTGCCAAACTATGTTTTGAGCATTTATCTTTAGTTTTTAATTAGTCTGCTAATCAAACATTTGACATATTAAGGATAGTAATCCTTTACCAGACATTTAAATTGGCAATAGCTATAAATATTTAATAGTTTATAAACAATTATAGAACCAGTTTCCCTTTCAAAATATAGAGAAGGTTGTCCTCCTCTTCCTATTAAAGAAAATGTTTTACTCCCCAGTATTTGGTATCTCTTGCCAGGAAAGTAGAATTTGGAAATATTTATGCCTTTCATATTATGAAGATCATCATATTTAACAAGTGCTTTTACTGTGAAAATAACTTTCTTAATCAATGTCCATAATAAAGACGCACTTTCACAATTCAACAAACAACTCAAAAAAGTTTTGTAGCCCAGGAGTAAAATATAGTCCCATAGCAGATTTACGAGATGTCATGGTGCAAAATTAACTGAGCGATGGTAATCGTCCCATAATTTCCAACTCAAATGTTCAAGTTAGGGCCCTGATCGTACAGAAGGATTATACTTAAAGGAAATTGACAGCTCAGGGTCATTCAATTGTCTGCATAAAAAAAAATTAATAACTGGATCTAACAGTATTATAATTCTAGTGAACAATTTAACAAGGATCTCTGTATTTTGGAATCCCAGTTTTAGTCAATAGCAAATAAATATCAGTCCTTATCTCCCACCAATCACTCAAATGTTTCTTTCTAATGAATTGACCATTACATTTCCTAAGTTCTAGAATGGCCAACAGACCATAAAAAGACATTTCTTTAGGCTCCTGCTTGAAATCAACAGCTTCAGCAAACTGTTCGTCTTGATTCAGGGCCAATGTACTTTAAATTTTAACTGCTTATGATCTTTTTTTTTTTTTTAAAGATTTATTTATACAAGCACTGGGTACAGTCAGAAGCTCGGGAGGGTGAGAGAATTCACCAGAGCCAGAGCGGGGAGCAGCACAGGCAGAAGAACCGAGGTACACTGCTGAGGGGAGCAGTGGGCGGCAGGAGAGGTCTGCGCACCATGTGGATCCCTCGCCCAGCGGCCTGGGATCGAACCGGCGCTGCAGAGGCTGCGGGCAGCTTCATAGCCCAGCACTCAACCGCTGCGCCACCGGGGAGGCCCTGCTTATGATTCTTTCATCACGGAAAGGCTTTTCATTTTTATGTCAACAAATATGTAAATATTTTCCTCCATAAATCTATGACTTGTTTGAAGAGACTTTCCTCATACCAAGACTATAAAATTTTTTTCTATGTATTTTATTTTCAGTTTTTTTATGTTTATTGTCTTATTTTATCTAGAATTTATTTCTGTACATAAATTGCTATAAATACACTGGCCTGCTTGTAGACTCTATTCAATCCTATTGTTCTTTGTTTCTATTTCTGATCAATAACACATTATTTTAAGGACTAGAGCTTACATAACTCATGTTTTGATATCTGAGAGAGCTAGTCTCTTCCCCAACCAATGTTTTTTTTTTTCAAATCTTACTTAATTTTACACATTTTCTCTTGTAGGTGAACTTGTGAATTATCTTGCCAAGCTTCATTTAAAGAAAACTGAATAGAAGAACTTAATATACAGATGAATTAATAAAGAACTGACATCTTCACAGTATTTGAGCTAGTTCATTCAGAGACATAATAGACATAATATATATCTGCTTAACCAGGAATCAATTATGTCTACCAGTAGAATTTTGGAGCTGTACATTTCTTCTTTATTCAGAATAAAGAAGAGTATCCATGATACTTTCTGATTAAATATCTTTGATATATAGTAAAGTGACTAATTTTTATATGCTGACTTTGTATTTAGGCACTTTGCTAAATTCTCTTATAATCTAACAGTTTTCCAACATTTCAACAAATATTTAATCATTACACATCTCCTATATGCAAGGCACTGCACTGTTGTCTGTGGCATGTTATACAAAGAAGGTTAAGGCAGAGGTTCTGTCCTCAAGTAGTTTAGAGTCTCGCTAAACTGGAAGATAAGCAATGTGAAAAAATAATAGCCAAAGAATATTCAATCATAGTGTTCTTCAAATTGATCATCATTTATTAATGGACATTTTAATATCAAATAAGATGATAGCATAAAGTTGTGCCCTGTGTAAAGCAACTGAAAGGCAAGGCAGTGCAGTGTCAGCATGAGACAAGACAATTTGGGAACTACCATCTCAGTTTTCCCGAGTTATGCAATGGCAGTAACAACAACTCCACAGGTCTGTTATAAAGATTAAAGGAAATAGTATACAAAAACTGCTGAGCATAGTGCTTGGCACATGGTTGGCAATTTAAGTGGTAGCTGTGACAAAGCGTCATCTAAGGGAGTGCGCATTTCAAACAAAAGCTTCCTATTCTGAACTATATAGCAACCAACCAGCCAGGTGAATTATCAATAGATAAGTGTTAAATGAGATCATGTTTCACAGAGAAAGTAGTTCTATTGGGTCCCCAAGGAGACCAAATGCTATGAGTAATGACGGGCACGGTGATGTCCTCTCTCCACTGCACAGACCAGGAGGGCTGGACATGCTGCCCTGGAATGTCTGTGGAGGGGCGGGGGACTGATATATTCTGAACAGTCAAGAAAAGAACTAAGTGCAAGGAAGACTGAGAAGAAATACGGACAGATCACATCACCAGTGGGAGGTGGCGGACATTACAGCAAGAGTAGTGAACAGGCTCATTTTTCTATTCTGCGATGTTTCTCCCATGGAAAGGGCCCTTTACTACCACAACATTCCCAGTTCTTTCCAACCATTCACTTCCTGCTGTGCTCAAGATAAAGACCTGCTCATACACAGACTCAACCTTGAAGTGCCCCAAAGAGAATCTGTGTCTTGCTATGCTCATGTGGCCAGTGACCCATGGGTGCAGCTGCTCTGTTCATAGATAAGCCATGGAGTCCAGGTTGTTCATAAATAAAATGATGATACTTGATCTCTCATTAAGTGTTGCTCCTTCGTCTGACTTCTCAATTTGTTTCAAATTTGGACAAAAGAAGGAGATGTTATTTCTTAGAACTCCTAAACAGCCGAAAGTGTAATAAAGACTCCTAGGATGATACTCATTGGGAGACATTTAGAAATTTTAGGTAGTTCTAACACAACCTTTGCAGATACTTTATCTATTTATTTTTAAAAGATTTATTTATTTATACATAGAAGAACTGGGGTACAGGCCAGAGGTGTGTATGGGGGAGGCGAGAGGATTCATCAGAGAGAGTGGGGAGCAAAATAGGCAGATCGACTAAAATACACTGCTGAGGGGAGCAGCGGGCAAGACAGGAGAGGTCTGCTGCGCCATGTGGGTTGCTTCCTGCTCAGGGATTGAACTCGTGGTGCAGTGGATGCGGACAGCTTCATAGGTTGCATCTTACTTCTTGCGCCACCAGGGAGGCCCCTTTGCAGATTCTTTAAATAAACGTTTCCTCTATGTTGCTATCCAACATAAAGAGGTTTGTTTCTTTTTCTTTCCTTTTTTTTTTTTTTTCTTAAAGCTTTCTGGTTGGGACTTGAACCAATAAGGTGTTACATTCCCACTGATTATCTTGGAATGTTTTGTTCCACAGGTATCAGAGGGCCAAGATGGTAAAATGTTTTCTACAAATCATGGAATTAGAGAATAAAAAGGTCTGGGAAGGACATACTGATCAAGGTGTACATTAGCACCCCAGAACCCTACTGGTTTGGCCCTACAGTAACTGTGCTTTATGGTTAGTGCAGGATTTTGCCAAATGTGCATATGGTCTTATGCAAGAGTCAGACTTACATCTTTTTTTTTTTTTTTTTAAGGGTTAAGCCTGTGTACTATTCTTTTTTTTTTTTAAGATTTATTTATTTATTTACACAAGCACTGGGTATGGTCAGAAGCACGGGAGGGTGAGAGAATCACCAGAGCCAGAGCGGGGAGCAGAACAGGTAGAAGGACCGAAGTACACTGCTGAGGGGAGCAGCAGGCAGCAGGAGAGGTCTGTGTGCTATGTGGGACCCTCCTCTGGCGGCCAGGGAGCAGCCAGGGATGGAACCCGTGCGGCAGAGGCTGCGGGCAGCTTCACAGCCCAGTGCTCAACCGCTGCACCACCAGGGGAGGCCCCAGACCTACATCTTGTTTGCCTATAGTCAAACAAATCAGTTGACTGATATTTGAAATACATAAATAAAAATGTTATCAAGAAATGAAGGGATGCCACAATTATTACTGTTATGTTTATTTAATTTTTAATTACTAAAAGTGCTCCATTGCATGTGATATCTTCCATTTTTGAATTTTTTTTTTAAAAAATTTATTTTTTTTAATTTATACAAGAACCAGGGTACAGGCCAGAGGTGCAGGAGGATGAGAGGATTCACCAGAGACAGAGTGGGGAACAGAATAGGCAGATGACTGAAATACACTGCTGAGGGGAATAGCAGGTGAGACAGGAGAGGTCTGCCTCACCATGTGGGCATCTCTGTGGCAGGCGGGGAACGAACCAGCACTGCAGAAGCTGCGGACAGCTTCACAGCACTGCGCTCAACCGCCTGCGCCACCAGGGAGGCCCTCATTTTTGAAATTTTTAACTACAGACCAAAAAAAGGTCTAACACAATAGTGGTATTTTAAAAAGTAACCGGACACGACTGATACATTCCCTCAGAAAATAACAGAAGAGGTGAAACAAACCTTGGAGACTTACCTGGTGTATTACCAAGCTGCATGTTTTTAATTCTTTCATTTAATAATTGCTTCTCAGGTACCAAATAGATAAGCTTATTTTGATATTCCTTACAAAAAAGAAAAAGTAGTGCCTGATTAAAACTCTGCAATATGTACGAACTTTCTGAAAACTTAAAAATATAATTTAATCACTCTTGAAGCAGTATAGGGATAACATTCATAAGCTTACAACTTATGAATAAACTAGAATGGAGTTATGCACAATTTTAAACACATAAATCCATTTATGAATGACAGGTAGAAATTAAAAGGTGGTGAAGAAAGCCTTTGTTAATGGGAGTGTGTCTAAAAGCTTTACAATTTTCTGAGCACTGAAAACACAGGAACACACAGGCACAGGCTCAGAGGAGCCCCCGGTACCAGCACTGAGTACAAAGGTGAGCAGGCTGCCACCCTCCAGGGTCAACGTGTGTATCAGAGAGGGACTGAAGACTCAGGGACAACTAGGGAGCATGTTTCAACCGCATATAGGAAATGTTATTTGACCTTTGTCTGTATCTATTGTGACAAAGTGACAAAGCTTTGGTTCATACAGAAAGAGAAATTTGCTGAGAAGACTCCAGAGAAGTCAAAATTTCCCAAAAGTAGTAGCAATAACCTTAGTTTAATGTACAGGCAGACATACAGACAAATATTTATAGAAAACTTAAAACTCAAAGTGATAAACATCCATTTGGAAAATACTAGGTAGAACTTAACCCCAGCTGTGGAGCAGAATGTCGGGGCGTCTGTGGGATTCCTAATAGGTACCCAAGGTTGTATACATTTACATTCTTCTAGGAAGGAGGTCAAATCAGAAACTCAAAGGGGTTCATGACCCCAATAGCAAAATCCACTCAATTAGGAAGAATTATTTTTTTCCCAGTATTTTTTTTTAAGATTTATTTATTTATTCATACAAGCACTGGGTACAGTCAGAAGCGCAGGAGGGTGAGAGAATTCACCAGAGCCAGAGTGGAGAGCAGAATAGGCAGAGTGACAAAGTACACTGCTGAGGGGAGCAGCAGGAGGCAGGAGAGGTCTGCACACCATGTGGGACCCTCACCTGGCGGCCGGGGATCAAATCGGCGCTGCTGAGGCTGTGCACAGCTTCGCAGCCCAGTGCAGCGCTCAACCGTTGCACCACCAGGGGAGGCCCCAGGAAGAATTATTAATTATCATTATTAATAACTGCTAGTGCTTAAGGACAATCCAGCTGCAAAGAACCTACCTGAAGTTCTTGTTGGAGTTGCTTGATTTCCATAATTTCCAGGTCACACTGCTTATCCAAAACTTCCAGCTCAGTCTTTTGAGTTTGCTTTCTGAGCCGCACGTCTTGTAGTCGGCCTGAGACTTGTTGGTGTTTTCCATTCTATAGGAAGGGCACAGAACACAAGATAACATAAACAGCTGCTAGGAAATGTTCCTATCAGGACAATAATATTTCTATTTAAATGTCCTTTATCACTTATGCTTAATCTGAGATAAATGTTTAAAATTTACATGCTTTATATATGCATATGCTTATATGCTTTAGAGTTGTATCTGCTAACTTAAGAGTTATTAGCAGGAGATACTATTCTTAGAGCTCAAAGAGCTTATGGATTAAGATGAGAAAGCAATAACACACTGAAATTTGTTTCTGAAGTCAGCACTTAGGCCTTCACTTCTAATATTAAAATAGAGACTTCAAAGACTTTGAGGTTTCAAAGAGTAATAGGACGAGTAAATGTTTGCACGGAATAGTTCGCATTACCTTCCCTGAGTTCTATTTCTACCCTCACTGCTGCTGCCTAATTTCTGCTAGTGTACAGGAGGGACTTTCTGGCACAGTTCTCTTCTATACAAATATTTCTTACCTCTTCTTGTGAGATATGGGGGGGGGGGCGGGGGAACCCAGACAGACAGTAGAGAGGCTCAAGGGGGATAAGAAGGATGGGGTGAAGTGTTAAAGGCTAAATGTACCCCACCACCCCAATTACATGTTGCTGTCCTAACCCCAGGAGCTCAAAGGTGATGCATTTGGAGATAGGGTCTTTACATGAGGTCCTAGGGGTGGCTCCTAATCCAGTCTGACTGGTATTCTTACTAGAAGAGAGGAAGCGCTCAAGGAGCACACACAGGAATGGCCACAGCAAGAAGGTGGCTATGTGCAAACTTAGGGGAGCAGACTCAGAAGAAACCAAAGCTGCTGACACCTTGATCTTGGAATTCCAGCCTCAAGAACTGTGAGAAAATGAGTTTCTGCTGGTTCAGCTACCAAGTCTTTGGTATTTTGCTACTGTAGCCTTGGCAAGCTAATACAGTGGGGTGAAGATAAAGGAGATTCCTGGCTAAAAATCCCTGATAATGGAAGTTATTACCGAAAAGAATGTTTCATATTTGAGAAATCCATGCTAATAGGAAAATACTGTTTCACCCTATAGTTTGCTGTTATCTCTAGCATCTATAAATATGCTGAAGGCTCTGGAGCTTTTCCATACTCTGCACATTAATCTATGCTATGGCTTGGTGCATCGTCCAGTAAATTGCCAAAATGACCAACACAAGTGGAGAGAGGGGAGATCCCGGCTATATGTTCTCTAGGCCTTTCAAGAAACATAGAGCTGAATGTGTGAATCTACAAGAAAGGTGACACTGCAGACATCAAGGGGATGGGCATTGTTCAAGAGGGAATGCCCCACATGTGTTACCATGGCAAAACTGAAGATGCAATTATGTTACCCAGCATGCAGCTGGCATTGGTGGAAACAAACAAGTAAAGGGCAAGATTCTTGCCAAGAGAACTAACATTCCCATTGAGCATATTAAGCATCTAAGAACTTAATAGCTTCCTGAAATGTGTAAAACAAAATGGTCAGAAAAAAAGGAAGCCAGAGAGAAAGGTGCTTGGGTTCCACTGGAGCGCCAGCCTGCCCCACCCAGAGCAGCACATGGTGTGAGACTGCTGGAAAGGAGGCTGAGCTGCTGGGAGCCACTCCCTATGCATCATGGCACAAAAGTGTGGAAAAAAATAATAAAATGCCTCTGAAGTATTAAAAAAAAGAAAGAACCACAGTCCTGCTGTGATATGAGATCATTTGGGTCAGCAGTTTCAAATCATTTTTTTCTTTTTAGCAACAGAATGCTTTTTTGCAAATAAATGTAAGTATAAAACCCTCATACATAGAGCAGATAAACATAAAAAGAACTACAGCTTGTATGCTCTGAGGCATGGGAAGAACAGGGGAGAGGAGAGCACTGTCTTGCCACCATGACTTCCTCTCTACCTTCTGGTTATCTTTCTGTAGATCATCTTCCAGAGAAAACTGAAAACTATAAACTAGTGCAACCCTTTATTTTACTGTTGGGCAAAGGGAGGCACAGAAGAAGGAAGTGTCTTGTCCAAGGGTGCGTAGCTTATTGGCATCTCAGCTGAGACCACAACAGAATTTTCAGCATCTTCAGTCACTATCTTTTTTCAATGAACTGTACTGTCAAGACTGTTACTGGGTTGTCTGAAAAGTCATGATGCATTTATGTTTGAAAAACATAGAAAAAGATAAGTCATGACTTTTCCGAACCTAATAGTTAAAAAGCAAATATAAAAATATAAATACATAATACAGTAAAACATATTTACAAGGCAGGTTTTAAAAACAGTGACATTTTTCAATAGGTAACATCATTTGGATAAATTTCACTTAAATTTTAGCCATACCAATACTTCCAACTCGAGATGAAGACTCTTCTTTTTAGATTTTAACCTCACAATTTCTTCCTGTTCTCTATTCCTTTGATTGAGAAGCTCCTGCCGACGAATCCTCTCCCATTCTAACCGGCGCTGCCGTTCAAGTTCCTGTTTTGCTGCCTGAAAATAATGAATTAATTTTTAAATGAACAATTTTGCATAATTCATTATTTTCAGGCAGGGATGACAAAGATAAAGGTGAGGCAGAGTTGAACCTGAGTGCCTACGGGTAACTGGCAGTTCTAGTTTGATCAGTGGGCCTAGACTAAAGACTTCCACAAAGCAACTTTATCCACCAGCCTTTTTGATTGTTTCTCAGAACCATTCTCTTGTTGCTGTTACTTTTCTCTTAATAAGCAAAGGGCTGATTTCATCAATATAAATGCTAACAGGAATGATTACACCTTCATTCTGATATTTGTGCACTATTTCAGTGTGCTGCAATTTACTGTGCTCCATCCAGAGCCCTTTGAAGCACAGCTGGTCCTCCTGGAGACCCCACATACCACTGCCCAAGCCTACTCTCTCTCTCTTTTTTTTTTAAAGATTTATTTATTTATTTATACAAGCACTGGGTACAGTCAGAAGCGTGGGAGGGTGAGAGAATTCACCAGAGCCAGAGCGGGGAGCAGAGCAGGCAGAAGGACCGAAGTACACTGCTGAGGGGAGCAGCGGGCGGCAGGAGAGGTCTGCGCGCCATGTGGGACCCTCCTCCGGTGGCCGGGGAGCAGCTGGGGATTGAACCGGCACCGCAGAGGCCACGGGCAGCTTTGCAACCCAGCGCTCAACCGCTGCGCCACCGGGGAGACCCCCAAGCCTACTCTCTTGATTTGCCTCTCCACCTCCAACGCCTGACTCTCATCTTTCCATCTCCAATTCCATCTCTCAATCTGGACCCTGAACTTCTGTTCAGTGACCTGCTCAGAGGGATTCATTCCCTCCTCTAGCTCACCAACTTTAGCTCCTCACTCAACTCAGCTTTGCAACCAATCCTTCTTCGACTGATGTCAGCTGCAGAAATGTCTTCTCTACAGTACTGGCCCCAAAACCTATCCCTTCTAAACAAGGGCCTTCTTCCCGCCACAAGGGAAGGAAGATTTGTGTAAGAGTGAATGAATGACACAGAGGAAAAGACACAATAACCATTTCTTAAATCAAATGAGATATAGTCACGGTTAAAGGTAACGATTTTTCTTAGGAAATAATTTAGAAATAACCTCTCGTCTTTCTATCTCTTTTCTCCTTTCTTCTTCCCGTTGTCTTTCCAATTCCCTCTGCTTCTCCAAGCGTTTTTCTAATTCGAGTTGTTTCTTCCATTCTTGCTCTTGTAATTCTCGCTGCTTCCGTTCCCACTCTTCCTTTTCTTTCTGGGCCTTCCGCTCCGCCTCCCTCTGCTGCTGCTCCATCAGGGCTTGGCGGCGCTTCTCCAGTTCCATGTTCCCTCGCTCATAGTTGGCTTTGCGCTTGTCCTCGAAGGTGACTAAATGGGGTACACGCACCATAAGCATCCTCACACGCTAAGAGCCAACAGAACCTGGAATCTAGTCAACACCCTCGCACCTGGCCTTCATCTGAGGGCTACTACTCTGGACATTTTCAAGGAAAAGTAAAACAAATGTCAATACTAAAATATTTACAGTTTTCTAAATTGTTCCTTTTTAGAAAATAAATTTCGAAGCTTGAATCCACCCAAGTGAGAAATGATTTTACTATTCCTGCCAATAAAAAAATAATTCTCAGAAATTTTCTTTAAGGATCATCAAAGCTGTGTGACTACATATTGGATATTTTTGATAAGCCTTTAACTTTAATATTTTTAAACATCTACATACATATGTTTTCAACCAATACATAAACATTTTTTTAAAGCTAGAGATTTTATTACAGGGCATGTTCTAATATATTTCTCCTAAAGTGGGAGAAACACTTTTACTAGGATGTCTAATATCTACACTCTTGCCAAATACTCACACTGTCCCTTTTTCCTATATACTCTTCTCAATTTTGACTTCTCTTAATTTTACGTTCTTAATGATGATTAGAACCCTCGCAACCATTAAATGGTTTTCTCATTTTATATAAAATATTAAAAACACACAAACCCTAAATATTTACTTACATTTCATGTAAAATTTAAGAAAAATCACTATAAAAGTATCTCTTAGAAATTCAGTGTTACCTGGTAATTTTTTCTGAGGTTCCTCTTCTTGTATTTTCTGATATGAAGACAGAGTTCCATTAATAGAATCAATTTGCTTTCCTCCTCTAAGAAAAGCAAATGACAAATTTAACAACCTGCAATCTGGGAATATTTAGACTAGATTATACAGACTACCACTGATTAGAACAATTTAATATTTGGAATTTAGTATTAAAGATATTTAAAACACAATATGGTCTGCATTTATAGTGCATAGCGTTGTCAAGCCAGAGAGATTTGAATTCAAATCATTTTTCAGCTAATTGCTATTCTTGGCTAAATTTATTTTTTAAATTCCTTTGGTCATCACGTTCCTTATCTAAAAACACACCTACTCCTAATATGGACTCGTTCCCGTTGTAAATCATTAAATATCAAAATCAAATGGCAGTGTCAGTAGTTAATAGAGGCCTCAAAGTAAAAATTCAGTCTGTCAAGGGATAAAGTCACACTTCCTCACCTCCAGACTCACTCACCTGAAGGATGGAGGGACCAGCTCGGGAGGTAAGGTCAGCGGCAGTGGCTGTCCAGCCTTGGCCATATCAGTGAGGTGCATCGCAAGGATAAACTCTTCAGCTCTTAGTTGTCCATCCCCATCTATGTCTGCCAGGGTCCTGAAGAAATTGGAAAAGTCCCAACTTAGAAAGTCTACTTGATTAAAATATATTCAGAAGAGTTCAATTTTTCATTTTTTTTTAAGATTTATTTATTTATGTATACAAGAACTGGGGTACATGTCAGAGGCGCAGGAGGGTGAGAGAATTCACCAGAGACAGAGTGGGGAGCAGAACAGGCAGAAGGACAGAAGCAGCAGTGGGCGAGGCAGGAGAGATCTGCTGCTCCATGTGGGTTTCTCCCTGGCCGGCCGGGAATCGAACCCGCGCTAATGAGGCTGTGGACAGCTTCACAGAGTGGTGCTCAACCTGCTGCGCCACAGGGGAGGCCCCAATTTTTCATTTTTGAAAGAGGAATAATGACAGATAAACATATTTGGATAAACATATTTTTAGATAAACATATTTCAGCAAAATGTAAATACATACAGAAAAAGCGAGCCAATTTTTTACCACTAATTTTCTTATCACAAGAGAGGGAAGGAACTTTGAAAGAGAAGGAAAATATTCTTTCTGAAAAGGTGGCTTGTGTTGTTTCATGGTTAATTCATCAATCAAGTCATATTTAGCTATACATTAAAAATGAGATATTCTCTAATTCTCCACAGAAGGCATTGTATGAAAAGCAAATTTGCTCTACTTATAAAATAATTAAATGCCAAATTCTCAAGAATATGATTTTGCACAATTTTATCTGGTTTCAAGGTTACATTAACTTTCAAATGGTTGCTTTATGAAACATCTTTGAGTTGTAATTTTTTATAGAAACAGTATCATTCTTACAATAGAGAATGTATAGTCAAAAACCCTAAGTAACGAACATACTCACCAAATAGTAGCTAGTTGGGTTTGAGACAGATTTGACTGAAGAAGGGCATTTCTAGCTTGAAAACCTGATTGGGTGGGAAAAAACATTAAAAAGGAATTTTTAGCCTCTTTCAAAGTCATGCAACCTAAATAGCCATACCTATAAAAATAATACTGCTGTTATTCTGGGAACTTTTAACATCAGAAAGTTTTGATGCCAGGAAATGATGACAAACATTGTCCTGCCCCAAGGAGTTGAAAATCTAGAATCAGTGGGATCAAGTATTCCAGGTGTCCTTTCACAGTAACTAAAGGTAACAGCACAGAGGGTAATTGCCCTGACCGCAGATGAGCCCTGGACTCGGAGTAGTAGAGATGCTCAGAACCCAGGGCAACCTCAAGAACAGGGTCCTTCACACATTCCCAGTTTTTCTCTTATCTCTCCAATCATTCCTTTGTCTCTACTCTTTGACCTGTAAATGTTGGCATTTGGGATGGGTCAGTCCTGAGGTTTCTTTCTCTGTATGGTCATATCCATTCCATGGACTGATAGCACTCAGAGGCTGATGACTCCCAAATGTACACCCCCAGCCCAAAACTCTATGTTTAGACTTCTAAATCCAACTGAAAATATCTACCTACATATTTCACAGGCATATCAAACCCATTGCGAATAAAATCATGCTCTCAATCACCATTCACACCTCCTTCCCAATAATCTTCACCCAAACCACTGTCCCTGAGTTTTCCTTTGCTATGAATGGCATCACTGTCCAGTGGTGCAAGTCAGTAGTCAGAAAGTCACCTTTAACCCTTTCCTCTCCTGTGTGTCCACAGCCAAGCCAACATTAAGCCCTACAATTCTATATCACTGCATATCTGAATCTTTCTTACCATGTAAATCACAATTTAATGTCACCTTCTCAGAAAGATTTTCTGTCTCTTCACCATATCATCCAATATATGTCCTGATTGCTTCATGTCTCCTATCACAATTTGTAATGTAACATCTATCTGCTTATTTGTCTCCCCCCCCTAATTATTAAGTTCTTTGTAGACAAAAACACTGATTACATTATTAACTAATGGATATCCCAAGCCTGGTACATAGATGCTTAATAAATATTTGCTAAAGTAATAAAGTTGATATCCAAAGATATCAGCAGATATGTGATACAATGAATTACTCTAAATAAGTAATAATTGAGAGTTCATGGAATAAGTAAGGGAAGAACAAAAGGAAGAAAATCCACGAGTTGCTAGAGTCACTGAACGAAGCTGGGGTACATACTCATTGTCAAAACACCAGAAACAACTACTCTTTTCAAAGAAAATGCTTCCCTTAACTATGGACATATTGCTTTACCCATGTGAGTCTCACAGTCCTAACACTGTCTGGAAACAACACAACTGTCATACAAAAGGACATATACAAAAAACGCAACATCGAGGGATCATTTCCTCACAATTGGCTACTGCTGCTATTCACATTCCAAAACAAACCCGCCTTTGTTTATACTGCATGTCAGCAGTACACCCAGAGTGTACTAATCTTAAGTGTAGTGCCTGATGAATTTTTACATAGGTATGCACACCCATATTAAGTTAAGGAATGTTTCCAGAAGTTAAGGAACGTACACCAGAGGGTTCATGCATGACCCCATCCCAGAAGAGTAACCACGCTACTCTGACTTATATTACCATTAATTAGGCTTCCTCTTTTTCATAATAGAGACCTTTGGTGTCAGGCTTCTTTTACTCAAGATACTATCAATGAAATGCATTCAGGTTGTAGCATATTCAATTCATTTATTTTTGTTACTCTACTTATCCAGTTTCCTGTTGGTGGACATTTAGGTTGCCTTTTTTGGATGCTTTGAATGAAGCGTCCATGAACAATTTGTTTTCATCTTTTTAATGCACTTTTGTTAAGTTGAGAAAAAAATTTTTTCATGCAAAATGTGGGGTCCAAAGAAGTTCATTTTTTCAAAGATGGAAATCATGACATCACATTAATCTCAAGTATGTTTGAAAACTGTATTTTACAGACTTGAAGATGCCATTAATTTTAAGACACATCATTATGATATATCAGACTAAGGAAGAAAAAACACTGCCAATCAAACTGTTTGCTTGTCTAGTCAATTCCAATAGTCACATTCCTCCCTTGCCCCACTGCAGATCTAGAGACCCAGCCTCCTAATTTATTTATTTATTTATTTTTAATAGAGGCATGTTATTTATTTATTTGTTTGTTTTTGTTTATACATGCACTGGGTACAGTCAGAAGCGCGGGAGGGTGAGAGAATTCACCAGAGCCAGAGTGGGGAGCAGAGCAGGCAGAAGGACCGAAGTACACTGCTGTGGGGAGCAGCAGGCGGCAGGAGAGGTCCGCGCGCCATGTGGCACCCTCTTCTGGTGGCCGAGGAGCAGCCGGGGATCGAACCCGTGCCGCAGAGGCTGCAGGCAGCTTCGCAACCCAGCGCTCAACCTCTGCGCCACCGGAGATCCCAGCCTCCTAATTTAGACTCCTTTTCATTCACCAAACATGTTGTGTACATTTTGCTCTTAAGATTTCTTGTGTGTCACCCATTCTACTTCATTCTCCATCAGTCCAAATCCTAACTTCATTTTGTCATGCAGTTTAAATGTTTGTGGCCCACAAGATGTTTGATCTGATGCTTCAGTACAACTATCTCCCAAGCTAAGTTCTCTAGAACTTTAAAGCTCTATCACTTTCAAATACTTATTTTACTCTGCCCTAAACTGTAATTTGTTGCTGACTGAAGGGATGGGGTAAAGTTAAGAGACGGGAACCTTATTGTTTGTTTATATTTCTTTCACTATGCTCAATAAACAAAGTCTGGATAATTTCTTGTTTGAAATCAAATGTCCAATGGGAGCTGAAGTCAAGTTTTATGGCCACATTTGGGTTGGGGCACTAAAAAATGAGCAATGTTCACATGGCAAGAAGATTTTCAGGGAAGAGAATCTCAGGAAAGAGAACTAAGACAAAGTCCCACATACTCATCATTTGAGGTTCTCCATTCCCTGCCTTGGAGGATAAGATTTGATCTTAAGGTCTTTTTTCCCCAAAAAGTTGGGGGTACATCTGTGCTCAACTTGTTTGGAAGAACTTTGGAGGAAGCAATCAAGTCATATCTACCTCTGGACTCGTTTATACAACTTACAGTATTTCTATTTATTACATGCCTACTATATATTTTTTTTGCTGTTAAACCTTTAGATGAGCTACAAAATACACATTCAAATAAAAGTGCTTCAACAGAAGTTCCTATCAAAAACTTAATTTTCTCATATTCTTAAGCACCATATGCCACTTACCTGAGAGGTATCCACTCATGCTTTTGTCAAGACTATTAAATTTTTGCCGATATTTTAATCTTGAAGGCTGAGGAACTGCCCACTCTGAGGTCCCAGTCTTGGGCGAGTTCCCTGAGAGTGAAGCAGTTGAGGAAGTTGAGCTATAACAAAATTTATTTAAAGTTTTCATGTTACTAAAGAAAATACATTTACTTAAATTTTATAAGGCAGAGATATTATATCATCCATGTTAGTAATTGGTTTTGCATTTGATATCAAAAAAGATTAAGCAACTACCTTATTCTTAGTAAAGCAAAAACTATATGCAGTATAGAACTTGCATATATCAAGAAACCAGCCCCTATATTGTGTGAGGGCCTTTACAGAGATTATTTACAATCTCACAGCAAACTTAAAAGGCATCACTGTTCCCATCTCTTTAAATAGGAACACTACGGCTCAATGAAGTTAAGGGAAAACACAGGTACACGACCAGTGAGTGTTTAAGTTAGGATATAATTGGATCAGAGCTAATACTCTTTGTACACTGCCTTAAACAGTTTTATAGTGATTCATATGAGGGGTAGTGAACACTGATGCTTTTGTGATTTCTGAAATTTAAAAGATAATTAACAGTGTTCAATAAAGAGATTAATAAGTACAGTGATTATGAGATATTTTCAGAAGCACATATTTTTATTTTTATTTTATTTTCAAACCAGCACCACCAGAAGCACATATTTTTTTAGTTTTTTTATTTTTTTTTTTTTATAGAGGCATGCTTTATTTATTTATTTATTTGTTTGTTTGTTTTGTTTATACATGCACTGGGTACAGTCAGAAGCGCGGGAGGGTGAGAGAATTCACCAGAGCCAGAGCGGGGAGCAGAGCAGGCAGAAGGACCGAAGTACACTGCTGAGGGGAGCAGCGGGCGGCAGGAGAGGTCTCTGCACCATGTGGGACCCTCCTCCAGTGGCCGGGGAGCAGCCGGGGATCGAACCGGCGCCGCAGAGGCTGCGGGCAGCTTCGCAACCCAGCGCTCAACCACTGCGCCACCGGGGAGGCCCAGCACATATTTTTTTTAAGGAAAACTATGTACCTTTAGGAAAAATACTGACTGACTAAATATATAGTAGGGTAGTTTTAGTTTATATGAAATAATTTTTTCAAAAGTAAAATGACAATGTATTTAATATGAGTTATAACTAGTAAATTCACCGTAAGTATTTACATTTGGCCATTATAAAATACAACATGGATAAGCTCAGGGATTAAAAAAAAAAGTCACTTGGTAAATGCTCTATTAAAAACCTAAAAAGTCAGCAGTTTGATGTATTCATACCTACTAGATCCTAGATCAATCAGAGACTGGGCTTTCTGTATACTAGCACCACCAAATCCTCCCATCATCAGACTGTAAGATGACGCATGAGGCAATGCTAAAACAAAGAAAGAAGGTTTGCATGAAACATTACAAAGCCTGAAGAAAATTTGTGTCCATTGGAACAAAAATAAAGCTTCTTTCTTTATATGAAATACTAACTCATCAGACCTACAGCACTTACTTGAAGAAGAATAAGGAATGGATAAAGGCTGAATGAGACTTGCTGTTCCATTTGGTAAGGAAGATGTGCTTACAGAAGGCACTAGGGGAGCAGGCATCATCAGGGGAGGGAGGGTGGTCCCTGAAGTCGCAGACGACAAGGGCGTTGTTATAGGTGCAACGGGAGGCAGCGACTGAGGAATGGACAGGTTGGGCATGCTTCCCATTCCTACAGACAAAACAGAACACGGTCTCCAGTGCTAGTAAAGTGACAACAAAACACAAGCCAAAAAACAAGATTACAATAGAGTGAGCAGATCCAATATTTATGGGAACACTATGGGAAAACTATCAAGCCAAAAAATTCACTACAGCAGCTTTGACCCAGTAGCGAAGAAGGTCAACTATGGCTTTTAATAGCAATAATCTGGTCTGTGAGAATTAAGGGAATGCCTACTACGGAGTTAAACATTCTCTTCTAGCATCATAAATAAAACTTTTTCCAATTAAATATTAGAATCCTCAAAGAGAAAATGTATTACCTCATCAAATGTGTTTTTTTGTGTGTAAGAATAATAAACAGTGTTATTGAGTTACCGAACAGTAACACACACACTCACTCCCCAGAACTACCCCTCCAAAAAAGTGTGCTAACTAGAGTAATTACTTTAAAAAGCAAAGTTTTAGGAGACCCACTTATGCATATCCACTATTTGCAAGAAGAAACTATACCAAATACCTCACTTTTCTTATAAACAACACACCTGCAGATTAAAGGATAATTCTTTAAAAGGAACAAAGTGCTGACTGTTTGTTCATTTACTAACTATAGAATATTAAGTAAACTATACAAATATGGTCACACAAGGTTTTGGTATTTGTTTCTAGAGATCATCAAATAGTAAAAGAACGTAGTATTTTAAGATGTAACCTCTGGAATGAAGAAACATGTTTGGATGTATAGAGGTACTCATTGAGTGTTCCATTCAGTGAGTGCTTTTCCCATATAATTAATAAGAAATTGGGTAATTGAAATTAATGGAAAACATCATTCTCTGAAGAATAAGTAAATTAATTAGTACGAAGTCTGCAACTTATAGCACTAAATTTAGCTGGCTAATTAACCTTTAAAATAAAGAAATTTCTACTTTTGCATAATTTTAAATTCTCCCCCCCCCATCAAACCATTTCAATTGAGTTTAAAATTGTTCACATTTTTTTGTTACTTTATATAGAGTATAGAGGAAAACTAATTAAGAATAGTATTTAGGATTAGCTATAACAAGATCATATAATTTATACCCAAGTCAAAGATAGATGTCAGGGCAAAAGATACAAAACCATCCCTGGAAAATTGTACCCAGGAGCATGCCAGCTATGACAGCAGTCTAAGACTTCTTATTGCAAGCAAAGCAAAGGGACAAAAGAAAACTCTTGAGATCTGCCGCTAGAACTGAGGCTACCAGAAGAGGGCACGGGAGCAAAGTGGGGGGGGGGGGTGCAACGGACTGTGGTGAAGGATTACTAGGACTCTGGTGGTGGTTGTGGTATCATAACACACATTTGTAGAGGTGTGACCTTACTCCTAAAACATATGCATTGCTGTAAACTAACGTCACCTCAGTCAACTTAATTTTTAAACAAATATAATTTCTTATCTTAGACATAACAATGAACTTGTAGTCTAGGGACTGTGATTTTATGCAAACAAATCCTTTTCTAATCCTCAAATATTATGCCTAGGAATCAAGTTAAGTACCAAATGGGATAATTAAATTAATAAATGCATACCAAAACGAGCAGAAATTAACGGAGAGAACATAGGAGGCTGCTTCATAATGGGAGGAAGAACCATGGGCAGCTGTTGGCCTTGAAGCTTTAGTTTGATGAGTTTCATAGCTATGGAGAACTCCTGCTGATCCATCTTCCCATCCTTGTTCAGGTCTGATAAAGCCCTAAATGGACCATAAGGTAAACAGATTGGTACATGGGGTCAACATTATTTTCAAGGATGATAAAATAAAAACATGTGTATCATCACTTAGTTTACTTATAATATGTATATAAATATTCATATATATAAAACAAAAAGCTAATCTTGTACATTAAGAAATTCTGACAAGAGGTAGTAGCATCTAATACAATCCTACCAGGTCTATATAGTATCTATAGAGATCTTTGGGATGAATTCCACCAAGTGTGGAAGGAAAAAATTATTCAAGAGTAAAATCAATCTAAATTTTATTTATTCATGTGTCAAATATTTATTGAACGCTTGCTGTGTTCCTGGCACTATGCCAGGCAGGGGAATATTCCAACCAAAAACAAAGATGGGGCAGGGACTGGTATTTATTGTAAATATATTTAAAAACAAAACCCGCACTCTTATAGAGAATAATTTCCTTAAGGTAGGAGGAAGAGTTTATAAGATGACAAAATTAATAGAACAACTACAAATTAACAGAAATAAGATTTTGAGACTGCCAATTATAAAGAATTATTTTGATAGCAACATATATATCTTTCTTCCTTAGAAATACTAAGGAAATTAGAAATCTGTCCTACAGCACAAAACCCCAACTATTTTCATTTACTCAATAAAATTTATTTTATGAAAAGTTGAAGAAATACTCAGTAACAACAGACTGCAAGTAAAAACAACTTTATGTTAATACTCTATGAAGAACAATTGAAAAATCACTCTGCCACAATTTCCATTTGCCTACGAAAGAAAATACTTTACCATATTTCAGCTAAGATAGGAGCTGGCAGTCCTGACTGTAAGAAAAAGGTACGTGCTTGATCACCTGAAGGTAACAAAAACAAAAGCCAAGCAACAGATTAGTCGATGGAATTACTCCAATAATAGGCAATAACAACATTAATTGTACATAATGTTATTGATTTATAATTTTAATTCCAATCATTAAAAAATATATTAAACAGATATGAGTCATTCTTTAATTTAAAGTTTTTGGTAACCTTTTTTACTGGGGTAAGTTAACAATACTGTTTATGATTTAGGGGTACTGATAATACTTTAATGAGATTTATTTTTTAAACAAAAACGTCACAACTGAAGCTATACTTAGCTATCAGTGATGAAAGATTACTTCTTTCACCTTGTTAATCCACAATAATTGGAGGCTTAATTGATAATATTTTTATTTAATAAAACTTAAGAGCTAAAAACGCTATTCCCAAAACAGTTCTAAATAATATATAAGCTAGTGGGGAGAGTGAGTCCTTCAGGGGTCTCCCACAATCCCCACGTCCTACTGGAAATGCCAGGACTGGAGACTCTCGCTGATCTCTGCTGGGATCATTTTTCAGAACTGGGTTAGCAGTTAAAGACCAGATAACAGTTCCCTCTGGGACAAAGAACAAGCTTGCTTACTGCTTGCTAACAAATGGTAGATTTCCCCAAGCTTTCCTCCCACCACCCTCCCTTCCCTACCCCCAAGCAGTAGTCCTCTGGGCTCCCTGCAAGGAGGAAGGGTGCTCAGGAGACAAAAGCATGCCCACACTCATGTGGCCAGCTGTGCCATTACTGATGAGGTCCTCTGTCTCCAACCAGGAATCTCAGGACTCTGATTAACTTCTAAGTATGGTAATCAAATTCCAGTCCCATACCCAGTCCCAGGAGCTACTGTTACACACACACACACACACACACACACACACAACATTAAACTATAAAAGTTACGAGGATGGACATGGACACACACACACACACACAACATTAAACTATAAAAGTTACGAGGATGGATACCAAAGTCAGATTTCAAAGCCCAGATCAACACTAACCATCATCTCTGTGACCTTACATAAATGTCACAACATCTCTAAGTTCCAGTTTCACCATCAATAAATACAGAACAGTAACTACCTCATAGGGATGTTGTGAAAGTTAAATGAGAGAATGCATTCAACACAGCATGTGACAGGTCAGTATTAGCTACTCAAGATTGCTATAAATACGGCACTCAGGTGCTTTGGTACAGGGAGAAAAGTTTCAATTATAAAAACATTGGAAAGACATAATTAAAAATTAATCCTCTTTGACTCTGAAGGGTTTTGGGGGGGCAAAAAAAAATAACTTGGTATACAGCCTCTCAAAGGCAGAGAATTAGCATTACAAAAACAGTTTCCAGGAAAAAATTCTATATTATCTTCAAGAAAATGGAACTGATATTAATACTGATCATTATGTTAGCAACTGGTGGGACATATTAAGAGCATATTGACAAATTTTGGGGGGGAAAAGTCTTAATTACCTTAAGAAATAAATTATGAATTTTCTAAAAATAATGCTAAAATGTGAAACTGGACATTTAAATCTAAAATTATTAACTAGGGTCAAGAAAATATCTTCCATGTGCGAAATTCAAAACCACAATTTAAAATTAGTAAAATAAGAAAGCCCCTTCTTTGAATTCTAGAATTCGGATTGATTCTTAATTCTAAAATTCTAGTGAATCTTCTTAATCAAATTCGATGGCACGTCAAATTTAAATGAATTCTAAAATGTAACATGAAAGGGAGTCTAACCCACAATTAAAATATAAACACAAACCAGTTATGTAACCTCCAGAGGGTTTGAGGTTATCAAATTGCTTGTCATGCTTAGTCCGTTCTTCAGAGGTAATAGCCCACATATTTGGCCCTCCTAAAATATAAGACAAAGAAATTAGTGTTTATATGAGAATGCTCCAAATACAATCCTAAAATACAAATTTGATCACGAGTATTCATTTAATGGCAGTACCCGACACCTGAGGGACGGAGGGCAAAGCTCCACTGTCACCACACACAGCACCACACAGCCCTGAGACTCTGCCCTCAGAAGCCCAAACAACATCCATGGAACCACCACTGCACAGCACCCACCGGAAATGGGCACAAGCTACATTCCAGAAATAAAACAACAATAAAATCTCCTCATCCTCAAGGGTGGGAATCCTTGAAAACAAACATAAGTGTTTAGGGTAACCTGTTTAGAATCAACCCTATGCAGAAACACACACAAAAAGCCGAGTGAGACGCACTGAGAATGAGAAAGCAGGAGAGATGTGGCGGACTGAGGCAGAGCCCTGAAGCCTGGCTTGAATTCTGCCAGCTGAAGGGCATTTCAGAGAAAGGCCCAGCAGAGAAGCCAGGGCATGTGCAGGACGTGAAAGGTGCCCTGGATAGACCAGGAACTAAAGCACCATGTGGGGGTGAGAAAGTGGCAAGAAATAGGTAGATGGATTTCATTCTGAAGGGTTTTAAATACCATCCTCAACGACCTCACCTTTGCCCTGGAATTATAGGAGACTCTGGTAACTTTTAAAATAGCCTTCTTTATTCAGAGTAATTTTAGATTTATGGAGAAGCTGCAAAGAGAGTACTGAGCTCCCATATACATGTCACCCAATTTCCATTATACTAACAATTTACATGACCATGGTACAAATAAATGAGCACTGGTATACTGCTGCTAGTTAAACTAAATATCCCAACCAGCACGACTGGCTGGTAAACCCCAACTAACATGGACTCTGGTTTTCGAGACAGAATAAGCCTTTGTGACTGAGTATGTCACCAACTGGAGCCTCTGGCACAGGGAAGAAACCTGCTTCTAGCTTTAAGGCCCAAATGCTTGACTTGGGAGGCCTCCGTTGACTCTCCAGTCTTACAGTCCTATTTTTGGATGGGTCACCTTGAGTTTTAGAACTAATTAGGTAAGCAGTACCCCACAAGGCTTACCTGTCAAGTGAAAATGTTTTCTTCAAGAAAACTGACAGCCAGGCCCCAAGAGCATCTACACTTTACATGAAAAAGTGCCAGCTGTCCCGCTGAGGGAACACACAGCTCCTACTCCGCTATCTGAAGCACAGCACCCAGAGCAACCGCTCACCCAGCTCCCTCCGGGTGCTTAGGCCTGTCCACTACTGGTTCAGAGAAGCTGAAGCCAGTGGTTGTCCACGCGCAGCTGTGACCTGTTCCGTCTCAGAGCCGTTTGGCCTCAGAGATACGCAGAACTAAAAGCAAACACGGGCATTCTGTTCAGTGGGCAGGACTCAGATTCTTGGGCTGTTGCCAGTGGCCCAGCTGTTTGCTTTACCATTTGGAAAATTACAAACGACAGATTAAAGACACCCTTTGGGGGCTGCTAACTGAAAACAAATTTTAATTGCTAATTGAATGGTCTGGGTCATTTTTGTAGATAACCATGGTAAAAGCCCATTCTTTGATTTAGAGTGAATTCAAGGTACTGATTAAGTCTAATGCTATGTTTCTGACTGCATACTACTTGTAATGTGTGTGCGTGTGTATGCGTGTGCAGGTCTCACTGCATGAAGCAGTGTCCCCTTTGGCTCTTGGCAAACTAATTACATCAAATCTTTGACCGCCGCGCCCCCCCCCCCCCACACACACACAGACACTACTGGTGGTGCCTCAAACTGCTGACACTTTCAGCTTACCAAACAGTCCATGAAGTTCCTATCTTCTGTGGCCTCTGAAACTAGCATATCATGTCTTCAGCTTTCTGGACCATTTGTACTCTGACCTTGACATATCACTTATCATAACAGTTACTCAACAATGCACTGATGTCTGGCTCTATTTCTACCACCTCCTCCTAATCCACACTCATTAAAATAAGATAGTTTGGCCACTGAATGAGGCTGTCCCAGAAAGGGATCAGCATTAATTCTTGGCTGCTTCCTGGCTAATGATCAGGACTGTAGGTCATAGGGGACATATTGACCTACTATGAAAATTCAGGATCTGTCCTGACCATTCTTGGACAGATGCATCTTTCTTTCTCCTAATAGCAACTGCGGGCAGGCGTGGTTAGATACCCTCCAGATGGCAATTTAGCTAAAAAGGAACGTAGATGATTCAAAGCACCTTCTGGTAAGGGTTTACAAAAATGTCCCTTTCCCGCTTGTACCTAACCCTTCTGGATCACTAGAAAACAGTGAAGTTGTGATTATATGGAACACCCAGATTTTGTGGAGGAGGAGACCCACAACCCAGAATGTGAGGGGGAAACACCTTAAACCAGAAGATGTACAGGAGAGAGGCATTGCCAGCCTTCTCTCTCAGAACTGTCCCAGAGCCTTCATCCCCAAGGAAAATGCCTGTTGTGGCTCTCCCAAACTCTTGGGAGCACCTTAAACGCAACTGACTGCTGAGCCTGCATCCCCTACCAGATGTCCAATCCACATTCAAGTCTTAGGCAGGCCCCAGGTGCCTGGGTCCTGGGGGTGTGGATGTCTCTGTGTTCCTACCCCTCCACCTTGTGACATTCAACCCCTCCCTGAGTCTGGCTGGTCTTGGCAAAGACTATCCAGCTGCTTGCCCAGCAGTGGAGGAGCAATACCTCTACTTGTTATTGGTATAAGTTCTTAGGACCAAGACTTCCTCACCCTCCCTCAGTGGTACAGGTTTTTCTTCTGCCCTTACCCTAGCAGCAAAATATCTCTGCCTCAGTCCCTGGGGTGGGTCTTTGTGGACTCTCTCCCAGTGGCATACAGCTCTTGCTTACTAGAAAAAAAAAGACTGCAAGAAAATGCATGGTACTCTCTGCCGATCCCCTTACAGCCGCCCGTGACACTGACATGGTCTCTTCTTGCACGTCCCCAGTCTTTCTGGTGGGCACCAGGCTGATGCCCACAGGAAACAGCTTATGAGTAAGTACAAGCTCCCCTTGTGTCTGCGATGCCCAGCTACTCAAAACTGACATGCTAGCCCTCACTTGTCTTTTGGCACTTCATTAAACTTCTGATTTCTGCAACAAATTCCCCAGTTTACTTAGAGCAGTGTTTGCATCTAAAGAGTCTGAGACTGAATTCTGTGGAAAACTACTCAAAATGCACTGGTAAAACCACAGAAATCCTTTGATTTGCTGTCAGCCCTATGTCCCTGCCTGGATTCCAGCCTTCTTTACGATAGAGTTCTACTAGAAACATCAGTCCATCTATACAGCGGATGTGATCTTAAAGCAGAAAATGGTTTACTAAACCTGAAATGTTTGAAGTTTTCTCAAACTACAAAAAAAAGTAATTTTATCATCTTTGCCATTTGCTCTGAAAAGGAGACCTGGTCTCTCAACTTCCTGCCACCCCCAGATACAGCTTTACCCACTTTCTCTCACAGTTAAACAGCAGTGGAATATAAAGAACTGAGAGGAGGTTCTGCTCCTGTCACTGTGTTAATTAGTTTTGTGATTTAGGTAGGTTTTTAACCCTTCTCACCTTTATTTCCTTACCTATAAGTCATTCTAATAATGGTGTATGGAAAGGTGCTTTCAAAGTCCCAAGCATGTTGCAGGCAATACCTGAGCAGCTGAGTCCTAGACCAGAGTCTTTCCACCCTGGCTAAATCACCAGGGGAGTTTGGAGTGTGGGGGAGAAGGGCCAAGGGGAGCTATTCCAGCAGACCAATTAAATCAGAGTCTCTGAGGGATATGGTATAGGCTTCATAATTTCTAGAAAGCTCTCTAGGTAATTTTAATGTGCAGCCAGAGTGGAGAACCACTGTCCTTACAAACAAAAGTTGCACACGGTCTCTTCATTCTATCCCTCTGCTAAATGTTCTGCTCCACCTCTATCTTTGCAGCAACTCTGGAAGCATACAGAGGGGCCCAAAGACAGCACCTGATGGCTGTCACAGTGAATGATCCAGCCATCTCACAAATTCTTTTCTCCTAAGGATGATACATATATATTCTCACCTTCCTCACATTTTCCCACAGAGATAGAGATCTTTCCCAACCCTTTCTATCTGACTACTCTCTCAACTCTTGACCAACTATACCTTTCTATCATTTATTAATATTTGTAAGCAACCTTCTCTATCATTTATTTCCAAAGTCTAACAACATTAGCAGAGTAATAGGTAGCATTATGTAGTAGAAGCAGCAACTACTATTTACTGAGTATTACTATATGCCAGGAATCAAGTTAAGTATATTAACATCACATTTAATTTTTATAACTCTGTGGGCTCTGTTTCAGAAGTATTACAGATGAGAAAAACCAAACCACAGGAGGTGAAGTGACTTGCCTATGTTTGTGCTGTTAGCTACCATACCAGAAAGCCCCCCAAATCAACTCCGATATTGTAGTTTAGCGGTGTTATTTTGATTATTTAAAAATGCTACGAAGCAAAATAAAAGAGAGCTGACTCTAAACTGATTATTTGAATATAAAAACATGGGTCTCTTTTCATGTTAAAGGAACCAAATCTTCCCCTGGAATAATGTACCTTAACAGTTTTTTTGAACAATGATGATAATAGCATATAAGTTGGGGAGAAAGTGACTCCACTATAAATGTATTTAAATTTTAATGAGAATAAATAATATAAAATAAAAAGCAAAGATAAAAAGAAGGGATGATGCCCTATCTCCAAAATGTCAATCCTCATAAATCCCATATAAATAACACACTCTTTCTCACAAGATGACCAGTGTTCCTATTTACTTGGCCCACTATCCGTATCTTCTTTTTCCATTTCAAACTTTCTCTTTCAAGATCCAGAGCAGCTGTTACTTCCTCCAGGAGGACCCTGATACCTGCAAGTCAAATTAATTACTTCCTCCTCTGGATTTACAAGAGACTTCCCCATGCTTCTACAGAGCACTCAGAAAGGTGTGTGATTGTTCTCTACCCATCTCTTCTACCAGAAAATGAGCCCCTGGCAGACAGGAGCTTTGTGTGTGTATCTTTCTATGCCCAGAACCAGCAGGAGACCAGCAGAGAGCCAACATTTAATGACTGGTGAGTAAATGTCTGGATGAATAAAAGAGGGAGTTGAGAAAAAGAGGAGTGGTGAGATCAGGACTTGGGAAACACAAAAGTTGCTTACAAATGCATTTGTTGTCCATCCTTCATAACTGGTTAGTGCTTGAAGGAGGCCTTTTAAAGCTCTACATATTCGACATGGCTAACAAGCAACTACACTTGACTCGAGACAATCTTTTCAGCTTACTCAATTTCTACAAATAAGGGATCATATATGCTTAGGTATATATACACATGCAAATTTGCATTAAAAATCTGCCTTACAAAGTTGTTTCCAGGAATGTGTATCACTGAAAATAGGTCCACCATATAATTTTAAACACAAAAATGGATTTTACAAATAATTCTTAGCCACAAATAACTATATTTTTTAAAATCTCTAAACATCCCCCTTTAAAGAAAAGTTTTAGGACTAGAGTTAAAAATGAAGAAACAGTATTTGAAGTAGCTTACCGTTCTGAAGTAGCTTACCTGATGGCTCATTATTACTGGGCTCTCTGTATTAATAATTTCGTCAAATTTTTGAAAGCAAACAACAAGCCTACCATTATTAAAGATGGCTGTGGCAAGGATGCTTCTGCTGGTGCAGAAGACAGCAGAAGTAGAGTTACAAGTAGTAAATATGATGTGCTGATCTTTCCCAGCTCTGGTAAGGACATGGGAAGTGAAATGTCACAGACACTAAGAAAAGACTACTGTCCAACAGAACTGTCTGAAATGATGTATATGTTCTTGAATCTGCATGTCCAGTACAGTAGCCATTCACCACATTTGGCTATAGGAACTTGACAGTGTAACTGATGAATTGAGTATTCAAAGTATACTAGAAATTCAAAGAAATCTAGAATGCCTAGTTAGTCTGGGGATAATGAAACAGAGATAGCAAATCTGAGGAATATGTCAGAAGAATTTAGATAAATAGCTTGGTCTAAAAGTCAAAGCCCAACAATGTTGGACATCAAGAAGAAATTTAACACGATCTGTAACTGAGAATTTACTAGAAGAGCAAGTGCTGCTTTTGAAAGTTTTCACATGGATGCCTAGTTCAAAAAGACCTTAAACGCTGACTTGGACTTATATTAGCTGCAAACAAGATTATCTCTAATCTTCAACTATCTTGTAACCTAAGTTATCTTCAACTATCTTATAACCTAAGTAGGAGGGTAACAGTCTACACTGCAATCAATTCTTCAGAAGCCTTAAAAAATTGCTACCTCTCTTCCCAAGATACTCCTGTTATTTGCCTATATTTTTGAGAATTATTCAAGTAATAATTTTTTGTTATCAAACATTTTGTTTGCTTCCACCTAGCATTATTTCTTTAGCTCTAATGCAAAGAGCTACAAAACAGATACATAAGTGCTTAAGGAAAGAGACAGAAAAGAAAGATTGGGACTACTTCTGCTTTCTTTTATGTTCACTTTGTTTATAAAATGTCTTAATTTGGTGGCTGAAGTCTATATCATAAACTATGTGTTTAATGCAAACTCCACTGCATGGGGCATAGGAATGCTCATATTTTGGTAGAGTATGTTACTACTACACTACCCTGATTTTACACTTATGTTTAATACATTATGGAAAAATATTATTTAATTTAAATAACGGCATCCAATAATCTTCCAATAATCTTCATAATCCCATACTGCTTCCACAATAAAAGCAAAAAAAATTTTTTTCACATTAACTCTTAAATCAGAGTTCTGAAAAAGCAAATAAAAAAACTATCTCCAGTCCCTCTTTAAACAACAGAATCCCACACCTTAGATTTTTTACTTTTTATTCAAATATTTTTTTTTCCTAAAACTTTTCTAAATTTCAGAAAGTCAATCCAAGTCTTAAGACTTTAGATACATAACATATATATACTGATTTGGCCTTTAAACTAAAACCTTGAAAAAAAAACAAAAGATAATACTAGGTGGGAACATTAGAACAGAATTGCTTTGTAGAGGTGGTGAAATCACTGTGGATTCTTCCCTCTTCCCCCTCACCCCATATTCTTTAATACTAACTGCTTCCAATTTAAATGTTAAAGAATTTTTAATTAGATACTGTTTCCTTATAGTTAACTAATACAATTTATCTCAAAATTAAGAACCTACCATTTTTTTACAATACAGGAAATTTAAATTCCACATCTTAGATTTCTTTACAGATTTAAAAATATAATGCATTCTCTCAATTCTAAATAACATACACAGTAAGCTAGTATTATGAAAGGTGGTTAATTCTTATCTGGGAAAAAAAATTAAAACCAGAATCAGATAAAAAGCTCTAAAATTTTTATTATTGAAATTACCTATTTTCTTTTAAAATGTTGAAAATGTTGAAAACATTTCACACTGAACAATGCCCAGTGTGCAGGCATACATAATCTTTTATAAATGGATACTTAAACTAGTTTTATATATATTACTAAGTGAATATTGTCTTAATCAGTTTGCAATCACCTCATGCTATCAAAAACACCTTTAAAATTCTTCACAGAACAGCACTCTGGCTTTGTACTCTAGTTTTATACATCAAACACCATATACTTTTAGGTTATTTTTAACTGCTCCAAGGCAAGCACACATTCCAGATGATACTGCAGAACAGGCTTATACTGAGTTCTGGGATTTACTGCATAATATGCTAACAGAAGATACAGGCAGTGTTCTGAAATAAACTATCAAACATATACAACAATGATACTTTAAGTTTTGCATTTATAAGCTTAAGGGAAAAATAAACAAATATCTCTACCCCCCCCAAAAAAAAACCACACCCATAACCTCTTTATTTTGCCACATGCACAAAGCTGCTTACCATTCATTGTGGTGGGAAACTGAGCCATCATGGTCCTGAATTTTCCTTGCTAGCTTTCAGCCATCTGCAACATGAAAACATCGTGCCATTAATAATACAACAAGGGCAGATCACAGCTTAGCGCACCCGCCAAGCAGCGGGAATGTCTGTCCCCTTTGGCTCACACTTCCAATAGAAAACAATGCAGAGCTTCTGCTGCTGCTGAACAGGCAGAATTTGCATTTGGGGAAGGGTAGGAGATTTTGTTGGGTAATCATGCTCTCTTTAAAAGAGACCCATTTAAAAGAAAAACATCCCCATATTTAAATAGCAAACACTGGATTAAAGGAGAAAAAAAAAACTTGGCATGGGCTAATATTCATGTAGAAATTAGTCTGGGAGAGAGTATAGGTAAGAATTTATTTCAGAGAAAACCAACTGCATAAATTAAGTATACAACAGTCACATGAAAACCCATGATACTCTTTTTCAAAAAAGAATCCCCAAACAAGAAAATATCCAAAGTAAATGCAACATGGCTATTTAAGCAAATTGTACAGGTTTTTAAACCTGGGTCTAAAAGTAAATGTTAAAATGTAGGTTTACTTAAACATAACTAAATGTGCTGGACATGCACTCTGCATTAGTGGTTTTAAAATCTTAAACATAATCTAGTACACTGACTGACTCACAGAGGGTATTCAATAAATGGCTAATTTGCAAACATCCAAGGAGGGTACAACATAATTTTGAGCCGTGAATTCTTTATTTTACTATGCGAAAATTCACAGTTCAAAATTTGTGCCATTAATCTTGAAAGGAGGATCAGTTAGAGACAGAAGACACAGCAACTTTAGAGCAAAGCACTTACTAATTAAAACCATGGATTATAACACTACAGGAAAATACTACATTCTAAAAGACCACTCAAAAAGTAATTCATCTATTTATCTAAATCATTTAAATATTAGTACTTTTAGAAGCCCAAGGGAAAATGTTTGCACAAGTCATCTGAGCAAAGAAGACATAAGAGCTGCACACTGGTAGCTGCCACCAGAGCAGCTGGCTGCTGCCAGGAGTGCGACCAGGTACCTGGAGTGAGCTCAGTGTGCTCAAGGGAGAACACAACTGCACCAGTGACAGGCTCCCAAAGGAGTCACCACCTACAAAAACCTGCTGGAGACACCCAATTTACCACGGAAAATTAACAGCCAGGAAAACAAACAGCTGCTTTTCTCTTATAAAGTGAATCTTACCTGAATTTTGACCCAATCATTGTGTGGTGAGCAAAGGGAGGTAGCCGTGATGCAAATGCATGGTGTTGCACCAGGCATGGACAGTCAGATGCATCCAGCTACATGGCAGGGTAAGGGCTGGCAATGGGGACGGGGGACCCTTGGTAATGCTTTGAATGGCACTGCCAGTGGTACTCTTCTCACTCCCAGCTTTTCTGTGTTACCACTATATGCCATTTTCCCTCCCAGAGTGTACATTCTTTAGATATTAAGCTTTACTACAGTGCAGTTTTATTTTATTTATTTTTAAAAGATTTATTTATTTATTATTTATACAAGCACTGGGTACAGTCAGAAGCGCAGGAGGGTGAGAGAATTCACCAGAGCCAGAGCAGGGAACAGAACAGAGACTGAGGAAATACACTGCTGAGGGGAGCAGTGGGCGGGGTAGGAGAGGTCTGCATGCCATGTGGGACCCTCGCCGGTGGCCGGGGATCAAACTGGTGCTGCAGAGGCTGCGGGAAGCTTTGCAGCCCAGCGCTCAACCGCTGTGCCACCAGGGAAGGCCCTACAGTGGAGTTTTAAATCTGCTATTACTCATAGTCTTCCCCTCATGTACAAGTTGATTTCCTTCAATCCTTTCTCAGAAGGTAAACTCCAGATATTGAAGTTGTTTACTATATAGAAAAACAATATCTCAACTATGGTGGAGTGATCAAGAACTCCTTTTGTGGTTAATCTTAAAGGATGAATAAAAAAGTAATTATAATGTTAAGAAGCTTGGACTTCAATGTGTGCTGACAAAGATTTTTATGACTGTAAGGAAGGGAATACAGACTTAACTCACTAAGATGTGGCAAAAACAAATCTAATGGAGGGAGGAAGAGAAAAGCTGAGAAAGATATCAAGCAACTGACCTAGCCAATGGCTGCAGGAATAAAGGCAATGGGATGAAGAAGAGAAACAATGGCGGGTTCAAAATAAATAGAATCCAATATGAAGGATTATGGAGTAAAAGGATTCAAAGTGATGACTCAGAATTATAGTTTGTGAAACTTGGGGGAATTTTGGTGTTACCAACTAAAAAAAATAGTGAACACAGAAGGAAGTATCACAAAATTACACTATGACTACCACTTCCTCAAATATAAATTCTACAAACATGTACATTTTTACTTCCCCAATTTCAAATGATCATAATTAATGTAAAACCAAAATAAGTTCTGAATCTTCAAAGAAACTACCTACAGATATGCAGTAGCAGAGGCATCTGATTTTACTAGATTTCTGTTGGTGAGGCAAACAATTTTAAAATGTGGGAGAAAATACCCCAAAACCATTATACATAATGTATTTAACAACTGCATACCAGCAGAATTACCAAAGCTAGCTGACTAGCAGAGACAGCAGAGACTTAATAAAAGCAAATAAGGAATAGGATTTCAAAGTCACTAAGCCATAATCTGGCTAGTCATCCTATATTCTGTGAATGCAACAGAATGCCACATAATAAATGCTAATAATCACAGTTCTAGACCTGCAATAAAACCAAGGAGTGCATCAAATGATTTAATGGGAAGGGAAAGTATATATTCTTTCATTGACACTGAAGGCATTATAGAATCTTCTTCACCTGGCACACAGGATTTAGCCATCCATCAGTGCAGGTAGCATATGCAACATTTTTCTATATATATAAAAAACATCTGATTGGCTGTGGTATGATCTGAATATGGTAGTATAATTTGTTGGAACCATTAAGTTTTTAAAACATACCATTTCATGTCTGTTAACATTTATATAAATTCTCTCTGTGCTGTTGTAGAATAACTACCTCATGCTTACCAATTATACAATCAAAGTAGTACATACAAAAAATTAGCAATTGAAAATGTAAAAAAATGCAGATACTGGGCTTCCCTGGTGGCACAAGGGGTTAAGACGCAACCTATGAAGCTCTCCGCACCCACTGCAGCATGAGTTGGATCCCCAGCCAAGGAGGTGAACCACATGACGCAGCAGACCTCTCCTGACTCACCCGCTGCTCCCCTCAGCAGTGTATTTCAGTCAGTCTGCCTGTTCTGTTCCCCACTCTGTCTCTGGTGAATCCTCTTGCTCACCATCCCTCTTTCCTCCCCCACCCCCACCCCGCACCTCTGGCCTGTACCTCAGCTCTTGTATGCATAAAAATAATCTTTTTTAAAAATGCAGATACATGACTTTATTTTACATTTAAAAAAATCAACTTTTACTTTATGTAATCACAATTTATTATTATTCACGACATACCTTTATCAGTCATCTCCTATGTGTCATGCTTGATAACACTGAGAATCTAATACATACAAGGAACTTGTACACTAGTCTACCAGATGCCAGATACTGCTAGACACTTTGATAATACTAATAAACCCTCATAATTTCCCAAGGCAGACGATAATGTACTCATTTCATAGGTGAGAAAACTGAACGGTTAAATTACCTGTCCAAATTCACTAAGTGATGCCCAGGATGAGTCTAAACCTGTCTTAAGCCCATGTATTTCCCATGGGCTTTATCTGTCTCTTCTACTCTTGAATGTGTACCATAATTAATGATAAGTGGAGGGCCTCCCTGGTTGCGCAGCAGTTGAACGCTGGGTTGCGAAGCTGCCCGCAGCCTCTGCAATGCCGGTTCGATCCCCGGCCGGCCGAGGGTCCCACATGGCGTGCAGACCTCTCCTGCCGTGCCCACTGCTCCCCTCAGCAGTGCACTTCGGTCCTTCTGCCTGTTCTGCTCCCTGCTCTGTCTCTGGTGAATTCTCTCATCCTCCCGTGTTTCTGACTGTACCCAGTGCTTGTATAAATAAATAAATCTTAAAAAAAATGTAAGTGGAGTACAAGTTCCAGCAATGTTCATACATTTGTAAAGGAGAAGAAAAATAAGCCAGAGATGTCTTCCAATACACAGGCCCACATCAGTCACACACATAAATAAGGGAGTGCTAATTATTTCTTACCTCTCGATATAAGCTCTTTGAGAGGAAGAAGAGGGCGATCAGCATCTCTGATGTTTGTTTCAGACATGTGCTGGAAGTCAGCATCTCCAAAATATGTAACTAGCTAGCATGCAATGATGGGCAATCTTGGCAGTTTGCAATTATCATGTAATTTGAACATTGTGTTAATTACATATGGTTTAGAATATTCATGTGAAGATTTTCCTGCTCATTATAAGTTAATGAAAAACTGCCATTGTTACCTTTTTAGAAGCCAAGAAAATAAGTGTGGTAGCTAGTAGGCCTCAGACAAAGAAATAATTCAAATGCATTTGGAGAGTGTGGAAAGCATATTCACACTAAGACAGAGAAGAAGAAATGCTTGCATAGGAGTAGGAAAATCCTTTTTCTACAAAGGGTCAATAAAACCTAAAAAGAGTGAGAGGGTGTGCGGGGGGGGGGGGGGGGGGGGGGTTGGGTGGGGTGGGAGGCTGCAACCATTAAAGAAAAAAGTAGCTCAATTAGGGCTGAAGTTTATGTTTGTTTAGAAGCAGGGATTATAGAAAGAAAGAATTACAGTAATTATTTAGTCCTAAACCCTCAATTTTCAAGATAGAAAAACTATGAGACTTGTACGAGCGCACATAGTGAGTCAGCAGCAAACCTGGTCCTAGAAACATCTCTTATGTCCACTGCTGTTTTTAAAAGCTTCCCACCCTTCCTGATTATACTACCTGGGGCTTTTACTAATTCCACAGATTCCCAAGCCCATCACAGGAGACTGTGATCAGATAGTCATGTACTTTGGGGCATGAACCTCCTAGTGGCCTTCATACCTCGAGACCCTTCCATGGAGCGCCAATTTTTTTCCCAAATTACCCATTAACACTCTACTCCTGTTTAAATTGCTCCACTGATTATAAATTAAAGCCCATGCTTCTTAGTTTGAAATATAATTTTCACAATCTCACTGCTTGAACACATTCATCTCTAGATACCTCCCCTTGATCAGATGTCTTAAGTACACCTACCTTTTCTTGAAACATTCCCCATCCCTTTGTAAAGAGTTGCTCCTTTCATCACATTTGCCAGTTTCCTCTCATTCAACCCCAAACTCAAATGTCACCTTTCTTTGAAAGACTTCCATCCTTCCAGCTAGTAAGTCACTGCCTCCTAGGTATGTTCAAAACATCCCTCATAGGGCCTCCACTGGTGGCAGCAGTTGAGCGCTAGGCTGCGAAGCTGCCCGTAGCCTCTGCAGTGCCAGTTTGATCCCATGGTGCGACAGACCTCTCCTGCCACGCCCGCTGCTCCCCTCAGCTCCTCTTCAGTCTGCCTGTTCTATTCCCCTCTCTGGCTCTAGTGAATTCTCTCACCCTTCCATGCTTCTGACTGTACCCAGTGCTTGTATAAATAAATAAATAAATAAATCTTAAAAAAAGGAAATAAAAAAAAAAAAAAACCCATAACTTCACAGTAACTTATGCTGTATTTCAATTTCACATGTATCACATGTTGTCCGTTGCATTTGTTCTGGGCCAAAACCATTTTTATTTACCTCTTTGTATGCTGAGTGTTTAAGCCACATCTCCCAGAGAATTGCTCAATAAAATACTTGAACAAATTAATTGGGCAAATGAGTGGTGGGGGACGGAAGGGGGAGAAAACAAAGCAAGGGAAGCATGAAGAGAAGCAATGCTGAATGGAATCCACAGGAAAGAAACTAGTAAGACAGCAGAATAGGCTCCAAACTATTTCCTTGAAACCCTTCAGGCATTAGAGAGTGGATTTTAGAGCAAATTGTCCTTTGCAACAAAACCCTTCTGTAACTTGGTTTTTATTCTTTTATACATATTTCTAGAACTAAAGGTTTATTTTCCATATTGAATTCTGAAGGCTTTATATTGGGGTGATGAGTAAGGCTTGGGTATTTCAATTATACTTCCAATCATGCTGGTAAATGTTGATTAGTTTAAATAAATTTGACTAGGAGTCTAGCATTCCAAAGGAAAACACTCAGGTTCCTGAAGGGTATAGCTTATAAAACCTTCTCCAGTGCCTCCAGCACTCCCAGCCTGTGCTGGACAAGCACAGCCAACTCTCAAAACTTGTTGATTAGTTGGGAGAAATCATTTGGAAAGCAAGGTCAGCTCTATGAGAGATTAGAGTAACAGTACCCATTTTATAGACTCTGCAGTAATGTAGAATTAACAAGTTTTCCGCCTATTGCCATTTATTCATTCTTTCATTCATTTATCAAACATGAATAGTCACTATAATAAAAAAGATTTGAACAACGCTATGAGGCCCCAGAAGATAGAACTAATGCTACTCAGGAGATAAGTCAAAAGGAAGTAACTGACCAAAATCACACAACTTAAGGAACAAAGTAGGTCATGCTACTGATTTTGAACTTCACCATGCAAGTCATGGAGAGCCAGAATATGTTTGAAACGCAGTATACGTTCAAGCTAGAGATCCAGATCCAGAGTTGAAATTAACAGGGGCTGAGAATAGTTGCAGTGACATCCATGAATGACATTATCCAAGGAGAGCATATATAAGAAACAAGAGAAGCACATCCTTTTATGGGAAGAAGAAGAGAAATCTGACAGCTTAGGATATGAACTGGATTTGAGTGTCTTGAGAAAGTAACACCAGTGATAAAAAGACTGGCTGGCTAATCCAGGTGGTGAGAATTTGAACTTAGGCAATGGAGAAGAGGCATTTCAGAGGGAAAATAGACAGGATTTTCTGATCAGTAAAACGAGTAAGATGAAAGACAAGCATCACAAATGAGATTCTATCTTGTGTGACTATGGAGTGGTGACATTAACCCAGACAGAAGTTCTAAAAAGCAGGGATTGGGATTTGGTATTAGATTTGGGAGTTTAACAATGAAATGTTCCACTGTGAGCATTCCTAATATAACATACCTACGAAGACCTCCAGGTAGAATATCCAAGAGACAATAACAACTCTCTTCAGAGACCCAGATTTGGTAGCCATCAGGGGTTGGGAATAGTTATATTCATGTCAATGAATGACCTTATCCATGGAAAACATCTCTCTATAGGAAATGAGAATAGTACAACAGTGGTTGAGAAAAAGTGAAATCAGTACATAGGTAGATACAGAGACAGAGTTAAGAGTTTCAAAGAGATGATGGTAATAATTGCCCAATGTCATGGTGCCAAATGTCACAGACGACATTAGTTTCAGTAATTTGTTGAGTGCTGTTCCATAGTTAGTTGACTATAAAAGTCAAATTGAAGAGGATTAGCAGCTAATGAGAAGTGAAGTGTAGGTGACTCAAGAAGCTGGAGGTTAAGGGCAAGGGGAAGAAGAGTGGGAGGAAAGAGAACAGGATGCAGGAAAGAGGCAAGTCAAAGGCTTTACTTTGTAGATAGGAGAACAAAAAAGGAGGGAAAGATTGAATTTCCAAAAGGGAGAAGAAAAGGAGACTTTCTAATGAAAGGTAGGTAGGGTCCAGAGAAGGTAGTGATTAGTAGATAGCTCTAGAGTATAAAATTAGAAGCTAGTAGACATTTCTGGCTCTGGATACAAAGGACATGAAAGGCAGTAAAGACAGATAAAGATATACATACACCTGGAAGCATGATCTGATCTCCTGGGGCCCCAAGTACCTAAGCACAAATTTCCTCTTTGAGCCAAAAAAGAGGTCACATACAAACCAGTTTCCATGTGTTCATATCAGCTGATATCTCACATATCAAAACATTCGTTAAATGAATAAATGAATGAGGGAAAAAACATTTCCAGCACAGGTCAACAGTATGTGCCAAAGCAGAGTAAAGCATGGTCTGGGAAAATAAGCAGTGACATATTCACATGAAACAGTGAAGAGCTATAAACAATGCAAGGAACTATAACAATAGTTGTAAAGTAAGTATTATATTAATACCCGACTGATACAAATGTAAAACAGCACAATTACCTTTGGGAAAGGAATTTGAAGCATATTTACTTATAGCCCACTTTATACCAAAAAGAATTAAAGCACCCACAAAATATAAAAACATCAAAAAGTAAATGGGTAAATGAAGGCAAAAAATAAAATAAGTGATGACTGTATTCCAACTTTTGCACATGGATGACATTTTTTCATAATAAAAGTTGAAATAGAAAAGGAGTTTTGACATTCATGCTTCTGACATGACCACTGGCATCCTCCTGCACTGTTGTCCCTGAGTAATCCCTTGAAAGCTTTAACATCTGGTTCACTGTATCCTCTCCTACATTATTCCCATAGTAACTCTTGGTGATGCCAAATAGACAAAAGATCCTATCCATATCCTGGCTCTAAATCTTTGACCTCCTGAATTTCAAAAATCTTTCCACCATTGTATCTTAGATATCCATCTCAAGGTCACATCCTAGGCCCTGGTATTACCTATGATAGCTGGCCCTCTGGGATTCATTTCAAGCCTCCTTACTCTCCCTTTACCAGCATCTGTATCTCAAAAGTCCACTCTCTCTAGCTCCTAACTCCATTCATTCAACTCTACCGAACCTGCAAACTATTGGCCATATCAACCTTTCTCTGTTCCTTATTTTTCCTTATATGCACACATCCCTTTCCTTTTGTTCTACATCCCTCCTTATCTAAATTATATTATGACAGTCCACCATTAGAAGCAATTCATCATATGTCAACTTCACTTCCCACTCCCTCTAGAAGCTACACATCTGGCAAATTCTAACCCTGACTAAACCCAACTCTATTCCACGGCTGGATAAATGAAGTTGCTGGTTGGTCTCACTTTAAAACGCTGACCACTAACTCAAGTGGGTCCAATATGTTGCCTGACAAGTCCACACTCCCCAGTCCATTCACTCTCCCTCCCTCCTAGATGACCATTTTACACTTCTCTCTTTGAATTCCCCAGAATTGTAACATGTTGCCAACACTTTCTACCCAGGTTGTTGACTTTTAATATTAGCATTTTCATTCTACCAACTTCTTATGCTAAGAAAGGCCTATCCCATACCAGGTCTCATAGCAGTTTCTTAAAAATTTATATATTTGATCTAGCTAGATTTTTATTTTGGAGTGAATAGACAAATATGAACCTAAACTGTTTTCTCCACTCTTCTACTGACATCACCACTTACCACCTTAAGCAGTTTTTTGAGACCATCTATAAAATAATTCAGCTCTTCCCAATTGATCTAAAACACATCTACTTTCTTACATACTAAAGTTTACATACAAGCGTAGATTTCTGTTCTGTGGGTCTTCCTATGTGCTCCTGAGTTAGAGTTCTAATTACCATAATGTTAGACTATACAGTCCCAATCAAGTCACCGTCAGTTTTTTCATAATTTTCTTGATTATTCTCAGATGCTAATTTTTCCACTAAAAATTAAGAATCATTTGCGGAGTTTTGGAATGAACATTTGTACACTCTTGGCTTTTCTTTTTCAAGAACATTTAGTCAATTATTCTTGTGTCTTCCAGTAGAGTCCTATGCTTGTCTCATTTATTTCTAGGCACTTTATAGTTAAAGTTAAAATGACATTATTTATTTATTTTGACATATAAGAAACCTATTCATTTTGGTAAATTTATATATTGTCATGGGCATGCTTGGTCATTTTGCCTAACCAATTCATGACAATTTGTCACATACATACCAGACAAATTCCAATAGGGGAGCATCTTACAAGCACCCCTTGAAACCATCAAAGTCACCAAAATCATGAAAGGCTGCCATTTACAACCAAGAGGAAACTAAGGAGGCATGACAACTAAATGCACTATGGAGTCCTAGAAGGGACCCTGGAACAGAAAAGGCCTTTGGGTTAAAAACTAAGGAAAACTGAAAAAGTACATACTGTAGTTCACAATAGCATAGCAATACTGCCTCATTAATAGTTACATATATCAGACAAACGTCAAGATGTTAATAACAGGAGGAATTGGGTGGAAAAGAATATGGGAAACTACTATTTGCTCTATTTTTTTGTGAATTTTAAGCTGTTGGAAAAAATTAAGTGGATCAATTTCTTTAAAGGCAAAGACCATAGAAGTATTGATAGAAGGTTTAAGGCAAAATAAAGACAAAACATGTGCCTCTAAATTTGGCAATATTAATCCACAACAAATATCTACTTGGCCCACTTACAGGATTGTGGCTTACTCATCCAAGACAGGTAAAGGATTCAAGGGAGCATATCACAGTGTCATCAATATTAGAATAAATATAGGGCCACCCTGGTGGCGCAGGGATTAAAGTCTCAGTGCTATCAAGCTATCGCCAGCCACTAGGACATGCGTTTGACACTAGGACATGCGTTTGATCCCCGGCCAGGGAGTTGAACCACATGGCACAGCAGACCTCTCCTGTCTCACCTGCTGCTCCCCTCAGCAGTGTATTTCGTAAGATCCCCCTGTTGTGCTCCCCTCTCTGTCTGTGGTGAATCCTCTCACCCCACCCCACCCCCGCACCTCTGGCCTACACCCCAGTTCTTGTATCCATAAATAAATAAAAATAAATCTTTAGAAAAAATACAAATAAGACAATTTATCAGATAGGAAAGGAACAAGAAAACAAAGTTATCTTTACTCAGAATACAATGCACTTTTTACAAGTAATAATTTCAAGGATACAGTAGATATATAATGTTTATAATATTATGTATTTTAATACAAAATTCTAGAATATGAATGCAAATATTTAAATTGATGTACACACATGAAAGGATTAGAAGAAAAGCTCTTGAAGGGAAGAAACTTAATGAATCCAGTGCCTAAGAGTATTTGCTCAACCTTCATTCACTGAGTAACAATATTCATTACAGTTTTATTATACCAGCAACAAACTTGAAGCAACCTAAACATCTGAAAATAGGCATGTGGTTAATCACAATTTATAACCTAGGAAAAAACAGCATAGCCATTAAAACTTACAAAAATTATGAAGAGAAAAAAGTTTCCATGCAACGAATAAACAAAAATCTACACTGCAATAACAACCATGTAAAAATATGTATATGTATATATATGCTATATATATCCTGCTTAAAGAATATTAATATGCTAACAGCAGTTGACTTAGGTGACTTAATTGACGTCTCTATTTCCAAGTTTTGTTGCTGTTTTTTTTTTAATCTCATATGAACCACATATACCAAATGCCAATTAAAAGTGGTCAAATATTAAGATTTTGGTAATTCAATAAAGAGAAGTCAATGGTAAATTTACTATTTGTTTTTCAAAAGCCAGGAATACCATCAAATTTCTAGAGACTTCAGGAAGCTCCAGAAATGGGCTAATTTCAGTTTACAAACACTAAATTTTAGTATTCCTTAAGAATTTAGATTATCGGTAAATAACCCTATTCTAATACATAAAAATCAAAGACTATGGGAATGAAGTAACAATAACCTCTAAGAATTGAAGTAATGACTTGCATTTTGGTTTCTTTCATCAAAAAAGAGCCTCCCTGGGCCTCCCCGGTGGCGCAGCAGTTAAGCACTGGGTTGCGAAGCTGCCCGCAGCCTCTGCAGCGCAGGTTCGATCCCCAGCCACTGGGTGAGGGTCCCACATGGCGTGCAGATCTCTCCAGCCGCCCGCTGCTCCCCTCAGCAGTGTACTTCGGTCCTTCTGCCTGCTCTGCTCCCCGCTCTGGCTCTGGTGAATTCTCTCACCCTCCCGCGCTTCTGACTGTACCCAGTGCTTGTATAAATAAATAAATCAATCTTAAAAAAAAAATCTATTAAAAAAAAAAAAAGAGCCTCCCTGGTATCTTGAATCCAGTGGGGCAACAGTATTCAATCCAATGATTTCAGCCATATTCCCACTATGATTCTGAGTAACAGTCATTAACAGTATAAAACCTCATCTCTAAAATTGGACTCCTCATGAACATTGCTAGTGGGAGTGTAAACTGGGTCAGTCGCTTTGGAAAACAAATTGACAGCTCCTCATAACTCAGTAATTCCTCCCCTAGGTATGATGAACTCAAGGGAAACTGAACATATAAGCATATACCCACACAAAAACTAGCACACAAATGCTCACTGCAGCATTATTCATAAAAGCCAAAAAGTGGAAGCAATCCAAGTGTCCATAAATTGATGGATAAATGTGACATAGCCATACAATATAATATTTGGCAATAAAAATGAACGTATTACTGATACATGTTACAACATGAATGCGCCTTAAAAACACTATGGTGAGGGCCTCCCTGGTGGCACAGCGGGTTGAGCGCCTTGCTGTGAAGCTGTCCGCAGCCTCTGCAGCGCGGGTTCAATTCCTGGCCAGCCCGGGAGAAACCCACATCGCGTGGCAGACCTCTCCTGCCTCGCCCGCTACTCCCCTCACAGTGTGTTCAGTCCATCTGCCTGTTTTGCTCCCCGCTCTTTCTAGTGAATTCTCTCACCTTCCCGCGCCTCTGACCTGTGCCCCAGTTCTTGTATAAATAAAATCTTTCTAAAAAAAAAAAAAAAAACACTAAGGTCAATGAAAGAAGACAGTCAAACATACCCCAAACTACATGTTCCATTTACATACAATGTCCAGAACAGGCAAATTCATAGACACACAAAGTAGATTCACTATTGTCTAGACTGGGGTGTTAGGTAGAAATGGAGACTGGTTGCTAATATGCATCGATCTTTTGGGGATGATAAATGTTTTGAGATTAGATAGTGGTGAGGATTGCACGATTCTGTGAATATACTAAAAAACACAGAGTTGTACATTTTAAGGATGAATTTGACAGTATATGAATTATATCTTAGTAAAGCTGTTATTTTTTAAAAATCTAATCTTCACATGGTGTCACAGAGTCTATTCTCTACCTACTTCTCTTCTGGCTCCACTTTTATGCCATTTTCCTCCCATTCCCCCTTTCTCCGAACCTTGGAATTACCTACCTACTCGGACTTACGTCCACTTATGAAAACCTTTGTTACATTCCCATTTCATCATGTACAAATCTCCACTAAACCACATACTAGCTAGTACTGAAACTTCTGTTTTCATATCTGCTCACCACTATTAAGCCTGAGCTCCTGTGAATGTCCATTCTTCATATATCTAGTACCCACCAATTAATTAGTCATGTTGTGAGCACTAAAATATCCTTTAGTAAACACAAACCCTTTAACTCTAATGTCCAAGTTCTTTCAATTGCACTGAGGACCAGTGGGCTGATAGACTAGAACTTGAACTCTGAAAACAGAACAACTTGAGTTTGAATCCCAGGGAATTACATAGACTTACATATGACATAGCGTCAATTTCCTAACTATAGATGTGGATGACTGAGCCTAATGCCAGGTTGTCTTAAGACTTAGATATTACATCTGTAGCGTTCCTGGCACAGAAAAGGAGCTTTACATCATAGCTATTACTACTATAATTTCACCATCACCTTCAAATACTTTAGTTAACTTGATTTTACTAGAATGGTACAACAAACTACAGTTATACCAATTGCTAACAAAAATGACAAGTTTTTCTCACTTTAATATTTAAGAAAAAGGTTAGTATTATTTCTAACGGGGGACACAGGGCTCCAAATATTCACAGCATGTTGAGACTTTAAAGCTTCAAAGAAAGCTTTTCTATACAACTTTAATTCTTAGTTCTAGATTTGCAACTTGAATATTCATTTATGGTGTTTAAATATAAACTTTAACTTTGGACTTTTATAAATGGTAAGTTCAGCTTACAAAGAATCAACCAATAAACCAAGAGGGCATAAAAGAAGAGCAGTGGTCAACTAATGCCGAAGTAGCTGGTCCTCCACTATATATTGAAGATTTAAATCAAACCAGTTTTAGAAGAATCAGTCAACAATTCTGAACAAGACAATTCACCCACACAAAGGGGGAAAAAACACCTAAGAATAGCTTGTGACTCAGCCTGCACTGCTGTAAGGGGAGGTTGCGGGGAGCCAGTTATTTGGCCTATTCTCTCTTCTGTCTCACATCAGGATTAAATATTAAAGCAAAATATTTATTTGGCTTGAATAAAAAGTATAGAGGGAAAATTTCAGATAGATGTTTCATCTTCAAGTAAAATATCACCTCTTCGAAACAAAGATATCTAAGTTTGAAGCCACTCAAGAAAACACAAAAGAAAAAATAAAGAGATTCTTCATATTGATTTACGCTTCTGTTGAAAACAAAATTAACAGGTAAATAAATGGAGAAAAATCACAACATATATGACAAATATTAAATTTTTTATTTAACATATTTAACTTTTATGTTATATTAAAACATATTTAATATAAAATATATTTAATATAAATGTTTAAATTTAATATATTTATTATAATATCTATTTTGTTTAATGTATAGAGAGCTATTAAAATAGATAATGAAAACACTAAGATCTCAAATAATGGACAATTTTCCAAAAAGGAGATAAAACTGACCAATAAATATTAGCCTCACTGATAGTCAAGAAAATGCAAATGAAGTTGTGTCTTGTTTCTGCTTATAAATTTGCTTTTTACAAAAACAAAACTTGGCTAATATTCAGAGCTACCAAAAGTGAGAGGAAATGAGTGCTTGCAAACGCAGCTCATGGGAGCACAAACTGGTACAGCTATTCAGAAGGCAATCTGAAAACGCACAGCAAGATTTCTACCAAGTTTGTATCCTATAAGCCAATGCTTTTACTTCTGAGAATCTGTCAAACAATAAATGTTAGAAATGCTTTATTTCCAAAGATAGTAATTACAGTTATTACAGAAAACAACTGGAAATGACTTGTGTGTACAACAATGGGAGAATATACTCGGCCAAAAAGTATAATGCTACTTAAATCTAACTATAATATGGGGATGACACCTCAATAAACCTAACAAGTCCAGCTAGACCATGTAATAACATGGAAACTCCTTGTACTCTTATGATTTAAATTTTATGATATGAATGTGTATATAAAAAAAATGGCAGTCAACAATCACTGAACAATTTACACAGTGCTGAGACTCACACTGGGGGCCACTCCCCAAAATATATTAAACTTTAAAGGAAGCCTCAATGTAAACATTTTCATAGGCCCCTTCAGAATGCATCAAAATTTTTTTTGAAATTAGTTATTTCAAAAAAGAAAGGTATAGAGCCCTAGACCTGTCTCTATCCTCCAAGCACAGCCCAGAGTGGCAACTCCAGCTAACCAAAAGACAGACTTGATTGATACCATGAAGACTTAATTATGAGAGGGTCATACTAATATATTATTTTTTTATGCTTATAACAATCTTACAAATATTTAAAAATCTCCACCAAAAAAAAGCCTAAAAAAACACAAAAATTGAAGCTTCAGTGAGATTCTTACACTCACACCTAAAATCCCAATCTGACAAAAAATTCATTCCTAAACTACAATGTTGTAAAAGATGTTCAACAATAAATATGTAAAAACAAATAAAAGGAAAGGATGGGGTGGGAGGAAGCACCATATGTGGTTGTTATTGCTTACTGGACTTGAAATGACTTTTTTCTCCTACTTGCTTTTTGTTTCACAAAGTTTCTTGAATCAGCATGTATTACTTTCATAAGGAAAAAAAACTTAGTGTCATATTGAGAAATAAAGTTAAATTTAAAGAGGAAAAGGCTTGGAAAAACATTTATATTCACTGACAAAGTATATTTTAATATGTAAGGTGTATACTCATTCTGGGAGACCAGCAGTCAGACACCTCAAAATTGAACCAGGAAATTGACAGGTAAATGTCTCTCCTCAAAGCTAGAGGAAGATAAGTGTAACAAAAGCTGGAAAGAAAAGGAGTTGAGGGAAGTTATGGCTGGAACATGAAGTCTCCAAAGAGAAAAAGCTTCAGGGTCGGGTCTCTTTTCTAAGACTCTGACTTCTGCCAAACAAAGGCTGCCAGGGGGTCAACTCCACGAATTCACCAAACTTTCCTGGGCATTTCAAAATCTTACCAAGATTACATCAGGAGCCTCCAACCAACCCCATTAAATTGGAAAAGGGGAAAGTGAGAAGAAAAACATAATCCTGTTTTATAGAGGAGCACTAGAAGGAAGAGTCAAATATTCTGAACCCAAGAGAAGGCGTGAAAGGAAGATTTATTTCATCAGGCTTTCCAGAGGCAAGGTTAATATCCTTGAAATCCCTCTAAATAACTTTCTGTCCCCAGAATCGGAAATTTCCACATCTGTTTTCACTCACTTTTATCCTCTGGGCCCTTCCCTCTGCACCTTTCCCCCCTGGCCTTCAAAGCCCAGCCCCAGTATTACTTCTTCTGTGTAAGTTCTCCATTTTAGATACTTGGAAGATTGACTCCTCCTTGGTATCGCCAACATCTCCACTAGCACCTTTAATTCCAACAGACATTTACCAAGTCATCGGATGTGCAGGAGCTGTCTAAGATGTGCAAGCACAGGGAATACAGAGAAGAGTAAGACTAAGACCTTGAATGCCACAGAAGTGCTACAGACACAAAGCAAGACAAAAGAATGGGCACCTAGCTTTGCCTCAAGGGACTGGAAAATTGTTAGATGAGCAATCCCAGAGGAAATGACTCCTAAATTGAGTAATGATTACTAAACAAATAGGTATCACCTATCAGGCTAGGAGGAAAAAAGAATTTGCTAGGAATTAGGAACAGAAATGGGCAAAGACACAGGGGGAAAAGCCACTTAAGAATTAAAAGAACAGGGCTTCCCTGGTGGTGCAGGGGGGTTAAGCATTAGCACTATGAGGCAGCCTGTAGCTACTGTGGCATGGATTTGATCCCAGTCAGGGAGCTGACCCACAGAGCACAGCAGACCTCTCCTGTCTCCCCGCTGCTCCCCTCAGCAGTGTATTTCAGTGCATCTGCCTGTTCTGCTCCCCACTCTGTCTCTGGTGAATACACACACACACACCCCCAAACCTTTGGCCTACATCCCAGATCTTGTATGCATTAATAAATCTTTAAAAAAAAACGGAATTAAAAGAACAATGTCAGAGGATTTCATGGGAGGCAAAAAGGGGCTAGTAATAGCACTACTTCATAGGAATATTGTAAAAATTGAATGCGTTAATAAATATAAGTTAGGGACTTCCCTGGTGGCCTAGGGGTTAAGTCTCAGTTCGTCTATGCAAAAAAGAAAAAAAAAAAAGTTTGTGCTAAAAATAAATGAGAGAACGCTGCTATACATAGGAGGTACTATATCAATATTGTCTATTACCATTTATAAAAATCCACAAAGCTAAGAAACAAACTTGGAAAAACTGTTCACCTCTATGGCAAAAAGTTGTTATTAATATGTACAGACTTATAAAAAAATTTTATTTCTTTTTGCGTAGAACAGGGATGTAGGCAAGAGGTGTGGGGCGGTGGGGCGGGGGGAGGTGAGAGGATTCACCAGAAAATGGCAGATTTACTGAAATACACTGCTAAGGGGAGCAGCCAGCAGGACAGGAGAGGTCTGCTGCTCCCTGTGGTAACCCACAGGGAGTTTCATCCCTGGTCCCTAGCCAGGGATGAAACTCAGGTGGCTGAGACTTAACCCCTAGGCCACCAGAGAGGCCCATAGTAATATACGAAGATGTCTTAGAAATAAGCAAGAGATGAATATGCCAATGAAGTGAGAAAAGGGCTAAGAGAAATATTTCTCAAAGAAGAAAAAATTTTAAAGTATAACCTTATTAGTACTCAGAAAAAGAAGTAAAGCAAGGAGGCTTTTATCACATTGCCAGACATTTTTTTAAAGCCAGTGTTTTGAGGATGTGGGGAGTAGAACTGGTTTCACTTGGTACTAACAAGTTTTTCATAAGACAACTTGGCAATTACATGCGCTTTGGGAAGCATCTACTACACCTTTTGACCCACTACTGCAACCACTGGAAATTTATTCTAAGGAAATAATGATAGCTGTGAACACAGACATCACAAGGATGTTAACTGCAGCACAATTTAAAATGACAACAAAAAAATTATAATCTTGGGCCTCCCTGGTGGCCTAAGTCTCAGCGCTATGAAGCTATGGGCAGCCACTGCAGCACAAGTTTGATCCCCAGCCAGGGAGCTGCCCACATGACTTCTGTCTTGCCTGCTGCTCCCCTCAGCAGTGTATTTCAGTAGATCTGCCTGTTCTGCTCCCCACTCGGTCTCTGGTGAACCCTCTCACACATCCCACCCACCCCCATCCCATAACTCTGGTCTACACCCGAGCTCTTGTATGCATAAAAAAATAAATCTTTAAAGAAATTATAAATCTTAATGTTAGAGAACCTATATGTAGATAATGACACGAGCACAGAATATAGAGAGAGGTAGACAAAGTTGCATCTACTACTTTTAGCTGTGGGATCTAGGAAGATTCTAAATCTGTTCTTGCTCAATTTTCCCAGTTGCAAAATAAATAGAATACTACTAAGAGAGAAGAAGAGAAAGGATGAAGACTAAATGAGTAAAAATATGTAAAGTGCCTCAAAAGTAAAGATGATATAGTAAATGCTCAATAAATACCAGACATTAACATTCAGTAGTAGCAAGGTAGTATTATTCAGTGAATAAAAATTATATTGTAGGGGGGGTTGCAACTGTATGGGGAATATAAAAATAAAATTTATTATTTAAAAAAATTATATTGTATAAAAACACATAATAAAGTTTAAGTGTATTTTTGATAAATGCTAGTAAGCTGAAAATCAGGTGACATAGCAGAGTATGTAATTCTATTTTCAGAAAGAAATATTTTTTTCCCCCAAAGCTTTTCCAAAGCTCCTTCATAGAAGGAGCTCTACCTAAATAATAACACTGAATTATTTCTTCGGGTGACATGATTATTAGTTGACTACTATTCTCCTCTTTAAATTTCCCTGTAGCTTTCCAGTATGCCACAAGAAACATTATTATTCATCACCAAAAAAATGGTATAGGGCCTTCCTGGTGGTGTAAGGGGTTAAGATGCAACCTATGAAGCTATCTACAACCTCTGCAGCATGAGTTCCATCCCTGGCCGGCCGGGGAGCAACCCACATGGTGCAGCAGACCTCTCCTGACTCGTCTGCTGCTCCCCTCAGCAGTGTATTCAGTCAGTCTGCCTGCTCTGCTCCCCACTCTGTCTCTGGAGAATCCTCTCACCCCCCTGTACCTCTGGCCTGTACCCCCAGCTCTTGTATGCATAAATAAATAAATTAAAAAAAAAAAAGGAGATGGGGCAAGGGAGCCTCCCAATACATGCTGCCTCTACAGCAAGACAAATTCAACTTATGAGCATTCATTGGAACTTGAGCAGAAAGCAAGCCTAAAAAGTTCCCAGTGAGAAAGTAAATGGACATTAAATCTCACATCATAAGCATGGCTTCTCTTCTACAATTCATGATTTTATATTTTATACAAAACTAGATTAGAAATGCTACACACGTATTCCCAGTCCTCACCATTCTTGGCAAATTTCACTGATCTTGAATTTCTCACTTGGAGTCACCAAAAATTATTTCACGCTCACTAGAAAAATAGTCATATTATATTACTACATAAGTTGCAAAATTTATTAATTTGACCTACTTAATTTTTCTATTTAAGCAGTCATTCTTAAGCACAAAGGAAGTACAAAGTGTCCATGCCAATGTATATAAGCTGGAATGAACAACAAGGGCAATGGTTATCAGACTCCTGTCTGAGCAAAGCCTGCTGGTTCCTTCTCAAGTGGACTCTGCAGATTGACAGAGGCCCCATTCTCTCCACTATCAATTTCACACTAGTCAAGCACTCCCTGAAAAGCAGAAGTTATTTAAACACCTGGATTCAAAGACTTTAAAATGATAATCCAAAGCAGTAGTTTCCTTTGCACATATAGAACATTGTCTTCCTGTGGGCTGTTTTAGGTTGTTCTTTCCGCCCCCCCCCCCCAAATTAATGGTACTAAAGGGGCTGATTCTTGTTGGCAGAATAGTGTCTACTCTAGAAAACATAAAACAGTTGCTTATATGGATTGTTCTGTTGGTTAAGGTTTAGAATTAAGAACCAAAAAAAGGGACTAAGCTAATTTAGGTTGAAATCTTTCATTGAAGCAAAGAGAAATAATAACAGGTAAATTTATTAGGGATTTAACCAAGCAACAGTCACTGTCGTATGTACTTTTTACATATGACAACACTGTAAGATGGGTGCTATTATGCCCCATTTTACAGAAGAAACAGAAGCTCAGAGGATTAAAGTAATTTGTTCAAGGTCACACAGCTATTTGGTGTTCAGGTTGGTTCAGATTTTTAACTTGAAAGCCTGCACTTTTCTCTTTGTATAGTTTCTTACTATACTTGAAAGTTTTATTAAATCACATATAATTTTTCTAAGATGAACATGCACTGGTGAAGAAAATGACCTAGAAAACAAAACAGTTGCTCAACTAAAACAACGTCCATGGTCTGGTAATGAGATCTCTAAATGTCTACCATAACCACTGTCAATAGCTCCACAATAAGTCATATGTGTCCTGATATAGCTGTGAATCTCTCAAAATAACACTTTATATTTGCAAATGAAATATGCTGCCCTCTTAGAATGGTAAAAATACATTATTTCTTGATGTAGTCATTACCCTATTTCTGCTTAGTCTCCTCCCTGCTCCCCACCCCCACTTCCTCTCTGCCAGCAGATCCTTCAAGACCATTCAGTTTCTCCTTCTCAAGAATACCTATGTGCACACTTGACCCAACAGGACCCTAACATCAGTCGCTGTGCTCTACAGTTAAAGGGTGGTACAAAGTCCAAACGAACTCAAGAAAAAATAGAGCATTTCTGATGCATCTGCGTCTTTAGAGTGATTCAGTTACAGAATTAATTCTAAACATTCTTATTTTTCTATTTCACACTTGGAATCCTGCCTTTAACATCAGCTTACCAGAAAGTCCTCCGTTTATTTTATGGCCTTTCTTCAAAAAAAGTTATTCCATGAAATTTTCCATAAATTACTGAAAAGATCAGGAAAAAAAAAGAAAAACAAGCAAATGCACTGTTAAATGGTAATAAATATCACATTTTCAGTAGTTTAGTCTAAATCATTTCATGAATTTGTTAATAAAATGCTTTATAAGCAAATATAGTATATCGAAATGCTAGTTACTTATTAATGAACTAACATGTACCTTCATCCATTTCCTCAACAAACATTTATTGAAATCCCAAATAACTTGGTTTTTAAATTTCTGAACCCAGATGAAGGCACCAGAGAAGAAGAACACAGGTGCTGAAATGAGGATGTTGGTTTGCAAGCTGGCTCTTGTTCTGACTAACTCAAAGACCTGGAGGAGTCCTTAGTCTCCAGGTCAAGATAACATTTCACTTATCTATTTTGAGGTGAGGAAAACAACTACTTAAAGGGTCTTTGTGAGCTTTAGATGATTATATAAAAGTCAGCATGGGGGGGCCTCCCTGGTGGCACAAGGGGTTAAGACACAACCTATGAAGCTGTCTGCATCTTCTGCAGCATGAGTTTGATCCCTGGCCGGCCAGGGAGCATCCCACATGGTACAGCAGACCTCTCCTGACTGGCCCACCCCACTGCTCCCCTGAGCAGTGTACTTTGGTTGATCTGCCTGTTCTGTTCCCCACTCTGTCTCTGGTGAATCCTTTCACCCTCCCCCCCTCACCACACCTCTGGTCTGTGCCCCAGCTCTTGTATGCATAAATAAATAAATCTTTAAAATAAAAAAAAGTCAGCATAGGGCCTAGCATGTAGTAAGGGTGCAAGAAATGACAACCAAGGTAAATATATGTTAATACTTCACAAAGTAGTTGAGAGAGATGGTTAATATAAGTTTTTTGTCTTACTAGAAAGATGGAAATTTGTGAAACTATGGTAAAGATACATTAAAAATAAAAGTTCTAAGGTTATGTAAGAAATTTTCCATATTAAAAAAAAAGAAATGTACTAGGTATATGAAGTGAAACATCTAAAAAATAAAGGTAGGAAAGAGAGAGATAGGTAAAAGAAAATCTTGAAAGCTATGCGTTTGGCTGATGGATATACTGATTCCATATACTATTCTATTTTTGTGACTATACAGATTTTTTAAGCCATAATTTCAATCCCCAGAACATGTCTAACACATTTTCTCATATTCAGAAGCGATCAAGATTTTAGCCTTGAGCTATATTGAATTAACAATAGTTCTTCCGTGCTCAGTAATTTAGTACAGGTCAAGTTTTCTCAGACAATTCTACCTTTCATTATAAAAGTGAGCAAAGGGAGTAATTATATGCATTAAAGGCAAAAATTCAAGCTTTTCAACTGCTCATTAATATTACAGTAAAGCAGCAGCAATGCACATTTTCCCGTGTTCTTCAAAACAAGAAATTCTGTATCCTTAAATTAAGCTGTTAAAATCGCTTCCACATTACATATTTTTGGAATTACAAAGGGTATATGTCAATTATATCTCAAAATAAAAGCTGGGGGTTTGGGGGAAGAAGGAATTACAAGGGAATCGGAAGCACAAAAATACCTAAATGCGTGCACAAAGGGTTGTTACTATCTTTAACATTTGAGGGGCATCATTAGTAATTTAAGCAAAGGTTTCACCTGCTGTTTCTAGACTGCGTTTAGGTTTTATCACTGACTAACCATACAGCAAACCAGCGCCAGAAGGGAGGCAATTAATTTTCTTCAGAGGTTTAAGAAGCTTAACCTGCAGAGTCCATGCTGCGTAAAATAAGCTGACTAAAACAACACAGAATTTCAAGTCACACCTCATCTATTTCTGGGTAGGCAAGTAAATACTAGTAAGACCACAGCAGAGCACTTAGCAAAGCAGCCCTTGTCTTGATAACCTTAATTCCTATCATGAAGTGGTTGCCTCTCTCCAACAAAAATTCCAAATCGGTAATGAATGCAAGCATCGAATGAAGACTACTTGCCACGGGCAATCATTCATGGTCAAAGTACAGGATGAATAAACAGATGCAAAGAGCGCATCTTTCTACATCCTGCAAAGCCATCTGCGCTTTCAGCCTCGGGTCACCCATGCACTACGCACCTGCAGGCGTCTTTTTAAAAAATAAGCAGCAGCAGTAAACTTTTCTCTGGCCTAAGAGATTACGTCTCTCCGTCTTCCCGTATATTCTGGAAATCAAAGACGCTAAAGTCAAAATCGAGCCTCTCCCAACTTTGGCTGAACGCGAGCAGCGGCCACCGGGCATCCGCCGCCGTCCTGGGCGACTCCAGCCGCCTCGCGGCTCGGGGACGCGGCTCGCCGACCCTCACCCAGCGGGGCGCCAAGTCCGCCCGAAGTAAATGGGCCCCCCAGGAAGCGTGCTAACCCCCGAAGGGCTCTCTGCCGCCGGCCCCGCGAAAGCCAGGGGCCCCCCGCGCCCCGGGGGCGTCCGCACCTGCCCGGAGAGGCCGCGGCCGGGACTCGGTGCCCGCGGCGTCCGCCCGGCCCCGGCCGCGCCGCGGGGGCAGGAACCGGGGCCGGAGGTTTCCGCCCGGCGCCGCCCAGCCCGCCGGGGGCCTAGCTCGGGGCCGCCGGGCTCCGCGCCGCGTCGTCCGGGGCGCGCAGCCGCCTCCCCGCGCCGCCCGCGGAGCCCCCGCCGCGGCGCCCGCACCTGCCCGCGCCCCGCCGCAGCCCGGCGGCGGCTTCACCCACCTGGCGCCTCGCCGCCTCCAGCGCGTCACGGCGCGACCCCGGCTCGGCACCGGCCGCGCGGGCGGGGGGCGCCGGGAGGCCTGGCTCGGCCGCCGCCGCCGCCGCCGGGTGGGTCGCCAGGCCGCCGACTGCGAACCTGTTGCGCAGCCTGTCACGGCCGCTCGGGCTCCGCGGCGCCGCCTCAGCCCCACAACAACATGGCGGCCGCGGCCTCCGCAGGAAGCCGAGGGGCGGGGAGGGAGGCGACGGGCCGGGCAGCTGACGGCCCGCCCGCCGCCCGCCGCCCGCCTGCCGCCCGCCCGTCGCCGGGCACCGACTCCCCCGCCCCCGGGAGCCCGGGGTTGGCTCCGGCGCCGCTGCTCACCCCCACAGCCCCGGGCCCCGGACCCCGCGGGCCTGGTCCTGGTCGCCGCTCTCCCCTCGGGGAGGCCCCGAAGCCCCGGACCCGCAGTCCCTCCCGGAGCGACGGCGACCTACCTGGCTCCTCCTCCCCGAGATGATACACCGAGGTTGGGTGGTGCGTTTCCTGCCACAGCCGACCCCATGGCTTTGGAAAGGGCCCTGTCCGGCACCTCCTTGTGGCGCCCCACGTGGGGCTCTCTCTGGAGCCTCCTCATTCACTCGGGCTTCTTTCTGATCTGGGAACACGATTTCCCGGGAATGGGGGAGTGGGGCTGGAGAAGGAGGTCCTTCCCACCTTGCACAGGAGTCTCTTACAGGCCTCTCAGACCCGCCCAGGTACCCACAAGGACAAACCATACCCAATGCCCATCACCTCAGCATTGCTCCCCCTCCGTAACACAAAAAAGGTGCACATGGTAGGGCCTCCCTACCACATCCACATGCGAGAGTAACTCCCTCCAAATGTCTCACCGAGCAGTAAGAAGGTCATCTCTCCCCAAACTCCACTAGCTGCAGACCTACTGAAGCTGAACACTGTTCTCCACACCAGGGCTACCTGGCAGGTAGCTCAAATGCAAGCTCAGGTGAAACTCAAACTCAGAATTTCTTTTTTTCTCCCTCTCAAGCCACTGGTCTCCTGACCAAAAGACCAGATTTCAACTCAAGGCACTCCCATATGCCGAGGGCTAACCTTTGACTCCACCGTCCTTCAAGAGAAAGAAACTTGGAAGGCTTCCTCTTTGTTGGAAGGTGAGAGAATTCACTGATTCCTTTGGGCATAACAAAATGAGGGTCCAAAACCCAAGATAACTGTTAGTTTTTTTAGAGGCAGAATGAGGGCTGGTACCATGGACAAAACTCATATCCCCATGACATCTGTTGGTGAAGGGAAAATCTGTGCAGATCAACTGATACCATGCCTTCCTTTCATTCCTTACCTGTTGGGACAGATGATGGTAACAAGAATGGCGTCAAAGAATGACCCTAATGTCCAGACCTATCTGAACTGGCCAACCAACTTATGTGAGGAACTCAGCAAACGTCAATGAAGATAAACAGGCTTTTCTGCTCTCACACTCACACTCATTCTTTGATTAAGACTTGACCAAGACCTGACAGACAGGTCCTGAGTTTCAATGACACAGAGAGACCTGACTCCTTTCTATTTTAGTCCAAGAGGTTCCTTATCTACTAGGGACCAGGCTTCCCATCTGCCAACAAACCACCCAACGTAGGGCTAGCACTCTTGAACAATGATCTCATCCCCAAGGCAGACATCAATGAATTATAGTACTTCCTTTGAGAGCCCACTCAAGAGTCTAAGCCTCAACATAATGCTCAGAGAGTTGGCCTGTAAGGAAAAACCTATTTTTATAACCAGTCTCCCTTCCCTTCCCATCGTTTGATGGGTGTCACTTGTGTTTCCGGATTCTGGACCCAGTATAAGTCACCCTGAGCTCTCTTTCCTCCCTGAAGGAGGTACCAAATTGTTGGCAGGACAAAAATGAAGTTCATAGAAAGGGATGTTTATACAGAAGTAAAGGGAAAACCATTTTTTTAAATGTCCCTAAAATAAACCGAAATGCCAACCTCTGATGGAAATTGGAGTCCTGTATATAACTGGGTGTCTATGGTATCCCAAACTCTAAAATAGCTATCTGTATTCCAGGATTCCATTCAGAACTTTGAGATCAGTTTGTCTATCCTACTCTTTCAGTATCTATGATTCACATAGGTGATAGAGCCACCATTCCCATTCTTTGACTTCCTCCACTCCTCATGGGACACACCTTGGAACTATGTTTATAAATTCATTTTTAAGTATTTCCCATATCTTACCATCTCTTGTTCACCTCTTGCACCAACTGGAGATAAGATACCTGGAAGAGCTTAATTCTACTCAAAATATGTAGATAGTCCTACATAATTCTAGACAGAATTATGAAGTAGTATAGAGTGCAAAGGTTGAGAAATAAGGAAAGGAACTAGGTATATTACATTTCTTCTGCCCTAGTTCTGCCATAATTTAGAATGGATTCTTAGGTCTGTTCCTGGTAATCTAGCTTTTACCAGTGAAGTATTTAATCTTATTCTTTCTCCCCTTCCCTGAACTGACCTTCCTTCTCAGCTGTATATATCCTAGGTTCTATTTCCCCCTTATGTTAGTTTTTAAGGGTTCCTTCCTTTACCCTATTCTACTCTCAAAACAAACACCCACAGTGGTGGGAAGAGGCTAGCATAGAGAACAGACGCAAATCCAGACTCTAAGCAACTGATAAAACAAATACATTATCTTATTGAGTAGGAAGACTGTGAGAACTTGGAACTTATATTTTAATTCCTCTACTACTAGTCTCCCAAGACAATGCTATAAATAATTTGTAAAGAAATTAAATAAGTAATCTATAATGAAATTAAGATAAATAGTGTGACCAAAATAGTCTTGATTTACTCAATATTTATCATTGCTGGTGTTCTTTATTCTTTCCTGATGATCTCAGTTTCCATCTGATATATCCCTTCAACCTGAAGAACTTCCTTTAGTGTTTCTTATAGTTCATGTCTGTTGGCCACAAATTCTCTAAAGATCTATTTTATCTGAAAATGTTATTTTGCTTTCACACTTTAATAATATGACCCATGGATATAAAATTCTAGATTGATGGTGTGGGTTTTTTTTCTTTCAACATTTTAAAGGTTTTTTTCCATTCTCATCTAGCCTATATGGTTTCTGTGGAAATTAAGCTCCTTCAGGTATCTGATTTCAGTAGGTATAAGAGGTGAACAAAAGTTGGTGATATTTGGTAAATACTTAAGAGGAAATTTATAAATATAGTTCCAAGGCGTGTCCCATGAGGAGAGGAAGAAGACAAAGGATTGGAATGGTGGATGTATCATCTATGTGAATGATAAATACTGAAAGATCTGGTGTTGATCAGATAATTTTCTTCCCTATATGTTATTTTAACTTGCTGCTTTCAAGATCTGCTCTTTATCTTCAGTTTTCAATAATTTGTGATGTACATTGAGTGAACTTTTTGGTGTTTAGCCTTCTAGGGGTTTTATTTACGGTCTTGTGTCTGCAAATTTCTGTCCATTAGATTAAGAAAAATCGTAGCCAATACTTCTTCAAATACTTTTTTCTGCTTTCTTTCTCATCTCCTAGCATTTCAACTACATGTATATTTAATTGTTTGAGCTCATCAGGAGTTGGTATTGATATGCTTCACCAGTGTAGTGGTGCCCGCCGTTGAACAGAAAAACGTGGCTCTACCCTCCCTGATCCATCAGACATCTGGAGATAGAACAGTGAGTTGGAATCTAAAGCCTTTTACTTCTGTTTCTGATAGGATTAATCTACTATTGTTCTCCACCACTCCTGAACACACATACCCTCCACATGCTAATCTACTGTCACATTTGGTTCTGTCCCTCTGAAAAGTAGAATGAGGTTGAGTAGAGTGAGGTTTGTCCACCTCTCAGTTTCTTTTTCCTCTCAAAACTCACAGAAAGAATAGATGTGCTGACATTGGTTCCTTGTGCATAAAGAAGTAAAGTCTGAGAAACCAAGCTGAAGCTGCCCTACCATTTGGTCCTAAGAGCAAATGAAAAGCAGGCCAGAGATAGAGAGGTCAGGACCCAGGAAAAGGCCTATGGCTTCATTTGACATGTATTTGCCCTTTCATTAATTTGATATTTGTTTTCATTCAGTGAGTGGTTATTAACATGCATTATGTTCCAGTCACTGACACAAGGAGTTAGTTAGGAATTGGCACTTAGAAGGGAGCAGCCGAGAGTCAATTCAGACGAATGGTCAATGGGATAATGTTCCAAGGGAGCCAGGGGACAGGTGAGAAACAGAAGAGGTGGAAATAGAAGAGACTTAGGGGTAAGAGGAGGGGAGGGAAATTCCCTAGCATAGAGGAAGTCACCTTCTTATTATTGGTCTACTTGTGTTTTGCAAAACTTGAGACTTTGGCTTAAGGCCTCATGGTACCGGAAAGGCTGTACTGGCAAGCTAGAGGGGGAAGTTAGCCCAGACTTGGCCCTTGGCCAACACTGCAGGGTGGAGCCAAAGACCAGACTGGGCCAGGCCCTTGAGGCTCTGGACAGGACATGCCCATTCATGACTGAGGCACCAGGGGCTTCCAGTCTGGCAGGTGTAGCTCAGCGAAAGGGAATCCAGCCTGCATTCAAGAGTCATATGTGCTTCCTGTGTCTGAAAGATTTGCCCAGCTGTCTGCTTAGTTTACTGTTGCTGTCTGCCACACAAACCTGGAGTGATACCAGCTCCCTTCTTGTAATAACCTAGCTAATATTTATGTAGCGTTTTGCATTTAACAGAGTACTTTTGTTATTTCATAAAGTCCTAACAACAGTCCTGGGAAGCCAGGTCAAGCTCAGTTTGTGGTCCTCTATCTTGGTTGGTATGGAGAAACAGAGGTAAAATCTGTGTCAGGTTGTGATTTTCTTTTCCCCCTTTATATAGAGAAATACTAGCTGTGCTCCTCTTGGTTTAGACAGCAACAATATTTTAGTTTAAAATATACAATAGATCATATTATTTTGTACTGCTTGACCCAGTCTGGCTCACAAACATTTTTGTTTCTGGTATTGTCATTGTCTTCTTCCTAGGTAAGCTAGTATCTTGAGCCAATGAAACATTATAAAGGTAACTACTCCTCCCCTGACCTCCACCCCCAGCCCCTGGGTGAGAGATGGAGTAACTGCCCTTGCTTTGGTGCCAGAGCACTAGAGGAGGGTAACCCTCAGGCAAAAGAGAGGTCACTTTTTGCTATTTTTAGATGATATACTTGAAACTTGCTCTGTCTTGGCTTCTCTCAACGAATACTATGAAGCTATCTGTAGCCACTGCAGCACGAGTTCGATCCCTAGCCAGGGAGGTGACCCACATAGCGCAGCAGACCTCTCCTGACTCGCCCCCTGCTCCCCTCAGCAGTATATTTCAGTCAGTCCACCTGTTCTGCTCCCCACTCTGTCTCTGGTGAATCCTCTTACCCCACCCCCACCCCTCTGGCCTGTACCCCAGTTCTTGTATGTATAAATAAATAAATCTTTAAAATCTTTAAAAAAAAAAAAAGAACAAGATGAACATCTAAAAGTTAGAGCAGTGAAATCACTGACTTAAGTGGAATCAGCAAGCTCAAGCCTATCACCAATCTCATCTACTCTGAGGAATGACCAGACCAGGAATTTTATGTCGTGGGTCTCAAGTAAAGGTATGAGTCCAGTGCTTGGTGCTACTTTGCCATTTATTTTTCCTTTTGTGTTCCATGGATCCCATAAATAGGTTGTGCTCTCCTTTTCTAGTACCTATAGTTTGAAAGTGCTTGATTCAGTAAAACCACCTAGCAGGACAAGAAAGAACAAAAATAGACTGTTTGCAAATTGATTGAACCACAGAAGCTATTCATCAACAGGTGGCTATTTTTTTTTTTATAAGTGAAAAACCTGAGTGTCAGAGAGACTACAGAACTTGAACAAAGCCCTTCAGTCAGGAGCGCTGAGGATGGCTCATATCCAGTTCTCCTAACACTGAACAAGCACCACCATCATTCTTTGCTGAGTATTGTTTCTAAAACTTACAATAACAGTGTTCGGCAGGTATTATTGACTTCATTTCATAGGCGAAGTAATTGAAGCTTAGAAAAATTGGATCATTTTCCCACGATCACATATTTAGGAAATGGAAGAGCTAGAACTTGACTCCTAGTATTTATGACTATCAAGTTCATGCTCTTTCTACTCTGCTTCCTCTCTCTATTCCACTTTCTTTTTTTAACATTTATTTATTTATGCATACAAGAGCTGGGGTATAGGCCAGAGGTGTGGAGGGTGAGCGGATTCACCAGAGACAGAGTGGGAAGAAGAACAAGCGGATTGACTGAAATACACCACAGAGGGAAGCAGCAAGCGAGACAGGAAAGGTCTGCCGTGCCATGTGGGTAGCTCCCTGGTGGGGTATCGAACTCCTGCTGCAGTGGCTGCTGATAGCCTCATAGTGTTGACTTAACCCCTTGTGCCACCAGGGAGACCCCTCTATTCTTCTTTCCGATAGCAAAAAGAATTTCTCTGTTTTTGTATTAAACATGCCTGAGTAAAAACCTCCAAAATAACACATCTTCTAAGAACAGCTACCCAAAACATGAAGATGCAAATAGTAGGTCAAGTTCCAGTCAGACATATTAATGTGATGCCCTCAAGCTTGTGACTACTTCCCCTCAGCCAAGACCTCAGATGACAGGGCACTCCTGTTCTCTGTGTCAGTCACAGATTTCCAGCGTGTGATTTACATGATTCCTTTATTAGTCTATTATATAATAACATATCTCTTTAGAAAAGAGAATCCATCTACTCATTTGAAAAGGAGTGGCAGTAGTGACCTTAACGATCACCCAGGCAGCCACTGAAAACAGTAATAACTAATTAAATGAACATCTTGCCATTCATGACCACCCACCTTTCCCAATTTAGTAAGGTCAGATTACCCAAAATACTTAGAAAAGCTTCATTACATTTCAAATATGCTAATTAAAAAAATAACATCTTCCTAATGTCTGTGTATGATTTTCTGAGATGATCTTATCTTAATCCAGATCATTCTTTCTTCTTTAATGAGGAATAATTTATAGGTTGTTAGGGATAGACATCATAAACTTGCCAATTCCTAGATTTTACACAGGTAAAATCATACAGTATGTACACCTCTGTATCTAGCTTCTTTTTTTCCCTCATGTTATAGACATACCATTTGGAAGCAAGAAGGCTTTTACAGCAGTTTGAAATAGTCTTCCTAGAATTTACTCACTTGTGTACATAAAAATTAACAATTTCAGCCTAAGTCATATTTAAGAGAGTGTCTATTATCTCATTTTAATCAAGAAGTACTTAAATGTTTTATGTCCATCTATTTATCCATTCCTCGCTTTATTCCAAAAAATAATTTCAAATTCTGCTACAACTGTACTAAGAATTTTTACTTCTATATTCTGGAAAATGCCAGGAATGTTTTGGTACTTAAGAAAGTTGTTGACAGTAGTCCCCATATCCAACAAGCCCTAACTCTCTGCAATGCTCCTTTTTTCTGAAGAAAAAGGTGATTGTTTTTTTTTCTCTTTTTATTACCCAAATAACATTATTATCAATAATTTGAAATAAATTTATAATTATACTGTGAAACAAAATAATGCAGTTGTACCATTTCAACAAATGAAACTTCTTTCATTTTTCTTTTAGTGCTTGTCTGTATGGATATATATATATATATATATATGTATATGTATATATCTACACACATATTTTTAAGATTTTGTTTATTTATTTATGCATACAAGAACTGGGGTATAAGCCAGAGGTACAGGGAGGTAAGAGGATTCACCAGAGACAGAGCGGGGAACAGAACAGGCAGATCTACTGAAATACACTGCTGAGGGGTGCTGTGGACGAGGCAGGAGAGGTCTGCTGCACCATGTGGGCAGCGCCACAGGTGGGGATTGAACTCGTGCCACGGTGGCTGCGGACAGCCTCATAGGCCGCATCTCAACCCCTTGCGCCACCAGGGAGGCCTGATGCTGTTTTTTAATGGAAAAGATTAAAGTTGCTTTGCTGTATTGCACTCTTTGAGATTCTTATTATTGTAGCTTGATATATTTTAGTTTGTTCAAATGCTTAAGGATAATATAGGTGATATCTAAGTGTTTTATATGTTATTTCATTGTATCATTTGGGATAACAAAGAGTAACTGAAATTGTACTACAACTCTAGCAGTCTCAAGAGAATGTTCTTTCCCGGAATGGTAGTAGTAGCATTGTTAGAAGATTAAATCAAGCCAAAACAAAACAAAATTCTACTCTCAAGCCAACAAGTTCTGGTTAGAATAATAGTAACTTCTTAGTGATTTTACAAAAAGGTCCCTGAACTTCATGTCTTTCAAGCTTAACCTTGCTTTTGAGTTGATATAGTATGTAGTCTGAATTGATTTGTTTTTGAAATTTATATGGTAAGCCTTAGGGCGGGGACCAGGTTTTGACATGTACTTAACAATTTATACTGTATTCTCAATATTTAGAAAATAATAATTAATGGCTAGGTATTGGGTGTTTGGCACAATATTCTGACTCTAAGTATAATTAACTTTAAGAGCTATTTTGGTTTATGATGAAAATGAGATATGAAAAATGTCATGGCTTCTTAGAAGGAGTCAGGAATATATGCAGTGTTGAAATTTAGGATACTTGAATGTAATTGCTTAATGAATGTGATGACTGGACAATTTTAATGTTAAAAATTGTAAAAAAACAAAACAAACTATTTTTTGTTTTCTTTATTTTTTTAATATTTTATTTTATATAATTTTTACATCATTTTTTATTTTTACACAATGTATACATTTTCATTTTGGTTATATTCCCCATACAATTGCACCCCCCCTATTTTGACCCTAATCCTTCCTCTCCCCGTGTCCCCTACCCCCCGCCCTAGTGTGTCTCTAGTTTATAGTTGCTTGTTGATTTTGATTTTTACTTTGCATTAATTAGTCTCTCTCCTGGTCCCTTATTTAGGTTTTCTAAATTCCTGCTATGAGTGAGACCATCCGGTATTTTTCTTTTTCTTTCTGACTTATTTCGCTGAGCATGATCCCTTCTAGCTCCATCCATGTTGCTGCAAACTGCATGTGTTTATCTTTTTTGATTGCTGAGCAATATTCCATGGTGTATGTACCACATCTTCTTGATCCAGTCATCTATTTTTGGGCATTTGTGTTGTTTCCATAGCTTAGCTATTGTGAATAGTGCTGCTATAAACATAGGGGTGCAGGTGCTCTTTGGAATTGATGTTTCTGTGTCCTTTGGGTAAATACCTAGGAGTGGAATTTCTGGATCATATGGAAGCTTTATCTATAGTAGGTTGAGGAATCTCCACACAGCTCTCCATAGTGGTTGGACCAGTTTGCACTCCCACCAGCAGTGCAGGAGAGTTCCTTTTCTCCACAACCTCACCAACATTTGTTGTTGCTAGTTTTTTAATATGTGCCATTCTCACTGGTGTAAGATGGTATCTCATTGTAGTTTTGATTTGCATTGACCTGATTGCAGGTGATGTTGAACATTTTTCATATGCCTATTGGCCATTTGCATTTCCTCTTTGGAGAGGTTTCTTTTTAGCTCTTCTGCCCATTTTTTGACTGGATTATTTTCTTTGTTGTTGTTGAGTCTTATCAGCTCTTTGTAGATTTTTGTGATCAGTCCTTTATCATTAATGTTGTGTGCAAAAATTTTTTCCCAGTCAGTGGGGTTTCTCTTTGTTTTGGTTATTGTCTCTTTTGCTGTGCAGAAGCTCTTTAATTTGATGTAGTCCCAGCTGCAAAACAAACTTTATATTAGAATTAATAGCACCAAGGTTGGATTAAGAGTTTAGAGGGGGCCTCCCTGGTGGCGCAGGCAGTTGAGCGCAGCCCAGTGGAACTGTCTGCAGCCTCTGCAGTGCCAGTTCGATCCCCGGTAGCCTCAGAGCAACCCACATGGCGAACAGACCTCTCCTGTCTCGCCTGCTGCTCCCCTCAGCAATGTATTTTGTCAGTCTGCCTGTTCTGTTCCCCACTCTGTCTCTGGTGAATGCTCTCACCCTCCCACGCATCTGGCCTGTACCCTGGTTCTTGTATAAATAAGTGTTAAAAAAAAAAAAAAAGAGTTTAGAGGCCCTAAACACTAAAGCACCCAGGTGTGAAATTACAATAAACAAAAGATACAAAACTTCAAAATAAGTGTTATGAAGTCCTGTAAGTTCTATGATTTGTTTGTTTTTTAATTTTGGGTGATAACTATTCCAATGCCCCTCCCTTTTTTGAACTCTCAAATATTGCTGCCAGCACCCTAAGAAGGTGCTTAAGTTGTCCTTTGGATATCCACAAGGGGTACACCATGTTTTTCAGAAAACAGGATGTTGACTAGATTGTGTAGACTTTGGTTCCAGCGATGGAAATTTGGCTGGGTAACTTGGCAACCAAGGAACTGGCTCAAAAAAGAGTGTTGTGCATGGTGTCTTCTACTTCATGTGGTTGGGACGTGGTTTCATATTTGAGCATAGGAGTTTTGCTCCAGTGTGATCTTGATTAACTGCACATGAGCAGTTTACAGAGGGCCTAACTTCATCAGCAAAAACCCTTTCCATTGTTTTCCTCCCAAAGTTGGATTTTTTTCCCCTTCATTAAAAAAAAAAGCATTCAACATATAAAGCTTTGTTGTACATGAGTACATAAATAAGATGACCTTTAAGAAAAGGAAATTAAGGAAATAAACTTAAGAGTTAAACTGCCTAACTACAAAATAGGCAGGAAAAAATAGGCAAAAGTTACTTTAAGGAAATTAAATGGCTCCAGATCTGAGCAAATTATGACTGTGGATGTTAAAGGTGCTATCTGAAGGAAATGGAGGTTTGTTAACCTGGAGAGATTTTTATCAAAGGAAAATCTCTGAGATAAATTTTCACAATGCCTATTCCACTACTATTGTCCTGAGGAGAGAAAAGTCTCACACTTGGTATTTGTGGTTCCAGTGGCAAGGCCTATTTATTGAGGAGAAGGGTACTACCTGCCTATTTATCCAGGTCTCATACCTGCCCCAGGTATGACTCCAGGCTCAGTGAATGACATTCTAATCACTATTTGGTTCCTTATATAGGTCACCCCATAGGGAAAAAATGTTGGGGTTAAGCTTGGTGTACTATTCTGGCCTCTGTGACTATGATAATTATCAGCATGCACTAATACATTGTCCTAGTTTGATCATCGACTTCTGTGAATTTGGTTAACGTAAGAGATGATCTCCAATGGGCTGACAAGTAGGGTTCGGGAGCCAGCACAATTGAGAGCCAAAAAAACCTCACCAAGGGTTATGGCCTCTAGGCTGTCAGAGGGCAGACTGTGTCTAGTCAGGGATTGGCACACAGTGGAGACTCAGTGTTCACTTATCTGACTTGTGAGCTCCCATTTTATAATTATTGGAAATTTCATTTTATAATTATTGGAAAACATGAACACCAATCAGATTTTTTTTTAACTAAAAGGTTTACCCAGGTAATAGACATTTTTATGAAAAATTATAAAGGTAAAAAAGAAAACACTTTAAAAAATAATCATTCGCACATTTCAATTACTTAGGAAATCCATGTATTATTTGGTTAATTTAAAAAAAAAATTGTCATTGAACGTATTGAGGTTTTCAAATTCAATAGCTGAATGATGACTTTTTATTTTATTAATTTTATTTTCTTACATCGTCATTCATTTTTGGACAGTATTTGATTTCTCTCCTCAGGTGTAGTCCCCATAGTTCTCCCACCTCCACAGCATGTCTGACCCATCACCTGGTGCTCTTCCCTCCCCAGTTGTTTTAAACCAGTAGAAGAAAAGAAATAATAAAAACCAAAGCAGAAATAAATGAAATTGAAACTAAAAAAACAATCCAAAAGATTAATGAAACCAAGAGCTGGTTCTTCGAAAAAATCAATAAAATAGACAAACCCCTAGCCAGGCTCACAAAGGAAAAAAGGGAGAAAGCACCAATAAACAGGATCAGAAATGAAAGAGGAGAAATCACAACGGACACAGCAGAAATAAAAAGAATAATCAGTAACTACTATGAAGAGTTGTATGGAAACAAGTTCAACAATCTAGAGGAGATGGACAAATTCCTACAACTCTACAATCACCCAAAGCTAGATAAAGAAGAAATAGAACACCTAAACAGACCAATTACAAGCAGCGAAATTGAAATGGTAATCAAAAACCTCCCCAAAAACAAAAGCCCAGGACCTGATGGATTTACAAACGAATTCTACCAAACATTCAGAGATGAATTGGTGCCTATCCTTCACAAACTCTTCCAAAAAATTGAGAAGGAAGAGACAATACCAAACACGTTCTATGAAGCCAACATTACACTAATACCAAAACCGAATAAGGACAACACAAAAAAGGAAAACTACAGGCCAATCTCCCTAATGAACACTGATGCAAAAATACTCAACAAAATTTTAGCTATCAGAATCCAACAATGTATCCATAAGATAATTCACCACGACTAAGTAGGATTCATTCCAGGGACACAAGGATGGTTTAACAACCAAAAATCAATCAACGTTATCCAACACATCAACAAAAAGAAATATAAAAACCATATGATAATATCAATAGATGCTGAGAAAGCTTTCGACAAAGTGCATCACACATTCATGATAAAAGCCCTTGAAATTCTTGGGATACAAGGAACATACCTCAACATCATAAAGGCCATCTATGAGAAGCCAACAGCCAGTATCATTCTCAATGGTGAAAAGCTGAAAGCAATTCCATTAAGATCTGGAACAAGACAAGGATGCCCACTCTCACCACTGCTTTTCAATATAATACTGGAAGTCCTAACCAGAGCAATAAGACAAGAGAAAGACATCCAAGGAATCCAAATAGGAAAAGAAGAAGTCAAACTATCGCTATTTGCAGATGATATGATATTATACATAGAGAACCCCAAAAACTCCACAGAAAAACTAATTCAACTCATCAATCAGTTCAGTAAAGTGGCAGGATACAAAATCAACACGCAAAAGTCAGTAGCCTTCCTATACACAAACAATAAATCTGAAGAAGAAATAAAAAAAAACACCCCTTTTATTATTGAAACAAAAAAAATCAAATATTTGGGAATAAATCTAACAAAAGAGGTAAAGGACCTATACAAAGAAAACTATAAAACACTGTTAAAAGAAATAGAAGAAGACACAAAGAAATGGAAAGACATCCCCTGCTCATGGATTGGAAGAATAAACATTATTAAAATGGCCATCCTACCAAAAGCAATATACAGATTCAATGCTATTCCAATCAAAATTTCAATGTCATTCTTCAAAGAAATAGAACAATTATTGATGAAATTCATATGGAATCACAAAAAAACACGAATTGCCAAAGCTCTCCTGAAAAAGAAAGAAGGGAATGGAGGCATCACACTCCCAGACTTCAAACTATATTACAAAGCCATAATCATCAAAACTGCATGGTATTGGAACAAGAACAGACATACAGACCAATGGAATCAAATAGAAAATCCAGAAATAAACCCACAGATTTATGGTCAACTAATCTTTGACAAAGGAGCAAAGACTATGCATTGGAGCAAAGAAAGTTTGTTCAATAAATGGTGCTGGGAAAACTGGGTTGCTACATGCAAAAGAATGAAGCTTGACCACTACCTCACACCATACACAAAAATCAACTCAAAATGGATTAAAGAACTAGACATAAGACCTGAAACCATAAAATATATAGAAGGAAATATAGGCGAAACACTACGTGATTTGCATATCAGAGACATCTTTACAGATACATCACCCAAAGCAGTGATAGTGAAGGCAAAGATAAACAGCTGGGACTACATCAAATTAAAGAGCTTCTGCACAGCAAAAGAGACAATAACAAAAACAAAGAGAAACCCCACTGACTGGGAGAACATTTTTGCACCCAACGCTAATGATAAAGGACTGATCACAAAAATCTGCAAAGAGCTGATGAGACTCAACAACAACAAAGAAAATAACCCAGTCAAAAAATGGGCAGAAGAGCTAAAAAGAAACTTCTCTGAAGAGGAAATGCAAATGGCCAACAGGCATATGAAAAAATGTTCAACATCACTTGTAATCAGGGAAATGCAAATCAAAACTACAATGAGATACCATCTTACACCAGTGAGAATGGCACATATTAAAAAAACTAGCAACAACAAATGTTGGCGAGGTTGTGGAGAAAAAGGAACTCTTCTGCACTGTTGGTGGGAGTGCAAACTGGTCCAACCACTATGGAGAGCTGTGTGGAGATTTCTTGATCTACTAAACATAGAGCTTCCATATGATCCAGCAATTCCACTCCTAGGTATTTACCCAAAGGACACAGAAACATCAATTCCAAAGAGCACCTGCACCCCTATGTTTATAGCAGCACTGTTTACAATAGCTAAGCTTTGGAAACAGCCCAAATGCCCAAAAATAGATGACTGGATCAAGAAGATGTGGTACATATATACCATGGAATATTACTCAGCATTCAAAAAAGATAAACACATGCAATTTGCAGCAACATGGATGGCACTGGAAGGGATCATGCTCAGTGAAATAAGCCAAAAAGAAAAAGAAAAATACTGGATGGTCTCACTCATAGCAGGAATCTAGAAAACCTAAATAAGGGACCAGGAAAATGAATAACTATAAGAAAGTGAAAATCAAAATCAACAAAAAACTATGAACCAGAGACACTTTTTGGGGGGTGGGGGCGGGAGGGGAGGGATTGGGGTCAGAATGGGGGGGTTGCAATTGTATGGGGAATATAAAAATAAAATTTATTATAAAAAAATGATTTCTTAAACTTTTAAAGTAACAAAAATAAATAAATAAATAAATATTTATTTATTTATACAAGCACTGGGTACAGTCAGAAGCGCGGGAGGGTGAGAGAATTCACCAGAGCCAGAGCGGGGAGCAGGGCAGTCAGAAGGACCAAAGTACACTGCTGAGGGGAGCAGCGGGCGGCAGGAGAGGTCTGCGCGCCATGTGGGACCCTCCTCTGGTGGCCGGGGAGCAGCCGGGGATAGAACCGCCATGTGGGACCCTCCTCTGGTGGCCGGGGAGCAGCCGGGGATAGAACCGGCGCCGCAGAGGCTGCGGGCAGCTTCGCAACCCAGCGCTCAACTGCTGCGCCACCGGGGAGGCCCCCCTCCCCAGTTTTGACCTGTCCCCTCTGCCGCTTTATGCCTCAGATCTAGGGTCAGTTTGACTGTTTTGTTAGCTGAACAGTTCTCTGAACCGAAGACAGTAAGTGTAAGGAGTCTTTCAGTTTTTGCTCCTGTTGCAGCTTTTTCTGCATCTCAGCAACAAGAAAGTGAAATCAGAAGCATTAGGACCCTAAGTTGAAGAAAGGCATTAATTTCATGGCAACCTAGCTTTTCTTACAAAAGATATTATGAACGAACTAGGACATCACAATAGTTCTCAGTGATACAAACACAACTCATACATCAGTAGAAACAAACCTGGAGAATGAAAATATGTCCCCTAACAGAATAATCTGTATACTACTGATTTAAGGTTTTGTGGCTGTATACTAATTTCAAAGGAAAATATAGGCCATGCACCTTATTTTTTACTTGCTAAACCTGACTATCCTACCTTAGTCTTTAATCTAATACCATCTGCCCTAAATCCAGTAAATTCCTCAAAGTCTGATAGTTGGATGCTTCTCTGTCTTCAATGCTGATATGGATCTTTCCTTACTTTACATTTCTTTGGTCATTTTTTCTGTTGGAATTGGGAGGGAATGGATTCAACCATGTTTTTCCAAACTGCCATCTTTTCCCAGAAGCATAAAAGCTTTATAGAAGAACAACAACCTTGAATTCAAAGGTTGTGAAGAAGGAAAACATATCATTTGGAAAAAAATAGGTGAGTTACAAAGTGTGTGTTATGAGCCCATTGTAATTTAAAATGATAAACATAGTAAGATTCTAGATTCAGTCCTCAAACTCCCGGTTCTGCCTTCCCAGTGGTTTTACCTTGGACAACTTAGCATTTCTGAATCTTTATCTTTAAAGAGGGCAGCAGCCTCCTTTGTAAGTTTCTCTCGTCTTGACTAGGTCTTCTGTACTTGCTCCCTGATTGGGAGAGCACACACAGTCTTAGTGGCCAGACTGCTCTGGAGGTCACTTAAATTTTGTGTATGTGTTTTTTAAAGATTTGTTTATTTATGCATACAAGAACTGGGGTGTAGGCCAGGGTGCGGGATGGGACTGTGTGTGAGAGGATTCACCAGAGTCAGAGTGGGGAGCAGAACAGGCAAATCTACTGAAATACACTGCTGAGGGGAATAGCAGGTAAGACAGGAGCAGTCTGCTGTGCCATGTGGATCAGCTCCCTGGTGGGGGATTGAACTCATCCCACAGTTACTGGTTTGATATCACTGAGACTTTAACCCCTGTGCCACCAGGGAGGCCCCAATTTTGTGTTCTTTTTATGAACATGTTCTAGGAAGTCTTAGATTAAATGTGGGGAATTATTCAATTGATGTTCTAGGCCTAGGAATATAAATTAAAGGGATTTAGTATTTAGATACATATTTTCTAAATCAGATCTATGTGTTTACTATACATTCAGTGATATATCAAGGTTAGTTGTTTGTATAAAAAAAAAAGATTTTGGATCCTGTATACTCCAAATACACTATCAGCTACCTACATGGACACCCTACTAGAAACTCTGGCAATAGCATATCCGGGGAAAACAAGGACATTAATTACTGTTTTGCAGGCTGGGAATTTGGCCCAATTTCCAGTCTAATCTTCTAAGCACTGAAGTACTTCAAAATCAAGACTAGGTCAAATGTAGGCCTCTCAGATCCTTTACCCTCAGGCTTACACTTTGATCATATCCTTTGAGAGAGTGAAAAAAAGAATAGAAAAAGAAATTAGGAAAAGTAGAGCTCTTTCTCCATAAATCCTAGCAGACTCTTTCCTTCACCAGACTCTTTCCTTCAGGTTGCTTAGAATCTTCTTTTCTAGGCCTAACCCACCCCCCCCAACCGCATGCCCCATTACCAGGTCTGTGTATATGGTTTTAGCAAGAATCCTGCTAAGTCAGTTTAGCGCGATTCCCTCACCTTGATAGCTGATAACCCTTGCGATCTGATCAAGTTCTTCATTCCTTACCCATTAATATCTAAATCCTTGGCCTGCCATCAGCAAGAGTCCTGTGAAATCGGTTTAGCAAGAATTCCCCTACCCTTAATTTCTCTACTTAGTTATTGGAGCTTTCACTCTGCTCCTTGGCCACCAAACCTGACTTGTCCTTATTGTATGTAGAGTTGAGCCTAAGCTGTCCCCCAATTGCAAGAGTTGAATAAAGTAATCTTTACCATTTTTAAAACAAGTGTAAACATAATTTTTCCTCCCTCCCGCCTCCACTTATTGAGATGTAATTGACATATAATATTGTGCAAGTTTAAGGTGTGCAACATGATCATTCAATATACATATACACATATAGTGAAATAATTACCACAATAACACCTCCCTTTCCTCACATACTTATTCTCTCTCTCTCTCTCTCTGTGTGTGTGTGTGTGTGTTGAGAAATTGTAAGGTCGACTCTTAAAAGCTTTGAGGTAGACAGCACAGTGTTGTTGGAATGATTTTTCCTTTAACAACTTTGGCAAATCCAGCTCAGGCTACCTCAGAAAACCGCTTTTTAAAATGCAAAGTTTAAATAGGAGCCAGAGGGAAAGGACATTCCAGATGTTAGCAAATGCCGTTTACCTTTTAACTCCTTGTAGTCTTTGTTCCATCCTTGAAATTAGAGCCCCAAAGTGTCCTTGATCTGCATCACATTTCCTCCTCCACAGGAATGGAGGTTGTTTGTGCATATCCTTGGGCTCCCCCTGGCGGCTACATTGTGCATCTAATACTGACAGGCAAACTCTATGTGTTGCTGAAGAATTACTACCAAAACTCAGAAAAACTTGGGTGTTTCTCTCTCTGAGAAGCTTAACAGGGTATCAGAAATGTCCTTTCTGTACAATATTGCTGCTGATTCTTTAATCCTTGCTAGTTCTCAGTTCACTGAGGACTCATGAGAATATGCACTTCACTTCAGTCCTTTTACAATGGTTCCTTTCAATGTTTGCAATGGTTGATGGTTCCGCTCAGGCAGCCAGAAAGCCAGGTTAGGATATTCCATCAAGTTCAATCCAGTTATTTTCGCAAGTGTGTCCTGTGGCACACCTGCATAAGAATATTTAGCGTTTGTTTAAGTGAGGATTTCTGGATTCCATCCCAAACCATCTGGCACATTTTTGAGGTTGGGATGGCTATGGAGATGAGGCAATTTTTGTGCACTGTGAGAAAGCCCGGCTGCCCACTCCTTGAGAAGTTTTCTTCCATTCTGGGGCTCATTTAGAGTTGGCTGTCCAGTGCTGAAATCACACTTATCACAAGGGTCACACATACACTGAGTAGGATGAGATGACAAAGCATGCCGTTCTCATACCCTGACAGCAGAACACAGCAAACATCCTTCCCTAATCCAATCTCTTCAAGCTAAATCTTCAAAAACTTAGAAAAGGTTCACAGAGTCTTTCATTTACCTGCTCAAATCTGCCTTTGAATCCCTTCAGTGAGATTTTAATTTTTGTTATTGTACTTTTCAGTTCCAGAATCTCTTTTTTTAAAAAAAAATTGTATTTAATTATGTGTTCATGCATCGAAGAACTGGGGTGTAGGCCAGAGGTGCAGAGTGTGAGAGGAAAACAGAGTAGAGGACAGAACAGATGGGTTTTACTGAAATATACTGCTAAGAGGAGCAGCGGGCGAGATGGGAGGTGTCTGTTGCACCATATGTGGGGCAGCTCCCTGGCTGGGGATCGAACCCAGGCCATAGGGGTGGTGGCTCTGAGACTTAACTCCTAGGCCACCAGGGGGGCCCCAGTTCCAGAATTTCTTTTTGTTTTCCTCTTATTTTTTTCTCCTTATTAATAATTGCATTTGTTTATGCATTACTTTCTCAACTTTCTGTACCATCTTTAAGACAGTTGTTTTAAACTTTTTATCTAGTATATCTGCCATCTGGTCTTTTTCTGTGTGTGTTTTTTTTTAATAATTTATGATTTTTTTTTAACTGGATATTTAAATCTAGTAATGTTGGGACCTCCCTAGTGGTGCAGGGGTTAAGTCTCAGCGCTATCAGGCTATCACCAGCCACTGTGGCATGAGTTCGATTCTGGCTAGGGAGCTAACCCACATGGTGCAGCAGACCTCTCCTGTTTTACCTGCTGCTCCCCTCAGTAGTGGATTTCAATAGATCCACCTGTTCTGCTCCCCACCCTGTCTCTGGTGAATCCTCTCACTCCCCACCCCTCCACCCCCCGCCCCCCATACCTCTGGCCTATATCCCTGTTCTTCCATGGAAAATAAATTAAATCTTTGGGGAAAAAATCTAATAATTTGTAACTTTGGAAATCAGATTCTCTCTCTTTCCCATGTTTTTTTTTGTTGTTGTTCTTGCTTTTGTTTCTTTGGAATATTGTAGACTCTCTCCATACCATGGGTATAACTTAGGGTATAAATTTAATATCTATGGTGTTTTCAAAGCCTGTGCCTTTCCTGATGCACATACAATCATTTTCTAATTTCCCTATATATGCAGTGGTCTTTTAATGTCCTAGTCTCTAATGTCCTGGTCTTAAGGGGAGAGGGAGGGGGAGAATGAAGGGAGAGGGAAAAAGGAGGGACAACCTTTAAATTTCCTGGCAGTAACCTAAGCTGGAGAAAGAGGGACTTCCAACACTGGGAGTAGTGTAGAAACAATGGCCACCCACCTTTATTGTCTGCATCTCCGTGGTCAGAAGTTAACAGTTTGCTCTCAGGACGTAGATCCTACATTTGGAAGACGGTGTCCTTTTCTCTCACCCTGGCTCTACTGAGCTGTGTGCAAGCTGCTTTAGGAACCATGTCTAGTTGCCGATTATGGGGTTGAGAATGAGTAATAGGTAGCTGCTACTGGACTAAAAGCTGTCAGTGACTGAAATTAGTCATGACTTAACTGGAAGTTGCAAACAGTCAATGGATTCTAGAGTTTCAAAATAGTTGCCTAGTTCAGCTTCTGCCAGTGCAACTGTAGAGATCCAGAGACAAATTCCTGGTGGTTCCTTTTCTGTCATCTCCTCAGAATTCTCTCCTACATTTTCTTTTTTTCCTAGTAATTTTGGATTATATCCTGGCTATTATAAATGCTCCACACTCCTAAGTTATTATTTTTACATCTTTTCTCAGAATCTATACCTTTTATCCACTGGAATCTTGATTTGATAGAAGCTACTCCACCATTTACTATGTTTATAATTGATTAATCTCTCAGTCAGTTGGAATTCTTTTCTGAGGAGTGTTTTCTGGAAGTGTACAGAGCTCATAGGATATACTATTGCATACCATAAAATATATTCCTGTTTTCTCTACAAGTTAATGTCAGCATCTAATAATTTGAATTCTTAGGAGTTTGATGAAAATCATTATGTCCTCCATGATATGCTTCTTCTCTTGGGCATTTTCTCCCCTTTATTTTTATGTCCCAAAACTTGGATGAACATTAGTACTTTAATGCCATTGCAATAAAGTTTTATCAAAGTGAAACATAAATGTAACTTGAAAAAACCTAATACTCTGTGAAGGCTAATGACAGTAGCAAAACCCTGACACTGTGCTAAACTTTTCATTGTTTTAGCTATTTCTTGTATATTTTAATTCTATATTTCAAAAAACTGTTCTTACATTGTTATTTATATGTTATCTGTTGAGGGCCTCCCCGGTGGCGCAGCGGTTGACCCCTGGGTTGCGAAGCTGCCCCTGGCTTCTGCGGTGCCAGTTCGATCCCCGGCTGCTCCCCGGCCACCAGAGAAGGGTCCCACAAGGCACGCAGACCTCTCCTGCCGCCCGCTGCTCCCCTCAGCAGTGTACTTCGGTCCTTCTGCCTGCTCTGCTCCCCGCTCTGGCTCTGGTGGATTCTCTCACCCTCCCGTGCTTCTGACTGTACCCAGTGCATGTATAAACAAACAAACAGACAAACAAACAAATAAATAAATAAAACATGCCTCTATATGTTATCTGTTGAGATCCTGTTATTGAATGGCAGGACTTTGCACATTTAACATGCCCTAGTTTCCTTCATCTTCCCCATATACTTATATCACTTTTTTTTGTTGCTTAAATCAACACATAGTATGTTTACATTGTCTTGTTATATAAATCTTGCTCACTGTTGAGTCAGGTAGTATAATAGTAATTACTTTTTATCCATATTTGCTTGTGGGTTGTTTTAGTAATTTTCTCTGTAATAAATACTAGTTTAACTTTAAAATGTCCAATAGAATTGTGATACCCCTCTGAATACTATATCACTAATTATCTTTGCCTTCAACAGTGTTTGGTATCTTTATGTCTAGATTTTTTAAGTTTCTAGACTCCTAGTCTTCCGTTGGCATGGGGAAGAGGGACCACTCACTTCTCCAGGATGGAGTTCTAGAAATCTGAATAGGCCATTTAATTTTGCAACCAGTCCTTCTTTTTTTTTAGCTATGCAATGAGTTTCTGTCTTTAGAAATATCTGGAGCCTCCAAATTCTGGATATTTCCAAGTTGTTCTGGTGATTTCAACTTTTTTTTTAGTATTAGCATATCACTTTGCTGTTAAGTTTTCATAGTTCTAATAACTCCTTTATCCAATTTTCATCTTTCAAAAATTTGTTGACATCTCTTGTCTACACTTGCGTTATTTGTGTTTGCTCCTCCCAATCCAGTCTCTATCTTTTTCTGCTTTGCTTTGTGTCATGAGAAAATAACTTCTATGAACTTTGGCTCCCTTGACTTTTGGCTTCTAGTTAGATTCAGTTAATTGGAGGTACTGGAAGGTACTGAAAGACTGAAGAGTGGGAAGAGATAGAATTACAGATGTAAGAATATTTTATTCCCATTGCTTTCCTCCCCCACATATTATCTCCCTGAAGAAGTCGCAGTTTTGATGGTGACAGTATACTTCTACCATATCCATGACTCCTATAGGGTGATTCTCTCCTATGCTTAGAACTTTTCCCAGGTTCTGGTATTCATTCTTTCTGCTTATCCCTTTAGGTCAAGGAATGATGATAGTTTCCGAATATTGCTAGCCCCTGTGTCCTGCACCAGCTCTCACTGGTTCTCTTAATCCTGCCCACACCTCTGTAAATAGTTTTCTCATTAAGGTCTATTCAGTTCTCCTTTGAGTGTGCCAATCTGTTTCCTGCCAGAACTCTGACTGCTGTGTCGCTGTTCATGTTCTCCCTTTACTGTGTTTATTCATTTCAAAAATTTTATTCTCATTTTAGCAGAGTTTCTAGAGGCAACAGAAATAAGTGCCATCTGTTCCATCTGCCATGTTTAACTGTTAAAAATCCCTTTTCCAATATCTTTTTCTATGAAGTATCTGACTCCATTTTCTCTGAGATACTATAGTAATTTCTCACCCATGTCCAAAGAAGACTGGAAGTTTAATTTACAGATAAATTAAAAAGATGGGTCTCAATGTGGGGACAAAACGTGTTAGGCAAAGCAGAAGAACCACAATATAAAGAGTGAGATTAAGACCAAGTCCAGGGCCTCCCCTGGTGGCGCAGGGGTTGAGTGCTGGGCTGCGAAGCTGCCTGCAGCCTCTGCAGTGCCTGTTTGATCCCAGGCCACCAGCGAGGGTCCCACATGGTGCAACAGACCTCTCCTGCCACGCCCGCTGCTACCATCAGCAGTGTGTTTCGTCAGTCTGCCTGCTCTGCTCTATGCTCTGGCTCTGGTGAATTCTCTCACCCTCCCGCGCTTCTGACTGTACCCAGTGCTTGTATAAATAAATAAATAAATCTTAAAAAAAAAAAAAAGACCAAGTCCATATAGTGAACGAGGGCCTTCCACCCACTCTCTTTTGAGTTTCTCAGTACCAAGAATGCTGAAAGCCAGAACGCTGCTAGCTCTATCCCATGCACCGACCAGTCAGAAGCTTCAGTTTCTTGATTAGAGAAAGTGAACAGCCTTAAATAATTTTTTTTAAGATTTTATTTATTTATGCATGTAAGAACTGGGGTACAGGCCAGAGTGCAGGGGGTGAGAGGATTCACCAGAGACAGAGTAGGGAACAAACAGAACAGGCAGACGGACTGAAATTCACTGCTGAGAGGAGCAGCAGACGAGAGAAGAGCAGCAGAGGAGACAGGAGAGGTCTGCTGCGCCATGTGGGTTGCTCCCTGGCTGGCCTGGGATCGCACTTGTGCTGCAGACGCTGCGGTTTGCTTCACAGTGCTGTGCACCACCAGGGAGGCCCTAACATTTGAACATATATACTCAGTTCTTTCACAGTGAATCTCACCAGTTGAAATTTCAGCACACATATTCAAATCATCTGTAGGGTAAGGAAAAATGTCAGGCTTTTCTGCCCTCCCCCCATCAGGATAGATGATGGATCCTTGCGGTCCTGAATGCATGCCTGATGGCGGGCACTGGAATAGCGTGTGGGCATAGGTAGATGGGATTCACCTGGGCTAAGACTGTGCTTTTTAAGGGCGGCGTCGCGGGGATGCCAGCAGAAGCCGAAAGAGAAGCCGAGAGAGAAGCAAGAGAAGCAGAAGCTGAGAGAAGGCTGGAGAGCCCAGAGTGAAGACCTGCTGGGGGCTGGGAGGCCTGCCAGCCTCCCGGCCCCCCAGCGCCCTGCCTGCCGTGTACCTGGTAATCCCAATAAAAACCTGCAAATCCACTGAGGACTCTGACTCCTCCTTTACCCGGTCTGCTGGATCATAGAAAACCTGCACAGTGGCCATTCCTGCCCTCTACATCATCTGATCAGTATTTCAGTGCTGTATTTTAAAAAATGAATGGACAACAAAAGATTACTAGATATTTGAGAAAGCATTATGAAGAGAGACAAAAACAACCAATACTAAATGCATAATCAGCAAACAAGCCATAACAAGAATTCAAAGGAAGAAGCAATTCAGAACTCAGAAAAAAAAAGAAAAATAATAACAACAAAAACCAGTGCTTTAAAATTCTGCAGAACTGTGATTTCCAATCTAAAATTCTGTGCCTCAGTGGCCTCACTGGTGGCACAAGGGGTTAAGATGTAACCTGTGAAGCTCTCCATTGCAGCACGAGTTTGATCCCCAGCCCGGGAGCCACCCACATGGCGCAGCAGAACTCTCCTGACTTGCCTGCTGCTCCCCTCAACAGTGTACTTCAGTCAATCTGCCTGTTCTGTTCCCCACTCTGGTGAATCCTCTCACCCTCCATACCTTTGGCCTGTACCCCAGTTCTTGTATACATAAATAAATGAATCTTAAAAATAAAATAAAATTCTGCACCTCAGCAAATTGTCACTCAAATAAGAGGGTAAAATGATGACACTTTTATTCAAGAATAAAAAATTATGCGGAAAAGGAAGAAGCCTGGGAAGATCAAGACACTGGGGTCCAGAAAACGGAAGATCCAACACATATGGAGGAAGAAAAGATTGTCTGGGATTTTAGTGATGGAGAATTTCAAGGTGATAGCCAGACATCAGGTCTGGTACGAGGTCAGTACAGAATCGAGAATGAGGACAGAGGCCCTGAGTGAGCTGTTGCCAGGCAAAAGCTAAACTTACAGAGTGCCTGATGTATTTGAATGTATTAAGAAATAATTTTTGGTTATATTGTATAGTTTGAAGTTGAATTAGTGAGTTTGATATGGAAAATAAAGCAAGTGAGTAACAGAAAAAGCAAGGCAATTATTAATACTACATAAGCATGAAGTTCAAGGAAGAAATGTTATAATATATATTATCACACCTGGGAATAATAGAAATTAATCATAATAACATAGATATTTATTTCAACAAAAATGCTAGGATAATTTGGGAAAATGGGAATGAGGAAGTAAGTATATATGAGTGAGTACATTTAAGGAAGATGATTTAAAACATCTAAAGCTCTGTTTACCCTAACAACATGTCAATAGGTGATAGCTAAAGTAGAAAGGAAGGGAAAGAAATAGCAAATTTATGGAAATAGAACCAGATGAAACAGCCAAAAAGCTTGTTACTTAATGGTAGTAGGCATTTAGGAATATAGATCCAAGGTACAGAATTCAGCAATTATCCATCGTAAGCTAATAATTCTGTTTAATATTTTGTAAAGATTTATTTTATTTATTTAGGCATACAAGAACTGGGGTGTAGGCCAAAGGTGCGGGGGGGGGGCGGGGTCGGAGGTGAGAGGACTCACCAGAGACAGAGTGGGGAGCAGAACAGGTGGATTTATTAAAATCCACTGCTGAGGGGAGCAGCAGGCAAGACAAGCAAGGTCTACCGTGCCATGTGGGTTAGTTCCCTGGCAAGGATGGAACTCATGCCGCAGTGGCTGGCCATAGCTTTATAGCGCTGAGACTTAACCACCGGGGAGGCCCTGTTTAATTTTTAAAAAAAAGATATATACATTGGTTTAATGAAAACAAAAAATATATTCTCTATGTGACCTGAGGTACTGAAGAATAGTAATTTAGCAGTGATTTTTCTCTCTCCCCCCACCTATTCTGGAAGCTTCTAGGTTTCCTCCTGGAGTTCTTGGAATGTCTGTGTGGCATCTCACAAGTGTTCTGTGAATTTGTTCTCTTGGCTGCCTTGAGTTTCTGTTCTTGCTCTTTCTTCAGAGGCCAACTGAAGGCCACACCCCTGCTGGCTGCCGGCTCACACTGATCTCTGTTTCAGAGCTGCCAGTATCTGGTGTCAAATTATTGATGTTTGTGCCAGTGATGCTACGTCTCATCACTGCTGAAGCTACTGGCTCCAAGGCTGTCGACATTTCACACCCCACACAGTTGTGTTTTCCTAAATGGAGGAAATTTGTCTCAATTCACAGATGCAGGAAATGATACTCTTTGGAGCATCAGTTTTTATCTCTTATGAACACTGTGGACATGAAACTGACTTTCTTCTTTCTGGGGGCTGGCTACTAGAAGACTGCTATATTTGCTTGTAATTCTAGAATGTGTGGAGGATCTTACAGTTTGCATGTTACTTTTAATTGACATTTGTACTTTGTTTTATGCTTATGTTTTCTTTTGTCTTTTATTCATTCAATAGGTATTTACTTTTATAAGGGGACTCAAATCCTTTGTTGTTGGAACAGGGCAGTATATAAATAATTAAAAATAAATAATTTTTTGCTTTAGGAAAACTTTCCTTTTATTAAATCTCTTTATCTTAGGACTCAGGACTAAATTCATGGTAACTATCCTGATATTGTAGCTTTATAGTAAGTTTTAGGGTCAGATATTGTGATTTCTTCCTTTTTGTTCTTTCATTTCAAAATTGTTCTAGCCATTTTGGTTCCTTTGCTTTTTTTTTTTAATTTTATTTTTATATTCCCCTTACAATTGCAACCCCCATATTTTGACCCCAATCCCTCCTTTCCCCACACCCCCCCATAGTTGTTTATTGATTTTGATTTTTTTCTTTCTTATAGTTATACTTTTTCCTGGTCCCTTATTTAGGTTTTCTAGATTACTGCTATGAGTGAGACCATCCGATATTTTTCTTTTTCATTCTGGCTTATTTCGTTGAGCACGATCCCTTCCAACTCCATCCATTGTGCTGCAAATTGCATGTGTTTATCTTTTTTGAATGCTGAGTAATATTCCATGGTGTATATGGACCACATCTTCTTGATCCAGTCATCTATTTTGGGGCATTTGGGTTGTTTCCATAGCTTAGCTATTGTAAACAGTGCTGCTATAAACATAGGGGTGCAGGTGCTCTTTGGAATTGATGTTTCTGTGTCCTTTGGGTAAATACCTAGGAGTGGAATTCTTAGATCATATGGAAGCTCTATCTTTAGCAGGTTGAGGAATCTCCACACAGCTTTCCATAGTGGTTGGACCAGTTTGCACTCCCACCAACAGTGCAGAAGAGTTCCTTTTTCTCCACATCCTCGCCAACATTTGTGGTTGTTAGTTTTTTTAATATGTGCCATTCTCACTGGTGTAAGATGGTATCTCATTGTAGTTTTGATTTGCATTTCCCTGATTGCAAGTGATGTTGAACATTTTTTCATATGCCTGTTGGCCATTTGTATTTCCTCTTTGGAGAAGTTTCTTTATAGCTCTTCTACCCATTTTTTGACTGGATTATTTTCTTTGTTGTTGTTGAGTCTCATCAGCTCTTTGTAAATTTTTGTGATCAGTCCTTTATCATTAATGTTGTGTGCAAAAATTTTCTCCCAGGGCCTCCCCTGGTGGTGCAGTGGTTGAGCGCTGGGCTGCAAAGCTGCCCGCAACCTCTGCAGCACTGGTTCAATCCCTGGCCACCGGCGAGGGTCCCACATGGCGCGACAGACCTCTCCTGCCTGCCCGCTGCTCCCCTCGGCAGTGTATTTCATCACTCTACCTGTTCTGTTCCCTGCTCTGGCTCTGGTGAATTCTCTCATCCTCCCACATTTCTGACTGTACCCAGTGCTTGTATAAATAAATAAATAAATCTTAAAAAAAATTTTTTTTCTCCCGTTCGGTGGGGTTTCTCTTTATTTTGGTTATTGTCTCTTTTGCTGTGCAGAAGCTCTTTAATTTCCTTTCCTTTTCTAATAAATTTTAGAAACAGTTTATCCATAGTCATAAAACCCCCTACTAGAATTTTTAGAGTGAGCATTTATTGAGATATAAAATACTATAAAATCACTCTCTTCAAGTGTACATTTCAGTGCCTTTCATACATGCACAGAACTGTGTAGTCATCACTACTATTTAATTCCAGAATATTTTCATCACCCCCCCCATCAAAGAAACCCTGTACCTTTTAGAAGTCATTCATCCAATCAATTGAAAGGCTTCATAAAAATAGCCTGGGGTCACTAGAGGGAAAGGGTAATCTGCCTGCAGACTGCCTGCAGCCTGAATCCAGCAACAACTCTTCCCTGGATCTCTAGCTTGCTGGCTGACTTTGAACTTGCCAGCCCCTACAATCATGTGAGCCAGTTCTTCTCTGGAGAATCATGACTAATCTGGATTTTGAAATCATACAATATGTGCCTTTTCTATCTGGCTCTCCTACTTAGCATAATGTTTCAAAGTTTCCTCCATTTTCTAGCACAAATCTATCTTTTTTTTTTTTTAAAGATTTATTTATTTATTTATACTAGTATTGGGTACAGTCAGAAGCGCAGGAGAGTGATAGAATTCACCAGAGCCAGAGCGGAGAATAGAACAGTCAGACTGACGAAATACATTGCTGAGGAGAGCAGCAGGCAAGACAGGAGAGGTCTGCCACTCCATGTGGGACCCTCGCTGGCGGCCGGGGATCTAATGGGCGCTGCAGAGGCTGCAGGCAGCTTCGCAGCCCAGCGCTCAACCACTGCACCTCCAGGGGAGGCCCACAAATCTATCCTTTATTCCTTTTTATGACTGAATAATATTCTCTTGTATTGATGCATCACATTTATTTTCCTTTCATTAGTTGTTAGTGGAACTCTCAGTTGTGGCCCAAGGGGCCTGCCATGAATAATAAAAGCCTTTTGTCACTTGGAAAAAAATCTAAGAATAAAGAGGTTACCTCTCAGAGACAGGACAAAAGCCAGACCTCTCTTTTCCTGAAGGAGCAGGATTTCTAGTTGAAATTTTGGTTAAAAAAACAGAATTCTGGGCCTCCCTGGTGGCTCAAGGGGTTAAGTACCACACTATGAAGCAATACACAACCACTGCAGCACGAGTTTGATCCCCAGGGAGCAACCCACATGGTGTAGCAGACCTCTCCTGGCTCGCCCACTGCTCCCCTCAGCAGTGTGTTTCAGTTAGTCTGCCTGTTCTGTTCCCCACTCTGTCTCTGGTGAGTCCTCTCACCCCCCACATCTCTGGCCTCTACCCCAGCTCTTGTAAGCATAACTAAATAAATCTTTAATAAATCTTTATTATTTAGTTTAAAAAACAAACAAAACAAAACAGAATTCTGAAAAAATTATTTCAAGTTGAAATAAAAATATAACAATTTTTGGTTGTTAACAGTAATTTCAAGGGCTCTTAAATAACAGACATTTAACACAATTCCTTCATTTTATTTTTTTATTATTATTTTTTTAAAGATTTATTTATTTATTTATTTATTTATTTATACAAGCATTGGGTACAGTCAGAAGCGCGGGAGGGTGAGAGAATTCACCAGAGCCAGAGCGGAGAGCAGAACAGGCAGAAGGACCGAAGTACACTGCTGAGTGGAGCAGCGGGCATGGCAGGAGAGGTCTGCGCACCATGTGGGACCCTCGCCTGGCGTCCTGGGATCGAACAGGTGCTGCAGAGGCTGCGGGCAGCTTCGCAACCCAGGGCTCAACCGCTGCGCCACCAGGGAGGTCCCCAATTCCTTCATTTTAAATGTAAGGCAACTATCCAAGAATAAACGAAGTTCCATTCTGTGTTTTATGTTTTGAAGCTGACAGGACCTTTTAAAAAGTCAGCCACTGCAGAGGGGAGACAGCAGAGGATCTGCTTCTTCACATGTTGGCAATCACATCATGGTTTCCCTATCTCTTAGGGACTAAGTCTTGGAAATATTTCAAGGAGTTCATTTTAAGTTCAGTCACATCTGAAGTGACGTAATTTATTATAATTTAATAGTTACCAAATATCCATGCACTGCCCTACATTTCCCAGCTTCTTTGCAGTTAGGTGAGTTTGTGTGACTAGTTGTGACAAATGCACTGTGAATGGAAATGACGTGTGTCTCTTCTGGGATAGAGGAGAGAAAAGAACACCTTTTAGTCCTTGATGCCTCTCTCTCCTTCTGCCACAACAGCAGAGGTCAGGTGTCAAGATGGTATAACCAAAAAGTGGAACTGGCCTGGATGCCAGGCATGCTTGGGAGGGAAATGCCCAGCAGAGGCACGGCACCTTCGTGTGAGTGAGAAATAAACTTTAATTGGTAAGCCAATTAAAAAATTGAGATTATTTATTTTTGCAGCATAACTTAGTCTGTCCTGGTTACACATTAACAATACTATTTTACATCAGTCATGTTTTATTTTATTTTTTTAAATATTTATTTATTTATTTATACAAGCACTGGGTACACTCAGAAGTGCAGGAGGGTGAGAGAATTCACCAGAGCCAGAGCGGGGAACAGAACAGGCAGACTGACGAAATACACTGCTGAGGGGAGCAGTGGGCGGCAGGAGAGGTTTGCGCACCTTGTGGGACCCTCGCCCAGTGGCCGGGGATCAGACCGGCATTGCAGAGGCTGCGGGCAGCTTCTCAACCCAGCACTCAATAGCTGCGCCACCGGGGAGGCCCCATCAGTCATGTTTTAAACGTTCCATAGTTATCTAAAACATGGCTTACAATCTTTAACTTTCATACAGATTTGAAAGATTTGTATTTCTTTGCATAATCATCTCATAAAAAGAGACAGCAAGAGAATTGTTTAAAGTAGATATTGCGTAGGAGGAGAGTCCAAAAGAAAATATATCACCTATGATTGACACAAAACATGGTCCAATTTAATCTTGTTTAATCTCTTGACTACATCTGAGTAGGTAACAAATTTTTTTGTTTAGTTTATAAGGTTGCAGGTTTGCTGTCTTGATCAGAATAAACTAACTCATTTTGGAGAATAACACAAAAGTTCTTTCAGGACTAAGTGATTTACTTTTCCTTTAAATTTTCCTTAAAGAGACAAAGGGGCCAATTTTAATTTGCTTCCATAAAATTGAGAGTCAAAAGTTACAGAAGAGTCACCATGCCGTGCATAGGATACCCAGAACTTAATCTTAACCATATGACAAATCATTGGAGGACCAACACCAAACCTCCAACTCTAATTGTTTCTACTATGTTTCTGCTTCCTTGAAAAGTAATAAAGTGGTAAATAGAAGGAGGGGAAATAGTAAGGAAGTACTAGGCTGAGACCCTGGAGAAGATGAAAAGCTGCTAAGATGAGCATGATACCCTCACTTTTTTCTCCAAAGGCTATTTGCTTATCAGGAACATGTAGGACATGTAGGACAGAGGCTATGTAGTACCTCTGGGCTAGGAAGACAGATTTGGAGTCTGTGCCCCAGCAGGAGTACATGTCCTATACCTTGAGGTGGAACTAAAAGTCAGACACTAGAAACAAGGGTGAATTGAAAATGAACCAGTCCTTGCATATACAACAGTCCTGTAGCCCAGAAAATCTCAGGTTGTGAAACTGTGTTAGTATAACCCTGTGTTAGTATAACCCTTGTTGCCTCTATGTACCTAGCAGAAGCAATAAAAATTCTCTTTATAGGGCCTCCCTGGTGGTGCAAGGGGTTAAGCACCGCACTATGAAGCAATCCAAAGCCTCTGCCACATGAGTATGATCCCCGGCCCACCAGGGAGCAACCCACATGGTGAAGCAGACCTCTCCTGTTTTGCCCCACCTACTCCCCTCAGTAGTGTATTTCGGTTAGTCTGCCTGTTCTGTTCCCCCCTGTCTCTGGTGAATCCTCTCACCCCCCTCGCAAGACCTCTGGCCTGTACCCCAGATCTTATATGCATAAATAAATAAATCTTTTTTTTAAAAAAGTCCCTTTAGACAATACCAAACACATTCTATGAAGCCAACATTACACTAATACCAAAACCGAACAAGGACAACACAAAAAAGGAAAACTATAGGCCAATCTCCCTAATGAACACTGATGCAAAAATCCTCAATAAAATTTTAGCTATCAGAATCCTACAATGTATCCATAAGATAATTCGCCACGACCAAGTAGGATTCATTCCAGGGACACAAGGATGGTTTAACATCCGAAAATCAATCAACGTTACCCAACACATCAACAAAAAGAAATATAAAAACCATATGATAATATCAATAGATGCTGAGAAAGCTTTCGACAAAATGCAACACTCATTCATGATAAAAGCTTTGAAATTCTTGGGATACAAGGAACATACCTCAACATCATAAAGGCCATATATGACAAGCCAACAGCCAGTATCATTCTCAATGGTGAAAAGCTGAAAGCAATTCCATTAAGATCTGGAACAAGACAAGGATGTCCACTCTCATCACTGCTTTTCAATATAATACTGGAAGTCCTAGCCAGAGCAATAAGACAAAAGAAAGACATACAAGGAATCCAAATAGGAAAAGAAGAAGTCAAACTATCACTATTTGCAGATGATATGATAATATACATAGAGAACCCCAAAAACTCCACAGAAAAACTAATTCAACTCATCAATCAGTTCAGTAAAGTGGCAGGATACAAAATCAACATGCAAAAGTCAGTAGCCTTCCTATACACAAACAATAAATCTGAAGAAGAAGAAGAAATTTTAAAAAAATCCCTTTTATTATCAAAACAAAAAAAATCAAATACTTGGGAATAAATCTAACAAAAGAGGTAAAGGACCTATACAAAGAAAACTACAAAACACTGTTAAAAGAAATAGAAGAAGACACAAAGAAATGGAAAGACATCCCCTGCTCATGTATTGGAAGAATAAACATTATTAAAATGGCCATCCTACCAAAAGCAATATACAGATTCAATGCTATTTCAATGAAAATTTCAATGTCATTCTTCAAAGAAATAGAACAATTATTGATGAAATTCACATGGAATCACCAAAAACCCCAAATAGCCAAAGCTCTCCTGAAAAAAAAGAAGGGAATGGAGGCATCACACTCCCAGACTTCAAACTATACTACAAAGCCATAATCATCAAAACTGCATGGTATTGGAACATGAACAGACACACAGACCAATGGAATCAAATAGAAAATCCAGAAATAAACCCACAGATTTATGGTCAACTAATCTTTGACAAAGGAGCAAAGAAAGTTTGTTCAATAAATGGTGCTGGGAAAACTGCATTGCTACATGCAAAAGAATGAAGCTTGACCACTACCTCACACCATACACAAAAATCAACTCAAAATGGATTAAAGACCTAGACATAAGACCTGAAACCATAAAATACATAGAAGGAAATATAGGCAAAACACTACGGGATTTGCACATCAAAGACATCTTTACAGACACATCACCCAAAGCAGTGATAGTGAAGGCAAAGATAAACAGCTGGGGCTACATCAAATTAAAGAGCTTCTGCACAGCAAAAGAGACAATAACAAAAACAAAGAGAAACCCCACCAACTGGGAGAACATTTTTGCACACAACACTAATGATAAAGGACTGATCACAAAAATCTACAAAGAGCTGATGAGACTCAACAACAACAAAGAAAATAATCCAGTCAAAAAATGGGCAGAAGAGCTAAAAAGAAACTTCTCTGAAGAGGAAATGCAAATGGCCAACAGGCATATGAAAAAATGTTCAACATCACTTGTCATCAGGGAAATGCAAATCAAAACTACCATGAGATACCATCTCACATCAGTGAGAATGGCACATGTTAAAAAAACTAGAAACAACAAATGTTGGCGAGGGTGTGGAGAAAAAGGAACTCTTCTGCACTGTTGGTGGGAGTGCAAACTGGTCCAACCACTATGGAGAGCTGTGTGGAGATTTCTGGACCTACTAAACATAGAGCTTCCATATGATCCAGCAATTCCACTCCTAGGTATTTACCCAAAGGACACAGAAACATCAATTCCAAAGAGCACCTGCACCCCTATGTTTATAGCAGCACTGTTTACAATAGCTAAGTTTTGGAAACAACCCAAATGCCCAAAAATAGATGACTGGATCAAGAAGATGTGGTACATATACACCATGGAATATTACTCAGCATTCAAAAGAGATAAACACATGCAATTTGCAGCAACATGGATGGCACTGGAAGGGATCATGCTCAGCGAAATAAGCCAGAAAGAAAAAGAAAAATACCGGATGGTCTCACTCATAGCAGGAATCTAGAAAACTTAAATAAAGGACCAGGAAAATGAATAGCTATAAGAAAGTGAAAATCAAAATCAACAAACAACTATGAACCAGAGACACTCTATGGGGGGGTGGGGGTCGGGGAGGGGAGGGATTGGGGTCAAAATAAGGGGGTTGCAATTGTATGGGGAATATAAAAATAAAATTCATTAAAAAAAAAGTCCCTTTAGAGACAGAGAGAGAACATCACCATAGTCTTCAAATTAGTTTTAAAAATAACTCAAAATACAATTTTCAAGATACAGTAAAAAATAACCAGGTATACAAGATGATAAAACACCATGAACAAGAAAAGTAAAATACAACAGACTACAGAAACAGACCCACCAGCATTTCAGGCACAGGTCGTAGAGCTACTGGGCTTATCAAGTTCAAGTAGAAAAAAGTGAAGCTTGAACAATTTAGCAGAGAAAGAACTCTAGAGAACAACAACAACAAAATAGCAGTGTCAAAAAAGAATCAAATAGAAATTCTAATACTAAAAAGTAGAATTTAAACCTAAAATTAATCAATAAATTTATGAACAAGTTATAGTTCTGAAAGAATTAGTATACATGAAGATAAGTCTGGAAAAAAAAAAAACCTCAGAAAGCTTACAAAAAGAGAGAAAAGAAAAACAAGAAAAAGAATGGAATGAAATATTTACCATATTCAACTGGAGTCTTAAAAGAAGTAAAAGAGAATGGGACAGAAGCAACATTTAATGAGATAATAGCTGGGAATATTTCAACTCTAGACATCAACCCCAAAATTCAAGAGCCCCAAGAATCATAAGAAAAACCATAAAAAGAAAGCCACACATAGACACATCATAGGGAAACAAAGAAAATCAAAGGCAAAGAGAAATCATTAAGAGCAGCCTGAGGCAAAAATACAGTTTACCTTCAAAGAAGCAAGAGTTAGAAGGAGTGCTGAATTCTCAGAAACAATTATGGAAGCCAAAAGATTCAGGAATGATACCTTTAAAGTGATGAAGGAAATAGCTGCCAACCTGGAATTATATGCTCAGTTAAAAAAAAAAAAAACAAAAAACTAAAACACCATGAAAACATTCCCAAATTGAGTAATTCAATCATTTACCCTCTGGTACCTGCTGCAGGTGTGCACCTGCATGTTCTACCATTCCTTTCCAAAGAGCTATGCAAGGAGCCAGGATAGAAGTGAGAATAGGAGTGGCAGGAAGGTAAAATTAGGGATAAAAGTTCTTACTTGATTGTCACTTTTGGAATATGGTTTCATATTCTCCAGGGATATTAAATGTTTGAAAATGGCTCTGTCATAGACTGTCTTCAGAATTCATAATCCAGATCCACTGGGTTGTCCATATTTTTCTTACTGATTTGTAACAGTTCTCTATATATTCTAGATACAAGTCTTTTTCAATAATATGTGATCCAAATATAATTTCCTGTTCTGTGGCCTTCCTATTCACTCCCTTCATGGTATCTTTTTTTTAAGATTTATTTTTTATTTATTTATGCATACAAGAACTGGGCGTAGGCCAGAGGTGTGAGAGGATTCACCAGAGACAAAGTGGGGAACAGTGCAGGCTGCACTGCCAAGGGGAGCAGTGGGTGGGATTGGAGAGGTCTGCTGTACCATGTGGGTTAGCTCCCTGGCAGGGCATTGAACTCATGCTGCAATGGCTGGCCATAGCTCTGAGACTTTAATCCCTGTACCACCAGGGAGGCCCCTTCATGGTATCTTTTGATGAACAGGTCTTACTGATTTTTTTTTTATTTTTTTTTTTTAGAGCCATGTTTTTTATTTTATTTTTATTTATTTGTTTGTTTGTTTTGTTTATACATGCACTGGGTACAGTCAGAAGCGCGGGAGGGTGAGAGAATTCACCAGAGCCAGAGCAGGGAGCAGAGCAGGCAGAAGGACCGAAGTACACTGCTGAGGGGAGCAGCGGGCGGCAGGAGAGGTCTGCGCGCCATGTGGGACCCTCCTCTGGCGGCCGGGGAGCAGCCGGGAATCGAACCGGCGGTGCAGAGGCTGCGCACAGCTTCGCAACCCAGCGTTCAACCGCTGCGCCACCGGGGAGGCCCCAGGTCTTACTGATTTTAATATGGCTTGATTTATCATTCTTTTCCTGATGGTTAGTGGTTAGTGGGATTTTCCCTGTTTGAGAAGTTTCTCTTGGCCACTTTTAAATAATATATGCCAAGCCTTTTCCATCATTATTTTAAAATCCAAATTTCACTGTGTAATATTGAGCAGAACTTTGCAGCCTAACCAATGGTCACTTCCCACTTCTGTGCTTACAAAACCAAATTGACAGGAGAAGGGATTAGGGGAAATGTATGCCCTTAAAACATTGGGTGTTTGACCAAAAGAACCTTTGACCTGGCCTACTCAATCAAAATTCTTAGAATAGAGGGTGGAGGCATGTAATTTTTTAAAAAGTTCCCCCAGTTATATCTTGACAAGGAGCACAAAGGAAAAAAAAATCCCTCAAGTGTCTGGAATATGGAAGGAAGGAAGGAGAAATTTTCTGGCAGGGGTTGAAAAACAGACTCAGATAGCAGACAGGGCAGGGAAAATGACAACTGAGAAGGGGGTAAACTCTCCTCTCTAAGATGATTAAGTTCTAGGGATCCAGAGAGCACTGCGTCATGTACTTGAAAGCTAATAAGAGTGTATTGTCAGTGTTCCCAACACACATTCAGAAAAGGCAATCTTGTGTGGGGAGGAAGGTGTCAACTAACCTTATCATGGCAATGAAAATACATGAATCAAATCATCACATAATATGTCTTAGACTTATTATATGTCAATAGTACCTTGATAGCTGGATAAAAGATAAGGCATATGTGAAAGCTAAGAAAAAAGACCTGGGCAACAAGACTACAATGATAGTAAGCAATTCCAACTGGTTTTAATATTGTAGGCATAAATAATAGAATGAGGATTCTAAAAATATGTGTAGATTTTTGGGTAACATTTACAGAACTGATTATTAATAAACATTAATTTTGGAAAAGACTAAGAACATAATGCTGGAGTTTGGCTTGAATCTTCAACGTGATCAGTAAACTGTATGCTTTAAGGACAGAGGCAGGGTATAGAATTTGGGTTACATGATATTGAGGATGGTGAGCAGGTAGTCAGAAGTGAAAAAATGGGTATGCATCAGATATTTAAGAAGAGAAGATGGTAATAAAAAGTTTTGCAGAATTAAACAAAAAAGTATTTTTTCAGTTTTAACACTTGAGATCCAAGAATCTACAATCTTTAAATCTGAAGGTTAAGAAGAACTTTATTTATTTTTTTTTATAAATTTTATTGTTATATTCCCCATACAATTGCAGCCCCCCCATTCTGACCCCAATCCCTCCCCTCCCGCCCCGCCCCCCTAAAAGTGTCTCTGGTTCATAGTTTTTTGTTGATTTTGATTTTCACTTTCTTATAGTTATTCATTTTCCTGGTCCCTTATTTAAGTTTTCTAGATTCCTGCTATGAGTGAGACCATCCGGTATTTTTCTTTTTCTTTTTGGCTTATTTCGCTGAGCATGATCCCTTCCAGCGCCATCCATGTTGCTGCAAATTGCATGTGTTTATCTCTTTTGAATGCTGAGTAATATTCCGTGGTGTATATGTACCACATCTTCTTGATCCAGTCATCTATTTTTGGGCATTTGGGTTGTTTCCAAAACTTAGCTATTGTAAACAGTGCTGCTATAAACATAGGGGTGCAGGTGTTCTTTGGAATTGATGTTTCTGTGTCCTTTGGGTAAATACCTAGGAGTGGAATTGCTGGATCATATGGAAGCTCTATGTTTAGTAGGTCCAGAAATCTCCACACAGCTTTCCACAGTGGTTGGACCAGTTTGCACTCCCACCAACAGTGCAGAAGAGTTCCTTTTTCTCCACACCCTCGCCAACATTTGTTGTTGCTAGTTTTTTTAATATGTGCCATTCTCACTGGTGTAAGATGGTATCTCATGGTAGTTTTGATTTGCATTTCCCTGATGACAAGTGATGTTGAACATTTTTTCATATGCCTGTTGGCCATTTGCATTTCCTCTTCAGAGAAGTTTCTTTTTAGCTCTTCTGCCCATTTTTTGACTGGATTATTTTCTTTGTTGTTGTTGAGTCTCATCAGCTCTTTGCAGATTTTTGTGATCAGTCCTTTATCATTAGTGTTGTGTGCAAAAATGTTCTCCCAGTTGGTGGGGTTTCTCTTTGTTTTTGTTATTGTCTCTTTTGCTGTGCAGAAGCTCTTTAATTTGATGTAGTCCCAGCTGTTTATCTTTGCCTTCACTATCACTGTTTTGGGTGATGTGTCTGTAAAGATGTCTTTGATGTGCAAATCACGTAGTGTTTCGCCTATATTTCCTTCTATATATTTTATGGTTTCAGGTCTTATGTCTAGTTCTTTAATCCATTTTGAGTTGATTTTTGTGTATGGTGTGAGGTAGTGGTCAAGCTTCATTCTTTTGCATGTAGCGACCCAGTTTTCCCAGCACCATTTATTGAACAAACTTTCTTTGCTCCAATGCATATTCTTTGCTCCTTTGTCAAAGATTAGTTGACCATAAATCTGTGGGTTTATTTCTGGATTTTCTATTCGATTCCATTGGTCTGTATGTCTGTTCTTGTTCCAATACCATGCAGTTTTGATGATTATGGCTTTGTAGTATAGTTTGAAGTCTGGGAGTGTGATGCCTCCATTCCCTCCTTTTTTTTTTTTTCAGGAGAGCTTTGGCTATTCGGGGTTTTTTGTGATTCCATGTGAATTTCATCAATAATTGTTCTATTTCTTTGAAGAATGACATTGAAATTTTGATTGGAATAGCATTGAATCTGTATATTGCTTTTGGAAGGATGGCCATTTTAATAATGTTTATTCTTCCAATCCATGAGCAGGGGATGTCTCTCCATTTCTTTGTGTCTTCAAGAAGAACTTTAAAGATAGTCTTTAAGTTGAATTCTATCAAATACTTACATTTCTTTTACAAATCCTGACCTTCTGTTTGTACTTGAAACTCCTCAGTGGGCTTTCACCACCATTGGCAGTAGCCTGCTGTGTTTCTTCATGGTTCTGAGTGAAGGTTCTCCCTTATCATGAGCTCAGAATTTTCCTTCTCAAATTTTGAAACAGGACAGATACCAGCTGTGGGGAAATGTCATCTTACTAATAAATTTAATGGCATTACAAAGGAAATGGTAAAAAGGGTCCGACTTGGTTTGTTTTTTTTGGGGGGGGGGCGGGGGGTTGAGTTAGGGACTGGATCCAACTTAGCCAAACAGGACAGTTCAAGAAATAGCTGTTCTTCAACATTTTTGAAAGTTAGTTCTTTGTTTTAGGCTTCATGTGGCAAATATATAACCCACATATTCAGCAGTATGGTATGTTGTGTGGTAACCACATGTCAGAATTCTGAACCACATAATTTAGGAATGACTTTGCCTGAAAGGAACAGAATATCCAAATAAAACTGCTCAAACCACTTTTGTGCAAATTACCCATAATATGTCATTTAATAAAAACGTGGAAACAGGTGGTGACTGGGTGGGGTGGGGGGGTCGTTCAGCGGCTGGACCACACACCTGGGTACAATTTGGCTATTCGCCTGTGGCCACCAGATGGCGCAGCTGCTCCAAATATTAGCTCCTCAGAGCCCCATGTCCAAGCAGGAAGACAGGCAACTGGAGCAAAAGGGCTTTCTGTTTCTCTTCTAAGCAGGAAGAAACACATGGAGGCTCCTAGCAGACGGCCAGGGCCGAACTTGATCGCAGGCCTATCACTGAACTGATAAATGAGAAATGAGGGTGGCATGGTTTACTTAAACCTTGAAGCTGGGCATATTATTGCCCTACCAAAATAGGGTGTTTTATTTATTTTTAAGCAAGAAAATAGTAGGGAATAGCTGTTGGGTAGCCTGCCAAAGGCTATAGTCCCTTCCAAAGGAGCTCAGAAGAAATTATACACGCTAAATCCACTGGGCCCTGTGCCAAGGGCAGGACAATGCCTCTTCAGAAACTAGTAAAATGTTTTTCTTCCTGCGATAATTATTAATTTTCTGCAGTGACTTAGAAAATTCCTGGACTCAATTTCTTGCCATTAAATGAGACTAGAATCAGACTGTAAAACTACTTTTAAGTCACTCTGCTTTTAACCCAAACCTCAGTCTTATCTTCCCCTTGCATTAGCTGTGCGAATCCCCTCCAGCACACAGAAGAGAACAAGTCATTTCAAAGTAGACATTCCTCCTAGAACTGACTGTTGTTGATTTCCAGTACTGTCTTTTATTTTTGACATGCTTTTAGATGACTGTTATCTTATATTTGCAGCAATTCTCAGGCTAAAAATTTCTTCTCAAAGCTTATTTTTCTAGTTTTGAAGAATAAAGCAACCTTTTTTTTTTCTTTTTGAAATTGCTGCATCAGGGGGCCCTCCCTGGTGGCGTAAGGGGTTAAGATGCAGCTCTATGAAGCTATCCACAGCCACTGAGTTCAATTCCCCGCCAGAGAGCTGACCCACATGGTGCAGCAGACCTCTCCTGGCTCGCCTGCTGCTCCCCTCAGCAATGTATTTCAGTAGATCTTCCTGTTCTGCTCCCCACTCTATCTCTGGTGAATCCTCTCACCCCCCCCCCCACACCTCTGGCCCCTACCCCAGTTCTTGTATGCATAGATAAATAAGTATTTTTTTTAATTGCTACATCAAGCCCAGCAACATTAATTATTCTTTCTTTTTGAAATTGTACATCAAGTTAAAAAACATTGACTCTTTAATGGAAACTATTAATGTCAAGTGATGGATGTAACATGTGTTAGCTGCCCTATCTCTCAGTGTGCCTTTCTTGTTCTTGGGTAGATCCTCATTCCTCTTGGATTTCCATTGCACACCAATTCTTTTGCATACAGCTGTTTACTGACAGCTGTTCTCTTCGCTGCCCACCATGCAGCTGCCCTGCTGCTAGTAGCTGTGCTCTAGTTTCCATCTGTGGAAATCCCAGCCTCCCTGTGTGGGTGCCCTGGCTGGGCCTTCCCCTGGCTCACAGACACGGAGTTGGTGACCTCAATCAATTCAGATGTCGCATCCTCCTGGCCAGACTGATTAATAGGTGTTCCTTCAGAATTAGTGAGATGTAATGATACTTTCCCAGGGATTTCCAGGACAGATTCTTTCTGTCCTGCCAGATTTTTACCTTTAATGTAAGGCCCAGGGTACTGTGGCTTTACAACATTATACCTTGAGAGAGAACCAATCAGAGAATGAATTTGAGCAACAGAGAGAGAGAGAGAGAGAGAGAGAGAGAGAAGATTAGATATAATAGATAAGATAGGTAATAGATTAGATGTTAGACAAGGTAGATTGATAGTGTTAGATTAGATAGGCTAGATAGATGGATAAATGGAGAGAGGTAATAGATAAGTTAGATAATACATGATAAAATATATTGATAGATGGTAGATAAGATAAGTAGGTAGGTAGGTAGGTAGATAGATAGATAGATAGACAGATAGGCAAAAGGAATGGGGGAGAGAGAGGGAAAGACACACACACACACACACACACACACACCCTGGGGATACATTTCAGTTCAGTCTTCAATCCAGGGTAGCAGCCAGCAAGTTCAGTTACATCATGGAGAAAGTACCTGTTTCGTTTGAGCAGCTTTTGAAGCAGACCTTCCTCTCACTTGCTGCCCAAAGAGCTCTGACCTGTACATGGGGGTCAGTATCTCTAATGACCAAGAAATCATCTCCCATACTGAATGTCTCCTAAAAATGCATGGAATTGTAATTTTTTATGTCCAATATTTTTACTGTCTTTTCTTCAATAGCAATGTCCAGTTATCATGTAATACAATATAGACAAGACTTTAATATTCTGGATATCCTGTATTATGTGATGTGCTCTGGGGACAATTTCCTCAAGACTGTGCTCTATTTCCTTTTTGACTCTAAATTATCTCTCATTATTTTGAAATAAAATGGTTTGGAAGATATTTAGAAATATTAAGAAATTAGTGGTACACATAAACCTGTAATTATAACAGTGGTGGTCTTATACCTTTCTCTGGCTGTTTTTCTTGTTCAAATACCACTGTCCTAGGGAGCAGGCAGGACAGGCTGACCCGGCTGTGTGACCAGTCTGTCTGCACTTGGCTGAGAGCCACTGGTGCCTGGAGGTGGAGAGCATGTGAAAAACTGTTGACCCAAAAAGTATTGTTCACTAGTCACTGGTCCCAGCCTTTGCCATGGTGGCCTGTGCTGCTCCATCCTAGATGTCCACAGCTTATCAGTGGATGTACCTGGCCATGCAGATGGTCATGTCAGAGAAATGGTCAGTATGTTTAGCTGAAGCCTTCCCTGTTCACAAGCCTGGCTCATTTCACACGCAGATGATTAGATAAGCAGGTGATGAAGTAAGGTGATGAAGTAAGGCAGGTTCCTCTTCTTTATGGCGGTAAAGGACACACGGATTGTGTCAAGGGTTCTCTTCTTGGTGTGTCCCTGTCATGTATCAGGAGGTTGCGTTGGTGACTAGATGTCAGGGAACCCCAGAGTCTGTGTTCACAGATGGTTCTTTCACATGACTCAACTTTCAGAGTCCAAACTCACATTTGTGAAAACTTTCCTTCCCACTCTTGTTTCTCAGATGCCCAGTTTCCCACCCAGCAGCAACTCTTTGCATGTTTTCCAGTATTTTCTCTGGTGATGGGTGCACATTTCAGCAAATGCACTGGACGCTCTCTTCTGGCTTTGGCCTCAGCAGTGGTATGGACACAGCTTTGCTCCTCTGGTTTTTCGCATGGGAGTTCTTGACTCTAGGTCCAGGCTGGTACATAAGGAACTTCCTCGTCCGTTCTTGATAGTCTCCAAGTATCCTGCAATTTGTTTCCAATCTTTGGCTCTAACAAGTGACACTACAGTGAACAATAACCTTGAACATACATCAATCTACACTTGGGCAAGTGTATCTTCAGCCTCAATTTCTAATAGTGAAATTTGGGAGCTGAGGTCATGTATGTTTGTATTTTTTCCCGGTAGTTATTATACTTGAAGAAGTGGTGCATACGTCAGGTGGAAACCACGGAACAAGCAGCATGCAAGTGCCTGCAGTGAAGGGTTCCCCTTGGCTTTCTTGCCCCCTCCCCAGAGCAGCCGTTGTCTGCACTTCTGGAGAGGATGTGCATGCACAAGCACAAGTGTGTGACTACACACCCATCACTGCCACACCATTCTGCACCCTGCTTTCTCCACTTTACTTTAGAATTACCTAACAATCAGTGTAGATCAATGGCATGGCATTCTCTCTTTACAGGCAATGTATGTTGGGTTATCATTTAATAAGGTTAAAAAAAACTCTGTCTCTGGTGAATCCTCTCATCCCCCACACCTCTGGCCTGTACTCCAGTTCTTCTCTGCAAAACTTAATAAATAAAATCTTTTTTTTAAAAAGGTACTTTATATTTTAGTCATAAGTAGGCACTAAGAATGAAAGACCCTTTGCTAATTATGAAAAATTCCATCCCAGCATACTCTCTATTATGATTTAAGAGCCCCAAATAAAGCAAGTCACTTAAAATAGCCACATTATTAAAAAATCATTTGAAATAATTCAGCCTTATCAGTTAAGTTATATATTTTGACTTGTATCTTTTCTTACTGTGATTGTGTAATTCTGGAGAAAAGCTGTAAAAGAATGACTGTTGGAACTTGCAAAACAAAGACTGTCAAACTTTTAGGCTTTCTATTTTGCTGTCTTTTTATTTTGATTATTTTGCTATCTTTTCTTATTTATTTATTTGTTTGTTTGTTTGTTTGTTTGTTTATGCAAGCACTGGGTACAGTCAGAAGTGCGGGAGGGTGAGAGAATTCACCAGAGCCAGAGGGGAGAGCAGAGCAGGCAGACTGACGAAGTACACTGCTGAGGGGAGCAGCGGATGGCAGGAGAGGTCTGCGCGCCATGTGGGACCCTTGCAGCAGCCGGGGATCAAACCAGCGCTGCAGAGGCTGCGGGCAGCTTTGCAACCCAGCGCTTAACCGCTGCGCCACTGGGGAGGCCCTATTTTGCTATCTTTTCAAATGTTATCCCACAGGTTTTTCCAAGTATAGTGATTGATTCCCATAGAATTTTTTAAAACTCATTTGTTCTTTGGGCATATTTTGTTTAGTTGAATAACTCTTTTTGAAATCATTTTTCTTGGGCCTCCCTGGTGGTGAGATGCAACCTGTGAAGCTATCTGCAGCCACTGCAGCACAAGTTCAATCACTGGCCAGGGAGCTACCCACATGGTGCAGCAGACCTCTTCCAACTCGCCTGCTGCTCCCCTCAGCTGTGTATTTCAGTCAATCTGCCTGTTCTGTTCCCCACTCTGTCTCTGGTGAATCCTCTCACCCTCCCTCCCACACCTCTGGCCTGTACCCCAGTTCTTGTGTGTATAAATAAATAAATCTTTAGGAAAAAAAAAAAGATTCAACCTATGAAGCTGTCTGCAGCCTCTGCATCTGGCCAGGCCAGGCTTGCCAGGGAGCAACCCACATGGCGATCAGACCTCTCCTTGTTGTAGAGCAACCCCGATACAAAACGGGGTGCCTGACTGTGGGTCCTCACCGGCGCGCTTAAAAGGACTTATCAGTGCTCTACTGCAGGCACACGTGAAAGGTTAATAAAAGGTTTATTTACAAGGGAAAGGGAAATGAGGAAATGTACAGCTCTGGGAGAAAAGTGGGAGACAAAGTTTTAAATGAGTCCTACCCGATCCGCCGATCAGGAATCCCAAAATGGCGCTCTTAGAGTTGGCCGCCAGCCAGGAGCGGTGAAGCCAGGAGGCGAGCGATCGAGAGCCAGAGAGAGAGCCCAAGGCCCACGTGTTTGGTTTTTTTATATCCAACCTGGCTGCCCAACTCCACCCTCAGGTCCCAGCCACCCTCCCTTGGTGGTGATGGGATTTGTCTTTCCCAGAGTCTTGATGGCTTTAGTCTGGAGTGGGGGTGGGGTCCACAAAGCCTGTATGGGATTATCTCAGGACATCATTTCCCCCTAACATCCTGACTCGCCTGCTGCTCCCCTCAGCAGTGTATTTCACTCAGTCTGCCTGTTCTGTTTCCTACTCTGTCTCTGGTGAATCCTCTCACCCCCCACACCTCTGGCATGCACCCCAGATCTTGTATGCATAAATAAATAAATCTTAAAAAAATCATTTTTCTTTTTTAAAAAATCTATTTTTTAATCAAGGTAACATAGATTTACAACACTGTGCATGATTTAGGGGTACAGGTTCCCACCCATTCAGGTGTATGTTACTACACCCCACCCACCACCAAAGACCATCACAGTCCATTGTGCCCCCACCCCTTTGGCTCCTCACAACCCACCCTCCCCTTCTGGTAGCCTCTGCTCTAAAGTCAGATTTCTGGAGCTTGTTTTGGATTAGATTTTTGTGACAACTTTGTTTTTAGTGCTTCTCTCCCTTCAAATCTCTCCTTTGAGGGAATCCTCTGTCTCCTCTGTCTGGGTGAAGACTCCAGCAGTTCCATGACATTTCTGGTTATTTTCAGGTAATATCATCCATAAGGTGGCTTTAAGTCACAAACTAAACCTTCACCTAATAATTAAAGCTTTTTCCCTTCCTCAGCTGGGGCTGCTGCCAATGAGACTGTGAGTCAAGAAAGGCCAGAGGGGAAACAGCTTCTCTTTTCTCACTGCTGGCCTTCTGGCCCCCACGCCCAACTAGGTGCTGGGCGGGAGGGTTGGGGGATATAGTCTGCCTGGGATGGGATAGGTGGAGTGGGTGTCACCAGACCAGACCAAAGGTAGGGGTAGAAATGATTAACACAGTTGCTAAAACCAATTATAGAAATTAAAAACCCTTAGGCCCCGAGCTATAGAAAGTAGCCTAAGGTGCAGACCAGAGGGATATGGAGAGTAAGGGCCATTGCAAAGAATCACTGGTCCTTACAAATGAACCTAGTCACACCCTAGAAGTAATTAATTTAACAATAGATAACAATTCCACACAGGAATGAACCCCTCCCAAAAGGAAGAACACTATCAGAACAATTTCTGCACTGGCAAAACAGCAATTCTGCCTGCTGTGTCTGTGCAGCTTCTCTCTTCACAAAGCTGGTCCTTTTGCAACAGGGTGGTCCCCAGGAAAGGGGGAGGTTCCCTGCCCCACCCAAGGGAGGGTGGAGCTGAGCAGGAAGAGGAGAAGCTGCAGAGGAGACTGAGGAAGGAAGCAGGATGGAGCCAGGAGACCTGGAAGAGGCGCATGGAGCCTAGAGACACGTGAAGAAACTGTGCTTGTCTTTTGGTCGTGGACTGGGTGACACAGATGTGGGTGAGACCCGTGGGGAGGTGACAATGGCAGCTTTTATCTCGATGTTGATTTTGCTCTTTTCCTTCCAGACTTGTCCGGTTGTTTGTGACCCTTTTCTGTGGGTCCCCACTGGAAGGTGCTTTAGACTTGTAGCAGGCTTTGGGGCCTTGTTCTGGGCCGATCCCATATGGATGGACTTTTACCCACGAGGGGATGGGTAACTTTGGGTGCTTCATTTAGAAACTAGATTCTTTGCCTTTCCTGTATTGTTTCCTAATTAAAGTTCCTTCCCATTAAAGTCTCATGTGTTTTGTGTTGATGCGGTGGATGGCAGAACCCATTTAGAATAGGCAGGTTTGCGGGGCTTGGGCTGCCCCTCTCCCTGTCCTATAACACTTTCAGGGGCTGCTGTTTCTGCCCACTTGTGTCTGTCCTTAACCTCCCTTTTCGGGTATAGTTAAACATCTCTGCCTTGTGGGAAAATTTGCCTCGTGCCTGGAGCTCTGGAGAAACTTCTCAGAGGGAATCTAAAGACCTCATCCTCTGAACCCAACATCTCCCCAAAACAACATCAAGAGGAGCAAGAGGTCAGAAAGCACTTATTTGGAGGTGCTAGCTGGCTTCCCCTCCCCGGGCCTAGTGGAGTCTGAGCCACATTCACGGGCCATCTCCAAGCTTCTGCATTCATTCTGTCCTGGCCTTCACCACGTCCTCTGGGCTGAGAAGAACCCCACCTTTTGGCTGTCTCTCCCCATAGCATCTGTGCCTGCCAGAATTTATTTTTACTTCTGTCTTCATGGGCAGAATATGTTCAAAGTGACTCCTGAACAAGGCGTGGTCCTGTGACCGCAGGGCCTGGGTGGGTTGACCACCTGCTTTGCAGGTGCAGCCCTCTTCCCTGCGACCCCTTTAGCCTTCCCTGTCATGGCCCCAGAACTAATCCTGGGAGGAGTGCATGGCAAGTGTCTAGGGTTCCTGCAGAAGCTCCCCCACCTTTAAGGGGGAAGGATTCCTAGCTTCCTCCAGAGAAATCCTTCTCACAAAGTCCTTCCTCTCTCCTTTGCCGTCTGAATGTGGGTCATTTGTCTAATCTGTTCTTAGCACCTGCTTTGAAATTTCCACATGGCCTCACACTTCACTTGGGGATCTGAAATCTATCCTAAGCCTGCATCAGTAAAACCTCCTAATTAAACATGTTTTCTCTTTCCTCTGAAGGAAGTTCCTTTTACTCATGGGGTTATCTCTAGTGAAGCTTCCCTCTAGTGAAGCTTCCCCCAATGGGGGCCTCTCTCAGGGGGGGTCCCACAGACACCATCATCCCAGGTTCCTTGGGGGGCCACTCAGCTTTCTTTATGGAACTTTAGTTGGTCACAGTTTTCACCTACTTTGTGACAAGATTTTTCTGTGTAGTTCTTTATCTGTGTAGTTCTTTTTCTTGCATTTTTGTAAAGACAATCTCTGCTATTTTCCTTTTGGTGATTTCTCACCTGTAAGTAAAGGCACTTTTTCCAGCAGTGTGGACACAATGCATATTTCAAAGGGACAAATCCAAATTGTACTCTCCCCAGGGGGCGCCCTAAACACAGATTACAATGTGAAGGGGGTTTCTAGATAACCCTGTGCTGAAATACTGGTGGGGAAGGGACTGGAGCAAAGAGGCTAACTCCTCCCCAGCCCCATGGTTCCAGCAGGAGTTTATGTGAGTTCTGCACTGACAGTTGCTTCTCCACCTTGTTACCGCACAAATATGGAGGATTCGTTGCCTCTTTCCCACACCAGCTGCCCCTGCCCCTCTGTTTTTCAAGTGGAGTCCAGGGCAAAGCCAACAGCTTGTTCTGAGCAAGGTATTGCTGGTATCGCCCCTCCGGGAGCCACACATGTTGGAGCATTTGAGTCCTGTAGGCTCTGTTTGCAATATCAGTTTCCCGACCTGGATGTCCTTTCTCTCTGGTTTGGCTATCACCATAGAAAATAGCTTTCTTCATCTACATGAATGTTGAGGTTAAAATTGTTTAGTCAATTCAGTAAGATAAACTTTCCCATTCTCCTTATTGTTTTCAGGTGATTTAAAATTTTTGCTCTCACAAATAGGGCTGCAATTGCACATAACTCAGTTTGCAGATTTGCAAATATATCTGTAGAATAAATCCCTAAAATTGGATGTAGGTTAAAAGGGTATATTCTCATTTTTAAATATTTTTTATAAATATTTTTTAAAGATTTGTTTATTCATGCATGCAAGAACTGGGATACAGGCCAGAGGTGTGGAGAGTGAGAGGATTCACCAGAGAGCAGAACAGGCAGACTGACTGAAGTACACTGCTGAGGGAAGCAGTGGGCGAGACAGGAGAGGTCTGCTGCACCATGTGGGTTGCTCCCTGGCCGGGGATGGAACTCGTGCTGCAGAGGCTGCGGATTGCTTCATAGTGCGGTACTTAACCCCTTGCGCCACCAGGGAGGCCGTATATTCTCATTTTAACTGATGTTACCAAATATAGAAGTTGTACCAATTTATACTCCCATCAGTTCGCATCTCACTTCCTGGAGCATGGCGGTGAGGGCAGGTGGCTGTGCTGGGATGCTGGGCTGGGTGGAGGTGTCCACCATGGCAGGGGAGAGCTCAAGGTGGTTCTGTAATAGGGTGGTCCCCAGGAAAGGGGGAGGTTCCAGGTTTCCTGCTCCACCCAAAAGAAGGGTGGAGCTGAGAGAGAGAAGAAGCTGCAGAGGAGACTGAGGAAGGAAGGAATCAGGATGGAGAGTCAGAAGGAGACCTGGAGGAGGCACATGGAGCCGAGAGACATGTGAAGAAACTGCGCTTGCCTTTCGGTAGTGGACTGGTTGAAACAGATGTGCGTGAGAGAAGCATGGGGAGGATAACAATGGCAGGTTTTGTCTTGATTTTGATTTTGCTCTTTTCCTTCCAGACTTGTCTGGTTGTTTCTGACCCTTTTCTGTGGGTCCCCACTGGAAGGTGCTTTAGACTTGTGGCAGGTTTTGGGGCCTTGCTCTGGGCCAATCCCATTTGGGTGGACTTTTACCCACGAGGGGGCGGGTAACTTTGGGTGCTTGATTTAGAAACTAGATTCTTTGTCTTTCCTGTATTGTTTCCTAATTGTATTAAAGTTCCTTCCCATTAAAGTCTCATATGTTTTGTGTTGATGTGGCAGATGGCAGAACCTATTTAGAGTATGCAGGTTTGGGGGGTCTGGGGTGCCCCTCTCCCCGTCCTGTAACAGTTCCACCACTTTATTGGTTTTTAAAAAGTGATTCATCAAGTTGTGATTATGGATCTTTTCTTTGATAATTTCTGGGCTTTTTACATCCTTAGAAATAACCTTCACTCTAATGCAAGGAGAGTCCCTTTGTGATCACCATCTATCAGGGTGAAAACAGGGCTCAGAATGAATTTCTCAGCATCTTGCACTGTGGCTTATTGGGGTCAACAAGAAGAGATGAGACAAGTATCTTTTCCTCAGAGACCTAAAAGGATCTGGGTAATCTGCTGGCTACAGATTGGGGCTTGAGTGTCAACAGAAGGGTCCCTGGTCTTCCTCATTGTTGCTCCTTGTAGGGTAAGCATAAAAACAATCTTGGTGGGGGTGATAGTCAGACAGCTGGACACGAAGATGTCTAGGTTTGGTATTTAAAATGTGAATTTATAAAAATATGACAATTTATAAAAAAATATATAGGAAAGTTTTCAAACTTGGGAATTTTTGGGCCAGAGGCAAGTTGTATAATAAAAATAGAGGAGGATAAATATTCTGGTTTCCTACTTTTATACCCAGGAGGTTGAAAGAAGTCCTTTAAAACTAATAAATCAGATAAAGAGGTATAATACAGAAGATGGTACAAAGGAAAACCCAAAGACTGATACTATAACAAATAAAATTGGGTCAGGTTCTTGATTTCAACAATAAAATCTTTACTAACTAGTTTAGGCAGAAAGGGATTTATTAGGTAGCTTGTATAAGGCTGGAAGAACAGGCTGTAGATTAAGCTTCCAGTAACCACTCTCAGAACCACACTGCAGAACTGGCCTGGTGGGGTGGCTGCCGCCACTGCCAGTCAGCCATGCTCACTCAGGAAGGTGTTGGTGGACATTGAGAACTTTTGACACCAACTGCAGAACTATCCTCTGCTTGCTGAGAATGTTCTTCCAGAGATCCATGCAGCTCTCTCCCTGCTTTCCACTCCTTGGTCTCTGCCCAGACCCCCTGAGTTGGATGCTCCTTTAGAAAAAAAAAAAAAGATTTATTTATTTATGCATACAAGAGCTGGGGTGTAGGCCAGAGGTGTGGGGAGGGTGAGATGATTCACCAGAGACAGAATGGGGAGCTGAACAGGTGGATCTACTGAAATACACTGCTGAGGGGAGCAGCAGGCGAGCCAGGAGAGGTCTGCTGCACCCAATGTGGGTTAGCTCCCTGGCTGGGTATCAAACACAGGCCTTAGTGATAATAGCAATGAGACTTAAACTCAGGTCACCAGGGAGGCCCCTGGATGTTCCTTTATGCCTGAAGTCAATTCAATTTGGTTTCTCAGAGATCACTGAGTCCTTGTGTGGGAGGTGCTGTGCCACCAACCCGACCTTTGTCCACAAGGACACTAACTTGAAGGGGGCAAGAAGCAAGCCAGTTTGAAAGTGAGATTCTGTCCTAAAAAGGGGAGACAGGACTCAACATGTCAACCCTGTAGACAGCCCGGCCTTCATGACTTACCCTGATGAGGTTCCTCTGGACCTCCTTTCTGTACTTGTCCCCACTAAGCCACCCACACATGAGGCACTTAGATGTGCCTGACAGTATGCTAATAACAGGAGCTACAACCATTACACAGGAAGAAGGAAAGAAACCTCAGAGAGGGTAAAAATGAAACCTGCTGCTGAAGGTTTGGGACCAGGGAGAAAACAAGATGGAAAAAGTAAGTAAGATTTTACTGATGGGGAAGTTAAGTAGCAGGAGAACCCAGAGTTATGGAGGGAAATGTTTTGACTGGAAGCTCTGTCACAGAACAGGATTCTGGGAAGCCATGGGGTTTTAGGAAAGTGGCTCTGGGTTATGGGGTGTGCTTTCCTATATGGCAACCACTGGCCACATGCAGCCCTCAAGCACTTGAACTTCAGCTGGTGCCATATATTGAAATGATGATATTTTTAATATATTGAGTTAAATGACATACTATTAAAATTAATTTCACCTGTCCCCTTTTTACCTTTTTGATGTGTTCTCCAAGAATTTTAAATTATGTGTGTGGCTCATGTTTATTTCTATTGGACTCTGCTGAGCAAAGCAATCACAGGAAGGATCAATGGGCTAGAAGCCTTTCATCTCTCCTTTTCCTTGATTTGGCCTTTTTCTACCTTCTCTCCTTATAAAACTAATTTAAGAACCAGAAGGGGTCTTCCCCCTGTGTGACCCTCTTTGCTTTATATTACCCTTGCGCTGAATCCCAGCTCCCTTTCACATAAAGTTTTCCTTACAGAGCATGCACGTACATTCTTGGCTCTGTTTGTCTTATGTTACCTGTCAAGCACATTTTGGCTCAGACTGACAGCAAACACATACAAAGGAAGAGCTCTACAAAGTTTCATAATTGACTTTCAAACTCTGAGCTTTGCAGAGTGCGAGTAGAAGCGGCAGTTCATTCTGTCCTTCATTCAACAAATATTTACTGAGTGCCTCCCAGGTGCCAAGGGTTGTTTTAGATACTGAGGACTCATAGCAAACAGCTTATATTCTAGTGTGTGTGTGTGTTGTTGTTTTTTTTTTTTCAGCACTGGAGAAGATTTTGAGGTTTTCATGATTGCCTTGAGGTGCAATCAAGTCAGTCCTCTTGTATCTCCAGGGGCTTTGTCTGATGAAGAGATGGAGAAGAAATGTTTGGGATCATAAAATAAAACCATATTCCAAAACAACATGTTTATTTCAACAGCGACTGTGAACTTCTCAGCTTTCAGTGGCCAGATAGGCAACCTAAATGAGTGAAGGGCGTATGAGGCATCTGGGGTGGTGAAGACGCCATGCCTAGTAGAGTCTTTATGACTTTCATAGCCCATTCAGATACATCAAACAAACACCAACATGTTGAAGCTAAAGGAAAAACAGAAACAAAAAATGAGTTTGCAGATTAAATTTGCACCCCCCAACCCTTGCCTTAATAATGGCCCTGGGCGCAGAGGCCAGTATAAATCTGTCAGTGTTCTCGGCTTTCATCTTTCATTACCCACTGCTGCCTGCCTGCCTCGGGATAAATCCCAGCTTCAATGCTCTTCTTTTGAAGCAACTGAGTAGTTTCTTTCCTAGGAACGAGGAGAACCATGTTCTGAGGTGAGAGAGTGGGCTCCACCCGATACTGTACGGAGTAGATATGTATCCAAGCAGAGTCCATCTCAGAATTGAAAGGAAGATATTAAGAATATTTTGTGCTAACCCCTCCCTGCCTTGTAACTCATCTTTGAGGACTGGATATGATTCAAAGGCAAGTGTCCATGGCATGTACTTGAGATCATCTCTTATTTAATAGATTCAAATTTTTTTCTGTCATGTGAAACAGCCTTTTGATACCAGGTCAAAAGATAGGCCCCCAATTCATTGATCATGTCATGCCCTTTCTGATGGACTTGCTGGCATGTTTTCTTTCCAAGGCTGCACACCATGTTCATGCACTCTATGGGGAGATTATTTTTAGTCATCAAATTCTTTAACATGTTGGTGATGAATTTCTGCTAGAGATTTTTTTTTTTTTTTGCATTTGAAAAATCAAATCACAGCATGAATTTCATCTGGGAACCACATGTCTAGGAAAGTAATTGTTTCAAACCCAAGGGCATAACCGACCACAGCTAAAAAGGATCCAGTTTATGGTTCTGCCATACTTGCTCATAAAGCATCAGGCTCCTAAGGAAATCACTGTGCTACACTTTGGGCACGGCCCCCTGGCCTGGTTACTGTTTTGGGAATGGCTTGGATATTTGGGGACCTGAAGTTTGAGGGACTTTGTAGTGTCTGTGGAGAATGGGGACCAGCTAAAATGATCAATTTTGAGGGATTCTGAGCCATGAAATGCAGATGCAAGAAAACAATCACAGAATTTTTTTTTAAATCTTCATTTATTTATTTTTTTTTAAAGATTCATCTATTCATACAAGAACTGGGGTACAGGTCAGAGGCGTGGGGGGTGAGAGGATTCACCAGAGATAGAGCAGAGAACAAAACAGGCAGACTGAGTGAAATACACTGCTGCTGGAAGCAGCGGGTGAGACAGGAGAGGTCTGCTGCACTATGTGGGTTGCTCCCTGGCCAGGGATCGAAATTGTGCTGCAGTGGCTGTGGATAGCTCCATAGGTTGCGTCTCAATCTCTTGCACCACCAGGGAGGCCCTAAACTTTCATTTATTAATGCTGACTGTGGTTGTGAGAGGAAATTAAACTAAGTTTCTTCAAGGGAAGAAAAGAGCTTATCCCTAACATAAACCTGCTTGGTACAGGTGCTTTGATGATGAAAAAAAAAAAAGCACCAGGTCTCCTGAATTTGCCAGTCAAGTCATTGTTGAATTAAGGGCAGAGAAAGCCAGCTATACCCCCTAAAGAATAATTCAACCAAACTTTGCTTCCATATTTCTGCACATGTATGTGGGTAAGGGCAAGCTTCCACAGAAAGCCATTCTCAGTGGAAAAGGCCCTACAACTGATACTCAAATTTACTATCTGTTTGCCCTCGACTGCATTACCATATAAGACTCAGTGTATTCACTTACGAAAATATAATTTGAACTAGTGCATTCAAGGAGAGCAATCTAGCCTTACCAAGAAAAATTCAATGAGAATAATTGAAGCTCATCTCAATCCAACAGCACCCCTTTATGAGAATGTTCTTTGCATAAAGGGAGCATGCAGGAATCCAGTATCCATTCTAGGGGAATGGATAAGGAAAAAATGGAGGATCCTTATCACAAAATATCCTGTAGCAATTAGAAGTGATACATTATTGTTATACAGAATAACATGATTAGACCTTTAAACATAGTCTTGAGTAAATAGAAAACACATAGAACAATGCCATATCGATTGATTAAAATCATGGAAATTTCTAAAATATATGGAAAACAACCCATGTGTTTATCAAACGTACACAGTTGTGTGATGACATATCCCAAACACATTAAAAAGGATGCCTATGGAGGATGGTCTGGGAAAAAACAATGTAAAATAAGCCTTATCCATCACCAATGTTGAGGACACAGAACAATCATCTCCAACATTATGAGAAACCGCTTCTCTACATCCATGGTGGAATTTTTCTATTCACCCTGCTGACAGTCATGGAGTTTCTTTTTTTCCTGAATTTTTCTTTAGGAACCCAAGGCTTTTCCAGTATTCTGTTCAGAGATCCCACTCATAATGCTGAGAGCCCATGTGTACTTTGCAAATGTCCTTTTGTTCCCTAGATTTTCCTCATCAAAGTAAGTATTAGATGTGAATATAAAGTAATGAGCTTTTAAACTTGATCCAAATGAATGTTATTTCTTCCAAAGTAGTCATAGATTCCAGCAGTTCTGCCAATGCTTCAAACATTTTTGGAACTGCGTGTGTGAGTATGTGAGAGTGTGTGTGTGTGTGTGTGAGTGTGTGTGTGTATGTGCGTGTGTGTGTGTGTGTGCGCATGCATGCATATATGGGTTGGCCAAACATTTTATTATTTTAAATTCTCACCTTCGTTATCTGGTCACTGCCCAACTCTCCAACCTTATCTAATCCACCTTTCCCACCATGGGCCAGGCACAAGCACCGACTTTTAGTTTCTACAGCAGATGAAATTCATTTCTTGCAGTTCCTTCGCCATAGCTGCTACCCTGTCTGAGATGTTTACCCTTCAGACTTACTCCTCAGGGTGGACTCTTCTGTCCTTTGGAAATTGCTTAAATGTCACACCCTCAGAGAAGCTCTCTGTGATCACCCAACTGAAGAGCCATCTGATAACTCGCTGTCCCACCTCCCTGCTTTAATTGTGCCCATTATTACTACTTATTTGCTTATTTATTGGCTATATTTCCAATTTGAACAAAGCCACACATCCTCAGTGCCCAGAAAGGTGCCTGCCACAGAGTATGTGTTCAATGAATATTTGTTGAACAAATTGAAGAGTATAATTAATGATGATCTCTATACCTGAGTTTCCCATTCAACATAAATACAAAGTTATTGTAGGTTCTTTTCACCCTGTTAATTTATTATAATTTTGTTGTTTATTCTTTTATGTAGTTTCTTTTGTATCACATTTGTCTATTTATAATCATATCTATTTTTCCTACTAAGTTGTAGGCTTCTGAAAAGGATAAACTATGGTTTTCATTTTTATATCCCTTAGAGGACTTAGCATCAAGCTTTGATATTCTGAGTATTACGTATACAATGTATTAGTTTACTGAAGTGAAGATGAGTTGTATGAAAGGTGTGTGTGTGAGTGTGTATAAGAAAGAGAAAGAGAGAGAGAGAGAGAGAGAGAGAGAGAGAGAGAATGAATTGTATGGCCTTATTTGAGTACATTTTATGCCAATGAATTTCAGACTGATTTTGAGGTCTACTTACATTTAGAAAGTGCAAATTTGGCTAGTGATCAAATTTCTGGACCATGTTGTCATAGCAGCCTAAATTCCGCAAGACATAAGCCAAAATGGAATATGGACAAATGGAAATAAGGTAATGTGCTTAAGATGAGACATAACCAATTTACACAATATGCTGCTTTTCTTTTCTTTTTCTAACATAAGGGAGTTAAAAGGGGATCAGACCATAAAAACAGAGTTACCCCAATAGTTAACTGAAGTAGGTAGGATACTGTCTGTGAGCAGCTTGAGTTCTGACCCTGTGTCCTGCTTGCTTTTCTCCGCTGTTACTAGCACAGTACATAATACATAGGAAACACTTAATATAAATGTATTAAATGATGGATTAAATGAAAAATGGATAAATAAAGTAATGAGATCGATTCTTTCACATGACTCATAAATTGGCTCAGAAGCTATGGCTCAGGAAGAACTTAAAGAGTTCCAAAATTGCGGCCTCATTGACTTAAGTGTAAGACCTCTTGAGAATACATATTTAGCTGTAGAAGTTGCATTGCTATCCATCAAGTCACCATCTTCCATTCTGTCAGGCTACAAAGTTTAGAAGCTTTATATGAGTCATCCACCTTATTTCCTTTCCACATCTAAGTAGTCATTAGTGCCTGCCACATTTACCTCAGAAATATTCTCTGCCCCCATTCCCTTATTGCCTAATTTCTAGACAATAGCTTCTTAGGTGGGATCTATCCACTTGTCTTCCTCACCTTTGCAATCAATCCTCTCCCAATCATCAAAGTTATTGTCCTATAGCTAGTATATTAAACAAGCTGTACTTGGGAGGATTCAACCAGAAAGCAATTTTGTTTTGTCTTATTTAAATTGAGGTAACTGGTTTGTAACACTGCCTACATTTCAGGTATACAGCTGCCTTATTTCTTTTTTATAGCTGAATATTATTCCATTGTGTATATATACACACCAATCTTTATCTGTTCAGTGACTGGCCCTTTAAAATTATTCTCTCAAATCTCTCATGCCTACCTGTAGTTGTATTGAAAAGTTCAGTCCAATCTAATGTCACACTTCAATTTCTTATCCAAATTAATGTTCTCCTTTCCGCTGAGTGGATCACAACCAACTTGAAAACACACGATGAAGTGGGAGTTCAGTCATTTCTTTTTGCTTCACCTCCTCCTGTACTCACTGAGCCCAGGAGAGAGAAAGGATTAGGAAACATGAGGCAAGGTCTTCAGTGGCTACTGCAGTTGTTATAACAGAGACCCTCTGTGAGTGGCTGATCTAATGGGAGTTTCCCCTGTGGAATGATTTTGATGATTTGTTTAGGGACCCTTACTACCTGGGATATCTTGCTATAGCATGCTTTGACAATGCCTCCTTTGGCTAGGCTTTTATAATTGCCCCCATCCCTGGATTTCTGCAGACTACCTCATACCATGTCTCCTATGTTGGAATCATCTAGAAGGTCCCCTTAGTGTCTGAAAGGCAGCTCAAGTCCAATTCTTTTTCTCATGCTCATGTTTTTATGGCACGGACTTCCCTATTGTCTCTGCAAGGTCAGCTGGGACCCACTGACTTTGCTCTGCTGGGCTGCTACCAGCCAACCTTTCACTAAAGACTTTTCCAGTGGAATCAGAAGGCAACCTCTAGTTTCCTCTCTCTACCTCCTCTTGCAAAGCCTGGGGGTGTATGAAGGTCCACTTGTGGCAGAACCAGCTCCAGGCCACTCTTTGCAAACCCTACCTAGACAGTCTTGTGTTTCACTTAGGATATATGTGGTGGGGGGAGACGTCAACCTAGTGTTCTCAGCTTTGGAGCCTCAGCCAAAACCCTGAGAAAGAAAGAGGCCTATTTTAACATACCTGCATTCTTTTAAAAACATCAGATACTGTTTTGCTTTCTTTTAATCAATTGTTCTAAGCTCACAATGCTTGATTTTGAGGTGTTTAGCAAACTAAGTAGTTGATCACTGAATTCCCTCTCATTTTGCAAATAAACCAAAGCCCAAGAAAGTTGATAGACTTATGGAAGATCACGTAGTGAGTGATGGTGGGCCAGGACCTGGATCTGGTATTTGGCCTCTAAATCTTATCCCCCTTTATACCACATTATCCTGCCTAACGTGCTTCTCCTTAAAGGGGACCAGAGACACTTGCTCCTGAAATAAAGCTACCTATATACATTGGTCAATTGAAAGGAACATGTACTTTCAATGATTTTCAAGTCTATAAACTGGATGCTGTGAATTTGGATGATTTAAATTATTTGGGCTTATATGTATTGGCTAAATTTTCTGTGATGATCATAAATTTCTTTTACTTTAGGATACAAAACATCAAATCATTCTTTTTAAGTATAGCTCTCTATAATAGAAAATTCTATATAAATGAAAACAGAAATGCATTTATACTCTTTTTGGTACATCCATTGGAGTGGAAAGAGACCCAAGTTACAATCCTGGAGCTACTTAACTGTATCACCTCAAGTTAATCACTCCATATCTTTGGGAATCATTTCCTCAAATGTAATGTGTGGAAACTGGACAATATAAAATCTAAGGTGTTTTTCAATTCTAAAGATAGGATAAAAAACTTAAGAGGGGTCTTCCTGGTGGTACAAGGGGTTAAGTCTAAGCACTATGAAGCTATCAGCAGCCACTACAGCATGAATTCAATCCCCGGAGCAGCAGACCTCTCCTGTCTTGCCCGCTGCTCCCCTCAGCAGTGTTTGGTCCTTCTGCCTGTTCTGCTCCCCACTCTGTCTCTGGTGAATCCTCTCACCCTCCTGCACCTCTGGCCTTGTTTGCATAAATAAATAAATAAACCGCACTGCACCCATTAGCCAACCAACCATGTGATGCTCCTCTGTGTTGCTCTGATGGCTCTTCATGTATTAGATTTTCTTCCCTGGTACAGCTACAGGAGGCAGGTGTGTCTGCTGAGCACACAGGGCCTTCTCCATCTACATCTGTGAGTGAGATTATGTCTGTTAGAAGGAGGAAAGTCTGAAAGGTCCAATTAGAGATGCAAGAAGTGGGATCTCCAACTGTTCTTGGAGAAGGGTGCTGATAAGGGTCAATCAGGGTCTGTTGGGATCAAGTGAAATCCATTTTTCCTTCCAGCCCCTGTTGTTGGGTCCCTCCCCTCCAGGACCCTGGGCAAGGTTCACTCTGCTACTGCTACCCTTCCTAGAACTGGGCCCATCCTTTGGACTTCTGGAAAGGGATCCAGGTGACTTCCGTGGACCTGGCGAAGGGAATGGGTCTCCCAGAGCACTACACTGTCTGGGATATGCTCTAGGCCTCTTGACTGAGGCCAAAACACTCACAGTCAGTTCCGTTGATTTTCACTCTCTCCCAGGACCTGGGGAGAAAGGAGGAAGGGATATCTCTCTCACTGCTCTGTTTGGCCTGTCTCTTCCTCCTAAGCGCCTCTTTACCCTTCACAGCTCTGCTTCTCCATGCCTCCCATTCTTGGCCTCACTGCTGTCGTGGGATTAGGGGAGGTGATTACCATGCTTGTGTGCCAGGTAGAGAACTAGGTGATTTCTATACATTTTTCACATGTAAGGGCTAGACTCTTGTTTTGTTTTGTTTTAAAGATTTATTTATTTATGCATGCAAGAGCTGGGGTACAGGCCGGAGATGCCAGGTGTGTGTATGTGTATGTGTGTGTTAGAAGATTCACCAGAGGCAGAGTGGGGAACAGAACAGGCAGATCTACTGAAATACACTGCTGAGGGGAGCAGCGGGCGAGTCGGGAGAGGTCTGCTGCACCATGCGGGTAGCTCCCTAGCTGGCCAGGGATTGAACTTGTGCTGTACAGGCTGCAGATTGCTTCTTAGTGTGGTGCTTAACCCCTTGCCCTAGAGGGAGGCCCTAGACTCTTGTTATTTTAAGATGTGCAAACAGGACCCTTTGCACCAGGCTGCACCTGGGAAGCTGGTGGAGGGTCCAGACAGATGTTGTCTCAGACTCCAGCTCCTGAGGTGGAGACCAGGGCTCATCTCCTCCACATGTTTACCCCCAAACTGCCCCTAAACAAAAACTGACCCATGAATGACTAACCCACGGTGAGTGGCTATATGTGTCCAGAAGGAAAGGGTTAGGGAAAGCTGTAATTTAACTGTGTTGGGAGAGACACCAGGCCAGTGTAACTGGCGAGAGGGAGGGGTGCTGCTGTGAGGAGCCTCTCCGTTGGTGGTTGACTGAGGAACTCAAACCCACGTCAGGGACTTGAGAACCTGAAGACTATACTGAAGACGGGGCATGCAGGACAGAGGGCACACCAGCAACAGGAAGCTTGTCATACCCACCGCACAGAACCGACCGGAGGTGCTGCCTGCCCAGGGAGAGATGCTGGAGAAGTGGGAGCTTCCAAAGCAGGCCACGTCAGCTGTGCCACACAGCTCCGAGCTCCTGATCAACCCTTCAGAGCACAGCGCCTCAAGTCACACATCCAAAGTGAAATGTGGGTGTTTTAATCACTGAAGAGAATCCTTAATACTGCTCCTTCAGCACAGAGCTGCCTCTCCCGCGCCAGGAACCGCAGGGAGCCTATTGCTTCCCATCCTGAACTGGATCCAGAGCGTTAGGTGATGCTCAGTACAATTTTCAGTTGTTATCATATGAAGCCCTTAGAGACGCTTCTCAATTCTAGCAATTAGCCACACAGGGGTCAACCAAGTGTTCTCAGCTCTAATTAACAGCTGTGTTGAATCTGGGACACATGCAATTCCTTTGGGGAGGCACTCTTCAAACAGAAACAAAACCAGAATATCAAGCTCTTTCCTCCTTAGCAGAGGCTGTGAAGTCTGGAAATTGCTGCTGAGAGTATTCTTAATAAAAATTCCGGGAAGTTGAGCAGCTTCTCGGCCGAATGTATGAATTTAAAGGCAAAACTAGCATCTCAGCTGCACCATGAAATTATCCTGTGGGGCCCAGGAGGCTCCGGGGAGCGCTGGGGGAATTAGGTGCCTCCCAGATGCAGGCCCAGAGCCCAGCTACACCCAGCAGGCTACATGATATCATCGCCACATGAATCAAAGGCTTGCTCTCTGGCTTCAGAAGGAAAAGGAAAAGGAACAGGATGCTTTGTGTTGGGAGTCCTGCCCCAAGCGGGAACTATGCTGATCCTGCGCAAGTTGTTCTCTGGGTATTCTGGCTTCTTGCCCTGTCTAACAGCTGCAGGAGTTCTGTAAGAAATCCGAGGGAGAATTTCCTTTGCAGCCATGACGGAGAACCCAGGATCAAGAGCTTTGCGGACAGAAAAGACACAACCCTTCAAATATCCCCAGTCATCTAGGAGGGTCAACAGGCAGTCTGCAAAAAAGCAGGGCTGCTGACTTCTCGGCCCTGGATGAACAAAATCTATTCCGCTGGGAACCAGCCACTTGAATTTTTTTGTTCTCAGCAACTGCGCAGAGGCATTTAAAAAAAATTATAACACTGGAATATGTCAAACTGCTAGAAATGTACAGAAAACACCTATGGCCCCAAACATTAACTGTGGGACACATTTTCTTTTTCTAAATAATGTACATGTACATTTGAGCCTGCCCCATACTTTCCCTGGCCTTGTCCTGAGGGCGGTGTGTGTCTTCTCCTGGATCCCCATCCAAACATATATATACTTACTACATATGGAAGTAGCCACAAGCAACCACATCCTTCTCTCAGTTTTTGAAATGTATGTAAGTAGAATCCCTTTGTACCTCTCCTTTTGCAACTTGTTCTAATTTCAGCTGACCACAGACTCACCCACATGGATATATGCAAACCTGGCTCATTCATTTTAACTTCAGAGAGGTATTTTATAGATAGACTATTAAGTCATTTAATTAATTTTTTTGGAAGCACAAACCTTGTTGCAATACACAGTCTTATGCTTGTCTATTGAGAAATAAACGGGAGGTTTTTTTTCTTTAGGGAGGCGGTTCTCAAGAGTTTGCTCTCAGGATACTTTTACATTGCTAAAATTATTATGGGCCCGAATAGTTTTTGTTTATGTGGATTGTATCTCTTTATAGTTATAAAGTTTGAAATTAAAATGAGAGATTTTAAAAAATATTTGTTTACTGATTTTAAAATAACCACAATAAACTCATTACAGTCTAATATAAATAACATATTTTAATTAAAAGAACTGTATTTACCAAACAAAAAATATTAGTGAGAAGATCATTGTGTAGCATTTTTGCACATCTCTTTAATGTCTGGCTTAATAGAAGTCAGCTGAATTTTCCTATCAGCTTCTGCATCCAATCTGTTGCAATATGTTGTCTTGGTTGAAGTGTATGAAGAAAAATAGGCCTCACACGGATATGTAGTTGGAAAAGGGAGGAGTATTTTAATAATCTTAGATAATTTGGACACTGACTCAAAAGTCAACTCATAATAGTTGCAATGTGGAATCTAATTAGATTGGTTGCAATGTGGAATCTGAAATCATGTAGATGAACTTCTCATACTCCTACATTAAATCTCACTGATACATTCTAACCCTAAATCTCACCAATCCTTCTTGGTCGTTTGGAAAACATTGGTTCACTGAATTGTATATGGCTAACAAATATTGACAGATTCCATTACATAATATCAAAAAGCACATTTATTTATAGCACCCTGATTTAATCATAAAACGTTTTAAAAATTGGGAAATTGTCAAGGTCATGGTAGTGGGCACAAGTTTTCCAAAATGCTAACTTTTATGTAAAAGCTCAAAATTTATCATAGGCAACAGATGCAGTCAGTTGCTTCCTTGAAGTGACAAGCTTACTTTGTTCATTTATGAAAAAATGCCTGCCAAGATCCCCAGTCTGAATAACCATAGTTTGAAAGTCTTTCTTTCAAGTAGAAATAGTGTCCATGAAAAAAGCAGCCAGTTCAGCTCATAGCTAAAAGAATGCAGCAGTATTTTTCCTTGAGAGCCATGGTATCTGCCTGTGCAGAAGTGCTTTATATATTTCCCATTTCACTACATAAAATATTTTAAAATTTTTATTATTTTATTTACTTTTTATTGAAGTAATGTTGGTTTATAACATCATATAGGTTTTTCAGGTGTATAGCACTATAAATCATCATCTATAAATTCTGCACTACAAGTTTAGTTTCCATCCTTCACCACACAATTGCCCGCTTTTACCCAATTGACTCATCCCTCATCTCCCTTTCCTTTCTCGTAACCATTACTTTGTTCTTAAGGTCTAAGGGTTTGTTTTTGTTTTTCATTGTTTGCACATTGGTTTTTGTCTCTGTATCTTCCACATATGAATGAAGTTATACATTATTTATCTTTCTCCATCTATTTCACTTTGCTGTCCTCTAGGTCCATCCATGTTATTGCAAATGGCAGGATTTCATCTTTTTTATAACTAAATAGTATTTCATTGTGTATATATTCCACATTATTAAAGTTAACAAGAGAAAATTTAAAAACACTGCTAGATCTATAATCATAAATGAAGAGAAATAATAGTTAAGTCTATCACAAAACATGAGGTTCATTTTATAGTACAGGAGAGTTCATTTCCAGAAAATGCATTCAAAAATGGAAAGTTCATTTTATGAGGCTAGTACATTTCATGATACCAAAACCATACAACAAGTGTTCAAGCAAAGAAAATATAGATCAATCTTGATTATGAATAGAAATGAAAAAAATCCTGGACAAAATAATAGCAATTCAAATCTAGGTAGTAGGTATTTTTTAAAAATTATGATCAGTGGGTTTATTACACAAATACAATGATGAATTACCATAAGAAAAAGGCTGTTGTTTCATGTCAACACATTAATAAATTAAAGAAGGAAAACCACATGATCATCTCAGAGGATGCAGGAAAAGCTTTCAATAATATTCAATATCCACTTATAGTGTAAGAAAAAAAAAACCCACAAAATTCTTAGCTGACTGAAAATATGAGACTTTTCTAAACTGAAAAGGAGTATCTACCAAAAGCCTACCACAAACATTATACTCAGTGGTGAAATGTTAGAAGCATTTTTAAATGTATACATCACATGTTCTTTATCCATTCACCTGTACATGGGCACTTAGGTTGTTTCCAAATTTGCTATTGTGAATAAAGCTGTGATGAACATGGAGGTCCCTAACTATTAGTCCTTTTTTATTATACATCTAATAATATTTTTTGTATCTTCTGAAGGTAAATTTAATAATTTATATTGATCTTAAAAATTCATGTCATTTATTTTTAAATTTATTGGCATTCATTTAGTCAAATACTTTTACCATAATCATAGTTATAGCCAGATATTTATTTCTAATATTATTTATTTGTGCCTTTTCTTTTTTGATTTATCAGCTTTACCAGAAGTTTATCTACCAAATGTTAATGAATCTTAGATATCTTTAATTGTAAAATATGTCCTAGATGTTGACATGTACATAAAATATTTAACAGTAAATAAAACCTTCACATTTTCATTTGTTTTTCATTTCATAATATCTGCTGTTATCTTCAGTATTTCCTTCCTTCTTCTGTTATTCACTTTCTAACATGCGGATTTAGAAACCTAACTCATTAATTTTCACTCTTCTTTTAAAAATATATACACTAAAGGCGATAATATAATTTTCCTTTATGCTATTTGTATGATAAATTTGTTATGGCATGTTTTCATTGCTATTCATTTGCTGGGTGTTTCATTTTCTTAGTTATTTCTTCTCTGAAGACTAGATAAAAGTGCTTTCTATTTTTCAAACATTAAACATTTTAATTTCTTTATCACATTTGTTCAGAAAACATGATCTATCAAATAGATCTTGATATAAAGCCTGTAATTCATATATGTCCTGTAATTCTACATATAAATTCTCTAATTTATTTTATAATTGGTAAATATTCTTTAATATTTACTAAGACTTCCTATATGACCTGGAACATAGTCAGTATTTGTAAATGTTTTCTTTAAAATTATATAAAGATTTTGAAAAATGATGTGTTCTATAATTGTTGAGTACAGGACTCTTTGTATGTCCATTGGATTGAATTTATTAAGTCAGTTATACAAATCATCTGTATCTTTAACTAAATTTCTCTGTTTGATCTTATTATTTGTTACCTATGTGAGAAATGTTAAAAATCTCCCATGTTATTGGTTTATCAATTTTTCCTTAGACCTTTGTCTAGCTCTCTTCTTTAATATTTACTAAGACTTCCTATATGACCTGGAACATAGTCAAACTGTTAGGTTTGTTGTTTCCTTGTGACAATTAATTCAACCATTTATTGAGTGTCTACTCTATGCCATGCATTGTTCAATACAGTAAAAAAAAAAAGCATTGAGCAAAACAGAGAATTACTCCTTTTACTGTTATGTAATAAAATCATGGATCTTCTTGTGATTAGTAAACTTTTTCTGTTTGTTTGAAATGTCTTTGTTTTGTGCCAGTCTCAGCCTATCCATAGTAAAGTTGTTATAGGGCAACCCCAGGGGGAAATGGAGGTGACTTACCTGCATACCTTGAGAACTCAGGACAAGACCCAAAAGTATCCAGGCAGAAAGAATTTATTTTTTTTTTAAAGGTTTATTTACAAGGGGAATGAGAAGAGGAAGGAGGTGGAGGAAGAAAGAGAGAGAGAGAGATGTGGGGGGCCTCCCTGGTGGCGCAAGGGGTTACTACGCAATCTATGAAGCTATTTGCAACCTCTGCAGCACGAGTTTGATCCCCAGCCAGGGAGCTACCCACATGGCGCAACAGGCCTCTCCTGACTCAGCAATGTATTTCAGTCAATCTGCCTGTTCTGTTCCCCACTCTGTCTCTGGTGAATCCTCTCACCCCCACCACCTCTGGCCTGTACCCCAGCTCTTGTATGCATAAATAAATAAATCTTTAAAAAGAGAGCGAGAGAGAAGGGTGATAGAGAGAGAGAGAGGGTATTTTAACTGGTCAACACTTCATATCAGCAACACCATCTGAGCCGACAACCAGGTTGCAAGTTGAAGCCAGAAAAACCAAGAGAGCCAGAGCACACATGTGTTGAGCTTTCAAGCCAAGCATGGTTGCTTAACTCTGGAATAATGAGGTTATAGCCTTTGAGATTGTCTTGTTTCACTCGGCATAATTCCCTTGAGATCCATCCAAGTTGAGTGTATTAATACCTCATTCTTCTTTATTGCTCAGTAGTAGTCTAAAATGGATGTACCACAGCTTTTTAGCCAGATGGCTAAAAATATTTTCAACTACTTCCAGTTTGGGGCTACCCTGAATGAAACAGTTATGGATATTCATGTATAGTTTTTACACGAATATAGGTTTTCCTTTCTCTGGAATAAATACCCAAGAATTCAATTGCTAGGTAATATGGTAACTGCAAGTTTGGATCGCAAAGAAATAGCCAGTGTTCCAAAGTGACTATATCATTTAATCTTTTCAGCATTGTATGAGAATGATCCAGTTTCTCTATAGCCTTACTAACATTCTAATTGGTGTTGTGGTAAGATCTCATTGTTGTTATGCTTTGCATTTCCCTGGTGGCTAATGATGCTTAACATCTTTTGTATGCTTTTCATCTGTATATTTCTACCTGTATATTTTTTGATAAAATTTTTGTTCATAACTTTCACCCATTTTTAATTGTGTGTGTGTGTGTGTGTGTATGTGTACTGTTAAGAAACAAGTCCTTTGTTGGATATGTGGTTTCCAAATATTTTCTTCTAGTCTGTAACTTATGTTTTCACCTTCACAGGGCCTACTGTAGAGCAGAAGTTTGAAATTTTTATGAGGTCCAATTTATTGCCTTTTCCTTTTAACAATCATGTTTTGGTGTCAGCTCCTTAGTCACTGTAACTTAAATATCTAGTAGTAGCTTTCTGATTTGCTGGTGTATCTAGTTCTTAGTATACAAATGTTTCTCATTGTGTATACAGTTTCATCTCTGTTGTATATTATGAGTTCTTTTTTTTTTTTGGCAAAGGTTTTTTTTTAAAATTCAAATTAATGAAAGAAAAAAACACATTCACACAGAAGAGACTGAAATTATCTGCTCTGAAGAAATATATTAAAGAAAGTGAAAGGTTAAAAAACAAATCAAACCCCAAATAATGATAAAAATAGATGTTTCCTCTGTAAAAATCAGGCTTAATCTTTGTCTTCATCTTAGTGCCCTGGACTGTGAGAATCACTTTGACATTTTACATTTTCTCATGCCAGGGACTGAGAAACATTGAGTCCTGGACCAGTTTGGAGAATTCTGTACCATGAGGGTATTTAAGGAAAAAAAAAAAAAAACAGGCCCTAAAAAACTGTCTAGCCCACCAAATAATTCCTAACTTAATTCCAGTTTCAGCCTCTCCCAAAAGTAGAATTTTCAGTCAATTAGGCTGGGGTTTCCTGGTCAGCACTAGTGGATTTCTATATGATAAGCCCTGTCTGCCTTCCCTTAATAGAAAGTGGCTTTGTCTGAAATAATATTTATTTATATATTTATCTAACAAGTCTATTCTTAAATGTCCAACAGGCTCCAAGACACTTCATTCTAGCTATTGACGGCAACAGATGGCATGACAGGGAACCCAGGTGTTTGAGCAGGAATGGAATTAAGGATCATCATTACCCCAGGCATAGGAACTGCTTACTTTTTGCCAGATTTCTTAATTCCACCTGTGGCCAAGTGGCCTTGCCCCATAACTTTGTCTTTTAGCTCCCCCAATTCCCACTGTTCCTCTTTCTGCTTTTCCTCATCTACTTCCTTGGCCTGCTTCTTGGGCTGCTTCAGGGGCTTCTTATTGCATTTGAGGTTATACATGGTGCCTGCCACCCCTTCCCCCAGACCCTGCCATATACGTGTGTGTGTGCTGAATGTCGAACATCAGTATACAGCTAGTATGTATACTGAATGTCAGAAATACAAATTAAAATATGTATATATATATATATATATATATATATGAAATCTTGCCATTTGTGACAACATGGATAGAACTGGAGGGGATTATGCTAAGTAAAATAAATTGGAAGGAGAAAAACAAATGCCAGATGATTTCACTTGTATGTGAACTACAAAGAAAGAAAACAAAGGAAAAGAAAAGCTAAACTAAAATAAGCCCTAGAATTATGACTGTAGAATTGAGATTACCAGAGGGAGATGATGGAAATTGGGAAGAAAATTAGGGGGAGGGTGGCCAATGGACTATGGTGGAGAGTTATAGGTTCTTTGATTGTGGGTGTGGTGTGGTAACATATATTTGAAGGGGTATAAAACTGTATCCTTAAAACATTCAGTGTCCTAATCCAATATTACCTCCATAAATTATAATTTAAAAGAAAAAAAATCTTAGTTCTGCTACTTACTAGCTGTGTAACCTCCATCAAATTACCTAACCTACAACTTTATTTTCTTCATCTGTCAAATGTGGATAAGAATAGATTATTATGAATATGCTTGTAAAGTGCTTCGTACAGTATCTGGCAACTGATCTTTATAGTGTGGTTGCCCTGAAGACAGAGACTAGGTTTTATTCTTTTTTTTTTTTTTTTTTTGTACTCAATCACCTGATACATAGTAAGTCCTAGTAGGGTTCTTGAGTGAATTTGCATGTCCATATAATAGTCCTTTCCTTGACCAAAGGTCATCTACCATGATAGTTGGTGCACTGGAAAAGAAAGCAGATCCCCAGAGAACCTTCCTTTTACTCATCAGGTAGGACATGCTTAGGGGTATGTAGGCTAGTTACTGAAACTTGTACCTTTCTATTGCTATGGTCTGGGAAAATTCTCTTCATATGTATAATCCCAAAGTTCACATGTCCATTGATTTTTCTGGTCACCATTGCAATTGATGATGTACCTGTACGTTTTCTCGTATGACTAATCATTTTGTTTTAAATTCACCTTTGAATTTTTATTCCCAACCATCCTGTATACAGCTAAAGTTATTTTGATAACTCTGAGAAATATAAAAACTCATGTTAGGCCACATTCTTCTCTTTCCTCTAGTTAAGAGAATGTTACATTTCCCATTAAGTTTATTTAGAGTTTAAAGGTGAAAAAAAGGGCCTCCCTGGTGGTGCAAGGGTTAAAGACAGCGCTATCAAGCTATCGCCAGCCACTGCAGCACAAGTTCAATTCCTAGCCAGACAGGGAGCAACCGACATGGCCTAGCAGGCCTCTCCTGCCCCACAGCAGTGTATTTTTTTTTTTAAGATTTATTTATTTATGCATACAAGAACCGGGATACAGGCCAGAGGCACGGGAGGGTGAGAGGATTCACCAGAGACAGTGTGGGGAACAGAACAGGCAGACGAACGAAATACACTGCTGAGGGGAGCAGCGGGCGCGACAGGAGAGGTCTGCCGCGCCATGTGGGACCCTCCCTGGCCAGCTGGGATGGAACCAGCACTGCAGAGGCTGCGGACAGCCTCACAGTGCTGTGCTCAACCGCCTGCGCCACCAGGGGAAGCCCCACAGCAGTGTATTTCAGTAGATCTACCTGTTCTGCCCCCCACTCTCTTTGGTGAATCCTCTCACCCCCTGTACCTCTGGCTTACACCCCAGTTCTTGTATGCATAAATAAATAAATGTTTAAAAAAATTAATAAAGGTGAAGAAAAAACTAGTCATCTTTCTTTCTTCCTTTTTTTAAAAATATTTATTTATTTATTTATAGAAGCACTGGGTACAGTCAGAAGCGCGGGAGGGTGAGAGAATTCACCAGAGCCAGAGCGGGGAGCAGAACAGGCAGACTGACGAAGCACACTGCTGAGGGAGCAGTGGGCACGGCAGGAGAGGTCTGTGCACCATGTGTGACCCTTGCTGGTGGCTGGGGATCAAACCGGTGCTGCAGAGGCCATGGGCAGCATCGCAGCCCAGCACTCAACCGCTGCTCCACCGGGGGAGGCCCAAGACCAGTCATCTTTCCCTTTGACTTACTGTAATAATTTAGACAGTCTCTTTAAAAATAATGTGAGGAAATATTTATATAAATATAGGTATAGTTATGGGAGTATTGAAGATAAATATATGGTTGAAAAAGTCTGGAAGAATATATCTCAAAAGTTTGACAGTGGTATTGTTGGAAGGTGATATCAGTTTTGACCTTTTCTTTGTGCCTTTCAACATAAATGGGTTGATTTCCTTTCTGCTTTTACTTTAGTTGTGACAATTCTCTTAGAGACTACTAACTGTCTCTAAATCCTTATCCCTATTCTTCTTTAGTAAAAGAACCCTTAAATTTTAGCTGAATTCAGGGACATCCGGAATAAAGACTCAATTTTCCATTCTCCCTTGATACTAGATGAGCTAAGTGTCTACCTTCTGGTTAATGGGATGTAATTATTAGAAATGTCATGTGCAATTTGGGAAAAGTGTCCTTGAACAGAAGAGGCACACTCGGCTTCCTTTCTTTTTCTCTCACACTGACTGAGAAGTAGATATAATGGCTGAAAGTTTAAGCATGAAGACAAAGGTCACCACCTAGGGATAGCAAACTGGAGAGCTGGAAGAAGGCTGAATCCATGACTACTTTGTGAAGCTTGCCCTATCAGTCAGAGGTTTTCACCTCTGATGTTGTACATGAAAGCAATACTTTTGTTTGACCCACTGTTTATTTGGATCTTATGGTATAGCCAAATCAATTCCTAACTAAAGTAGATTTGGTGTATAATTAATATATTCCTTTGCCTCAAATATGCTTTTCCCTGACCACATAACTCAGTTTCTATAAGTGAACTGTTGAATCTTGATTCTTTTTGTTTTGATTCTTATACAATGTTAAGACTGTTCAATTTCATAAAAACTAGTCAATCAAAACATTAGGACATGTTTACCAGAATATAATAAAAAAGGTACTCAAGGAAGAATCCATTTGTAATAGCAAAAATTTAGAACCCACTGATGAAAACCAAAAGAACAAGTCCCAGAAGACAACACAAATAAGTTCTAAAATATGTTGTTTAGACTCACACATATTCATATGAAAATGTAAAGAAATGCAAAGCTAGGATTAAAGCAAATTTTAATATAGTGGTTACTACAGGAGAAAAGTTGGAGTTTGAAGTAGGGAAGAAACTCACAGATTAATGTAAATCATGAAAAACTTTTAGCTCTTGGGTTGACAGGTGGGTTTATGACTAGTATATATTATTGTAATATATATACAGTGTAAGTCAATAAAATGAGGTTATATAAGGACCAAAGGACCAATCATAGTCTTTGATACATGACACACTATTAACATGAATCAGGGCTATGATTAATCCAGTTTTGTGCTTCTGAAGTTCATAAAACAATCATACTACTTAGGAGGCTGCCTATTAGGCAAGTCTGGTTTTATTTCTACAAACCAGGCAACAAGGACGGATGTGTATCTATTTGTGTACCCAACTGGTTCCCTATCTAGGTTTTTAAAAATAAATTTTTAATTTTAGAATAGTTTTAGATTTACAGAAAAGTTGCAAAAATAGACAGAGTTACTATAACCATACCACCACTGCCGCTCCTTTTTCTACCACTGTCAACATCTTACTTTGCTATGGAATGTACATTTGTTCCAATTAATGAGCCAATGTCTATGCATTTATGATTAACCTTCCCAGATTTTAAGCTTCCTGAGAGCAGGGCCCATCCATATTTTCCCCAGCCTCTTGCCTCTACTTAGTGCTACATGTATTAAATTATGAGGAAATTAAATATACTAAGTGACTAAGTTTTCTGGAAAAATAAGCCCCATATTTCATGATTGCTTATAATTTGCTTTAAGCAGCAAAGGCAGCTTTGAGCTATAACCCTGAGCTAAGTTGTGTCTAATGTTCTTAAAAGTCATTGTTTTTGAATTATTTACAAGCATTCTCATTAGAATGAGCACAGGGAGCCAAGTGCTGAACTGGGTTTTTCTTTTCTTTTTTTTTTCCTCCCTGGGTTTCTTTTCTAAATCAGGTCACAGAAAATGGATGCTATTTCTTTAAATAATATAGCCAAGCTGATCCCTGGATTACAATTAGGTTACGTAACTTGCTTATGAGCTGCTTTTCATTAAGACTTGCAGTGGGCAATGGTGCTTTACATTTCAGAGCAAAGTGGAGAGAACAATCCTGCTAAAAGCCAGAACACATGTGGTGTCAGACTGCAGTCACTTCAGCACGAGAGTGAGTTCAATGCAGGCGGCTCCTTTCCTCTTTAAATCCTTAAAACATCTTTTGTCCTACCAAACTTTCTTGTTCCAAATATCTCCAAAATATACACGCTGAGGGCCCATATCATGAGGGGAGATCTGGGCGGCCCTTCCCCAGAAGGCTGAGAATTGGGGAGCCCTCTGGGGGGACATTACCAAGTTTCTACAGAACTGTGCCTCAGATTCATTTCTTGCTGAAACAAATTACTAGGAAACATTTTCAAAATGTGGCCAAGGGAGGTAACAAAAAGCCTACTACCAGTCTATAACCACATTGCAAACAAGCTTTCATAGGTACACAAGCTTTTCATAGGTATAAGTTATCAGTGCAGGTAGGTAAAAAGAAGTTTGGTGTCAAACCTCAAAAAATCAATCAGAAGAGATTCTGGGTGTTGGATTCATCAAAACATACAAACATCTGTTTTTAAAAATGAAGATAAAGCCAACTTTCCCCAAAAGGAAGTTGTTCATGACTGTTATACAAGAGGTTCACTAAAGGATAACAACATTTTTGATACCAATATTAAAACCTCACAGAAGATGATAAATGCTGAAATGCAGTCTCACAGTGAGAGTAAGCAGAGGTATCAGAGGATAGGACAAAGCACTCTTGATAATAATTAACGGGGGGAAATTCTGTTGTACGAACCACAACAGGCTGTTGGAAAGAAAGGACAGTGTAATGCCAAAATTCTAACAAATGCAAAATTCTTTTCTGAAATGGAATTACTGCATAGTGATTAAAATAGCAATCAGGAACAATTAAACGAATTTGGAGCCTTTCACATAGTCAAAGAAACACTTGTCATTTATTATATGGGAACAGCCAAAGGATCCTTCTTTAAGCAGTTAAATTAAAGCTTGTTTCTTAACTTTGAGCAATATGATCTCTTACAAAGTTGAGATCTTCCTAACGTCAAGATTTTATTCCAGAGCTATACAAAATTATGGATAAAGAATTTTTTCTTTTAACGTACAGTTAACTTCTAAAAAAATTGTGACTTACTTTCAACTAATGCATATTTTATAGTTACCTTTTATAAAAAGTAACATAAAAGAAAATGTAAAAATAAACTTTTAACTATCAATAATACTATCAATGCAAATGCACACTATATGCCTGAATGCAAAGTAGTTAATTAATTCTAATGGTATTGCACATTAATCTTGGCTTCAACACAGTCTAAAACTTGCCTAAGCCCTGTTGGTTGCTGGGCAGTCTTTGATTCTTGTGTGTGTGTCTAACTTACTAATGAACTTGGTGTCATTTAGGGCTGAACCAAGCACATCTGAACGGTCCTGGCTGCTCCTGGGCAGCTGAGGAAGGGCACCCATAGTGTTCTGAGCAGAGTTGGAAGAACACCAGAGCTGAGATGAGTCAGAGGCTCTCAAAGTGTGTGGTGAGTCAGAATCAATGCCCCCCACCACCCTGCAGCAGCTGTAGCAATAAATAAATAAATAAAATAAAAAGGTGGGAGGGAGTTCTAAAGGGACACACCACAAACCTCCTCCCCATGACTCTTTGTACCCTGTGATCCTTTGCACCCTGTGTTGTGGCTTTGCTGGTTCCTAAGGAGGCACAGACCAGAGACCACAATCTAATGATGGCTAGAAAGAAAGTCAGCAAAGCTAACTTTGATCTGAACCCTGGTATGATGGTCAGCAAGAGAGAGGACTAACTGGCTAGCACCTGCCCCTGGCGTGTGATTACCAGCAATGAATCTTGGGAAATCTGCAGACGGTCCTGGGAGCCAAGGAGATGCATCGGGAAAAGTGTGTGAGCTCTGGTGTCTCAGGAACTTGGGTTCAAATTTAAATCCTTCCTCTGTCACCTGTGGGATATTAGGGCAAGTCACTTAAACAGTGGGAACCTCACTTCCCTTATCTTGGGTGGTAAGATCCTTTCTCAGGTGATTGGCTTGGGGTATGTGTCTGTCTGTCTGTGTTTTGGGGGATGTTTACAGGTAGCTAAACAGTATTCCATGGTACTGCTTAACTCAACACTGGGTCTAAAATGAAGTAGCCCATAAAATACTTATTGACTGAATATCTGAATGACACTATACTAGATAATCCAGTTTGGGCTGAGTTGGATACCTGGTTGACATGTTTTTGAGGAACTAATTTCCTTAGACACTCCTGCAATCCCCAGAGATTAGGAGCTGTCTCCTAATTTGGAAAATGTTAGTGTCCTGTGAGAAAAGATTATGTAGAAAAACTAAAGTTTAAATAAAGTCTCAAAAAGATCTGTCCAATAATCTATAGTCATGCACAGTCTTCACAAACATGGTTCTCCCAGTCAACCTACCATTGTTGAAGATTCATATTGTAATGATGAGAGAGCCAGAAGCTCTTGAGTACTATTTCAGTATTAGTTTTTATAGAAAAATCTTTCAACACTTCTGTGGACCAAATTTTACTAAAGGATTCTTTTCTGCAAGACTTTTAGTTCCACCCAAAAGGAAGAATTAGATAAGGTGCAGAAGCCTGATCTCAACCCTACAATCTTATAAAAGGAAATGACTGCACAGATGACTACAGCAAAAAAGCTGACTGTGGTAAGAAAAGCATGAAAGCAGAATCGTGAGACTGTTCATTTTTGTATTTCTCATAGGGCAGTGTTCTGCTATGCAAATAATAATGACAATAATAGCAGTGTAATTGCAAAACCCTATGCACTTACTTCATACCAAACACCATGCTAAGAGTTTCATGTAGCCATACTTGTTTCATTGAAAAATTTTTTAAAGGGCCTCCCCAGTGGCGCGGCGGTTGAGCGCTGGGTTGTGGGGCTGCCCACAGCCCCTGCAGTGCTGGTTCAATCCCCGGCTGCTCCCCGGCCACCGGAGGAGGGTCCCACATGGCGCGCAGACCTCTCCTGCCGCCTGCTGCTCCCCTCAGCAGTGTACTTCGGTCCTTCTGCCTGCTCTGCTCCCTGCTCTGGCTCTGGTGAATTCTCTCACCCTCCCGTGCTTCTGACTGTACCCAGTGCTTGTATAAATAGATAGGTGAATCTTAAAAAAAAAAAAAAGAAAAGGAAATTTTTTTAAAGATTTATTTATTTATGCACACAAGAGCTGGAGTGTAGGCCAGAGGGGTGTGGGGGTGGGTGAGAAGATTCACCAGAGACAGAGTGGGGAGCAGAACAGGTAGATTTACTGAAATACACTGCTGAGGGGAGCAGCTGGCGAGTCAGGAGAGGTCTGCTGCACCATGTGAGTCAGCTCCCTGGCCAGGGATCGAACTTGTGCTGCAGTTGCTGTTGATAGCTTCATAGTGCTGAGACTTAAACCCTTGCGCCACCAGAGAAGCCCTGTTTCATTGAATTTTTACATCTCTGTTAGGTAGCATCTCTTATTAAACTGGATTGCAGAAAAGGGATGTAGGCAAAGATTTTTGCTGGAAGACGCTGAAGATATTCATTTGTTTGTTCCGTTGAATCAGCACCAAAAATGTAGCACGACATAAAAATTTGGGAAGCAAAATGGAAGGAAATTTTAATTTTGTTTCTAGATGTAAACTAGAAAGTAGACTGTTTCTAGAAAGTAGACTTTGAAGGGGAAAGAAGAAAGTTAACATTTCTTCAATATGGGTTACATGCCGAGCACCTTTACATACATGATTTCATTCACTCTTCATTTCACAGGTGAAAGAATGGAAGGGAAGAGAGATTACAAAAGTCCAAATATGCCAGACTCCAAAGTCCACATTCTTTCTATGCTATCAGCGGGATTCTGCCACTTACTCTTATGTTTTCTAAACCTGGTTGTTCTTAACAGCAAAATGGGGATAAAATATGTGCCCCACCTAGCTCTTAGGATGTTTTGAGAAGTCATGTGAAAGAATTGTAGTAGTCTATGAAACAGGTTTGGATTCCAATAGCAAATAATCCAAATTCAAATAAAGAAGATATAAACATAACTATGATTTCTTTTTAAGTTAGGTGTCGTTAGGTGTTTGAGCAAAATGCTGAGAGTACAGAAAACAATTATTTCTGTTGCTTGAGTGAACCATGGAAGAGTCCACCTACAAGGAGACATTTGAGCCAAACATTTAGAATGAGGAGGATTTCATTAGGTTATAAAAAGGGGAAGGAAGTGAAAGGAGGGCATTTGTAAGAAGTGATGGAGTCAAATACAAGGAGGCATGAAAAAGTGTGATGTTTCCAGGACACAGGGAGCCATAGAGAAGGTTCAGAGTAGCCAGTGTCCTGGGATTAGCAGACCATGAGCTGGGAATGATTGGACCAATATGGAAGGCCTTGAATGCCATGCCAAGGCCTTTGGACTTAATTCTGTAGACAATTGGGAGCCACCAGGGGTGACTACCCAAAGAATCCATAAGGACAAAGAGTCTGAACAGGGCCTTTTGCCATCCTGTTCTTGTGATGATCACAAAGTCCCATGTTCAGAACATCACAGTCTGTTGCCATGGAAATAGTAATGGGCCTCACTAGGGGAATAAATTATCCTCATCATTATACCTTTCTTCCAAGGAACTCAAAGTGTTTGTTGTATGTGTTTTCTTTCCTTTCTTTCTTTCTTTTTTAAATAGAAGCACCAGATGGTGGTTAAGGGAAAGAAGAAAGCCTAAAGACTGTTGAATTAAAGGAGATTTCAAAGGAATGGAAGGAAAAACACAAGTTGAATTTTGAAAGGTTTAATCAAAACAGATGGCAGAATATCTCAGCCTGAGGGAAGGGGAAAATTGTCTCAGAACCCATCTGAAGTGGGAGCTTCTTCACCCTGGCTTCCCGGGGCCCTGTCTGTTGCCTCCCTGCAGGCTGGTGGTTCAAGCTGGCTAATGAGGAAGGAGAGACGTGTGTGTGTGTGTGTGCACGTGTGTTTAAGATGATATATATGCCAGACACAAGAATTAACACTACTGAAATGACTTTTTAATTTGTTACTATAAATACTGATTTATTATACTCATGATCTTTATTTTCAAACAAAAAATATTTTTTAAAATAGCCTACAAGAAGTTTTACCATCCTCACAAAATTATTTCCACTCTGGGGGTAGAAGAGGGAAACTATTATTTTTGTGTACCTGATCTGTACAGCTTCCTATATCACCTTATTTTAGCCGCCTATTCTAATTCAGTCTCTGGGATAGAATAATCCTATGAGGGAGGCAGCGTTATTCCTCCTACTGAGGAAGATGAGATACCGAGATTGCTTTTATTTACCCAGGGTCCTCCCAAGTGGCAGAGCATAATCTGAACTCTGGTGAGCTCAGGCTCTTTCCAGAATCCAAGAGAGTTCTAAAACTGAGAGAGCCGGGGAAAGTAACTCACCCTGTCTGGGCCTGGGTTTCCACCACACAGTAAGAAAAGCCGGGTGCACACCCCCATTCTCCTCTCCCAACTGGGACATGGAGTGGAAGGTGATTGGGAAGAGACATGAACACTGAGTATATTTTCTGACGTTTGCGCCTCTGTCTTGTCAGGCTGTCTGGGTTATTTTGAGTGAATCAATCGTGTTGTAAGGCTTGAAGTGTGTGTGTGTGTGTGTTTAATATATTAAAAAATGCAAAGAGCAGGGCGACGCTAGGGCACTGGGATGTCCCTAGTGGTTACATTTATACCACACGTGTTTAGTGAGCATGTGCTACGTGCCAGGCACCACCAGGCTACCTGGTGGGGTATAGAAAATTAACAAAAGCACAAGGTCTGGCCATTCCAGAGGGCCTAGAAAAAGGCAGTCACGCAGGGATTTCTACTTGGAAGATCCATTGGAAATGAGGCCTCAACCATTATCGTCTGGGAAAGAGGCCTCCTGATTGCCTGTCGTCTGCTTCCAAGGAGGAAGGAGCGGTCCAGTCCTCCTAACCTGGCCTCCGGCGAGCCGGTCTGCGCTCTCTGACAGCTCTGTCCGCAGGCGCCACTGCTCGGCTTCCCCAAAGTTTCTGAGGTTTCACTGCGAACCTCACATTAAATGGATCCCGGCACAAACGCGCGCGTTACAATCCTTTCTCTCCTGCACGGCTTCGTGCACGTGCGCTGCTTCTGATAACCCTGTCTGGCTGCGCACTGTGGCTGGACTGTGAGCGGAAAGGCAGGCAGGTGCCGCGTGGACCCCGCGGGGAGGGCGGCCCCGGACCTTCCACCCCCCGGGTGTCTGCCGACCTGCCAGAGCAGGAGAGGGGAAACACTTGTCCATGAAATCTGTGCCTTTCGGTTTGGACGCCTCTAACGCACACCCCCTCTTGCTGTGCTGTTTTCTCCGCTTACAACGCGGATCTACCTGATGCTATTCAGTGCTCGACCCAATTTTCTGAGACTTAAGTGAATTTGGGAGAGGTATTTTTTTGTTTTTTGTTTTTTTTTAACCAAGAGCTTTGGGCCTGAGGCTGGTGGGGAAATACTATATAATAACCTTTCCTGTGGGCTAGAGCCGAGGGAGAGGCAGAGAAGCACATCCCAAACAGGTTGAAATGCCAGTTTCCAGTTCTAAGCAAAGGAACAGACAAAACTAACAAACAAACCAACCCAATCTCTACCTCCCCTTCCACCCCTAGAAATCTGACAGCAGAACTGAAGCTACCAGTGGTGGGTCGGGTGAGGAGTAAAGGGGGTGGGGCCCAATGCCCTGTGGTGGACTATGCTGGAGGGTCATGGGTGCGTTGGTTATGGGTGTGGTGTGATGAGAAACCTTTGGAGGGGTGTGGGCCTGTATTCCTAAAACATGTAGTGTGTCAACCAACTTTTCCTCAATAAGATAAATAATTTTTAAAACTGCGAGGAGTTCTGGAGAAAATTGGGAAAGACCCTAACCAAACAGGCCTTGAAAAGCCTGGAAAGGCAGCAGTGAGGAGCAGCCCCCTTGGGAGCAAAGAGGAAGGGGTTGGGAGAGGGGCATTGGGGGAGAAAGGCCATGGAGGGATGTCAGACATTTTCATAGTCATCCCAGATTCGTTTTAAGGCAAGGAGTCACTTAAGACAAGCTGTGGTCATGGAAAGGATATTGGGTTTTGCTCTAGGAGTCATTGGATTGAAAATTGAGAATGATTGAGAGGAGGAATCAAGAAACCAACTGATGGTGCCGCTTATGGGCGTGAAGCATTTTAGACAAGGACGAACATCCTTGACCCTGAAAGAGAATCTGAAGAATTTCAGTTTGCCTTTGTTAAGTTTGAGTTGTGTTTGGATGCAAGTGCCTGTCTGAGGAGAGGTTTGGGTTGGAGAAATGAATTTGGGAGTGGCCAGCACAGAGTGAATGCCTGGGAATGGATGCAACCGTTCAGGAAAGGGGGGAAATGAGGGTTGTCTACATTTTAGAAGTTGGGGGAAGTTAAGTGACTTGTCACATACACCCATTTAGCCACCGATATTCAAACCAAAGCCCATAATGAGTAAAGAGTAGATATGGTTATTTTTGTTGTTATTATAGCTCTTTTTTTTTTTTTTTTTGTATAGAGGCATGCTTTATTTATTTGTTTGCTGGTCTGTTTGTTTGTTTTGTTTATACATGCACTGGGTACAGTCAGAAGCGCGGGAGGGTGAGAGAATTCACCAGAGCCAGAGCAGGGAGCAGAGCAGGCAGAAGGACCGAAGTACACTGCTGAGGGGAGCAGCGGGCGGCAGGAGAGGTCTGCGCGCCATGTGGGACCCTCCTCTGGTGGCCGGGGAGCAGCCGGGGATCGAACCGGCGCCGCAGAGGCCGCGGGCAGCCTCGCAACCCAGCGCTCAACCGCTGCGCCACCGGGGAGGCCCTGTTATTATAGCTCTTATTTCTTGCTGAGGTTAAGAGCTTGACTCCATTTAATTTATTATGTTAAACCAGCTTAGCACCCTAAATACCTCCATAAAACTCCTCTGTGATGATACTCCAAAGCCCTGAGAACTCCCAGGCTCTGTTTCCTACCTTTTTTTTTTTTTAAGATTAATTTATTTATACAAGAACGAGGGTACAGGCCAGATGTGTGGGAGGGTGAGAGGATTCACTAGAGACAGAGTGGGGAGCAGAACAGGCGGATTGACCGAAGTACACTGCTGAGGGGAGCAGCGGGTGAGATAGGAGAGGTCTGCTGTGCCATGTGGGCATCTCTGCGGCCAGCAGGGATCGAACCTACACTGTAGAGGCTGCGGACAGCTTCACAGCGCTGCGCTCAACCACCTGCGCCACCAGGGAGCCCCCCCCCCCCCCCTGTTATTCTTAACAGCTTGTCTTGTCTGAGGTCTCAGTTTCTGTTCCTTTGCCCAGCACCTGGTTACTTCTGCGTCTTTGCCCAGATCCTTTGGCCCCACACTTGAGTGAGAGTCTGGTATCTCCCAGCTTTGCCAGGGTTCTACCTTTCCCTTGGCTCTACCAGCTATAGCCAATGAGCCAGTTTGACCTCACCTCTGAGCCTTGTTTTAGATGCCAGATCCCTAAAGTGAGTACTTGCTTGTCCAGGAGGAAAGTTCAGGCCTTATCTAGCCTTGTCCTTTAATATATATTCTTTCCATTAAAAGCATTCTGGATATATTCTTACTCCTATCTTATCTTTCCAAGCTCGGACTAATCAAATAAGATATAATCTTCAAGCCATTATCTTGAATTTTCTAAAGATTCCTTCTTGCTTTTTTCTTCTATTCCTCTTTTATAAGACTTTTATATACTTTTTAAACTTATTTCCCTTCTTGTTTCCAGATGTCCTTGTTTTTCTTGAAGACCTTTCATCATTCCCCTCCTGTGTATTTGCTCTCTCACACCGTATCAGATTATTGCTAGCTTCAACTTAAAAAAAATTAGTTTAAACTTCACTGTTCTTTTGACATTGACTAATTCTATCTCTTGCATTGAGGTGTCTTCTCACAATTCATAAATATTGTTGGGGAAGAGCCAGGTACTTAATCATACCTTTTCTCCATTGCTAAGTACAGGGTGACCTTCAGGTAGAATCACATCTAATGGTTGTTTATACTCAAATTCATTCAGATTGTCTGGTAGCTGTATGGACTATCTATTCAGCATTTTAAAGATTACACTGGTTAGAATATGAACATCTCTAGAATGTAGGCACACTGAGGAATGACATCTTTTAACTTTAATCCACCTGAGAACTCATTGATCCTCAATGTTAGTTTATAAGACTCTTGGTGGCCCACTGACCTCCACATTCTTTCAGGAAACAGAGTGATGAAATAAACTCAGCAAACATTCCAAACCAGTTTATAGGCCTTCCTTGCTAGGATTGGTGCTGCTCTTACCACTCAAAAGACTTGAGTTTGCTCTGCCTTCAACCAGTGATTCTCAGTGAGGGCACTCAGCCTGCGGTGGAAATATTAGACTCTGCAGGTGGAGGGAAGGGTGATTATTTGGGGGGAAAAAAACCCACACTCATTAACAAGTATACTTTTATATTTGAAAAATATATGTGAACTTTATTTTTCACTATGCAAGCAAAAGAAAGTAAAGATGCACCTACAGAAAATAAAATCTCCATGGAGAGGCCAGGGAAAAGGCTGTTTTCTAACTTCTTGGTTATGAACCACAATGAGAAATAATTTTACACCTTAATCTGTACACATTGTGTATGTGTGCATGTTTGTGTGTGTATGGTTAAAACAAATGTTTTAGTAGAGCTTGGTGGCTGAGTGTTCATGTATCTGATTTTGATGCTGGGAGCTGTTGCATCTACGAGGTACAAAACATATGCAGTGTCCATGATCAAAGGGGAAAACTGTCAGGGGTTAGGTGAGAACGTGTTCTGGGTCTCTTTCTGGCCAGGTTGCTGGTCTGGGTATGTGTATGGTAAATGAAGTTAAAAATTAGGCTTTTTTCCTCCTTCCCGCCACTGCAGTAGATGCCTGGCCAAGGGGCTTGGGTCTGCCCCCTCGTGTGTGCCCTGAGAGCCCACTTGGGCCCCAGAGAGCACAGGGTGCACACAGATGGCAGTGCTCACACCTGTGCCTGGAGGTGAATGATAAAGGCAGCAGTGGCAGCACAGCCAGAGGACCCCTCTGCGGCAAGACCATGAGATAACACAGACTGAGAAGACCAGAGAAAGGCCAGAGAAAGATGCATAGAAAGCTGGGAGGCGGGGTGCCGGCCTGCCTCCTAGGCCCCCTGCTCGGCCCGTGCCTGCCTCCTGGCGTGCCAGCCTCCCTGCCGGAGTGCCTGTGTACCTGGTTCCCTGCTCCAATATTAAAGGCTTGTAAAAATCCATTGAGGTCTCCAAGACTCCGTTCTGTCTGCCCGAATCAGCAGTGAATCCTGCCCTGTGCATGCTTGTACTAGAGTATGTTTCCCCTAAGTCCACAAAATGAAAAAGTACACAAAGCTATTCCATCTTTATGAATTTAATCTTTAGGTTCTTTGTGCATGTGCACCAGAGAGCTCCAGCCCCAGCATTTTTGGAAGTGGTTGTAGGGGCAGGACAGGATGCAGGGCAGGTATTCTGATCCCATGCAGAACGGGTAAAGGAGGAGTCAGAGTCCTCAGTGGCTTTTTTGCAGGTCTTTTATTGGGGTTCACCAGGCATATGGCAGGCAGGGGTGCTGGCTGGGGGGCTGAGAGTCTGGCAGGCCTCCCAGCCCCCAGCAAGTCTTCACTCTATCTGGACTCTCTGGCGTTCGTTCTGCTGCTTCTTGGCTTCTGCTTCGGCTTCTCCTGGCATCCCCGTGACGCCGCCCTTAAAAGCACAGTCTTAGCCCAGGTGTACCCACTCCAGGTGCCCGCCATCAGGCATGCATTCAGGATCACAGGGTTCCCTCATTTATCCTGATGGCGGGAGGGCAGAAAAGCCTGATATTTTTCCTTACCCTACATGGTGGTAAAGAAATCACAAATATTGGAAACCTATTCATTTATCATAAACTGTGGTACATCTGCTTTATGGAACTCCATGCACCTTTAGAAAATAAGATGGGTGTGAAGAGCTAATGACAAATTTAGAGAGGGCAAAAGAACGTGTGCTACACAGTATATTTTTTTATTTATATACAATCAAATATGAGGGTAAGACTCAGAGGGAAAAGGACAAACTGGTAACTCTAAGGATCAAGACAGGAGGAAAGTGATTGAGAGTTACTTTCATTCATGTATATTGCTTTAAATTGTTTACAAAACAATTTTAGTACGTATTTCCTAACAAAGTTCTGAACATTCTGGAAAAAATGAAAAGCTTACTACTTGTAAAATAATAGTCATGACCAACTAAATTTCTGATTTCTGAACTCAGACATTACCCTCAGGCGACAGTGTCAGAATCTCGGGCAAGTGTAAGATTTTTGAGTTTATTGAAAAAAGAGGTGTCTTTAAAGAAATTGACCACATCCTGGAGATTGCAGGCTTCTCTCTTTTCTTCAAGGCCCCTGCTGCAGATACTTTGTTCTATTTCAACTTGCAGACAACAAACCAGACTGCAAAACCAGCCTTCCACGAAGTGTGGAAATCCTGGGTTAACGGCCACGCAAAGTTGATAAACTGTAGGTACATGATTTCATTTTTTTATACTTCAACTTATCTAACAATCTATGATGAGCTGGATTAACACACCATTAAGAAGCACATAATTAATTAATTTGCTTTACCTTGTGATTTTTATTCTATCCAGTAACTTTTACTCCTCCTTCTAAATGAAGGTCAGGATCTTTGCTCACCTGGCTGACAGGAAGCAAAGTCCTATTTTCCCCTCATACTTGAGGCCTCACCCTCCCGTACAGGATGGGTCACATTCCACTTGGCCTCTTGAAATCTCAAGTGGTGATACTCTCCTGATTCCTCCCCACCCCCCCAATGATCAACAATTCCTGCAGCTGGTCTCTCTTGCTCACCTTCCTCTTAATCTGCCTTTTAAGTCAAGCAGTTTTTTCTCCCATTTTCTCCCTGTCGTCCTCCAGCCTTCCTTTCCCGTCCCCGGAAGGCAAGAGCCCAGAGCAGGCACACCACTGGCTCTGTCCATCAAGCAATTATGCAAGCATAATTTTTTAAATCTAGCCTGATAATGTGATTTTTCCTGGCATAAGCCAACAAGATTCATGTCAACATTTCCAGCTGTTGGGAGAGGAATGGCCTCTGAATAAGTGCAACAACCCTGTCTGTGCTAATGACTGTGGTGGGTGTGGGGCACAATAGTGTGTTATGAGCAGAAATTTTAGGGTCGGGCACACTTGGATTGGAGCCCTATACTCCGCCACTCCCTCATGGCTTATGACATTGAGCAAGTTTGTACCTCTTTGGGGCTTTGGTGATGACGCTTGTAGTGGCGGGAAGGCACAGAGCAGGTTTTCTATGATCCGGCAGATGGGTAAAGGAGAGTCCTGGAGCCCTCGGTGGCTTTTCAGGCTCTTATTGAGCTTTTTACAAGGCAGAAGGGCCAGGAGGCTGGCGGGACTCCCACCCCCCCGGCGAATCTTCACTCTTTCTGGACTCTCCGGCTTTCTCTCCTGGTCTCTGCTTCTCCTTTGCTGCTCTGCTGTTCTGCTCTGGTTCTGCTGCTCTCCTCGTTCTCTCTTTCTTGTTCTCTGCTGGCATCCCCGTGACGCCACTCTTACAAACCCAGTCTCATCCCAGGCGTGCCCACCTATGCATGCCCACACCCTTCTCCAGGTGCCCGCCATCAGGCATGCATGTAGGACCGCAGGGCTCCATCATTAATGCTAATGGTGGGAGGGCGGAAAAGCCTGATAAATTTTCACTTACCCTACAATGCTATTTCAGAGACCTGGTGAAAAGAAATAATGCAGTAACATAGGACCTGGAACCCAGTAAGAATTAGTAAGTGGAAGCTATTATCAGCTGTTGTCTCTGGGAAAATGTACATTATGTCAAGACTGTTCTGACACTCAAACTCTAATGGGAGGCTTCCTTGCATGATGCACACCTTTTTGGCTTGTGGTTTTTCTGCATCTGTCTGCACATCCATTTTCCTCTGTCTATAGCAGCTTCTCTTCTACTTTCTCACATTTCTTGCCTTTTCAACTTTTTTTTTTTTTAAGATTTATTTATTTATAGAAGAACTGGGGTACAGGCCAGATGCGTGGGAGGGTGAGAGGATTCACCAGAGACAGAGCAGGGAACAGAACAGGCAGTCTGACGAAATACACTGCTGTGGGGAGCAGCGGGTGAGACAGAAGAGGTCTGCTGCATCATGTGGGACCCTCGCCAGCCGGCTGGGATCGAACCGGCACTGCAGAGGCTGCGGACAGCTTCACAGCGCTGCGTTCAACTGCCTGCACCACCAGGGGAGGCCCATCTTTTCAACTTTGATTGGCAGTTTGGCAACCTTACCATCTCAGCCATCACTGCTGGGTTTCGTAGCCCAAAAACCTGGAGAGGGAAGTGCACCTGCTTAGTTCACCTCTTAGCACCAGCCCACTCTTGGGGCCAAACCTTCAGTCCATCACTTCATGGTTACTTCTGGAAGTAGAGGTGTGGCACCTCCAGCAGATTCATTTAGGAAAATGTTCTTGGTAGAGAAGCTAGAAAAAAAGTTTATCACTAGTGTAGGGGCAGGAAGGACACAGGGCAGGTTTTCTATGATCCCATGCAGACTGGGTAAAGAAGGAGAGAGTCCTGGAGACCTCGGTGGGTTTTCAGGTTTTTATTGGGATTTACCAGGTACACAGCAGGCAGGGGTGCTGGGGAGCCGGAAGGCTGGCAGGCCTCCCAGCCCCCAGCAAGTCTTCTTGTAAAGGGCAGGAATGGGCACAGTGCAGGTTTTCTGATCCCATGCAGAACGGGTAAAGGAGGAGTCAGAGTCCTCAGTGGTTTTGCAGGTCTTTTATTTGGGGTTCACCAGGCATATGGCAGGCAGGGGTGCTGGCTGGGGGGCTGGGAGGCTGGCAGGCCTGCCAGCCCCCAGCAAATCTTCACTCTATCTGGGCTCTCTAGCGTTCGTTCTGCTGCTTCTCGGCTTCTCTTTCGGCTTCGGCTTCTACTGCTGCTGCTGCTGCTGCTGCTGCTGGTGTCCCCGTGACGCCGCCCTTAAAAGCACAGTCTTTAACTCAGCTGAATCCCATCTACCTATGCCCACACCCTATTCCAGGGGCCCGCCATCAGGCATGCATTCAGGACAAGATCCATCATCTATCCTGATGGCGGAAGGGCAGAAAAGCCTGATATTTTCTTTACCCTACAGTCCACCCCCTCAGGGTTTTCTGCCATACAGTCTATACATATATATACAATTTTCTTTTTTTTAATTCTTTTTTTTTCCCTATAGAGGCATGTTTTATTTATTTATTTGCTTGTTTGTTTGTTTTGTTTATACATGCACTGGGTACAGTCAGAAGGGCGGGAGGGTGAGAGAATTCACCAGAGCCAGAGCGGGGAGCAGAGCAGGCAGAAGGACCGAAGTACACTGCTGAGGGGAGCAGCGGGCGGCAGGAGAGGTCTGCACGCCATGTGGGACCCTCCTCCGGTGGCCTGGGAGCAGCCGGGGATCGAACCGGCGCCGCAGAGGCCTCGGGCAGTTTCGCAACCCAGCACTCAACCGCTGCGCCACCAGGGAGGCCCTATATATACAATTTTCTAAGCAAACAAACAATGCAGCCATGGCCCACAAAAGCAAATACATCAAATATAACAAAATACAATATAACAAAATACAACAGAACACAAATAAGTCCAGGCAGGGCACCAACCTAGTGCAAAAGACAATTATTGGTACCAGCAGATGAGCTACTAAATCTGCTGCCGAAGGCACTGCTCATGCGAGGGAGGGGAATCACTCACGGCATCTACTATATCACACCAGGAGCCGTCAGGCTTCCTGGCCTTCTCTGGCTGTAGTCTCGGCTACAAGCCACACACAGCATCCACCCCCAGGATGCACTAGCTCTGGGATTGGCAATTTTATTCTGTTGGGGGTAATCGCCAACCCTCAGGGTTTCTGTCTGCAGTCGCTCCAACACTCGGCCTTCACAGCCACCAGTGCGACTCACAGACCCTTGCACTCAAGCCAACCCACTGCACAATCACATGGGTCGGGGATCCAAACTCTGCATTCGGCTTGGGCTCCACCCCAAGCCACATTCCCCACCCGTCCCCCAAGGACAGGTTCCTCAGCTCCTCACCCTCACTCAAGAATGAGCAGGGCATCACCCACAGGTGATTTTACGAGACTCACAGTTCTTCAGCATACCCAGGCTGCTTAACAGCCGCTTAGGGCTTCTCAACTTAGCATCAGGACCAGCTTTTGCCTTCTTAGTTGGCTTTTCTCCTCCACCTGGCTGCTGGGCATGCACAGGCTGCTTTTGGCCATCTAGGCCCACTGGCCACCCCCAGATTCTCAAAAAAAAAAAAAAACATAACCTGCCAAGGCCCTCCGCCTTCTGGCGGGATTGTCAGTCCAAGATCATCAGTTCATCAGTCCATCAGTCCATTGGCCTCTCCCTGCTTCAGCAACGGCCTGCTGCCTCAGGGGTCATTGGCTGGTCCTTTCTGGTGTCGTTGGCTGGTCCTTTCAGGCGTCTCCTTCACGCCAGGTCTCATCTTGTAGCTCGTGGACGTATCCATCTTCTATACCGCCATGGCACCTCCAGCGTCGTCACAGGCAGTCTTTTACTCCTTAGTCCCTCCAGGTCTTCGGAGGGCTCCAACACCCGCCTGCACGGATCTTGCCGACTTACGCCAATTGTAAAGGGCAGGAATGGGCACAGTGCAGGTTTTCTGATCCCATGCAGAACGAGTAAAGGAGGAGTCAGAGTCCTCAGTGGTTTTGCAGGTCTTTTATTTGGGGTTCACCAGGCATATGGCAGGCAGGGGTGCTGGCTGGGAGGCTGGCAGGCCTGCCAGCCTCCCAGCCCCCAGCAAGTCTTCACTCTATCTGGGCTCTCTAGCGTTCGTTCTGCTGCTTCTCGGCTTCTCTTTCGGCTTCGGCTTCGGCTGCTACTGCTGCTGCTACTGCTGCTGGTGTCCCCGTGACGCCGCCCTTAAAAGCACAGTCTTAACTCAGCTGAATCCCATCTACCTATGCCCACACCCTATTCCAGGTGTCCGCCATCAGGCATGCATTCAGGACAAGGATCCATCATCTCTCCTGATGGCAGAAGGGCAGAAAAGCCTGATATTTTCTTTACCCTACAACTCTATTTGGGCTCTCCGGCCTTCTCTCGCGTTCTCCCTACTTCTCTCCTTCTCTGCTTCTTTCTCGGCTTCTGTTCGTTCTCGGCTTCTGCTGGCATCCCCATGACGCCACCCTTAAAAAGCCCCATCTTAGCCCAGGTGAATCCCATCTACCTAGGCCCACACCCTATTCCAGGTGCCCGCCGTCAGGCATGCATTCAGGACCACAGGGTTCCGTCACCCATCCTAATGGCAGGAGGGCAGAAAAGCCTGACACTTTTTACCTTACCCTACAACTAGTTAAGCTTCAGGTTCAACACATAATCTTATTTTCATTTACAAAGTCCTAATAGATAAAAGTTCTACCAAAGTGATAAATTGAGCAATTGACCAATTCACCCATTTAAAAAATAAGAGAGAGCTCTTTTGCTTTTTGAAGAGAATTCTGCTTTACAGGACGAACCATGGTAGGAATCCTCCAAACGGCAAATTCTCTTGTGGTACATACTCTATATTTTACAAAGGGTGATAACCAATAACTTTTTCTCATGATAAAAATGAGTGAGTTTCCTTTCATCTCTGCTTTTCCTCGCAGTTTTCTTTTTCTTTTTTCTTTTTAAAGATTTATTTATTTATGCATACAAGAGCTGGGGGGTACAGGCCAGAGGTGCTGCAGTGGGGTGAGAGGATTCACCAGAGACAGAGTGGGGAACAGAACAGGCAGATCAACTGAGGTACACTGCTGAGGGGAGCAGCGGGCGAGTCAGGAGAGGTCTGCTGCGCCATGTGGGCTGCTCCCTGGCCAGCCAGGGATCGAATTCCTGCTGCAGAGGCTGTGGATTGCTTCATAGTGCGGTGCTGTAAAGGCAGGACAGGACACAGTGCAGGTTTTCTGATCCCATGCAGACCAGGTAAAGGAGGAGTCAGAGTCCACAGTGGTTTTGCAGGTTTTTATTGGGGTTCAGCGGGTACGTGGCAGGCAGGTGTGCTGGGGGGCTGGGAGGCTGGCAGTCCTCCCAGCCCCCAGCAAATCTTCACTCTGTCTGGGCTCTCTGGCATTTTCTGCTTCTGCTTCGGGCTTCTTCTCTTTCGGCTTCTACTGGCGTCCCTGTGACACCACCCTTAAAAGCACAGTCTTAGCACAGGTGTACCCACTTCAGGTGCCCTCCATCAGGCATGCATTCAGGATCACAGGGTTCCCTCATCTATCCTGATGGCAGGAGGGCAGAAAAGCCTGATTTTTTACCTTACCCTACAGGTGCTTAACCCCTTGTGCCACCGGGGAGGCCATTCTCACAGTTTTTACATAATACTCAGACTAGCGCATTAATTTCCATTCCTTTTTTTAAAGATTTATCTATTTATGCATACACGAACTGGGGTGTAGGCCGGGGGCGGGGTGGAATGTGTGAGAGGATTCACCAGTGACAGAGTGGGGAGCAGAACAGGCAGATCGACTGAAATACACTGCTGAGGGGAGCAGTGGACGAGACAGGAGAGGTCTGCTGTGCCATGTGGGTCAGCTCCTTGGTGGGTGATCAAACTCATGCTGCAGTGGCTGCCCATAGCTTCATAGTGCTGACGCTTAACCCCTTGCGCCACCAGGGAGGCCCTGTTTTACATCCTTAAGCATATTCACATCTTTCTTCACTAAACTATATTTGCAGTTGCAATGGTGGGCAAATATTCTTTACTCAGCATTTCTTTTTATTTTCCCACTTTATTCTTCCTTTTCTATTTGCTCCTGTACCACTTTCCCTTAATTTCAGTCTTATTTGCTTTTGCTATTTTCTGTGTACTTTGCACGAGTGGACATTCAAGCACATTGATGGATGGGTCTTTGGCAAGTATTGGTTGTCTTGGGCAGCCAGAGCCAGGCTTCCATAGAGTACAGAAGTCAGCACATTGTTCCTCAGGTGCCTTGTGTATGGCACTTCCATGCATGCAAGCGATTATATGCCTTAGTTCTACTGCTGAGTCCACATGCCAATATTATGTCAATTAACTAGAGGACTTGACTTTATGGAAACCTGCCCTTGTTCTAGATAATGGTCCTGACTCATTAACTCTTTAATTCATTCCTCCACACTGGCTATTACCTGCTCTCTCCACTTATGTTTTATGCCATCATCTTAACATCTTTAAAATTGAATCTACTGTGTTCTTCCTCCAACTATCAATATATCCCTTTCCAATTTTCCTACTGACAATGAGAACCATGATGGCAAATACCCTTTTGTTTGTCCAGGGTATTGTAGCTTGTTTTTTGTTTTGTTTTTAATAAAACACCTCTTATTTCTTAAACACATTGTGTAGCTTGTGTTCTTGTTTATGACTCACAAAAACACAAGACTGATAGAGACACTTTACAAATGAAGAAACTGAGCCCAAGAGGGGTGTAGGGTAAGGAAAAAATGTCAGGCTTTTCTGCCCTCCCGCCATCAGGATAGATGATGGATCCTTTCAGTCCTGAATGCATGCCTGATGGCGGGCACCTGGAATAGGGTGTGGGCATAGGTAGATGGGATTTACCTGGGCTGAGACTGCTTTTCAAGGGTGGCATCACGGGGATGCCAGAAGAAGCCGAAAGAGAAGCAAGAGCAGCAGAAGCCGAGAGAGAAGCAGAGCCATAGGAAGAGCAGAGAGAATGTGAGAGAAGGTCAGAGAGCCCAGAGTGAAGACTTGCTGGGGGCTGGGAGGCCTGCCAGCCTGCCAGCCCCCCAGTGCCCCTGCCTGCTGTGTACCTGGTAATCTAAATAAAAAACCTGCAAAAGCCACTGAGGACTCTAACTCTTTTACCCGGTCTGCATGGGATCAGAAAACCTGCTCAGTGGTCCTTCCTGCCCCTTACAAGGGGATTAATAACTTGTTCAAAATAGTGGATGCAAGTGTTCCACAATCAGTTCTTTGTTTTAACTCGAGTACTACCCTCCACTCTACCTTGTAACTACATGGTTGTTTCTGTTCCTTCTTCTCTGTCATGTCCCATATTTAATCCGTCTCAAAGGCCTCCTGTTTTTTTTTTTCTGCAGTGTCTCATACTTGGCCATTATCAAAAGCAATTAAAAAACTGTCCAGGCCTTATCTGCTCATTCCTTAGTCACTGCAGACATCTCTTGGTTTATGTTTCTTTTGCTCTAGTTCATCCAAAGACATTTGTTGTAATATCATGTTTATTTTGTTTTCTTAAAATATTTTTCTTCTTTATTAAAAAAGACCAAAACACCCAGCACCATCTTTTACATTCCCTTTGCTCTCGCTCTCATTCCCTGCCCCTATCCTCTCCCCCTCTGTCAACCTCAGTTCTGTTGTGCCCACTGGTTTATTTTTACTTTGCTTCTTCCATTCATTTGCTTTATTTCCTTATATTGCACATATAGGAGAAGTGATGTAATATTTGTCTTTTTCTTCCTGAATTATTTTGCTATTTTTTTCCCTTCTACTCCAAGGGCATTTTGAGGTCTAATTCTGGTTTCCTATCAGCACTAACATAGTGGTTTCAGATACAACAGCAGTGAGGATACAACAGCAGTTAGCACCACCATTAGTGGCTCCCATACAAATCTCAATAGTCCCTTACCCTCAGTGCCAAAGCCATCAAGCAATTAAGCCACCTGTGCCAATATTCACGGGTGCAGGTAGCCAGGGCTCCCTTCAGGGGATGATGGAGCCACCAATGTCAGAGGTACTAGAAGCACAACGAGGAATACGAAAGGAACCGACACTTACTGTGTACCTTCTTGACGTCACCACCACATCTGATATTTTAACTCCCTTGTCTAATTGAATGCCAACATCAATCCTGCAAAGCACGATAAAGATGAGATGAGGGTGGAGGAGTCCCAGTCTGGCCGCCTAAACTGGAATTCAGAGTTCTGTCAGGTCTAGGAATGTCTGGAAACCTGCCTGGTAGGAAGAGAGAGATTCGCTGGAAGAATCAAAGAGGTCCTGAGAAATAACTTGTTCTAAGAAGAGGAGGGCAAATTTGGACAAAAATGAGAGGGATGTTGTGAGTATTTAGGCTGCCTGTCACTAGCATTATCCACTATTTCTGCTCCAGGGATGCCGCCTTAATCTGGATGACCATAGTTTTTTACTGATGAGGCAACCACTGCTTCCTTGTTACATAACTCCTTCTCCACTCCTACTTATTTGGGAGGGTATTGAAGAGGCCTATTTAACAGAAACTACTTTGGTTGGCATATTTTGAGCCACTATCCATTCCCACAGCTGGCTGATAGGGTCTGGGAACATGTTTCATCTCCATCATACAAATGAGAAACTGAGGGTCAGGAGATTTAAATCTAAATTAATGCAATTAGAGAGTGGCAGAGCTTCGTTTAGAACCCAGGTCTTGATTTCAAAGTCCATGCTCTTTTCACTATTTTATTTATCCAACAAATGTTTATTGATCACCTACTGTGTATCAGGCATAGGAAGCAACGGGAAACAGATAAGTTTCTCCCAAATGAATCTCATACTCAGTGTCAGATTTTTTTTTTAAAGATTTATTTATTTATGCATTCAAGAGCTGGGGTGTAGGCCAGAGGTGAGAGGATTCACCAGATACAGAGTGGGGAGCAGAACAGGCAGACTGACTGAAATACAATGCTGAGGGGAGCAGTGGGTGAGACAGGAGAGGTCTGCTGCGCCATGTGGGTCAGCTCCCTGGCCGTGGATTGAACTTGTGCTGCGGTTCAATGGCTGCGGATTGTGTCATAGTGCTGAGACTTAGTCCCTTGCCCCACCAGGGAAGCCCCACAGTGACAGATTTTGATCACTGTTCCCAAAATTTACAATTTCCTCTTTTTCCTGGACTCATTGTAAGACTACATTTTCCAGCTTCCTGTTCAGTTAAGACTTGGCCTGCTGAATGTGAGTAAAAAGGATGAATGACACTTCCAGTCGTGGTCCATGAAAAGGCCCCCTCACATGTTTCTCTGTACTGAGATGACTGGTGAAACATTGGAAGCCATGTGTGGAAAATGGCAGAGCCGCCTCTGCTGATGAAGAACATATGATTTGGTCTGTTACAAGAACAAGAAATCAGTTTATATTGTGCTTGAAACATTATACATTTAAGAGTTTATTTTTTATAGCACTTAGCTTTATCTTAATTAAAACATACTTCTACATGCATACTGCCTACAGTGGTTTCCTTTTTACTGAAAGAATTGCAGGTAAACTCTCCTTCTTTTTGAACTGAACTACTTTCTAGAGGCAACTTTGAATGTCTCATGTTGTTGAATGGGAAGCAACCACCTGGTGGCCAGAGGGTTTTTTTTCATTGAACAGGCAACACAAGGGACTCATGTGAGAAAGCTTCCCTTTGTCCAGCATTGTCCATATCAAAGGCTTCATTCTTCCTGAGTCTGGTTCTGTGTTAACCATTGCACTTTGCAAACAGATTTGAAACTACGTTCACCAACCTGGCCTCAATCAGTCAGGATAAAAGGTGCCATCGTTAGATGTCTCCCTGGTGGCACAAGGGGTTAAGCACAGCACTATGAATCTATCACAGCATAAGTTCGATCCCCGGGTGGCCGGGGAGATACCCACATGGTGCAGCAGACCTCTCCTGTCTCACCTGCTGCTCCCCTCAGCAGTGTTTTCAGTCAATCTGCTGGTTCTATTCCTTACTCTATCTCTGGTGAACCCTCTCACCCCCCCACACCTCTGGCCTTTATCCCAGTTCTTGTATGCATAAATAAATCTTTAAAAAGAAAAAGGTGCCATCTTTACATCTCTGCCACTCTTTCTTCTTATTTCTCAATTTGTTCAGAATCAGGTTAGAAAGATTGTTGCCACTTACGTGGTTGTCTAAAAGATCTTGAAAGTTATCATAATTTTTGACTAAACTGTCATTAGTGGTTATATTATGATGACTATAAAACTAATCTTCACATTCAACTGAATTGTATACTATGACTATGTTTTGTTTCTAGTACAATTTTTTTTCTGGAATTAATAAATGCCACATTTTATATTTTTAATTTTTTAAGTTTTCTAGGACCAATCACTGCTTTTCCAGCTACTACAATTCCTCTATCAATGGTCTTTTCTCAAGCAGTTTACTAAAAGTGCTTACTGGAAGAAAAAGTTGATAAGTTGGAAAACATTAAAATTAAACACTTACACTCATCAAATGATTAAGGAAGTAAAAAGGAAAAACACAGAATGGAAAAAGATATTTGTCCTACATATATCCAAGAAAAATCTTCTGTCTGGAAAATATAAAGAACCTCAGTGTATCCACAAGAGAAAAGAGAGAACACAATAAAAAAGGGAGGGGAGCAAAACTTTTTTCAACAGGCATCTCACAAAAGAGAATCTCAAATGACTTATAAGCATATGAAAATTGATCAACTTCCCTAAGAAAATATAAATTAATACTACAATAAATGCCTATATACTTACCAGAATGGTTAAAATCAAAAAGGCAGACAATCATCTGATATTAAGGATGTGGAATAACTGGAACTCTTATATGAATATTGGAAATGTGAATCTGTACAACCATTTTGGAAACCTATTTTGTACTGTCTATTAAAGCTGAATTTACACATACTCTATGGATTAACAATTCTACTCCTTGATATATACCCAACAGAAATGAGTATACATAATCATAAAAAGACATGTACAAGAATGCTCATAGAGTACTATTTGTAATAGTTAAAAACAAATGTGTCCATCCACAGCAGAAGGATAAACAGTTTTGTACACATTAAACAAAATATTATGTAGCAATGAAAATGAGCAAACCAATGGTATTTGGAGAATCATGGATGAATCTCATAAAATACAACATTGAATGATAGAAAGCTGACACAAGAAAGCATATAGTATATGATTCAATTTGTACAAAGTTCAGAACCAGACAGAACTCATTGTTGGAGATGGAAGGTAGTTTAATTGTTACCTTTTTTGGGAGTAAGAAGGTTTGAGGGAGAACTTCTGGGGTGCTGAGTATATTCTATTTCAAAATCTGGGCTCTGATTACATTATTTTGTTTGCTGATTGCATTGTATTGTTTACTGATTACATTATATTTCACTTTGTGAATTTTTTGGTGCTGAGTACTTAAGATTTGTGCATCTTTCTGCATATGAGTTAGACTATAATGAAAAATTCAAAATCCAGGTCGTGTAGACATAGTGAAGAAATAATGAAAAGTCTAGGAAATTAGATCTTTCTGCATCAATAAGCTCACACAGTCTATGGTTTTATCATTCTCTATAGGATTTGGTCACCAGAGTGACAAAAGTTCATTCCAATGTATAGATTTCTCAAAGGTAGAAGGACCCTTATTAAGCAGCATCTCATTTAATCACCTGTCCACCCTCTTTGAAGGATGAATGTTGAAGTGGAATTATCTAGAGTGGACACAGGTTGTGGTTTGTCTGTCCAAAATTCCTTCCTTGGGGGCTGCTCTTGCACAGTGTGTCAAATATGTGGTTTTGATGGGGTTGTCAGTAACAACAGGTCACTACCTGTTCCCACGTAGAGTTTGATGTTTGAGCTTTGTTTAGAAAGTAACATTATTTTCCCAGGAAGCTGGACTTTGAACTAAGAGACCCAGGCACAGAGGTGGTGAAGCTATGTTCTCTGAAAGCAATGCCATGGAAAGATAGTTCATAAATTCCTGCACCTAAGATCCCTGAAGCTCCTTTGGTTCTGGCCGCCTGAGGCCAAATGACCCAACAGATCTTTTTATTCTCTGACCTCAATTATTTTATGCCTTGGTAATGAGAGTCTATTTCCATTGTTTTCAACCAATAATTGCCACATCAGATCCTCAACCTGAGAAGTTTGGAAACTCAGCTCTAATTAGTTCGCCCAGGAATGATTAGGCTACATGGAAGTGATTTACTTTGGCTAACTTTGTAGGAACTTAATATCTAAAGCATGATGTGTACTTATTTCACTCTGAGAGATTTTCTCAGTCTAAGGACAAAAACATTTTTACAGAGGGCATTCATTTCATAGTTAACATTTGTTAAATAAGCACTGCCTATTAGGTACTGTGGTGAGCAAAGAAAAATGAAATTGGGTATTTTGAAAAAGCTTTTCATAACCTTCACATTATGTCTCAATGTGCTGCTGTCTTACTAACTCTAGTTCTACAATGCTACTTTATTGATTTTTCTAAAATATCATTTTAATCCCCCTGGTCAATAACCTCCATCATCTACTTACTGTCCAGGATGCTTCCATCCTCTTAATGTTGCCCTCCCCACCCCTAGCCAAGGTTTCCATAAAGATCTGGTGCCTTATTCTGGGGCCTGGAGTTGCTTCAGGCACTTTTCCCACCTCCTTTCAGAACCTGCCTGCCTCAGCTCCTCTAGGTCAGTCTGGTTACCTCATAACTAGTTCTGCTTCTCTGATTTGTTTATCTTGACCCTGGCCGTGCCCCAGTTTGCTGTCTCTTGATCTTTCCACCCTACACTTTGTAATTCCTTGGGCCAATCTTTCCTTCCCACTTAGCCTGCGTCAGCTGCCAGGCCAGACGGGAATAGTGTCTCATGTCTTCTAGATCCAATGGAAGTTAGGACAAGGATTATGTCCTGAGGCCTGAAACTGGCATTCCAAACCCTCCAAATTGAGGTGTATTTTCTTTACATAAACATGCGACCCTGGCTGGAACAACTATTTACTCTCTTGTTAATAGAAAGTAAAGTATTCCCAACTCTCTTGCTTACAGGGTCTTGCTTCATTGTGCTCTCTCCAGAATTGCTCCCTACTTCTTCTCTTCCTGTTTGAATCCTAGCCATCAAACACTCCACAAAAGCTTCTACAGGTCCCTCAGGGTTTCACAACTCCCCCTCCCCCCCAGCTCCTCCTGCTGTGCTGGTTACTTAGTTATGCCTGTCCTATCTCCACTACCAGTTTTCAAGTATCTTGGAAGTAGTGACTGCATCGTAGATTTTTCACATACTATCAACTTAAATATTTGTGCTGAGATGCTATTCCATGAAGGGAATTTCAGTGGGTCTTTGGGGAAAACAAAGAAATATAAGACTTAGGTCCTGCCTTCAAATACAGCCCAGTTGAGGACACTTTGTCATTATAACCTATGTGCCTTAGGCCTGCAATAAGGACCTGTTTGCATTAGCCTGCTCTGGCTACCACAGCAAAATACTGCAGACTGGGTGATTTAAGCAACAGAAATGTATTTTCTCACAGTACCAGAGGCTGGGAAATCCAAGATCAAGGTGTTGGCAGGTTTGGTTTCTTCTGGAGTTGCTCTCCTTGCCTTGTGGTGGGCCTCCTTCACACTATGTCCTCAAGTGGTTTTTCTTTTTTTAAACATTTATTTCTTTATGCGTACAAGAGCTGGGGTACAGGCCAGAGGTGCAGGGGGAGGTGAGAGGACTCACCAGAGACAGAATGGGGAGCAGAACAGGTGGATCTACTAAAATATACTGCTAAGGGGAGCAAGTGGGTGAGACAGGAGAGGTCTGCTGAGCCATGTGAGTTAGCTCCCTGGCTGGGGATCAAACTCGTGCTGCAGAAAACTTCATAGTGCTGCGACTTAACCCTTTGTGTCACTGGGAGGCCCCAGGCTTCTTGAAGCTTGTAAGCTTTCAACCATTGGTCCTCCCCACCATAACATTTTCTTGGAGTCTTTTCTGTGTTAAGTCTTGTCAAGAACTTAGACTGGTAGGCACATGGCCAGGGTAGGTGACAGATATTGGGGATAATTGCAGGTTAGTGAAGGTATTTGACATATGGATTGGCTAAGGATAGGCTTCATACAGGTAGGTGTGGCTAGCTCAGGAGTTATATGAGTCACAGAAGACAGAGATTTTAAAAAGTGGCTACTATCAGGGCCTCCCCTGGTGGTGCAGCGGTTGAGCGCTGGACTGCGGGGCTGCCTGCAGCCTCTGCAGCGCCAATTCGTTCCCCGGCCGCCGGCGAGGGTCCCACCAAAAAAAAAAAAAAAAAGGTGGCCACTGTCAGCATTGTATGAAATCTGACAGACAAAGTTGCAGGAAAAATGAGTAAAGTTCTGGTCTATGGGGTAGAGAAGCATTAGGCCAAGAATTTGTGGAAAGATGTTGCTCTGAAAGCCTGCGACATTGCTTTGCACATTCTATCTTCCACCCAGCAGAATGGCCTTTAAAAAACGTAGCACTGTTGGTCTCTGAATGTCAATATAAGCAACAGCCATGAGCAGTCCTGACTGCCGGTGTGCACAGGTACAGCCACACCGGTTGCTTAGGAATGACCTGTTGGATTCTGTGTTATACTAGGTGTTAAATATTTTGAACGTCAGCCCTGTGCATAGGTATAATTTTTCTATCTTTTTTGATAAAGTTTTTATCAAGGGCACCAGCTAGTCTGTTATTCAGTGTCCTCATATAAAGATTTACATGATAAATTTCACTTGGCATTCAGAACCCAGAATGATAAATAACTTTATGCTATAGTGTACAGTTCCAATTAACATCAGCACTGAAGTCACCAGAACTGTCAGTTTCTCTCTATGGCACTGTCTACTGACAATTTGTCTTGGTTTCCTGGATGTCATCCAGTACATTGGCCAAAGAGGCCAAAGCAGGCATTTGTGTTATATTTCAACCTTCCTCTTGTCTCTCTTTCCTTAGTCTTTAATTTGAACCTAAACTTTTGCTACTAAGTACAAAAGTGCAGCATGGGAAGTTTCATTATCATTTATTCACTCCTCGAACTCCTGGAGTTCCTATGATGTGCCAGATGGTAGTCACAGTGGTGGGCAAAACTGGACCTTGTCCTGGTCTTTGTGGAGTTTAGAGTGAAATAGATAGTTAATGGTAGGATAAACCAAGAAGTCACGTCCCCACTTATGGTTTTAATCTCAACTCCCTCTACTTCCCTTAAACCCTGCTTGGTCAATTATTTTCCTATTTTTAGTGCTACAGAAGTGAGCACTAATTATTTTCCTTTTTGTAACTTCAGTCTTTTCTGGTAAATGATCTTCCCCTTTGACCACCAACATGCTCATATCCCCCTTTTACTGAAATAATAATCCTCTTATTTTCATTTAAGTTCTTGATGGCCATCTTCTCTCCCCATTAATAGATTTCACAAAGGAGTTGCTCACTCACATCTTGTCACTTGTAATCCTGTTTCCATCCTTACTTCTTGGGTGGTGAGGTGATTTTATTGCTCTACCGAGGATTCTCTTTTCCAAGCTAACAGCTTGCTTACAGCAGAGTAGCAAGATCCTTTAAACTCTGTAAAATGTTGTTCCTGAAAGCCTTCCCCCCAGACTCATTCTAGCAACAATGCACCCTGCAGGAAGCCACTAACTTACTATTTGGCCTTGGACAAGTTACTTAAGCTCTCTGGGCCTCAGTTGCTTTATCTGTAATAAGAGTAAGTGGTGCCAAGATCTCTTACTGCTTTAAGCATTTGTGGGTATAGGAAATTAGATGAGGAATAAGCCACAAGGGAAAGTGAACCCCCCCAGTGTCTCATGACCCTAAGGAAAAGGAAATAAAGTGAGGAAAGAGCAAACTCTCCTACTGTTGGAGAAGGTTTGGCAAGGAGAGGTTGGAGGGCAATAATGTGGCTGGGTAACGGGGAAGTGCAGAAAGGCAAAAGAAAACCTTTCTTGGAATATTAGCTACAGACACTTTTGTGTGTAGGCTCTGAGCTTGTGGAACCAGGATATGCTGAGTTTGAAGCAAGTCCTTGCTTGACACACACCAGCACCAAGAAAGGAAACACATCTCTCCTCCGAAAATGAGACCTACGGCACAAGCACCAACTGGCTCCATGAAGCTCCAATCTGTACCAATTGAATCCAGCTATATCCAACCTGCTCTAACTGACTCCAACCAGTTCAAACCAGGTCCAGCCAGCACCGACTGACTCCAACCTGTTCTAAAATCCTCTAGTCTGCTCTAAGATGTTCCAGTCTGCTAAAGTGTTCTCTAGGAGGCTCAAACTGGATTAAAGAGATTGAATGAGCTCTAATTGGCTCCAACCAGCTCCAACCTGCTCCAGTCTGCTCTAATCTGCTATTTTCAGCTCCAACAGGAACCAAGCAAATCTTACCTACTCCAACTGGCTAAAACTGGCTCAGTCTTTCTCAGACTATCTGGAACTGGCTCCAACTAACTTCCTTTCCAACTGACTCAATAGGACTCAAACTAGTTCCATCCAGCTTGGACTACTCCAACCAATCTGAAGTGACTCAAAGTGGATCCAACCACCTCAAACTGGCTCCAACTGGCTTCAACAGACTCCAACCAGCTTGAGCTCCAACAGGCTTGAACTGGCTATAATCAGTTCCAACTGGCTGTCTGGCTCAAACAAGGTGTGACCAGTTCCCACAGGATCAAGTTGGCTCCAGGCAGATCCAACCAGCTCCAAGTGACTTGAACCAGATCCAACTGATCTGCCTGGCTCCAACCAGGTATCACCAGCTCTAGCCAGCACCAACAGGCTCGATCTGGCTGAATCAGATCCATCTGGGTATGGTTCCAACTGGCTTAAACCAGCTCAAACTCGCTGAATCCAGTCCACATGGGATGGAACCTGCTCAAACTGGATTGAAGGGGCTCTAAGTGGATCCAATCAGGTCCAACCTACTCTGGCCCCAACCAACCCAGTCTGACTCAAAGAGGCTGAAACAAGGTCCAAATGTATCAGACAGGCTCCAAGCAGATCCAACTGGACCCAACTAGTTAGAATTGTATCTAACCAACTCAATCTAACCAGAAATGGTTCCAACCAGTTAAAACCAGCTAATCAGCTTCAAACCAGCTGGAATGAGCACCAACCTGATTGAACCGTTTCAACTGGCTCCATCTGGCTCAATTCAGGTCAAAGCAGTTGGAAATGGCTGGTTTCCAGGATCAACGGATCCAACAGGCTACATCTGGCTCCAACTGGCTTGAACCCTATCCAACTGGATGATTCCAGATCAAACCTGCTAGAACTGCCTATACTGGCTCCAACCAGATTGAGCTGGCTTCAACCAGAACCAACCAGCTTGAACTGAATGCAACTGGATCAGTCCAACTAAAACAGGCTGGAACCAGTTTCAGCGAGTTTGAAAGAGCTAAAAACAGCTATAACAAGATTCAACTGGGTGAAACTGGCTCCAACTGGATCCAACTTGTTGCAACAAGTCCCAAATGTCAGAAATGGCCTCCAACTGGATGAATCCAATGCAAAAATCGCTGGAACCAGTTCTAACGGGCTCAAACCAGCTCCAGCCAGATAGAAGGGGCTCCAACCAGACCCAACTGCATACAACTGGATGCAACTGGCTTGATCTGGCTCCAACCATTTCCAATTGGCTCAAACCAATAGTAACTGGCTCCAACCATTTTAATCCAATTCAAACCAGCCAGAACTGATTTGAACTGACTCTTAAACTGGCTGAAACTGGCTCTAACCAGATCCACTGGCTCCAACTGGCTCAAGCCAACTCTAACAGAATTCAGACAGTTTCAACTGGATCCAACTGGCCTAATCAGCTCAATTAGGTCAAACTGAATCCAATGGGCCCCAATCAGCTGCAACTGGCTTGAGTAGCTGGAACCAGTTCCAACTGCCAACCAGCTCCAGTTGGCTTTGACTGGCTCCAACTGGCTCAGTCCAGATCAGTGCACCTGGAACTGGCTCCAACAAGCTCCAACAGGCTCTCTAGTTTACTCTATTCATGTTGATCTGCCTCTAACCTGCTCTAACTGTCATCAACCTGCTCCAATGGATTTCAACCAGCTTTAGCCTGCTCCAAACTGCTTCAACTGGCTCCATTCTGCTATGACTGGCTCTAACCTGTTATAATGTGCTCTAAGTGGTCTTCTTCAAGCTTCTCTTGACCAACCCCTGGTTTATGAGCTTCTGTGCCAGTCCCTGCATTGTCCAGTTTTAGCAAGGCTCCTGCAAAGCCAATTTAGCTAAAACCCTTAAACCCTGAAATCATTGTCCCACTGCCTGTAAGGCAGGACAAATCAGCTTCATTGTTGCTGAGGGCAAATTTTCACCTGGCTGCCCCAGTGAGAGTATGCTCACGAGGGTTCCAGCAGTTGGCCCCTGTGCACAGCACCAGTAGGCAGTGCCCAGGCCATTCCTGAAGTGGCAAGGCTCACCTTGCCTCTGGAGTGGGCTCAGTCCTGGGTTCTGACAGTGGTGGTCATCCCACCCTAGAGCAGGCCATCAGTGGGGCTCCAGCAGTCAGCCCTAGTATGTACTGCCCAGGCTAACCTGACAGTGGGTGGCTGCATTGGTGGCAGTGACAGCGGCAGCTTTTGTGGTGCCTGTGGTAGCAGTGGTTTCATCACTTACCGCCCAAGTATTCTGCCTATGGGCAGCACCCAGGCTGCCCCTGGAGTGGCAGCAGTGATTCTCTCATCCCACTCTAGTGTGGACTGGGCTCTGGTGGCATGGGCCTGGGCTGCCCTGAAGCAGTCCCCTATCATCCATCAATTCTACTCTTGGGTATATACCCACCCCCAAATTGAAAGCAAGGTCTCAAAGAGATATTTGCATACCCATGTTCATAGCAGTATTACAATAGTCAAAACATGGATACAATGCAGTGTCCAATAGATAAATAAGCAAATGTGATAGATACATACAATGGAATATTCATCCTTATAAAAGAAGGAAATTCTGACACATTATGGTAAGTGAAATAAGCTAATCACAAAAGGCAAATAGTGTATGGTTTCATTTATATGAGGCACTTGTAATAAAAAAATGTGTAACAGTGGTTGATAGAGACTGGAGGAGAGGGGAGAACAGGGAGTTGTGTAGTGGGCACAGTTTTCTGAGATGAGAAAAGTTGTGGGGATGAATGGTGATGATGACTGCACAATGCTGTGACTGTATTCATTGCCACTGAAATGAATGCTTAAAAATGGAAATGATGGGAAATTTTATGGTATTTTAACACTACAAGAAAGGAAAAGAGTGGGCTTTAACTGAGCAAGTGGCTGATTTGCAGGAAAAAAGGTCAAAGGATCATGCCTAAGGAGTCTCTCTAGAAAAGAAGTTCTTTCTTTACCATAACTGGTTGGTTATGGTAATGCCTTTAGTAAATAATGCCTTTCATTTTCACCACTAGTCAACAGAACCTCAACACTGCATGTCCTGAGGCTTTAGAAAAGTTAATTAAGACACTGGGCTGCAGAGTGGGAGGGAGGCTGGAAGAAGGAGATGCAGGTGTTATTCACAGTTGAAGCTATGGAAATAAATGAGTCAATCTAAGTGAGAGGAGAGCAGGGGAAAAATAAAACCTTGAGGATACCCTCCTTTCATGACTTTGTAAAAAACGAGCAGTTAAGGAAGTAGGTCCATTTAGGAAAAGTAGATGGAGCCAGAGAGGTAGAGAAGAACTAGAGAAGTGAAGACCAATAGAGAGAGAAACATGGGTTATAAGTTCATGAAGAGATGTCCAACATCACTAACCATAAAAGAAACGCAAGTCAAAACTATAATGCAATACCACCTCACAGCTACTAGGACGGCTATTACAAAAATAAAAATAAAAAATAAGAACAGTGCTGGCAAAGGGAACTTGACATAAAAGGTGAGATGGAGAATGATGTAGAAGTCAGGGGAGGAGGAGTTATACAAAGGAGGAGTTAGCAGAATGAAGGTCTATAGAAAGGCCAGGGGATGATCTTTGACCGAAGTGTCCACTGGCTTTGTCAATCAGCAATAACTGGAGTGTGTCCCCAACAGGAAACACTGTCACCTGCACATGTGTCTCATTTGTAGGCACCTTCACAAGGATGGGGCTGGACCAGACTGAGAGGTAGGTCCTCCCCGACGGAACTAAGCTGGAACCCAACCCCCCCCCCACCCCTGGTATTCCAGCTATTAGTGGGGATGGGGACTCTGCAAGTGGCTAGAAGTCTGCTAAACCAGGTGAGTGCAAGAACCAATGAGATTCTTGCCTCTAGGGCAAGACTGAATATAATTAATATATAAATGGGGTCTGGGCTAAAGGTTGTTTTATGAGCAGGACAGGGAGAGGACCATGAGGGCCGTGAAGGATGGAGTACCTGCCTCTGGGAGAAGTTGCTCACGGTCTCAGAGAGGTCCCAGGGAATTTTCAAGTGGTGTTTTCAAGGCCATCGGATTTCAGTTAGGACAAGGGGTGTGAAGGACTTAAGGTTTACAGAGGTAGCTTTAAAAACACTGGGAGAGAACCTGCAGGCAAGGCTGGGAGACTGCAGCAGCAGCAGCAGCAGGACAGCATGAGGTAGGCGAAGGCAGCTAGCTGGGGACAGGAGTGCGGGAAAGGACAGACATATGCTCTACAAAGCACTTGGGCAGCCAGTGACTCATTCATCCTCAGCACAACCAGGGAGGAGAGACAGGTATTATATCGCCAGCCTTTGCAATGAGGGATGCTTTCCAGATAAGGCCATCACGGCTCAGAAAGCCTGTTCAGCAGCTGTTTGATTTCTCCAGCGACAAGGAACATTACTTTTGGAAGTAGCACTTCCATTACAGAACAGAAAAAACGGTCAGAAGAGAAGAAAGCTGTGGGCCCCTTTTGGGTACATTTTGGGTAATTCAAAGAATAGACATTTTGGGTCATTCATGGACGCAGAGCCAGACTCTGTGTCAGTCAGTCATCTGTGAAGCGAAGGGGGCAGGTGCTCTTCCCTCGCTCCGTCCCACAGTCTGTGAAATCACCTGGGCAGCCACCTCCCAGTTTCACAGAATAAAACCACGGCCCGCGGCACGGGTCTCGCTCAAAGTGACAGCGCGAACCAGCGGAGGGGCAGGTCCGGGGCTGCCTGCCGGTCTGCGGGGCCTCTGGCAACAGCCCCCCGGCCCCGCTCTCGGGGAGGTGGGCGGCGGGAGGCCGAGATCAAAGCGCCCCGCGGCTCCAGGTCGCTCCCGGGCGGCGGCCGCGGCGAGGAACGCCCCGCGGGAGGAGGAGACGGGCCGCCTCTCCCGCACTTCGAAGGCCGGGCCGGGCGGGCCGGGCGGGCTCCCCTCGGGCCGCGGCCGGCAGGGGGCGCGGGGCGTGCGGCCCGCCCGGGGCGCGCCGTCGGAGCTCGCGGGCGCGGCGCGGGCCGGGCGGCCGGGCCCAGCGGGAGCCGGCGGGGGCCGCGGGCCGGGCGGCGGCGGGGCCCGGGCGGGGCGGGGCGGGGCGGGGCGGGGCGGGGCGGGGCGGGGCGGGGCGGGGCGGGCGGCGGGGCGGGGCCGGCGGGGGCGGGGCGGGGCGGCGCGGGGGGCGGCGGCGCGGCGGCCGCGGAGGAGGAGGAGGAGAACATGGCGGCCGCGGAGAGCGGCTGAAATGCCTGTTCCTCAGGCCGGGCGAGCGGGAGTCTGACGCGGTCGCCGAGCGCGCCCCAGACGGCTGCCCGCGGCCCGGGCCCCTCGGCCGGCGGTCCCGGCGGCTCCCGAGCGCGGCGGCGGGCGTGCGGCCCCCGCGGGTCCCCGCGCCGGAGGAGGGGTCGGCGCGCGGCGCGGCGGGCTCGCGGCCCGGGAGCGGCGGAGGCCGCGGCGGCGGCGCGGGGCGCGGGGAGCGCGGCCCCGCCAGCGCGGCCCGGCGGCGGCGGCGGCAGGTGAGCGCGGGCGCGGGCGCCGGGCCGCCCGGGGGGCGCAGCTGTCACGAGCCGCGCGGCGCCGAGGCCCTCGGGGGCGGGGAGCAGCTGCGCCCCCCGCCCCGCGCCCTCGGCCCGGCCCCCTCCACTTCCCCGAGTTCGCCCGCGGCCGCCGGGGCGGGGGCGGGGGGCGCAGCTGTCACGGCGCCGGCGGGGCTCGCCCGGGGACCGCGGCGCGCGGGGCGGCGGGCGGCGTCCGCGGGGGGCGCGAGGCCCCGGCCCGCGGAGGGGAGCGGCGCCCCGAGCCGCCGCCGCCGAGAGGGGGAGCCGGAAGTCGGCGCGGGCGCCCCTCGGCCCGGCGAGCGCGGTGACCTTGGCGAGCCCGCCGGCCTCCGGGTCTCGCGCGCCCCGGCTGCGAAATGGGGATGACCGGGGCGCGCGCCCCCCCGGAGGCAGCCTGGACGGCGCCCCGCCGCCCCCGGCCGGGGTGTCGGAGGTGGGCGCGGGATGGAGAGGCGCCCCCCGGGGCCGGGGCCGGTCCCCCCCGGGGCTGCGCCGCGCGGACGGGGAAAGGGGAGCGAACCTGTGGACCGCGCGCCGGAGGCGGGGTGGCCCGGTGGTCAGCGCCGGCGCTCCGGCCGCGGCCGCCCCTCGGGAGGGAGGCGGAGAAGCCGGACCCCGGGGCCCCCCCGCTCTTGCTAACTCGGCGACGGGCTCGGCTTTTGTTCTTTTTTCAAGCAGTCACCCCGTGGGCCAGACGCTGCTCGTCTGACAGCGTTAGGGGGGCCGGGGGTGGCACTAAAGCCTGTGCGACGAGGACCGGCCACGCCGCGGTGGCTGCAGAGTTTGGTGGGAAGGAAAACTTTAAGCTCGGGGGATCTTTGCAGCCGTGCATGCTCGGCTCTCTCCCCTCGCCGTGGAGGCGTGGAAGAAGAGGCATTTGTCCTTGTGTGGAAGGTGACATTTTTCCTTTGAGGCTGTGCATTTTTAATGTCGAGTGTGATGATGGTGAATGAAGGGTTCTTGAGTGAATTGCAGTCCCAGCACCCTCTGTTGATGCCAAGAATAATCTCTGTGGCGATGATTTGTGAGGGCTGAGGCTTACACTTCAGTGATTAAGAAATCTTCAAATGTCGCTGTAAAGCATTGCTGCCTGCAGCTTGGGTTGTACTGCACTGTCGAAGAGATGGATTCCAAGGGTTAAATTTGCTTGAGGTTTGTCTCCTCTTCTGGAATTGGTTGGAGGTTAGTCTCCAAAAAAAAAAAAAAAGAAAAGAAAAGAAAAAAAAGTTGGCCAAAGACGCCTCTCAGCTTGTTTCACAGAAGTTGTGATGTAGTAGGAAGGGGGTCAGATTTCTTCATGTTGAGAATAATGTGAAAAGAAAGTATTTGCTTGGGTCTTTTTTGGCTCTTGAACTTGCAATAGTTTTGGGTTAAAGGTGGCAGTGGGGTTTGATTGAGTTTAATAAATGGATATTCTTTGAACTATTTGTCATAAGCTAGAGAAACTTGTGTTTCTATTTTATCTCTTCTATTTTGTGGAAAGATCTAATTTGGTTTTGTGAACTAGTTTCTGAAATGTTTCCTTCCATTTTTTAATTTAGATTTTATACCTTGGGAACAGTGGCTCAAAAGGGGTCCTGAATAGGGAGTATGTGGTTTGGAGGGAAAATGGAGGGGTGCTGCTTATCAGAACAGGTGTTTGGTTTGATTTTTATAGACATTTTGTTTGCATACATAACCAACAATGAAGTTTGACTTTTAAGGTGCAAAAAAAAAAAAAAAAAGACTTGAATTTTTCATAGTTGATAGTTAATCTCTTCCTCATTTCTTTCTGAGAAAATCTGTAGGATTGTGTCTATTAAATTGCTCTTTGTGTGGTTTAAGCCAAGGGAGTATTTTAGATCTGCATTTTTGGGTAAGTGGTTTTATTGGGGGGGGGGGAGCGCTTGATGGAACTAATGGTGATTGTTCCATTTAAACTAGGATTATATAGACAATGCATTTTCCTCCCTTCTTTGGCCAACATTTGTTTTTCTTTCTCCCTCAATTCCAGGATTTCATTTCTAGAAATCTGGGCTGGAAACAGAAGCAGCAGTTTGTATAATCCCAAGAACTTGCTTATGCTAGGAAGCTGTAAGGGTAGCATGAAGTGGGTGTGATATAAAGATACTGCTACTACATTTAACTGTTGAGGGAGTCTAGGGTCAAACTTTAATTTTTGTTGAATTTCCTGTTTTCTGTGTATGTGTTAATCTTTTGGTCGGCAGAGGATTGAGTTGCTATGGTGCTGACTGGTATATTGTGAAAGCGTTGGCAAAATTTCATGCTTTTACTCTATAGGGAAGAATGGTAAACAGCCTAAATAATTTAAAGATGTTGTTCCCAGGATGGAATGTTCTCTTCATGTACTCTTGATCCTGCTAATCCAGTGATCAGTCTTCTCTGGTACTAAATGTTGAGTAAGTGGTGAGGGTGGTATAGAGGTGTTGAAAGGTGGAGTTGGGGAGAAAGGATATTGGGCATTCCTTCAAAATCTGTTCTCTAGAGGTCTATCAGAAATAATTATTTTTTCGAGAACACGTTACCTTGTCCTTCCTTGTGATCATCAATTTCACATACCTTCTCTTTGATATTACCTGTTCCTTACTTTAGTTTGTGTTTTTCCTTTTTTTTTTTTTAAGATTTATTTATTTATTTACACAAGCACTGGGTACAGTCAGAAGCGTGGAAGGGTGAGAGAATTCACCAGAGCCAGAGCGGGGAACAGAACAGACAGACCTATGAAATACACTGCTGAGGGGAGCAGCGGACGCGGCAGGAAAGGTCTGCGCGCCATGTGGGACCCTCGCCGGTGGCCGGGAATCGAACCGGCACTGCAGAGGCTGCGGGCAGCTTTGCAGCCCGACGCTCAACCGCTGCACCACCGGGGAGGCCCCTTTAGTCTGTGTTTTTTGCTGTATCCCCAAGGGCTCCACGTGGTTTGACTGACATGTTGCACCTTTTGGATTTTGTTGCCCTTAAACAGGTAACATAGCTTTCATTTTAGGGCAAGAATGGGAGGTTAGTAAGAGCACACAGAACCAAATAGAATCCCCTAAGGCAGTGGCGGAGGAAGAGATCCCCATGATACTCATTATTGTCTTGGCTGTGATTTTTGCCTTCCACATATGATAATCACAGGAATTCTCAGAGGACCAGCAACTGCTTCTCTGGCAAAGATCCAAAACTTTATGGCGGGCTCCTTTCTAAATGTTAACCTGCAAGTATCAGGCGCAGAGGGGAGGGTGGGATTGCATGAAATACATGTGTTTTTTGACAGTACACTGTATCCAGTCTGGGCTGCAAAACCATTCCAATTTGTCCTGTCTGTGTACAATTTTCTACCCATTTGCGTAGATCAGACTGTAGGAAAGACCTTCTTTACTACTTTTCTCCCAAGCTAACGAGTTGCTTAATCTTTGGTTGTTGGTCATTGAGGCCTTGTGGTCTCTGACCTTTTTTCTCACCTCTGGAGGTAAAGTCTAGACATTTCAGGTCTCCTCTTTTTTATTATTTATTTTTAAAGCTTTATTTATGCATAAGAAGAGCTGGGGTACAGGCCAGAGATGCGGGGGTGAGAGGATTCACCAGAGACAGAGTGGGGAACAGAAAAGGCAGACTGACTGAAAGACACTGCTGAGGGATGCAGCAGGCGAGACAGGAGAGGTCTTCTGTACCATGTGGGTTGCTCCCTGGCTGGCCAGGGATTGAACCGGTGCTGCAGAGGTTGCAGATTGCTTCATAGTGCGTTGCTTAACCCCTGCACCACCAGGGAGGCCCTCCTCTCTTTTTTATATTTTAGTTAGACTTTGTGCCTTTTCTCAACATATGGGGTCAGAGGTCATAAGTGGCATTAGAGGCAATTCTTGGTACTATAGGGTACCATTCTTGGTTGCTTAGTTTAAGAAGGAAGTGCAGGATTTAGTTCTGGACAATATTTTGTGGGATTAATGTAGAGTATAGAGATGATTATATTTCTTAAGATATGTGGTTGAATAAGAGAAATTATTATAAAACACTGATACCAACACGTAAGTCCTATCCCACAGTGCAGAAAGAGTGGGTTGCTGTATCCATGCTTCCTCCCCCACACCCCCATCTGTGACACAGTACTTTGAGGATCCTTGATATGACAGGTTTTTAGAAAAGCTTAGTATAGTTATCATATTTTGAAGATAAATAGCTATGTCAAACCAGAAGCTATAGTTACTGGAGAAGTTGTGGAAGGCTTGCAATTAATCAGTTTAGTTAGCCTTATATATATTTTGATATAATCCCTCTCCATAGGTATGTTTCAGTGTGGATGGGATGGGGAGTTTGGCTTTAATGAGAAGTCCTAGACCTGCCTATTGGTAACAGACAGATTGGACTGATAATAGGTATAAGCACAGAGGTGACATATCTCTATTAATAGGACTGAATTAAAATAACGGTGGGTTTCCTGGCTCTTTAGAATGATACTTCAGTTTTGCTCTTTGTGCTTGTAGATTTGAGATCGTTTTAAAGAGTCTTAAAAGTGGAGCTTTTACTTCAAATGAATGGTGTCCTGACTCTTTGCGATACTTAGTGGATGTAACCGTGGACTAGTTAACCACCACAGACCTCAGGTTTTCATGTTTAAAATTGGAATCCTGTACTTACCTTTATGATGTTATATTTAAATTAACTTATATTTAGGAAAAAAACAAATTGTCTAGCATAATGATTGACACATAGAAAGACCTTAATAATGTTTTCTTACATTTCTCTTACCTAAACATGTCACTGTCAATCACCAAATTTAATTTTCTGATTCCTCTCTTTGCAATTTCTTGGATTTCCTGTTTTATTTCTGGTTCTGCACTCTGGTCCTCCTGTCATTTTGCACATGGAATATTGAGAGTCACATCAACTCTGTGGTCCTGAGTTTCTTTATCATTAAATGAGCATATTTGTCAGATTTTATGTTTCTTCTCATGTTAAAATTTTATGATTTGTTTATAGTTGTTTGCCTGAATGCATAGGTCTTACTAATTCATTCTAGATATCAATGTTGAAAAATTCTAAAATATTATTGTATTTGGTGAAAACTCTGTGGCCAAATTTATCTAATGTAAGTCATTTACATTGTTCTTTTATTTCTCATTCCAGATAGTTTGCTACAGATGGCATATGCAGAAATGCTTTATAAACTGTAAAGTGCTCTATAAGTGAAGAAAGTGTTAAAATTACCCATAGTGTTAAAATTGCTTCTTTGATTTTACAAGTTTCTTTTTGTTTAAATTTTGGTATGTTCTCCAGAAAGGTTAATTTTTATCATTCCCTTAGCATCATTTACTTAATTTATTCTCTAATTTTTCTTCCTTTCCCTTCTTTCCTCTTCCCACTCCACTTGTGTCCTCCTTTTTTAAAAAGATTCTTTTTAGTGTATATTGAATTGGTTTTCTTAATTAAATTTGAAAATCCTTGAGCGGACAGAATCAGAGCATTTAGAATAAAGGGGCCTTAATGGTAATTTAGGATGGCCTCCGTAATATTACAGATGAGAAGACTAAGGCCAGGTGAATATATTGATAATTTTCATGGTTCTTGTATTTTGCGGCATTACTTTTGGTAAGAACCTAGGTATTTGGCTACCAGGCTTCTTTATGAGAGTTACTTTTGTACTTGAAAGTTGTTACAAGGAGATTTAAAAATCTAAGAATTCTAGTAAGTTTTTAAGTAATGTGTAAGCTTGGAGAAATGAGTGTTTTTATTTTTTGGTCAAAAATTGACTGTCAAATATTGTAAGAAGGTATTAAGGCTGTGCTCTTAAAAATGACAGAAGTGCCTAGAGAGAAATGTCTACTTTTTGTGTATGGCACTTATTCAACAATTTTTTTTTTAAAGATTTATCTATTTATGCATACAAGAACTGGGGTACAGGCCGGAGATGTGGGGGTATGTGTGTGAGAGGATTCACCAGAGACACAGTGGGGAGCAGAACAGGCAGATTGACTGAAAATACACTGCTGAGGGGAGCAGCAGGTGAGACAGGAGAGGTCTGCTTCACCATGAGGTTTCTCCCTGGCTGGCCAGGGATTGAACTTGTGCTACAGAAGCTGCGGATTGCTTCACAGTGCGGTGCTTAACCCCTTGCACCACCAGGGAGGCCAACAAATACATTCATTCATTCATTCATTCATTCATTCATTTTTGTGTATAGAATAGCTGGGGTACAGGCCAGAGCCTCGGGAGGGTGAGAGGATTCACCAGAGACAGAGTGGGGAACAGAACAGGCAGAGGGACTGAAAATTCAGCACTGTTGAGGGGAGCAGCAGGTGAGTCAGCAGAGGTCTGCCTTGCCGTATCGGAATCTCTCTGGCCGGGCAGAATTGAGCCTGCACTGCAGAGGCTGCAGACAGCTTCACAGCGCTGTGCTCAACCCGCTGCGCCACTGGGGAGGCCCTCAACAAATATTTTTTAAGTGCTATCTCTGAGGTACACTCTACCGGGGAACTGTGCTAACTTATATATTACATTTTATAAAGGAAAATACAAGGCTCAGGGATGTTAAGTGGCTGGTATAAGGTTGCACAGCTTCTGGGTATTAGTGATGACATTGGAGTCCAGTTTTCTGACTTGAAATCACATTCATGCTTTTTAAATTGGCTTCTTTACAATCATGTTTGCCACACTTGGCCACTTTGTAGCTCTTTCCCTTGTAGCACTTTCTGTTCTATATAGTGTTGTGGAGACTTCTGCAATCTTTTTTTCCGATAACTCAGGAGTCACATATAATAGTTATTTAATGAAAGAGTCCCTTTAAGATTTTTCTTGCTGTTTTTTGGTCTCACCTTTGTACTTTAGTAATGTTGATTCTTTGGTACTTCTATCTAGGTAAGCTTATCTCTGAGTGGTTGATTTTGGATCTGAGCAATAAAATTCTGCCTCTCAAGTTTTTTTTTTTTAAGATTTTTTTTATTTATACAAGAACTGGGGTACAGGCCAGATGTGCAGGAGGGTGAGAGGATTCACCAGAGATCTGCCTCTCAAGTTTTGTTGGCATTCAAATAGTTAAGTTTTGGAGATACACACACATAGACACAGTGTGTGCACATATATACACACACATGCGTATTAATTCATTTGGAATATGGAATAAATTGTTTGGGGTCATTCAGTATGTTTCCACTTGTATTTTGAATTATTTATCTTATTCTGATAGCTTTAATATATAACATCTTAAACTTTTGGTTTGCCTTTATGGTTAAAATATTTACATGCTTTATTATCAAACATTGACTTGATTATTTAACAGTAGAGGGTATTCTATTGTGAATGTATGTGTATTAATAAAGATATCACACCATATTTAATCAAATAGTTGAAGGATGAAGTGTCCTTGCTTTTTGAAAGCCACCTGCATGTGTAATACTGGCTTTACTTCAGTGAGTTTGGAGGAAACTGGGAAAAAGTTATTTGTTCTGCAGGCTCAGTCATACCTCCTTCTTCATTCCAGATGGTACAGGAAGTCTGTAATTGAATTTCTAAGTAGTCACTCAATCTTTCATTCAAGACATAGTTATAAGAGTACCTACTTTGTTGAAGGTGCTGTGTACTTAAAAGATAGGAAAATTTAAAAAAAAAGATATAGATCCTGTTCTTAAGGAGATTATGACTTAAGAGAGCAACGATTAGACAAAAACACAAATACCTGTAACACTAATTGAATGTGATGAGTGCTGTGACAGTATGGGAATGGTACTTTGAGGATTCAGTAGAAGGAGGAATTCATTTCATTTAATGTGGATCAGGGCAAGTTTCATGGGGGATTTGGTGGTAGGTAAGAACATTGAAGGCAAGGGATGATTTCTATTGAGGGAGGGTAAGGAGAGCAGTATATTTGGAGAAAATGAAGAACAGAGATGAAAGGAGAGACTTTAAGGGTGTAGTGAAGGGGGAAAGTGCAAGGAGTAGTGTGGTACCCACTGAAGTGGGAGAGGGAATCAGATGTATTGGGTAGTAAGGCTTTTAGTGAAGGAATTTTTTTAAAGATTTATTTATTTATACTTAGAAGAACTGGGGTGTAGGCCAGAGGTGCAGGGGGTAAGAGGATTTACCAGAGGCAGTAAGGAGCAGAACAGGCGGATCTACTGAAATACACTGCTGAGGGGAGCAGCGGGCGGGACAGGAGAGGTCTGCTATACCTTGTGGGTCAGCTCCCTGGCCAGGATTGAACTCATGCAGCAGTGGCTGCCATAGCTTGATAGCACTGAGACTTTAATCCATGAGCCAACAGGGAAGCCTATAGTGAAGGAATTTAATGAAGGATTTTAATGGAGGGAGATGGGGGGGAACAGTAAAGTATATAGATCTGGATAAAAATGAGAAATGTCAGATTTCCAAATTTATGTGGATCTTTTTGGGAAGATTTTACACCCTACATTTTATATTTTCATAATTTCTGAAATGGTTCCACATGTAAAGATTACCAAACTGGAAACTTACTAATTTTTATGTGTATTTGAGAACAGATTACGGTCTCTCCCCTATCTAAAAGTGGAATGTTCCTACTTGGTACAATTTGGTAGGTTCTTTTATGGGCCTGGAAATGCTATTACCATTAATTTATATGGAAATTTATTTTAGCATTTCCAGGTCCAAAAAGAACCTGTCAGGTCATACCAAATAGGAGCATTCTGCTTTCAAATTATGGGGTAAACTTGTATGTGCTTTTAAAGTAAAAGTCTTTTTCACTGGTGTATCCTTTTTTTATTTTTCAAGCAGTAGACATTTCTTTTTAATTGTATCATTTTTATTGCAACAACGTTGATTTACAACACTGTATGTGATTTAGGGGTATAGGTTCACACCTCTTCAGATGTCATTTTTTTTAAAGGTTTATTTATGCATGCAAGAACTGGGGTACGGGCAAGAGGTGCTGGGGGTGAGAGGATTCACCAGAGATAGAGTGGGGAACAGAACAGGCAGATTGACTGAAATACACTGCTGAGGGGGAGCAGCGGGTGAGTCAGGAGAGGCCTACTGCGCCATGTGGGTAGCTCCTTGGCCAGGATCGAACTTGTGCTGCAGAGGCTGCGAATAGCTTCATAGGTTGCATCTTAATCCCTTGCGCCACCAGGGAGGCCCAGATGTATATTTTTTTAAGCAGTGTATTATCATTTGACGTTCTTAAGATGATGCAGTGGCTAGTTTTGTATAAATATGATTTATCTCACTGTATAGATGAGATTGGTCATGTAAGTTGAAAGCCCCAGCTCTCAGTTTAGCTCGTGATTTCTTTAAATTATTTCAGAGGCATGATACCTCTGAAATTTTTTTTTTAAAGATTTATTTATTTGTTTATACAAGCACTAGGTTATAGTCAGAAGCGGGGAGGGTGAGAGAATTCACCAGAAACAGAACAGGCAGAGTCAGAGTGACGAAATACACTGCTAAGGGGAGCAGCGGGCGGCAGGAGAGTGGGACCCTCACTGGAGGCCAGGGATCGAACTGGCACTGCAGAGGCTGTGGTCAGCTTCGCAGCCCAGCGCTCAATCGCTGCACCACCAGGGGAGGCCCTTAGCTCATGCTTTCTTTTACTGATTTATTGATGCCCTGTCATGTTCCAAAAAGGATTTAAAGTAGGATATGTCATGAAGTGTCCTGGATCATGTTCCAGCCCTGTTTATTAGTTGACTGAACTGCTAGCTGACATTACATAGAGGGAATGGTGGTGAAGACAACTGGTGTACAGAATGTCCTGCAAGTTTTGTCTTTTGCCAAACTGATAGTACTTCAAACTGATAGAACATCTTTAAAGGTAAGTCCTTTAAATTTTGATAGCATGCAAGGGAAATTGGTGGAAGGCTCTTGTAAAGACCCTTGGCCCTTGGGAGCCCAGGCACTTTAGAACAGTGGTTTCTACAGTAGGATTCACATAAAATTGTCTGAGAAATGGGAGAAATAATAGATGTACATGGAACTCTCTTTACTTTCATTCTATTATGATGCTTTACAGTTTATAGGACCAGGATAGCTTTTTAGATTTATTATTTTGAATAATAGACTTTTAACATACTTTGTTTTGCAGTAGAGTTACCATGCCAGATGTTTTTATATTTCATAGAAGTTAACTGTTCATAACTTCAGTCATCTTTAGGCAAATGACTTAAGAATTGTCTAACTTAAAGATGATATTCATTTTTTTCTCACAAAAACACAAATTTACTGACATTTTCTGGGACAAGTGGCTATAAGCTACTTAGTAGATATTTATGAAAAATAAACATACTGGGCCTCCCTTGTGGTGCAGCAGGTTGAGCGCTGTGCTGTGAAGCTGTCCGCAGCCTCTGCAGCGGCAGGTTTGATTCCCGGCCGGCCAGGGAGAAACCTACATAGCGTAGCAGACCTCTCCTACTTCGCCCACTGCTCCCCTCAGCAGTGTCTTCCGTTGGTATGCCTGTTCTGCTCCCCGCTCTCTCTGGTGAATTCTCTCACCCTCCTGCGCCTCTGACCTGTGCCCCAGTTCTTATATAAATAAATAAATCTTTTAAAAAAAAGAAAAATAAACATACTCATTTAATATGTTCCTTTGGATGATGAGAAATTCTTAACAGTGACTTGAAAAGTTACTGCCTTTCAAATAAAATTCATTGTTACAACGTATTGAAAATGGGCCTCCCTGGTGGCACAGGAGTTAAAGACAATGCTGTCAGGTTCTCCCCAGTCACTGCAGCACTGAGTTCCATCCCTGGCCTGCCAGGGAGCAACCCACATGGCGCAACAGGCCTCTCCTGTCTCGCCCGCTGTTCCCCTTAGCAGTGTGTTTCGGTGGATCAGCCTGTTCTGTTTCCCACTCTGGTGAATCCTCTCACCCTTTGCACCTCTGGCCTGCACCCCAGTTCTTGTATGCATAAAGAAAAAAAAAACCAAACTATTGAAAGTGGATATTTGAAAATATTTCTAACCATTGGATTTAATTACTGATTGTCATGTATGTTAACTTTAAGAACATTTTCATATATATGCTTAATTTTGGGAGCACAATAATCTAACCTGTATAAAAACCTGGTAAAAGTGGCATATTAGTAGAGTTGAGTCTGTCCGCTGAAAATGTAAAAAGGAACTACCATCTGATTAGTGTGTAAGAACTGAGTGTCATCAGGATATATGGAAATGCACTAACTGAATTTTAGCAAAAATCTTTGCATAAATGGCAAATGGAATTGAAAATTGAATGTCATGTTTTATTCAGTACAGCAAGTGATACACTTTTTCCTTTTGGTTTTACTCATCTTCATAAGGTATATATTTTTGGCAATGCTAGCCATGAAAACTGAATGAAATAATTATTATAAAAATGAATTTAGAATCAGACCCTCAAGTTGCTGTATTGCAAGATGTGAAAAAAATGAAAAAATAGCAAACCATGTTCATTCACATTACTCTCAATAGAATTGGTGTTAAGAGGCTATGTTATCAAAAATATGTGTTTACATGTTTAAAAATTCTGTTTATCGTATTCTTTAAAGTTTCCATTTTTGTGTATGTTTTACAAGTTGTATAATTTTTTGGTCTGGTGTGCAATGTATATAAATGATACATATTCATATACATATACCAGCCTCTTCATAAACTTTTAAATTATGCAATATATAGTAAAAATGGTTATCACTTTTATAGTAAGGATTCTTAACTAACAACCCTTGGAGTTCATAGTTTAAGTGTCTCTAGATAGATCTTAGGAGGTCTGTGAACACTGAAATTATATGCAAAATTTTGTGAATCTCTGCTTTTCTTCTTGGGAGATAGTCTACAGATTTCACCAAACTCCCCCAAAGGTCCATGAGTTCCCCAAAGGCTAAAAACCTTGGTTGTTAAAGAGTAGAACCTCAATAACTTCATTCTTCCAGACATACCCTCTTGTGCCAAGTTTAATGGATATATCTGATGTCATTACTCAAGCCCGCAGTATGACTGGATTTGCAGTCTGTTTTTCCATTTTGCAATAGACGTGATTGCAATGCCTTTGGCCTTTACAGATGTTTGAGCTTTATCTATTTGTTGCACAACTACCTGACCTTCATCATTTGGCTGCGTTTATGTATTGTTTCCTACCTCTTTTTCCCCCAAACCCTAGTAAGAAAGAGTATACCTTCTGTAATTGCGGAGATGGGAGAGCATAGATGTACGGAAGAGCCCAATACCTGTTCAAGTACAGGGAGGTCTTGCTGGGTAGGCTAGAATTCACAGTTGCTGAGCTTTTAACTTCTTTCTAGTATCTGAGTCTCAGTTTTACTAGAGTCCTTTGGGTCTAATTTGACATATGCTAAAAACACTTTCCAAGTTTCATTAGCTGCTTCTGTTCCTCACTGTCATCTTTTCTGTTGTCACCCTGTTATATATTCCTTTCCCTGGAATGTTCTACTTATCCCAGTCTGTACCTCTTGCAATTTTACCCATCCTTTAAGCTCAGCTCAGATTCCACCTTGCTTGTTCACTGTTCAGATGATACAATTAGGAAGTAATCTCTTTCTTCTATGAACTCTTTAAATATCTGCTTTCCTCATTCATTTAATACTTTATACTGCCTTGTACTGTGTGGAATTTTTCATTTTTATGTGTCCTGTCTCTCAGGCTAGGATATAAGAATGGCAATAAGGGATCACATTTTATGTTTTGTCCTCTGCAATTTCTTATGCATATAAATATTAAAATATTTTGCAAGTCACATTGATTAATCATAATGCTAGTTATTAATGTACTTAGAGAAATGGATGTGTGTCTGAAATACTGAATAATATCTAGGGATTCTCTTTAATGGTTTCAGGGTATTTGGGAGATTGAATTGGAAACCAGATATTACTCAGAGAGCATGTAGTCCTACAGCATAAAAAGTTGGCTTTTAAAGGTTATGTTCAAAGTCTGGATTTGTTGTTCTCCAGTGTACAGCTCCACCTGCCAAGGATGATGGAAAAATGTGTGTTCCTTCCCTCCTTAACCACATTGGCTACACATATTCCTAATGTCTTGGGATTCTACACTTCTTTCTAAACTTTTCATCTCATTATTCTCAATAAAAGATACGTATTTGTTGAATACTTGTTCTTTGAATGATAACTATGAGGCAGCATGAAACTATTATATTTTAGGGTTCCTGCCTTTCAAGGAGAGTTTCCCTTAAGGCATTCTCATTTGCTTTAAATCATATATTAATTTAAAAATAATGTAAAAGGTGTCATATGGAGTACCTACTTAGTTGCTAACTGAGATTTGTGGAAACTCCTCTAGCACTTTACTGATTTCAGCGCTCACCTGGAATGTATTTATTATCTATCCTTTCCATTTTTACATCTGTCCTTTCCCACCAGCCACACTGTAAATAGAGGATAGAGGCCATTTCTTACTCTAGTTGCATACCAGTACCAAAGTATTTCCATAGTACTTTACCAACAGTACACATTCATAAATTTATAACTGATGATGCTGACAACATGGTCTGGACAGGCGTGGTCTGGGTAGACTTCCTGGAGGTAGCAGTATCTGAATTACATTTGTCAGATTTGGGATTCCACTCATAGCATAGTCCAAATGAACATGGGAAAAAAGGCTTCTGTAGTAGTTGAAATAATAAAGTATACTTCTGGCGCACTGTCTGGAACATAGAACCTCCTTGGTTACTGTGCCTTTGGCTCTGAAGTGACTGACTTCAGTTTCTTTGTAACCAATGGGCTGGAAGTAGTCATGGGATGCTACTTAAGAGGGCTAGGAAGTGTGGGCAAGAACATGCATATTTGGTGAGCAGTGAACGTTTTTTGCCTCCCCATAGCAGAACATTTTGTTGTTTTTTTCTCTCGAGAGGTGAGTACTAGAATTGGTAGGCCCTGCTTCGAGTCATTGAAGTAAAGAGGAATTGTTTTAGTGTGTCAGTCTAAATGGGATTTTTATAATTAAGATTGTGAAAAAAAAATGTGTGGTGCTGAATGGTAGTCCTTCAGATGGTAAAGGAGAAGTTTTACCAATGTCTCTAGCAGTAGATGTTATAAATTATTTTAGTTTAGGTCATTTACTACCATCTCTAGAGTAGCTATTTGAAACAGGTAGAAAGTGATTATTTTGCTTCAGTAAAACTGACCCAGATAGTCTACATATACTGCTCCCCCCATGTCTGGTCAGAGTATCCTCCCTCCTGGCTAACCGGTGGGCGTGTGACCTAAGCTTGGTCTGTCATAGTGCTCCATTCCTCGGGACACAGTGACTGCTGCGGGATGGCCACGTGACCAAAGCAGGTTCAGAGCCCTTCTTTGATATTGAAAAACAGATGTTGGATGAGAGACAGGCTCATTCCATTAGAGTTGCTAAGCTGAGTGAAGATAGAGGGTGCCTGGCCACATGAAAGGATCCCATCTGTCACAGGAAAAAATGAGGCCAGCATAGTGAAGCAGAGCTGACTGAGACAGTCTGTCTCTGTTTCTGTCTCTCTCTTTGTCGCTGTCTCTGTCTCTGTCTCTCTTTCTCCCCTGCCTTCTCCTGCCCTCCCCTCTCTTCATTTTCCCTCCCAGCCCCCCCCCCAAACACTCACACACACACTCACAAGTGCGTAATCACACACTTTCTTAGACACTAGCATGTATGAGCATGGGGAGTGTTTGGAGCCTTTGCATCCACTTGAGCTTTAACTTAGGTCCACTCTGTATCTCCCAGTGAAATGAACTAATCACTTGCCTGACTTGTGCTAGTTTGAATTGGGTTTCTGTCCTGGAACTGAGAGAATCCTTACTGATTCAGACTTCTGTTGGCATCTTGTCCCTCTGTGCACTGCCTCCCTCTCCCTCACCCCATGCTCTGTCTCTCCCCTCCCTCCCTCCCCCTGTCTCCACTCTGTCCTTTCTCCCCTTCCCATCTCCCCTTGCTCTGTCTGCCCCTGATTCTCCTGTCAGTAGGGCCACACTTTTTGAATTGTTAAAGATTTCTTTACTTAATGCCATGGAATCTTTCTGTGTCAGAATATGAGGGAGCCATTTTATTTTTGCATGTATGTATATACTTAGATGTATATATTGATATTATCCCCCCTTAACTGTGGTTTCGGTGTTTCAGTTACAGTTTATCTCAGTCTGAAAATATTACATACAATGAGATTCGGAGAGAGAGAGCATGTGTACCCACATTCACATAACTTTTACTGCAGTATATTGGTTTTTTTTTAAGTTAATGAATAAATTGCTTGATTTTATTCAAGTGATTTTGATATTAACTAGGTGATGTAAAGGTAGTACTACAGTATATTGTTGTTCTTTTTTATTATTAGTTATTGTTAATCTTTCACTGTGCTTAATTTATAAATGAAAGCTTTATCATAGGTATGTATAGATAGGAATACATACATACCTACATATATAAAGTTCCATAATATCTGAGATTTCAGGCATCCACTGGGGGTTTTGTGTTCCTCCACAATAAAGGGGTACCACTATATTCTGGCATTTAATCATTTCTCTTTGTGCATTTAGAGATTCTGTTTTTTGTTGTATGCTATATTTTTTTGTATGCTATATTTCAGTAAACATCCTAGTTTGTACTTGGTTTTGTACATGTATGAGAGCATACCTATGGAATTAATTGTTACGTGTATTTAAAACATTGATGTCCTTTCAAAATGTTATCCCAAAGCCTATATCAGTTTATGTGTTCACCAATAGTATATAATAGTTGCTGTTTTCCCCACATTTTTAATTTTGGATATTATCAGTTATTTTTTTTTAAAGATTTATTTATTTATTTATACAAGCACTGGGTACAGTCAGAAGCGCAGGAGGGTGAGAGAATCCACCAGAGCCAGAGTGGGGAGCAGAGCAGGCAGAAGGACCAAAGTACACTGCTGAGGGGAGCAGCGGGCAGCAGGAGAGGTCTGCGCACCATGTGGGACCCTCCTCCGGTGGCCCGGGAGCAGCTGGGGATCGAACCGGCGCTGCAGAAGCTGCGGGCAGCTTCGCAACCCAGCGCTCAACCGCTGCGCCACCTGGGAGGCCCTATTATCAGTTATTTTTATTTGGATCTATCTGATGGGTAAAATAGTTAGGTTGTTAGAATTTTTTTTTAAGATTTATTTATGTATACAAGAACTGGGGTACAGACCAGAGGGGTGGGGGGTGAGAGGATTCACCAGAGACAGAGTGGGGAACAGAACAGGCAGACTGACTTAAATACACTGCTGACGGGAGCAGTGGGCGAGACAGGAGAGGTCTGCTACATCATGTGGGTATCTCCCTGGCCGCCTGGGGATCGAACTCGTACTGCAGTGGCTACGGACAGCTTCATAGGTTGCGTCTTAACCCCTTGCAGCACTAGGGAGGCCCTAGGTTGTTATAATTTTTAACTCCCTGATTATTAATAAGGTTGATTATTTTATCAGATGTTCATTGTACATTTGATTTTTTTCTTTTTGTCTCTTTTATTTGCTTTTGGTCACTTTCCTACTGGGATGTTTGTCTTTTTTAAATTGCTTCCTACTTTTAATATGATTATGATGTAATTGTATTTATATGGCTTCAGATGACTCTGCTTCCTAGTAATTTCAGAAAGAAAGATATATTTACTTTTCCCAAATCTGTATCTCATATATATATATGTATTTGCAGATATATATATATATATATACACACACACACACACACAGATATCCTGGCTATTTGATTATATTTAATAAATTTTTATATAGCTACCCAGTTCATTTAGTAAACTTGGGGGTATATATCTCCATTGGACGTGTCTTAATTTATAAGCATCTGAGGATACTTAATTGTATGGCTAAATGTTGGGAAGCTCTTGCTTTGAGAATTGTCCAGTCAGAATAATTTGGAGTACATGGAATGGTAAGAACTCTGTACTCATTTGGCCACCTGTCCATTGGTGCAGAGTCAGAACCATATTCTGGAAAAACTTTTGGCCCTACAAAAAAATACTTTTTTGGCTTAACTCCATGAAGGGGTGGGTTGGCTGTATACTTAGACATCTTTAGTGGTTAATTTTTGTAAGAGCATATTAACCAGACACTTCTGCACTTGATTGACTGTGAAAGTATATAGTTGGCCTGTCATTGGCATTATAGAATACTGTTGCCAGTATGAATCCACTTACTTAGCTCCCTAATTCTCATAAACCTGGTAATTAGAAACAGATCTCTGATATTGCTTGATAAACACATCCATTTCATTGCATTAGAAGCAATCATTTTTACTTGGACCAAACTGGGATATGAGAGCGCTACCTCTATTGATTGTAATTTTTTAGACTGGGGTAGAATTACTTGTACAGAATTTTGGTTTGGTATAATGTAGTCTACCTTTATTGAGGGGCATTAAAACAAACAGCTTTATAAATTTAGTCTTCTTCATAAAATTCTTGTGAGGACATTCTCCTTTATCTCAGGGTCCTTGTAGTTGTAATTTCTGTTACAACTACAGCTGATCTGGCAGCTGATCTGGCGGATGAAGGCAGAACACAAAATGAGCTAATAATTGATGGGCAAATACTGCTTTTAGCTGAAAGCAAATGCTTTTGCTGAAAGGAAGACACTAGAATGGATGAGGGCTTATGTAATAGTGACCAGGAATGTGGACTCTACAGACAGATTTCCTGGGCTTGAATTCTGACTCTGCTGCGTCCTAGTGTTGTGTGTTACTTAACATTTGAGGCTTAAGTTTTCTCATCTATAAAATGGGGGTAGCCTCAAAGGGTTTTTTTTAGAATTTTGTAAGTTTTAGAGATACCAAAGGCTTAAAACATGCCTGATCCATTGCATGTGCAATGAAAATGAGTTGGTGTTCCCCCACACCAATTTTGTTTTTTTTAGGTAAGATACATGTAAAGTTTATCATTTAACCATTAGCATATAGTTTGAACTGCTATTGTTTTCATGATTATCATTACTATTAGAACCCATGTAGTAATTCTGCTCACCTCCCCAACCTTTCCAGGTTTTAGTACCTTGAAAAGCTGTGTTTCCTTTAATCTACTAGTTAGTTTACTTGTACCACGCAGTCGACTCTTATAACCTGTGGCATCTCTGTCTTTGTAAAGGAGCTCACTCAAATGTGCAGCTCTTCCCTGGCAACTACACAAACCCTTGTGAGACATAGTTTGTGTGGTAAATTTACCTCTGACTTAAGTTTCCTTCTGTATTGTCTTTTGCCGCAATCTTAACACTTCTTTCTTATTAATTCTGATGCACTCTGAATGACATCAAATCCTTTTTGGAATAATGTGGAAATTAACAAATAATCTTCATTACAGTTATGTGTCCATCTTGGAATTCAGATTAATTTTCATTCAGTTTACCTTAGGCTGGCAGACATGAAGGTCTTGGTGACAGGGAGATACTCTTATTTTCATTAGAATATCTCAGCACCCTTCCATGGGTTGTTTCTGGGAACCTTCCTGTTGACAGCTAATCCTGTTTATGGTGTGGGGATTTTCTTTTAAGCTTCAATTACAAAAGCTCTCCTTCCTGACTTTTTTTGTTTGCCTTTTCCCTTGACCTTTGCTCCAGCCATCTCTTGTAGATGGGGGGTGGGAGGGGTGGAGAATGCATTTTAAGAATTTGTAAACCTGTATTTTTTAAAAATACTGTTCAGAACAAGACTTTTGTTATAGGTATAGTATAGGCACAGTAGAGGTTATGTGTGTTATTACTGCCTTTCTTTAAAACCAGGACGTTAATTTATTGATTTACTAGGGAAAAAAGAAATGTTCCAAAACCTAAAATATTTCTGAATATCCTGGCTATGTTACTAGTATATTTGTTTCCCTAGGAAACATACATGAACTGATGCTATTGCCTTTTTTTTTTTAATGTAGATTGAATGATTGACTTTATTGTTTTATTTATTTATTTGTTTTGTTTATACAAGCACTGGGTACAGTCAGAAGCACGGGAGGGTGAGAGAATTCACCAGAGCCAGAGCAGGGAGCAGAGCAGGCAGAAGGACCAAAGCACACTGCTGAGGGGAGCAGCGGGCAGCAGGAGAGGTCTGCGCACCATGCGGGACCCTCCTCCAGTGGCCGGGGAGCAGCTGGGTATTGAACCGTTGCTGCAGAGGCCGCAGGCAGCTTCGCAACCCAGCGCTCAACCACTGCGCCACCGGGGAGGCCCGCTATTGCCTTTTGCGGGGAGAATTAAAAAAAAAATTTTTGGATTCAGGATTGATTGAAATGTCTTTGAAGTTTTTTACCCCTTCAGTTTATAGATTCCTCCTCTCCTCTCTATCCTCCCCCCTCATACTTTATCTGCTGTAGAATCTGAATGAGAGCTGTTCTGTAGGCTGTCCTACAGTCTGGATTTCCCTTTAGTGGAACATTGTAGGGTAAGGAAAAATGTCAAGCTTTTCTGCCCTTCCGCCATCAGGAGAGATGATGGATCCTTGTCCTGAATGCATGCCTGATGGCGGGCGCCTGGAATAGGGTGTGGGCATAGGTAGATGGGATTCACCTGGGCTAAGACTGTGCTTTTTTAAGGGCGGCATTGCGGGGACGCCAGTAGAAGCCGAAAGAGAAGCCAAGAAGCAGCAGAAGGAACGGAAGAGCAGAGAAGCAGAGAGAACGCCAGAGAGCCCAGATAGAGTGAGGATTTGCTGGGGGCTGGGAGGACTGCCAGCCTCCCGGCCCCCCAGCACCCCTGCCTGCCATATGCCTGGTGAACCCCAATAAAAGCCTGAAAACCCGCCGAGGTCTCCAGGACTCTCTCCTCCTTTACCCTGTCTGCATGGGATCCTAGAAAACCTGCTCAGTGTCCATTCCTGCCCTCTAGAAACATGTTCTCTACCCTTTATATAGCCTGTAAGTTGTTGTATGACATAAAGGGTTAAGTAAGGTTTCATTTGGATGGAAATAAGACTTCTTTAGAGATGGTATTATGAGACGCAGATATTGTCTGTCTTTTTGTGCATTTGGTAGCTGTTTATATCACCATTGACTTTTTCGATTTTTAAAATCCTGATGTGACCACCATGCTGAGAAAGGGTAGTCATTGCCTGGAAATGGTAGCATTTGCTGTTTTGGTAGGGCTTCTGGTGACCATTTGAGAATGAAGCAGTGTTGCGTGGAATCAAAGATGGCCTAGGTTTCAGTCTTGGTTCTGCTATTTAGGAGCTGTTTGATTTCACATGAAAAACAGCCAGGGTAGGAACAACTGCCATTCATTCATTGCTTGGTTTATACTAGGTTCTGTGCTAAATGCTTTATACATGTTGTGTTTTAATCCTCCCAGCTACTCCTTATCATCTTAATTTTGCAGTTCACTTTGTTAAAAAGTAGAGAAGCAAGGATTCAAACCATGCTTGACTCCAGTCAGGTGGTCTTAATTGCTTTGTTTCCATTTCTGTAAAAAGGGGATGTAAGTATTAGCCACCTTATCTATCTTGTAGGGCTAATGAGACATTGTGGGTGAAAGTGCCTTGTAATATAAAGATGTTATAATGAGAAGGTGATTGGCAGAGGCCTTTGCCTTTGGCTAAGTGATAGTGAAAATTTTGGTTGGAAAGAACCCTCTGGTCATTTTCTAACTTCTGTTTCCATTACTACTGCTATTGACGTGGGAGAATTTCCTTCTCTTGTTTAAATCGACAATGACAGAGATTTCATATGTGTAAATGTCACAGATCAGAGCTTGCTTAAGAGTCTCCGGGAGAATATGTGATGTCTTCATTTTGTTTCATGGGTCATTTGTGTGGTTTTAGCACAGATGACTTTAACTGAGAGCAAGAATGTATAGTATTCACAGTTCTCCTTCTGAAAAGGTAGAAGTGTTAACTGAATTTGTAATATTTTATGTCTTTAACTGGTTGGTAGCTACATCATGTATGTTAAAGTTGTTTCCAATACTTTTTATATGTCTGAGGTATTTTATAATTAATAAATCCATTTCTGTGCTGACCACTTATAGTTGCTTAGACTAACAAAGAAATAGGTGTGAAGTTAGTAACTTTAGGTCTAACCTTCAGCAATTTGTTATCAATTATGATAAATTTGTAATGAGTTTATGGAAAACTGTTGAGAAGAGATCTATCACCTTGTTTGGTGGCAGAGGGTGTTGTAACTGATGACTGCCTGGGGCTTTGTTTTTTCTAAATCTTGGTAAAAGAATTTTATCAGAAAGTTCCAGGACTTGACCTCCCACATTTTCTTGGTACTGGGCTTCTTGCAGTTACTGGGAATTACATTGCTCTTCTGTATTTACATTCACATTACATTCACAGCATCTGTGAATTATCTAGGTGATATTTAAAAAAAAATTTTTCCCACATTTTAAAAATTATTTTTGTTAAGATATAATTCTCATGCTATGAAGTCACCCTTTTAATGTAAACAATTGAGTGGTTTTTTTGCATATTTACAAAGTTAGGGAGGTTATCATTACTAATAACTAGACTGTTTTATTATCTCCCAAAATAAGCTTCATGGAATCATATATGTATGGCTTCTTTCACTTTGCTTACTGTTTGCAAGGTTTATTCATATTATAGAATATATCAGAATGTCATTCCTTTTTAGGGCCAAATAATGTTTCTTTGTGTGGATGTATAATTTTATCTATTCAACTGTGAGGGCATTTGGGTTATTTCCACCTTTTGACTATTATGAATAATGCTCCCATCAACTTTTCATGTATTAATTTTTGCATAGACATATGTTTTCCTTTCTTTTCATTATATACTTAGTGGAATTGTTGAGTCATAGTATAACAAACACCATGTTTAACATTTTGAGGAATTACAAAACTTTTCCACAATGAATATGCATGCCATTTTACATTCCAACAGTATATGAGCTTTCTGATTTCTCTGCATCCTTGCAGATACATGGTATATGACTCTTTGATTCTAGCCATCTTAGTGTAAAATGGCATCTCATTGTAATTGGTGAACATCTCCCCACCAGTGGCTGAGCTGTTATCTATTGGCCATTTGTATACATCTTTGGAGAAATGTCTACTCAGATCTTTTGCCCATTATAAAATTTGGTTATTTGTTCTTTTATTACTGAATTTTAGGGGTTCTTTATATATATTGCATACAAGTCTTCATGATGGCATAAGTGATCTTCTAAGAGGAGACATTTTCTTATCCTCCGACCCCCCCCTCCTTCTGTAACTCCCAACTTGTGAGGATACAACAAGAAGGCAGGAAAAGGGCTTTCATGAGGCATGGAATCTGTTGATACCTGTATGGTTGCTGTTTGAGACACCCAGCCTATGATATTTTGTTATAGCAGCCCCAGTGTCCTAAGACACATCATAACCCACAGTGCCTTATAATTAAATGAGTGCATTATATCTACCAGCACAGTAGGATATTCCTAATTGCTTATATTCCTAAAGCAATGCAGTTCAGTTTTTAAAAACTAATGTTTAGAACATTTATTCTTTTATTCAGTTGGAATGTTGCCTTTGGTAACAACCACCCATTTAATCAAATAAACTCAAGAGTCTAAAATTAAACTCAGTAATTCAGTTATGTCCATAGTAGTACAAAATATAGTTGGATAATAGCTTTTTGTTTTTCCTTTCAAAATAACCCAAAAGTAAGCTGTTGGTAACCATATTATCTTTGGGGTTATCTTGAGTTTGTGATCAAATGAAACCCCCTTTAATAAGAATTACTGTGCTCTATTTCCCATGCATTGAAACACCAGCGTTACTGTAAAAGTTGGTTTACACTATAGATTATGTTACACCTATAGATTATTCACGTTCTCTGTAATTTATTGGCTATGTGATCTTAACCAAGACACCCAATTTCTTGGACATCAATTTTTTTAATCTGCCGAATGGAGGTAATTCCTCTTTTTTTCTCAGTGTTGTTAGAGGGTTGAATGCGATTATTTGTGCCTGAGCATGCACATGGCTCTGACACTCCCAGATGGAAATAAGCTTGTGAAAACAGTCTTCTGTTGCAGGTGCTTCTTCCCTAGCTTTATTTACTCTTGAATAGATATTAACTATTTGTTAAATAGAGTCCACACAATTCAGATTTCTTTCAGTCCTGAATTTATAGGAACTATTTCAAACACGTAGAGAAGAATAAATAATAATAAAAATATTACTCCTGTACCATCCACCCAACTTAATTGGTTCTTAACATTTTGTTGTATTTGCTTCAGATTTTTTATTTTTTTATTTTAAAAAATATTTATTTATTTATGCATATAAGAAGCAGGGTATAGGCCAGAAGTGCAGGGGGTGAGAGGATTCACAGAGACAGAGTGGGGAGCAGAACAGACAGACAGACTGAAATAGACCACTGAGGGGAGCAGCAGGCAAGACAGGAGAGGTCTGCTGCGCCATAGCTCCCTGGCCGGGGATCAAACTGCTGCAGTAACTGCGGATAGCTACATAGTGCTGATGCTTAACACCTTGCGCCATCAGGGAGGTCCCTGGTTCAGATTTTTTAAAGAAGTAAAACATTGTGAAGATGAATCTGTGTACCCCTTCTCTTTCTCCTGCCCTCCCATTTCCTGGAGGTAAACACTATTCTGAATATATTCATTTCCATAAATAATGTAATTATTTTTTTATTTTTTAAGTTTAATTTTATTATTTATTTTTTGATTTATTTATTTATGCATACAAGAACTGAGGTACAGGCCAGAGGTGTGGGGGTAACAGGATTCACCAGAAACAGAGTGGGGAACAGAACAGGCAGATTGACTGAAATACACTGCTGAGGGGAGCAACGGGAGAGTCAGGAGAGGTCTGCTGTGCCATGTGGGTTTCTCCCTGGCCGGGAATTGAACTCATGTTGCAGAGGCTGCGGATAGCTTCACAGTGCTGCGCTTAACATCTTGCACCACCAGGGAGGCCCCAAATAGTGTAATTCTTTTGAATGCTTTTTATCAACATATTTTTCCTACAATGTCTATTGCTTGGGTACACCATAATTTATTTACCCATTTTTCTTCAGGTGGTTTTCAATTTTGTATTAGATAATGCTACAGTGAACATGTGTGAATTCCTATAGAGAACTTTGGAGTAGGGGAAAGGAGAGGTAGAGAGAGGCGAGGGAGAAGGAGAGAGAGAGAGAATTGGAATCACTGGTTGAAGAGCTTCTCCAACTTTGAAGAGTAACGTGACTTTTAATAGAGTATATCAATTTAGACATTATTGATTAGAGTGTGAGAGTTTTACCTTTCCCATATTCCCTCCGTCACATATCAGCATTATCTAAAATGGGAATTCATAAGGTTCTAGATGGTGAGCATGTATTAGTTTCAGTAATTTATCTGGTTAACTCTAGAAGCACTTGGTGTGTGCAAGGAAACATTTATATTATCAAACAAACAGGCTTCTGGAATTGTGTGCCTCAGGATCAGTGACTAACTTATTCTGGTGTAAGGTCACCCATAATTCACTTGACCAATTTAGTTAAAAAGTAGCAAATTTTAATATCTTAGCAATAATATCTCTGAGCATTGGTTATAGTCTTCATTACCTGTATTTTATTTGATTAAACTCTATGTGGACCAAGTAAATAAGATTCTAGTCTCGCACTTCTGAGTTCTGTTAGCAGAATAATAAAATTAACATAGCATCTTGGGTAAACATATAAACATAACTAGAAAGTTAAGTTTTTATGGCCTGAAATTTTGATACTGAAAGACATCTAGGATTTTTTAAGGCAATGTAAATATGTTTAAGTGTAGTATAATTGTCAGGTCAATCTGCAGAACCAATAATTAATATTCACAGTTTAAAGGGAAAGATGGTACAGTTTCAGTAAATTAAGAAACAAATAGATGAGCCGCAAGTAATGGTGCTTATCCCATCTTGACCTTTGCTCGAATTCCAGCTGTCAAATCTTTTATTTTAAAAAATGTAGCACTAAGACATGGTTTCCTCTGAAGTTCCTAGTTATTTAAGGTTTATTTAGGAATAATTTATTTGGGGGGGCACTTATTGTGTCACCCTTTATTAAATCTCTCTGGTTATTTTGAGAGATTAAAAGTGATTGATGGATGTTGTATTACTTGGAAGAAGGTTGTCTTGTTTTCTTGCTTCTATGTTATGGAAAAAAATGGGAGTAGTGTGGAGAATAGGAAAATATTAAAAAATAGAAGGAAGGAAAAAAACACTGATCAAGTGAAAAAAACCATGCATAGGCCTATCCCAGACAAAAGCTACTCATATTCTGGTGGACTTTTTTTAAAAATTTATTTATACATACAAGAACTGGGGTATAGGCCAGAGGTGCAAGGTGGGGTGTGTGTGTGTGTGTGTGTGTGTGTGTGTGTGTGTGTGAGAGAGAGAGAGAGAGAGAGAGAGAGAGAGAGAGAGAGAGAGAGAGGATTCACCAGAGACAGAGTTGGGAGCAGAACAGGTGGATCTAATAAAAACACTGCTGAGAGGAGCAGTGGGTGAGACAGGAGAGGTCTACTGTGCCATGTGGGCCACCTCCCTGGCCAGGGAAGGAACTCATGCTGCAATGGCTGCAGATAGCTTCATAGTGCTGAGACTTAACCCCTTGTGCCACCAGGGAGGCCCTAAACTATTTCTTGTTATTTCATTTATCCCTGAGGGATATAGTCTTCAGCAAATTTAAAAGCATTTAGTATCAGGCTTTGCATGCTAGCCTCATAAAGAGAAAGAAAATGTGAACCTTGTCCTTCAGGAACTTTCAGACTATATTGGTGGTGGGTATGTCGACAGTTATTATAATGGTATCTGATAAAGGAACATGTAAGTGGCGTTTTGAAGGTACAAAGAGAGTACACCAGATGCAGTGCTCAACTCTGTGGGAATTAGAGATTTGGTCCTGAATAAGGGGATGCAGTAATGAGACGTACATTGAAGAATTGTTTTGCCCAGATATTAAATTAACAGATTAAAAGAGGGCTAAAGACTGTTGATGAAAAGAGTGAAGTTAAAATTCAATTAGCAATGTAATGATATTTAGTTATATGTAATCTAACATACCATTTTTGTTAGAAGAAGATTCTTGCTTTTAAAGATCTTGAAAGGAGGTAGTATATTTGGATTGTATTTATCTTAAAATATGTAATACACTTTCAGAAGAATGTAGGATAGAGTATTTAGAATTCCTTTAAACTATAAACAAAGAAACCACTATGAGCAGTGGATATTATAAATTAGTTGTTGTAGAAGTGAGCACTTTCTATGTGTTTATTTTATTCCAGCCAGGGCTCCAAGCACTCTACATGTGTTAGTCCAGAATAATATATTTCATCTTCAGTTGTATGTGTGGTCAAGACCTGGTTGTCTGTAGGTAGTTTATTTGCATTTGGTTTACACATTCATTTCAAAAGGCATTGATTGTGTCCTTTTGTTTCCTCCTCAATATCCTTCTCCCATTTGCTTCTATTGTACCTGACTGGTTTTTTAAAAAGTCATCATTTAGACCTATTTTTAAAAACCCTTAAATAGATTATTTTTGTCTCTCTGTCATTTATTGATATTTGATGGGTTATAAAGAGAGAACAGGTGTCACCTGAACCTGAGAAAGTATACAGACTCATTTTTCTGAGTCTTTGTGTTTTCCTGACTTCCTGTTCTCAGTATTTCATTTCTCTATTGAAAGTTTGTCTTCAAATTTCAATTTAATCATCTATAAAAGTACAAATGGAAGCCATTTCCCTCAGCCTTTTTATTGTCTTAGACTCAGTCACCTCCACAAGCCATGAATACAGTTCTTAGAAATTGCAGGTTTTTAAAGGAGTTGAGGGCTCAAAACTAGAGGAAGAAAACTTACGAAGCAGAATCCACTTACGGGAGCTGATTTCACACTTTGTGATAGACTTTACACAAAAATATCTTCACCCACATTGTCTGATTTGTCTTTGTGTTGCTTGAAAGTCTGTTTATTAAACGTTAATTTGAACACACAAATCCAAATTAATGCTTAACGGATGTCTCCAGTTAGACTAAGGGGTTATAATCATTTTTAGATGTTTTAGGTAAGTTTTTTCTTGGTCCCTACTACATAGTTTTTGATTCATGGAGCAGGAGTTGTGCAATTAGAAGGGAGAAATGTAATTTTGGAGATTAGAAAATTATGGTAAATTTTGCCCAGCAAGTGTAGGGTATGGGAATGGGGGGTTGGGATTTGAGGTCACTGAAATTTAGAAAAAGTGGCATGGAGAGTGCTGTGCAGAAAGGTAGAATTTACAAGAGAAAAATTGTGTTATTAAAAAAAAAATCACTAGAAATAGTACTTTATGGAGTGACCATTTTATGGGGGAAAAGGACATTTTTTTCTTCAAGTCTGTCCTGTTCTGATGACCTCTTGATTGCTTGCTTAGAATTCAGGTTCCTTTCATCAGTGTAGTCTCGTTTTCCATATCTGAGGTGAATTTGGGAAAGATAAAGAAAATAAAATGCATTTCATATAATTAATACAGTACAGCTTTGTAAAAGAAGTTTTTGTGGACTAGTCTGCCAATTGGACCATAATTAGTTATATTTCCCTTATGGGAATATACCTATGAAATGTTAAATGGCAAATGTATATTTAAAATCAAGTATACAATTTGTTTTAGAGTACAAAGACCTCACAAAGACTAAAGACTAGGAAAACATAATCTGAGATTGTAAGGGACCTTTGCATATTTTGGTCCTCTTTTGCTTAATTTTAGTAATTATGATTCTGACTTCTTTGTATTATCTACTTTTTTTTTTTTAAGATTTATTTATTTATGCATACAAGAGCTGGGGTACAGGCCAGAGATGCGGTGGGGGGAGGAGGCGGGTGAGAGGATTCACTAGAGACAAAACGGGACCAGAACAGGCAGATGGACTGAAATCCACTACTGAGGGGAGCAGTGGGCAAGACAGAAGAGGTCTGCTGCGCCATGTGGGTTTCTTTCTGGCTGGCCGAGGAACTGTTGCAGAGGCTGGGGATTGCTTCAGAGTGCGGTGGTTAACCCCTTGCGCCACCTGGGAGGCCCCCTATTATCTGCTTACTATTGGCCCTAATTCTACTCTCTGGAATCCTATAGAACAAATTTCTGTCCATTTTGATATATCAGATGTTCAGATATTTGCTGATACTTATCGTTTCTTCCCATGTGCTGCTGCTTTTCCAGACTAATTTTCCTCGAATTGTCTCTTATAAACCATGTTTCCAGACTCTTCCAATTTCAAATTCTTTAAATCTTGATAGTTTAGATATTATGCTGATCAGCTCAGATTAGTCTGGGTCTGTTTTATCAGTGTGATTAAGACAGTACAAGTTGCAATTAGTATTTTTTAATTACTGTATCCCACATTTTGTTCCCATTAACTACTTTGATAATGTAAGCTATAGGTAAATTTATGTCTGTCTATCTGTCTGCCTAGCTTCATAATTGCTATGAAACCAGGTCTTGTTTTCTTTTTAACCTATGAATACAGGAGAGAATGTTGTAGCAAAACAAACCATTGACTTTAGGGGCAAAAAGATTTGGGTTTTTCCATTTATTAGTAAATCATCCTTGGATTATTGACTTAAAAAAAAGTGTGGAAAATAATGCCTCATTACTAGGAATGTTGCATGAAATAACTAGGGAAAAGACTTTAATGTGCTTTATTTTTAATTTTTAACAACATTTTAAATATTTAACAGATACCAAAGAATATATAAAATACATAAAATGAAAAAAATATATAAAACATCTATAAAATACTTTATAGCAAACACTGTGTTCTTACCACCTTTGATAATTTGATTTTGACCCAGTGTTTTGCCTTTTAGATCCTTTTACCTCTTAAATTTTCATTTATTGCATTGTATGGCCTACTCAGCTTTGTGTTATCATCAGATAAGATAAACACATTTTTGAATTATTTGAACAAATTGAAAACTATTTAGCAGGGCAACCTGTTAGCACTGAGGGAGGCCACTGCCACTGTGTTCATTGGTGGATACTGAGTCATTAATCAGCCCTTTCTGGGGCAGAGGTTTTATATATAGTTTTAGCTTTATCCTCTCCCTATGGAAGTACCATGAGCCACTTACTTTCTACCTCTTTTATTTTTTCTTTCCAAGCATATTTGAGAGATCAGCATCAGATGTATATATATGTATATGTATGTATTCTGTATAGTATAGTCCTGACTTATACACCTAATTTTTTGGATAACACTGTGTGATGTATGCTAATTTTTTTTTAAATCAGTGATATTTAGCATAATGATATAACAAAATTATAGATAATTATGGCTAGTGGTAAAACATGCATTTTCATCAGTTTTAGTATATTGAAGATTTTGAAAAATTGGTTTTAAAAATTTATACTTTTTTAGTTTTCAGGGCAACCCAACATGAACTAAGAAATTCCCTACCATTTTTCAGAAATAGTATTTCATTAAATCGTTTCTGACCAAAAATTGCATAGTGTATGAGTTGCAAACAAAGATTTCCAATTTTAGTATTAATAATAATTTACTCTCCTGGTGCCACCTTTTTTTTTTTTTTAAAGATTTATTTGTTTGTTTATTTATACAAGCACTGGGTACAGTCAGAAGCGCGGGAGGGTGAGAGAATTCACCAGAGCCAGAGCGGGGAGCAGAGCAGGCAGAAGGACCAAAGCACACTGCTGAGGGGAGCAGCGGGCAGCAGGAGAGGTCTGCGCGCCATGCGGGACCCTCCTCCGGTGGCCGGGGAGCAGCCGGTGATCGAACCGGCCCTACAGAGGCTGCGGGCAGCTTCGCAACCCAGTGCTCAACCGCTGTGCCGCTGGGGAGGCCCCTGGTGCCACATTTTGAAGTCTTTTTTAAATAGACTATCTAGACTGATATTGGGCAAAAAACATTTAATACAATTTTTATTTAAAAATTATATTTGCTTATTATTAAGAGCTAGAGAAGGATCAGTTTTAATAATTGCATTCACCTTACTATTTCATTTTTTTTTAAAGATTTATTTATTTATACAAGAACCAGGGTACTGGCCAGAGGCACGGGAGAGTGAGAGGATTCACCAGAGGCAGAGCAGGGAACAGAACAGGCAGATGGACTGGAAACATTGCTGAGGGGAACAGTGGGCGAGACAGGAGAGGTCTGCCGTGCCATGTGGGATTCTCACCGTCCTGCTGGGATCAAACCCACGCTGCAGAGGCTTCGGACAGCTTCACAGTGCGGGGCTCAACCGCCTGCGCCACCAGGGAGGCCCCTATTTATTTATTTTATGACATTTAATGAGTAACTTTTGACTATGGAATTTTTAGCTAGTGAAGGGTATTTATTTTGGGAAATAAAGTCACATCTGTTTCTTTTTATTTTCCAAAGATTTATTTATGCGTACAAGAACTGGGGTATAGGCCAGAGGTGTGGGGGTGAGAGGATTCACTGGAGACAGAGTGGGGAACAGAACAGGCAGACTGACTGAAATACACTGCTGAGGGGAGCAGTGAGCGAGTCAGGAGAGGTCTGCTGTGCGATGTGGGTAGCTCCCTGGCCAGGGATCGAACTCGTGCTGCAGTGGCTGTGGATAGCTTCATAGGTTGTGTCTTAACCCCATGCACCACCAAGGAGGCCCCCACATGTATTTTGTAATAATAGGGCTCTGGGTCTATTAGCTGGCAGACTGAGGTACCCTGGGGCCCCCAAAATTGCATGCTTTAAAGGGATTCTGCCATCCATCCACCACATAAAGACAACGCATACTCTAAGTGTGTAAGATCTTTAATAGAATGATTGTGCATACAGAGGGAAGAAGAGAAATGATATAGTTTCTCAATGAAGCACCCAAAACTACCCATTCCCTCATGGATAAATGCCCAGCCAAACAGTTCACCAGAAACAGGGCCACTGGGGCCCAAAATCTTCTGCTGGGGAAGCATAGGAAAGCAGCAAAAGGGACCAGGCAAGTCTAGGACAAAAGGAGCAAAATTAAAGTACAGGTTAAGATAGAGGCTGCCATTGTCAGCCTCTCCATGAGTCTTCACCCACAAGTCTCTTCAAGTCTCTCCTCCATGGGTCTCCCTCCATGCCCCCCAAGTCCCCGGTGCAAGCTCAAAGCCAAGAAGCAAGCAGGCCCTTCTTTTCCCTGGGTATTTCTCTCCAAAGCTCTCTCTTGTTCCCACCTACATTCCTTGTCATCTAGCTTCACCTGGCCTCTTAGCTCCACTGCTCATTAGATGGGACAGGAACATGGGACCTCCCCTTTTAATGGAGATACCGCTGCTGCAGATATGTGTTTCACATTTTTGACTTATGTCCATTTTGTGTCTCAGGTGGCTTGGCTTATTTTTTCCTACTGAGGCCCTTTATTCTTAAACTAGCTTTTGTTTTCACATAGCCACTTCCCATTAGTTCATCATTTATATGTGAATCAAACGTAATCAACATGCCATTGCATTCCAATCACTCTGTTTCAAGTTCACTAAGATAGTTTGCATTTTCCTTTTATTTTGTTTAGCACTTCTTTTCTGGTGGCACAGGCCAGAGTCCCCTTGTGTTTAGGCTTGGATGTTTAGGACCTCTGCAAATCTCTCTAGTGGTAGTAGGGAATGGAGGGACTGAGAAAAGTTTTGAGGTGGAAAAGTAAGTATATTTATGAAATATACTTAGATAAGTATATTTAGAAAAGTATACTTAGAAAAGAAAGTATATTTATGAATATTTGAAATAAAGCATTTTTTAAAGGGATTGATTGGTGTATAGTAAAATTATTATAGGAATGTCATAAATACCAGATTTCTTTATAGCCTCCTATCAACATTAATGCTTTATAATTAAAAAAAGAAGTTACTACTTCTTGAGTGTTATAATGCAGTAGTCATGATGCTGCTCATTTAAAAATTATGTTTGCAAATGTTTTGTTTCCAGAATAGGGGGATTTATAACCCTGTAATGGGTTATTTAATGGTGTTTATTAAATAACTTGGGTTATTATAACCCAAAAGGAGTTTTTGTCAATTTGTTTTAATAATAACCTATTACTGAAACAAACTGGGGGGAAAAAAGGTTTTCCTTCTTGTCAGCACATAAGTATGCAGATTAGGGAAATTTATCTTGCTTTGTAAATTTACCTTGTTTTTGTTTTTAAAAATGTCTCCTGAATGCAATGGAGCAAAGAAAGTTTGTTCAATAATTGGTGCTGGGAAAACTGGGTCGCTACATGCAAAAGAATGACGCTTGACTACTTTACACCATGCACAAAAACCAACTCAAAATGGATTAAAGAACTAGACATAAGACCTGAAGCCATAAACTATATAGAAGGAAATATAGGCGAAACACTACATGACATACATCTCAGTAACATCTTTAAAGGCACATCACCCAAAGCAGTGATAGTGAAGGCAAAGATAAACAGCTGGGACTACATCAAATTAAAGAGCGTCTGTACAGCAAAAGAGACAGTCACCAAATCAAAGAGACCACTACCCCCATTGGGAGAAAATTTTTGCATACAACACTAATGATAAAGGACTGATCACAAAAATCTACAAAGAGCTGATGAAACGCAACAAAAACATATAATCCAGTCAAAAAAAGGTCAGAAGAGCTAAAAAGAAACTTCTCCAAAGAGGAAATGCAAATGGCCAACAGGCATATGAAAAAATGTTCAACATCACTTGTAATCAGGGAAATGCAAATCAAAACTACAATGAGATAACCATCTTACACCAGTGAAAAATGGCACATATTAAAAAAACTAGCAACAACAAATGTTGGCGAGGATGTGGAGAAAAAGGAACTCTCCTGCACTGCTGGTGGGAGTGCAAACTGGTCCAACCACTATGGAGAGCTGTGCGGAGATTCCTTAACCTACTAAAAATGGAGCTTCCCTATGATCCAGCAATTCCACTCCTAGGTATTTACCCAAAGGACACAGAAACATTAATTCCAAAGAGCACCTGCACCCCTATGTTTATAGCAGCAGTATTTACAATAGGTAAGCTATAGAAACCACCCAAATGTCCAAAAATAGATGACTGGATCAAGAAGATGTGGTGCATATACACAATGGAATATTACTCAGCAATCAAAAAAGATAAACGCATGCCATTTGCAGCAAAATGGATGGGGCTGGAGGGGATCATGCTCAGCGAAATAAGCCAAAAAGAAAAATATCAGATGGTCTCACTCATAGCAGGAATTTAGAAAACCTAAATAAGGGACCAGGAAAAAGACTAATTATAATAAAGTGAAAATCAAAATCAACAAGCAGCTATAAACCAGACACACACTATGGGGGTGTGGGATGGGGGAGAAGGGAGTAGGAGCAAAACAAGGGGGGTGGGAATTGTATGGGGACTATAAACAAGATGAAAATGCATACATTGTACAAAAATGAAAAATGATGTAAAAAATATACAAAATTTAAAAAAAGCTAAAAAAATAAAAATGTCTATTGAAGTTACAAAATACAGTATATCCACAAAAAGAGCAAGTGTTTGTTATTTGGTCACCTGGTAAAAACAAATCTATGTCCTGAATGTTTTTCATCTTTCCTTCTCTAGTTTGAGTTTGAATAGTAGTTGCCTCAAGAAGTCTTACTCAAAGGCAAGCCCTGGCAAAATGAAGGACTAAAATTTAGGTGACATTCCATGTTGGGATAACTTTCTTTTTTTTTTTTTTTTAAAGTTTTATTTATTTTTTTATAGAGGCATGTTTTATTTATTTGTTTGTTTTGTTTATACATGCACTGGGTACAGTCAGAAGCGCGGGAGGGTGAGAGAATTCACCAGAGCCAGGGCGGGGAGCAGAGCAGGCAGAAGGACCGAAGTACACTGCTGAGGGGAGCAGCGGGCGGCAGGAGAGGTCTGCGCGCCATGTGGGACCCTCCTTCGGTGGCCGGGGAGCAGCCGGGTATCGGACCGGCGCCGCAGAGGCCACGGGCAGCTTCGCAACCCAGCGCTCAACCGCTGCGCCACCGGGGAGGCCCGGGATAACTTTCTTTTTCAAGCAATATTCAACTGTTAAATGGTATTCTCCTTACCAAAACATGAAGTGAATAGTAATAGAATAAATCAGCAAAGTTGATTGAACAACATTAGAAGACCTGATTTCTAATGCATTTTTTGTCAGCGGTTCTGATCTTGGGTAGATCACTTTACCTCTCTGAGATGCAATTCTTTAATCTGTAACATGAGGACTCAGACCTATTGCTCTCTTAAGTAAAGCTTTTCCAATGTAAAATGATTGTGTAATTATTATACCTTCCTTACTACTCCTATATGTCTGCGTATACTTTTCCCTCTTTTTTTTCTGGGAGAATACGTTAAATAACTTTGCAAAACTAGTTCCTATGATAGTGAAACTGCCCATTTCCAGTTCCTCCAGTTTTGTTATTGTTCATTTATTCAGCAAACATATATTAAGCTTATATAAGATTTCGGGTTCTTTTAGGTTCTGGGAAGAGAAGGGTCAAGACACAGACACTTCCCTCAGGGAGATTACAGTCTAGTAAGGGAAGAAAGACCACGTAACTGCCAAAGGGTGCTAGGTACAGTGTGGTGGCACAGAGAGGACGTGAGTCTTTGTGGGCTGGTGGATGGAGTCAGGGTGTACAAATCCTGATCAGAGTCGGTGTTTACATTTTTTTAATTTAAAAAAACAATTTCCCTTCCTCCCTCATAAAAGCAGTAGATTCTTCATGTAAAAAAAGAAATTAGGAACTATGGATAAGCAAAAAATCAGGAAAATAACTTCTGCTAACATCTTAATAAGCAGCTCTTTCTACTCTTTTGAAAGTGATTTTAAATGGTGCTTAGGAGACAGAAAGGAACCAGACTTGAGGAGGAAGCTTTAGGGACAAAAGGAATGAGGATGAAAAGGTATGAAGGTCTGAAAAAGCATGTCCAGCATGGCTAATTATAAGTAGGTAGGTGTGGCTGGACCATGAGGGGTATGCATGTGCAGTGTCATCATTCATATTGTGGAGGACTTTGAATATGATACTAAAGCATTTGGCGTCTGCCTGCAGGAAGTCAGGTGCTAGCAAAGAGTTTTTAGTTGGGCAGGGGGCAGATTCATGATGTGATTTGCATTTTAAAGAAAACTTACTCTGGCCAGTTTTAAGAAGGCCAACTGAACGTTATGTTTTGCATCACCAAATCTATGGAAGTAATAGAAAAATAAATATGTACCCATCTATAGAAACAACAAGGGGAATTTTCCATAAGTCAGAAACTGTGAAGAATTTCTGCAAATAGGAGGCCCTATATGTAATGTTCTTATCCAGACTGGTGAAGACTGGTAACCAGAGGGGTTCTGTGAGTAATCACTAGAGTGACTCATTAGCATTACTGCAGCATGAGCTGTCAAGCAGCTCCGACCTCTTGTCATTCTAATGTCATTTTTGGCCAACTTCAAGGTCAGTTTTCATGTGAGAACTGCATGAAGGAACCTGGATTCGTGAGACCAGGAAGCTCACTGGGTAACTAGTTATACTCACACCTAGAGGACCAGCTACTGAGGCATCCCATCTGGTGGTATGTTTTGCTCCTCCTCTACTACTGAAAGCTATATGAAATGAGTATTGCTCCCTGAGTGCAGCCAGCAGATTGTAACAGAATTCATGTACAAAGATAAGAATCTCCAAATGTTTCAGGAAAACCACACCATGAAAGAGAGTCAACATACAAGAACTCGGTTGAATAAAAGGTTCCTAGTACAGAGTTCTAAAATAAGTGTAGCCAGTAATTTTAGGTAGAGAATTTATCCTTTAAAAAAAGCACAAATTGTTATAAAATAAGAGTAAGCATTTATTATAAAGAATCACCTAGGGACCTGGGGAATGAAAAATGTGATTGCTGAAATGAAATGATCCTTTTTGGTGCCAATGGAAGATGAATTAGAATGGTACATGATAGGTAGTAGGGAAAACTGATAGGCTCTTTCTCTTGATCTCATGGTATAATGAGACCTTGAACTAAGAAGTAGTAGAGCTAGGGCCGAGGAAACAAATATATGCTTATATGCTCCTTATATAAAAAGGAGCACCAGCACAGGCAAGGAAGGAAAGGATGTTTGGAAGAAAAAGGTGATCCAAGAGAACTGTCATGGAAACCAGAGAAATAAGGGCGTGGTCATCACTGCCAGATTACCGTTGGGTACATAAGGGCCAGGTAATGACTTGACAATAGTAAGGTGACGAGTGAATGTAAGGTAAAGTGGGAGAGGATGTGAACAAAATTCTGCAGACAGGTTTGCAGAGCTCTCAGAGCTGGGAAATGGGGGTGGGAGACAGGGTTAAAGGAGAGGATGTTGTTCCATTAGTCCTGTTTTCTTCTGTAGCCTCTTTTCTATACTAGTTTCTTAACCTTTTTCAGATTGTCAGATGTTTACTTTCATTTTCTTTTAACCTCTCACCTCCTCCCGTTTCACTTGTAAACATTTCTCTTAATACCATATTTTTGTAGCACTTATTTTTTTTTTTCTTCATGTGGAAAGATTCACATAATATCTTACGTCCTTGTTATTGTTATTTATATGCTCTGTCTCCTTAGTTACCTGATGCTACACATCATTCAAGGTTCTTTTTGTCTTTATCTTGACCACAGTGTCACATTGAAAGTTCTCAAGAGTCCTTGAAAAATCAATTGCTCAAATACAAGATGGAAAAATCCTGATTTGGAATAGTTCTAGCAAAAAAAGTGTGCATTTTAGATAATTAGAAGTTTGATAGAGCCTTTGGGAAATTTGGGGCAACCTTAAAATGCCTTAGTTTAAGTATTATGTTCAGACTACAGGAAGAATTAATTATTTTACTCAAGTGAAAATATATCTAACATCTGTTGTTTGACTTTAATTTGTGAATATCATATTTGAGAGGCACATTGGTAAGCTAGAAACTTGTTCAGGAGGGGGAGAAAAATGATGGGGCTGAAACTCCCTGTTGTCTACCCAGTAGCTATACATAGAAGTCTTTAATTGGGACTTCCAGGAAAGCTCTTTAAAGGAGATGAACTCACCTGGGATGCTTCTGAAGAAGCTCTTGTTCCTTCTTCCTTTCTTTGGCCGAGGGCATGGATGTAAATGCTGGAGTTGGAGTGATTATCACTTGACCATGAGATGACTTTGAGCACAGATGTCATAAGGGTAAGGTGGCAATATGAAAAGGTAGGAGTGAGGATCCTTGGTGCTACAGAGAATAGACTAGGTTCTATTCTGAACCTGTCAACTTCCATACCTCTCATATGAGAGAAAATAAATTTCTCTTTTCTATGTATCACAAGTATTTGTTCATGAACCTAATCCTAACTGACACAGAGGTTCAGTCCATTACTGGATTAAAACCATTACTGAGGTAACCTTAGCAGGTGGAGAAGAGGTTGTGGTCCCAGCTGGTTTTTAGACTTCCAAATTTGACATAAAGGGGAGATTATCTGAAAAGGAATTTAACATTGACCTAAATAATTCTTGAGAGAGGCTTTCTCAACTCCTGATTCTGGAAGATGGCCATCCCACTTGTAGGTGTGAGCACCCAGAAAAATCATTTATGAGAAGACTCGGCAGTTTAAAGGAAGGAATGATTTGAGTTTGTATAGCAGATAGTTCTCTGTAAAATATTTATAACGTTATGCCAGATGTAAATAAAATTCATATTAGACTTGGTGGGATTAAGAGAAGAATGCCATGAACAAGGAGCATTCTGAGAACAAGAAAAAAGGGTTTTGGAAAACAAAATAATATCAAACTAAAGTAAATAATAGTGAAAAGTAGATTGGATACTCCAGAGAATTGTATTAGTGAATTAGTCAGCTATTTCAAATGATGTTTCAGAATTATGGAAAGAGAGAGATGGTAATTATGGCACAAAAAAAAGTAGGAATAAAAAGATAGCTATCGGGGCCTCCCCAGTGGCGCAGCGGTTGAGCGCTGGGTTGCGAAGCTGCCCGCGGCCTCTGCGGTGCCGGTTCGATCCCCGGCTGCTCCCCGGCCACCGGAGGAGGGTCCCACATGGTGCGCAGACCTCTCCTGCCGCCCGCTGCTCCCCTCAGCAGTGTACTTCGGTCCTTCTGCCTGCTCTGCTCCCCGCTCTGGCTCTGGTGAATTCTCTCACCCTCCCGCGCTTCTGACTGTACCCAGTGCATGTATAAACCAAACAAACAAACAAATAATAAATAAATAAATAAGACATGCCTCTAGAAAATTAAAAAAAAAAAAATTAAAAAAAAAAAAAAGATAGCTATCATAGATAGAGCCAAGAGTATAAGCTGGGTGTTCTGGAAGGGAAAAATAGACATGATATATAAGTTAAGTAATCAAGAAATACTCAAAGTGTAGAAAATGTTGCAAAATGGAAGACTTAAGACTTATACTTTTAAAAAGAAGCAAATATCAAACAAGTTGATACTAGTCATGTTTTTGATGTTCAAGGATGAGAGAAAATTCTACAAGTATTCAGGGAGGTGAGCCAAATGCTTTTCAGAAGAAAGAAGTTGAAATTTGGTCTTCTATATAGTTGAAAAAAGCTAGATCAGAGAATTCCAGATCTTTGGATTTAGGTACTTATAAAATCCTTGTAGAAAGTTGGAGTGATTAACATAAATTATCAAACTTATTTTTGGCTACATACAGACTTAAAATATAAAACAAATAAATGCTTTTTTTTTTAAGTTGAACAATACTGTTACCATTTTTGATTACACTGAAGACTAATGAAATTGCATCACCAAATAGCATTGGTTTCTGGTTTGAAATTTGGTAATTACTGTAATATCTATAATGTTATGAGGGAAAAGGATTTGACCTTCAGATTTTATACCTTACTACACTGTCATTTATATATCAAGGCAAAAGAGTGGTCTCTGGACAGATGGTTTCAGAAATTATATGAGCTTTTTAGCTTTGCTTAAAAAAAAAAAGCTGCCAATTAATACTAAACTTTGTTCTGTACAGAAGGTATTTCATTTTGACTGCCTATAAAAGTCATTAAACCTAACCCACAGTAGGTTTCTACAAAAGTAGAAACTCAGAAGTATTTATTTTGAAACTGTATCGTGTTATTGCTGTGTATTAGACAGAGAGCTAGGCTTTGAATACAGTGAAAAACTAGGCAATATGATTTTTACCATGATAGAACTTACAGTCTACCCAGCAATACAAGAAGTAGGCAGGTGGTTACACAGCTGTGGATGCTATAGTGGATAGACTACATGGTGAAGGGTGAGCATGAAGCAGGAGCATTTAAACTAAGTGTGGAGGAGAGCCAGAGATGGCTTTCTGAAGAAGGAACATCTGAGTTGAAACAATAAAACAGAAGAGAGAAATTGAGATTTCAGATTAGCTGATTGCAGAGAGTACAAAGTGAGAGAAAGGAACACATGACACCAATAGGTAACTAAGGACAGTATCCACAGAGGCTTGAGAGCATTGTTGAGGCAATTTTTTTTTAAGATTTATTTATTTATGCATACAAGAGCTGGGGTACAGGCCAGAGATGTGGGGGGTGAGAGGATCCACCAGAGACAGAGTGGGGAACAGAAAGGAAGATTGACTAAAATACACTGCTGAGAGGAGCAGTGGACAAGACAGGAGAGGTCTGCTGCGCCATGTGGTTTCTCCCTGGCTGGCCAGGGATCGAACTAGTGCTGCAGAGACTGTGTGTTGCTTCATAGTGCGATGCTTAACCCCTTGCATCACTAGGGAGGCCCTGAGGCAATTTCTTGAGATGGGCTTTTCCTTGAGATGAATGGGGAACTAGTAAAAGATTTTAATCATAAAAAAGAACCGTCATCATCGAATTTGTTTTTTAGAAAGGTCATGTGGGGCAGTAGTGTGGGAAATATTGGAGTAGTACCAAGTAAGATTGAAGCTAATGTTATAATTAGAGAATCTTTATTTGTTTAAACAATAAATATTATAAGTCACAGGTGGATATTGGACTAGTTATGGTAGAATTATTGGATGGCAAGAAATAGATGGGTTTGAAAAAAATTTAGGATTAGGTGATTGTGTGTTAGGAAGATATAGAGAGAAGAAAAAGCTAATCTTAAATTTCTGGCTTGTGCAATAATAGGTAGATAATGATGATGCCATTTATCATCATCTTGTGTATACGTATTTCTGAAATGAGGATTCTTCTAAGACTTTTGGCAGGAATGGCTAAAAAAAGTAGAGCAAAAATTCAGGAAAATGTAGGTTAAAAATTCTGAAACCATTGTATATTGATATTAAATAAGTAAATAGACTGTCAGTTGTGGGACCCAGGTTTCTTACTTTGAGAGAACATTAGAGAGCAAGGTTACAGATAACCATGGGCAAGCAGAAGGGTAAGGATTTATTTTGTACTGGGTTAGAGTTTGAGAATTCAGTATGAACTCAGGTTTACCTTAATGTAGATACAGATATGGAAATAATTATAGATACGTATGTACAGGTGGCTTAGTATACATACATATATTTTCTAGTTCTCTCTATGGAGTCTTCTGATCACCCAAATGTTGGCCTCTATTACCACTTTCCAATGAAAAGAAATAAGACTCCATGGAAAATGTTTCATTCTCGGACTGGGACAGGGAATATGCAATATTAGCCTGGAACATTTTGTGGCAGAAAGTAAGAAAATACTCAAAATCTGAAAGGATAGAGTCTTGGCAAAAGAATATAGGAGCCAGCCTGAAAGCACCCAGTGACCAAAGCTGAAACAATTTGAACAACACAACTTAGTATTGGATTTTAACCCAAGTTTAAAGTTAATATCCCTAAATCCATACTGACCAAAATGATTGAATAAATAAGCTCTATACATTTAATCCTATATATTTAATCCCTATAGAAGAATTCCAAGTAATTTATGTAGACACTTCCCTCAGCTAAGGAGGTAGAATTTAAATCCCCACCCCTTGAGTGTGGATTGCACTTAATGACTAGAAGAGAATGACTCTTAGTGTAGAGGTTAAGAATAAATAAGTCAAGGACCAGTGTCTTTTTGTGGGCTAGAATATTAATGAATATTAGTGATATCAGTGGGAGCATTTCTAGGAAAAAGGCATTTTTTTTGGCTATCAGTGTATATGACTAACTTTAATCAACCTTCTAAAGCACTTATTCTGTGTGTTCTTATTCGAAGATTCAATCACAAACTGACAACCCGTTAGTGTCTATCAAAAACTCACTCGAAATATCAGATATGAGAAATAGTCTAATGAATATCTAATTATTCATCCAGTTTTTGTATTAAGTCTTCAGAGAACAAAAGTATTAAGACCATGTCATCTCAGTCTCCCCTGACCTAAAATTGTTATCACTGAGTTGATCTAATGGGATACCGTCTGACTGTCTAGAATCTATAAGGTGCATCATTTGAATGATGTGCCTTTTCAAAATTATATTTCAAATTATGGTCCAATAGGTTCATTGTTCTTTGCATAAGTGCATGTACTTCTACATATTTTCTTCTTATCAAAAAATAAAAGCTTATAACCTGGAAAACATAGACCTAAATTTGACGCTCAGTGTTTATAATTTGCTGATATCATTAGTTTGATAGTGTCTGTTTCAGTTGCCTACTGCCATGTAATGAATTACTCCAGACTTAATGGGTTAAAAAAATGACTTACTACTTTTACAGTTCTGTGTTCAGGAATTTGGGCAGGACGTGGCTAGGGGATTCTTCAGCTGAGTGTGGCATCAATGGGATCTCTTTCAGGTATTCGCTTCTGGGCTGGACAACCTGACTTTACTCACATGTCTGGCACATTGGCCTGTCTCCTCATGGCCTCTCCACAGGGTAATCAGCTTTGTTATATGGCCTCTAGGTTCCAAGGGGAGGAAAGGGAAGCTGCCTGTCCTCCTGGTCTCTGGAGTTGCGGAATGTCACTTTCTCTACATCCTGTTGGTTACAGCAAATCACAAGACCAGCTTGGATTTAAGAAACAGAGAAATAAGCCTCATCTCTTGATGGGTGGAGTGACATAAGCACACAGGGAGGGAAGGACCGATGGCAGTCATTTTTAGAGGATATTATGTGGTCATACCAATTATAGCAGTATCTAATTTTGAATTTTTAAAAAAGATTTATTTATACAAGAACTGGGGTACAGGCCAGAGGCGTGGGAGGGTGAGAGAATTCACCAGAGAGAAAGCGGGGAGCAGAACAGGCAGACTGACTGAAATACACTGCTGAGGGGAGCAGCGGGCGAGTCAGGAGAGGTCTGCTGCGCCATGTGGGTCACCTCCCTGGCCAGGGATGAAACTCGTGCTGCAGTGGCTGCGAATAGCTTCAAAGATTGCATCTTAACCCCTTGCACCACCATTGAGAATCTCTTTATCTTGCATTTTAACTTGTACCCAGTTCAAGTCCTCCAGAATTTAGACAGGTTATAAATACTAAATAAAAATTATTACTTTAATGGAACAGATTTTGGGTATAAATTTACCTGAGATTAGCAAGTATCTTGGGTTACTTAGAGCTAGAAGTCTTCCCAAACATCTGCTTAGTAATTGGGGTTGTATTTTGAGAATTTGCTGCTTTGTAGTAGTTTCCCTGATCTAAACGGCTTACTGATATTTACTCATACTTTTTAAAGTCCTGATAAACTTTGTGGAACACAGTTAGCAAAGCTATCATAGTTGAAAATCCAGATGCTCTTTTTTTTAAAAAAAAAAAATTATATATATTTTACATCATTGCTCATTTTTTTTTTTTAAACAATGTTTGCTTTCTTTTCTCAGGTGTAGTTTCCCATAGAATTCCCACCACCAATTCACTGGTGCACCATCATCATGGTCCCTTGTGCTCTTCCCACCGGCATTTTGATCCCTCTCCCTCATCCTCCCCTGCAGAATGTCTCCAATTTGTAGTTGTCTGTTTGTTATTATTTTGTTTTGTTGTGTTTTTTGTTATTATTTTTCTCCTTTGATCCTTTGTATGGTTCCCCTATATTCCTCCTGTAAGTGAAACTATCCGAGAGTTTTCATTTTCCTTGTGGCTTATTTCACTGATCATAATCTCTTCTAGCTCCACCCATGTGGCTGTGAATGTCATTAGTTTATCTTTTTTGATTTCTGTATAGTACTCCATTGTGTATATGTACCACATCTTCTTGATCCAGTCATCTGTTTTTGGGCATTTGAGTTGATTCCAAGTCTTACCTATTATAAATAGTGCTGCAGTAAACATGGGGGTGCAGGTTTCCTTTTGAATTAATGTTTTTGTTTCCTTTGGGTAGATCTCTAGGAGTGGAATTGCTGGCTCATAAGGTAGCTCCATTTTTAGTAGTCTGAGGAACCTCCATACAGATTTCCATAGTGGTTGGACCAGTTTTCACTCCCACCAGCAATGTGGGAGAGTTCCTTTTTCACCACATCCTTGCCAACATTTGTTGTTGCTAGCCTTTTAAATATGTGCCATTCTTACTGGTGTAAGGTGGTATCTCAGTGTGGTTTTAATTTGCATTTCCCTGATTATAAGGGATGTTGAACATTTGAAAAATCTAGATACTCTTTAATTCAGTATTTCAACTCTTTGACTATCCAGATATTCTTTATCCTTTACAGTCTTTTCAAATAATGACAAAATATTATAAACAACCTATGAGTCCATTAGTGAGAAACTGGTTAAATTGATGTATTTATAAAATGATATGAAATTGTTTTAAAAATGTGGGAATTCTATAAGGAAAAATAGTAATAAAGCTCTAAGATTCATTAAGTGAAAAAATCATAATGAGAACCTCTGTGTAGTATACTGCCACTTTTGTTAAAGAATATTTCTAAATACTGTTATATGTATAGAATACCTGTGAATAGACAGTAAACAAGGAATGGGGAGATTTTTCTATTCATTGTAACAGTCCTTTAGTACAGTTTATTTTTTGTGCATAGTTCTTATAGTAACTACTTTAAAAACTAACTTTAAAAATGCTCCATTTTGTTTCATTTGTTGGTTATCTTGAGTAAAACAGAATGTCGGATGCTACATCCAGGCAGGAGTAATCCAGCTTCAGGATGTCTTCAAGCCCATAGAAAAGATCAAACACCTGTATCATGTAACCAGGCAGCTTTTAGAGTTATTATTTTTGGATTGTTCAAATACTTTGCCCTTCATTTTTATTGGATTATTTGTTTTTCTCATTATTATATAGAAGAGTCCTTTGTATTTCAGAAACAAATCCTGTATCAGATATTTGTTTGCAAATATTGTCTCCACGCTTGAGAGTGTCTTTACATTTTCATAGCACTGTCTTTTGAAGAACAGAAGTATGAAATTTAGTTTTAAATGCCTTATCAATTTTTTATGGTTCAAGCTTTTGTGTCATATCTGAAAACTTTGCTTAATTCATGGGTTGGCAAATGACAGCCAAATCAGCCCACTGATTGTTTTGTAAATAAGGTTTATTGGCATGTGGCCATTCCAGTTTGTTTACATATTGTCTATCACTGCTTGCATGCTACAGAGATGGAATTGAGTACTGGCAACAGACTCTATAACCCGCAAAGCCTAAAATATTTAGTTTTTGGCTCTTTGCAGAAAAAAAATTGCCAAACCCTGGGCTAACCAAGAGTTCCCCAAATTTCCTCCTATATGTTTTTCTCTAGAAGTTTTATAGTTTTGCACATTTTTTTTTTTAAGGATGGAATATATACATTGTCAAGTATTCCAGATTTTTTTTTTTTTTAAAGATTTATTTATTTATACATGCACTGGGTACAGTCAGAAGCACGGGAGGGTGAGAGAATTCACCAGAGCCAGAGCGGGGAGCAGAGCAGGCAGAAGGACCGAAGCACACTGCTGAGGGGAGCAGTGGGCAGCAGGAGAGGTCTGCGCGCCATGTGGGATCCTCCTCTGGTGGCTGGGGAGCAGCCGGGGATCGAACTGGCGCTGTAGAGGCTGCGGGCAGCTTCGCAACCCAGTGCTCAACCACTGCGCCACCGGGGAGGCCCAGTTTTGCACATTTTAATATTTATATCTACTAATTTTTGTAGAAGACATGAGGTATGGATTGAGGTTCTTTTTCCCCCCAGGTGGATTGTCAATTGTTCAAACACCATTTGTTACAAGGACAATTCTTTTTCTGCTGCATTAGCCTGGTACTTTTGTTGAAAATCAATCGACCATAAATATGTAGATCTATTTCTGGACTCTCTCTTCTGTTCTATTGATTTATGTATTTATCCTCATGCCAGAGGTACAATATCTGATAACTGTAGCTTTATACAAAGTCTTGAGTCCAGATGATGTAAGTTTTCCAACTTTGTTCTTTTTCAAAATTGTTTTGAGTATTTCTATATAAATTTCAGTGTAAATTTATACTTTTAGAGTAAAAGTATAGTGTTTATAAAAAGACCTACTGGGATTATTTGAATTTTTGTTAAATATACAGAGTAAAAATTGATCTTAATAATTTTGATCAATCTGATATTTGAAAACTATTTTCATTTATTGAGGTTTTTGATTTCTCAGTGTTTAAATTTGGGGTCATGCAAATTTTCCATTTATTTTGTTTGAGTTATCCTAAGAATTTTTTTATTTGATGCTAAATACTGTTTTGTTCATTTATTTCTAATTATTCATAACTGCCATACAGAAATAGAATTGAATTTTTTGGCTGACCTTGTATCTTACAGTTTAGCAAAATTCATGTAATAGCTTTTGTAGTAGATTCTTTGGAAATCTCTATATAGACAATACTGTTGTTTGAGGGAAAAAGCCAATTTTTGTTTCTATATCTCTAGATTCTTACTTCTTTTCTAAGGTGTTATTTGGCAATATAAACAATGTTGAATAGGTTTGTGAGAGAATATGTCTTGCCTATTCCCAATCTTGGAGGGGAAGCATTTAGTCTTTCATAATTATGCATATTAACTGTAGATTTGTTGTAGATTCATATTCTAGGCCAAGGATTTTTTCTTCAGTTTCTGGTTTCTTGAGAGTTTTGAACAGCTGTGGATAGTTTCTAATATATTTTTTTGTATCTGTTAACATGATCGCTTATATTTTAATCTATTCACATGGTGATTTACATTGATGAATTTTTTTTTTTTAACATTGAATTAATACTGCATACCTGGGATAAAAGCTGTTTGGTCAAAGGATATATTTCCTTTCTATTATGCTATATTGCTTTCCATTATAGTATATTCATTTTTCTAATATTTGGTTAACATATTTCATTTCTATGTTCATAATAGGATATTGGTCTGTAATTCATATTTTTCTGTGAGAATAATGCTGTCCTTATAAAATGAATTTGAAAGTATTTTCTCATCACTTATTTCTGGAAGAGTTTATGTAATATTGGTATGGTATCTTACTTAGATGTTTGGTAGGACTTACCAGGGAAGCCATTTGTCATGGATCTCTCTTTGTGGGAAGATTTTAACTTATGAATTACATTTTCATAGTATGTCAAGAGCTGATCCTGTTATTTAATTTCTTGAGTGAACTTAGTAGAGTTTGTCTTTAGATTTTCAAGGAATTGGTACATTTATCAAAGTTGTAGAATTTATTGCCATAAATTGCTCATAATCTTTAATTATCTTTTTAATATTTATAAGGTTTTTAATGATATGTATAATTTGTGCCTTCCCTTTTTGTTCACTTTGGCCAGAAGTTTATTCAGTTTTGTTGAACTTTTCAAAGAACTAGATTTTAGTTCTTTCAATGGTATAAATTTCTGTGAACTGCTTTGCTTTAGAATATCCCACAAATTTTGATAGGTTCTGTTTTGCTTTTCATTCAATCAAAAATAATTTCTTTTTTTTTTTTTATAAATTTTATTGTTATATTCCCCATACAATTGCAGCCCCCCCATTCTGACCCCAATCCCTCCCCTCCCGCCCCCGCCCCCCTAAAAGTGTCTCTGGTTCATAGTTTTTTGTTGATTTTGATTTTCACTTTCTTATAGTTATTCATTTTCCTGGTCCCTTATTTAAGTTTTCTAGATTCCTGCTATGAGTGAGACCATCCGGTATTTTTCTTTTTCTTTTTGGCTTATTTCGCTGAGCATGATCCCTTCCAGCGCCATCCATGTTGCTGCAAATTGCATGTGTTTATCTTTTTTGAATGCTGAGTAATCTTCCATGGTGTATATGTACCACATCTTCTTGATCCAGTCATCTATTTTTGGGCATTTGGGTTGTTTCCAAAGCTTAGCTATTGTAAACAGTGCTGCTATAAACAAAGGGGTGCAGGTGTTCTTTGGAATTGATGTTTCTGTGTCCTTTGGGTAAATACCTAGGAGTGGAATTGCTGGATCATATGGAAGCTCTATGTTTAGTAGGTCAAGAAATCTCCACACAGCTCTCCACAGTGGTTGGACCAGTTTGCACTCCCACCAACAGTGCAGAAGAGTTCCTTTTTCTCCACACCCTCGCCAGCATTTGTTGTTGCTAGTTTTTTTAATATGTGCCATTCTCACTGGTGTAAGAAGGTATCTCATGGTAGTTTTGATTTGCATTTCCCTGATGGCAAGTGATGTTGAACATTTTTTCATATGCCTGTTGGCCATTTGCATTTCCTCTTCAGAGAAGTTTCTTTTTAGCTCTTCTGCCCATTTTTTGACTGGATTATTTTCTTTGTTGTTGTTGAGTCTCATCAGCTCTTTGCAGATTTTTGTGATCAGTCCTTTATCATTAGTGTTGGGTGCAAAAATGTTCTCCCAGTTGGTGGGGTTTCTCTTTGTTTTTGTTATTGTCTCTTTTGCTGTGCAGAAGCTCTTTAATTTGATGTAGTCCCAGCTGTTTATCTTTGCCTTCACTATCACTGCTTTGGGTGATGTGTCTGTAAAGATGTCTTTGATGTGCAGATCACGTAGTGTTTCGCCTATATTTCCTTCTATATATTTTATGGTTTCAGGTCTTATGTCTAGTTCTTTAATCCATTTTGAGTTGATTTTTGTGTATGGTGTGAGGTAGTGGTCAAGCTTCATTCTTTTGCATGTAGCGACCCAGTTTTCCCAGCACCATTTATTGAACAAACTTTCTTTGCTCCAATGCATAGTCTTTGCTCCTTTGTCAAAGATTAGTTGACCATAAATCTGTGGATTTATTTCTGGATTTTCTATTCGATTCCATTGGTCTGTATGTCTGTTCTTGTTCCAATACCATGCAGTTTTGATGATTATGGCTTTGTAGTATAGTTTGAAGTCTGGGAGTGTAATGCCTCCATTCCCTTCTTTTTTTTTCAGGAGAGCTTTGGCTATTCGGGGTTTTTTGTGATTCCATATGAATTTCATCAATAATTGTTCTATTTCTTTGAAGAATGACATTGAAATTTCAATCAAAAATAATTTCTATTTCTTTTACTCTTTGACCCTTCGGGTATTTGAAAGTATGTTGTTTAATATATAACCTTTGGTAACTCTTAATCTTTTAGCCATTGATTCTAATTTAATTATGTTTCGGTTAGAGAAAATACGTTATTTGATTTTAATTCCTCTTAAATATCTTGAGGTTTGTTTTATGAGTTTGGTCTTTCCATGTGACCTTTAAAAGAATGTATGTTCTTTTCTCAATGTGTAGAATGTTTTAAATGTTCAATTAGGTCAAGTCAATTGATACTGTTTTTCAAGTCTTCTGTATCTTAATGAGTTCCTGTATTCTTGTACTGTTGATTGATGATACAGAAGGATTGATGCCTATGGCTGTAATTATGGATTTGTCTAATCTCCTAACAGTTTCATCAGTTTTTTATTTCATTTATTTTCAAGATGTTGTTAAGTGAAAATACATTTGTGATTGGTAAGTCCTCCTAATGAATCAGTCCTTTATTGTTATGTCTCTCATTATCACTGGTTATATTACTCATTGTAAGGCCTGCTTTGCCATATATTTAAACAGCTACACTATCATTTCTTTCCTTTCTATCCTTTTCCTTTTAACCTTTTATTTTTAAATTTTTTTTTTTTGCATTTAAAGTATCTTGTGGATCTTCTTTTTTTTTTTTAATTTGGAAATCTACTTTTTAATTTGGTCTTTGGATAATTGCAATTTAATATACTCATAATGAGTTTGGACCTAAATTACCATATTGCTAGTTGTCTTCTATTTTTGAATTATTTTTTGCTTTTTTCCTCTCTTTTCCTGCCTTCTGTTGAATTAATCATTTTTTGAAATTCCATTTTATTTAACACTCTGGGCTTATCCTGTATTAATATATATACACATGTATGCACACACACACATATACAGAAACATATACTAGTGGTTGCCCCAGGCCATAGTTTCTCAGCCTTGGCACAATTGGTATTTTCAGTTGGTAATTCTTTGTTAGTCTGTATGGGCATATCCTGTGTGCATTGTGGGACTTTAGCATCATCTCTGGCCTCTATTAGATGATCATAACAATCACTTCTTTTCCCAGCTACCAGTTGTGTCAACCAAAAATTGTTTTCAGACTGCTTCATGTGTTACATAATAACCCTGTAAGAGTATATTTCAATGTTCTACCTTCCCATTTTATACTATATTGTCATAAATTTTACTTGTATATATGTTACTAATCTCACAGTATACTGTAAGGCCTCCTAAAATGAAAATAAGGAAAAAAGGGTTTTTATGTTCTTTTTTCTTTCTTGTAATCTTAATTTTTTCCTGGTAATTTTCACTCCTACATAAAGAATTTCCTTAAACTTTTCTGTTATCTATATGCAGTGAAGTCTTAAGGTTTATTTGCCAAATCTTTCTTTGTTAATTCAGTTTTGAAAAATATTTTTGCTGATTATAGAATTCTGTATTCAGCTTGATTTTCTTTCAGTGCCTGAAAGGTGTGTTATTTACTATTATTTTTTGACTTGTATGGTTTCCTCAAGAGGAAGAAATTTTAATCTTTTTTCTTTATATGTAATCTTTCTTTTTTCTCTTTCTGCCTTTGAGATTTTTATCTTGCTTTTCTGAGTTTGATTGTGTTTGTTTTATTCTACAGTTTGACCGTTTGTATATTTTTTATTTGTCATGATTGGGATTTTCTGGAATTTTTAATTTCTGTTTTGCTGTATTGTATTCATTGGGAACATTCTTGGCAACTATTAATTGATGTATTACTTGTATTATTTTGTTATCTACTCCTGGCCTTCCTATTAAGTAGATATTAGACATTTGATACTGTTGACCCTTGAACGGTGCAGGATTAAGAACAGTAGACTCCAATTATTTGCAGTAGGAAGTCTGCACAGAATTGATAGTTGAACCTTTGTGTATGAGGGTTCTGCATCTGTAGTTTGAACCACCTGACATCCAAGGTTGGTTGAATCTGCAAATGTGTAATCTGAGGTTAGGAAAAAAATCCACGTATAGGGCCTCCCCTGGTGGTGCAGGTGGTTGAGCGCTGGGCTGCAAAGCTGCTGCAGCCTCTGCAGCACTGGTTCGATCCCCAGCCACCGGTGAGGGTCCCACATGGTGCTCAGACCTCTCCTGCTGTGCCCGCTGCTCCCCTCAGCAGTGTACTTTGATCCTTCTGCCTGTTCTGCTCCCCGCTCTGGGCTCTGGTGAGTCCTCTCACCCTCCCGCACTTCTGACTGTACCCAGTGCTTGCATAAATAAATAAATAGATAAATCTTTTTAAAAAAAAAATCCACGTATAAATGGTCTTAGTGTTAGAATCCCTCTCACAGAGATAGATTGTTGTTGTTTGATACTCAGTATGATGCTTGTGGGGCAGGGTGGGTTCTCTTTTGTTCTGGTCCAGAATTTACTCTGGTCAGGTCTATGTTCCTGGTCATTGGTGGTAAGAATTTCAGCTTTTCAGTTCTCCTTCTCTGTGGCAGTGAAGCTGCTACATATTTGTAGTTGGTCTTGATCAGAAATATGTTATTCCTCCATTTGATCAGAAATATGTTATCTCTCCTTGGTATAAGAGCAAAATCCATTGCCCTTCCTGCTCCCTCTTTCTTACTGTGGCAGAGAAAGTTTTTTGCCTGGTCCCAGGAGTGAGAAGTTTTTCTCTCCTTTTCCTAGCGAATAGGTAGAAGAACTTCAAATGAGCATCATAAATTCTCCTTGTCTCTGGGTTCTCCAGCCTTTCCAAACTACACACTAGCCAACACTTGGTCTTTAAGAATTTGTTAAAAAAAATACTAACTTTTTTCCTTACACTATACACTTGTGTGCTGGTCAGTTCTTTTTCTGTGACCTGCCAGAGGTAAAATAGTTTATGTATAGGTCTCTCCTTAGAGGATCTTGTCCCTCTTCGGAATTAAGTTTGTTTGCTGTGATCTCGAATCTTTGTTCGGCTCAAGAGAAATTTTTTTTCCCTCCATTAGGGTAGGAATGACATTGTTTTGTGGCTTCCAGTATTCCTAGTCAAAATGGACACTTAGAATTCTTGATAAGCTGTGCTCTTTCAAACTGTTGTTTGTCTATCAGTAATGGTTTCTCTTACCTTCATCTGCCTCTGGAGCACTTCATCATTTAGGATTGAACCCACAAGTTTATTCCCACTTGAATCCTTTCTTAATCCCACTAAGTAGAATGAGACATTTTCTTGATTTAGTAAATATCTTGACTCTTACACAACTGTATTTTATTTTTGCAAACCCATTAAAATGAGGTTAGGCAACTTTCAGAATTTGAGAACTTTTACCCTGAGAACTACACTTCTCTTTCAGAGCTTATGATAATAAAGGTTGATAGATTTTAAATCGACTGAGAATAACTTTGTAATAAAAGATAAAGCAAGGTACAGTAAGTCCTGATTTAATGTCATTGGTAGGTTCTTGGAAACTGACTTGAAGCTAAATGACTTATAATGAAAGCAGATCCTTGAATAACATCATTTTGCTCAGTGTTAACTGGAATTGTTTGTTTCCTTATCAACATTATAATGAAATGTTACTGAAGGACCTGGTGTACAAGAGAACTTGCATTTGTTAATAGGATAAAAATTTGTGAAGTCATATTCCATAAGTTCTTGTATTGTTTGGTTTGTACAGTTGTTGCTCTTGAACTAACTTACTTTCAGAAAAAAAGCTTAAATTCATAGAATCTAATTTCTTAAAAATAGGGACTTAGTTATACAAGCTGGTATATTTTGTCACAATGAAATATTATGGAACTTCAGTTGACAATGAAGAAACATAACAGAAAATATGCAGCATATACCAAGTGAAAAAAAGAAGGGTTGACACAACTCAACATGTGTAAGAAAGTGGAAAGAATATGACTATTGCAGTTGTATATTTGCATAAAGAATTACTGGAAGGATATATGAGAATATAATAAAAGTGGCAACCTATAATAAACATGGGCTGTATATATGGGTGATGTAGGAATGAGAATTCTCAGATATATTTTTCGTTTTGCGTCATTTTTGATTTTTGAATCAGGTGATTTTTATAATATTCAAAAATTTTAAAAAATAATAAACATAATTGTGGTACTTAAAAGATAGCAGGACGAGGGCCTCCCCGGTGGCGCAGCGGTTGAGCGCTGGGTTGCGACGCTCCCGCGGCCTCTGCGGCGCCGGTTCAATCCCCGGTTGCTCCCCGGCCTCCCGAAGAGGGTCCCACATGGCGCGCAGACCTCTCCTGCCGCCCGCTGCTCCCCTCAGCAGTGTACTTCGGTCCTTCTGCCTGCTCTGATCCCCGCTCTGGCTCTGGTGAATTCTCTCACCCTCCCACGCTTCTGACTGTACCCAGTGCATGTATAAACAAAAACAAACCAACAAATAAATTAAAAAAAAAAAAAAATGCCTCTATAAAAAAAAAAAAAAAAAGATAGCAGGACGAGCTGATAAATACTTCAGAGCTGATAAAAAAATATTGACCTGGGCCTCCCCGGTGGCGCAGCGGTAGAGCGCTGGGTTGCGAAGCTGCCCGCGGCCTCTGCGGCGCCGGTTCAATCCCCGGCTGCTCCTCGGCCACCGGAGGAGGGTCCCACATGGTGCGCAGACCTCTCCTGCCGCCCGCTGCTCCCCTCAGCAGTGTCCTTCGGTCCTTCTGCCTGCTCTGCTCCCCGCTCTGGCTCTGGTGAATTCTCTCACCCTCCCGCGCCTCTGACTGTACCCAGTGCATGTATAAACAAAACAAAAACAAACAAGCAAACAAATAAAGAAAAACATGCCTCTATTAAAAAAAAAAAAATCTTTAAAAAAAAAAAATATTGACCTATGAAATTAAAATCATCTATGAAACAGCCTTTATTTTACACAAACCAGGTTTTACCGATGAAAAAGTAAATACAAAGCATGGGAAATTACAGAGAACAAGGTTTTATGAATCTGGTTTCAAATGAATAAATATGTAAGTAGACTGGCTCTCTAGCACAAGTAGAAAGGTTTTGGTTCTAGACCCAGTAGGTTGTGAGTCATATAATGACGGGGATAAGTTCTGAGAAATGCAGTGTCATAGAGTGTGATTGTACACCTAGGTGATTTCGCCCACCATGAACACTTGTCACATATGTGGTTCATCATTGACCGAAATTTCATTAAGTGATGCACGGTTAGTATGTATGATAACTCAACGCAGAAAACAGCACAGCGTGGAGGCAACAGCTATCACAGAAATACACAGCATTCAGAGTGAACTGGACAACTGTTTTTTTGCTCATGGAATAATCAGGCATATCCTTGGAAACTGATAAAAATGTATCTTGACTGTTGTCAGGAAGAATAGGAGACTAGAATACCAAGGAATGGTCTTATCACAAATGAAAGCATATAAAGACATAATAATTATATTGTTTAAATACATTGTACTCCAGAAATCCATCTTCTTGTAAACCAACAAGTGAAATAGATGAGAGGAAACTTTATAAACCAAAAAACTGTGAGAATTACCTAATGTTGGTAGGAAATTGGCTGGCAGCTTGGAATACAGCTCAGTTTAGAGTTAAATCTCATTCCATACATCATTTGAAATAAGGAATTCAAATAATTAGTCCACACAAAAATGAAAATCACAGTACTTCTCTGTTATCACTGAGAAGTTTGTTTTTTTTTTTTTAAGATTTATTTATTTATGCATACAAGAGCTGGAGTACAGGCCAGAGGTGTCGGGGGTGAGAGGATTCACCAGAGACAGAGTGGGGAGCAGAACAGGCAGATTGACTGAAGTACACTGCTGAGGGGAGCAGCAGGTGAGTCAGGAGACGTCTGCTGCACCATGTGGGTTGCTCCCTGGCTGGCTAGGGATTGAACTCATGCTGCAGAGTCTGCGGACAGCTTCATAGGTTGTGCCTTAACCCACTGCGCCATGTGGGAGGCCCTATCACTAAGAAGTTTCTAAGTGTAGAAATAATAAAAATAAATGAAAAAGGCAAAGATGAGCAAAACTGACCACTTGGAAGGAAAAATTTGTGTATTAAAAGTCAGTGATAGATTGAGAAAATGTTAAAATAAGTTAAAAAATAGTGTTTTCACAATATAACAATCTATACAAACTTTTAAGGGAAGATTGGAAAAGAGAGAGTGTGAGTTAGGGAGGAAGGACCTGCTTTAAAGACATGTGAAATTCAGCATGGAACTGAATTTGAATATCTTAATATTATAGAAGGGGCATCCATGTCATTGTTTGATTTTTCTCGAGCAGGTGATTGAATTGACCCAAGTTTAAAAATTTGAGGTTGGTGAAGTGGAAGGAAGAAAGAACACACTGGGTGTTCTGATAGTGGGTAACAGCCGAGATTTTGAGATAGGTGAGATGAAAGAGTTGGTGGAGACCTTTTAAGGGTTTGAGTCTGACCCCAGGTTAGTAAAAATGAAATGGGATATTGGATGACAAAGAGAAGAGGTTAGGACAGACAGATACCACAAGCCTGAAGGAAAGTGTGGTGGTGGTGGGGGCATTGCTTGTGTGTTAGGGTCTGGAAATTTTACTGTGAAGATTGATCCCTTCTGCCTAAGTCTTCATTTTAGACCTTTCTTTTCAAGAGCCAGATTTAGCCCACTGGTTGAAAGGAATGCTCATTGATCAGGTTGAGTATGTAGAGGTTATTAGTTTTAGTGTGTAAAAGGGGTTCCCAGAGATCTCTGTGGAAAAGGTTGGCAGGTAGGGCAGCAGTCAGGGAAAACTTGCGGTGATGAGAAAGCATAGACAACACTGTGTGGGAATGAAAATAGGAGAGAGGCTAGTTGGACCAGAATGGAGTGGGATCTACTGGTAGAATTAACTAGCAATATTGCTGAATGGACCTGGAATAATGATTGTTTTTAGAGTCTAATTCATTGTATTTTTGTGATCTAAAGGGAAGGAATATTAGTAAAATATTTAACCCTGTGGGTAAAACCTAAAGCAATTAGCTTAGGGTTTGAATAATGAAATAGTAGGACTCACGTTGCTTAAGCATTCTCTGATACTGCACAATCCTCTGTTGTTTCCTTCTACTGTTCCATTTTACCCATAAGTCAGTGCTGGCCACTTGGAAATAAAAATTTGTGTATTAAAAGTCAGTGATAGATTGAGAAAATGTTAAAATAAGTTAAAAAATAGTATTTTCACAATATAACAATCTATACAAACTTTTAAGGGAAGATTGGAAAAGAGAGAATGTGAGTTAGGGAGGAAGGACCTGATTTAAAGACATGCTCCCAACTGCTCCTGGGGAGATTTCAGCAACTCTGATGAATGAGCCAATACTTTCGGGCCCATTGCCTCCTTGGACTATCAATGCAAAGCCCAATTTGGTGTGTATCTCTTTTGGGCATCTGACTCATTTTAAAGCAAATAATTACTTTTTAATCAACTTTATATATATATTTTTGAAGATTTTATGTATTTATACAAGCACTGGGGTATAGGCCAGAGGAGCAGGAGGGTGAGAGGATTCACCAGAGACAGAGCAGGGTGCAGAACAGGCAGAAAGACCAATAACACTGCTGAGGGGAGCAGCCGCCGAGACAGGAGAGGTCTGCTGAACCATGTGGGTTGCTCCCTGGCCGACCAGGGATTGAACTGGAGCTGCAGAGGCAGCGGACAGTTTCACAGCGCTGCGGTCAACCCACTGCGCCACCAGGGAGGTCCAACTTTATATATTTATTGTGCTGATAACCTTTAATTTCAATTTAAAGAATCTGTAATAGTGACAAGAATGGGACTTGGCATTTCTTGAGAAACAAAAGCATTCTGTATGGGAATCTTTGTATGTGTACAGGGAAGCTATCTAAAACCTGTGATGTTTCATTGGACTAACTGTGTCTTCTTTCTCCTATATTAGATCTGTCCATACTAATGGAAATGTAGCTGGAACCGACTCTGATGATAATATCAAGTACCACCAGGCGAGATTATGCAGTAAGAATCTTTGTTTCCAAATGAAGGCACCAACCTTCAGAATTTCTACGTATTCTAAGGTATTTGAGATACAATTTTACTTTAATATAACTTTCAGTCATTTTATAATGCTGGTTTCTGTATGCAAATCCCATAAATTTGAAAGTTTTGTTAGAATGTTTAGCTTTTAGGGATGTGTTTACCCCCCTCTCACCTACTCTTCCCCAAAACTGAGAAAAGATTCAAATTTCTGAAGGTAATCCTTGTAACTAGGAATGCATTTAAATTATAAGACGTATACAGAGTATAGATTAAAGCTCAGTAAATTGTTTAGACGAACTGGAAAAAAAATAAATAAAATATCAATGTAATTTATTATTTATGAGTCTCAGATGAGCAACTGAATTCAATACTCTAACAGCATCTGCCCAGATGGTCCAGAATTCTTTAGTTTGATTTGGAAACCTCTCTCCTCTTCTCCTAAATTGTCAAGGATTTTTCATTTACCAAGAAGTGTTACTTTTTGCACTCTGTAGATTATCCTAGAGGACCTTTGGGATTTGATGGGTTACTTTCAGTTGACCAATAAAACAACACTTTCAAATCATGGGGTGGATCCTGATTTTAAAGACTACATAAGACATTTGGAAACAACCAAATGGAAGCGTAATACCAACCAAAAACAAACATGGTGCTATTTTTTTAAAGTACGTATAAGTTCCAAACAGGGTACAGTTAGCTAGGTGTTCATTTAAAAACAAAATATGTTTAATTACATTTTTCCAAGTAGGCAGAAAGTATGGAAAGAGGATTATTTTAGGTGTCAAGCCTGTTATTTGTTTCTCTGTAGATATTATAGAGGTCTCTAAATTACTCTTGCTAGACTATAAAGAAGATGAAAATTTGAGAAAACTATATCACTTATTACTAGGATTATTAATTTCATTTTGTTTGTTTTAGAAGAAGAACATGTAAAACAATAAATTCTAAAATAACCAGAATCCATGATATTGGAAAATCCAAAGACTTCCTCAGTTAAAATAAATGGATTTACCTCCTCAAATGGGATGGTGTAATTCCGCAATTTTTTGCCAAAGAAAAGTTACTTTGAATCAAATAGCAGATGAGAAAGTTAGGTTGCTTTGGGAAGTTTTAACAATTCTCTAACACCTAGCAGCTATATTAAATTTTCTAAAAATTTTTGAGGTCATTTTGAATCAAAGGATAATGATGCTTAAATATGTAATTTGTCTTATTAAAAGAGCCATCTTTCTTATTTTTTTAAAGATATCTTTCCTTCTTGTTTCATTTAACAACAGTTGAATGTCCAGACTTTGCGAAAAATGATTTTAGATATGTGGAAGAATATAAATTATTCTACAACTTCATTATGAATGAAGTTGAAGACATCTTTCCCATAGGATGTTTATCTGGGATTAGTGAGGCTAAGTACACTTAAAAGTAATCATAAACTGAGTACATAAAATCATAATTTAATCCCTTTCTAAGTAATATAATCATGTTCTACATTCAGACCACAACAAAAATTAAAATTAAGGAGCAGGAAGTTCTGATTAATTGAATTTGCTTACTAACTGGTTGTGGTTGTCAACTATTTATGGTCTACAAATAAAATCCTTAAATTAAGGATTTCTAATTCATCAATTTCTTATAGCCTCACTCTTTTGCAGGCTTTCACAGAATGATATCTCCTATTAATATATGTCATTTTCCCATTTGGAAATGGAGAAGAGTGAAAATTTCATAAATTTGTTCTCAGAAGTTTTATATAATACATTTTGACAATATTTTCTTATAATTTTTTTGGAGAGGACTTTAGATTTTGAGATTATGGGATGGGGGGTGTTTTTTGGTGGGGGGAGTTAAAACAAAATCAGTACATGAATGAAGCTGCTAGAACATTTATAAGGTTATATCTTGCACTGCAGTTTGCATTAATAGGCACCTTTAAAAAATACTTTCTTTGGACTCAAGAAAACCTTTGAAAACAAATTTCAGGAAGGTTTTGAATGGAGTGGGTACTCCCTTGCTGCAGCTTCCTCTGTACACCACATGGAAAGAGCACAGGCTTTGGCTTTTCTACCTCTGTGCTACCTTGGGAGACTTAGTATTTCTTGGTTTCCTTTTCTAAAATAACTTAAATATGAAATCATTATATAATATATAAAATAATTTTTTGAGAGTGAAATTAAGGAATGATGTTGCTAAAGAGTTTTAGCACTGAAGAATCATCCACAATTATCCTTCTCAGAGCAAAAAACAGGTCAACTCGCACTACTATTGAGAAGCTTGTAAAACCAGTTTCAAAGTTAATGACAAATATTATGTTTGGAGAGAAAGTAAAATGAGCTTTTGGCAAAAATCCCTTATCAAAGGCATACCATCTGGAAAAGCAATTACTGTCATGTGTGCATGCTAGCAGATATTTTGTTTTTCAGTTGGACAAAAGTACAGATGGCAGAGGACATACCAGCACTTCCTATAGAAGCATTACTGTTTATCACTGAGAAATCCACACTGCTGCAGAAGACTTTTTTTGTTGTTGCTTTGCTTTTGGTGTTGGTTGTTCTTAAGCCATTGTCGCATGGAAAGTTGCTCTGATCAAAGCCGACTTTAACTGCCAGAAATAGTGCACTTGGTTTGTGAGCAAAGGAGAGTGCAATGGGATATCAATTCATGTCCTACTTTGTTCAGAGAGAAAAACTGACATTCAGTAATATGGTGTCTGATTTTGATTTAGTGTCAAAGAAAATAATATAAATTTTGGGTGCAAGCAACCTTTGTCCACTAAAGCTATGCTTCTTCAGAGCTTTGTGACAAAATGGTTCATAGTTGCAAGATTCTGCTTGTTCCACAGTGGTGTATGCTAGCTGTGTAGCATGGTAGAGCTTTCCATGTCTGCGAATTAGTTCTTTTGCACAATAAGAGAACTGTATCTTCACTACAGGTAATGCCATTTTATTCCAAGGGGCATAATTTAGCAAATACATTTCATATTTCAAACAGAACTTGTAAGTTCGTACTCATGGTATCTTGACTTTTAATGTTAAGGATAAAGTATGAGGATTTTATTAAAAAATCTGAGATATGGTACAAAATATAAGAATTTGACTGTTTCCCCATACTTGATATTTCATTCATTTATCAAAGGGAAAAAACTGAATTTTCATTGTGCATGTTTAAAAAACATATCCAAATTTGAAACAGAACATGAAGAAATACTTTCCAGAGCCAAAATACCAGCAGAGAATAGATTAAGAATCTTTTTGCTTCAGTCTTTCAAATCAGAAGGTTTAATTTCCAGTTTTGAGTAGAATATACTTTTGTTTAGCGTTCAATGGAATGCTAAAAGTAGACTTCAGTGAGAAATTTTGCTTTAATTTCTGGGCCCATGTATAATCATAATATCCAGAATGTTTAATACAGACGTTTTATAATTAAGAATTATAAAATTTTAATTTACTTCAAGTAAGGAATTAGACAGAAACTAGTTGACTATGGAAAGCAGTTTATGACTTGAATACCTTGCAAGGAAGTTATCAAACAATAATTGGGATTGTTGCAGGTCAACTAAGTGTTTAATGAATGGGCTCTGGCTGAGACAATTTGTGCATTACTAAATATAACTATATTACAACTAAGCACATTGAATATATTTAAATGAGTTATACTAATACTTAAGAAAACTGATTATCTTTTTCTTTGGATATTGTTATGGAACCAACTGTACCTGAAGGTTACTTGTTGATGAGTGGAACTTTCTTTTCTCAGGAGCATTCTAGTTAATAAATGAAGGTGTGATAACTGGAACATCATAATTTTGTAGTGAATTCCTGGACCTAAGCAAAGATCTTCAGTGGCTGCTTATGTCTCAGAGAGAGAGACATTTGGTTTCTTTTAGTAAAGTTCATAACACAACCAGTGAGGTATCTTACCAAAAATGTGAGCTCCAATGACCAGTTTTTAGGAAACACAGAAGGGAATCATGAAATAATGTGAGGATGCAGTCAGCAAAATCTAGACTGGGGAAAGTCCTTGGAACACAGGACTTAGTTTTTCAAGAAGGAAAAAAAAGGAAAAGTAAGGAAGAAAAAATGAGAAAGGAAGGTAGAAATGTAAGATTAATAGCAAAATCTGAACTTTATTTGTGTTGATTTTAATAAATATATATGAAATAAAATCTGAACAGTGAATAGATACTTGATATGAAGAAATTATTGCTAATTTTTAGGTGTGATAGCAAGGTACAGTCATGTTTTGAAAAATCCTTGTCTTTTAGACATACATAATTCATATACTGATGGACACAAGAATTTGTCTGGAATTTGCTTCATTATTATCTGGAGTAGAGGGGAGGCTGTGGGTAGGGATGAAACAAGATTGCTTGTGAGTTGTTAATCTTTTTAGCTGTACACTTGTGCTGGGAGTAATGAAAAGAAGCTTAGTTTTTTTTTCCTATATGATTTTTAAGAGTATAGTTGAATTATATATGTTTAGCAACCTTCTCAATTCTTATTTCCAACAATTTCTTGTTTTGTAATGAATTCCTGGACTTAAGCATTGGATTTTCTATTTAGAAAATAATATTGCCTGTAAGAACAGTTTATCATATAAGCATTTACACATTTTTTTAAGTCTTTTTTTAAAAGATTTATTTATGCATGCATGCAAGAGCTGGGGTGCAGGCCAGAGATGCGGTGGGTGAGAGGATTCACCAGAGACAGAGTGGGGAGCAGAACAGGCAGATGTACTGAAATACACTGCTGAGGGGAGCAGTGGGTAAGGCAGGAGAGGTCTGCTGTCCGATGTGAGTCACCTCCCATGCTGGGGATCCAACTGCTGCAGTAGCTGCAGATAGCTTCATGGTGCTGAATCTTAAACCCTTGCTCCACCAGGGAGGCCCCACATTTACACATATTAACCCATTAAATTCTCGCAAGCGTGCTAATGTAGTAGAAATTAACCTGCCCAAGGTTACCTAACTGAATGTGGCAGAACTGGGATATGAATCCAGGCATTCTTGCCCCAGTATTTGTTTTTTGTATCTTGTCTAAAAATTTTTAATCTCTATATTCTAATCCTTACACCTTTTATTTCTTTTGTTTGCCTTAGTGTGCTGGCCAAGAAGTTAAACTTTTGAAGACCAGAGTTTTTCTATTTGTAATTTTGATTGTGGAAGTTGTCTGGATACTTAGGGAATCTAGAGTTGAGATGAGTTTACTCCTTTAAAATACAAGGTATTCAGTGAGAGACTAAGAATTAATTTAGGATGCAGCCAAAACCATAGTATAAAGAGTATTGTAACAGCTTCCAGTGTTTTTATTTCATTTTTTAAATTATATTTACCATCTAATCTGTAAACAGCCTATTTATGGCTTATTTTACTTTCTTTTACTAGCTGATTTTATTGGTCTTATTTGATGAATTTCTTTGTGACTCTTAGATAAAATTACTCTTTCCTTCCTTCCTTCCTTTACATAAGTTACATGATAAAATTAGGGAAAGCACTTAGGACACTGCTTAGCACATAACATATATATTTAGTAAATACGCCTTTTGGTTTAAGAGGCCACTACAAAATAATTTTGTCTAAAAATAGTTTTTTCTTTAAGTTTTAAAATGGGAAGGGAGGGAATAACTTAAATACTTTAAGACATTCAAGGCCTGAGACAGGTAGAAAAAAACTGTTAATAATGTGTGATGGTGGTTTAATTAATAATCTCTGTGTTCTCTGTAAGGAACTTTTTTGTAATTGTCTCTGAGTTTGAGGAAAATTATTAAGAGAGTTGGTTGCCAAAAGAATACTTGCCTATTAGAGGGTGGGGTAAGAACAAAGAAAAATATTTAAGTTGAATCAAACTTTATAATTCACCTCTCATATATAAAATATACATAGGCTCACTAAAATAAATGCTGGAAGAAAACTCATAAAAATATTACCAGTGTTTCTCTGGATCATGGGTGGTTTTATTTCTTCATGTATACTTTTCTGTATTTTCAAAATTCTTAAACAGATAAGTGATTCTTTCATATTCAGGAAAACTACATTATTCTTAAAAAGAATCTAAGAAGAAAAGTGAAACGCATCAAACTAACAACGGTAGCCAGAAACTGGCCCCAGGCCCCTTACTCAGCCCACTCTTCAGAAAACTCATTCTTGCCCACACCTCTTACACCTAAGGAACTTTCAGTCTCTGGGCCCTCTTTATGCTTCCTCCCACCTTTTTACCCAAGATCACTCTTCTGCAATTAAAGCAAAGAAGGTCAGATCACAACCCAAGTCCATGGATTGATCGGGACTTTTCCCCAGCTCCATAGATTTTTAAAAAAATTTTCTTTGACCAGTTGCAAAGTATGAGGACACATAAGCTGAGCTTCATGAAAGGAGGCATATCAGCCTCTTCTAGTAAAAAAGAAAAGTTTTAGTTTCACTGCTAAGAGAAAGAGATGAGTCACAATTATGGACAATCTTTTCCTGAAGGTTATGGAAGGTGGCCACTTGAAGACCTGGTGTAGCTAGATAATACTTTGCTGTGTTTCTGTCCTTTACCATTCTCCTCCCTCAGACCCTGGTGAGCATGTTAGTTTGGATAGTAATAAAGGGAAACAACCTTTTAAGAAATCTTTAACGATAGCTTTGAAAATGATATTAAAGTGTTAGGAAACTGAAGACTATAGGAGCCTGAGAGTTTCTTTCATTTTCCAAATAACAGTTATAATTATTGCTACTGAAATAGAGTAACCAATTACTTGACTGTGTTCAAGAAGAGGATTTGCTTTTACGGGATGTAGTTTATTGGTAAGACATAAAATATTTTGTGAGGACTGAAATAGAAGTGTGTGATAGAAATGTTCTTACCTTTCTGATTCTGAAAGCTTTGAGTAGAGAGACATGAAATACTTTCCAAACTATTCCTGGATGCTGTGGAAACTAGAAGGTGATATTCATATAGAATAAGCTCAGTTGAGAGGTGCCCAGTTTAACATCTGTTATCAGTTAGATGGTAAAGATATCGAGAGCTCTATTAACTCTATTATTTGAAATCTCTCTGAAATGAATTGTGAAACATCCAAACTGTTTTAGGAAGAAAACGGTGTGACCTAAAAACTCTGGAAGAAAGTTCAAGGAATTTTCTTCAAAAATAGATTCTGGGGTCAGATCATTTCGCCAGTGAGTTTTTTCCTAAATTTCAACAAACATATTTCCAATGGTGAGAAATTGTTGTAGAGATTATGAGAAGATAGAAACTTGCCTAATTAGTGTTATGCAATCAGTATGAATATCATAACAATGGTTGTGTCAATGATTAGGGGCTTTACTTTTTTGTTCCTATTGTAAGCACAGGTTTTTCTTGAAATTAAGGAAATTGAGAAAAAAATCCAGAAATTAAAAACTTAAGAGATGTCTTTCATATTTACTGTTAGTCTCATTTATTTATAGAGATAAAAATTTTGATCTAGTATTTTTTTTTCCTTTTGCCCAACAACATTTCTGTAAGTGCATATCTTCTTGTAATGCTTTTTCCTCAAACTTTGTTTAATAACATTTTTACATTTGTTTTGAAATATATTTTAACTGGATATAGAATTTTATATTGACAGGCTCTTTTCCTGTAGTACTTAGCAATATCTCTCTGTGCATTTCTCCTTTGTGTAATTTCTAATGAGAAGTCCGCTATTGCCAGTGTCGTCATTTTTCTATACATAATATGCCTTTCCCCCACAACTTTAACATTCTTTATTAATCACCAATTTTTGTTTGATTGTGATATTTCTTTTTTTTTTTTTCTTTTTTTTTTTTTTTAATAAATTTTATTGTTATATTCCCCATACAATTGCAGCCCCCCATTCTGACCCCAATCCCTCCCCTCCCGCCCCCGCCCCCCTAAAAGTGTCTCTGGTTCATAGTTTTTTGTTGATTTTGATTTTCACTTTCTTATAGTTATTCATTTTCCTGGTCCCTTATTTAAGTTTTCTAGATTCCTGCTATGAGTGAGACCATCCGGTATTTTTCTTTTTCTTTTTGGCTTATTTCGCTGAGCATGATCCCTTCCAGCGCCATCCATGTTGCAGCAAATTGCATGTGTTTATCTTTTTTGAATGCTGAGTAATATTCCATGGTATATATGTACCACATCTTCTTGATCCAGTCATCTATTTTTGGACATTTGGGTTGTTTCCAAAGCTTAGCTATTGTAAACAGTGCTGCTATAAACATAGGGGTGCAGGTGTTCTTTGGAATTGATGTTTCTGTGTCCTTTGGGTAAATACCTAGGAGTGGAATTGCTGGGTCATATGGAAGCTCTATGTTTAGTAGGTCCAGAAATCTCCACACAGCTTTCCACAGTGGTTGGACCAGTTTGCACTCCCACCAACAGTGCAGAAGAGTTCCTTTTTCTCCACACCCTCGCCAACATTTGTTGTTGCTAGTTTTTTTAATATGTGCCATTCTCACTGGTGTGAGATGGTATCTCATGGTAGTTTTGATTTGCATTTCCCTGATGACAAGTGATGTTGAACATTTTTTCATATGCCTGTTGGCCATTTGCATTTCCTCTTCAGAAAAGTTTCTTTTAAGCTCTTCTGCCCATTTTTTGACTGGATTATTTTCTTTGTTGTTGTTGAGACTCATCAGCTCTTTGCAGATTTTTGTGATCAGTCCTTTATCATTAGTGTTGGGTGCAAAAATGTTCTCCCAGTTGGTGGGGTTTCTCTTTGTTTTTGTTATTGTCTCTTTTGCTGTGCAAAAGCTCTTTAATTTGATATAGTCCCAGCTGTTTATCTTTGCCTTCACTATCACTGCTTTGGGTGATGTGTCTGTAAAGATGTCTTTGATGTGCAAATCACGTAGTGTTTCGCCTATATTTCCTTCTATATATTTTATGGTTTCAGGTCTTATGTCTAGTTCTTTAATCCATTTTGAGTTGATTTTTGTGTATGGTGTGAGGTGGTGGTCAAGCTTCATTCTTTTGCATGTAGCGACCCAGTTTTCCCAGCACCATTTATTGAACAAACTTTCTTTGCTCCAATGCATAGTCTTTGCTCCTTTGTCAAAGATTAGTTGACCATAAACCTGTGGGTTTATTTCTGGATTTTCTATTCGATTCCATTGGTCTGTATGTCTGTTCTTGTTCCAATACCATGCGGTTTTGATGATTATGGCTTTGTAGTATAGTTTGAAGTCTGGGAGTCTGATGCCTCCATTCCCTTCTTTTTTTTTCAGGAGAGCTTTGGCTATTCGGGGTTTTTTGTGATTCCATATGAATTTCATCAATAATTGTTCTATTTCTTTGAAGAATGACATTGAAATTTTGATTGGAATAGCATTGAATCTGTATATTGCTTTTGGAAGGATGGCCATTTTAATAATGTTTATTCTTCCAATCCATGAGCAGGGGATGTCTCTCCATTTCTTTGTGTCTTCTTCTATTTCTTTTAACAGTGTTTTATAGTTTTCTTTGTATAGGTCCTTTACCTCTTTTGTTAGATTTATTCCCAAATATTTGATTTTTTTTGTTTCAATAACAAAAGGGATGGTCTTTTTGATTTCTTCTTCTTCAGATTTATTGTTTGTGTATAGGAAGGCTACTGACTTTTGCGTGTTGATTTTGTATCCTGCCACTTTACTGAACTGATTGATGAGTTGAATTAGCTTTTCTGTGGAGTTTTTGGGGTTCTCTATGTATAATATCATATCGTCTGCAAATAGTGATAGTTTGACTTCTTCTTTTCCTATTTGGATTCCTTGGATGTCTTTCTCTTGTCTTATTGCCCTGGCTAGGACTTCCAGTATTATATTGAAAAGCAATGGTGAGAGTGGACATCCTTGTCTTGTTCCAGATCTTAATGGAATTGCTTTCAGCTTTTCACCATTGAGAATGATACTGGCTGTTGGCTTGTCATAGATGGCCTTTATGATGTTGAGGTATGTTCCTTGTATCCCAAGAATTTCAAGGGCTTTTATCATGAATGGGTGTTGCACTTTGTCGAAAGCTTTCTCAGCATCTATTGATATTATCATATGGTTTTTATATTTCTTTTTGTTAATGTGTTGGATAACGTTGATTGATTTTCGGATGTTAAACCATCCTTGTGCCCCTGGAATGAATCCAACTTGGTCGTGGTGAATTATCTTATGGATACATTGTTGGATTCTGATAGCTAAAATTTTATTCAGGATTTTTGCATCAGTGTTCATTAGGGAGATTGGCCTGTAGTTTTCCTTTTTTGTGTTGTCCTTGTTCGGTTTTGGTATTAGTGTAATGTTGGCTTCATAGAACGTGTTTGGTATTGTCCCTTCCTTCTCAATTTTTTGGAAGAGTTTGTGAAGGATAGGCACTAATTCGTCTCTGAATGTTTGGTAGAATTCATTTGTAAATCCATCAGGTCCTGGGCTTTTGTTTTTGGGGAGGTTTTTGATTACCATTTCAATTTCGCTAATTGTAATTGGTCTGTTTAGGTGTTCTATTTCTTCTTTATCTAGCTTTGGGTGATTGTAGAGTTGTAGGAATTTGTCCATCTCCTCTAGATTGTTAAACTTGTTTCCATATAACTGTTCATAGTAGTTACTGATTATTCTTTTGATTTCTGCTGTGTCCGTTGTGATTTCTCCTCTTTCATTGATGATCCTGTTTATTTGTGCTTTCTCCCTTTTTTCCTTTGTGAGCCTGGCTAGGGGTTTGTCTATTTTATTGATTTTTTCAAAGAACCAGCTCTTGGTTTCATTGATCTTTTGGATTGTTTTTTTAGTTTCTGATTGTGATATTTCTAAGTGTGGTTTTCTTTGCTTATCATTCTTAGATTTTTTTTTTTTTTTTTTTGGAACCACTTGGATCTGTGTGTTTTTGGTTTGAAAAAAAATTGCCATTGTTTCTGCAAATTTTTTTTTATTACTTTGTTCCTTCTAGTTTTTGGATAGCAATTGTGTGTACATTAGATTGTTAGTTATATTGTTGCAACTCATTGGTGTCCACTTTCTTCTTCTTTCTTGTTTTAACCCTCTTTCCCTTCATTTTGAGTATTTTCTGTGTTTTCAAGTTAACTGTCCTATTCCCAGCCAGTGTATTTTTTATTTGTAGACGTGCCTTTAGTGCCTTAAAAAATCTTGTGCTTCCCAACATTTTCATGTCTTTCTCTACCTTCATGAGCATATTGAGACTATTTATAGAATCTCTTTTAACATCATTGTCTGCCAAGTTCTGAGTCTCCATCAGTTCTCTGTTTCTATTGATTTGTTACTCTGCTGTTTTTAGGTCATATTTTCCTTTAGCTTATATGCCTGGTAAATTTTTATTATATGTCAGATACTGTAAATTTTATGTTGTTGGTTTTAGATTTTGTTTTGTTTTTTGAAGTAATGTTGATCTGAGTTTTAGTATGCATTTACATTTTTTTAAAATCACTTTGAGGTTTTTTTGAGAGTTGCTATGTTTTGAGAAAGCTTTGTTAAGAGCAGTACAGAACAGCCCTTTTTCCCCCCAAGATCTAATTTAGAGTTGATACCCAGCAAGTACTTAATTTATTATGGGGTATAGTATTATGGGTTTTTTTCCCCTCCACTTAGTGGGACTATGAACTGTTTCCTCGTCTTGTACTACTCTCAGGAATTTTTTGGCCTATTTGTTTTTCAGTGATCCTTTCCCCACCTCAGCTGTAGTTTCTTTTTATACATGACAGATCAGGATTCTCCCAAAGGCTCAAGAGTACATCTCTGCAGATGTCCATCACTCAGTGTCTCTTTAGGCAGTTCCTTTTTTTGGTATGCTTTTCCACAAATTCTGGCTACCATAGCTTTCCTGACTTGGGTGTTCAACTCTCTGAGACATCTTCTTTTTCTGGGTCACATCCTAGAAACTGCTTCAAGAATGAGGTGAAGGCAATTGTAGGGTTCACTTCTGATTTCTCCTTTTCTCAGTGATTCCACTCCTGCTCCAATATCTGAAAACTGTTGTGTATTCTATTTTACTCATTTGTCTACTTGTATAAGCCAGCAGAATTAATCAGATCTCTATTACTGTTCTGTGTGTACTTCATTATCTTTTCCTTTTTCTTTTCTGTGGGTTAAGATATGGGCCTCTCTGGTGGTGCAGGGGTTAGCCATGGAGCTAACCCACATGGTGCAGCAGACCTCTCCTGTCTCGCCCGCTGCTCCCCTCAGCAGTGTATTTCAGTAACTCTGCCTGTTCTGCTCCCCACTCTGTCTCCGGAGAATCCTCTCACTCCCCACACCTCTGGCCTAGACCCCAGTTCTTGTATGCATAAATAAATAAAATAAGTCTTTAAAAAAAAAAGATCTGGGCCTAAGTAAAAGAAGACAAGAAACTGGTTGGCTTGTTCTCAGTGTTTCAGATGTTAGGCTTATTTGTACTGAGGCTGAGTAGTTCCTAATTGCCTGTGATCCAAATCCTTTGATCATAATAAACAGATGATTTTGCCTGGTATAGCCCCTCTCACTTTACTCTTTGGAACCTATTGCAGAGGTAAGTGATTGGTCAAGAATCATGGTGTACTGAATTTATGGCCACTATCACATAGTTTCAATAAGTTCTTAATAATGTACTTTTAATTGGATTAAAACCCATTTATGTGGGGCCTCCCCAGTGGCGCAGCGGTTGAGCGCTGGGTTGCGAAACTGCACGCGGCCTCTGCGGCGCCGGTTCGATCCCCGGCTGCTCCCCAGCCACTGGAGGAGGGTCCCACATGGCGCGCAGACCTCTCCTGCCGCCCGCTGCTCCCCTCAGCAGTGTATTTCGGTCCTTCTGCCTGCTCTGCTCCCCGCTCTGGCTCTGGTGAATTCTCTCACCCTCCTGCACTTCTGACTGTACCCAGTGCATGTATAAACAAAACAAACAAACAAACCAGCAAACAATAAATAAAGCATGCCTCTATTAAAAAAAAAAAAAAACCCATTTATGTCTACTTTTCCTCAGATATTTCTACTTGGTATTCACTTTTAATTTTGTCAGGTTTTTGCATTACATGGTTTGCTAGTTATCTGATGGGTATTCATTTTTTTCGTTTCTTTCTTCAATATAGATTCAAATTCTTTATTCAATGTAGACTATTCAAATAAATATTCATGTATTTTTCTGCATTGCAGTAGTCTTTAGGATATTGGAAGAGTTTGATATTTAAGGATTATACCTTAGTTTTCTTCTTATTTCTCTGTTACTGCTCTCTATTAGAAATATATTCACACAGTATGCATTTTCTCAATTTTAAGACTTAATTGTAGTATATACTATTGACTTAATATATTTTCAAGATAAAACATTAAATTTATATTTAAAATCCTTCTTAGAAATTAGGGCCTCCCCTGGTGCCGCAGTGGTTGAGCGCTGGGCTGCGAAGCTGCCTGCAGCCTCTGCAGCGCCAATTGGATCCCCAGCCGCTGGCGAGGGTCCCACATGGCACGCAGACCTCTCCTGCTGCCTGCTGCTCCCCTCAGCAGTGTATTTCGTCAGTCTGCCTGTTCTGTTCTATTTATTTATTTATGCTCTGGCCCTGGTGAGTTCTCTCACCCTTCTGCGCTTCTGACTGTACCCAGTGCTTGTATAAATAAATAAATCTTTAAAAAGTATATATATAAAAGAAAATACATTTCAAAAAAAATTAATTGACAGAGCATGCATTTATTCATATAATTTCTATACCATCTTCTCTGGAATTGTAAGGCTGAGTCTAATCCTTTTTCACATTCTGATGTGCTAATTTCCTCACCTGTGTTTGCTTTTTGGTCTCTTTATACATTATGATTGTTGGTATAGTTTTGAGTCACATGGGAAATGTTTGGAATGTAACTGCTTTTCTTTTTTGGTTAAACCCAAAGTTTCAGTTTTTCTATAGATAAACTGTGAATTAAATAACTTCCTTTTTGACTCAGTTGGAAACTTTAGACAGATTGATATCCAGAACTTGGGTGATAGTACTTTGTGAAATGTAAATGGGTCACAGCGATGTCTCCCAGCTTGATAATTCTGTGATCTATTTTGAGATATTGAGCAATTTCTACTGTCTTTAATTGTTCTTGCTGTTTTTGCAACAGACAACTTTTACATCACAATAGTTTTTTTTTTTTTTTAATTTCAGTGTTTTATCCTACTTCATTCTTTCTGAAAACATTTTCAAGAACAATTAGGCTTTCAGATTTAACTTAAAATTCAACTGCATGTGAGTTTGGCTATGCATTTAACTCAGCTGTGGTCATGTATGGATAAACATGCATGGGAAGGTGTTTCCCATCAGTTTACACATGGGCAAGCAATGACGTATATCAAAACTTCTCTGTTGCCTGGCTACTGTTAGGTTTTTTTGACATTAATACTGATACTTCTTCTAGTTTCAGAAACCTTTAAGTGTTATTTTAAGAACAAAAAATCTTCAGAATTGACAAAATATGGTCTAGGAATTTAATATAAAATAAGCATAAAGTCTGTGAAGTGGTAGAATAATAAGTTTTGGGATGATCAGATAGCAGAAAAATTATTGTTGAGCCTGTCTGTACGCAAATGTATGGTTTACTTTTTAAAATAAAAAAACTAGAGAAGTTATGCAAAGAACAGTAATATAAAATAAGAAAACTAAAAAATTGAGCATATCTATATGAAAAAGACCAACACATAGTTGAAAAATAACAAAATGAAAAATATTTGCAAATATAATCTTAAATATTATTTTAAATTGCTATGAATGTTAAAACAATGTTTACAATGCTAAGATTCCAGTAAGTATATTGATAAAGGGCTTTCCAATTAAGTCATAAGGGAACTTATGTGTGTACAAACATAAGAAAAAGAGTTAGATCTCATGGGTAATTAAAAAATAGTGAATGACCTTTTATACTTATTGGCTAGCCATTAATAAAGGTCCACAAAGATTCAAATATGCTGCATTACTTTCTGAATTGGTATAGTTCATTTGAAGGGTAAAATGGTGGTCTATATCTTAAAAGCTGTAAAGCATGGCTAAGGTCATTAATTGGCTAAGGTCAATTGAGAATTGACCCTAAGTAATTAAAAGAATAAAAGGCTGTATTGTAGCAATGTTTATAATAATATTACTTGTAATAATAAAAACTAAAGACAACCTAATTGGCCAACAATAGGAAATGTGATATATTATGATAAGTTAATAACCAGTTGTTTCATGACTGTTACATAGACATGATTGTATCTTTTGTTCTCAATTATATCTAGAGTGACTTGGCTTATTGTAGTTACTCAATAATTATTATTAAAATGAACAAATCAGTGAAAGATTATTACATACACAATTTTGTTCTTAAGTTCCTTAATGAGTAAAGAAGATGGGGAGCAAGTTAGTTGATGAAAATATTTTGGACAAATCTGAATTGGTGTTAGAAAATTCAGAAGGATATGGATTTTCATGGGTGCTAGGAGTTGAGAAAGGCACCACAAGAGGAGGGACAGTCTGAGGAAGCTTTGACTGTAGGAATTAACTGGAAAGTAAGATAGAAACTGAGGCATACCTAAGACATGGTCCTGAGGGAACCTGCTAATAGTTAGGGCTTTATTCTGTAGTGTGCCCATCATTGATGGTTTTTCAACTGAAGTTAACATTGAAAGAGTTATTTAATTCAGGAGTATAATCTTGTGTTGGTATATAGGACAGGTTCAGGCAGGGAGATCAATTTAAATTGTGTGGAAGTAGAGTGAAACATCATGTGAGAAATTCAATTACAGTAATTGTAAGGCTGTTTTATTTGTCATCGTGAACTATGAATAGGAATATGGCAATTTGTTTCTTTGCATTAATGTTATTTTTATTAATTTAAGAGATAAATGTCACTATATCTAAAGATAGAGGTATTAGATTAAATAAAAATTTAAATTAATGCTGGAAAAATTTTACATTTAAAATTACAAAAATGTTTGGTGTCAAAATAAAACTGTCTTAGGAATCACCCATTGAACGATGCCACATAAACATGTCATTTTTTCAGCTTATGTATCTCTCCTCTCTTCAATAAAGAACAAAGAAAACTATATCACTGTTATGTCACAAACATTGCTAGAATATTAAAATTATTAATTTTAAAATTGTAATATTCTAGTGAAAGACCACGTTTTAAAGTGTTTGAATTAAGAGTCTACGTTTTTTCTAGGGCTTTATGAAAAAGTAGCATTTTCTTTCCCCCAACATTTAACATGTGACTTGTCATAGTTGACATTTATGAAGCAGGCCACTGTGCAAAATTAGAGTATTGAAATTTATTTGGAATAAACTAAGAGAAGTCTTTATAGAAAAAACAATTTGTTGCCAATAATCGTGCAAAATTACTTCTGCATTGTTTATAAAATGGAGAAGCAATATAAATGATCCCTAGATGCATGTGCAGATGATGATGATGAGGAGGATTATCATCATTATTATTATTATGTTGCATAGAAGAACATAGTGTAGGCCAGAGGTGTGGGGTGTGAGAGGATTCACCAGAGACAGAGTGGGGAGCAGAACAGGCAGATTTACTGAGATATGCTGCTAAGGGGAACAGTGGGTGAGACAGGAGAGGTCTGCTGGGCCACATTGGGTTAGCTCCCTGCTGGGAATTGAACTCAGGCTATAGAGGTGATAGTGTTGAGAGTTAACCCCTATGTCACCAGGTAGGCTCCAGATTATTATTTTTTTTAATGACAAGAATTAAAAATTTTTTTTTTTAATTAATAGCTGGGGTACAGGCAGAAGCACAGGAGGGTGAAAGGATTCACCAGAGACAGAGTGGGGAGCAGAACAGACAGACAGACAGAAAGCACTGCTTAGGGGAGCAGCATCTTCCATGCCATGTGGGAGTCTCCCTGGGCAGCCAGGAATCGAACCCGCGCTGCCAAGGCTGCAGACAGCCTCACAGCGCTGCGCTCAACCCACTGCACCACCGGGGAGGCCCTTAATGGCAAGAATTTTATTAAGAAGTTGATAAGGGGGCCTCCCCGGTGGCGCAGCGGTTGAGCGCTGGGTTGCGAAGCTGCCCGCGGCCTCTGTGGCGCTGGTTCGATCCCCGGCTGCTCCCCGGCCACCCGCGGCGGATCCCACATGGTGCGCAGACCTCTCCTGCCGCCCGCTGCTCCCCTCAGCAGTGTACTTCAGTCCCTCTGCCTGCTCTGCTCCCCACTCTGGCTCTGGTGAATTCTCTCACCCTCCCGCGCTTCTGACTGTACCCAGTGCATGTATAAACAAAACAAACAAACAAATAGAATAAATAAATAAAACATGCCTCTATTTAAAAAAAAAAAAAAGAAGTTGATAAGTATTTTTGAACATTAATGTTTAACTCAGTTTAAAATTTAAATGAAAGCTTTAGGTGATGAATTTTTAATTGAGTTGACAATGAAATTGCATTGTTTGAATAGTAGTTTAGAAGAACATCCTCATACCTAACCAAATTTATTTATTTTTTAAAGATTTATTTATTTATGCATACAAGAGCTGGGGTGCAGGCCAGAGATTTGGGGGGGGGGGTGTGTGAGAGGATTCACCAGAGACAGAGAGGGGAACAGAACAGGCAGATTGACCGAAAACACTGCTGCTGGGAGCAGCGGGCGAGACAGGAGAGGTCTGTCTTGCCATGTGGGTTTCTCCCTGGCAGGCCGGGGATTGGACTCATGCTGCAAAGGCTGCCAATTGCTTCATAGTGCGGTGCTCAACCCCTTGCGCCACCAGGGAGGCCCTACCTAACCAAATTTAATCTATACTTTCAGAGTTAGAGGTTAAGTTGGAAAGCACTTTATTGAGTAGGTGACACATTACTTGACTCTTAAGATTTATTTATTGAGCTTGTACTATATGCTCTGTGTACCTGATGCTGGGTTTGTACATATATTTAAGACATAGTCCTTTCCTTAATGGACTAATAATTGTAAACTATTTAGCAAATATTGAGATAAAGGTAACACTAATGAGACTTGAGTGGTAAACTCATATTCTCTGGAGAGGGGGAAAAGAGATGCTCTTAGATTGTGTAGTATGAGAAGATTATATAAGGGTTTTTCCTTTCTTCTCATTAAATATAAATAAGCATTTTGATCCTTTAATTGGTGACTGCAGAAAAAAGCTCTGTTATGCCAAGCCATTTCTCATAGAATTCATTTTGATACTCTTAAATATTAAAGATTGTCTGGACTGCAGTTATGGAGAAGCATTTTGAGACCATGGAATTACAAACAGTCCTTGTTTCTATACTTTTGACTGGTAAACCTGTATTTTTGCACATTGTATCCTGAGACACAGTAGCCAACTAATACAGTATTGCATATTTGTATCTATCCAATATTTTGGTTGCCATTTGAAGATATTAATTATGCGATCCTTGGAATATTATTATACTTGCTCTTATTTGTAAAAATGAGTGGAAAAATGAAAGACATTCAGTGGATAGTTGTAGTAATATGTATGTTTATAAACTGAGTATTACTTAAGACCAAGATAAAAATGACAAATCTTTGGCTTCAGTCAGATGCTTATTGTGTGTGAAACAAGAACCAAATTTGAAGAAAATATAGAAATGATTTAGTTATGTTATTGACAATCAGATCAGTGAGAGTAAAATTAGGGACAAACATCTTCTTTAACCTTCTAATAACAGCCCATTTTATATTTTCACATTTTATTTTTCATACAAGAATATATTACATATAAATGTAAAGAATTTCCTGCAGTGCTAGTGTTGCTATTAGAAAAATCTATTGGGTCAAACCTCATGAAATTTCCATTTTTTTAGAGACAAAAATAATAGAATATTCTAAATTTTTTGTGGCTTAACCTAGTATTTTTTTTCTCAGATTGATTGCATTCCTGTATATAGATTCTTGGTTGTGTGATTTTCTAGATTTTTCTTGGTTCTGTTTCTGTACAGAAGTAAAGAGATTTGATTTGCAGAGATAGCAAAAATGTGAATTAGTATCTTTTTAAAAGATACAGTTTACCTATATAAGTAATTCTCTGTTTTTGAAATATTAACAAGGTAGATAAAACTAAAGTCTATTTTGAACATTCCCATAGTCTTTGTTCATTCCCATTCTCTCCATAGGCAATCACTGTTAAACATTTGGTCTTAATTTTTTCAGGTATTAACAATTTATTTGTATTTTGTATATAGGTATGTATATACAAACATATGCACAGATGTACATGCTCAGATATACATATATACACACATACTTGTAGGAAATGTATATTATTGTGAATTATAGTAAATGAATGCTACATTTATATTATGTGAGCCTTTGTTTTTTTTCATGCTGCAATGTGTTTGGATCTGTGTTCTGTTTTGTTTCAAAATTTCTGCTTTCCATTTTGTGCTACGGCTATACCATAGTTTTATTTGGACTGTCCAGATTTTTACAGCAGATTGTTTATAATTTTTCAGAAATACAAACAATGAATACAGGAGTGTCTTTGTATATGTTTTCTTGTGCACCTTAAAGAGTGCCTTTAAGTTAAAGAGAAATGGAATTTCTGAGTCGTATGGTAAATACTCTTTGAAAGTGTTTTATTATGGAAAATATCAAACATATGCCAAAGTAGACAAAATAGAGTAATGAATTCCTATCTACCTTCTAACAATTATCACTCCATGACCAATCTTGTTTTATCTATAATCCCCCCTTTTTCTCCTCTCTCAAACTTTGGAGGAAAAAAAAACCCAAATATCATGTCACTTGATCTGTAAATATTTCTAATGTTTCTAGAAAAGATAAGGTCCTTTTTTTCCTAGAAAAACAATCACAATACCACTATCATCCTTCAAAACAAACAATTCTTTAATATTAAATATTCTGTCATTTTTGAAGCTTTAAATTATTTTAATATCAAACATCTTATCCATATTGTTAGCATTTGACTTGACTTAAGCCACAAGCTAACGGATAGAAAGGATGAGCAGAAAATGATTACTTAAAAAGCCAAGAAGTTCAGAATTTCATTAGTCTCAAGGTGTTGTAGAGATAGACGTCTGGCAAACATCTGAGGCTTTAGGTTGAGACCTCTTGACTATGAGTGAAAACTGGCTTCAAATTAGCTTAATCTCTGGATTAGTTCTTACTGTAAAACAGAAACTAAAGTAAACTTATTGATGAAAAAGATAGTATCATTCACAGCCTCTACAATTTTTATTACATAATAGTTGACATTCAATCCCCAGATTCTAGGTGCGCCAAGAGTCAGAAACAAGAGAAAAATAGATATAGAATCACAAATGATCACATGTGTACTTCAGTGAAAATGTGCCTCTTCATCCTTCCTTTCTTTTAGAGGAGAAATTGGTCATTTGCATTGTTTTCCCACTATAAGTAAAGCATTTTCTTTATTGTTTTCACTGTTTTTACCTTTCACAAGGTATGTCTTAGTGTGGATTGCTTTGGACTTACCATGTTTGAATCTGTAATTTTATGTGTTTTGCCAAGCTTGAGATGTAATCAACCATTATTTCTTAGAGTAACTTTTTAACCCTGCCCTCCTCCTTCACTCTTTGTGCGACTCTGATGACATTGATAACTTTTGTTATAATACCATAAAACTCCAAAGCTCTGCTTATTTGTTGTGTTTTATCTCTGTTCAGGCTGGGTGATTTCTTTTGTTTTATCTTGCAGTTCAAGATTCCCTTCTCTGTCCTCTCTGTGCTACTGTTGCACTCATTCATTGAGGCTTTTAAAGGCTTTTTATTTCACTGTATTTTTCAGTTCTGAAATTTCCATTTGTGTCATCTTTATATTTTTCTTTCTTTGCTGAGGCTATTTTTGTTTGTTTCAAGCATGTGTGTAATTGCTTTTTGAGTCATTTTTGTTATGGCTGCTTCAAAATCCTTTTCAGATAATCTTAAGAACTCCTTCATCTTAATATTAGCATCTGTGGATGGACTGCTCTGGCTCATTGCTGCTGGATTGGGAGAAAAATCCAAATTCTTCACTTTGCTTGTGTTGCCTCTGAAGTTGGGGTGGCGCGAGGGTGATTCCTTATTGTTATTGGTTAGGGGTGGGAGTTTTTGCCTTCCCTCACTTTTCCCTTGCTGTGAGGGCCAGGAATGCCTTAGTATTGCTGGAGAGGGCACACCTCCACAGGAGAGGGCATTTCTACTTATGGGTGATGGTAAAAGGCCTGACCACAGGAGACCTCTTTTGATACCAGCCTATAGTATGAGTGGAAGAGCACCTTGTTCTGTCAGATAGATAGCACAGTTCTCCACAAAGTCTTCATTAATACCATGGCGAAGGAGGTCTCTTTATCTTGGGGACCAACTCACAGCTGGCCTTCTCTTACAACACCAGGGTGGGGACTGTAGAGTACCCCGTTACATCTTGGCAGAGATGGAAGTCTAGGCTCCCTGTTTGAACTTTGGTAGTAAAAGTGAGCCCATAATTTGTGTGTGGAGGGGTGGGGGGCAGGTTTGGATATAACAGCTTTTGTCTAGTTGTCCCTTACTTAAATTTTGAGTATGAAGAACTGGATTTTTGTCTTGTTTGTTAGTTTGGATGGTTTTATGTGAGGTCTGGGCTTAGTGGTATTTCAGGTTACCAGTTTCTTTATCTCCCAAGTCCGGGATGTAGAAGGCACAGAAGAAAACTCATAAAACTATTAAGGCTCAGATGATGAGGTTCGGTGTATGGAGTTCTTGGGTTCCTCTGAGAAGGAATTTAGCAAATGTCCCCATTTGTCAGCACATGGCACACTTATTTTTTTTTTTAAGATTTATTTATTTATGTGTACTAGAACTGGGGTACAAGCCAGGGGTGTGTGGGGGTGTGTGAGAGGATTCACCAGAGACAGAGTGGGGAACAGAACAGGCAGATTGACTGAAATACACTGCTGAGGAGAGCAGTGGGCAAGCAGCATGGCATGCTTATTTGAGTAAAGGGAAAAAAGGAAAGAGAGATGCCTGCATAGATAGACAGGCAGTCTTAAAAGAACTGCATTTTGCCAGAGCAAGGGGTGTTCTTTTATAGTGTTCTTGGATGCAATTATTGTGGAAATTATTACCTTTGGGTCAGGTTGGGTTGGTCTTGTAAGATCGGTAATCCTCCCTGCCTCCACCTATGACTGATAATCTTTTCTGACGCCGCCTTAGATTCCTGGACACTTTCATAGCTGGTTTAGTTAAGATTTATTAATTATCCTTACCCCCCACTTTAGGTGTTTTTCCTGGGGAGACCTTCCATCCTAAATTTTTCTATGCTAAGGTTCTATCATAACTGCAGTATCATTTTCCTTGAATTCTGAGATCTCTATGTCATCTGTCTTTTCCCTAGTTTTAGAGTCTTCTTTTGCTTGTTGCTTTTTTTTTTTTTTAAAGATTTATTTATTTATACAAGCACTGGGTACAGTCAGAAGTACGGGAGGGTGAGAGAATTCACCAGAGACAGAGTGGGGAGCAGAACAGGCAGACTGAAGAAGTACACTGCTGAGGGGAGCAACGGGCGTGGCAGGAAAGGTCTGCACGCCATGTGGGACCCTCGTTTGTGGCCGGGGATTGAACCGCCACTTCAGAGGCTGCAGGCAGCTTTGCAGCCCAGCTCTCAACCACTGTGCCACCGGGGAGGCTCTTCTTTTGCTTGTTATATATAGTATCCAGGACTTTTAGTTTTACTTAGTCTTAATTATTTTGGAAAATTATTTTTCAAAATCCCACTTTATGAATTAAGAATAATACTCTATGTTAAATTTATTTACTGCCTCTCCCAATTAAAAAGTGGGTTCTATGAATTTCATGTGATTGATCCAAGTAGAACTAACTATCAAATGTTTTCCTAATTTCAGATTCCCTTTAAAACTACATCAAAGAATGAATTAATGTGCTAAGTAATAACTAAATACTACAGTGAGGGATTTAGAAATAAGTGGGGTAAGTTTAATGTCATCTTAAATACTCTCTGGATTTTTATAATGAATTACTGATTTGGGCCTTTAAGGTGCCTAGCATCAAAACAGACACTGGGAGCAATATCTTCACTTTTAATTAAGCTGTCCCTTTTTGCAAGTATCACATAGCTGTCAAATGTGAGTCTAGAATTACAGACTTTCCTAAATTATAATAATTCCGTCAGAGGGCAACAACATTTTCGAAGGGCCTTGCTACTTATGTCAAGTTGCTTCCTAGGTAGTTTGTTTCACCTTTTCTTCACTGTGAGCAAATGACCTGTTTTACCATATTATCACATTGAGTGTTCCACTCCCTCACTGTTTGTTAAATTGATGTGTACATTAGAATATTTAATGTTTCTTTGTTTGTATTTACATATCCATGGGGGTCTTGTCAGTTCTTACAGCATTATGTTATACATTTTTAATTATTAACAAAAATAACTTCGGCATTTTTTTTTGAAAATACATTTATCCTTTTTATTTGCTTTTTAATTTATTTTTTTGAGGATTTATTTATTTGTGCATACAGGAGCTGGGGTGCAGGCCAGAGGTGCAGGGGGTGAGAGGATTCACCAGAGACAGAGTGGGGAGCAGAACAGGTGGATCTACTGAAATACACTGCTGAGGGGAGCAGTGGAGGAGACAGGAGAGATCTGCTGTGCCATGTGTGGGTCAGCTCCCTGGCCACGGGTGGAATTCAGGCCGTAGTAGTGATAATGCTGAGGTGTAACCCCTATGCCACCAGGGAGGCCCCAGCTTTTTAATTTTATGTGATTTCTTTTATATAGAGAAGTTTTGAAATAAGTATGCATGTCAACCATTTTCTCTAATTTTCCATTTTCTCTTTTAGTGTAGAAACAGCCGAAGATTTGACATTCAAGTAAATGCATACACACATATATTCACAGACTTTATTTAAAAAACATAATGGAAATAGAAAAGATTAAGAAAAGGAATGTCATTTTAGTTACATTTATTTGATTTTTTTGTCAGTGTCTCTTTGGCTGTTGGGGTTTTTTAAAAATATTTTTTTGTTTAATTTTTTGGAATTCTTATAAATGTTGTTATATAGAAATCTAGCTATTTTTCAACCTAAAATACGTAATTAGTTCTGATAGCATTTATTGAATGTTTCATTTTGTCAGGGCACAAAGGTAATCATCCTGTACCCTTCTGGGTTCTTCTAGGCTGACAAATAATCAAACAGGCACCAGACACATTGATAAGGGAAAAAACACAGGGGTTTAATAATAACATGTTTAACTCCTATGTACATGGGAGAGACCTACTATGGCTGAGTAACTCACCATGGCTTTAGGCACCATCTTAAATACTTTAGTTAAAACCTGAGAGGTTAAGAGAAGAGATGGGAAATTAGGGTGTTTATTGGGAAAACAAAGGAATGAATACAAATTTAAGTTCTGGGTTCTCTAAGGAAAAGAAAGAAGGAGATTAGGCCTTGTTGGAATAGGTCTTTACAGAGAAAAGTTTACAGGTAAATAGCAAAGCAACTTCCACCCAGCCTCAGAGCCTGTCCCATAAAAATGTCTTGCAAAAGACATGCTTTATGGTAGCAAATGTTCCCTCCTATAATTTCTTTCCCCCTTTCAAAATCTATACTTTCTTCATATACAAGATTCCCATATATACATGTCTTTGTGTGTCTGTACTAAGCTACTTTAATCTATACTTTACACTGGTTTAATGTTGGAGCTTTAAAGTCTTGTCTTACTAGTCTTTCAAAAATGTTTGTCTTTCATAATTCCCTTATTTTTGATATTAATACTTGCAGATTAAGAATATATTGATCGGGCCTCCCCGGTGGCGCAGCGGTTGAGCACTGGGTTGCGAAGCTGCCTGCGGCCTCTGCAGCTCGGTTTGATCCCTGGCTGCTCCCCTGCCGCTCCCTGGCCACCGGAGGAGGGTCCCACATGGCGCGCAGACCTCTCCTGCCGCCCGCTGCTCCTCTCAGCAGTGTACTTCAGTCCCTCTGCCTGCTCTGCTCCCTGCTCTGGCTCTGGTGAATTCTCTCACCCTCCCGGCTTCTGACTGTACCCAGTGCTTGTATTAACAAACAAACAAACAAACAAATAAATAAAACATGCCTCTATATAAAAAAATAAAAAATAAAAAAAGAATATATTGATCAAGTTGAAAAATAAGGATATGAAGGATTTTAATTAAAATTGCTTTGATTTTAAGATCCATTTGGGGGGAATTTATATCTATCTGTCATCCTTAGTGGATCCAGGATCTCTATCTCTATCTCTTGGGGACTTCCCTTATGCTCTTTGATTTCTAGGAGTCCCTATGGGCCATCTCACTAGAAAGCTGAAGTTTCTTTCTTTGAGTCTTACTGTTACAGGGCAACCCCAATATAAAACAGGTTGCCTGACTGTGGGTCCTCACCCGTGCACTTAAAAGGGACTTATTAATACTCAACTGCAGGTGCATACAAAAGGTTAATAAAAGGTTTATTTACAAGGGAAGGGGAAATGAGGAAATGTACAACTCAGGGAGATAAGAGGGAGATAAAGTCTTAAATGCGTCCTACCCTTCCACCAACCTGGGATCCCAATGGCACAGCTGAGAGCTGGCAAAGAGCCAAGAGTCGTGAAGCCAACAACCCTACCCAAGGCCCACATGTCTGGTTTTATACCAAACCGGCAGCTTAGCTCTGCCCTGAGATCCCAGCAACCCTCCCTTTGGTGATGATGGGATTTGCCATTTCCAGTGTCTTGATGGCTTTGGTCTGGAGTGGGGGTGGAGTCCACAAAGCTGTATGGAATTAGCTTAGGACATCCTTTCCCCCTAGCATTACTGCCTTGGTCAACTCCTCCTATTGCACGGTTAGATATCATTGAAATCATCCTGGCAGCACTCTTTAGGTTGACTTCCCAGCTTACTGTGGGAGATAGAAAGTGAAGTTCCCATTGGAATCATCCTGGGTTAAAGCAATGTGGGAAGAAAGAGAGGAATACATAGTGGGGATTTCCCCACATAGTCTTCATAATTCCCTGTCTCCTTTTTCTTAGTTCCTTAGAATAAAGGGACCAACGTATTCTTAGACTTTTAGGTGTTCTACCTCAGAACTGCAGCTCTGTGACTTGGACTGGCTTCAGGGAAAGGTAAGCAGAAAGAGAAGAGGAGAGAAGGGGAGAGGGGGGGAAGGGAAAGGAAGGGAAGAGAAAAGGTATTAAAGATTTATTCATACAGGAGCTGGGGTGTAGGCCAGAGGTGCAAGTGGGGGGGGGGTGAGAGGATTCACAAGAGACAGTGGGGAGCACAACAGGCAGACTGACTGAGGGGAGCAGCAGGCGAGACAGGAGAGGTCTGCTGCGCCATGTGGGTCACTTCCCTGGTCGGGGATTGAACTCATGCTACAGTGGCTGTGGCTAGCTTGATAGTGCTGACACTTAACCCCTTGCTCCATTAGGGAGGCCCAGATTCTGGGCTGTTCTCTAAAGTTTTTTCAAAGAAAAGTCTAAATCAGTGGTTGTCCAAATTGTATATGTATAGCAATCCCCCAGGCACCCGGTTTAAATGCAGTTTCCTCCCTTAGGTTTAAATGCAGTTTCCCTTACTCAGAAAAGTCTGATTAAGTATATCTGGGGTGGGACACCTAAAAACTAGATGATTTTGATGGAGTAGCCAGATGTTCTGTTAAATGTCAGTATTCTCCCTTACGAAGCATTGTCTTTTCCACTGAATATCAACTCTGGTGGCAGCACTCTGTAGGTTGACTTCCCAGCTTGCTGTGGGAAATAGAAAGTGAAGTTCCCTTTTTCTTTATCATGCACCTGCAGAGACATTACTAACAAGCTGGGACCTCTCCCACAATTTCTGCTATAGAGAAGAAATTTATCTGCAGAGTTCTAGTTGGTTTTCAATTGTCTCTGTTCCCCCATCCCCACTAGCCTGCTTTTATTACCCTATAAGTGCTCTGATAAAGTCTTAAAATTAAGTGCTGCATTTACTGCTTACTTACCATTAGAGTTGGTGGTTTTACATTACTTGTCCTGTGACCACCTATTCTTTTACGCCCTCCTGAATTGAGATGTTTTAGGAGGTCAATGAATGGACTCAATGTACCATCTTGAACAGCAAGTCCACTATTACTTTTAAAGTGATGTAGATTTCTATTGTGCCAAGAAGTATTTCTTTTGAATTCTCACATAATATTCTCACATTGAATTCTCACATTGCTGTGTAGCAGTATCATAGCTTACTCATACTCAACAGTGCAAAGAAAATAATGGCTTCTTTATTTTTTATAATTTCTCTCTTCTTTTGATGAATCCTGTTTACTGGGTAACTGGGGGAAGAGTATTAGTCCAGACTCCAACCTGGTAAACTCTGTCATATCCAGTATCTTAAATTGATTTCTTCGAGTATTTCAGTTTCTATTTGGGTATACTCACTCACGTATCATCTCTTCTCTCATGCCTTCCCCCACTGGGAACAAGAATTGTGGGTTGAATGCAGGTGGCATGTGTGACCTTGTGTTGTAGACGGGTGCCAAGAACTTCAGTCAATATGCTGTTTTCTCTGGTTTCTCATGTGTCTCACTTTTAAAGTAAAATGGTGGGGACTATCCTCTGGGATATCACCACTGTGCTGCTACCAGAACTGTTCTTGGGAATTCAGATTTCTGTGACTGAAATTTTTGAGACTGACGCGCTACCTACTGTGCTAACGAGGCACCTTGTGACTGAAATTTATAACTGACGTTACTTGAAATCTGCTCTCTTGTCTCCCAGGATGCGTTCACCACATTTTCTAGTGTTAAAGACAACCTGAGATCTGGCCAGCGCTTCCCACGGCCCCTTGGCCAGGTGGTCTCTTTTCCAGGTCTCTGCTATGGAGTTACTTTGCCCTTATCACAGTGACCTCTTCTGGCAAACTTATTCTCCAGCATCTCAAGTTTCCTTTTCTGTCCTACTTTAGCGAACCCAGGAATTTCCCTGTGCCTTCCGTGGCCTTAGGAGAAAAGGGAGATTCCAGGGCCAATCTCATAACCTTCTTCAATCATTTTGTGCTTCTATGCATGTTTTAATATGACACTCTCCAGCTTGGAGAGAGTCAGAGAGTTAGAGGATGGGTGTGTGCGTGCACCTGTGTGTGTGTGTGTGTGTGTGTGTGTGTTGGGGGTGTACTCCTGGAAGGCATTCACTTTGCACAGTCTCAAGAGGAAGCAGAATGGAAGCCATTCCAATTTCCAAATTTCCTCACTCCATCAAACTTTCCTTTTACAGCCTCTACCTGGAGAGTGGGAGTATTGGTGTAATCACTTTCTTCTCCTGTCTCTGTCTCCTATCTCTTCTTCCTTCTTTATCCCATAATCCTTTAATCAGAATCATTATTTTGAGATAGTAATTTACACCTTCTCTAGGTTTTATCCTCCTTTTATCCTAGGTAGTAGCATTCTGGTCTAGCTGTCAAGAGCAGAGAAATATCTGTTCTATAATGTGGAAGAAACTATAACCTGAATCTTTCAGACTTGGTCAGAAAATATTAGTATTTAAAAATATTCCCTCTTTGGGAAGACCAGATTTCCAAGACTTATATCTTTTTTTTTTTTTTTTTTTTTTTTTTATAAATTTTATTGTTATATTCCCCATACAATTGCAGCCCCCCATTCTGACCCCAATCCCTCCCCTCCCGCCCCCGCCCCCCTAAAAGTGTCTCTGGTTCATAGTTTTTTGTTGATTTTGATTTTCACTTTCTTATAGTTATTCATTTTCCTGGTCCCTTATTTAAGTTTTCTAGATTCCTGCTATGAGTGAGACCATCCGGTATTTTTATTTTTCTTTTTGGCTTATTTCGCTGAGCATGATCCCTTCCAGCGCCATCCATGTTGCAGCAAATTGCATGTGTTTATCTTTTTTGAATGCTGAGTAATATTCCATGGTATATATGTACCACATCTTCTTGATCCAGTCATCTATTTTTGGGCATTTGGGTTGTTTCCAAAGCTTAGCTATTGTAAACAGTGCTGCTATAAACATAGGGGTGCAGGTGTTCTTTGGAATTGATGTTTCTGTGTCCTTTGGGTAAATACCTAGGAGTGGAATTGCTGGGTCATATGGAAGCTCTATGTTTAGTAGGTCCAGAAATCTCCACACAGCTTTCCACAGTGGTTGGACCAGTTTGCACTCCCACCAACAGTGCAGAAGAGTTCCTTTTTCTCCACACCCTCGCCAACATTTGTTGTTGCTAGTTTTTTTAATATGTGCCATTCTCACTGGTGTAAGATGGTATCTCATGGTAGTTTTGATTTGCATTTCCCTGATGACAAGTGATGTTGAACATTTTTTCATATGCCTGTTGGCCATTTGCATTTCCTCTTCAGAGAAGTTTCTTTTAAGCTCTTCTGCCCATTTTTTGACTGGATTATTTTCTTTGTTGTTGTTGAGACTCATCAGCTCTTTGCAGATTTTTGTGATCAGTCCTTTATCATTAGTGTTGGGTGCAAAAATGTTCTCCCAGTTGGTGGGGTTTCTCTTTGTTTTTGTTATTGTCTCTTTTGCTGTGCAAAAGCTCTTTAATTTGATATAGTCCCAGCTGTTTATCTTTGCCTTCACTATCACTGCTTTGGGTGATGTGTCTGTAAAGATGTCTTTGATGTGCAAATCCCGTAGTGTTTTGCCTATATTTCCTTCTATATATTTTATGGTTTCAGGTCTTATGTCTAGTTCTTTAATCCATTTTGAGTTGATTTTTGTGTATGGTGTGAGGTGGTGGTCAAGCTTCATTCTTTTGCATGTAGCGACCCAGTTTTCCCAGCCCCATTTATTGAACAAACTTTCTTTGCTCCAATGCATAGTCTTTGCTCCTTTGTCAAAGATTAGTTGACCATAAACCTGTGGGTTTATTTCTGGATTTTCTATTCGATTCCATTGGTCTGTATGTCTGTTCTTGTTCCAATACCATGCGGTTTTGATGATTATGGCTTTGTAGTATAGTTTGAAGTCTGGGAGTCTGATGCCTCCATTCCCTTCTTTTTTTTTCAGGAGAGCTTTGGCTATTCGGGGTTTTTTGTGATTCCATATGAATTTCATCAATAATTGTTCTATTTCTTTGAAGAATGACATTGAAATTTTGATTGGAATAGCATTGAATCTGTATATTGCTTTTGGAAGGATGGCCATTTTAATAATGTTTATTCTTCCAATCCATGAGCAGGGGATGTCTCTCCATTTCTTTGTGTCTTCTTCTATTTCTTTTAACAGTGTTTTATAGTTTTCTTTGTATAGGTCCTTTACCTCTTTTGTTAGATTTATTCCCAAATATTTGATTTTTTTTGTTTCAATAACAAAAGGGATGGTCTTTTTGATTTCTTCTTCTTCAGATTTATTGTTTGTGTATAGGAAGGCTACTGACTTTTGCGTGTTGATTTTGTATCCTGCCACTTTACTGAACTGATTGATGAGTTGAATTAGCTTTTCTGTGGAGTTTTTGGGGTTCTCTATGTATAATATCATATCGTCTGCAAATAGTGATAGTTTGACTTCTTCTTTTCCTATTTGGATTCCTTGGATGTCTTTCTCTTGTCTTATTGCCCTGGCTAGGACTTCCAGTATTATATTGAAAAGCAATGGTGAGAGTGGACATCCTTGTCTTGTTCCAGATCTTAATGGAATTGCTTTCAGCTTTTCACCATTGAGAATGATACTGGCTGTTGGCTTGTCATAGATGGCCTTTATGATGTTGAGGTATGTTCCTTGTATCCCAAGAATTTCAAGGGCTTTTATCATGAATGGGTGTTGCACTTTGTCGAAAGCTTTCTCAGCATCTATTGATATTATCATATGGTTTTTATATTTCTTTTTGTTAATGTGTTGGATAACGTTGATTGATTTTCGGATGTTAAACCATCCTTGTGCCCCTGGAATGAATCCAACTTGGTCGTGGTGAATTATCTTATGGATACATTGTTGGATTCTGATAGCTAAAATTTTATTCAGGATTTTTGCATCAGTGTTCATTAGGGAGATTGGCCTGTAGTTTTCCTTTTTTGTGTTGTCCTTGTTCGGTTTTGGTATTAGTGTAATGTTGGCTTCATAGAACGTGTTTGGTATTGTCCCTTCCTTCTCAATTTTTTGGAAGAGTTTGTGAAGGATAGGCACTAATTCGTCTCTGAATGTTTGGTAGAATTCATTTGTAAATCCATCAGGTCCTGGGCTTTTGTTTTTGGGGAGGTTTTTGATTACCATTTCAATTTCGCTAATTGTAATTGGTCTGTTTAGGTGTTCTATTTCTTCTTTATCTAGCTTTGGGTGATTGTAGAGTTGTAGGAATTTGTCCATCTCCTCTAGATTGTTAAACTTGTTTCCATATAACTGTTCATAGTAGTTACTGATTATTCTTTTGATTTCTGCTGTGTCCGTTGTGATTTCTCCTCTTTCATTGATGATCCTGTTTATTTGTGCTTTCTCCCTTTTTTCCTTTGTGAGCCTGGCTAGGGGTTTGTCTATTTTATTGATTTTTTCAAAGAACCAGCTCTTGGTTTCATTGATCTTTTGGATTGTTTTTTTAGTTTCAATTTCATTTATTTCTGCTTTGGTTTTTATTATTTCTTTTCTTCTACTGGTTTTGGGGTTTTTTTGTTGTTCTTTTTCTAGATCTTTGAGCTTCGAGATTAGGTTGTTTCTTTGCATTCTTTCTTGTTTCTTGATGTGAGCTTCTATTGCTATATATTTTCCTCTTATTACTGCTTTTGCTGCATCCCATACATTTAGGATATTGGTGTCCTCCTTGTCGTTCAATTCAAAAAATTTTTTAATTTCTTCTTTGATCTCCTCATTAGTCCAATGGTCTTCCAGTAGTGTGGTTTTTAATCTCCATGAGGTAGGAAAGTTCCTTGCCTTCTTTTTATGGTTTATTTCTAGTTTGATGCCTTCATGGTCAGAAAAGATGGTTGATATGATTTCAATCTTGGTGTATCTGTTGATGTTTGTCTTGTGCCCCAGTATGTGATCGATCCTGGAGAATGATCCATGTGCGCTTGAGAAAAATGTGTACTCCATTTTTTTGGGGTTTAGTGTTCTATAGATGTCTGTTAAGCCCAATTGCTCTAGGTCTTTATTTAGAGCTTTGGTTTCTTTACTTATTTTTTGTTTTGTTGATCTATCCATTGTTGATAGTGGTGTGTTGAAGTCTCCCACTACGTATGTGTTTTCTCTGATGTCTGTTTTCAGAGAGGACAACAGTTGTCTGATATATTTTGGTGCTCCTTCGTTTGGTGCGTATATGTTAATGAGTGTTATTTCTTCTTGAAGTATTGTCCCCTTGATCATAATGTAGTGACCATTGGGGTCTCTTTTTATCTTTTTGAGTTTGAAATCTGTTTTATCTGATATAAGTATAGCTGTTCCTGCTTTCTTTTTTGGTCCATTTGCTTGTAGGATTGTTTTCCATCCTTTAACTTTGAGCCTATTTTTTATCTTTTGTAGCTAAATGTGTTTCCTGGAGACAGCAAAAGGTTGGGTTTTGTTTCTTAATCCAGGCTGCAACTCTGTGTCTTTTTATTGAAGAGTTTAGTCCATTTACATTTAGAGTTAATATTGATATGTTAACATCTGTATTTGCCATTGTGTTTGTCTTTCCTTTGATTTTATTTATTTATTCTTTTAATAACTTTTTTTTTTTTTTGGCCTTCTTTCATTGTTATTCGTCGCTCTGAGGTTCTGGCTTTAGGACTCCTTGTAGTATTTTTTGGAGTGGGGGTTTAGTTGCAATGAAATTCCGGAGTTTCTGTTTGTCTGGGAAGGTCCATATTCTTTCTTCAAAGAGGAAGGAGAGCTTTGCGGGATAGAGTATTCTTGGTTGGCATCTGTTTTCTTGGAGTCTGTTGACTATGTCCCTCCACTCTCTCCTTGCCCGTAGTGTTTCTTCGGAGAAGTCTGATGTCAGCCTGATTGGTTTTCCTTTGAATGTTATCTGTTTCTTCCCTCTTGCCAGCTTCATTATTTTTTCCTTGTCCTGGATTCTTGGGAGCTTTACTATTATGTGTCTTGCTGTATTTTTCCTTTCGTCGTGGAAGTTTGGTGTTCTTCTTGCTTCTTGTATATCAATTTTCAGCTCCTTCTTCACATTTGGGAAGTTCTCTTCAATTATCTCTTTGAATATTTTCTCTGTTCCTACATCTCTCTCCTCTCCTTCTGGTATTCCTATAACTCTTATATTTCCTTTCCTCATGGAGTCAGATAGTTCCCGAAGTCTTTCTTCGTTCTTTTTCCTTCGTACTTCTCTTTCCTTTTCTGTTTTGGTTCTTTTTATTTCTGTGTCTTCAAGATTACTTATTCGTTCTTCCATTTCATCTATTCTGCTTTCATTGCTTTTCCCAGAATTCTTTAGTTCTTCCATTAATTCTTTGATCTCCTGCATTTCTTTTACTTTCCTCTTTAGGGACTCAATTTCTTTCTTCTGACCATTGTTTTCCCTCTCTAGGGACTCAATTGCATTCTTCTGATCGTTGATTATTTTTCCCTTATCATTGTTTTCCTTTATGACTTCTGTCAGTTTTTTAATCACGGCAATTTTAAATTCTCTTTCTGGAAGGCTCAGAAATTCTTCCAAGTTATTGTCGTTGCAATCTGGGGGCTGGCTTTCTTTTTGTGGTGTGCTTTTTCTCTGGAGAGTTGCTAGGTTGCGTGTGGTTCTTCTCCTCCCTACTGTCTGTTTTCTAATTTGCCGTATGCGTTGGGACACTGTGTTGTTGGGACTTGCCGGCATCTTGGGTGGGCTTCTCTGTTCCCCTCTGGTTCTTCCAGGAGTCATCTGTCAGTTTCAAGCAGCCTTTACTGGAGAAAGGTCCCTGTTCTAAAATGCCGATGTGGGGACACACTCCCCTGTGCGCCTGGTCTGCCCCGGCGGTGGGTTCCTGCTCCCCTCTGGGCTTGGACTGCAGGCCAGAGGGGGTCTGGCATGGGCGAACTTCCCCCGCTCACCTCTGGCTCCTGAGGAAGCCTTCTGCAGGTAGTCTTTACTGAAGAAATGTCCCTGTTCTAAAATGGTGATGTGGGACACACTCCCTGCGCTTCTGGTCTCAGGCACACTCTTCTGCGCGCCTGGTCTGCCCCGGCTGTGGGTGCTTGCTCTCCCTGTGGGCTCAGACTACTTGTTCAGAAGGGGCCCGGTGTGGGCTAACTCCCCAGCTGGCCACTAGCTCCTTCAGTAGCCTGTGCTGGGGTCAAGTCGCTAGGTGGCACCAGAGATCTCTCCTAGAGCCCTTGGGGAGCTGATTTTCCACCCCGTGGGACAGGGAGCAGAGCGGGGATGGTAGGGTACACCTCAACGGCTTTGGGGTGCTGTGTCTGCCTTGTGCCCCACCGTTGTGGGGAACCCACGCCCCTAATTTCGTGCCCCGGGTCTCAGTTCCAAAGCCCTCAGTTCCAGGACGCGGGCTGTAGCCCAGATCAGTGGCGCGGGTATGGCGCCTTTTGAATCCCGCTCCCCTGCCTGGGCGCCTTGTTCCTGCTCACTCGGGGAGGGCCTCCGCCCGGGTCTCAGTTCCAAAGCCCTCAGTTCCAGGACGCGGGCTGTAGCCCAGATCAGTGGCGCGGGAATGGCGCCTTTTGAATCCCGCTCCCCTGCCTGGGCGCCTTGTTCCTGCTCACTCAGGGAGGGCCTCCGCCCGGGTCTCAGTTCCAAAGCCCTCAGTTCCAGGACGCGGGCTGTAGCCCAGATCAGTGGCGCAGGAATGGCGCCTTTTGAATCCTGCTTCCCTGCCTGGGCGCCTGGTTCCTGCTCACTCAGGGAGGGCCTCCGCGGTCTCCCCGCAAGCCTAGGTCGCAGGCGCAGGGACCTGGGCAGCTGCGATCCGATCTGGATCAGCGCGCCGCTTTCTGCGCAAGCTTACCGGGCGGCCGGGGCTGTGTGCTGGTGCTGGTCTCCTCCTGGTGGGCGGGGCTCTCTTTAATGGCGCGTGGAGCTCACCTCCGCGGTGGATCCTGCAGGGTTCGCCTCAGCTCCCGTTCACGGGGTGTGGTGGCTGAAATAGTTCCTTTCCACTCACAGTCCCGCTTGCTGCATCCGTTTTTCTTGTTGGGCGTTTTTGTTTGTTGTTTCCCTAGTCTCTGTGCTGCCTCTGTGCCGCCTCTGTGGGCGGGGGAGGGGAGCAGGGTTCTGCGCTTCCCTCCCTTCTCGTCCTCTTTTATGGCAACTTTCTTCTTCGGGCAGTTTGCTGGAGTTGTCCGTTTATCTTCCGTGTCCCAGTTCTCACTGGGACCTGCCGCTTTTCCTCCCTATTAACTTTTTTTAATGGGAGATCTTACTCGCAGCGTCTCCTCGCCGCCATGTTGCTCCGCCCCTTCTCCAAGACTTATATCTTACTAAAGGATTCTTTCTTTAATTCAGAAGATGAATATTAACTATCTCTTTTCATTCCTAAACTTAAAGGATATGAATGCTACTTACACAATAGGAAAGTTGGGAGAAAGAAATACAAATGGGTAAAAAATATTAATAACTTTTCATAATCATTGGAATATATCTGCCTTCACTATACTTTTCGAAATTTCCTTGATTTTATTACATATTTACCCTTTTAGTTTTTCTATAGATTCTCATGTTATTATGCTTCTAAAACATACCATTTTTTGATTTGTATGGAGCCTATATTTTTTGGATCAGTTTGTATCTTGTTTTTCTAAATAGTCTGTTTTTTCATATCTTTTAAAAATGTTTATTAGTAAGGGTTTGTGAGATTTTGAAATGTGGCTTTAAAATATTGGTCTCTTGGGCCTCCCTGGTGGCGCAGCGGTTGAGCGCTGGGTTGCCAAGCTGCCTGCAGCCTCTGCAGCACCGGTTCGATCCCCGGCCACCAGCGAGGGTCCCACATGTCATGCAGACCTCTACTGCCGCCTGCTGCTCCCCTCAGCAGTGTACTTTATCAGTCTGCCTTCTACTCTCCCCTCTGGCTCTGGTGAATTCTCTCACCCTCCCATGCTTCTGACTGTACCCAGTGCTTGTATAAATAAATAAATAAATCTTAAAAAATAAAATAAAATATTGGTCTCGGGCCTCACTGGTGGCACAAGGGGTTAAGCAGTGCACTGTGAAGCAATCAGCAGCATCTGCAGCACAAGTTCAATCCCCTGCCAGCCAGGGAGCAGCCCACGTGGCGCAGCAGACTTCTCCTGTCTCACCCGCTGCTCCCCTCAGCAGTGTGTTTCATCAGTCTGCCTGTTCTGTTTTCCACTCTGAATCCTCTCACCCCCCAGATCTCTGACCTGTACCCCAGCTCTTGTATGCATGAATAAATAAATCTTAAAAAAATAAAATATTGGTCTCAAGATTCATTTTTACACAATCTTTTTTTTTTCCCATTTTGACTGTGTGTTTTTAAGAGCGAAAACGCCAACTTGCAACTCAGTTTTTTCTGCCTTGCAACTCTTTCCTGTGTGTTCCCAGAGTTCTTTGTTTGCCTTTTGTAGAATTCCTCATTTTTGTGTTTACTAGAGTGTGATCAGCTCAACGACAAGGGACTCAGGTATTGCTTGTTCTTAATCGCCTTGTTGCCTAACAAATTCCTGGCATGTGGAAATCAATAATCCCTATACTCCTTCCTTGGTTTGTTTTTCTCCATAGTACTTATCACATTCTAACATATTGTATTATTTACTTATTTGTTTTATCCATAGCCTGTCTCCCACTAAATTGTGTCAGTGAGTCAGAGGTTTTTAACTGTTTTTTTTTTTTTTTGCTTACTAACATCTGGAAGATTACTTGGCACAAAGGTGACCAGTGATTTTTAGTTGAATGATTATTCAATGAAATGTCTAAAATTATTCCACATGATCTATAAAATATAAGTATAAATATCTGGTATGGGAAAAGTAGTAATCATAAAGATTTAATTAATTTTAATGTCATCTAATTCTATCCCATTTCATGAAATGTCCAAGAGGTGAAATGACTAATTTAAGTACAGAGTTGGTTAATTGTAGATATAGAATAAGAATTTAAAACTCTTGAATAAAATTTAATAATTTAAAGTGGCATTGGATTTGTGGTAGGCAAGGTTTATGATTGTGGTTAAGAAGCAGCACAGCTTTTGCAATCAAATATATGTAGGCAAATTACCTGATCCCCTATGCATCAGTTTCCTCCTCTGCAAACTAGGAATAATTTTATCTTTCTTCTGGATTGTTCTGAGACAGATGAGACAAGTATATTAACTCTGAGCACAATGCCTGGCATTTAGTGAAGACTCAGTAAAGGTAGTTTCCTTTATCACTATTTGGAATATTTTTCACCTATATCTAATGAAGTGTGAAAGTTCCTCAGCTTTAATCCCGGCAGTGTGCCAAGCTCCTAGGTTCTCTGAATTGATGCATCTGTTCTTCTTTTGTTCTAGAGAACACTCTTTCCTGGTAACTCTTTGCCTGTTCTCTTATTTCTTTCATTTTTATACTTTTATTTTGAGAATTTTTTGATCATATACCAAAGTAGATAGTATGGTGAATTGCTGTGTATCCATTACCCAGCATTAATGCTGTCAACTTTAGGTCTCTCTATATATCAGAGAAGCTTTTCTTGATATTCCAGGAAATACTTTTTGGTTTTTTTCCCTTCATAGCACTTCAACACAATTTGCATTGATCTATTTTCTAACTCTACTTTCAGTTAGACTATAAGCTCTATGAATGCATGAATTGTGTCTGTTTTCTTTATCATGATATACCCAGTGTCTTATACAGTACCTGAAACACAAGAAGTTGTAAGGGGTTGAAAAAGAAGAATATTTGATGAAAAACTTGACCAACAGTGAGAATTACTTCAGCAGGTTAGTACCTAAAAAGGTACTACTTCTTAGGCTCAGAGTCATATACTTCTAAGCAACATTGTGTTCTTAATTTGTCTTTTCTAAGTAAGCTTCTCTGCTGAAAAGCAGATTTACTGCCTGACAAGAGTATTAGTTGAGTTTTAAGATATTATACTTGTAATTGACTAGATTAGCTTTGGGGGATCACTAAGGTAAAACGACCCATTGAGGCACTAGATTTTGAGGCTGAAAGATCAAACACCTCAGTGGCCCTATAGAGAAGTAATAATCTTGAGACCCTTGTTCAGCCATCAGCCTCTCTATCTCTTGTTACTATAGCTTCATTTGATGAAAATCAAGAAAACTATTTTTCTTTTTAAATTGCTATCCCCTCCTGCTTTTTTTTTTTTTGGTACTGTTTTGAAGCAGTAACCATGGATACTAGTAGAGTCTCCTTAGAGCTTTAAAATCATCAGTCAGTTTCACAGCTGGAGGCAGAGTGATCTAGATAAAAGCATAAGAATAAAGCTTACTGTGGTTTTTTTTCCCCTGTGTTATAACTGAGTTCTTTCATTAGGGAGCACTTTGCATAAAGTGAAATGTTCTTTGTTCCCACTAGAGTAGACAACATTTTCATTTAAATTAACAGTAAGTTAGCACTTGGCTCATTTTTAGATTCAGGATAAGTGAGATAATGCTATCACTTACCTGTCCTCCATCTCTTTATCTACTCATCTTTTTCTTCTCTATTTTCTTACCATCTTCCCTGGACCAATAGTGAGTGATAGTAATACTGACATTTGTGTCTCAAATGAATTAGGTTGTAGAATTGCAGTTTTGGATTAATGGGATGGGAAAAGGAGTAATGAGGGAATGCTAAAAGTTTGATATGGTGGTACCAGGAGCATATTTGCCCAGGATCAAAAAGAATCAAGGGCCCTCTCTTGTCAGAGCGCCAGAACAAGTGATTTCTAAAAGTAAGATTGGCAGTAAATACTGTCCTGGCGGTATGACACTGTTGAGAAGGGAAAGGAAATCTAGATTTATTATTAAGCATCAAGTATGTATGTATTAAATACCTGCATAAGTCCTTTTGACTGTATCATCCTCTCAGAGTATGCTATAAGGATTCTGAGAAATTTAAAATGACTTCTAATTGTTTTAGTTGTAATGATTTTCTAGTCTGCAACTAGACATCTTAGCTTATACCTGCTTTACACCATCTTGTTTCTTAGTGTGATGTAGACCAGGGAATGGCAAACTATGGCCTATGGATCAAATCTGCTCCACAGCCTATTTTCTGTAAATAAAGTTTTATTAGAACACAAGCAACATGTTCATTATGTTATAGGGTAACCCTAGGGGAAACAGGAGTGATCCAGATTGTGAGCACTCACCCACATACTTAACACAGATGCCCAGAGAGAAACAAAAAAGGTTTATTTGTAAGGAGAATGAAAAGAGGAGGAAGAGAAAGTGAGAGAGATTATTGGCCAGTTTGGGGCTGGGTGCCTTATGTCCTGCCAGCGGCACTATTTGGGCAGAGACCAGAGTAGTGTAAGCCAAAACTGGAAAAGCAAGAGAGTGAGGCTCACCTGTCTCCAAACTTTAAAGGTCACCATCACTGCTCAGCTTCACCCTTAGTCCTCACCACACCCTACCACCCACCCCACCCCCAGGTTCAGGTGATATGCTGTGCAATATAATGCTTTTCCCCTGAGCTTTTGGCAGTATGGAGATGGGGGCGAATTCAGAAAGACTTCATAGTGGAGTCTAGTATAGGCTCTGCCTTCACTGTGTCACTCACTCAGAGTTTATTCCTTACTGTTCCTCTAACAGTTTTTTTTATGTATTGTCTGTGGCAGCTTTTACACTCTGAATAGCCTATAAAATCCAGAATATTTACTGTCTGGTTCTTTACAGAAAGGTTTGCAAACCCTTCATCTAGGTGGACTGAATCAGTTTATTTTGGACCAGATAGGGAAATGGTTATATTGGGGGACACCATACTCATAGGTTATATTCCTTCCGACATTAGAATAGTAGAGGCATGAAAGGAGGTGCTAGAATTTGGATGAAGGTGTTGGGGCTTTCTGGAACCTTTTTAATCTTATCATAGACTATGTTCACAGGGACATAGTCTAATTCTGTTATTCATTCATATACTCATATAAATGTAAACTTGCACAAGTGTAATTGCAAGTAACTTTGGAGGTCATCTGCTCCATCTTATTTCACAGATGGCAAAAACTTTGTCTCTTAAAAAGTTGTCATATGCCTGATGTCACTAAAGCAGATTAGTGGCAAATCCCAGGAGTAAAGTTTTTTGTCTAATTTCCCACTATCATGTATAGCTATTCACATATGAAGCCTGCTTTGTAAAATCTTGCCCAGCGTATCTTTCTTAGCTTGAAGAAGAGCTTCTTTGACAATGAAAGAAACAGCTGAAGAGAAGCATTAAATTTAGATTCTAGTTTTAACTCTGCTACTGACCTCTATGCATGCATATTCTCTAATAAACAAAAGTGAGAAAATAGGATGTAAATTAGACTTGTAAAGATGAATGTCGACTGAGAGCCAGATTATTTGCTTCGTTTTCTGGTCCCTTTATAGAATGTAATTCATGTGGGGGGAAATGTGCAGTTATTCAGGTAAACACAGTGGTATATTCAATCCCTAAGAAATTTTAAGTGGAACATTGAATCTAGATCATGTTGCTATAAGTATGTCTGTCACATAAATTGTGTTTAAGCATTTCCTTTTTAACATTGAGCTAAATGTAATTTGTAATTTATTTTTTAAAAGGTTTCATTTATGATTTCTTAATTTAATGAAAACTTCCTTAAGAAGATATTTTTAAAAGCACAAAAGAAATACACCAGAAAAGTTAAAAGTTAATATTTAATATTCTTATAGGGATATAGCTGTCACAATCAGGGTATTGTAATTATTTTCCCTAAATTTAGTGTTTTAGGAAAAGCTTTTCTCTTTATTGCATCAGAAAAGAATCATAGAATTTCTTTTTGCTGGCTCCCCGAGGACCTATTTAAAACAAGAGAAATCCTAAGAGAAATGTGTATAAAAGATCTATATGGCATTAGCACCCCTTTAGCTTATTCTGTAAACGACTTATAAAACCTTAACACAAGTATTACTTGCCTGTATTTAATCTTTACAGAGTTGTGTAATTATTCCTTCTTCCCCTCCATGTGATATCAGACCCTTCTACTTCATTTTATTTCACACTGAAAAGTGTTTAAAATTTTTTTGTAAGTAATATAAGTAATGAGCAAGTTCATGTTGTAGCTAGACAGACATTAACCAATCTCAATTTCTAAGTTTTTATTTAATCTTTCAGATATTTAAGTCATTCTAGTAATTCAGTATTTCATAGTTTTGTATTTTGATAACTGGATGTTATTTCTAAATGGATTTTTCACATAAAGAGAATCAAATGGAGCACATGTTTGCCTAAGTTTGGAATTCTAAATAAATATTTTCATTACAGTTGGTTCATTAGAATGGAGATTAACATAAAACCCTAATGGTTTGGGTATCACTTATCTGGAACTCTGGCTTAACAGTGGTTCAATTATCTAAGGCAGTAGTTTTCATTTCTTCTAACTGTGTTTCTCTTTGATAGTTATAAGATCACTTTACAGTTCTTTGAAATTTAAAATAAGTTTAATTTGTTTAAATATCAAAAGAATTAGATACAGGGCCTCCCTGGTGACCTATGTGTTAAGTCTCAGAGCTACCTTTCCTCCTAGCAAAGCAACCTGATTTCTATCCCTGTCCTGGAAGCTAACCCATATAGTGCAGTAGACCTCTCCTGTCTTGCCTGCTGCTCCCCTCAGCAGTGTATTCCAGTAGATCTGCCTGTTCTGCTCCCCACTCTGTCTCTGGTGAATTGTCTCACCACCACCCCCCGCACCTACACCCCAGTTCTAATGTGCAGAAATAAAATAAAAATCTTACAACAAAGGAATAATTCTTAAATAAAAAGAATTAGATAACAGCTGCTGCTTTGTTTTCAAGCTTCTGAACACATCTCCAATTTATTGAATTCTGGTTATATTTACAGAAGTTTCTAATGTGAGTTCCACTTACCACACATCATTTAAACCCTCCTGGTATTATATACAAAGTTTCTTTCCACGTGGGAATTCTTTTGATATGAAGTGTCTGTAGCTTTTATTGGGGTCTCAAAGCTGTCCATCACCCAAACAAAGTTAAAAATCACTTTTATAGTGAGTCTGAAGTATTATACATTTCAGAGAAGTATTCAAGGTAAATTTGCTTTGTTTTCTAGAATCACTTAGTTATAGAATCTTGGAGAGACTGACCTTCATTTTCAACAGATGAGGTAATTGAAACTCTTAGAAGTTAAGTGAGTTACTCAAGAATATTGCAATTTAATCTTTGTTAAATTAGCAGGGGATCTTGGGGCTCTTGTGATATCCTGATTGATTTCTTAGGACCCTTTTAACCTTCCAGTTCTGTACAGAGCTTGTTGAGCTATCAACTTGGCAACAAGGTATTTGTATGTGAATATAGTTATCTGGGCACAACAGAGATCTTTAATAACTTGCTCCAATTATGTCATAAAGTATTAGTGTGATGCCAGTTTTATGTTTCTTAGAGGGAGGATTTATGAATGTCCATATAGTCAGCAAGGAAAATCTTAGTCTTTATTAAGAAATTATACTTTTTGGGCCTCCCTGGTGGCGCAGGGGTTAAAGTCTTAGTGCCGTCAAGCTGTTGCTCCAGCCATTGCAGCCCAGCCAGGGAGCTGACCCACATGGGGCAGCAGACCTCTCCTGTCTCTCCCTGCTCTCCTCAGGAGTGTATTTCAGTAGATCTGCCTGTTCTGCTCCCTACTCTGTCTCTGGTGATTCCTCTTACACATACCCTGCCCCCTGCACCTCTGGCCTGCACCCCAGTTCTTGTATGCATAAATAAATAAAAAGAAATTTCAAAAAAGAAATTATAGTTTTGATAGTGTACGTGTTGAAGTTGATACTAGAAACTTGTTATAAACTTTTAATTTAAATGTTAATCTTATCTAAAAAATATGTTCAGGGCCTCCCCTGGTGGCACAGTGGTTGAGCGCTGGGCTGCGAGGCTGCCGGCAACCTCTGCAGCGCCGGCAAGGGTCTCACCCAAAAATAAATAAATAAATAAATAATAAAAAATATGTTCACAGCAAAATCTAGGGTGTTTGACCATCTAGCTAGGTACTATGGTTTCGCCAAGTCAGCAGCTAAAATTAAGCATCACAGCTACCAAATAAGTGATTAGTTTTGGTGGGGAAAAAAGATTCTTGAGTATTTCCATAGTGTTGTTAACTATGGAAAAATGAAAATTAGTGTAAGGAATATATATTAACAAGTTAAAATAAACAGAAGAGGAATATATTGGTATACTAGAATTTTTTTTAATATTTATTTATGCACACAAGAACTGGGGTATAGGCCAGAGGTGTGTGGGGGGGGGTGTGAGAGTATCCAGCAGAGACAGAGTGGGGAACAGAACAGGCGGATTGACTGAAATACACTGCTGAGGGGAGCAGCAGGGGAGCCAGGAGAGGTCTGAGGCAGCATGAGGGTCACTTCCCTGGCTGGGGGTCAAACTCATGCTGCAATGGCTGTGGATAGTTTCATTGTGTTGCAACTTAACCCCTTACGCCACCAGGGAGGCCCCAGTATATTAGAATCTTATATTTAAGTATAGCATGGGAAAAAATTAAGGCTTCTGGAATATTACAAAATATATAAATTGGGAAATTTATAAGAAATAGTGATTAGAATGGGTGAACTTGGGAAAGTATTCTTAAAAAATATAAATTTTTATCACAATTTGAAAAATGTTTATTTTTATTGCAAATATGGATTTAAGGGATAATCCCAATTAAAAAGAATATCAAAGGCCTGAGATTTTGGGGAAGAAAAGGCAGAGAAAAACTGAAGGAGGACCCTGAATATACATTTTAAATTTGTTTAGCTATGCAATTAAAGAAAAAAAAATCCTTTGAGAGTTAATTAGGAGTGAAGTGATTAAATAAAAACATTTCTTAAAAATAATCAGTCTCCAAAATCCTTATATTGATCATTTCCTGAGGTTAGCATTGAGATTGTTGTTTCGCATTTGTTGTGGTATCTATTTATTTTTGGCAGCACACTGTGCATGCCTTCATTTTTATTACTTTGACCCATAGTTCTAGTGGCATTAATTGGAATGTTCCTTGATCCAGAGCCACATATTTTTACTATTGTCATTGTGCTTTAGCCTTCCTCTTCTTGCTTCCTTTGAGTGCTTTTCAATGCTAGTATTTCTTCCTGTGCTGCTTCTCAAACCCCATTCTAATTTCTATTCTCCAAACCTTATTGCTTCTTGTTATGACTCCTGTGGTAAATCTCTTCTTTGGATTGTATTGTTGCAGTTTTTATGATATGCAAAAATACTGAATTACTGAAATAAAACTACACTTATTTTCTGTACTTGAGTTAATGTTCTGTACCTCAGTTTTCAATGAGCCAAACTGATTTTCTCTCCAGGTGATCCATATTTTCAAGGTTTCAGTACATGTTAATCATCTTGCCTTTTAAAAATAATATCAGGTATTGTTAAGGTTTGTTATTTACAAAGTTGCTAGAGAATGGGATAGTTAAAATATTCATGCAGTTTAATGGAAAACTTTTCATAAGCTTCTGTACTCCAGTTTTTTTTTTTTTAATTGCTGTTTGTTTATAATCAGTCAATGAAGGTATATTTTTAACAGTGCTGGGAGGAAAGAATTAAATAGCTCCTGAACATCTTAATCCCACCTCTTTTCCTGACAGTTTTATTAATTGGGATTCCTCTAGAGATCATTCTTTGGAAAACAACCCTACCTTCCTCTCACCTTTACCCAAGAGGTCAGAATACAAGTATTCCTTCCTTGACATGTACTTTAATCTTGGCTACAATTATTATGCCTTTCCCCCTTAATTGTTCCTTGTTACTACTTCTGTAGTTTCAAAACATAACCACTATAATTAAAATTTAGGTAGAGCACTGAGACTCCAATGTAGCTGTCAGTTATTAAATTAATTACAATTTAAGCGATGAGCATGTGATTGGGGGAGAATAGGAACGAGTAATCGGATGCTTAACCAGTAAACTGTTTTAATAAACTGTAAATACTTTTCTGCATTTATGTAATAACTAGTAGTTTCTTGAATAGTAGTATTCTAGGTACTAATCAAGGCAATACATTTTAATTAATAAATAAGAAAGTAAAGTAGATTTTAAAATATTGGGTAGTGTGTTAATATGAACCAAACAGTACTGTGAATACCTAACCTAAAATGGAATTTTACTAATAAAATCAAAATTCTTATATAAGCCTTTCTACTCTTCCTGTCTCCCCCTCCCCCAGTATACACACTTCCAGATAATTCATAAATATTTTATTGATTTCCAGAGGGGACTACATTACAGAATGCAGAAAAAATAGGTTTGATCATTATGTATTCATGTTGACTTAATATAGTATGGGAAAAGCAAAATATATAGTAGAAACAACCTCAATTTATAGTGAGACAGACAGACATGAATCTTTTTCCTCAACTGCTTGCTTTGTAACTATTAGAAAGTAATCTGTCTTTTCTGAGTTTTCATTTCTGATTTGCAAATGTACACAATTATTTTTTCTTCATAGAGATTTTGAAGGTAGCTGTAGAATCTGTAACATATTACCTGACACAGTGGGTGGTCAGTATCCCAATTCTCAGTGTCCCAGAAGAAAATGTTCAGTTGCCTCCCATGCAGGAGATTGTAATAAGCCTTGGGACGAGGCTTGTAGAACAATGGATGGTGCTGGTTGGGGCCATGTTGACCATCTCTATTGAGCATATACTTGGTGTCAAATACTGACCTAGACTCAGTAGTAGGCTCAGGGAAATAATAGTAAGACATTGCTTTCCTGCTTTTAAGGAGTTTAGAATCCATTTGGGGATATAGGCAGGTATGAAGTCTATTACTTTGCTAGATGCTATATAATGGGGTAAGTATAGTGTGCTATGGGGACACATATCAGTAGGAGAATTACTCAACGAAACCATAGCAGATGAAGAATGGTTTCTTGGAGGAAGAGGAGGATGTGAGGGATTAGTGATAAATCCACATAGGCGGCAAGGCAAAGTCTGGTAGAAATTTGAAATTTCTAAAAGGTCTAAAATGATCTAGCATTAACAAAAATATCAGAGATACTAGGAAAGTATGCTTTAACGTGTTCAACATTAAAAGTTAACTTTTATGTTTAGGCTTTACTAAAGTAGACAATTTCTTTTTTTTTAATGGTAAGATTTTTTTAATTAAATTTTAATTGAGTAGTAATTGGGGTATTAGATTTTACCACCATAGTGCACACACCAACTTACCCATATTCCACTACCATAAGCCATTGTGCTTCCTTCCCTTTTGTTCTTACCCCTTCCTCACCCCTACCCTGTTAGTGCTTCATTTCTGCAAGTCAATTATCAAGGGTTAGTTTTTAAGCTTGTCTTTATCTGACTATTAATTTAGTTACTTATATTCCATCTATTTGTGACAACCATCAGTATTCCTTATGACGTGTTTCACTTAGCATTATCCTTTCAAGCTCCATCTGTGTTGCCACAAATGGCTGAGTTTATCTTTTTTGATTACTGGGTAGTATTCCATTGTGTATATGCACCACATCTTGATCCACTCATCTGTCCTGGCGCACTTAGGTTGTTTCCATAGTTTCGCTATGGTAAATAGAGCTGTGATAAACATGGGAATGCAAGTTGCCTTTCCAATTGGGATCGATGCCTACGTTTGAATGGGAGATCTATTTTTTTTGTTTTGAGACACCTCCATACTGCTTTCCATAAGGGCTGGACCATTTTGTGTTCCTACCAGCACTGTAGGGGAATTCTTTTCTCCACACCTCACAGTCCTTGTTTCTGGTCTTTTCCATATGGGACATTCTCACAGGTGTGAGATGGGATCTCACTGTGGTCTTGATTTTTGCATTTCTCTAATAAGTGTCTGTGAATATTTTTTCATGTGCCTGCTGGATGTTTCATCATCTTTTTTGGAGAAGTGTCTAAGGCAGACAGTTTCTTAAAGCAAAATTAAAGTGGCATTATGTAAAATATTGAAATTTCTATAAAATAGTGTTTTCTGATGTCTTCTATACACAAGACCTACATACTTGCTATTCAGTATTATTGTCACATTAAGCTAGACTTCTGAGGAAGAGAAAGAACTATGATTAAAGGATAGAAATGATGATTTGTGAGTTATGCTGGGTCTGCTGTTTGCAAGTTTTCCTTTTCCTTACTATCTTTAAAAAAAAAAAAGATTTATTTATTTATTTATTTATTTATTTATTTATTTATTTATTTATACAAGCACTGGGTATAGTCAGAAGCGCGGGAGGGTGAGAGAATTCACCAGAGCCAGAGCGGGGGAACAGAACAGGCAGACTGACGAAGTACACTGCTGAGGGGAGTAGCAGGCGCGGCAGGAGAGGTCTGAATGCCATGTAGGACCCTTGCCGGCAGCTGGGGATCGAGCTGGGGATCGAGCAGGGGATCGAGCAGGGGCTGCAGAGGCTGCGGGCAGCTTTGCAGCCCAGTGCTCAACCACTGCGCCACCAGGGGAAGCCCTTTTTCCTTACTATCTTTATTCACATGTTGATTAAAAGTTTGAGTGTTTCATCCACATTGCATAGTTCACTTTTAATTTGGTAGCATGCAGTGCTCTGATAGGGATTTGATATTGATCCAAAATTGTATGTATTGGAGTTGAGATTTCTTTTCATTTGTTTATAGTGTCCCTTCCCAATAAAAATAGGCAGGGAAAGACCACTTCTTTTGGCAAAAGGGGCTAAGAAAAAGAATGAATAAAGAATTCCTTGAAAGAGGAGGAATATGGGTCTAGAAGAAAGAAGGGTGTTGAAATAGGTAGCCGTAGTGGATAAAATTACATCAGAGAGTATAGGAATAATGGATGAGCTTGATTTTAAAAATACCCTAAAGGCAGCCAGTATCTCTGTATGTTTTGGCAATCAGATGAGTGTGACTTGATATGAGAGGATGTGTTGATCTCCAACAACTAAACTTGTATATGCACGTGAAACCCACAGTACTTTTAAGTACTGGTTTTGTTTTTTTTTTAACCATCAATCTCTCACCAGAGTTGGAGAAGACAGTTTATCAGAGGATGAAAATAATGATTCCTGAGTTGTGCTGTGTCTGCTGTTTATAATTTCCGTTTGTGTGAGCAATTGGTGTAGGTATTTGGAAACACTTGAACACAGTTGCTGGGGGACTAAAACTCTTAATCGCTAAGGATTAACTACAGGTAAGAAAGAAGATGGGAAATTTGAACTCAAGTTTGTAAAAATTAATTCTGAAAAAGATACTTAGGAAAGTTTGAAGAAGTTGGGCCTCCCCTGGTGGCGCAGCAGTTGAGCGCTGGGCTGTGAAGCTGCCTGCAGACTCTGCAGCACCAGTTCTATCCCCGGCTGTTGGCGAGGGTCCTACATGGTGTGCAGACCTCTCTTGCCACGCCCGCTGCTCCCCTCAGCAGTTTACTTCGTCAGTCTGCCCGTTCTGTTTCCCGCTCTGGCTCTGGTGAATTTTCTCACCCTCCTATGCTTCTGACTGTACCCAGTGCTTGTATAAATAAATAAATAAATAAATCTTTAAAAAAGAAAAGAAAGTTTGAAGAAGTAGGTGGAAATTGTGAATGTGTTTACTATGATGATAAATCTTTTTATCTTAGGACTAGTCAAAACATTTAACCAAGAAAACAGTTTTAAGCCATCCCCATCACCAAACCACTTTATAATGCCATTCCACAAATTTATAATAGAATTCTTTGTTGTTTGGACCTTTATGGCATGAAATTAAGGAGGGTGGTAGATAATATAGAGCATAAAAGAATGTAGGTGCAATTGATTGTGGTGCTGTAGAGATTTGTTGAGTTTTTGGTGCCTTTGGGGGAAAGTGTTTGTGCCTCACTGCAGTTTATTTTAGCAAGGACTCTTGACTATCTTTGGCCCTTTATCTAAGAGTTTGTGGTGTGCTAAAGGAATTGTGATTGTTTTGGCAGATTCAAAATAATTCTTGAAACTGACCATCATTATTTCTTTTATCAGCTTCTGCTGATTTTCCTTTTAACTTTATTCATTGTTTCTCTTTTTGTACTTGATTGCTCAGCTTTAACTGTCTGCCTCCTTCAGTATTGGAACATTTCCATAGTAATCTATTCTCTCTTTTTTTCATTTTTCGTTGTTCTTTTCATCCACTTCACTACCATCAATATGTCAGCAGTTCCAAAAACCTTTGTATCCCACTTCTTTGGAAGTCAGCTGGACTTACCCGCTTGGAGGTCATATTCATGATCAATGTGTTTCTAACTGAATTCAGTGGGCTTTTCCTCAGTTATCTCCTGTAAGCTCAGTCTTGGTTAAATGGCATTAATACCCACCCAGTCTCCCATGCCAGGAACCTTGGTGTTTGTTGGAACTTATTCAGAGAATATAATCCTGAATGTAAACAAAGTTTTAGCCAGAAAGGCACCTCATCATAGAAATGTTTTTAATAGCTGAAATTGGAGCCAGTTTAAAGGCCTGCACCACTGTGTTGCTTAGAAATTGTGACACACACATTGTGAGATATTTTACAGACAATGCACACATATAGAAGAATATTTAATAACATGAGTAGTTTTATATATAAATTTAATGAAAAGGATTATTTGAAATTATGTATATCATATAATCATAAAACAAAATTATATGTTTATTTGTAGAAGAATAAATACACAAATATTCACCATCAACTGCAACAATTATGGATGATTTTTATTTTATTCTTTTTGTTTACCTATATTTTCTAGATTGTACAGTAAACGTGAATTACTTCCATAATTTGGTCTTTTCCACCTCTGTTCTTGTTGATTTAGCTCAGTATCTCACTCACCTCAACTACTGTTGCAACAGTATAACCAGTTGTTGTATTAGAATTAGATTATCACATCAACCCTGTTGCTCATTTATCAGAGCTGTCTTCCTAAAATTCTTAGTTGGGTGGTTTCTTCCCTTATTTAACTTTTCCAATTTAAGTAGCTAAATGTGAATTTTCCATAACCATGAAGAGTAGAGAAAATTTGAATGTTTTCTCTTGTTAGAATTTGGTCTGAAAACTTTAAGCCAACTGGAATTTAGCCAATTCAAGATTTCATGTCACATTTTTTTCATATCCCTAACAAAGTCACTTTTAACCAGAGCACAGATATGCCCGATTTGGGAGTTGAGGGAAGAGGAGAGAAAGAGAAAGTGGGAAAGAAAATAGGAATTGAACTCAGGCATTTACAAATGCTTGCTCTTTGCTTTTCACTTCTGTTCCTCTTCTGCAACCTGTCACACTTTGCCATTGCTAGGTGTTTTTCATTTTCTATTTAAGGAAAAATTTGTTGGTTTTCTTGAACATTTAGTCAGTAAGAACAAGTAGCCAAATAATGAATATCCATCAGTTTTAGTGCCAATTATTATATCAGCAGATCCTATTAGGAGTATTTATTGAAGCATGTCATGCTAATAGTCCCAGAGTGTAATTATACTTGCAGATTTTTCTTGCTTTCAGGGAGTTTGTAACATGTTCCAGATGGTTAAATAGGAAAGTGTATACATTTTGTACTGTCTTTTCAATTATGATTAACAATTTGATATTACTTACTACTTATATTACCATTATTGCTTTAGTTAGCTTTAAACATAGGAGAAATTTAACCAAAATGTGTGTGTGTGGTGGTGTGTGTGTGTGTGTATTTTAACTCTTACTCTATATTTTCATATTAACAGGACCTTTCATGGATTCTTTTCCCCTGATAAATCATTTAATTGCTTTAATTTAAGCATCATTAAAGTGAGATAATTACATCTTAAGTAGTAATTCTTTTATGAATGTAGTCCTTAATTTATTCTTGGAAAGTATTCACTTGGATTTGTTTTAGACTTAAAATTACATGGTGAACCTTCTTGAAAAAACTTTCATTAGACTGAAATAGAATAATTTTCCAAATTGTTGAAGGTTCCTTTCCTTTTCCCCAAACTAATATAATCTTGGAGTCAAAATCAGTGGGACATGTACTTTAAAATTTGCCAATAGTAGTAGTGGTTACTTTTTGTTCATTTATTCGTGTTCTTTTATCTACCCTTAACTGACCATCAAGCTACCCTCAATTGAAATGCAGTTTACCAAAGATTAGGCATGTAGTCTGTGAACTCAGAGTAGAGCAGTTCATGGATGTTAGGGGGTCCAGACGCCTCAGCCTTGGCTTCATTATGACTTTATATTAGCCAATTTGCTCTCTGGTTAGTTGACTTAGAGAAATATGTTATTTTTCAATAAGAAATAAAATACTCTGTAATTCAGCTTAACCACCTAACATTTTCATAATGTAATTTTTTTTTTATAGAGGCATGTTTTCTTCTCTCTCTCTCTCTCTCTCTCTCTCTATCTATCTCTCTCTCTCTCCTCTCTCTCTCTCTCTCTCTCTCTCTCTCTCTCTCTCTCTCTCTCTCGTCAGAAGCGCGGGAGGTTGAGAGAAATCGCCAGAGCGGGGAGCAGAACAGGCAGAAGGACTGAAGTACACTGCTGAGGGGAGCAGCGGGCGGCTGGAGAGGTCTGCACGCCATGCGGGACCCTCCTCCGGTGGCCGGGAAGCAGCCGGGGATCGAACCGGCGCTGCAGAGGCTGCGGGCAGCTTCGCAACCCAGCGCTCAACCGCTGCGCCACTGGGGAGGCCCCATAATGTAATATTGTAGGAGGAAGGACAAGTAGGTTTTGATCCTTAGGCTACAATTCTCTGTCCTTGAGGTTTTCAGGTCCTGTTGTATATGAGAAAAACAAGCAAAAACATAACATATATATAATGACAAAATTTCATTTATGTAGGCTATTTCTAAAGATTTTGTTGGAATAAAGGGAGTAGTTTATATTCTGTATCATCAGTAAAACTCACATCCTATGAATTGCTTTAAAATGACTTTGTTCATTGCACCTCCCTCATGGCGCAAGGGGTTAAGACACAACCCATGAAGCTGTTCGCAGCCTCTGCAGTGCGAGTTCAATCCCAGCCAGCCAGGGAGAAACCCACATGGTGCAGAGACCTCTCCTGTCTAGCCCGCTGTTCCCCTCAGCAGTGTATTTCAGTCAGTCTGCCTGTTCTGTTCCCCACTCTGTCTCTGGTGAATCCTCTCATCCCCCCACACCTCTGGCCTGTACTCCAGCTCTTGTATGCATAAATAAATAAATCTTTTTAAAAAACCCAAAACTTTGTTCATTCTCAAACTTCCCTATTCCTCATAAAATTCCCATATTGCCTTTTCTCCCCCCCACCCCAGTATCACCTTTTCTTAAACACTTTCCTGAGCAACCTGACCCTTCATCCTCTTCAGATTCCTCCACGCTGCTTCCCTACACCCACTCTACAAACTTTTCACAATTTTTCCAAGTAAAATTACTATACTCTCTGAAATGTTCTTTAGATTCCTTCCCAACAAAATCAGAGTTAAACCAAACTATGACTAAGAAAAGTATGTTTTCATGAGATTCAGTTCATCTTGCTACATAAATTGTCATTAAGCTGGGATTTATATTTTCTTGGCTTTTGCCATATTTTATCTAATTTGGCTTGTTTAACATGTACAACAGATGTCATAATTAAGTTATTAACTGTTCAGTATTATGAGTTTGTGGGAAGATGTTCAGATTTATTTATTTTTAAAAAGATTTATTTATGCATACAAGAGCTGGGATATAGGCCAGAGGTATGGGGCCGGGGGATGGTGAGAGGACACCGCGGAACAGGCGGATTGACCGGAACACACTGCTAAGGGGAGCAGCGGGCGAGACAGGAGAGGTCTGCTGCACCATGTGGGTTGCTCCCTGGCTGGGGATCTAACTCATGCTGCAGTAACTGCTGATAGCTTCATAATTCTGAGACTTAGCCCCTTGTGCCACCAGGGAGACCCTGTATGGTCAAATTTAAATCTTCTGTTGTATGTCTTTGAAGTGTTTTTATATATTCACTTGTCTTATATGTAAATTTTAATCTTATCCAAAAGGACATGTTAAAATGGAATTAATTTTTAAAAGATGATTCACACTAGGGTTTCTTTGAATAAAATATTTTAGTTTTACATATAAAAGATAAGATTTGATTTATAGAATTTAGTATATCGAAGACCTTTCCATGAATATCTGCTTAAGATTTACATATATGTGATGAAATTTAGGCTAATGTAGGGAAAATACCTCTTTGGGTTAATGCATATATCCCTTTGAATTAGTGTTTTGGGATTTCAGATAGATCCCTAGGAGTGGAATTACTGGTAGATCTATTTTTAGTATTTTGAGATGAGATTTTGAGATACCAGGATATTTGAAAAGCAGTTCTACTTTGGATTCATGATACCATCTTTTATCTAGTTAGCTAGGCTAAAATTTTTCCTTACCCCTTTTTTGCAGTACCCTAGTCTCCATCTCTTGGAAAAAGTTGTTACTGTGATTCCCATAATATTGGAGGCAGTGTGGGTTTGCTTATCTATCTGGAATATGGCTTTTGAAAGTCTTTATCTTTTTGAAACATTTAGAAAAGTGCTGTAATGGTACATCATCCCTGATGTTTCCTTTGTGTCCTTAATATACGAATGGTATATTTAAAATCTGTTTATTTTTCTCTTTTTCCTTTGAACACTTTAACCAAAACGCTGCAGTTTAATTGAACCTAGGTACTCACTATAGAGTCAGATTTCATTTTTTGTGTATATGCAGGCAACTTTCTAAGCAGAGCTTATGAATTTGCATCTCTCCCATAGGTCCAGTTTATTACTGATCTTTGTATTCCTGTATCCTAAGAGGCTGTATTAGGAATGTCTCATTTCCCTAATCTTCCCTAATGTTTGACCTTACTTCCTTATAACAGAACTCCCTGTCAAGTTCTGTTCACAGCACGATAGGTGTGTGGTAGTACTAGTGATACCTCTAATCACCTTGTGTTTTGACCCATTAACTGTGTGAAATGAAAACACTCAGCCATTCCTAGAAAATCAGGCCGAATCAACATATAGCAAAATAGATGATGGGTGTAGGGGAGGGGAAATTGCATAGTAGTTTGAACTTTCAGGGCACATTGTCCCCTGCCTTCCAGTTATGTAGCCAATCAATAGACTAGATTTTAACCTAAATAAGAATGTTTTTCCCCTCTGGGGAGGAGGAAGGGTAGTTTTAGTAATAAAAGCTCCTGATCATCCCATATCAGGATGATCAGGGTTTCTCAATTATTGACATTTTGAATCAGATAATTCTTTGTTGCAAGGGGGAAGTCTTCTGCTCTGATCTCTGCCCACCAGATGCTTGTCGCTCTCACTATCCTGAGTTCTCACAAATACAAACATGTCTTCAGAGATGGCTAAATGTTCCCTGAAATAGTGTAGGTCCCAATTGAGAACTGCCCTATACTTAAAGCGCTTTCGATGATATGATGATAACAAGTTATTAGAAAGTGGGTTGCTTTTTAGGTACATTTTGATTATTTTGGTAACTCCAGAAAGGCCTATCAATTTACAGTCCTAACAATAATGTAGGACATTGCATATTTCCTGGACCTTCTCCATAATTGGACTTCGTCAGTCTTTTTAATCTTTTGCGAGTGAAATAGATGAGAAATTACTTTGCCTTAATTTTAATTCAATTCAAGCAATTATTAATTAGGTTCAATATATTTTCATTTTATTGACAATTTGTATTACTTTATGTAATATGCTTGTCTTAATTCTTTGCCCATCTTCTTGGGGATTTTGACTTGGTCATTTATGGGATTATGAGATTGTTTTTTGTTTTGTTTCTTACTGAGGTAACATTGGCTTCCAATCACACTATATGTGATTCAGAAGCACAGGATCACAGATCCTTAGGTGCATGTCACCATTCCATACTGACCATCCATATGTCCTCTACCATAGTCCATTGCATCCCCTCTTCCCTTTACTCTTCTCCTCTCCCTTGAACACTCTGGTAGTGTCAATTCTACTGTCAGACTTCTAAATTTTCTTATTGATTTGGCTTTATCTGACCCTTTGTTTTGTTTCTCTGTATTCTACAATAAGTGAAACCATCAGGTATTTGTCTTTCACCTTCTGACTCATTTTGCTTAGCATTATCCTCTCCAGTTCCATGCACGTTGTCCCAAATGGCAAGAGTTCATATATGTATATATCCAAGTGGTATTCCCTATTTTGGAAATTTGTGTTTTATTTAAAAATCACTTCATTTTTAATCATGATCCAACATTATCTCCTTTAATGGATCTGAGAAAATTTGAAAATTTAAAAAAAATTACTTACTTTTAAGTAAGGTAATATTTGGATATTGCCATCAGGTATTGCCACCATAGTGCACTCACCACATCTTCCTAATCCAATCATCTGTCCTTGGGCACTTAGGTTTTTCTGTAACTTGGCAATTGTAAATAATGCTGCGATGAACATAGGAGTGCATATATCCTTTTGAATTAATGTTTTTACATCCTTCAGATAGATACCTAGAAGTAGAATTGCTGGATTATATGAGGATCTATTTTTATTATTTTGAGAAACCTCTGTACTGTTCTCCACAGGGGCTGTTCATTCCCACCAGCAGTGTTGTATGGGTTTCTTTTCTTCCACTAACACTTGTTTCTGGTCTTTTTGATATGGGTCTTTCTCACAGGTATGGGATAGTATCTTGTTGTGGTTTTGATTTGTATTTCCCTGAGCATTTTTTCCATGTACCTGTTGGCCATCTGTATGTCTTCCTTGGAGAAGTGTCTCCAAATTTAGCTGTTCTGTACATTTTATAATTGGGTTATTTTCTTTTTGTTGACTTGTGTGAGTTCTTTATATATCTTCGATATCTTTGTATAAGTAGGATGTATGATGTGTAAATATGTTTTGCATTCAGTAAATTTTCTTTTTGTTTTAATGCTGGTCTCTTGGTATGCAGGAGCTTATTAGTTTGATATAGTCCCTTTGGTTATATTCACTTTTGTTTCTCTTGCTTTGACGACAAATCCATAAGGACATTGCAGAAGCCAGTATCATAGAGTGTTACGCCTATATTTTCTTCAATTTATATTATTGTTTTGGGTCTTACATCTATGTCTTTAATCCATTTTGAGTTAATTTTTGTGTAAGGTGTGAGATGGTTTTATTCTTTTGCATGTGGTTGTCCAGTTTTCTAATACCATTTGTTGAAGAGACTGTCCTTTCTCCATTGTATACTTGTGGCTCCTTTGTCATAGATTAACTGTTCATAGATGTGTGGGTTTATTCCTGGGCTCTCCATTCTATTCCATTAGTCTGTGTGTCTGGTTATGTTCCATTACCATACCATAATGTTTTGATTACTATTATTTATAATATAGTTTAAAGTCTGGGAGCGTGATGCTATTGTACTTCCTCTTTTTTTGTCAGGATTGCTTTGGCTATACCAGGTCTTTTGTGGTTCCATATGAATTTCGGGATTGTTTGTTCTATGTCTCTGAAGAATACCTATGGAGCCTTGTTAAAGGTTGCATTGAATGTATATATTGCTTGGGAAAAGGTGACCATTTTAACAATGTTAATTCTTCCAATCTAAGAACAGAGATATCTTTACTTTTTAAAAAAAAAATTTTTTTTTATCTTCTTATTTTTCTTGGTTTTTGTTTTTTGTGGTTTTTTTTTTTTTTAGATTTATTTATTGTGCATAGAAGAACTGGGATATGGGCCATAGGTTTGGGGGTAAAAGGATTCACTAGAGACAAAGTGGGGAGCAGAACAGGCAAATCTACTGAAATACACTGCTGAGGGGAGCAGCAGGTGAGACAGGAGAGGTCTGCTGCACCATAAATGGGTTAGCTCCTTGGCCAGGGATCAAAACTCAGGCTGTTGTGGTGAGAGACTTAACCCCGAGGCCACCAGAGAGGCCCCTTCTTTTTCTTTTAGCAATGTCTTATAGTTTTCATTGTACAGACCCTTCGCCTCCTTTGTTAAGTTTACTCCCAAGTACCTTAAATTCTTTTTGGTGAGATTATAAATGATATTTTTTTCTTGATTTCTTTCTCTTGTAGCTCACTGTTTGCAATTAGAAGCACAACTGACTTTTGTATATCGATTTTGTAACATGCCACTTTATTGATTTGTTAGTTCAATTAGTTTTTTGGTGGAGTCTTTATGGCTTTTTTGGATATTATTTTGTCATCTGCAAATAATGATAGTTTTACTCCTCCTTCCCAATTTGAATTCCTTTTATATCTTTCTCTTGCCTAATTTGTTCCCACTAGTAGACGTCAAAGTGGACAACCTTGTCTTATATCAGATCTTAGAGGAAAAGCTTTCAGTCTTTCACCATTGAGGAGGATGTTAGCTGTGTGTTCGTTATATATGGCCTTTATCATGTTCCACCTGTCCCCAGTTTTTTGAGAGTTTTGAGCACAAATAGATGTTGAATCTTATTAAATAATTTATCTACATCTATTAATACAATCATATGACATTTATCTTTCCTTTTGTTGGTGGGGTGAATTATAATGATATATTTTTGGATGTTGACCCATCCTGTGCCCTGGAATAAATCCCACTTGGTTATGATATATGATCCTTTTGTTGTATTGTTGAATTTGGCATGTTAAATTTTGTTGAGGATTTTTGTATATTATTCATCAGGAATATTGATCTGTAATTTTCTTTTTTTTTTTTTTTAATTTCTCTGTCTGGGTTTGGTATCAGAGTGATGTTGAATTCATAGAATGTGTTTGGAAACATTCCCTCTTAAGTATTGGGAAGATTTTGGGAAAGATAAGTATTCGTAGGCCTTTGAAGTTTTGATAGAACTCACTAGTGAAAATGTCTGGGCCAATTCTTCTGGTTTTTGGAAAACTTTTGATTACTGTGTCAATTTCCTTACATGTGATTAGTGTTTTCAGGTTTTCTATTTCTTCCTCATTAATTCTTGAAGGGTTGTACATTTCTAAGAATTTGTCCAGCTGATCTAGGTCATTCAATTTGCTGGCATGTAGATGTTTTAGTAATCTCTTATGGAGAGCTGACTTAAAAGTTCTAAGATCCTGGGTCTCCCTGGTGACTCAGCAAGCTATCAAGCTGTCACCAGTCACTGCAGCATGAGTTCAATCCCCAGCCAGGGAGGTGACCCACATGGTGCAGCAGACCTCTCCTGTCTTGCCGGCTACTCCCCTCAGCAGTGTATTTCAGTAGATCTGCCTCTTCTGCTCCCCACTTTGTGTCTGGTGAATCCTCTCACACACACACTCCCGCCCCATGCCTCTGGCCTACACCCCAGTTTTTATATGAACAAATACAAATAAATCTTTTTTTTTTTTAAAGAAAAGTTCTAAGATCCCGGAGAACTGAAAAATGGCGATATGATTATTAGTGATAACAATATACTTAGTAGTGACTGAGTGATAGTTATCAGAATTTTCTTTTTGGCTCAATAGATTTTGGGTGTTGCCTGCATATACAAATATAGGCATCATATGGGTAGAAACTAGAAATTCAAGATTAGTGAAAAAGAATAAGGGGTTCCCCTGAGGTTTTTTTTTTTTTTTTTTTTAAGATTTATTTATTTATTTATACAAGCACTGGGTTCAGTCAGAAGCACAGGACGGTGAGAGAATTCGCCAGAGCCAGAGCAGGGAGCAGAGCAGGCAGAAGGACCGAAGTACACTGCTGAGGGGAGCAGCGGGCGGCAGGAGAGGTCTGCGTGCCCTGTGGGACCCTCCTCCAGTGGCCTGGGAGCAGCCGGGGATCGAACCAGCGCTGCACTGCAGAGTCTGCAGGCAGCTTCGCAACCCAGCGCAAAACGCTGCGCCACCGGGGAGGCCCTCCCCTGAGTTTTTATTACACACACACACTATGAAATGATAAATTTTTGAAATAATTTTGGTATTAAGGTTTTGATATTTGTAGTCTCAACTCATGTTATTCTCAAATATAAATTCCCTTTGATCATCAAAATAGCTCCCTTACTAACTCTTTATCTCAAATTACTCAATTTTATTTACTGCCCTTTATCTCCCATTTGAATGTGAACTTCAAAGAGTAAGAACTTTTTCTTGTCCATTGCTGTATCCCAGCTGCTGTACAGTGCTTTCATGTATTAGGCTCTTAAATATTTGCGTATTGAATGACTCAGCCCGTTACAAAAGAAATGGTATATACTGAGTAAAAGAAATAAAAAGAGAATGTTATTGATTTTTATGTATCTTATTAATGTTTATTACCTGGTTTTTGAAATCCTAGTCTAAGTCCCTGGTTATTGTCATTTTTGCCAGCCCTACCCCCTACTGCCTGCCCTAAGATACTAGTCATGTCACTTTTTGGATAGTGATGATTAAATGTAATCATAGCATGACATCATTATAATTTTGCATTCCTAAAACTGAAATTACTTAACAAAATACATGCTGGCTACTTCTCTTTTAAAAATATGTAATTTAAAAATATAAAAAGAAAGAAATGTCTAGATACAAATAGTTGTATTTGTTAATTTTAGTATCTTTGCTACTTTGAGAGGCATGAAGAGGTAGTGAGACCATCTTTGTCCATTAATGATGTGTGGAGTAGACAGAGCCTACACATAGAAAAGTGTGTGTTGCAAATAAATATCTGACATAGTGTATGTCAGTGTTAACTGTTACCTAAAGTGATGTAGCCTTTGCTTTAGACTTTACTGAAACACCATCTTCTAACGAAATCTGTATTGTAAAAATCCTATCTGAGCATTCACTATAGTGTTTTGGAGATTTAAAACAGCTTAGTTTTGATAATCCTCAGCAGCTGCCTTCCAATTTAGTAGAGCTGCTCTTTAGGGAAGAACTAAACACTTGAGTTTAGGTGTTACATTTCATTTTTAGCTCTTTGAATGTGGACTCCCTCCAATACCCTGGTATTTTCTCTTGCCTCGTGGCAAAAACAGAGGGATAAATTCTATTCCAGAATGATACCACAGATATGGGCTTTCTCCTGTTAACAGAACCTAACCTAGCACTTTTACTACTTTCAGCTTTCTTTCCTGACTGCATTCTCACCTGCAAACATAAGCCTAGTCTCCTGTAGGAATAACTGAGTATGCCCCCTCCATGCCATTATACTACTCTTGGATTTACTGAGAAAGAGTTGGAATATCCTTTGACCACTTTAAACATCTTCATTCTCTTTGAGCTTTTAACTACATTGCCATTGTTGAGTGAGAGCAGATTCACTAATTCCACCAATTAATCTTTTAAAATATTGTATGCCTACTCTGTGCCAAAAAAATATCCACCAGGGAGATTACAGTCTAGCGAGGGAAATAGCAACTAGCATATAATCACACAAACACAAATGTATATAAATATTGTGAAAAATGCTAAGAAGATAAAGTTGAAAGTGCTTCGAAAGTATAGTGGAGGACTGATTTAGACTACTAGAGGAAGGTAAGTGGAATTTTAATTGAAACTGGACCAATGAATAGGAATTGAGCAGGTGAAGAAAGTAGGCAGCAGAATTATTCCCAGCAGAGGAAATATTGAAATGAAAGCTTTGGAATGGGGGGAGATGGGGAGATTGAAGATTAAAGAGTAACTAAAGGGAAGGTCAGCATAACTAATTCATAGTGTGCCATAGTGGGAGTGGCTATGTTAGAATTCTGGATTTTGTTATAAGTGAAATAAAACCTTGTGGAAGGAGGTTGAACAGTAATAAGATACTGGATTTGTGTGTTTGTGAATTGATTTATTTTTGAAGTATACTAGATGAGATTTGGTGATTAAATATATACAGTATGAGGGTAGAAAAGATTTTGAGTGTCATCTGAGTTTCTGGTAGCAAAAGTTGGGTGGATATGAAGGTGATTTTTTTTTGTTTTGTTTTTTTTTTTTTTTGCATAGGGAAGAGTCAGGGAGAAGGAAAATGGAGTTTAGATTGGAACTCCTTAAAAAATAGGCGAACATAGGTATGGAACATAGTGTAGAGCATAAAAATAGTAGTAGGAACACTATTTTTTGAGAATAACTTATCCCTAAAATTGATGTATTTATACTACATCCAGAATTAGTGGTGTTGAAATGCCTAGTCTAGGCTTTTCAGTTTTTGTGTCTTTAATATAACAAATGGTGGCTGTGGGCCTCTCTGTGGCACAAGGGGTAAGCACAGCACTGTGAAGCTGTCCGAAGCTATCCCTGGCCAGGGAACTAACCACATGGCACAGCAAATCTCTCCTGTCTCACCTGCTGCTCCCCTCAGCAATGTATTTCAGTCAGTCTGCCTGGTCTGCTCCCCACTGTCTCTGGTGAATCCTCTCACCACCACTCCCGCCCCCACACCTCTGGCCTGTACCCCAGTTCTTGTATGCATAAATAAATAAATCTTTTTTAAAAATGAGTCTAAGAGTCTTTAATATTTTATATCTAGCAATTTATGTGCAGGCACTTGAACACAGTTATGGTTTTACGTTTATAATTAAAAAAAAAAAGGCACCAAGAAAAAGAAACTAGGATACAAGTTACTCCTGAATTAGTTTCTTCCTATTATTTTATCTTTAAAACTTAGAATTTTAAGCCTTAGTATCTCCCTAGAGCAGAGTAAGAATTAAAATCAAAAAGTTCTAAGAAGCTGCATAAAACTTGCTACATATTTATTACTGAAATAAATAATTAAAGGACTGCATATTAACCAAGTCTGGCAAAAACTAAGGGAAAATGTGATAGGCATCATTTATTAGCAAGTTGGCTGCCAGGAAAGAGAGATAATTAAACTTAGTTGGTTATGGCCTATTTGTTTAAACACTTCCACAGTGTTTACTATGTGCAAGGCACTGTTTATTTTTTTAAAAGATTTATTTACACATGCAAAAAATGGGGTACAGGCCAGAGGTGTGGCGGTGAGAGGATTCACCAGAGGCAGAGTAGGGAGCCAACAAGTGGATCTACTAAGACACACTACTGAGGGGAGCAGTGGGTGAGACAGCAGAGGTCTGCTGTGCCATGTGGGTCACCTCCGTTGCTGAGGATTTGCTGCAGTGGCGCGGATAGCCTCACAGTGCTGCGTCTTAACCCCTTGTGCCACCAGGGAGGCACCGCAAGGCACTGTTTTAAGTAAGTTAAAAACATTAATATTTACTCTTCTAACAACTCATGAGTAGATCCAAATATTATCCTGCATTTTTTTGTAGATCAGAAAACTGAAGCATGATTAAACAGACATACTGTGTAAACACAATGGAATATTGTTCAGAGATCAAAAAAGATAAACTCATGACATCTGCAGCAACTGGATGGAGGTAGAAGGGATAATGCAGAGTGAAATAAGTTAGAAGAAGAAAGATAAATACTGGATGCAGCCACTAATACAAGGAATATAGAGTGACTAAACTAAGAGTCAGATGAAGTTAAGTTTAAAAACTAACCCTTGAAAGCTGACTCCAGGACTGAAGCACCAAAAGCAGGAAAGGGATGAAGCAGGAGGAAGAACAAAGAGGGAAGGAAGCACCGTGGGCTGTGGTGGTGGCCTGTGGGTGCTTTTATCACCACTTACGGTGGTGCTACCTGATGGGGGTGGGGGTGGGGGAATCCACATAGTACCTCGGTTAGAAATAAATTTAATATTTAAAAAAAAAGGAAAAAAAGAAAACCGAGGCATGGAAAGGTTAAGGCCAGAAAGTTAGTAATGGTGGCGTTGGACTAACTTTTATTAAAGTAATGTATAAGCATTGTCAGTAGTTGAGTGTATTAGGAACAGCTTACTTTCCTCACACTGCACAGTTAATGTATGTGGATAAGAGAATCCACTGCTCTTAGAAGTTTGAGTTTCTTTTATTTCCTTATAGGGATGAGAACATTAGACCACAGCTTCTTCTGATAGTCATCTCATAAGGTAACAGTTGTTAACAGAAGATGGATTTTTTTTTTTTCCTGCTTTCTCAAAGTCACAATCCATGATATCAGCTTGTGTGTGAGAGGCATTCCCTTACTCTAAAGCTGATCCTTTTGGTAAACTTTCCTGGCTAACTCTTGCATAGGCCTTGCTGCTTACTGTTAGTTCTGTTTCTGTCATATAATACTTCAGGTTATTGAGTGATTTCAGTTGCTAAGTCTCAAAAATGTCAGGATCGTGAGTGTTTTGATTTTCAAAATTAAGACTTAATAGCATAGAAGAAGAAGAAATTTTAAAAAGACTAACAAAGTACCAGATGATTAAAATATATATATATATATATATATATAGCATAAATAATAGCAGTATTCTAGGTAAAGGAGATAGGTTAAGCACACATTTAATATTTTTCCCTCCTCAACCACAGGTTATATGTACTCTTCTATTTGCTTCCTTTTTTTTTTTTTTTTTTTAAGATTTATTTATTTATTTATTTATTTATACAAGCATTGGGTACAGTCAGAAGCCGGGAGGGTGAGAGAATTCACCAGAGCCAGAGCGGGGAGCAGAGCAGGCAGAAGGACCGAAGTACACTGCTGAGGGGAGCAGCGGGCGGCAGGAGAGGTCTGCACGCCATGTGGGACCCTCCTCCGGTGGCCGGGGAGCAGCCGGGGTTCGAACTGGCGCTGCAGAGGCTGCGGGCAGCTTCGCAACCCAGCGCTCAACTTCTGCACCACCAGGGAGGCCCTACTTTGCTTCTTAATCTAATTCTTAAATCAGATTGAATTTATGAAGTTATTTTGATAATAAATTAAATGAAAGAAAATTGAGTATTAACTAGCATATGTGCCAAAATCCAGCAATGGAAGCAGATAATGAAAATTAAAAGATCTTAACCCATAAAATGAAAATTGGAATCAGTCATTTGACGCCTCCAGGCATGCCCAGTAGACAACAGGGTTATTAGGTTTTTGTATCATCCACATCTGATCTCCTGCTCTGGATTCACGGGGAAGAGGTAGTGAGGAAAGACTTAAAATACGGAACCCTTGGGGCCCCCCTGGTGGTGCAAGAGGTTGAGTTGCAGCACTATGAAGCAATCCACAGCCACTGCACGAGATCAATCCCAGGCCAGGGAGCTACCCACATGGCACAGCAGACCTCCCTTGCCTTGCCCTCAGCAGTGTATTTCAGTCAATCTGCCTGTTCTGTACCACACTCTGTCTCTGGTGAATCCTCTCATCCACTGCACTTCCGGCCTGTACCCCAGTTCTTGTATGCATAAATAAATAAATCTTTAAAAAAAACAGAACTCTCGATACGGATAATTATATAAATTACTGGAAAATTATATTTTTAGAACAATAATCAGTAATTTGATAACATCAGATCAACATTACCCAATCCTTTCATATTCTTCATTTTCTTCTTCAATTCTCTGTGTCACCCACTTTTTAGTTTCCATATTTTATACTTCTCATTCTCTACATGTCTATTTTGGATATGGATTTATCATGAGCTTTTCTGCCTCTATGCAGTCCCTAAATAAATGACTGCTCAGCCGCCCCCTCAGCATTGTTTCTGTATTCCCTTGCGTGATGGGCCCTGAGTCCACCAGCATGAGCAAGCTGTTCTGGACTCTAAAAATCATTAGCAGGAATCCATCTGGCTTCAGTTACTGACTGATTTTGAAAAGTACCCATAACAACTTTCAGGTTTTATAGAACAGAGTGGCGTTATTTGGCAAATGTTAAACCTGCAGGGTAAAGTACAAAATTAATTTTTGGGTGTGCTCTTCGTTGGGCATCAAATAATGACAGAAACTTGATGCCATCTTTGCCATAGTCAGTTACTACTTCCTATTCTTACATGGATTCATCTAGGGGAAATTCAAAGATACAGTGTTTCACAAATGAAAGAATTTATAAAGTAGTAATCAGGATTCTCATCTGCTAAGAAATGTTTTAGGGCTAGCCTAACTCTAAATCTCTTTCTTTAATAGTTTTAATTACAAGTCAATATGAAGAGTTAGAAGAGTTAAGTTTCATTGAGGTTTTTTGTTGTTGCAAGTTTAGGTTTTTTTGGTGGTGGTTTTTGTTTTTGGATTTTTTTTTTCTTTTCTGATAGACAGGTTTAATGATACATTGCTCTTCACACAGATGGCTACAAAGACTTTAAACTATAATCCAGGAATTTGCAACCATACAACACAGGCCAATTAGCCATCTGAAATACACTGTCTTCTTACAACTATCCTGTAAATTTAGCAGCCCTTCTTACATCCAGAATCACCCTAATCTCACATCAAAGCAGTCATTGTAAGGAAACCAGAAATCTAACTTTGCTGCCAAAAGAAAGAACCCAAAGAGAATTAGTGATTCAGTGGTTAATAGGTAAAGGTAGGAAATCCACCGACCTCTACTGTGCTGCTTTGCAATTCTGCAGTACTTTTTGTCCCTGTTCTTCAGGTCATCCACATTAGCTTTCCACAGCTTTGAGTAAGCCACCTGAAACTTCCTTCTCTGGAGCTCACCACAGTGCTGAGCTTTCCCCCCTCAGTAGCTTTTAACAGACTATATTGCCTGAGGATTCAAACCACAGACCCCTCCCTTGGAATGAGTTTTTGTTTGACCAAAATCAAGGAAAGACAAAGAATCTTGGGGGGGAGGGGGTGAGAAGGGTGGAGGGAGAGTCACTTAGTTTAATTTAGAGGGACTATCAAAGGTAAGCACTTTTGGATCCAGGTGATAGCATCATTCAATTTTCTAACATTAAACATTCCATTTTAATAAGAAATTCAACATTGGGAAAAATAATGATCAGAAGAAACATATTCTTTATATATAAAGCAAAAATTTCTAGCATCCATTAAAAATAAACAAATATATTGTAAAACAAAATAAATCACTGATAGTAGAATACCCTGGGTTTGTAACAACCATAAGTTTTAATTTTGTGTACTTAAGAGCTCCCTTTAATGCTTAACTTGCTGAGAATTTTATCTTGAATAGGTGCTAAATTTTGTCAGATGCTTTTCCTGCAGCTAATTGTAATATTTAGTCAATTTACATTTATTATAATATTGATATGTTTAAATTTAGGGTATCATTTTACTTTTTGTTCCTTCTGATTTTTGTTTTTTTTCCTAATGTACTGCTTTCCCTATGGCTAACCAGTAATTTTTAGTGAATGCTAAAACCTGTTCTATCAAACTGTTCTCTATTTTAAGATATTTTTAAATACAGAAAAATTTCTCTACCTTTCTGTATTTTAAAATTCCTTTATGACCTTTTAAATTTTACCTTAAAAAATATTTTTAAGTAGTTGCTCCAGGAATAATAATATGTATTTTTACTTTATCAGTCTACTAAAAGTTTATGTTGTAGTTCTTCCTGTAAAATGAAAGAACCTTGCAGCAGTATTACATTTACACTTTCTCATCCTTTATACTATTATTTTAATATAATTAACATTTAATATGTTGTAAACTCCATAATGCAGTGGTATATATATATATATATATTTTTGCATGAATAATCACTTGTCTTAAAAAATTAAAAAGAAAAAATTTAGACTTCTTACTTTACCCTCATACTTATGATTCCTGGTGTTTTTCCTCCTTTGTTACAGATCTAATTTTCCATCTGGTATCATTTCTCTCTAGCTAAAAAACCGGTTAGCATTTCTTATCTGCCCATTCTGTAGCATATTTACTCAATGTTTGATCATCTTAACAGTGTCTTCAATTTTGTCTCCAGTTTTGAAGGATATTTTTTTCTGGATGTAGAATTGTAGTATATAGGTTGTATTTTATCTTATAGCACTTTGAAGAAATGTTGTCTTTTTGCCTCCGTTATTACCAATGAAAATGTCAGTATCATTTATGTCATGTTTCCCTGTATAAGATGTACCACTTTTCTCAGGATGCTTTCCAGATTTTCCTTTTATCTTTGATTCTTAGCAATTCGACACTGATTAGTTACTGTGGGCTTTCTTTTATTTTATTTATACTGAGTAAAGTTCACTGAGGTATTTGTTTTTGTTTTACGGGATAGCCATTTATTCAACTTCATCCTCTTTTTTAAAAGTTATTTTATTTTTTAATGAAGCACCATTTCCTTACATCCTTGTTGATTTCTCCGCTCTGGAGAGGATACTGTCCTTCTCCTACCGCCAAAGCACCTGTACTCCATGGCCATAGTCCACTGTGCTCTTCCCTCCCTAGCCTTCTCCTTCCCTTTCTTCTGCGCCTCTTTCTCTCCTCTACTGGATGCCTCAGATCTGGGGTCAAGTTTTCAGGGTTTGTCCTTGTCTGAACCACTAAGATACTTGGATCTGAGTTTGTTTTTCACCAAATTTTGGAAAATTTCAACAATTATTTCCCTTAATATTTTTTTCTCTGTCCTAGTCTCTTTCTACTCATTGTCTATGAATCAGGTTACATGCCTGATGTTGCCAAGAGGTTCCTTCCTACAATTTTCCCTCTTCTGTAGCCCAATCTTTTGTTTTTCAGATTGGGTGTTATTTTGATTTCAAGTTCACTGACTTTCATGCCGTCTTGACTCTATTATTAAATCCAGTAATTTAAAATATTTTTATATTGAACTACCTAATTCTTGAATTCCTTTTTGTAGTTTCTATTTGCTGCCAATATTTCATACCTGTTCACTGTATCTAACATATTTATAACAACTGTGTTAACATCCTCGTTAGTTAATCTCAACATCTAGATCATCCTATGGTAGTCCCTATTGACAACTTTTTTTCCTTATCTTGAGTTACAATTTCTAACTTCTTTGTTTAGTAATTTTTATTATATATTGGATATTGTGGATTGTTATCTTTTTCTGATTGTTATACTAGTAGGTAGCTTAATTACTGATTGTTAAATATATATTTCCCATGCAACTCAGCAATTGAATTTCTGGATATTTATCCTAGAAAAATAAAATAAATTAAAAACTAAAAAAAAAACTAAATTCATATATAAACCTGTACATAAATTCTCATAGTGGCTTTATCAATACTACCCACAAAACTGAAAACAACCCAGATGTATTTCAGCAGGTTAATGATGAACTCAAACAAACAACAAAAAACTACAGTATCTCCATACCATGGAAAAATAAAAAAGAATTGAACTATTGATATATGTAACAAAGTGGATGGATTGCAGGGTCATTATTCTGAATGAAAAAAGTCAATCCAAAATGTTTCCATACTGTGTAACTTAAATGTAAGAAGCATTCTCAAAGTGACAAAGTTATCAAAATAGATAACTAGTTACCAGCTGTTAAGGAAAGGGGTGGAGATGTGATTATAAATAGCAGAGGGGAATGTCAGTTGTGATGTGGTTATGTGAATCTATGCACATTCTAAGATGTCACAGAATTATAAACAAAGATATACCCAAAAAATGTGTGCTTGAAAAAAATTGGCAAAACCCAAGTAAGGCGTATAGCCTAGATAGTTGTATTATGTCTGTCTCTTTCTTGGTTTTGGTAACACTCTATAGTTACATGAGATGTCACCATTATGGTAGGTAAGTGATAACATACATGGGATATCTCTATACTGGTTTTACAGCTTCTTGTGAAGTTGTGAGGGTGTAATTATTTTAAAAGAAAATTACTGATCAGTTATTTTTGCCTGGGTTTTTGTACTTTGTTATATCAGATGTATTTCATTTTTGCCCCTAGCCTTAGGAAAATCTTTAGTCCTGGGATATAGCTTATTTCTGAGATGTGGGCCTGCTAGGGTCTCTAAGAGAAGCCTGTTGTGTTCACCAAGCCCTTTTAACTTGGCAGAATGAAAAATCCAAACTATGTCTTTCCTGTGGTAGGCAGCAGCTGAAATCACTGTTGTTTTAGCCTTTCAGCTGTTGTCTTCTCGGCTACTTGGTGCCTTCCTGTTCAGGGATCAGCCAGGTATTTGAGTAACATTTGTACACTGATTTGAGGATCCCCCTTCTTCCTGTGCCATCCTTACTTCCATGGTTTCCCCCTTCTATATAGCTTTCTGTCAGCTCTGAACTATACCCTTTAGTACCTCAAACATTGATAAGATTGGTTTTCTCCTTAGGGTCTAGCTTCTTAGTTAAGAGGTGTCCAGAGGAGAGTTCTCTTAGGGCACGTCTTTTTTTTTTTTTTAATTGACGAATTTATTTTTAAAAAATTATTTATTTTAGTAAAAGAACTAGGATATAGGCCAGAAATGCAGGGAGGATGGGAGTGAGAGGATTCATCAGAGATAGAGTGGGAGCAAAACAGGTGGATTTACTGAAATACACTGCTGAGGGGGTCTGCAGGCGAGACAGGAGAGGTCTGCCGTGCCATTTGGGTTGCTCCCTGGCTGGGGATTGAACTCAGTCATTGTGGTGACAGTGCTGAGACTTAACCCCTAGGCCACCAGGAAGACCCAGGGCAGCTCTTTTAAATGTAGCTGTCATCCAGGATGGCTCTTTTCCTTCAGTGATCAAATTCCCTACATTTCTGCCACCTTCTAACCCCTTTTTTGATGTCTGAACAGTTATTTTTTTATGTTTTGTCCAGTGTTGATGATTGTTATCTGTAAGCAATACCAGACTATACAGTACAATGCCAGACTATGCAGATGGTCTATCATGACTGGTATCAGAAATCAGTGAACTTTATTTTTAAGTATTGTCACTGAAATATTTGTCTATTTTTTCAATAAAAATTTGAAAGTAAAATATAGTAACATATTGTAGTGAGGAGTATTATGTAAATCAAAGAAAGATTGAAATGTAAGCCCTGTAAAGTCAGAACTTATAAGTAGAAAAAAAGAAAACATACAAACATAACCAGAAACAATTTTCAAATGGTATATAAATGGGTCTTTCAGAAGATTAAGGACAAATGTTATTATATATTAACCAAGCAACACTCTTAAATAGGAATTACACCCTGAATCACCAAAAGGATCCCACTGTCACATCAAATCTTCACCCATTGTCTTTTGGGAATACTTTTCTATGTGGTCTTAAAAGTTTTATTTTATTTCTTTATGTAGAATTTTGGTATTTTTATCATTTCATAGAGAGTGAAATGATAGTCTAACTTCTGTTTTTTTTTCTTTTCCTTTGTTTCAGTTATTTGCATAATTATCCTTAAATGAAGTGAGGGTAAAGACACTTAGCATCATCTCTGGAAAACATCATTACCCCATTCCCTTGGAAGCTACCCTCCTGAGCACTAAATTTCACCGTATTTGTTTTGTGGACTCATTATGAACAAAGCCGTCTCCCAGGTAGGAATTGTAGCTCTATTTTATTTTATTTTATTTTTTTAAAGATATATTTATTTATTTATACAAGAACCGGGGTATAGGCCAGATGCGCGGGAGGGTGAGAGGATTCACCAGAGACAGAGCGGAGAACAGAACAGGCAGACTGATGAAATACACTGCTGAGGGGAGCAGCGGGCACGACAGGAGAGGTCTGCCACGCCATGTGGGACCCTCACTGGCCGGCCGGGATTAAACTGGCGCTGCAAAAGCTGCGAACAGCTTCACAGTGTGGTGCTCAACCGCCTGCGCCACCAGGGGAGGCCCTGTAGCTCTACTTTAAAAGAGCTTTGTCTCTACAAAAGCATAGAAAAAAAATAATTACCTGTTGGCTATTTTTTATTTAAATATGTGTTTTATCAGAAAAACTTATTATAAAACATGTTGACATTCCTAAATAAAAATTTAGGAATGTTCTAGATTCACTTTTTTTGAAATATTTTTTTAAAGATTTATTTATTTATGCATATCAGAGCTGGAGTGTAGGGCAGAAGTGGGAGAGGGGTGAGAGGATTCACCAGAGAGAGAGAGTGGGGAGCAGAACAGACAGATTGACTGAAGTACACAGCTGAGGGGAGCAGCTGGTGAGACAGGAGAGGTCTGCTGCACCACATGGGTTAGCTTCCTGGCCAGGGATCGAACTTGTGCTGCAGTGGCTATGGATAGCTTCATAGTGCTGAGACTTAATTAACCCCCTGCGCCCCCAGGGAGGCACTAGATTTCACTTTTTAAACCACTTTTATATATGTTGAAATTAATAGGGACTTCAGATTTAAATCCTATAGTAAGACCCTCAAATCCTTACTGAATAAAAATGGCAGCAGGAAAACTACATTGAGCTATCCCCAGATGGGGACCCCTGGATATGTATTTCTTACATATATCCAGACATTAATTCTCCATGTATATTTTTTTTCCAGTGCCCATTTTATATATTTGGGCATTTTTACATTGCTGTTTTCCAAGATTTTGTAAGCCAAGGGAAAAAAACTGGTTTATCCATGAACAATGCAGTGTTCATAGCAGCCTGCCTTTCTTCCAAACTCATTTTTTCCATTTAGAAAAATTCAATGCAAAGAATCTTCTCAATCTGTCAGATAAATTTTTAGTGGGAAACAAATTTACTAAGTACTTTGAGAATTTACCAAGTCCTTGATGTCTTTATGACTAGCATAATAATTTTAAAAGACTTTGCACAGGATTTCATTTTCTTTTTAGGATTTAATTTTAACAAAAAAAAAACCGCTTTAAGATAGATCTGGTATTTTATAGAATCAATGAAATAAGATAAAATAATGTCTTTGATTTTGTAAGAACTCATTGCTTGAAATACATTTCTTTGCCTTTGCTTTTATCCCTGGACTTAGTGGCTCAGACATTGACAGATTTTTTTTTTTTTTTGTGGGACCCTCGCCGGTTGCCGGGGATCGAACCGGTGCTGCAGAGGCTGCGGGCAGCCTCGCAACCCAGTGCTCAACTGCTGAGCCAGCAGGGGAGACGCTATTGGCAGATTGTTTAAGAGAGATTTGTGGGGGCAGGAGCTCTCTGGTTTCGGGATAATCACCATGCAAGTTTTGGTCTCTGGCTTTGTAGGTTCAGAGAGAATTTTTGTTTCTGCATGTTTAAAGAAATGCTTTTCGTCATTAGCTTCAAAGTATCTGGATTTTAACAAAAAAATAGGAGGCATGCAAGGAAACAAAATACTGTCCATTGCACAAGAAAAATACAATCAATAGAAACTGCTTTTAAGAAAGCCCAGGAAAATGAATAACTATAAGAAAGTGAAAATCAAAATCAACAAAAACTATGAACCAGAGACACTTTTTGGGGGGTGGGGGGCAGGAGGGGAGGGATTGGGTTCAGAATGGGGGGATTGCAATTGTGTGGGGAATAAAAAAAATAAATAAATAAAATAAAAATAAAATAAAAATAAAATAAAAAAATTAAAAAGGCAAAAAAAAAAAAAAAAGAAAGAAAGCCTAGGCAGGGGGGCCTCCCCTGGTGGCGCAGCAATTGAGTGCTGGGCTGAGAAGCTGTCCCTGCAGCGCTGGTTCCATCCCCAGCTGCTCCCCGGCCACCGGAGGAGGGTTCCACATGGCGCGCAAACCTCTCCTGCTGCCCGCTGCTCCCCTCAGCAGTGTACTTCGGTCCTTCTGCCTGTAGTGCTCCCCGCTCTGGCTCTGGTGAATTCCCTCACCCTCCCGTGCTTCTGACTGTACCCAGTGCTTGTAGAAATAAATAAATAAATCTTTAAAAAAAAAAGCTAGGCATTGTACTTATTAAAAAAGAAAAGTAGATAAGTTATATTTCATCAAAATTAAAAACTTTTCTTTTCGAAAGACACTGTAAAGGGCCTCCCTGGTGGCGCAAGGGGTTAAACACCACACTATGAAGCAATCTGAAGCCTCTGCAGCACGAGTTCAATCCCCAGCCCACCAGGGAGCAACCCACATTGCATAGCAAACCTCTCCTGTCCTGCCCGTTGCTCCCGTCAGCAGGGTATTTCAGTTAGTCTGCCTGTTCTGTTGCCCACTCTGTCTCTGGTGATCCTCTCCACCCCCACCACCCCTAATCTCTGGCCTGTGCCCCAGCTCTTGTATGCATAAATAAATAAATCTTTAAAAAAAAATAGACACTGTGAAGAAAGTGAAAAAATAACACAGTGGAAGAAAATGTTTGCAAATCATATATCTGATAGGGGTCTAGTATCCAAATATATGGATGACTCAGTAATAAAAACATAAGTAACCCAACTGAAAAAAAAAAAACTGAACAAAAAACCTGAATAAACATTTCTGCTAAGAAGATCTAAAAATGATCAATAAGCACATAAAAAAGATGCCCAGTTTCATTAGCAATTAGAGAAATGTAAGTCAATACATTGCCATAACTAATACTAATTCACACCCTCTAGGATGGCTATGATTAAATTATAAAAGGAAAATAACAATTTTTGATGATGATGTAGAGGAATTAGAGCACTTGTACATAGCTGCTGAGAACTTAATGGTGGTAGTGCCATAGAGGAAGATAGTTTGGCAGTTCATCAAAAACATAGAGTTACATTATCACCAAATAGTTTTGTTCTTAGATATATACACAAGAGAACTGAAAACATGATTATACAAAAAAGTGCATAAAATTGTTTATTGTAGCATTGTTGTTAAGTAGCCCCCAAATTGGAAAAATCTAAATGACTACTAACTAATGAATAGATAAATAAAATATGGTATATCTAAACAATGGAAAAATATTCAACCATTAAAAAGGAAATGGAACCACTAAAGTCTCCATCCTTATCACATGAGAAAGATTTCAACTGCCTGTGAAATAAAAAGACAAAATTGAAAACTTCCTTTATAAAACCCTAAATGTCTGAGGACTCCAGATGGAGAAATACTTCTTTATGGCAGTTACCCAATCCAGGAGCTCACATTTCTCATGACTTTTCCAGTGAGATACTCTCAGTTTGGGGAAGCTTAGCTCTCAGAGTGCTGGCTCATCTTGCCTATGCTTCTCTATTAATTTCCTGCTAAGCATTCTAAACTACATATTAGAGTTATTAACTGTTATTGATTTTTCAAATCATGCAGTTCTCAGCTAAATCTGGGAGATGAGTGACAAATTTCTTATGTAGAAATTACATCTTTTCTATGTAGAAATTATAACTCAACTGAAACATAAAGCACTGACCTGTTTTTTTCAGTCCCACCTATTTTATTTAGTCCAGTCCATTTGAGTAGAGATAGATGTGGTTTCTGGTTCCTACAACTGCTCTCTAGAGGTTGCATGAGATTATTTGGGTATAACAGCAATTCTTTTTAAATCAACAGGATATTTTTACTTAGAAACCTTACCTCTTTTTAAAAGGTGATATGCAAATTGGTTTCCTGAAACCAGCATTTCTTTCCTAATTGGACCTTATTTAAGTACCCTTACTGCCAAGTATAAAGCCATTCCACAAATAGAACATTTCACTCATCAAAGGCTTTGCATTCCACTATCTGTTTGTATTTTGTAACTAGTAAGCCATTAATACCAGAATCATATCATCAGCAAATTGTTGGTGACTTTCTTGTAGCTTGACTATTGGCTTGTATTTTGGTAGGGCAATCTGACTGGCTTCAGTTGCATTGTTCTCAGCCCTAGAATCTTAGATTAAGTAGATGGTAGTTTACAGCCAGTAGTCTGAGGGTAACCCCCATAGGGGGAAATCTTACTTTAAATTCATAAGTGGATTTGATTGTTATTGTTCAAAATTATCCAGTCTATGTGAGATTGTATTATTTACTTTTGGAGTTGTATAACTGTAACATATCTCTGTGACTCTCTATTACTGTGAAATACTGTAGGAGGTTTCTTCAAAATAGTAGAACTAAGGGTTTCATGAAAGCTCAATTTATCAATAGGAAAGAATTCCAAAGTATTGTATGTAAGATTCCACAAAATATTTAATCATAAAATAATTTTAAATATCCTTTAAAAATTAAAATATTGTATTAGTAAAAGAATAACTTTTAATTTGTCAACTATTTTCATTTATATATTCTAGGCATTATGTTAGATATTGGGTTTACAGTAAAAAGATCTGGTAAGTGAATTCACAATCTAGGAAAGAACATGAATAAAATAATAATAATTAATATTACTTTATAATTAAAAAATACACTAGGAGTAGTTTGAGAGATAGTAGAATTCCACATGGTCAGATTCTCAGATGAGTGTAATCTACTAGTGTCTTTGGAGGCAGAGAAATGGGCAGCTACGGAAATACGTGCTCCCTGAGATTAAGCCAAATCTTGTTTTTTTGGTTTTAGCAAACTGAAGACTTAATGTTTATTTTCTTCCCTAGTCATCATTTTCTTATTTACATTTTTGTTGAAAAGTTTAGAGTTGATACTTTTTGTTATTATAAATGTATTGTATAATTTCATTTTTTATATTAGTAAATTTTAAAATGTTAAACACTTTATCAAAATAAAAATGAATGGCTGTTTTACTTCTGTGATATTTGGTTAACCTCATTTATACGTCTGTGAATCTCCATAAGTTAAAAAAGAGTAGTAGTTTTATTAATTATAGTAATATATCACTTATCCAATTATTTATATTTTGTGTTTGGGTCTTTACAAAATATATTTTTGTTGTGGTGATTGTTTCAAGTCTGGCATGTCTGCCTTTGTTTTGCAGGTTGTTTGCCATAAATTATAATTTCTTTGTCTTTTCAATAATAGGTCCTTCCTTCCCAACCCCCCCAACAAGTGATTTAGTAATTTTTTTAATGATTAAAATTTTTTTAATTTTTTTAATTAATCTACAATGCAGCTTACCCATCCATTTGTCGTTAATAGAAATCTGGAATTTAAAAGTCCGTCGTGTTTTAAACATGTAGAGTTTGAAGAACAGTAGTGGGATATCCAAATGGAAATAATCATGAAACTAAAATTGATATTAGTGACTTGTATGTGTATATAGAGATTATATGTAGTATATAACATATAAAATTTGTTCACATGTTGATTATATATGAAATATGTAATATATAATATATAATCTATTTAGACTCTTGTTACTCAATTCTATAATAGCTACACAATAGGTGAGAGCTGATGCAAACTGTTTATTATGTTTAAGGTGGTTGACTGTTGGCCTGTGGGCAATGATGATTTAGTGAAGGGTATTTTAAACAAGAGAGTGACATGATTAGACTTACATTTTTGATAGCCTACTCCGGTGGCTCAGGGATACCATCTGGTAAGCTATTTTAGTAGTCCAGCAAGAGACGATGAGAGGACTTTATGAGGAAGGACTTTAGAAATGCTTAGGAAATAAAAATGAATAATCTCGTTGTTTGCTTGTATGTGAGGTAGGAGCAAAGTGGCTAGAGTTATTCCAGTGTATCAGCTTAGAGAAAAAATATATGAGGAGATATTAAGTCCATTTTGAAAAATTGAGTTTGAAATGCCTGTGTGACAATCAAATGAAGATATCTGGTGAAGAGTTGGATTATGGCTTTGAGATCAGGCAATCCGAACTAGAAAGGAAGATTCAAGAGTATGGCAATGTTTTGTGAAATCATGTTCCACGATGATATGTTACCCCAGAATAATGTATGGTATTTCCCCCTACAGTATGGGGGGAAAGAGGATTTAAGACATTAGAACATTGAAGAATTCTAATTGGGAATTGGACCAGAAGTACTAATAATAAGATATGAAGAAAACCATATTAATTCTACTAGCCCCTTAGGTCATGGCTTAAACATCCCCATCTCAGAGACGCCTCAGTTGATTCCCAATTAAAATTAAGTCTCTTCTATTGTTTTTCTTTTTTTTTTTAAAGATTTACTTATTTATTTATACAAGCACTGGGTACAGTCAGAAATGCAGGATGGTGAGAGAATTCACCAGAGCCAGAGCGGGGAGCAGAACAGGCAGACTGACGAAGCACACTGCTGAGGGGAGCTGTGGGTGAGGCAGGTCTGCGAGAGGCTGCAGGCAGCTTCATAGCCCAGTGCTAAACCGCTGTGCCACCAGGGAGGCCCTTGTTTTTCTCTTTGAACCTCGTTCTTTTCCTTTATAACTTTTTTTTTTTTGGACAGGTCACATTAGAGCTCTTTTTTTTTTTTTTTTAAGATTTATTTATTTATTTATACAAGCACTGGGTATAGTCAGAAGCGCGGGAGGGTGAGAGAAGAGCCATAGCGGGGAGCAGAGCAGGCAGGGTGACGAAGTACACTGCTGAGGGGAGCAGCGGGCCGCAGTACACTGCTGAGGGGAGGAGTGGGCAGCAGGAGGGGTCTGCGCGCCATGTGGGACCCTCCTCCGGTGGCTGGGGAGCAGCCGGGGATCGAACTGGCGCTGCAGAGGCTGCAGGCAGCTTCGCAACCCAGCGCTCAACCATTGCGCCACCCGGGAGGCCCTCCTTTATAACTTTTATCACAATTCAGAATTTATTTACTATTTTGCATTTTGTTTATTTCGTCCACTCTGTGAGAGCAGGAACTTATGTTTTTCTGTCCACTAATTTGTTCAACTCCTAGCACAGTGCCTGGTGTATATGAGAGATGCTTGATGTATTGTTACGTGAAAGAAGGAAGTTTGTGCTCACAGAAACCAATGGATGACAGTATTTCCAGAAGGAAATAGTTTCAAATGCTGGTTCTAACAGTTCAGTAAAGTAGTAAGTAGTAGCAGTAGCAACAGTAGCAATAGCAGTATTAGTAAAAATAGTAGTAACAGCAGCACACATTGAGCACTCACATATAAAGGAATGAAAAAGTATCCATTTATCAATGAGTAAATACCAGATGAGTTATCTGCTAAACAAATATTATCTCACAGAGCTCTTTTTATTTTAAGATTCATTTATTTATGCATAAATGAGCTGGGGTACAGGCCAGACGTGCAGGGGGTGAGAGGATTCACCAGAGACAGAGTAAGGTAGCAGAACAGGTGGATCTGCTGAAATACACTGCCGAGGGGAGCAGTGGGAGAGACAGGAAAGGTCTGCTGTGCCTTGTGGGTCACCTCCCTGACCGTGGATTGAACACATGCTGCAGTGGCTGTGGCTAGCTTCATAGTGCAGACGCTTAACCCCTTGCGCCACCAGGGAGGCCCCTCACAGAGCTGTTTTTCTGAAAGAGAGATAATAACAATAGCCAACATTCTCTAGGAACTTTCAGTGCACTCTTTTTATGCACTGTTTTACTCAGTCCTCACAAAAATCTGAAGGTAGGTAGATATAGTTATTATCTTCTGTTACAGATGAAGATATAAGTTTGAGATGATTGTGTATTTTTCCTAAGTACAGACAGATAGTGGTTAAGCCAGGACTAAAACAAGACATTTCTGACCCCAAAATCCATACTTTTCCATCACCATATTCTAATAGAGGCATCCAGCTGATTCTTCATCAAGGAAATATCTCAAAAATGAACTTTGGCCAGGAACGTTATTGCTGCTGTTTATTGTAAACCTATGGTAAATCAGTAAAATTTTATTTTTTAAAATATGCCTATTTGGTTACATGAAATAGTAAATTGATTGGAATCATAGATGTTATTTATATACCAAAAAATGGAATAGATATGACTATCTTTGGTATTGAGAAAGGGCTAGAGATAGAGTAAGTTTTAGACCTAGAGAAAAGGAATTTACTCAGATTATTAAGGAAAGCCACGTGAGAGATCTCATGAATCTCAACATTTATAATAATCTTTATAAAACATTGCTGTCAACATGTGGTGCTGTGATTGATAATTTTAGAGATAAGTTAAAGATTTTTTTCATTTAACAAGAATTTTTTCACCTTTTACAAGAGTAGATAGATTAAAAAAGAATGGAAAGGTATATTATTTGGTGATAATAAAATCCTAAAGATAGTGATGAAGATAACTATCTTTAATTACATATGAATGCCCGGTCAGAATTGTCAGTTTCAGTGGGGACTCAGGGAACAGTGGTCGATAGGGACAGATCAGAGGAGTCTTTGCTGCTGTCACGAACAGGCACAACATGTGAGGGAAAACCTGACTGGTGTGCTAGGGAAATGACTGCTCTCTGGCATCTGAACCAAGGTGCTGACATAGACTAAACACTTGATCTTTGTCACCTGACTACAATAAACACAGGGTTAGGGGTATAGAATTCAAAGTTGGTAAGTACGATGCAAAATCCAAATCTAGTCCATTACTTTATTTAAAGATTCATTTTATTTATTTATGCATACAAGAGCAGGGGCGTAGTCCCTAAGGAAGGGTGGGAGTGAGAGGATCCACCAGAGACAGAGTGGGGAGCCGGACAGGCAGTTGACTAAAATCACTGCTGAGGGGAGCAAAGGGCGAGACAGTAGAGGTCTGCCGCACCATGTGGAGATCTCCCTGGCCGGGGAGTGAACTGCAGATAGCTTCATAGTGTTGAGACTTAACCCCCTACGCCACCAGTAATTTAAAATTAAATTAATTTTAATCATATATATATTATTTTCCTATCAATATAAAGCCTCAAACCTTATGAATAAAAGTTGTTTTAAATTGTTTTAAGAGTAGAGTCTAAAATTTATAAATATAAAAAAAATTTCTCTGACTCCCAGTTACATACGCAGTTTTTACATTTATATATTTGATTTTTTCTTTTGGGGAAAAAAACCTCAGTATCTATTTAATTAGTCTAACAGTATTTTCTTCCTTATCTCTATGATTTCATAAAGGGTGATTAATTTTATTTTACAGATATAGAAAAGAAAGTATAGAAACAATAAATAGCTGATGATTCCTGTGCTTTTGTATAGATGTGGATGCTTTTATGAAGACTGTAATTGTTTATTCACTCTGAGACAGCAGTGTTTGGATAGTTTCAAACATAAAAGAACTTCCTCTCCTGTGGTTGGAAAGTTCATCGGGGTGGATTTCTTATTGTTGTCCTTTCTTTTTTAGGTGTGAAGTTTTTCAACATGAGTGGCCTCGGGGACAGTTCATCCGACCCTGCTAACCCAGACTCACATAAGAGAAAAGGATCGCCATGTGACACACTGGCATCAAGGTAGGAACACTCTTTTCTCAGTCTATTTCTGGTAGTGCTGCTTTATCAGTCCCATTGCCACTGTAGAGCTTTCGTTTCATTTACTCCAAGTTTGCTGGCAGTCTCTGTGTCTTGCATAACTCACCAAGTTCGCTTTCTTCCTCAGAGTCTTTAATCATGCTGTCCCACAAGTCAGCCAGATTTCCCATAGTCAACACCTATGCATTCTCCCGAAGCCAGCTCGGTCATTGCTTCCTTAAAGGGACCCTTCTCTTCCTTCCATAACAGTTAGGTCAAATCTCCCAATTCGTTTACCTGCCTCAGACATTTCTTATAGCTGCAATCCATTATTTCAGGTTTTTACTAGTGTGTGTGGTTGTTTCATGAATCCCCTGGCTTCTCTATTACATTCTAAGCTGCTATTAGGTAAGGGCCTTGTCTGTTCTTGCTCACCATTTTATCCCTTGTTCTTGGTACAATGTGTATTTTACATATAGTAAAGACACAGTAAATATTTGTCAAATGAATAAGTAAATCTTATGCATCTTTAAGTGCTGTATTAGAACATTATGGTATTAGTGGAGCTAAAAATATGTTGTTATAATATCAAGATTTCAAGGAAAGATTATTTGTAAAATTAAATATTTGTGTGTTAAAAGGAATATGATCATCTTAAATAGGCTGGAAAAAAAGCTAACATTCCCATCAGAGACCCTTTCCCTGCAGCTGCTCTGTCTCTCACCGCCTCCTCCCATTCCCCTCAGTGTCTCAGTTCTGAGGACAGTGTCATCCTTGTGATTTCCTGTACACCTTGTAATACCTATGTAATAAGTAAATCTTACAGAAACTACTCAGTTATCACCTTTGAAAAAAAATCATCATAATAAAGACATATTGCTAAAAAATTCTAACAAATGCCAAATAGAGAAGGAACCTCATTCAGATCAAAAGAGCAGAGTGGGGATTTTATTCCATTCATCTCCTAGGATCTAGAGCCAAGTTTCTCCCCCTCCACACTATTGACATTGCTGGTCAGGTCAGTCTTTGTTATGGGGAGCTATTCTGTTTCTTGCAGGATGCTTATCAGTATCCCTGGCTTCTACATATTAGATCTACATATTAGATGCATTAGATGCATCTTTATATCAATTATGATAACCAAAATGTCATTCAGTTGTGATAACCAAAAGTGTTTCCAAACATTGTTCAGTGTCCCGTGGGGACATGGAATACAGTTTGACCCCCACTGATAATCACTGAGTTGGCGAATAAAGCAATAGAAGATACTGTTTTTATTGGAATACAGGATTCCAGTCATACATAGGGAAGGATTTTAACTGGAAAGTAATAGGGCACACGGTTAAAGAAAGAAATTTCTCTTAATCAGCTCAGATGACTGTTATAAAGAGATGGTAACTTGAATGCTGTCATCACCAGTAAGAGTGCAGTGTGAGGAGGGATGCTGATACAAAACATAGACTTGTATTTTCAAAGTTAATGTTTATATCTGTATATAAAACCAGTCCTACTTAAAGGAAAAGTTAAAAATAAATAAAAATTTTCTCTTTTACATTTAATTTTCTTTAGATAAATGTTTTAAATTTATAAAAGAACAGACTAGGAAATTAGTTTACCTACAATATGTAATTGATAATATTTTGCTGTATTGTTAATATTTTATCATATTTATAGTCTTATTTAAGGAAAAGTAAAAATAATTTATCAGCAATTTCACCAATCTGTTTTAACAGTTTTATATAGATACATGTATGTGTCCATGAACAATATGGAATATTTGTTAAATTTACATAATTTTTATAGTATTGTGTGTAATTTCTAGAATGTACATTTTTACCATGGAACATGAGATATACATACAAAATTATTTATTCAGCCCTATTAACTTTTGATTAATATTATATTGCATGTGTTACATGATTAAGTGCATTTAAAAGATCCATTTTTCCTGCAGCTCTGCATTCCCTATAAACCACCTTTTTATTACACATTTTTTCACAGCCAGCCCTGCAGTGAAAATTCTCATACACACCCCCTATTTTGTCTATAAGAGTCTTTAGATTTGTGCACACTTTTAGTTTGACTTGGTAATTACTGCATTGCTCCTCAGATGACAAGCATTAAGAATTCCTCTTTTTTTTTTTAATTTTTTTTTTAATTTATACAAGAGCTGGGTTACAGGCCAGAGGCATGGGAGGGTGAGAGGATTCACCAGAGACAGAGTGGTTAGCAGAACAGGCAGACAGACCGAAAGCACTGCTGAGGGGAGCAGCAGGCGCGACGGGAGAGGTCTACTGCACTTTGTGGGAATCTTCCTGGCCACCAGGAATCGAACCCACTGCAGAGGCTGCAGACAGCTTCACAGCGCTGTGCTCAACCCGCTGCGCCACTGGGGAGGCCCAAGAATTCCTCCTTTCTCACTGCCTTGCCCACAATATTCTCTCCTCACTTTAATTTTTGTCTAATATATATGGGGTTATAGTTTTAAGTACATTTTCTTTGTAACTATTTGTTGATCCTCAGTTTCATTTGTATGTCCATTGTGTTTTTTTCTTCTGTGAAGTTTTGTCTTTTGCCCATGTTCTTCCTGCTGGATTGTTTGTCCTTTTCCATTTTTAGCTGTCAGCGTAAATTTTAATTTTCTAGTTACTAGCCTTTTTTGCTTGTATTTGATGGGATATCTTCTTCCAGACTGTCTAAGTCTACTGATGATGTTTGCTGACATACCTTACAACCTTAATTTTCATGTATCAAACTTTTTGGGGTCTTCAGAATTTTTCCCTCTACTTCAAGGGTTTTAATTACTCTGGAATTTATTTTTGTAGATGGCATAAAGTTTATGTATTAGGCATAAACCTAATTTTATGCCCTCCCGTTAGAAAGTCAGGAGTTATGACCTTATTCTTTCCCTGCTTTTGTGCTATTATCTTTATGGTAGACCAAGTTCCTGCAGAGATAGGGATCTGATTGTTAATTTTCTATGACAGTCACCTTAATATCTGATGGGGCCACTCTTCCTTGTTTTTGTTTTTGTTTTGTTTTTTCAAAATTAGTTTACTTATTCTCGGCCTTCTTTTCCACACAAATTTTACCATAGTTTTTTAAGTTTCCCCTGAAAAAAAATTCTGCTGAGATCTGGATTGATTTCATTTACTTTTATAGATTAGAGTGGGGAGAATTGACATCTTTATGATACAGACTATTTATATCTAGAGTATATTGATAACTGTAGTTCTCACTTACTTAAATCTTCACTGTTCTTCAGTAATAGTTTATTGTTTTCTTCATGAATGTCTAGCCCATCTTTAGTTAGGCATATTCTAGGGTACCATTGAGGTGTGTGTGTGTTTCCTTGCTTTTAGGAATGATACTGTTTTGTTTATCGTGTTTCTAATTGGCAGTTATTAATGTATAGGAATAATGAGTGATTTGGAGTATTGATCTCATTTTCATCCATTGTTCTTAAATTTCTTATTTGTTTTAGTGGCTTATCTGTAGATTCTCTTTGTTTATTGTTTTTTTCTTTTCTTGGATGTCTTAAAGATAATTACCTTTCCATGTTTACTTTGAAACTACCGTCCTCAGGCTTGTACATATGGGCTTGAGTTATAATAAAGTGGTATTTTTGATAAGGTAAACTTAAGAATTTGTCATTTTGGGGCCTCCCCAGTGGCGCAGCGGTTGAGCGCTGGGTTGCGAAGCTGCCTGCAGCCTCCACAGCACCTGTTTGATCCCCGGCTGCTCCCCGGCGACCGGAGGAGGGTCCCACATGGCACGCAGACCTCTCCTGCCGCCCGCTGCTCCCCTCAGCAGTGTACTTCGGTCCTTCTGCCTGCTCTGCTCCCCGCTTTGGCTCTGGTGGATTCTCTCACCCTCCCGCGCTTCTGACTGTACCCAGTGCTTGTATAAATGAATAAATAAATCTTTTTTTTAAAAAAAGGAGAATTTGTCATTTTGAAACTGAGTTTGTGCATTAATACCACCTTGTAATGTTTCTTTTGTTTTTGGTATTACATACACTGCCCTCCCCCAAACAGATTGTGAAATCACTAATCATAAAGAGAACATATTAGACCTTGGGATATTATCAGCACTGTTTCCAAGAGCCCTCCCAGGAGAGTTCCCTACTTGTTTGGTGGGGTGAGCTGTCTTGTATCCCCTTCTGTTACCTCTTCTCCATTCTTCAGCTCTTCTAGGAGAATAAGGATTAAAACACCTATCTTAAAATAGCAGGTAGCTGTGCCTTTTGTGTGTTTAGAAAATCCAATTCAACTCAACAAGTGCTTGTAAAGCCTAATGCAGCCTGCCTCAAGTGTGTGGTATTATAAAGCTCTAAGTGCAATGTGAGAGACATGTTTTCTATCTTCAAGGAGCTTGCAAATCAGGTCATGCCACTTTTTTTCTTTTTAAAGTCTTATTCTGTTCTCCCCCTTTCCCTGAAAATAATCATAAAGATAACATAATAATCATAATGATAACATACATTGAACCAATAGTATATGCCAGGAGCTCTGCCAAGTACTTTACATGTATCATCTTTTTTATTCCTTACAAAAATCATAGGAAGAAAATAATGTCATTATACCTGTTTTTCAGATAAAGAAATAAAAGCTTTGAGGAGTTATATTGCTATTAAGTAACTTGTTAAGGGTTACCTTGCTAGTAAATGACGGGAAGGTTGAACTTGCACTTATAAGTAATATACTATGCTCTTTATCATGGCATGCAAGAATCCTTGTGATCTGGTCTGGACCTCATCTCTGTCCTTTTGTTACTTATAACCTGTTGTTCAGCCATTCTGAACTATTTATAGGTTCTTTAACTTGACTTTTTATCATGCTCACTTTTTACCTTTGAAAAATCTGGAGGGTGGTAGTTGCTTTTTCTTCAGGAAACCACCTCATTCTCTAGGTTTTGGTGCCATCGCTGTACCTTTCTGAAGCATTACTGTGTTGCCACATCATGTTGTAATGATCTGTTTCCTTTTCTTTGTTTTCCCACTAATTGGGAGCTACATCTAATTTATTCCTGGGTCCCTAGGACATAGCACATACATCATTATCTGGCACATAGAGAAAGGTAGTAAGTTGAAGGGAAAAAAGATACATGAGAAGTTAACTCATAGTAGCATTAACTAGCATGTATGCAATATAAATGGAAATAAAGCAGGTTCATGAGAAGAGAAATGTAGGTGGCCCAAAATAATAAAGAAAATATTCTTTTCTATGAAGATAGAATTTGTTTGGTCATCTCTGCCCTTCCTTCAGTTTTGGCTTTTTTTTTTTTTAACATATTTGCTCTCATTTTTTTGTCCTTGTTTATTGATTACTTCATTTTATGGTGATTTTCCTGTTTCATTCTTAATTCATTTTTTAGATTCCCTAGTTCATTACTTTTAGCTTCTTTTTCCTGTTATCTCTCTGATTATCCTGCCCATTCTATTGGTTTTTCTTTTAAGTTATGGTGGTTTCAAGCATTTCAGTTTTATATAAAATTGAATGTCATAAACGGATTTGGTCGTCCCACCAGATAAATCTAATTTATTTGAGTTGAAATTTAGACCCAAGGATTCAGATCATACTTTAGACTACACCTGCTAAGTCTAGTATCAACTAGTTTCTTTAAGGTAAAAATCAGTTGTTCTTAAAAACACTATCAGATTGCAGAGCTGGAGTTGTATAAACCCTTGTATATGTCAAATGTATGTTACTCATTTTCCTCATGCCTGGTCTTCAGTGACTTATTGTAAAATTTGTCATTGTATCCTGCTGTGTATACTTGGTGTGGAAGTTGCAACTTAAAGTTTTACTAAGTAAAAAATTAAAAAGATAAAGACAGAAAGTGTGATCATTATAGTTTTAAAATTTGGATTTATGTTGGGGTGTGCCAGACAGTAGTCTTGTTTTATGTAGGTATGTGCATTTGCTTAGTTGAATCAGTCCTTTCTGCTTATCATGTTGTAATGTAAATGTGTGCTTTTATAGTCTTTTTCTGTTAAGAAAAGAAAATGGTAGTTTAATTGTTGCCAGTTATGAGATTTTTGGCAATTGATCTTTCCCTCTTTCCATCAGCACTTTCATATTGCAGTTAAGTGATTTTGATTGCTGCTTATAAAACAGGAGGATACTTGTGATGTGACCAGTCTTTCGTATATCAATTTTGTGATAGATAATTCACTGTCTTTGTATGTTTTGCAAAACAAATTTGCTTAATAAACAAGCAAGGGTGAAGTCTGGAAAACAAAAATGAACATTATTCAAATGTATAGAATGAATGTAAAGTGCTATTTGTACTATTTTTTTCTTGTTATTTGAAGATAAACTGAGTTTGATTTTATTTATTAATTTGTGAAAACTAATAGGTAGCTGTTTTTTGTTTTTTAGAACAAAGTCATATACATGAGACATTCTTCTTTATACCTTTCTAATTATGATTTGTAATTTTTTATTTTACTTTTTGAATCATTACATTTTTCTTTTTGATGAAGAACAACTATTTTTCTAATCATTTTAAGAATTAAGGCCTTTGTTATCATAACTCAATTGAACTCTAGTATAGTCTGCCCAGCTTAACTTATGGCAAAGTCATTTGAGTATTAAGATTTTCTATTTCAAAGTGCTATTGTTTAGAAATAAAATAATTCTAAATTTGACTAATATAAATAGTACCTGGTTCCTTGTAACATATACTGTTCACTGATTATTTGGAATATTCAGTGTGTATGTAACTTTGAGGAAATTAATGTGATAGCAGTCATTTTCTATGTTTTAGCAGTATTGTTTTCTGTACTTTTATAGTACCTACCTGCTTTTTATATATGAATTTCAAATTGTTTTCTAAATCTGGCTTATATTCTGAATAAAAATAAGGAGCCCTTTAAAGTGTAAACATGAAATACTTGTTCAAAGAAGGAAAAATGGTGGTAGAAATGTATACTAACTGGATTTATTTTGTATAACAGCACTGAAAAGAGGCGCAGGGAGCAAGAAAACAAATATTTAGAAGAGCTAGCTGAGTTATTGTCTGCCAACATCAGTGACATTGACAGCTTGAGTGTAAAACCAGACAAATGCAAGATTTTGAAGAAAACAGTAGATCAGATACAGCTAATGAAGAGAATGGAACAAGGTAAAAAACCAAACCAAATGGTTAAGACATTGGCAATAATGGTTTTATTATTTTTAGAAAATTGCCTTGGACTTTGTAATTTTATTCAGAAAACATTTTTGTTTTGTTTCATTTTAGAAAGTGAAGCTGAGAGCCTTCTTATTACAATAAAGTGGCTATTAAGTTAACTTGAAAGCTGATTGCCTTGGGAAATTATGGTAGCTAGTATCATAGGGGGTTGAGTCAGGAATCATAACTTCAACTTGTGTGTAGATAGAGGATTCCCTGAGGAATGTTTCCATGGAAAAGCTGGAACATAGGGGAGTATCAGATGAATGATGAGATTGAGAAGAAGAGTTTAGGGATGAGTTAAACTACACAGAAATACTAAAACATAAAATATAAGAAGTGTAGCTTGGAATACACACCTTGAATCATTTGAGAACTATGTTTATGTGGCAATATAATTGTAACATTAAAGAGAGGGTGCTCTGAAAATTGTTGTAACTACTTTGGGAGGATGGAAGGACAGAAATGTGAGTGTAGGCAGTTGATGCATATAAGTTAAATTATTGGCTTTCATGATAGCATGTCAATAGATTGTGTCCAGAATGGACATAATCAGGTTAAAACAAATACACATGCTATTGAGAAATATGAAATATATTATTAGGATACAGGCGAAGGTAATATAACAAGGGACCCAATGTACAGTGGCTTTAACAAGATAGTCTAGGCATGTATCAGAGGACCATCTTTCTTGCTATAACATTCCTACGGTACGGCCATTATCCACATGGTCAAGTGTGATTGCCCTGTCCATGTCTCAGCCAACAAGAAGGGGAAAAAAGCAAATAGGAAGTCATGCTTCTTTCCTCTTAAGGGCAAAACCCAGAAATTGCATGTGACTTCTCTTCACATCCTATTAGCCAAAATCTAGTTGCATAGCAGCTAAAATTTTACATGTTTTGCTTTTCACACAGTTATTTAATCTACTTAGACCTGATGGTTTATTTGGAGAAGGGGGGAGGAACTTGTTTAAAAAAGAAAAACTGTCTTAATGTTATAAACACACAAAATGATGGTGGAAGTATATTTTATAATTAAATGAGACATTCCTTTCATAATAATAAAAAGATAAATAACCCAATTAAAGCATAGACAAAGCCCTAGAATAGACATTACTCCAAAGAAGACTTATAGTCAGTAGCACATAAAAAGATGTTCAGTATTTTAACCACCAGAAAAATGTAAATCAAAACCACAATGGTACCTCTTTATGCCCACTCAGAAGGCTATAATTAAAACAGGCAAATAATAATAAGTGTTGATAAGTATGTAAGAATTTGGAACCTTCATATACCACTGGTAGGAATGTAAATTGTACAGCTACTTTGGAAAACAGCCAAGTAGTTTTTCAAAAGGTTAAGCATAGAGATAGCATATGACCACTGCTGCATATCTGCTCAAGAGGAAAGGAAAACATATGTCCATACAAAAACTTTTATACAAATATGCCTAACATCATGATTCATAAGTGGCTGAATAAATAGCCAAAAGTAGAAACAATCCATATGTCTATGTACAGATCAGTGTATAAATAAAATGAGGTATAGCTATACAAAGAAATATTATTCAGCAATGAAAAAGTATCAATAAATGTTTCAACATGGATGAACCGTGGAAACATGCTAAGCAAGAGTCACAAAGATTCATGTGTATGATTCTATTTATCTAAAATATCTAGAACAGGTAAATCCATACAGACAGAAAGTAGATTGTTAATTACCAAGCCTCCCAAGAACTCCAGCATCTGCTTTCCTGGGATTCCCAGAAAATCCTGGGACCTCTGTGGACCAGGCCAGGGGACTCCACAGGACAAAAAGTGCCTGTGCCTGAGTGCCTCAGTAGCCTTGGAACAAGCAGACACTCAGCAGGTTTTTTTTTTTTTTTTTTGGTTTGTTTGTTTTAAAGATTTATTTGTTTATTTATACAAGCACTGGCTACAGTCAGAAATGCAGGAGGGTGAGAGAATTCACCAGAGCCAGAGCAGGGAGCAGAACAGGCAGAAGGACTGAAGTACACTGCTAAGGGGAACAGTGGGTGTGGCAGGAGAGGTCTGCGCACCATATGGGACCCTCGCCAGGTGGCTGGGGATCGAACTGGCGCTGCAGAAGCTGTGGACAGCTTCGCAGCCCAACGTTCAACCGCTGCGTCACCAGGGAGGCCCTCAGCAGTTTAGGATTGAATTACTCAACACAATGGAAGATCCCGCTCCCCCCCCCCAAAAGAGTCCCTCACCTCTCATAGCCCCTTTCGCTGGTCTTGGCTATTGGTCTTCAAATCAAGTTGGTGCCACTGCCTGTAAAATGCCTCTGGCTATGAGGAAAACTCACAGTTGAGGCCATTTACAACAGATATGTGTACTTAGAATGGAGGTCCCCGAGATTGGGTAAAAATATGCGGTGGTCAGTGGCAATTGTGGCACCCAATGATTAGGGCCACTAGCTCCTGAATCTAGGGTAGTACAGTTGCTGTGTCAGTTGACACCTCGTGTGACTTAGAAGATTTGATGCCCTTTTTGATGAAATGGAATTTATACCTAACCTGTGGGGTTATTAATAAAATGAAAGGCTAAAGCGTGAATCTCTCTCTCTCACACACACACACAGACACACACACACACACTTAGAAATGGTTGTATTCACCTCAAAATACCTGTTGCTTCTGAAAAGGGACAGAAGAGGAATGGTGGCAGAACTATAATACCATATTTGGTTTTTTTGTGAACTAAGTTAGTTTGACAGACTGGAAACTTTAAGGTTGATGTTGCTGTAAGATGATGGATAGATTTTCAACATCACTGCACAAAAGAATTCCAGATCACTTAGCATTTACAGTTTTATCAATCACATCATCATGACATGAATGTGAAAGGTTAGTTCATTCAGGTTCATAAAAATCATATCTTCATTCTCCGTTCAGTGGCAGTTGATCAGGTCAGAAAAGGAAATGGAGACACTGGAGTAATTCTTTTCTGTTTATCCATTTCTTAAAAACCTTTTTTTGTTTTTTTTGCTTTTTAACAAGTTATAATTTATACCTTTTTTTTCATTGTTGGGATGCTGGACTTCATAAGTCAAATCCTCCTGCTGCCATTTATTAGTTATGTGATTTGGGGCTCATTATTTAACTTTCGTGACCCTCAATTTTATCATCCATAAGATGAGTAAAATTGAAATTAAATGTAAAAGTGCCTAGATAATAAGTGTTTTCTGAACCCGAAGTCAGGTGAATCTTTGTAGGAATGAGCTCTTTTTGGATGTGTCACTTTTTGTTTTTTTATTACAGAGAAATCAACAACTGATGATGAAGTACAAAAATCAGACATCTCCTCGAGTAGTCAAGGAGTGATAGAAAAGGAATCCTTGGGACCTCTTCTTTTGGAGGTAACTATTCTCATCTACTCAGGAAGTGTGATCAAGAGCTATATTCTAGCCAATTTGGTTTTTTCTTTTTCTTTTATATCTTACAGCCAATTAATAAATTATAAAACAAACTAAAGTTTTAAAGAACTTTTAATAATTATTTTATTATTGAAACTATTTTGACACATGTTACTATTTCAGAATTAAATGTAAGTAATGAGAATAAGTAAATAAGAAGTTTTAAGTAAATAAGTAAGTAAATAAGAAGTTTTCATCAAAGCATTCTAAATAGTAAGGTGAAAACTGAAGCCTACTGTATGACTTCGCCATTTATTTCTGGGATGGCTGGGAAAATAAAACATTAGAATTTTTTAGCTAGTTATTGATTACTATCTGTGTCCCTACTGTAGAATTTTACTTTTGAGTGAGGGATGTCCCACTTTTTTTGAAGTAGATATTTTCCTGAAATTTTTCTGAGGATTTTTTAAATTGTTTATATACATTCTGTAAGAGAATTGACTATTTTAACAACCTTACTATTTTATCAGCCCTCTTTTTAAAGTGAAAAACTTTTAAACTTGACTTTCTTTGTATTACTGTATAATTTTTACTCAGTTTTCCCATCTAACATTCACTCTCTCTTTTCTCATCACAGAAGTTTTGTCCAAGCCCCATCATCTAAATGCCCTCTCTCCTACATGAATGTTCAAAAATATGTATATATTTGTACATACATGTATGTACATACATACATACTCATTCCCCACAGTATATGCCTTTCTGTCTCTAGGCCTAATGTTTTGTGTTTGTGTGTGTTACTTATATGTGTGTATAGTATATACATATATGTATATATTCATATATGTATGTGTGTATATAAAATACATTCTATTCGCAGCTTTCCTCTCAGAGTGTAAATTCTTTATTTCTCCTCCATATTGAGCAAGCACTTTGCTAGAGTATTGGTTTTGGTGATTTTTATTAGGGGAACAGATATTTTGTAGAATTGTAAAATAAAGATATTTCCTGTTGAAGCTGGATAGAAATTGCACTCTTAGCCACATGTCTTCTTTCAGTTCATCAAATATTTATTAAATGTATTTTTTGCATTTTTGGTCATTTGAAACACTGAAGAAGTATAAGGTATAGAAGTTCTTGAGATTTCTAGGGATTTTGTAGGAAAACAGTTATCACTTTGATCCTCATTTCATCATTACATCCTCATTACATTCTTCAGAAAGCACACAGATCAATAAGAACAAGTAGATTATCCACAAACTGAGTATAGCAACTACTGGAGACAGAGAATATCATCTAGACTACAGTCTAGAGCTGAATGAAGTGTTCAGTAAGGCAGCCAGTAGCCACATTTGACTATTCAAAGTTAAATAAAATTTAAAAATCAGTGATGCAGTCTCATAAGTCACATTTAAAATGCTCAGCACCCACACATGATTAATGACTACTATATCAGACAACACAGACATAGAACATTGACATTGCAGAAAGTTCTGTTTGACAGCCTTTGTCTAGAGGGACTTGCTAAGATGGGAGATTTACACATCTACAAAAGTAACCAAACATCTACCATAAGCTAAATTCTCACCATATACCTACCATACAGTTTTCTCCTCTTCCTTTTTAAATTCTCACCATACAGTTTTCTCCAGTCCCTTCTTAAACAAAAAATACAGGTAAGCAATTAGTTGAGAATGAGGATATTAGAGGTAACTTCCTAACATTTAGAGAGATGGTATTCGAGTTTATTTATTGAACAAATACTTGTTGGTGGCACATAGTAAGTAGTCATCAGTTCAGCTATTGTTTTAAATTCCTCGTTCTCCATTGCTCTCTGCAGCCTAAATTCTCTGCCCCCAACTCCAAGCTTTACATTATCTGATTCTAACACTCATATTTTCCACTGCTCCCCAGGAAAATTTTGTTTTAGTCACTGAAGTCTCCCTGGCATGTCCATTTGGCCTTCTTACCTGGCTCCTTGCCTACCATTCCCTACATTGATGGGTGGCTCTTGGCACACAGTGGATGGAGTTCCCACCATCCACTCTCTCCCTTAAATCTCTTCCCCTGCCTTTCTTAATAAAACCAGCTCCTCTACGGCTACTCCTTAGCCTCTTTCTCAGATTTCTCTTTCTTTATTTGCTCTTAAATGTTAGCACTCCCCAGGATTCAGAACTTGGCTCCCCTCCCCCTTTTTTCTCTTCTGTGCACATCTTAGGCAGTTTTATCTGTAACTGTGACTGACTGTGCAGTGTATTCATGTGTGTGTAAAATATCATATAGAGGGTCTCTGATTTTAAGAAGCAGGCGTGAGGGCCTCCCCGGTGGCGCAGCGGTTGAGCGCTGGGTTGCGAAGCTGCCCGCGACCTCTGCGGCGCCGGTTCGATCCCCGGCTGCTCCCCGGCCACCAGAGGAGGGTCCCACATGGCGCGCAGACCTCTCCTGCCGCCCGCTGCTCCCCTCAGCAGTGTACTTCGGTCCTTCTGCCTGCTCTGCTCCCCGCTCTGGCTCTGGTGAATTCTCTCACCCTCCCGCGCTTCTGACTGTACCCAGTGCATGTATAAACAAAAACAAAACAAACAAACCAGCAAACAAATAAAAATAAAGCATGCCTCTATTAAAAATATATTAAAAAAAAAAAAAAAAAAAAAAAAAAGAAGCAGGCGTGAATTCTAACTAAAGTCAGCAAATATGAATTTACTGGAATGCCATTTGGATATTACAGAAACCGTGCTTGGAAATAAGATGGCATCAAGGCATCTTAAGGAGGCTAAAGCATGCACTGTATGGTCTCTTAGAAAGAACCATCTGGGCAGTGCCCTGCTGCTAGAATGAACATGGCCAGTCTTCTTGTAATTCTCATCAAGGCTCACGTTTAGGGAAAGAGTCTCACTATGGCCTGATTAAGAATGCCACAAAGCTTTATTTAATATAGAAGAAGGAGCCCCCCCAAAGGAAATCACAGTATTCTTTGGGAGGGGAAAAGATGATTGTAGTTAAAAACAAATAAAGAAACAGATGATACAACATGTACCTGTAAATTGCAAGTTTAAATCTCTGTTAGAGCTTCCATTTCGGAACCTTTTGCCTATCTCCCTCTGAATGTTCCTCAGTCATAACAAATACACCATTTCTAAAATTGAATTTACAATCCATCCCTTTGCCTCCTGTTTAAAAAAAGTAAAAAAAAAAACATAACATTAGATTTCCACACCTCCCTGCCCCCCCATCCTTACTCAGAAACAGGCACTTACCTTCCTAAAGAATCACAAACACTAGTCTCCACAGCTGCTAGAGTTCACAACAGTGTGTTTCCTCTGCCTATCACATTCTTTTTTGTCACTTCCAATGCCTTAATTCAGGGTCTTATTTTAGCTAGAGTATCACAATGCATTGCAACTGGTCTGCTTCCAGTCTGCATGCCACACCCACTGCCAGAAGGATCTTTGTAAAAGCAGATCATGTCACTCTCCTGCTTAAAAATGTTGCTTTCAAAATAATCCCCATTGCCTTTAGGAAATAGTCCTATTGTTTTGTTTTTCCTTGAAGCTTTTTCGAAAAAAGTCTACTGTTAAATGTAATACAAATAAGACAGATGTATACAAGGGTTGTTTTTTTTTTAAATCCTCTGAACAGTTTCGAATTTCCTTTCCACCCTTTGTCTACCTTGAATTACTGATTTGTGTCCTTCAAATCTTGACTCAGGTGCAGTGTGCCCTCTTCCCAGAAAACCTTACTGATAACAAATATCCATTCTTCCATTTGTGTTAGTTTGTCTAATATACCTTGTTATAACTGTATATACTTGTCTACTTTGGAAGCTATAAAATTGTTGAGAATTGTGTGATTTATTCCTAGAACTTTGTCCAGTGGCTAACACTTAGGTGGCACTCAGTGTAGCTTGTATAGTCATTTAAAACCAGGGCTGTGAGAAGCCTTGGTTAGTGTGAATTACCTGCTCTGAGACCTAAGGTGGTTCTCTTCAAAGGGTGATATCCTGTGTAGAGAGAAACCCGTCTGACTGATTATGTTGCTTTTAATGAATAGGCATTTGTTATCATTTCCTTGTGCAGCTGGGTGTGAAACCAGCTGTCAAGACTTGAAGAAACAGGAAGATTCCCTCCTAGGAGCAATTTAAATTGGAAGTTAAATTTATGCACAACATATGAGGGAAACTTGTAGAATCAGAACAAGTATTAGTAGATTAGTCAGACATACCTTTAGAAATCAGAGTTGCTATCATATTCATAGGAATAGTCTCCAAAAAAATTCCCTGAAGTGTTACCAATCTCTTGGGAGTGAGATTTTGTACATCTAGTATTGTCTGCATTTTCATACTTTAAATTTTTTATAAGTGTATATTTCATGTATAACTTTAAAATATATATATGGGCATTTCCAGCAAAAAGACTAATGATCTACATATCAGGAGTAGGTTCAGCAGGATATCTCTGTGGCCAAGCCTTTGCTGACCTATTTTCCCAGCCAGCCTTTTCGGAGGAAGCTCAAAAGAAATATGATGCCCCAGACTTCACAGAGGAAAGATGAGTCCACATAACTAGGCCAAGCAGAGACCTGATGAAAGTTCTACATTCCCTATAAGACTGACCAGTCGCCTGGTTGAATATTCAAAAGCCAGTTACTAGAATAACTTCCCAGGCTGGCAGTGAGCTCAGGTGCAGTCAGTGGGAGGAGAACTTGGAGAAGCCCCAGTAAGTCTGTGGAAACAGGAGACTGCAGCAGTTCCAGGTCCACTGCACTGAATAGGGGAGTAGGGAGGAAATCTTTGAATTTCTCAAATGCCTTAGAAATTACCCCAGGTAATTCAGGTGAATCCCTGGGCTTGTGGGTGCTAAGGGTCTGCACACCAGCTCTAGGCCTACCACTGGCCAGTCTTCGGATTGGACAGAGATGTTCTCAGGAGTGGGTCCATCTCTCCCAATGTGCTGCAGACAAGTAACTTCTAGAGATACACAGATTCAGAAAGTGAAGAAAGCAAGGAGAGATTGGCTGTGACTTTGGAGGTACATAGGACCACTAGGGAGGCAGAGGGTATGGCTCCAAGAAGGATTCCTTGAAAACCAGATGAAAAAAAGGAGGTGGGAGTGCTGAAGAAGCTAGCTAAGTGGTGTGGCCCTTGGAAATAGTTGACCATGAACAGCCAGGTTGTAGTTGCCTATCTTTCATGTCAACCTGTTTTTGGTTCTGAACCTTACTTATACCCAAATTGTTGTTTATTAAACTCTTTTGAGAGACCAAAAGAAAAAATAAGTTAAATTGTATTTACACTGGTAAATATTTTAATAGCTAGAAATATTTTTAAAAAATTAGATCTACTTTACAAATTGATAGGTATGTTTTAGTTTTCCCTGTTTTCATATAAGTCACATGGCAAGTGTATAAAGATACACTGATCTCCTGCTTTGAAATTTATGGCTAAATTAACTTTAAAAAGAAAACTAGTTAGATATGAGAGTTTACTTCCCTGTGCTCACTTCAGCCTAACCAGTTTAGCACAGGGTTTATTTAGTGTTGAAGTTTTTAGATTATTAATCACATCCCGCTCCCCTTTGCATTATGTACTGAGAAGCAGGAGAGGTCTGCTCGCCATGTGGGACCCTCCTCCGGTGGCCGGGGAGCAGCCGGGAATTGAACCAGCGCTGCAGAGGCTGCGGGCAGCTTCGCAACCCAGCGCTCAACCGCTGTGCCACTGGGAGGCCTCTTATATTTGTTCTTATTTAAAAAAAGATTAGCAGTATTTTTAATGAGAGCATTGTGGTTGTGCTTCATTATTTTTTAAAATCTTCATTGAGTGTTTTGTGATGCAGTGATTTGAAGATGTAGCACAAAGTTTAGTTTATTTTAATATTTGGTTTAAATAAGCATCTTAACTGAAAAAGACACTTCACAAAATGCAAATGGAAAGATGTATCATTAGATGAGTTTACTAAGTCATAATTCTCATTTTAAAATTATGTGGTTGTTCTCATTACGGTTCCATCTTCCTTGATCTCAAACAGTGATTCTTAGAGACTAATGAAAAAAATGTATTTTCACCTTTCTCATATGGGTTTAAAACCTGCTAAAACTCTGATAGAGGATTTTTTGAGCAGGTAAAATGTTCTATTTCTGAATATTTAAACTGAGAAGGTAATTTTTACAGTGATTTATATCATTTTCAGCAACAAAACTGTAACTACAATAGCATTTCAAAACATCCATTTTCGAATGCTGTTTCTATAGCATGTGTCTTTTAAAAAGTTTACTTTTCATTCATTATTAAGATTTCATCTTTACCCTCAAAATTGTGTTTACCTTTTGGAAAATTTCTGCTGGGAATGACATCATCATTCCCATTTGTCATCGTAGAAAACGTTGGCAAATTTCACATACTTGTCTTTTTTCAAATAAAAATAATCTATCAGCATTGTTAAATGGCTCCGTTTAGTGTTTTGCCACAGACAACCAGCAAACCTGTGTGTGATGCAAAGAATTTTTAGGGTCATTTTGTATCTTGTAACAAAATTTTGTAAAATTTTAAAAAAGCCTTTTTACTGCTGTTAACATTTTGTAACAGGTTAACTGCAGTGTGTTGCATTGAATGTCATGTTCTCTCCTCTGCCTAGAATGTTCTTCCCTCAGGCCTCCTCCCCTCTTCGATTATGCTTTTTATAGCTAAGGTTAGGGACTCTAAGGAGTCTTCCTTTGCTACCCACCTTGATCCTGAATTAAATGTCCTTCTTTGTGAGCGAAGAATATTCTGTGTATGTCTCTGGTACTGCATTTATCATTGGTGTTTTGTCATTGTTGTTTGTTTTATGTCTATGTCTCTTCCCCATTGTACTGCAAGTTCCTTGACGGCAGCAACCAAATCTTAACCTACACAATTTGAACTTTTTACCTGCTCAAAAAATCCTCCATCAGAGTTTTAGCAGGTTTTGATTAAAAGAATGGGCCAGTCACTTGTATCTGCTGCCATGAAACTTCTAAGGTAGACGGCTGACATATGCATTCATGCCTACCTGAGTAAACAGAGATTTAAAAACCCTGTCCCATCCACAGTGAAGATGCAGTATTAATTGTATTCAGTATCCCTCTCCCCTTTCACTAACTTGACATGTATTTCTGATCTCCTTTAAAATGGAAAAATAATATGTTTATTTTTCTTTTACTTTTTAGCCTCCTAACCTCAGAATCCTTTTTCTTTTCGTTTTTGGCTTTGCAGGCTTTGGATGGATTTTTCTTTGTTGTGAACTGTGAAGGGAGAATTGTATTTGTGTCAGAAAATGTGACCAGCTACTTGGGTTACAATCAAGAGGAATTAATGAATACCAGTGTCTACAGCATACTGCATGTAGGGGATCATGCAGAATTTGTGAAAAACTTGCTACCAAAATCACTAGGTATAAAGAAAATCATTCTTTAAAAGAACACTATGTAGCTTGTTTTTAGATAATATAATAACATTATTATATGTCTTATGCATAACATTCTTTTAATATGTGTTAATATGTAATATAGTTAAACATTTTAAAATGTAGTTTAAGCTTCAGGTGTGATTATGAAAGGGAAATGTCATCAAATAGCTGATGGAGAATTATTTTCTTTCTCTAGATTGTGCCATGGACAAGTGACAGTAGTGGGAGGCAGAGTAGTTAGTTGCTTAGCACAAGAAGCTTTTGCTTGAAATTCTCTTTGTTTTCAATTGTTATCAATTCCACAAAAGAGACAGATGTATATCCTACACACCACTCTGACCAAAGGGGAAAAAAGGGAAGAAGGGTAGAAGGACGGAAAGGCAGGAGGGATGATGGAAGGGAGGAATATCCTGTCATATTACACACGTATTAAAATTAATAATTTGGGATATAAGGGGTCTCAATTCAGGAGTTCCAAATATGGTTGGCCAGGTTGTTGATGGCCAAAGAAGCCTAGCTGAGAGGATCAAAGGGGTCTGACACCAGCCTCTATTTCCTTCCCTTGATCATCTACCTGCTCTGCCTACTTGTGCTCCAAAATTGGGGTGAGGGCCTTGGCTAGAAATCCTATGTAACTAAACCAGAGATGCAGGTAAAGTATTATCCATAGCTCTTTAATTTTCATATTGTTCCCTTGCTGGGATGGAAGCCTAGTTTATCTTTGAAATGAGTAGTATATATTTTATAGTAACTTGAGAGTCTGAAATGATTATTTCAGTTAAGTCACTAGTCTAATATTTAAATTATCAAAGGGTCTTGTGTGTTTTGTTATATAATTTTAGTGTATAAATGACTTTAGAGGTAATGTAGTAGATTCTTTTATTTTGATGAGGCAAAGATTAGTTAATTAACCCCAACCTCACAACTAGTTCATATCAGAACCAAGGCTCCTATTCCAATATAAGTTTGTTTCTGTGATTTCCTATTAAATTTATAAAGTAATGAGATAGTAAAAGAGAAGAAGGGTCATTGGAGAGGATAAAGTAAGAAAAACATTTGGCAATGGTGAGAGAATAGGCTTGAAAACCCACTGACTGCCACTATGGTTTAAATATAACATTGCAACTGGAAAATCATGACCCACCAGCCACACTGTGATTCTCACTTGAAATGAATTGACATCTTTTCTATAATTAAACTCAATTTTCTTGTACTGAATCAGATGACCTTTCCATTTTAACAAGTCATTTTTATGTAACAACTTATTGATTACCCACTATATCCGAAGTGTTGTAGCATATAAACTGTACTAATGAAGTGCAAGAAAAGAAATGGTTTTAAGAAACCAAGATTAGTCCCTATTCTAAATATTTTTTGAGTCACAGACTCATTTCAGAAACTTAATCCTCTTCTTGAAAAAATACACTTGCACACAAAGGCCCTTCCTTAAGAATCCATGACTGCCAGGTTAAAACCACTGCTTAACAAGGAACCTATGGTTTTCAATTATTTCATTCATTGCCAGAATTTACCTGGAAACAAACAGAAAAACTCATTAATTAGCTGGCATAAAATTCTGAGCAAAAGAATTAGTAAGCTATTACTTTAAAACTTTTGCCTTTAACTGCTTATGAAGACTATTAAGTTATGTCTTATCTTTGAAGGTGGAGATCCTATATAGTTTCTGGAAAATTTCACGGTTTTCTAATTGTTAGACATTTAGATTTGCTAAGAAAGATAATGCCAGACCTGAAGAGGTCAGTCTGTCTTTTAATCTGCGTATCTAGTTAAGCAGATGACTTAGAGAATGTCGTGTCTATCTTCAGAGTGTACTTTTCCCTTTATTCACAGCATTATAATGAATTTTCTTCCATAGTAAATGGAGTTCCTTGGCCTCAAGAGGCAACCCGACGAAATAGCCATACTTTTAACTGTAGGATGCTAATTCACCCTCCTGATGAACCAGGCACCGAGAACCAAGAAGCTTGCCAGCGGTATGAAGTAATGCAGTGTTTCACTGTGTCACAGCCAAAATCAATTCAAGAGGATGGAGAAGGTAAACAAAGGGTGATTTTAAGGTGTTTGATTACTTTTTCCATGGCTTTTGGAACAGAGAGCTAATTGACTATAAGTTGCTTTCTTCGGATAGCACATGTTTGTGTCATAGTGGCTGTGTATTTATTAATGCTTAAGAAAAAACTTGCTAACATGTAGAATCACCCCTCTTAAATGTCCCCAAATTTTCAGTTTTAAGCTGGCATTCCCAATCAAATGTCAAATTCAAACCAACTTTCTGCCTAGAAATAAGAGATGTAACTAACTGCTGCCAGTTGGAAATGTACCAGATACAGCAGGCTGTTGAACAGTTCTGATTTTTAGAAGGTTTCAAGTTTAGAGTGTAGGGAACACTGGAAAATAGAGTTTGCATTTTTGAGGCCATTCAAGGTAATTTATAAGGAGAAAGCTCATGAACAGATATAAACACAGCTGAAGCTCTAATATGAACATAGTATAACATGGAATTAGGTATATGACAATGGACGAGTTTTCCGTGTGAGCTTAGACTGAACTGAGTTTAAAATGCCACAAATTGGAAACTGGAGTAAGGACCGGAGAAGATAGTAGATAAGAAGTCAATCAGATGCAAAAAAAAAAGAAGACCGTGTATGTAGCAGAGAACAAGTGCCACCACCCACTGGGAATTTTTCACAAAATATACATGTGAGTCTGCTTTACTTAATAAAAGCTCATATTTAGCTGTTAGCTATATTGAATGTATATGATATCTCAAAGAAAATGGGAAATGAGACTTTGAATAATATATACATTTAAAAACAAAATCCTCTGTTGGAGGAAAAAAAAATGCCTCTTCAGAAATAGTTAAAAATTTTCTTATATGTGGGCCTCCCTGGTGGCACAGCGGTTGAGCGCTGGGTTGCGAAGCTGCCCGCAGCCTCTGCGGCGCCGGTTCAATCCCCGGCTGCTCCCCGGCCACCGGAGGAGGGTCCCACATGGCGTGCAGACCTCTCCTGCCGCCCGCTGCTCCCCTCAGCAGTGTACTTGGGTCCTTCTGCCTGCTCTGCTCCCTGCTCTGGCTCTGGTGAATTGTCTCACTCTCCCGCGCTTCTGACTGTACCCAGTGCTTGTATAAGTAAATAAATAAATCTAAAAAAAAAAAAAAAAATCACATTTAAAAAAAAATTTTTTCTTATATGAGAATTACTGTCTGCACAGTGGTTAAAAACTAATCTTTGTATGGCCTCCCTGGTGGTGAAGGAGTTAATCTTAGTGCTATCAAGCTATCACCAGCCACCACAGCAGGAGTTAAATCCCTGGACAGGGAGCTAACCCAGGTGGCATGGCAGACCTCTGCTGTCTCGCCTGCTGCTCCCCTCAGCAGTGTGTTTCAGTAGATCCACCTATTCTACTCCCCTCTGTCTCTGGTGAATTCTCTCTCTCTCTCTCTCTCTCTCTCTCTCTCTCTCTCTCTCTCTCTCTCTCTCTCACACACACACACACACACACACACACACACACACACACACACACACCCTCTGGCCTACACCAGTTCTTCTATGTATAAATAAATAAATCTTTTAAAAAAGATAATCTTTGTAGCCATTAACTACTTTTGAGTATAGGAAATTATCTAGATAAAAAGCCCTACTGTGTGGCTTAAATCTTGCCAAACTGCTTTTCTGACTCTTTATTATCCAAGTACATGAGATGGCTCAGTCACCTCTAGTTTATATAAGAACATTCAATGGGAAGGGATAATTTATGTTAATAAGATCTTTATATGGAGATGCCAGTTTTGGTTGCCAGCAATCTTATATCTACTGTACTGTTAGATCAGAATGATTTCAGTATTGTATCAGCTACTATAACATGTATTTTTATAAAAGCCACTTATTGGAAATGATAAATATGAACCATTTTCTACCCTCTTTCCTTCAATTTTCCCTCCTTGTTTTTCTTAGACTTCCAGTCTTGTTTGATTTGTATTGCACGGCGATTACCTCGGCCTCCTGCCATCACAGGAGTAGAATCCTTTATGACCAAGCAAGATACTACAGGTATTAACTGCAAAATTCGGAATGCTCCATCATTATGCTCCATCATAATGTTTCAGTATTATATGTCACTGGGCCTTTAAAACTAATTACATCCAAAATAATGTAATTATAAATCTAGCAGATACTTCAGAAAGCACAGAACCAGCCTACCCATTTTACAAATGAGGGAATGGTGACTTTTCCAGAGCCATACAGTTGATTGGTAAGAACAGACATCTTTAGCTCTTACCACTACCTCACACCATACATAAAAATCAACTCAAAATGGATTAAAGAACTAGACATAAGACCTGAAACCATAAAATATATAGAAGGAAATATAGGCGAAACACTACGTGATTTGCACATCAAAGACATCTTTACAGACACATCACCCAAAGCAGTGATAGTGAAGGCAAAGATAAACAGCTGGGACTACATCAAATTAAAGAGCTTCTGCACAGCAAAAGAGACAATAACAAAAACAAAGAGAAACCCCACCAACTGGGAGAACATTTTTGCACCCAACGCTAATGATAAAGGACTGATCACAAAAATCAGCAACGAGCTGATGAGACTCAACAACAAAGAAAATAATCCTGTCAAAAAATGGGCAGAAGAGCTAAAAAGAAACTTCTCTGAAGAAGAAATGCAAATGGCCAACAGGCATATGAAGAAATGTTCAACATCACTTATAATCAGGGAAATGCAAATCAAAACTACCATGAGATACCATCTTACACCAGTGAGAATGGCACATATTAAAAAAACTAGCAACAACAAATGTTGGCGAGGATGTGGAGAAAAAGGAACTCTTCTGCACTGTTGGTGGGAGTGCAAACTGGTCCAACCACTATGGAGAGCTGTGTGGAGATTTCTGGACCTGCTAAACATAGAGCTTCCATATGATCCAACAATTCCACTCCTAGGTATTTACCCAAAGGACACAGAAACATCAATTCCAACGAGCACCTGCATCCCTATGTTTATAGCAGCACTATTTACAATAGCTAAGCTTTGGAAACAACCCAAATGCCCAAAACTAGATGACTGGATCAAGAAGATGTGGTACATATACACCATGGAATATTACTCAGCATTCAAAAAAGATAAACACATGCAATTTGCAGCAACATGGATGGCGCTGGAAGAGATCATGCTCAGCAAAATAAGCCAGAAAGAAAAGAAAAATACCGGGTGGTCTCACTCATAGCAGGAATCTAAAAAACTTAAATAAGGGACCAGGAAAATGAGTAACTATAAGAAAGTGAAAATCAAAATCAACAAAAAACTATGAACCAGAGACACTCTATGGGGGGTGGGGTGCGGGGAGGGGAGGGATTGAGGTCAAAATAAGGGGTTTGCAATTGAATGGGGAATACAAAAATAAAATTTATTTTAAAAAAATGCCATGAGGAGGGGAAAAAAAAAAAGAACAGACATCTTTAGCTCTTAATATAGAACTTTTCCTTTATATTGCATTGCCTTCCATCAAAGCATTATTAAGTGGACATCACTGTACTGTATATATTTACTGTACAAAAGATACCAGAGGAAATATAGAATAAAATGATGCCAGAGAAATAAATTTTTTAAGTTGTTATTATTATCCTTAAAATGTAAAACTAATACTCTATTATAGCATATAATTGATTTGGATAAAAAATAACAAGCTAGCTTTAAGTATTAGATATTCAGTTCCTTAAATTTTAGAAGTACATTTAACCGTACATGGAGCAGTCCATGTTCCTTAAAAAAAGAAGATCTTTTACCAGGAAATGCTGAGCAAAGGTTTCATTGGTTGGTTGGTTGGTTGGTTGGTTGGTTGGTTGGTTGGTTGGTTGGTTAATTAATTTCCTCTAGTCACTAGAGATATTCTAGGTCAAACTATACCTGAATCTCTTCTAATATATCATTGCACTGCCCAATCATTTTGTTACACTTTCTCCCCTCCAGCTCTACAATTTCAGGTGGTTCTTGCTCTCTTGTGGGCCAGTATGTACATGAGCACATGAGTGCATGCATTACACACACAAATACACACATGTACATTTTCCCTGGTCACTGCCCATGAGAGGTATTACTGCATACTAAGTTTATCTAACGGTGAATTCTCTACTTTAAGATGCTCAACATTTTTTACTGATGTGTTTAAAATGGTCTCTTAATTAAAAGTTAAGGAGAGCATTTTTAAAGACTTAAAGTAGAATAAATGGAGATATATTAATTTTATGGCACTTAAAAATATAATATCCTACAAGAAAGTGAAAATCAAAATCAACAAAAATCTATGAACCAGAGACACTTTTGGGGGGGTGGGTGGAGGGAGGGGAGGGATTGGGGTCAAAATGGGGTGGTTGAAATTGTATGGGGAATATAAAAATAAAATTTATTATAAAAAAAATTAAAAAATAATATCCACACATATAATTTCATTTAATGCAAGTTCAATTTAAGTTTTTTAATTGAGTTAACATTGGCTTACATTGTATATATTTTAGGTTTGTAGGCTCATACCTCTTACAGTATATCTTACCACATTACATGAGTGGATTACCAACTCTTAATCTTTGACATAATAAGAGGCAAAGATGAAATAATTGAAATTCTTAGAAAGTTCAAAATTATCTTTTATTTCAGCAGTGTTCACCAGCTTTACCCAAGCTGTTCTTAAATAACAAAACTCCTTTAAGTTTTAATTTTTCTTTCTACCACCTAAATTAGACTTGGGCAACATCTAAGTTTGACACATCTACACATTCAAGTCTCTAAGTTAAAGAGGGTTAATAAATACTTTATTTCTAAACCAAATGAATATATAAAGGAGAGATTAGTTAAAGGGAGGAGCCACTTGGGCCTCCCTGGTGGCAAAGGGGTTAAGTCTGTGTTATCAAGCTATCACCAGCCACTGCAGTGTGAGTTCAATCCCTGGCCAGGGAGCTGAACCCCTTGAGAGGCATACCTCTCCTGTCTTACCCACTGCTCCCCTCAGCAGTGTATTTCAGTAGATCCACCTGTTCTGCTCCCCACTCTGTCTCTGGTGAATCCTCTTAGCCCCCACATCTCTGGCCTACACCCCAGTTCTTCTATGCATAAATAAATCTTTAAAAAAAAAAAAAAGAGGAGCCACAAACAGTACAATATATTTGAATTGATTTTATGAAAAAAGGGAAGATGAGGAAAAAACACATCCAAGCATTCACAGAAGAAGAAATTATGGGTGGTGAATAAACATGAAAAATTCTCAAATTAATTGGGAAAATACAAGTTTAAGTCATAACCATTTTCCATCTGCTTATTGTGAAAAAATAAAGAAACCTGATAATACTAAGCGATAGAGAGAATGTTGGATCAACAGTAACTTTTATATACATTTCTGCAAAACAACATGATGTTATAAAGTTGAATATTTGTATTTTCTATGACTCAACAGTTCTATTCTTCCATATGCATCCTAGAGAAAGTCTTACACACATGCATTCTGAAAATTGTGCAAGATGTTGATAGTAGCATTGATTGTAATGGCAAGAAACTGGAAACAGTTTAAATGCCCATTGACAGGAATATGAAAAGGCAGAGGGATGTGACAAGTAAGGAGTTCACACACAATGGAATGGTATTGGTAATAATCAACTTCTTTAGCTAGGTGATGGGTTTACAGGTTTTCAATTTACTAATCTAATTTTTATATATGTATATAATTTATTTTATATGAATATAAGATCATATAAAGAATAAAACATCTGAATAATCACAAACTAGAGTAATAATTTACCCTTTATTAACAAAGGGATAACTTACCTGAACTATTCCATAGCCATTTGGAAAATGTGTTCAGATACGATGAAAACATCAAATCACCACTAGATTTCATAAAGATATATTCTGTGTATAGGATGCCTAATAAATCTTCATGTTTTCACTTGTTATTTTTCTAATCTCACTTCAGGTATTTATGGTATGACTTAATACTTGACTAGAATTTAATTTTAAAATTATGATATACTATGATATTCTAGTATATTTAGTCCAAGGCCAAAAATAATTTGTATTATCATGTCACTGACATGCTGCATTACCATATATAATAAAAATTAATAGTGCTTTTTAAAGGTTGTTACAGATGTGGGGGGAGGCAGAATATTTCTCTATTGTAGTTGTTAGTTTGAAATATGGGTGATTTATGAGGCTATCATAAATGTAAATTTCCATTCTTTATTTAGGTAAAATCATCTCTATTGATACGAGTTCCCTGAGAGCTGCTGGCAGAACTGGCTGGGAAGATTTAGTGAGAAAGTGCATTTATGCTTTTTTTCAGCCTCAGGGCAGAGAGCCATCTTATGCCAGACAACTATTTCAAGAAGGTAAAGTTTTTCCCTCTTACTTACTTTCATTAACCTTGTTCTTTATTAATATTGAGTAATTTATGTAGAATTCATGGCTTGATAAGTATTTTCTCCAAATTACAGTTTTTGCAATAATCAGTTTTAGGAAAGGAAGAAATGGGTAAGCAAAGTAATTCATGAGTGGATCCTGAAATTTGGGATGCACATTTTAAAGGACAGGATATCATGTGATGGTCACTCATTCATTCATCCATTCATTCAGCAGACATACCAAGTTCCTCACATGCATAGAACACTTTGTCAGGTACCAAGGATACATTGATGACTAAGAAGTAGGGTTTTGTCCTCAAGGGGCTCAAAATATATCAGTAGAATATATGACAACTTTAAATTAGTATGGCGAGGGGTATAATAGAGATCTGATCAAAGAAGAACAAAATTCATTTTGACATGGAAAATCCAGGATGACCTTAGAGGAAGTGATATTTTTGTCTAGCTCTTGAAGATCATTCTCAGCAGAGTAAGGGTGTCAGAGGGCGTCTGGATAATGCAGAGAGCTATATCATGAATGTTTACTTAATGACTATTACAATACCTGTATCTCCTGACTGAAGTTTCAAGTGAAGAAACACAACACATAAAATTATTAATTAGTAATGTAATAGCTGCTGTGTCATAGAAAGTACCTCTGGAAGTATAAAGCAAATATATTTTCCTACTGGTATAGAACTTAACAGTATTACAAGAAAAGTAAGGAAAATGATAGGAGAATTAAGGCCAGAAAGAACATAGAGATTCAGACTTAAAGGATTTTGATGTATTTAAAGTGTTATTGTATAATTATGGTAACCTAATATTCCTTTCCCAGTGTAATTGTCCAATCTCTAAGTAGTTTCTTTGGGAAGAAACTCTTTATATGGCTGTTCCTAAAAAACAATTTTAAAAATACTTTTCATTATTCCTTCACTGTTCTTATACATTTCCCATATACTAATGGGAAAGATATTCCATTCATTGCATTTTAGGTCAACTACTTCCTAATGGTTTGTGAAGGAAGTAGCTTGATTTTTTTTTTTTTTTCTTCAGGAAGCCATCTATATAAATCTCACTGGCTTACTTCTGGGATAGCTTTGTATTGACTCATGGTTTCCATTTAACCTCTTACTGTACCAATACCATTCCCAAAGATGGTATTTCCACAAATAGGGTTAAGAATCTTTATTTTTAAAAAGTTTCCAGGGCAGTCTTCAAGTGTAGTCAGGTCTGGGAGCATTGCAATAAGCAACTAATATCATCCACTGGTGCAAACTTTGTGACTCTCTCTGCCGAGTATGGTGCTTGTCTTATACATCAGTTTGAGACTCAAAGCACTGTCTACTGACTCCTGAAAGTGCTGAAAGATAAAATACTCTTTGGTTGTTGCCATAACCTTTTAAGTTTGTACTTCTAAGGATTCACTTAAAATGCTTTAATTTTATTTTCCTATAATTTATATACCTTTCCACCAGGCAAAGCAGGTTGAGATTGCTGCCTCATCATCCAAAGTACTAAGCTCCATATAGATGTTATTGAGCTACAGATTAAAGTATGTGTTTTTAAATCATTATAATCCTCCATAAAATAGGTTGATTACAATGTAGTAACTTAAGGAAAAGATTCTATAGCCACAGTTGGAGATTTTAATATGCAGTAAAGACATAGAAGACCTAAAAGAGCCTATCTATCACCTTCAACAAATTGATATGGATCATCACTATGTGATTTGTTTAAATCACATAGAGTATGTTGTTTGACCACAGTGGAGATAAGTTAGAAATCAATAAAAGTAAGATAGCTATGAGCTGCAAAAAATGTCCAAATATTTGGATATGAGGCAGCATACTTCTATATAATCATTTTTTATCATAAGGGACTCATAAAATATTTTGAACTGTAGGATAATGAAAATAAAGCATTCCAAACTTTGTGATATTTAAAAGAAATAGTGTAGCTAATCTGCCATATACATATGAAGTGAAAGCAGAGTAACATTGTGTTGAGGAGCCACTGGTCTCTCAAACATGTAGAGGTACAGATTTGCCTTTTCAGTTTCCTTGCTGCCTCTTCGCTTGCAGTGTGAAATGAGTGAGACAAACTCTGCCTCTTTATCCTTGATTTTGTTTGAATTTTTCAAAAATTTGAAAGTTTGTAAAGCTTTACAGTGATTGATATTTAGGCATGAAAATTTTGCCCTACATCTGTTCTTTTTCTTGTCCATTAAGTTACTCTTTGAAGGCTGGTATAAAATCCTAATACATATTTAAAATTAAGTTCTTAATATAGTTTTTCAGCTGCTTTTGACAGACGACAGCTCATGGACTGCTTTTAAAAGGAAGTTTTATTATTTATTTATTTTCGAGAATCAAATTTGAAAATGCATTTCAGCCAAAGACTGTAATATATAGGAACATTCACCATGAACTAGATTTATGCAGTAATTCTCTACAGAGATTAAATTGGTTATCAAGAACACCTGAGGCATTTTTTTTTTAACTAGGAAGAGTTTATATAGTTCCTAGGATCTGTTCCATTCAGAACAATTCCGTTAAAGAAGATTCTAGGTTACAATGCTTCCGAAAGGTCCCTGATAAGATTCATATAGGACAGTTGTTTTTCAACTAGATTCCTGGAGCCCAGCCACATTACTGAATTGAATCAGTCTATAGTCTGAGATATGTTCTTACAGAGAAGTTTGGAAAACAGAAACTTGGGTTCCACAAGCTATTAATAGGAAATGATCTTTCATGTTTAATTAATAAGGTTCAGAAGTGCTTCAGTCTCCCACTTTAGGGGAATTCATAAGACTATTATAAGGTCAAGATAGTTACGTTTGTGGAAAGTTCTGCAATAAAGGTACCTGTTTGGCTTTGTTACCCATTTGTATTTTCCTTAGAATACTTTTTTCCTGTGGTAACCCACGAGTACTTAGAGAGAGAGTAGTAGTCTTGGCAAATACTGAGCAAAATAGCCTAAAAAGGTTTCACGAAAGTTCTTTTCCCTATTATCAGTAATGAAATGGATCATCATTTCTTATCTTTGAAAAATGTCCATGATATATCATTGTATTAAAAAGTAGGCTAAGAAAACAAATAAAGTAGACTAAGAAACAAACACAATAGTAGGCTAAGAAAACAGCATATATAGTATGATCTTACTCTTGTATCTCTATCCGATTCTAGAGGATTAGCAAAATGTTAACAATGGTTACATCTGCTAAAATTGCAAATGACTTTTCTTTTTACTTCTTTCTTCATTTCTCTATTATCTTAACGTTATAATTACAAAATAAAATCATTTTCATTAAAAAAGAAAACTCCATGAGATAGTTGGAAGTTAATAGTATCAACAAGTTTGGAAGCATTGCTATAAAACATAAGTACCCATATATAATGATTAACCAGAATGTTCTTTAACTCCATAGTCCATGTAACAGTGTTAACTGAAAATCTTTTTATGTCAAATTTTGTTGAAAATGTTTTTTTGTTTGTTTTTTTAATAAATTTTATTTTTATATTCCCCATACAATTGCAACCCCCTCCATTTTGACCCCAATCCCTCCCCTCCCGCCCCCCACCCCCCAAAGAGTGTCTCTGGTTCATAGTTTTTTGTTGATTTTGATTTTTACTTTCTTATAGTTATTCATTTGTTGAAAATGTTTTAAATATGGGTTTTCAAAAATTTGATATATAGAATACAGTTTACTTATTGGTAACTGAAAATTTTTCTAAGAGCATCTAGGGGCACTTTTTTTCTTTATCTTAATAACAATTTTTAAAATTGTATTCTTTCTGAATTTTATCTAGAGAAATACCAAAAAGGAAAAAAAAAGAATCTCTACCAGCATTGATCCTGACTCACATTTTATATGTGCCCATTTAGTTAACATCAGTAAGGCATGCTTATTGAGATTTGCTGAGCACCAAAATTGAGTAGAGCCAAAACCCAAATATATCTACTTTTACAGCTACTATAAATAGAGAAAAGTTGGCTCTTTGCTCTCTAGTTCTGCTGAGGTGTAGTTGGTGGGGAGGGGAAAACAGGGAATTTGTCATGTTAAATATTCTTATTAATGGTTTCTGGGGTATCAATAATACCCAATCAATAAAAGCCTCCCTACCAAGTGTTCTAAAATTTTTAGAAATTGACACAAGAGTCAGGGATCAAAATGCAATATAATTGACAAAAACAGATCAGAAAACAGGACTAGAATGTGTGATCAAAGTGAGATTCCAAATAGTTTTGTGCAGGGTAAACCCTGAAATCCAGTAAGAGGGAAAATCTGGTGTGCAGAGCAAATGTTTATCTAACCAGCTCTGTAAAGGATTATAGCTCTCTAAAACATGTCTTAATTTAAAATATAAGTAATTAGCTACAAGGTTGCAGTTATTGCTATAAATGGTGTCTGGGAATTGAATGAATTTATCGCTGAGCATGTGTGACTCAGGACATATATTCTTTGGAAGTTGCTTCTTGTCTGTGATTTTTTGTTTTGTTTTGTTTCTTGCCTATAAACTGTTCTTTCAATATCTGCTATATACAAGGCCTCCTACTAGATATTAGCTCACATTATTACTGGGTCCATTTTAGTGATGATGGGCAAAGGTTAATTTGCATTCAGCCCTGAACTTGTGAATGACAAAGTCAGTGTTCAAGCATGAATCTGACTCCTAAGGCTTTGTTCTTTTCATTGATTCATGCTTCCTTCTTGTTTACCTCTCCATCTGAACAGTTGAGCACCAGAAGGATTTTGGTTAGCTGGAGTCTTAATTAGATTCTAATTAATTGAAGTCTTTTACTATATATTTAATATTGCATTTTTTCCTTTCAAAGAATATGTAAATTACGATGTGCTAAGCAATAGGAGTTCCCCAATTTTGGGCTTATTACTAATTTAGATACAGTCCCACAAATTAAGGCAGCATATTTACCGAAGGACTGTTTCTGCAATCTACATGAAGTATCTTGATTCCGGTGCTAGCCTGAGTTTTGAGTTCTTTTCAACAAAGTAAGAAATTTCTCTCCATTAATTTCCATTTGTAAAGTAAGTCTAGAATCATTCAAGAGTAAACTTATAAACTGAGGTGTAATATAGGCATTTGAGAACATAATTGAGAATTAAAATCTATCCTCTAAAGGTATAGCAGTTGGTCACAAGTAAAAACTAACCTATTTAGATGAGATTCAAATTGAGGATTAACTAATAAGTATTCACATGTAAAATATCATGCAAATAAAGAGTAGAAAACAAGAATGGAACATGAGACTAGTCCTTACGTTGATTCTAGCTGAAGAAGAAAAATAAATGTGTAAAATGTTAACTACATCCTATTCCAAGAGATATATAAGATGTGTTTATGAATTAATGACAAATAAGATCAGAAATATAACTTGAAATCAGATTATATAGACCTTTGTTGTCAGCATAGTAGCCACTGGTCTCATGGAGCTTTTGAGTATTTGAATTATAGCTAGTGTGACTGAGGAACTGTTCTAAATTTTATTTAGAACAAGTGATGTGACTGGTGGTTATCGTATTAGACAGTGAATCTTTTTTAAAATTTATTTTTATGAATTTTTTTAATTTTTTACATCATTGTTCATTTTTAAACAATATTTGCTTCCCCCCCCCAAGTTAGTTCCCATAGTTTCCTTCCCCAATGCACCCATGCACCATCACCTCAATCCCCTGTGCTCCTCCCTCCCTTCCTCTGATCCCTCTCCCTCCCACTCCCCTGCAGTATGTCTTTGATTTATAATTGTCCATTTTTGCTTTGTTGTGTTTTGTACTGTTGTTATTTACACTGATGTTTTATTTGGTTCCCCTATATTCCTGCTATAAGTGAAACCATCCAATATTTTTCTTTTTCCTTCTGGCTATGATTCCTTCTAGCTCCATCCACATTGCTGAATTTATCTTTTTTGATTGCTTAGTAATATTCCATTGTGTATATATGCCACATCTTCTTGATCCAGCCATCTATTTTTGGGCATTTGGGTTGTTTCCAGGTTTTATCTATTGTAAATAGTGCTGCAATAAACATAGATGTACAGGTTTTCTTTTGAATCAGTGTTTCTGTGTCCTTTGGGTAGATCCCTAGGAGTGGAATTGCTGTGTGGTATGGTAGCTCCATTTTCAATAGACTGAGGAACCTCCAGACAGCTTTCCATAGTAGTTGGACCAGTTTGCTCTCCCACCAGCAATGTGGGAGCGTTCCTTTTTCACCACATCCTTGCCAACATTTGTCGTTGCTTGTTTTCTTGATGTAACATTCTTACTGGTGTAAGGTGGTCTCTCAATGTGTTTTTGATTTGCATTTCCCTGATGATAAGGGATGTTGAGCATTTTTCCATATGCCTGTTGGCCATTTGCATTCCGTCTTTGGAGAAATGTCTTTTAAGTTCTTCTGCCCATTTCTCGACTGAATTGTTTATTTTGTTTTTGTTGAGTCATGTGAGTTCTTTGTATATCATTGTGATCAGTCCCTTATCAATTGACTGGAGTGCAAAGATTTTTCCCCAGTCAGTGGGGTGTGTCTGTTTTGGTTAATGTCTCTGTTGCTGTGCAGAAGCTTTTCAGTTTGATGTAATCCCAGATGTTTATCTTTTCCTTAACTTTCTTTGCTTTGGGTCATGAGTCTTTAAAGATGTTATTGCGATGTATGTCTTGTAGTGTTTGACCTATATTTTCTTCTATATATTTTATGGTTTCAGGTCTTATATCCAGTTCTTTTCTCCATTTTGAGTTGATTTTTGTGCACGGTGAAAGGTAGTGGTTTAGTTTCATTTTTTTGCATGTGGTGGTCCAGTTTTCCCAGCACCATTTATTGAACAAACTTAGACAGTGAATCTTAATGGTGAAGAGCCATTGATTGTTTTCCAGCAGAAGAAGAGGTTCTGAAGAACAGTAAATAATGATGAAGAAATAGACAAAATGGCATAAGCAAAATCACATGAACTCTATTGTGTCTTACATTTATGTAACCTTATCATCATTATGATAATGATTTATCCCAGGATAATAGTTTATTTTAAAATGCCACCCTTTTGTTGCAGTTTTATTTTCCAAAATGTATTTCCAAAATAAATTGTTATTTTCCAAAATATATTGTTAAAAATGAGAATTTTTCATGTTTTTAAAAAAGATTTTGCTATATTATACATTTTCTTGTTATCTTACAGAAAAATTACCAGTTTCCATTAAGGACACATTTTTCATCATTTGTTTTTTGACTAGATTCTAAATTTTTCCATGTTTTAGTAAAAATGCCAATGATTTGTCTTAAATTGCTAGAGGGGTAAGGAATGTGGTTGATTGGGCATAAATCATAATCCTTTCAATTAAGTTTATATCCTGGTTTGGGTACATAGGCGGATCTGTGTGTGGTATAGATTAGCAACAGATTATGCCCTCCTTAGTTTATACTGTACAACCAGGACAATAAAATAGAGCATGTCTGCGCATTACTTAAAGTAATATGTATCTTCAGAAGTTGTTAGTTGGTCATTTTAGTCTCTTTCATGTCTCTTTAAAGTGTAATTGAAGCCCTTTCTGAGATGTCTTGAAAAATAGCACTAAAACATGTATTACAGGCTAAATTGTAATAGTCATTTGGGATAGTAATTCTTGTGTTTCTTTCAGTAGGCATAATTTTTAACTTTGGTAAAGCTGATTATTAAATTAAATCTTTCTTAAAAGTGGATTTTATTACTAAATCATCAATTCTTAGTCATCTGGCATAGCCTTTATATATTTAGTAAATACCAATTTGCTTAGAATTTTATCTGCTATTAAAGCTGTACAACATAAGTAAGTTTTCTTGTTTATGTAGTGACTTGATTTGACTCCTTAATTTAGCTTTTGTTCCTTGTATTAATCATCACTGGCTTTATCTTAATTTGCTTACTAAACTACATTCAAACATCAAAAATAATACATATATATAATACAATAATTTGTTAAATGGGACTGTAGTGATTCATATTCCTGAGTGATAAGTTAAATTTGAATTTTGGTTAAGCAACTCTGCAAATTAATCAAAGCATAGAGGATAAGTTTATGGTATCTGTTAATAAAAAATCAGACATCCCAAGGAAAAAAAAACTTATTAGAGGTAATACTGAAAGTGAGAGTGGAGATTATCTCCTTGTATTTTTAATGTACACTCAATAAATTTGACGAGCTACCCCATTGTAGGTAAATATTAAGGTTGATTTTTTTCCTCCCTATTTGGAGTTTCTTCATAACCATAACTTACGAGAGGAGGCACCCATTCCAGTAGGACTAAATTAAACTTGTCACCAGATGATATATTTCAATGAAATAAATTTTCCCCCTGAGATATTTGCTTTGTCTGAACTATTCTTTCTTTTGAGTCTGAGCAGGTAGCGCTTGTGGGAGGGGGCGGTTATAAAGGAGGTTCTAGGTAGAAATAAAGTTTGGTAACTCTCCTTTGCCCAGAGTACAAGTGTCCTAATTTTAACTAGGTTTCTCTTTTGTTTGACACAGTGATGACTCGTGGCACTGCCTCCAGCCCCTCCTATAGATTCATATTGAATGATGGGACAATGCTTAGCGCCCACACCAAGTGTAAACTTTGCTACCCTCAAAGTCCAGACATGCAACCTTTCATCATGGGAATTCATATCATCGACAGGTACTACTTATTTGGAGAGCTTCATATGAAATAAATCAGTTCACATATCTCAGAGAAAAATTTTTATGCTCTTGATAGAAAACAAACATTCCAAATTAGGCATTAAACTAGTGTGATGAGTATATAATCAATAGATACATACTGGGATTTATAGTTTTGTTGCCTAACAATAGCTTTGTTGTTCAGAGAAGGAGTTAGGACGTGTGAGGCTGCTAATATGTGTTTTAGGGGTAAAAACCAAAAAGGGGCTAAAAATTTACAACTTTCCACATGTGAACTTATGGTCTTACAAAAGATTTCAAAGTTTGTTAACATTGTTATTTTTATTTTTTAAAATGCTTTATTTTCATTAGGACAAACTCGATGGCTCCTGAATTCAAGTTGACAGTTTTTCAAAGTATAATTCATTAAGCTATCAACTTGAGATTTTTGAATGTCATTGCCTGTCATTTCCTCTAATTTCTTCTCTTCTCTAAATGTTTTACACTGGCATATATGGTAAATTCATGGAACCATTCTTTTATCCTATGAATTATTCAAAACCCTACATTTACAACTATTAAAATTTAGCATTAAACAAAAACAAAGACATTTCCTCTCACTTCATCTTTTCCTCATCTGATATATTTGCTTATTGGAACATGGTAATACCAGTCACAAACCTTTTGTCATAATTATGGATTTGAGTAGAGAACGCGATGAAAATCTGAATTCAGAATGCTGGCTTTTTCTAATTTTAGTTAATTTATGCTTGTGAGTGGAATTAGCACAGTTCTTTTTTTTCATATTGTGATTTCTCTTTCAAAACATCTGCTGTATCTGCATCTCACCCTTTTTCATTTTTGCATCAGTGACACAGTATTTTCCTTACCCAGTCTTCCTCTTGGAGTTGAAATATTTAAAAGCTGGAACAAGGGAGTCATGAATAAGTGATTTGTAAACAGAAGTGTAGGAAGTTTCTCTTTGAACAAAAGTATTGTTGTAGTGTTAGTTATCTGTATAAATTTCAAAAAGTTTAAATGACACATATTGGATTTTTCCCAAAACCAAGAAGATTTATTTCTCATATAAGAGACCATAAGTGCTATTTCCTACTAAGTGGTGCTAATATTTCACAGTAGGAGTAAGTCTACTGTTTTTTCTTAAAGGGATACAGAAGCTCTTTATGTGAAAACTTGCACTGTCAGTGAGGTTAATGGTTTTATTTTATAATATATATCAGAAAAATATTTTAATGGAATCTTATGAAGATGTTTGGATAGTAATGTTTCTTTCTTCCCCCTTTCCCCAGGGAACACAGTGGGCTTTCTCCTCAAGATGACACTAATTCTGGAATGTCTATTCCCCGAGTAAACCCTCCCATCAATCCTGGCATCTCTCCAGCTCACGGTGTGGCCCGTTCATCCACATTGCCACCATCCAACAGCAACATGGTATCCCCCAGAGTCAGCCGCCAGCAGAGCTCAGACCTGCATAGCAGCAGTCATAGTAATTCTAGCAACAACCAAGGGAATTTTGGATGCTCACCTGGAAATCAGATTGTAGCCAGTGTTGCCTTAAACCAGGGACAGACCAGTTCCCAGAGCACTAATTCCTCCTTAAACCTCAATAATTCTCCTATAGAAGGTACAGGAATATCCCTCGCACAGTTCATGTCTCCAAGACGACAAGTTAGTTCTGGATTGGCAGCAAGGCCCAGGATGCCAAATAATTCATTTCCTCCTAATATTCCCACATTAAGCTCCCCCGTTGGCATGACAAGTACTGCCTGTAATAATAGTAACCGATCTTATTCAAACATCCCAGTAACATCTCTACAGAGTATGAATGAAGGACCCAATAACTCCGTTGGCTTCTCTTCTAGTTCTCCAGTCCTCAGGCAGATGAGCTCACAGAATTCACCTAGCAGATTAAATATACAGCCAGCAAAAGCTGAGTCCAAAGATAACAAAGAGATTACATCCATTTTAAATGAAATGATTCAGTCTGACAACAGCTCTAATGATGGCAAACCTCTGGATTCTGGACTTCTGCATAACAGTGACAGACTCTCAGATGGAGATAATAAATATGCTCAAACCAGTCACAAACTAGTGCAGCTTTTGACAACAACTGCAGAGCAGCAGTTACGGCATGCTGATATAGACACAAGTTGCAAAGAGGTGCTTTCTTGCACAGGCACTTCCAGCTCCACTTCTGCTAATTCTTCAGGTGGCTCTTGCCCCTCCTCTCATAGCTCACTGACAGAGCGCCACAAAATTCTACACCGACTGTTACAGGAGGGTAGCCCCTCAGATATCACCACTTTGTCTGTTGAGCCTGATAAAAAGGACAGTGCATCTACTTCTGTGTCAGTGACTGGACAGGTACAAGGGAACTCCAGTATAAAACTAGAACTGGATGCATCAAAGAAAAAAGAATCAAAAGACCATCAGCTCCTGCGCTACCTTTTAGATAAAGATGAGAAAGATTTAAGAGCAACCCCAAACCTGAGCCTTGATGATGTTAAGGTGAAAGTGGAAAAGAAAGAACAGATGGAGCCTTGTAACACAAACCCAACTCCATTGACTAAACCTGCTCCTGAGGAAATAAAATTGGAGTCCCAAAGCCAGGTGGGTGATTGCTAACTTCACAGAATGAACATACCTGGTTATTTTTTCCTTTAATTTTACTCCAGCTATAGACCTGATTTGGATTCAGGCTATGTTTTGTGTTATCCATTGGACATATATTAAAAGGTTAGTATCAATGACAGAAAAATCCCTGGATACTTGCAAGAATTCTCTTTAGAATTTTGGAGGCCTGCAATACGAATGTGGCATTCTGTGAAAGTAGATCTTTCTTTCTTTCTATCAAATCAGAGTTTGCCTTTTTGGAGATTTAAAAATGATACCTTTCCTACTCCCTGTTCCCAACCTTACCTGTTGAATGCAATTCTCTGAGAATAGGACTCAGGGATCTGCATCTCAGAGAAACTTCTTAGAGAACTCTGATGCATAGTGAATTTGGGGGATCTCTGATTAAGTGAAATGGGAGAGAAATGTGAAGAGGTAGACTAGAGGCTGCTTTGTTTGGCTTGCTTTGCTATTTAATTTCCTTTGAAGCCTTTTCTAAGGTTATTTACTTCTTTTGTGATGATGACAACCCTCAACCCCCATCAGAGAATAGGGACTTGGATTATTCTGGGTAGAAGGATATATAAACACACCGTAGAGAAACCTATGCATAAATGCTTATGGATTAGGACATCTATGTTTAGGTTTATTGTCGTTGTTGTTTTTTTGTTTTTTTGTGGAGGGTGGGGGAATGGTTTGGGGCAGAGTATAAAATTGATAGTTTCATTTATTGAATAAATTGCTTGTGGACTCTGAAAGTATTTAAGCAACACAGAAAATATGATCCCTTCTTTCTAGGAACTTACAAATAATTATTTGAATAAAAGATAGATATTCAAGAAATAGCTGAAAATTTATTTACAAAGCAGTTTATCAAAAAAAACTCCATTGTGAAACAAGATTCACACTTAGTATGCATAGGTCCTTCAGTTTTTTGAGCCAGCTTTATTTTCTGACATCTCACAAAAATCTCTCTTTTCCCTTAGGCATACTGCATTCTAGGCACATGGAAGTCCTTGCCATTCCTGGGATAAGTCATGTCTCTTCTAAGCATCTTCTGCCTTGTTCTCCTTTCTCTGTCTGCTGAACTTCTACTCATCCTTCACAAACCAATTCAGACATCATCTCTGTAAAGCCTTCCCCAGCAGCCCTCGTTAGACATTTCCTTCCTCTCCACTCTAGTGCTTTGTATTGTCTCTACATACTATATAGAATAACACTATTTTGGCTAGTTCTTTACCTGTGTGCTTTTTGCAGAGAAGACTGTCATGTTTCTTGGTACAACTAAACTAATCATGTGTTTTTAAGCTGAAAAACAACTTTAGATAATAATTATATTAAACCATTACTCTTTAAAAGTAACAGCTTCATAAAATACAGTCATGTGTACAATCCTGTACATCTCTTTTTGGTGCACATATACAGGCATTTCTGCTGAGTTTATATATAGGAGTGGAATTGCAGCATCAGAAGATGTGTGTGTGTTCATTTTTAGTAACTAATGCCAATTTTCCTAGTGTATGAGAATTCCTTCTAGTTGTTCCATGTCCTCGCTGATACTTGTTATTGTCAATCTTTTAAATTCTAGGTGCTCTGGAGTCTGTGTAGTGGTATGTCATAGTTTGATTTGTATTTCTATGATAAATGTTTATTCGTTATTTGGGTATCTTCTTTTATGAACTGCCTAAACTAGTGTCTTGCCCATTTTTTTAATATGTTCTCTCCTTCTTGACTGTTAAGAATCATTTATATGTTTTAATTATGACACCTTTATATAATGGTTATATATTTCAGGTCTCATCTCTATGATGTGGCTTGCCTTTTATTTCGCTTAATGGTACTTTTTGGTAAAGTGGAGGTCTTCATTTTAGGGTTGCCCAGTTTTTCTTTTTCTTTTTTTTTTTTTTTATAGTTAGTGGTTTTTTCACATGCATAACAAAAGACATGTTCACAAATGTTCAGAGTAACTTTTTTGTGCTAGCAAAAAAACTGGAAACATCTGAAATCCATCACAGTTTGAATGGATAAACATACTGTGATATAACATACGTGTGTATGTATTCCATTCATACAATGGAATATTATTCAGCAGCAAAAACGGTGACTAGTGCTACATGTGATCAGATGTCTAAACTTCAGAAATATAAAGTAAAAGAAGCCCAGACCTCAAAATATGTATATACAGAAATAAATCTACTTATGCAAACTATAAACAAAAATTTTAATTAAATCATAAAGGCCAAACAGATATTTTATGTTGATGAATTATCTCAAAATAACCATAGTAGGATAATATTGTAAAAAAAAAAAAAAAGCCAGTTAAGCATAACCTTAGACTGATGTAGGGATTATATTCTAGAAGATTTATTTCTCTATTATATCCTCAAGTGGGAAGTCACTTTTCTGGAAACTTTGAAACGGATATACTGTTTACAAAATGGTTTCCCAAACTTTTCTAAATTATTAAAAAAAAAGTTATGTAAGTATAAATTTGTTTTTCATTTCATCATAAAAATAGTTTTACAAAATTTTGAACAATATGTCCAAAAAAATCATTCATGATGCTGTCATCATAACATTGTACATTGTACTCTGGACACATTTCCCTAATCCAGCTTTTTTCTAAGGCATAAATTTTATACTGAAACATATTAAATACTATGTGTATATTATCTCATGACCTTTAGTATATTAATTTATAAACATACAAATTTTTTCTAGTGAAACAGTTCGGTCATATAATTTCAATGAGACCTCAATCTAATAATTTTTTTCTTTCTTCATTATCTCAGAATTACACTAAATTCATAGAGCTTAAAGGAACAACTTTTTTCTACATTGTTTCTGATGTGTGTAGAATATATTGCCACTAATGTTGGTTTCCTTTCTTAGTTTGCAGCTGATCTTGACCAGTTTGATCAGTTATTGCCCACGCTGGAGAAGGCAGCACAGTTGCCAGGCTTATGTGAGGCAGACAGATTGGATGGTGCGGTCACCAGTGTAACCATCAAATCGGAGATCCTGCCAACTTCGCTTCAGTCCACCACTGCCAGACCCACTTCCAGGCTGACTAGTATGTGTTGAAGGCAAAACCTCATTTTAAATGTTTAATGAAAATGTGGATTAGTGCTTTGTCTCTCACCATTATTGCACAGACCTTTGTTTGTTAAGAGTGAAATGTGTTTTTTTAATGCCATTCTGAGTAATATACAGTTATATTTAGACATGAACTTCATTCATCATGTGTGTTTTAAAGTACAGTATAACCGGGCCTCCCCGGTGGCGCAGCAGTTGAGCGCTGGGTTGCGAAGCTGCCCGCAGTCTCTGCAGCACTGGTTCAATCCCCGGCTGCTCCCCGGCCACCAGAGGAGGGTCCCGCATGGCGCGCAGACCTCTCCTGCTGCCCGCTGCTCCCCTCAGCAGTGTACTTCGGTCCTTCTGCCTGCTCTGCTCCCCGCTCTGGCTCTGGTGAATTCTCTCACCCTCCCGTGCTTCTGACTGTACCCAGTGCTTGTATAAATATAAACAAATAAATAAAAAATATTTTAAAAAAAAAGTACAGTATAACCTCTGCATTTTTTTAAAGATTTATTTATTTATTTATACAAGCATTGGGTACAGTCAGAAGTGCGGGAGGGCGAGAGAATTCACCAGAGCCAGAGCGGGGAACAGAACAGGAAGACTGACGAAATACACTGCTGAGGGGAGAAGCAGGCACAGCAGGAGAGGTCTGTGCAGCATGTAGGACCCCGCTGGTGGCCGTGGATCCAACTGGCGCTGCAGAGGCTGCAGGCAGCCTCGCAGCCCAGCACTCAACCACCGTGCCACCGGCAAGGCCCCAACCTCTGCATTTTGTAATTAACTCTAAGGCAAGCAGATAATGTTAAGAAGAGTGATGTGGTGTTCTTAACCAAAACCTTCCATAGCAGGACTTATAAAAATATACCATTGGGTCAGATTGTGTTCCCCACAGTGTCTCCCTTGAACACTAGTCTTCTGAGTTGCATAAAAAGGACTTTGTGCTAAAATACCCTGGCAAATGCTATCTGTCTCATACATTATTCCCCTACTAAAGTACTTCAGTTCATATTAAAGATTTAAGAAGACCTATGTAAAAGAAACCAGTTTAGATTTCTTTAACACAGTATTTACTAAATTTCCTTAATTATGAAATTCCTTTTCTCAAGTAATACATGTTACTCCACAGAATGAGTTTTCCATGAAGCACTGTTGAGGAGACAATTATGTTGAAATAGATCTCCACTGCTCAAGCCCAGATTAGCATTTTCCTAATTCAGAGAGACTTTGATAGTATAATACTTCAAATTCATGAAGAAAGGGCTGTCAAATTTTTGTCACCTATCAAATTTTGAAGTTGAAAAAAAAACAGTGTTTATAATTCCTTTGTGTTATCTTGAAACTTAAGGAAGCTGTTCAGCTTATTTTCAGAATCTGCCTGGGATCCTGACCTAAATCCTGTCACCCTTCTGATGAGATCAAATGTAGAATTGACTGATTTCAGTCTTACTGCAGCGTTTAGCTGTCTTGATATACTTATTGAAAATTGACCAAGATTTCCAGGCATATAGAAAGAAGAATCTTGAGTCGTCTCTGACAGTTTGGGAAATTTAGTAAATACTGTGTTATTTCAGCTAGCCAGAAAGTAAGATGAGAACAGGAGCTAGAGTCAAATTTCATGTTCTCCATGTAGTAAGTGTTCCCTCGTGCAAATGGATTTTCTGAACCTTATTCTCTTTATCTGCAAAATAAGAATTACATGAAATGACTTTGAAAATCTTTTTAATTGAAACTGAGAGACTTTAGTCTCTGAGATATCAGGCACAGGTGGGAAACTATTGGGTGCCAGGCTGAAAGGAATAAAATAAAAATCAACATTTTCATTGGTTTACTACTAGCCCCTTTTCTCCATCCACTATGGGATACTGGAGGAGTTTTATCAGGAGACACTGAATATCCAGAAAGATGTCTAGACCTGAGTTAAGGGGAGGTCCCTAAAGTGCAAAGGTAATATTGCCATCTAATCATCCTCACAATCAGCCTCCCAGTCAGTGTTTTAGAATACTGATGGAAGTCTACAACTTGAGAGAGGACCAAAAAAAAGCCAAACAGAAAAAAAAAAAAAAAAACATGCAATAAAACTCTACAATGAGTGCATAGAATAAGAAAGACATTAAAGATTCTGAAAAAAGATATTTTATCCATAATTAATATGGGAAGGGGGAAAAAGGGGGCAAAGATGAAGGAAGAACTTTTAGAAATTTAAAATCTAAAATCTCAAGAGAAATGTTAGATAATAAAACTGAGAAAAAAGTTCCCAGAAAGAACAAAAGACCAAAGGGCAAATAGAAAATAGGGAAGAAAAAGTAAGATTGATGTAAGGAGAGCCAAACATGATCAATACAATTTCAGAAACAATGAAAGGAGTATGTGGAAATGGAAGAAATGATATTATTAAACAAAATGTATAAACATTTTCTAGAATTGAAGGACATAATTCTCCAGACTTAAATGTTGCAGCAACTATACACTTGAAATTGTTCAACAGGTACCCAAAACACACACACAGACACATTCTGGAGACCTACACCAAAGTTTATCATTATATAATTCTGGAACATCAGAGACAAAAGATCCTAACAGCTTTCAGAGAGAAAATATGAATTGCATAGAGTTAATTGGCAAAACTTGAAAGCTATCAAGCCACAAAAAGCATTGAGAAGCTTCAAATGCTTATTGTTGAGTGAAAGAAACCAATCTGAAAAGGCTACAGGTAGTGTAATTCCACCTACATTACATTCTGGAAAAGGCAAGACATAAAAAGATCAGTGGTTGCCAGGGATTCATTGTCATAGGTTGCCAAAGGGAGAGATGAACAGGTGAAGCATGGGGGATTTTTATGACAGTGAAACTATTCTGTATGATGCTGTTATGGTGAATGCCTATTATTATACATTTGTCAAAGCCTGTAGATACCACAAAGAGCAAGCCCGGATGTAAACAATGACTTTAGTTAAGAAAAATGTATCAGTATTAGCTCATCAGTTCTAACAAATGTACTGCACTAATACAAGATGTTAACAATAAGGGAAACAGCCCAACTAAAAAATGGGCAGACTTTTAAAAGACAGTTTTGGGCAAGAGAAAGGAAAGAGAATAAAGGTTTAGAGAAGGAGCAAGAAAGAAGAGAAGATGGGGACAAAAATAGGATAGCATATAAAAGGGAAGAGGAGAACAGCCTCTAATCCTCTCCCTTTACCTCTGCGCCCCTACCTTTCAGATGAAGGAGCCCATTGTTGCGTTGCCGTTTCTACATTTTAACCTTTGGCCCAACCAAGAAAATCAAGCATTTTTCCTTACTTTAGTCTTTAACCTTAAGCTGAACTGTGTCAAGTGCAAATAGCTCACATAAGACAGTTTAATTATCATTATATTTCATTGCCTGAGAGACACCAATTAGAACTTCTGGGCATTTGTCTTTTCTTTCATACTTTCCTTTCCCTTGCCCTTTTGCACTGTATTCTGAGCAACTCTCTGGGCCACATTTTTCAAATCAAAGTTCAATCTTCAACCATTTCCACCTATTGAGTTCTTTTCATCATAACTAGCATGCTTTTAATTTCTATAAATTATTTTTCTTTCTTGTAGAAGACTGTTACCTTTATGAAATGATAAATTTATTGTACTGTGTAGTGATAAATTTATTATACGTAGAGGTTCATCCATTTTCTTACTAATCCTTTTTTCTTTGAACCTCCTTTCTTCATTAAATCTGCTTTTTCTCCTAATGCTCTTGATTTTTCTTGATTGTTTGGCAAGCTTTGGCTGTCTACTCATATACGCTGCAAAAGACACAGACTGAAAAATGTTGGTAGCTAGAGTGTTTTTTTAGCTAAAAGTGAGAAGCCCTTTACTCTGGCAGTGAATGTAAGTTCTGATTATAGAGGTCCTGTTTTTCACTTGCTGTGCAGGAAGTGGGGGTTGGTGATGGGGAAATCCCTTGTGTAGCTCTGCCTCTGTCTCTGGGAGGTTCCCTGGCGGAACTCGCACTTGAGCCATGTCACTACTAACTCACAGGCAGATGCCAGCAGCAGTTGCTCTCTGAGTGGGCTCTGGGGGTACTGGTCGGCCATTTCAAGGGCCAGTTCCTTCATCTACATGAAGGACCTCTGCTCTTGGAGCTGTCTGGTGTTCTCCTAGGAAAATGCTTCTTTCTGAAAAATCTTCTTTTCGTCTTGTAAGTTTTTTCATTTAGTTGAAGATTTGCCATCAGTTTGATTCCAAGTGTTTTTCAGAAACTTCTCGTTGCTCTACTCGTACCCCATTGTTCTTTTGCCTTTCCTTTAGCTGTAGATTTACTTTTCCCTCTTAATTTCTTTTGTTATTTCAGTTTTAGAGGAAGAATAAAATATAGGTGCTAATTTTTATACTGGTTTAAGATTATTCTAGATTTCCAAAAGTATTTGAACATTGACAACATCATTGGAGTAGGTGAATGACCTCCTAGGTAGTTGTTTTTGTGACCTCTGAACATACACAGTCCAAGATGACTACCTCTATTTTATTAACTTATAGCATGTTAAAAATACATCATGTGTCTAGAGTTTTGCATAAAACATTTTCAGTACTTAAAAAAAATCCATTTTAATTTTCCTGTTTTTGAGGTTCCATTGAGGGTGTTGTGCCTATTAGCAGGTACCGTTTACTATTAAGAAGCTGTAATGAATAGTATCTGATATACAGATAATTTACTGCATATGAGAGTATGTCTAAAATATATATTCTTGTTAGGATTGCTATTTACTAAATAGCCCCAGTCTGCTATGCCCAGTTTCTGTTCCTGCCTTTTATAGAACATATAGAACATATATTTCACCTTTTGCTTGCAACTCTCATCTCATGATAATAACATTTTCCCTACTTATAGTATAGTGTAACATACTTCAGACTAGAAAAAGCAATTAACTAAAATTATTACCATTATCTTTAAAATAAATAATTTCTGACAAAGTTCTGAGTGATTCTCCTAACATTAACTCATGTAATTCATGTGCAAATATCTTAGCTTCAGATTTTCTCTGATTCAGAAACCTTTTCTCACATTCTCATCTACTTGTTGCTATGTAGCTACACTCTAGATAGTTTAAATTTCTGAATAAATGATTTTTATATCATGAGTTACTATTTTATAGAGGAAGTCTCAATCTACAATATATTACTTCTGAAAAATGCTGTTATTTTATCTTCCATCTTGACACTGATTTCTTACACTTTCCTCTTCAATCAGGATTACCTGAGCTGGAATTGGAAGCAATTGATAACCAGTTTGGACAAACAGGAACAGGTGATCAGATTCCATGGGCAAATAATACAGTGACAGCTGTAAATCAGAATAAACCAGAAGAGTGAGTAATGCATTTTGTATTTTATAAGATACCAGATGCCAAATTCTACAACAAAACCACTTTTCCCAAATTGGAGTCCAGTCTGCGCTGGTATTTGTGAGATTAATAGAAGTAAATGGTGAATGACAAAAAAAGAAGAAATGGGATGGGCACCAAGTTAAGCAGATTTATTTGCTGCATAACTACCAGGCTAGTGTACATTGTAATTACCAAGACACTTATAAAGTACACAACTGTTATTACACATCCCTTATTTTAGTTTGATTGATTGCCGTAAAACTCCTGGGAACTATGGCTGAATTGACCTCAGTACAAAATTATGTGACTCTTGAGCTTTTAGTTATATAATTCTTTTGTCCAGTTTTTCTCTCTTTTAAGCAGGAGAAAATAAGGAAGAAAGTGCTCTCTATATCTAGTCAGTGTCCCAACTTGATTAGAAAGTAATTTCTGACTCCATCTAGGTAATTCTATTCCATGGTATACAGTACAGCTCATGCATAACAATAGAGAGATGCATATATAAGAGTGTGGCTTAGAACCTTAACTAGCTTAACTGATACATTTACCTCCCAAAAGAAGGATTCAGGGCCTCCCCGGTGGCGCAGCGGTTGAGCGCTGGGTTGCGAAGCTGCCCGCAACCTCTGCAGCGCCGGTTCGATCCCCGGCTGCTCTCCGGCCACCGGAGGAGGGTCCCACATGGCGCGCAGACCTCTCCTGCCGCCCGCTGCTTCCCCCCCCCCAAAAGAAGGATTCATACATTATTATAGTATTAATTGTAGTAGTATCAGTAATAGTAGTAGTATCATTTCTATATAATCCTACATTTTAAGTATCAGTTGGTATCTGTCTGGATTGAATATGTGTTTCCTACATGTGATCAGTGAATCATTTGTCTTATTGCACAACACTGAGCACAAAAATGAATTTCATTTTTCTAGTTCAATTTCTTTTGTATATGGCAGTTTTATCAGGCTATCAATATGATGTGATCATCCTTGATAAGTAATGTAATGTGTACTATCTTGATTACTGTTCAGTTTTCAACAATGGCATCTATAGAATAAGTAGAATAAATATGAATATAGGCTAAATGATATTTTCCTAAGTATTTGATTTTTGTTTCTTTGCTTTTGTTAATTCTCTTTTTTATTGTATCTAAATAAGTAGATGGGTGTTAGCAGAACCTATTGCATTTATTATTGTATTAATTTTATTGAGGTAATACTGGTTTACAGCATAATATGTGATTTAGAGGTATAGGTTCACACCTTTTCCTTTTCTTAAAAATGTTTGGTTAATTTTTTTTTTGGCTATTTCTATAAACTAATATGAAGACTATGAAACAAAGTTCAGTGATTGGTCAAATAAAAAATATATTTAAGCTATATACCAAATGGTCATAAAATTTCCTCATGTTAAGTATAGAGCATTTAATTGGGTAAGAAATGGTTGAAAAGTACCCCAACAGAGAATTTTCTGAAACTGGATTTGCATATATGTGTGTATACATTATTAGGATTGAATAATTATATGTATATCAATCTGAACTTTCTTATGTTCTGATCCTGCAGCCAGTGTATTAGTTCACAATTAGATGAGCTTCTCTGTCCACCAACAACAGTAGAAGGAAGAAATGATGAGAAGGCTCTTCTTGAACAGCTGGTATCTTTCCTTAGTGGCAAAGATGAAACTGAGCTAGCTGAACTAGACAGAGCTCTGGGAATTGACAAACTTGTTCAGGTATTTATTGAAGTTGGCATTATTTCAATGATGCAGCTTTCAATGAGAAGCTAGCCAATGACTTTCAAACAAAATTTTTCATTGTTCTTACTGTGTCTCTGCCGTTTTATAATTTACCCTTGTGAAAGTTATTGTCATATTATAAATAATCAACTTTTTGAAGAAAAAGTGAATAGTTAGAATTATAAAGTCTTAACCTTTCACTACGGAACAGACTTAGAAGCTCCCTTTGGAATAGAATGCATATTTGTATCAGTGCTTCTTATTTTAAGACTTAATTTGTCCATCGTTCTTTCTATTTTTCAACCCATAGGTCCCATGACTTTCCAACTGCTAAGTTAGTATTTTTCAAATTGTGGGGTAATACTTTTGTTAATGGAAAATAATAGCATAGAATACAGTGTCAGAATACATAGTCCATAAAAGGGGGGAATTATGTTTCGTGATATTTTCTTTTTAGTTGCACATAAAAAAGGTCACAATTTAAGTTATTATTCTTAGAGTGAATATTAGTCAAAAGTTGGAAAGCCATACACTATGACATTCTGTTAAGTCAGCTATTAAATTTTTTTTAAATAAGGTAAAAGCAGAGTTTCTGTTTTTGAGATAGAAAAAAGTGCCTAAATGAGTTCTCATTTAAGAATCTACTTCTGGTAACTTTATTGATTATCAGACTTTATAATGAAGTTCTTTTCAAATATTGGAGCCTCATTTTGTTGTTTTAGGGCCTTTATTTTAACCTTGTTTTCATCTCTTTACTGAGATTTAAAATATCTAGCTAATCTGTTAATTCGTTTCAAAAGTAACTTTCATAAGTGATTCCTTTAGATAATAAGCTTCTGGAGGGTCTCAGGAATTCAGCATGACTATATTATAGTGAAACTTTCTAGAGATAACATGCTCTTAGATCTAAAATTATGTAGAGAAACGTGTTCCTTATGGGTAGGCATTTATTTGTAAAATGTTCTGGCTTATTTTCTAACAGGGAGGTGGATTAGATGTATTATCAGAAAGATTTCCTCCACAACAAGCAACACCACCTTTGATGATGGAAGAAAGACCCAACCTTTATTCCCAGCCTTATTCTTCTCCTTCACCCACTGCCAATCTCTCTAGCCCTTTCCAGGGTATGGTCAGACAAAAACCTTCATTGGGGACTATGCCTGTTCAAGTAACACCTCCCCGAGGAGCTTTTTCACCTGGCATGGGCATGCAGCCCAGACAAACTCTAAACAGACCTCCCGCTGCACCCAACCAACTTCGTCTTCAACTCCAACAGCGATTACAGGGACAACAGCAGGTGAGCATTCTTATTTAAAGGTATGTGCTGACTCTCTGTAATAAGACAGCCTAGTTGCTACAATGAAGATGCCAAATCCACTCCCAGAACCTTTTTGAAAGGCTTAAAAAACCGTCCTTGTCTGCTAGGATAAAAATTTGGGACATTTTTAGTCCATTAAAATTGCTGGCTTACAACAAAGTGCTTTAAGTCAGACAATAAAAGCAATTTAGTTTTATTTTTGAGAAATAATTAGGATGAACATAATTTAATATTAAGTAAATAAAGAGAAACAGTTTAATTTATGAAATGGAACATCAAGAAATGTTCATGATTGTTGGAACAGAAAATCAAGTTTATGTATATGTTGGTTGAAGTTAGAGCGCTTGAAGTGTAGTGATGTTACTGCATTAAAAGAATGGAAGATAGGATAGTTTTGGGGTCCTAGGGAATATGAGAGAGTTAAATGTTTTCTCATGACAGGTAAAGAATAGATATAGTCATGTAAATATTTAAAATGTGTAAGCAGACAATATAGAAATAATCTCCAAGAACTAAAAATGCAAATACTTCTTTGTTATCTTTTGGAAGTGGGACTAGGCCAGTAGATTGTTGCTTCCTGTTATTAATCCTCTGCATGTTTTTGAAATTGTTTTGGATTTTTTTTTAAAAAAGCCTTACTAATTCAAGAAGGAGTCAGAAGGTAGTAAATGATACTAGAAATGAAGTATGAAATAGTGGTTATCAGAGTTGGCTCTAATTTCAAGTCCTAGTTCTAACCTTAGCTCGGGTGAGTTGATATTCAAATTATTTACCCTTCTCAAATCTCTGATTTCTCATCCATTAAACATCTAAAAATAATTCCTTTCCTGATAGGTGCCTGTATGAATTAAATGAGTTAATAGACGTGAAGTTCTTCATAGCACAATGCCTGGTGTAAGAATCAGTACTGATAATCTTTTAATTTTTATGGAGAATAGAAGTGACCAGAAAAAAAAGTAAGATCAAAAGGGCAGAAAATACTGGGAAGTAGATTTTACCTTGGAGATACCTGGCAATGAAAAACAACTGATAAAAGAATAAGCTTCTTGGACCTCCCCTGGTGGTGCAGCAGTTGAGCGCTGGGTTGCGAGGCTGCCCGCAGCCTCTGCAGCACCAGTTTGATCCCCGGCCACTGGTGAGGGTCCCACAAAAAAAAAAAAGAAAGAAAGAAAGAAAGAAAAAGAATAAGCTTCTTTGAAGAATTATTTGTCATGGCAGGAATTTATGTGGTGACTGGACTGGGATTTTCAGCCTTAGCACTGTAATATTTTGGGATCTTGTTACAAAGGACTTTATATGCATTAAAGAATGATTAGTATCATCCTAGCCCCCAACCATTAGATGCTGGTAGCAGTTTTGGTTGTAACAACCAAAAACCTTTCAGTCATTGCCAAGTGTCCCTTGTGGGGCAGATCAGCCCCTTAGGTTGATAACATCTGGTTTGGTTGATAACATAAAAGAATATCATCTTTTATGTTTACTGTAGAAGGGCTTCTTGCTAAGGCATTGGGAAAAATTCCATTCAGAAAGACAGAATGCCAGCCTGAGTGTGTGTACACTCATGTTTTATGTGTAGCATAGGCTGTGTCCTTCCCTTACCACAGCCCCATATTTCCTTTTGTAATGCAAGTCTTTTAACCTCACCTTAGTAGATTTTAGAATTTGTGTCCCCAGCTCTAAAGGGTACCAGCCTCTCTCCTCACACTTTCCAATCCCCCAAAAAGTTAAGATTGCTACAGAGATAAAGGATATGGTGATCCTTTGGGGAAGATTTCACTGGAGGAAGTAGAACTTGATCTTGCTGAGAAAAAAAATTAGTAATCAGAGAAAAGAGGCAGATCAGAGTAGAATAGTTGTACACAATATTAGTCAGGTTACACACACAGATAGTCAAGAGGAGGGAAAGTGAACAAGATTTGTTTCAAGGGTATAAATAGGTCAATTTTTCAGTAACAGAAAGTGCTTATAGATTTTTGCTATTTAGGGTAATTCCTTCTATTTCAATAATAGCCTCTTCATTTTCTACATTTATTTTTTCATTTTTACTATTTCTCATGTATCTTTCTCTCTCCCTATCCATTTCACTCTCACATTATCTCACAAGTCAAGTATAAAGCTGTAAGTTTGGAATCCCACTTGCCCTGCTTCATCACTAAGTACTAATGTATTTCCACTTGTCCTCATGGTTTTCTCTCCTGTTTTCATATTTGCTTTTTTTTCTGCCTTAACTCTACCATCTTTCTGGCCACCTGGCATTCTCTCCATTCAGGGTCCCACTGAGCTTCCTTACGCTCTTGGTCCCTGCCTTCAAATCCCAGATTACGTTAGCTGCTCCTTCTGGGGTGGCTGAGGATGTCCCTATATATGCAAGTACAGAACTTGTGCATTGCCCACCTTTGTCTTGGCCTCTGCTCTTAGGAAGAATTCCCAGGGTATAAGAGTTTCCTTACCTTTGAAGCCTTCAAACTTCACATAGCATTTTGAGTATACTGGGGTGTTGTTGGTTTGTTGTTGTTTTTTAATAAAGCTTCATAAAATTAATGGTTTGTTTAAACTTATATCCATGGTCTGTTGAGTTTAAGAAGAATATAAATTTTGACACTTAAGAGTTCCTTTGACATTTAAAGCTATATGTTGATATCTTTAGTTTTGAAGTGATTCCGACTGTTTTATCCTATTCCATAATGCCTGAAATTTATAATTTTGCTATTTACATTATATTGAGATTTCCCCCCTAAATTTAGTTTGTTTTCTGATCGGATAGGAATCAGAAAATGAATGAAACCAGAAGTAAGAGTTGAGCTATTTAGAGATGAGAGATTTGATCACTATTCATAACCCTTTGGATTCTTTTATAAAATTTTCATAGCCCTTCTAGTTTACATATAGTAATTTATATTAAATATATTAAGATACAAATACGTTGATACATCAGTGTCATATGTCAATATGCTCTATAAGTAACTTATGTTATAAAATACCATGTAAATATTAAATAGAATTTATATTATTTTTACTATCATCTCTCTGAAGATTTTATTCATATCAAATTAAATAACACTTCCAAGGAAGTGCTTGTTTTGTTACCTGATAAAGTCAAGACATGCCTGGGACTTGGAACCCTAAGCCTGACATAGACTGCATCTTGCAAACTAGAGTTCCATAGAGATTGTCCTAGAGATAATTATTGGTGGCTGTATATCAGGGGGAAAGGGTTTGTGATTAATAAGTTGCAAATGTGCTTTGGCCAATTAAAGGCTCATAGAATCACAGCAGTAAAGAAATCTGTTTCACCTTATGTAACCCATCATTTCCAATACTTAATACAGCACAGCATGCTATTTTCCCAGCACATCTATTAATATCCTGCAGAACAATGTTCTGTAGAACACCAATTTGGGAAATGCTGGTCTAAAGTAATTACTTCTTCTAGCTAAATAAATAGTCCATTTTCTCAGACCATTTGTTTCTTATATAATTCTCTCTAATGAAATCACATTGGATTTTCCCCAAATGTATACCCATCAAATAGGCACCCTTCAAGTCCCTCAACTTTCCTATTCATCTTTTAGAACTTTGTAGAATGTACCCTTATTTTATACTTACTTTTTATTCACAATAGTTTAATACCTAGAGATGATGTTTCTATTCTTTCCATTATTGCACTTGTCTGAAATGACTAAGATTAACAATTTTTTTTAAGACTTATTTATTTGTTTGTTTGTTTATACAAGCACTGGGTACAGTCAGAAGCGCGGGAGGGTGAGAGAATTCACCAGAGCCAGAGTGGGGAGCAGAGCAGGCAGAAGGACCCAAGTACACTGCTGAGGGGAGCAGCGGGTGGCAGGAGAGGTCTGCGCGCCATGTGGGACCCTCCTCCGGTGGTCGGGGAGCAGCCGGGGATTGAACCGGCGCTGCAGAGGCTGCGGGCAGCTTTGCAACCCAGTGCTCAACCGCTGCGCCACCGGGGAGGCCCAGATTAACAATTTTTTTAAAGTATAATGAGCATGCTGCTGTGTATGTACACATACTGCAGGGCATCTGAAAGTATGTGTACAAATATATATACATATGTATACATAGTCTACTTTGAAATGCTCTGCCATGTTTAGTGTTCTGTAAGCAGGAAACATTTGACAAATATTAGGAATTGCCAGCATTTTGGCAAAGAAACTAAAACTTTTAGTAATCAGTGAAAAGTTTGTGTTACTCTGTACAGGCCTGCTATATATGTTTGTATGTGGAAATATGCTCTCTCATTATTTGCATTTCTCTCTAGTTAATACACCAAAATCGGCAAGCTATCTTGAACCAGTTTGCAGCAACTGCTCCTGTTGGCATCAATATGAGATCAGGCATGCAGCAGCAAATTACACCTCAGGTAATGTGAGAGAACAAGACATTGTTAGTACTGCTTTAACCCAAGGTATAGTGCTTAAAGTATTGACTTAAGCAACTTTAAGATGATCTCTGAAATGATCTTTTAATGATTTTGATAATGTGGTTTTATCCTGGTATGAATTTATAATATATTTGTGATACCCCTTACTGGCACCTGATTGAAAGCTGAGGATCCTTTGTTTTATTGTTATTGTCATTGCTCCTAGATGCCAGATGACTAAGTAGGAAACACTTGTTGCTGTATTCCTGTACTGAATAGTACAAGTAATAAGAAGCCCAAGACATGAAACTGTGTGAATGGTACCTAAAACCTGATCAAAACCCAGTTACAGTGCTAACTTATCTTGACGACCTTGTGTTTTCTGCTCAGTCTGAGCATTAACATTTTCTGCATCTTATTTATTTTAAAGATCCTTATGTATGAACCCAAAGCCATAGGAACTTTAAATGTAAAAACAGCTGTTAGCCTTCTAAATATCATCTAATACTTATTCCCTACTTAACTTCCATACATACTTTGAGTATTTTTGCTTTTGCCACTTTTCATATTTTCATAAAGTTGACACCAAAATTTGGGAGATGACAGGTTTAAAAGAGGATTCAAACAAACAAAATTCTTTTTCTCCATAAATTGGACCTTGATGGATAGGGACAAATACAGGACACCAACATCAACCAAAGGGATAGATATTGACAAACATCACTGGTAAACGAACAGATACCGCATCCTCATGGATCCAGACTTGAGCTTCTCAGCCTTATAAGTAGTAGGTAGCTGTTACAAAGGTGGTAACATTATAAGAAAACAATATCCTCACTTCTAAAATTCACATAAAGATTATTTCTATCAGCAAGTCATATGTCACAGTTTATTCTATTATATTTCTATCAGCAAGTCATATGTCACAGTTTATTCTAGATTGGACTATGTCTAATTGATCAGTTTAATAATTTTAATGGAGCTGTATGTTTTAAGTAAACCTTCAAAATTCTGGCTCAACATTTCCTGAGAAAGGCTTTATTGACATGCCTTTTTTTCTTTACAAGTTAGATCAAAAAGTGATTTTAAACTAATCTTACCATTTCTTTCTTCACTGATAGTATTATAGCTATTAAGACACTCTAATGCCTGAAGTAGTATTGTACTGTAACAATGATATAAAGTATTTCCATTTCTTTCTGTGATTTTATTTCTAATTAATTATTTTCTTTTAAGTGATTTGTTAAATCATTTATTCAACATTAGATCCTGAATTTCTGATTCTTCATTTTTTAATGGTACCTATAGGTTGTTCTCTGCTCAGATAGATTGTGACTACAGTACATATTCACTGTAGAAAATAGGAAATGCAAGAAAATATAGTGGGAAAATTAAAATCACCTATAATCAATCATATTTTATTCACTTATATAAAATAGAATAAATGACCTCAGAAATGGGGAAACTAAGTGTCTCCCTAATAGAAACACAACAAATTTTTGGAAATGAAAAGTTTCTTAACCTAATGTCAGATAAGGTAGACGCCATCAAGCACATTTCCTTTCTTCTCTTTATGGTTTTCATGTTTCTCCTAATAGTTTTCATGGCCTGTATTATAATATTAATCCATCTATACTTTCTTTGATTCTCAGTTCTGTGTGACTTTTAATTGGTAATGTTCTCTAATAGTCAGATACTGTTTTAGCATTTCTCAATTTATTTTCTTCTGTGATTATTACTTAAGATGTTTTTGTTCCTTTTCTGTTTTAGTTTCCCTTGTACACTGATAATTGCTACATATCTTTATTTGCACCACCTACTAGACTTTATCCTGTAGGTTTTCCAATATAGGCAGTGATTATAATAATATTAATAAGTGAGGGTTTTTTTTTTTTCCTCCCTTGCAGCCACCTCTGAATGCCCAAATGCTGGCACAGCGCCAGCGGGAGTTATACAGTCAACAGCACCGACAGCGGCAGCTAATACAGCAGCAAAGAGCCATGCTCATGAGACAACAGAACTTTGGGAACAACCTCCCTCCCTCATCTGGACTGCCAGTTCAAATGGGGAACCCCCGTCTTCCTCAGGGTGCTCCACAGCAATTCCCCTACCCACCAAACTATGGTACAAATCCAGGAACTCCACCTGCTTCCACCAGCCCATTTTCACAACTGGCAGCAAATCCTGAGGCAGCCTTGGCCAACCGCAATAGCATGGTGAACAGAGGCGTGGCAGGGAACATGGGAGGACAGTTTGGCACTGGAATCAGTCCTCAGATGCAGCAGAATGTCTTCCAGTATCCAGGATCAGGTATGAGGGTCACCCCTGTGTGTTGCATAGGCTCAGGTCTTCTCCAGGTGCGTTTCAGTTCACTGCCTCTGAGGCAGTAGCTGAGTACGAAAGGCACTGACAGGCAGGTCCAAGCTCCAGACTCAGGTCTTGACACTGGATGTTTGAATGGTTTGAGATCTCCCTCTCTTTGATAGCTAAGATGATTAAATTAGAGAATCCCTCAGGATCTGCCTCAAATTTTTGACTCTTTGTATGCAAAATGCACTCTTATTTTCCTATGTATTCTTTTTTTTTTTTTCCTATGTATTCTTACAGATACCTATGAGAATCTATTGAAAGTCTGCTTCAGACAATGGGTTTAAGTTCCTTTTCTCAAAATCTGCTGCTGTTGGAGATTCTCTTTTTGATAAATTTCATAAGGATAATCAATCTTCACAGAGTGTCTCAGGTTTCTCCTTGGTGTACCGCTCAAAGATGCTTAGGTTACAAGCTATGCCTCTGCAGTATCAGTCAACTTTCTGACTTCCAAAAGGTTTTTTTCTTTTTAACCTTTCATTTGCAGTGTCTCTCTTCCATTATCTCTGTCCTCAGTGACAATACTTTTTTAAAATTTTTCTTCCGTCACTTTTCGGTTCTAATAGATTCTCTGTAATAAAACACATGATTAATCCACCACATTTAATCAAACTTTAATGCAAAACTAATGGCAAATTCCTGGGAAAAAAAGATAAAATTAGTCCCTTGCTCTTATAAATGAAAGAAAAAGTAAATTTTAAGACTGCTTAAAAATGAATTTCAATGAAAAAACTGCTATTAGACATGGATAAAATGTTGAAGTTCTATAGAGATTTTTGACATAAGCAATATGCTTATCAACTCTGACAGCCAAATCAATTTAGACTGTTCATTGTGACAGCAACAAGTGCTAAAATTCTTTGACTATTAAATTAAGTATCTAGGGAGACTTGTGGAAGAGAGCACCAGAATTCTCGAAGACATTTTAATTAAAATTATGCCACATCAGTTCCTTTGTCCTCAAGACAATGAAGTCATCTTTGGCTGGTTTCTATCATTGACACTATCTGTATGAGCACAAAAAGGATTATAAATCCATAATTTAATTATAACATTGTCTGAGCAAGGGTGGCCTTCATTCAAGTTGTATTTCCATGTGTCCTACAACCTCTGTATGCAAAGAAGTTAACAAGACTTTCTCACTTTATTCTAGCCTGTGAAAGTAATTCCTGCAACATTAGAGGACTTGTACTATTTCCCCATCCCTCTTCCAGAATGGTGTCTAGCTAAAACAGATTCTTAATAGCTTTTAAGATATCGATTGCAGAGCCTTAAGTAAAAAAAATTTCTCTTATTCATTAGAGGGGAAAAAAATATATTACAAGTAAGCCAAACATTAATAAATTCTCCAAGGATTCCCTTCTTTAATAAAATAGTATTTTCAGCCATGCTTTTTGACACCTTTTTTTCCTGAAAAGCCAGGAAAGGAACACTATTTTCCTGCTCTCATTCCATGAGAAGTCTCCCTGGGAAGACAGTGCTTCAAAGCCCCAGTTCCAACTAAGTTGACAAGATTTCACTTGGGGTTGTGGGTCTATTTTTTTACCAACTGCATGTTTATGTAGAACACAGAGATGGAGATGTTGAGTGGGTGGAGTTTCCTTCTTCACCAGGCAATATACCAGATGCCATCATAAGTACATACTCTCTATTACCTGGATTTTTCTTCCATGCCAACTTTTGATTGACAAGAAAATACTTCTCACAAGAAGTGAAAATTTTTCTTTGATAAAGTTAGCATTCATCCTACAAACATATCCTGGGTGGAGAGAGTAGTACTTTCATCTATTTGCAGACAGAAATGGAATGGCGGTGCTTTCAGTTCTTCTATGAACTGCTTCAAAATACTAGGGAGGAGGAAATTTTTCATTTTTCTGGAGAACATAGGACATTTAAGAATGCAATGTTTCTAATTTCTTCTGCTGTTCTAAATCATAAACTTGTTCCAACATGATTAGCGGCCTGGTAGAAACTTTCACGACCAGCATTTGTGTTGGTACAAATTCAAGCAACCTTTTCAAATCAAACATTCGAAAAACAAAAGTCAACCTGTTTTTATAAACTTTTATTAGAAAACAACTATGCTCATTACATATTGTCTGTGACTAGTTTCATGCAACAGAGTTTAGTAATTATTACAGAAACTGTGTGGCCAACAGAACCAAAAATACTTACTGTCTGGCCCTTTGGAGAAAAAGTTTACTGATGCTTGTGTTAACTGGACAGTAAACCAAAGGATGACTGTTAACTTTGCCTTGAACCTTTGCTTTCCTGTCATTCAACTGAATATAGTCCCACAGTAAATGAAGAAACATAGGTATTAGTAATGGCAGAGTATGCTTCCTTTTATTTCAGAAGACAAAAATTTTCTAGACTATCGTGTCACAGGAACAGAATTAAATTTTATTGTTAATTTTATCTCATACTTAGGCAATAGTAAAAATATGAGAGAAGTTTTAATTCTTGTACCCGCATCATGAATTTCTTGAAACACATCCATAGCCCCCTCTTCTATGAACTGAAACATGCTCTTCCACCTACGCCACTTGAGACATCTTATCTATTCCTGTGACCTCAGTGACCTCTTTGTGCTAATGACTATTTACTATCTCTAAACCAGATCTCTTGGCTCATATGTTGAGTGGGTGGAGTTTACTAGACAGACATTCTTGAATTTTTCACCAGCACCCAAACTCATTCAAAGCTAGTCTGGTCAATTCCATTTCCCCTTTCCTCCATATCAGTTCATCTGTACCCCTTGTCTAAAGTACAGTACCCTTCCCATCCCCGCCTCATTTCTCTTCCTCCATCCTCTCGGAGGTATCTCTACTAGGAAGTCTCCCCAACACAATCATAAGCACTCACCACCTTGTCTTACAGCCACTTGGTAACCTAGCTGCCTTTCTTTTTAAACAGCAAGTTATTTCAGTGAGCAAAATATGGCCTTTTTAATCTTTATTTCTCAAATACTTAGCACAGTATTCTGGCAGGGAGTAGGTGTGCGGTGACTCTTTGAAGAAATAAATGAATGGAAGTGTGAGTCCTAATTCTGGTTGGTGCTGCCAAATGGCTATGATTCTATTTATGGTCCCACAGAAAGAAAACATTATAGAATTTTTAAACTAGAAAGAACTAGATTGTCTGTTCCAAGGAACTAAAGGTCAAATGTTGTGATGGAACTGGGACCAGAAACTGCCCCTCCAATTCATTATTCACAGGTTGGTTCTTTCTACTAAACTAGGTCATCTGATAAGGAAAACATGGGTACTTAGAATGTGAGATGAGACCAGAAAGAAATGTGGAAAAGCATGCCAGTGTACTTGGAGTATCTTATTTGTTATTTAACTCTGATCCCACAAGCAAAATCTCCAAACTATGAGAACTCTTTCTTTTTTTTTAAAGGTTTATTTATTTATATAAGCACTGGGTACAGTAAGAAGCGCGGGAGGGTGAGAGAATTCACAGAGCCAGAGCGGGGAGCAGAACAGGCAGAAGGACCAAAGTACACTGCTGAGGGGAGCAGCGGACGCAGCAGGAGAGGTCTGCACACCATGTGGGACCCTCGCCGGTGGCTAGGGATCGAAAAGGCACTGCAGAGGCTGCAGGCAGCTTCGCAGCCCAGCGCTCAACCGCTGTGCTACCAGGGGAGGCCCACTATGAGAACTCTTTCTCTTTTGCATATGTCTTTTTGGGAGAAATGAGTTCATCATAAATAATTTAAAAATGCATTTGGAACAGACAAGTAAATTTATAAGGATCACGACCAAAAGAGTTAAAATTTAAAATGTAGAGTTAATGCAAAGACTATTATCATATTAAATGAAGATGATGGGAAAGAAAACCCGCTCTCTAGAATGATATGTGAAAAAAGTTCCCCAGGTATTCTAAGTCAAAATTATTTACCAAATATTAAATTACATATGGAGGAAGCATCAAGGGGAAAATATGTAGCTTTATCCAAGAATAAACTTAAACAGTTAATGACAGAAAAAATTACAGAAAGTCTGCAGTTGGCTCAGCTTTCACAGAAAATTTTAAATACTAAAAAAAATTTTAAGTACTCTTATAAACAAAAGTGAATAAATTATACCACTGACCAGATTTTTTTTGTAACATTGGTTTACAACACTGTATATGATTTAGAGGAATGGCTTTACACCTGCTCATATGTTTGTCATCACTGCACACCTACCACCAAAGCACCATGGTCCTTTACTATAGGTCATTGGGTCCCCCCACTTTGTTCCTTCCCCTGCACTCTCTCCCCTTTTTTAGTAGCCTTAATTTTCATATTTCCAGGGTTTGCAGATTAACCAAACAAAAAATGAAATGTCATAGTGTTAACAATGATAGGACACAGAATATGATACAGTCATAAACACTTACTCACAAAGAGACATTAAGAACATAGAAACACAGTTAATGACATAATGTTATGGGAAAGAAACATCACAAAACTATGCAAGAATTTTATCAAGAAAAATTGATAGAAATTCTGCACAATGGATAATTAATTATAACATTCTCTTTTTTGCCTGTACCTTTATCTTTCTCTACCTCAAAACTATGAAATGTGTTTCATCAAGAAAAACAGGAAAAGAATGCAAAGTGCTAGCATAACAGAAAACATAAAAAGAAACCCATTTTTACTCTTTTAAATTGTTAGCAACTTCCACTTTTGGTCAAGACAAAGTAACAGGGGTCAGATTTATTCTTTCATCTAAAACCAAAAGTCAAAGTATATTAAACAGACTGTGCTGCAGGGAGGAGGGCTCCAGCTGGACCAAGTTATTCCCTGACTTAAAGGAGTGGAGCCCGGAGTCCAGGGCAGCCAGAGAGCTCACGTCCCCATACCAGACAGGAGAGTACCACATGCAGTGCGAACTCCTGGGGTGTGTGGACAGTTCCCTAGTACAAACCAAGACCTGGGAAAACCGTTTGAGAAGATTAGAGGGAACAGTCTTCAAAGTTCACACAAGACCAGTTCCTTTTGCCGCCAGCCAGCATAGAAAATGTCATAATCGGGCCTCCCCTGTGGCGCAGCGGTTGAGCGCTGGGTTGCAAAGCTGCCCACGGCCTCTGCGGCGCCGGTTCGATCCCCGGCTGCTCCCCGGCCACCAGAGGAGGGTCCCACATGGCGCGCAGACCTCTCCTGCCGCCCGCTGCTCCCCTCAGCAGTGTACTTCGGTCCTTCTGCCTGCTCTGCTCCCTGCTCTGGCTCTGGTGAATTCTCTCACCCTCCCGCGCTTCTGACTGTACCCAGTGCAAGTATAAACAAAAAAAAAACAAATAAATAAATAAAACATGCCTCTATAAAAAAATAATAAAAAAAAAGAAAAAAGAAAAAGAAAATGTCATAATCCAGGGGGTTAGATGGAACACTCAAGGGTTTTCCTCAATAGTGGGGCAAGAGAAAAGAAGCCTTTGACGAAACCCTGCTCACGCCTCCTTAGGCACAAAACCCAAAACTGTCTCCAAATAACCTAACCATAGGGGCCACCCTGGTGGCACAAGGGGTTAAGACGCAGCACTATGAACCTATTTGCAGCCACTGCAGCAAGAGTTCCATCCCTGGACAGGGAGGTGACCAGTATGGCACAGACCTCTCCTGCCTCGCCTACTGCTCCCCTCAGCAGTGTAATTCAATACTTCTGCCTGTTCTGCTCCCCAATCTGTCTCTGGTGAATCCTCTCACCCACTGCATCTCTGGCCTGCATAAATAAATAAATGCATAAATAAATAAATCTTAAAAAAAAAATAACCACAGTCCAGACAAAGGTTGAAAATATTTAAAGGAGTTTTAAAAATTCAGTCTCTAACAAGGTAAAATTTATAAGGTCTGGAGTCTGACTTACAATATTACCAGGTATGCACAGAAGCAGGAGAATATAACCCATGATGAGGACAACAGTCAGCTCATCAAAACAACCTCAGAAATACACAGATAAGAATTAGTAACCAGGAACATTAAAACAATTGTAAATCATACATTCTTTAGAAGCTAGGAGAAAGGTTGAACTTGTTAAGTAGAGTTAATATAAATATAAATAAAACAAATCAAACTTCAGGGCATGAAAACTACAATATCTGAGATGAAAAATAAACTGGATGGGATAAGAAGAAGACTGACATAAAAGAAAAATTAGTGAACTCAAAGATAAAACAATTGAAACTATACAAAGTGGAATCAGGAAAAGATTGAAAAGATCAGTTGATCCAAGTTGATCTTATAATTCAATGCAATCCTTGTCAAAGTATCAGCATACTTTTTGGTGAACCTGATGTCTCCTAATTTATGTAGAAATGCAAGGGGTCTAGATTAGCCAAAACAATTTTGAAAACAAGGTTTAATGACTAACAGTTTTAAAAATTGCCATAAAGTTAGCAAATCAAGACAACATGGTACTGCTATAAATGTAGACATATAGATCACTGAAATAAAAAGTTCAAAAAATAAAACTTTATTTTTATTGTCCATTGATTTTCAACACAGTCATTTCAATCTCTGCTAGTAACACTACCCTGATAAAAAAGGAACAAGCTACTAATAGATGTTACAGAGTGGTTGAACCTCAAAACCTTTACCCTAAGTGAAAGCAGCCAGAGACAAAAGATCAGATATGATTACATTTATATTAATTTTTTTTTTAAAAAAAGAAGGCAAGCCTGCAGTCAGAAAGCGGATCAGTGGTTGCTTTAGGCTAGAGGTGGGAATAGGAATTGCCTGCAAACAGGCAACAAAGAGAATTTGAAGATAATAAAAATGTCTAAACTGGATAGTGGTGATGGTTGCACAGCACTATATATTTGAATTGTTCACTGGGTGAATTTGATTTTCTATAGTTACATCCAAATAAAGTTTAAAAAAAAAAGACATGAAAGGGAAGAAGATGACTAAGAAGGAATGGTAATAAAACTCTTTGTTTTTCATTTCACATACGAGTTTTCCTTATATTTTTCCCCTTTCTACATAGTTTTACTATAGAAATAGTTTCCTCATGTACATTCATAAATATTTTTACACTTAAAAATTCATATATGCAAAAAAGAACAGGAAAAAAAAATCATGCATAGTCCTGGTACCCAGATTAGCAACTTAGTTACTGGAAAGCATTCTCCCAATCTTAGTTTATATGTTTATTGATCTGTTTATGCTGAAATTTCATCTTACTTTTAAGAGACTAAATTTTCCCCCTACACTATTGAATAGGATATTTCTAAGTATATTATGACAGTTCCTTGTGGGTTTTTTTTCTTTTATGGAGTTAATTAATTTAGTGTATTTATGTAAATTACTCTGTGTCAATTTGCAGGAATGGTTCCCCAAGGTGAGACCAACTTTGCTCCATCTCTAAGCCCTGGTAGCTCCATGGTGCCGATGCCAATTCCTCCTCCTCAAAGTTCTCTGCTCCAGCAAACTCCACCTGCTTCTGGGTACCAGTCACCAGACATGAAGGCCTGGCAGCAAGGAGCAATGGGAAACAACAAGTAAGGGGGCATTTTTTATATATGAGTACTGTCAGGCTACAGCACTTAAGGGTAGCCATGCCCTCAAAATCTAAATGGGAGATTGTTGGCTGCTGCCATTTGCACATTCAAGGAACTGAATGTTATGTTTTCAGCAAAGAAAATCATTTTAAGGCAAATTTGTGTGTTCATAGTAGAGAAAAGTGGACCCTCCCCCCCCCAGTGCTAGCACACCCGAAGTATATGATCAGTTCCCATGAGTCACAGATGTACAAATGGATATTTTTAAAAAGTTTTTCTTTATAAAAACACCTAGAAATCTAAAGCAAGAATTACAAGATGTTAGAATTTAGTGAAGCTGATCAAGTTTCAGTCTTTTCAGTATGTTTGAAATTTTTCATGGGAACAACAAAGGTTTTAAAGGCTTCTCAGGTCATTCTGTCAATTCTTTGAATCTCTAGATAATCAGTGGCCTCATCTTGCCCATTTTGCTTAGAATTAGCTCACTAAAGTCAGTTTTCCCCCAAATCCTGACTGCTGAACTTTTCACACATCACTTGAATTTTATAAAGGTTTTAATTTGGTTGTATCTTGGTTCTAATGACAGGGAAGCCGTTTGATCTGACAACATAATAAGTACAGCAGTTAAAGTTGAAAACTTTAAGACCATATTCTCTTAAAGTTCATTCAAAGGTGAGAGAGGGAACCTTCCTGTTAGAGAACTGTGTAGCTCTCAGTAAGGACTGTGTGTGAATTAGGTAGAAATGGAACCATCGTGAAACATGCAAGAATTTAGTCTTGTAGACGCAAAAAGGGTCTCCTAGTCTCTTCTAAATTCCAGTCTCCTAAGCCCACTTTAGGTTCTGTGGGGCATCGTTATAATTACTTCCTTCCAGGCTGCCCCTCTATTGCACTTGTGCCTCCCAAAACATTTTATTAATATCCAGCTGGGCTCTTCATCATTCCTGCATCTAAACATTTAAATGTAACTTGGTAAAAACAGTTGTACTGACAGTTCTGCTCCCCTTTACAATTAAATTCTTTAGAAGATTCTGTCACTTCCCTTCCTCTGGTTCCTTGTTGAACCACTCAGGTTTTCATCCCTACCAAAAGTGTCTGGTCAAGGTCATTACTGTGCTCTCCATTGCCAATGCAAAAATCACTGGTAGCATTTGACATATTTGAGTGTTTATTCTTTTTTTTAAAAAAAATATTTTTTTTTGTTAAGGTAATGTTGGTTTACAACATTGTACATAATTTAGGGGTATAGGTCCACATCTTCAGACATATGTCACACCCATCACCAAAAGCATTTACTCTTTCTTGAAGTTCTTTTTTCATTTTGACTTCTGGAATGATTCTGGCTCACTCTGGTGATTCTCCTATGTCTTTTTTTTTTTTTTTTTTTTTTTTTTTTTAAATTTTCTAGAGGCATGTCTTATCTTATTTATTTATTTATTTATTATTTGTTTGTTTGGTTTATACATGCACTGGGTACAGTCAGAAGCGCGGGAGGGTGAGAGAATCACCAGAGCCAGAGCGGGGAGCAGAGCAGGCAGAAGGACCGAAGGACACTGCTGAGGGGAGCAGCGGGCGGCAGGAGAGGTCTGCGCGCCATGTGGGACCCTCCTCTGGTGGCCGGGGAGCAGCCGGGGATCGAACCGGCGCCGCAGAGGCTGCGGGTAGCTTCGCAACCCAGCGCTCAACCGCTGCGCCACCGGGGAGGCCCGATTCTCCTATGTCTTAAATCCCTCTGCCAGATCTTCCTCATCAACCTGACTCCATTTGAGGGTCTCCATCACAGCTCATTCTGTGACCTTTTCCCATATTGACTTGCTCCCTTGGTTTATATCATCTGCTGATAGATAGATAGACAGACAGACAGACAGACAGACAGCAGACAGACAGACAGACAGACAGACAGACAGATAGATAGATAGATAGATAGATAGATAGATAGATTTTTTAATTTTATTTATTTTTTTCTTAATGATGATAACACTGGTTTACACCAGTGTATATGTTTCAGAAATAAAGTATCCCACCCCTTCAGGTGTATGTCAGCACACCGTATCATCCAGTTTTAATACTGTGAATACCTGTTACTATGCCTATAACTCCTAAATTTAAATCTCCAACCCAAACCTCTCCCCTGAAGACTGTGCATCCTGCAGCCTAATTGGCACCTTCACTTAAAAGTCCCAAGGTATCCCAACCTTAACATGACAAAAGGCAAAATGTTAGTCTCCCCAAAACCTGCTCCTCTCCTACTTTTCCCCATCTCAGTAGCAACTCCATTCTTCCAGTAATTCAAAAGAAAAACTTTTTCTCTTTCTTTCACATCACACATCAAACATACCAGCAGATCATATCAGTCTCTTAGCAGCTCTCACTTCTTACCTGCTTCACTTGTACACAAGTCACTGTCATGTTTTCTGTGGACCCCTTTAGTACCTCTTATCTCCCTTCTTCTACCTCACTCCACTACAGTTTAACTTCTACACCATAGCTGAAGTAATGCTTTTTTAAATATTTAAGGCAGTATGTTAGTCCTTTACCAAACTCCCCAACTTACTCAGAGAACAATAGAGAGCCTACAAAGCTCTCTGTAACTTACTCCTGGATACCTCTCTGATATCATCTGCTATTCCCATCACTCACTGTGCTGCACTGGCTCCTGTTACACTTCTGTTCCTCAAATGTGATGTTACATTGCAAACTCAGGACCTTTGCATTTGTTAATCCCTCTGTTGGAAAGGTCTTCCCTCAGTAGCCATGTAGCGTGCTCCCACTTCAAGTCTATCCTTAAATTTTACCTTATTAGACAGACAAGTGTCATCATATTAAACTTTCCTGGCAGTCATTTCTACAACAATGCCATTATCCCAACCCCTGGTCCTTCCTTGCCCTTCTTTATTTCTCTTCCTAGTGCTTAACATCTGACATTTTATATTAGTCTTTATTTTTGTGGTCTGACTCCTCCAACTAGAGAATATAAGCTTCATAAGTACACTTTATTTCTGTATGTCCATCCTCTAGAGCAGGGAAGTGCTTCATTCCAAAGTCACCTCTTGGATTCAAATTCAAATGTGGGCTAGAGTTTTTGTAGTACTTCAGTAGTTTGAATTTGACTTTCCCAAACCATTTGGGAAGAAGAAATAATTTTCACTAACTCTTTAAATAGTCACGGTGCTTATTTGGCTTCTGTGTAAAACTTCACATGTAGATGCTTGCTGGTCAGTGCAGACAGCATATCAGTTACGACCACACACTGTCTCTGCTGCACAGTATAAGGTATCACAAAGAAGGGGGAAACAGCCTCAGTGGTCAGTTACCAAGAGTCTGTTGGCTCAAAGTAGATCACAGAGAATGAGAACATGAAGCAAAGTGTCATGAAGTTGAATGATGCAGTAGAGTTTGGAGACACTGTAACAGGATTCTTTTTCATTATCTCTGGTGGTAAGTGAAATAGAGGGTTAAACCAAATCTATTTGTCAGTATAGGGCAGTGTTTCTGTGTACCAGTAGTCACTAGAGAGAGTCCTGGTGCCTGTTAGCATTTTAAAGGCTAAAAAAGCCTGTTGTTGAACCCTTTGTTTCTCAGACTTGATGAGGAACTATCTCCCACTGGTTATTACCTACTAGACTAAACAAAGTCTTCACCTTTTCCCTTCCCCACCATGATTTAGGGGAGACCAAATCCCTGGTGCTAACCTAAGGAAACTGATAATTGCCACTAAGCCTGGAAAGCAGAGAGAGGGTGGGGTCCTTCTTGCAGGGGCCTAGTGCCTTCAAACCCCACAGCCCATTCCAGGATGTGTCACCATGGTTGATGCTGCAATAGGGTTTGTTCTCCTTCCCATGATAGAAGAAACTCAAATGGAACTATTGGCAGGAAGTTTGCATGAATATAAGCTAATATAGCCCCAAATATAAATTTGAAAGGAAATTAAACCTTGAACTTTTCACTAAGTATGACATCATTGCAGTCCTTGTAGCTACTGCAGGCATTATCTTACATAACTGTGCCTACACAGTGGTGATATATGTATCAGTGACAAATGAGCATTGTCTAAGGCAGAAATGTCCTCATTAGAAAATGACCAGTAGACTAATAGCTTTTTTTCTTACCTTTAGTTGTGGGGACACTGCCTCACAAGCATACACACTGTGCAAACATTAATGGTCCACAGATAAATTATTGACCATTTCCTAAGCATATAATTTTTTTGAGCATTTGTATTTTATAATTACTTGAAGAAATTTTGCTGCTTTCTTCATACATGATGAATAGGCATTTCTCTGCCTGTTAATTTCAGTATGATTACTTTAATCTACTGGAAGTTATAAATGTCAATACATCCTGCTTACCTCCCAAGAGGTAAGGTATTTATTTAGCAAAAAATAAACCACTGATAGAGTAAATAATTTTTAAAATTCAAAGTCTCCAGAATTAATATTAAAATGGGTAGAATTTTACCAGCACCTTGTTATTTAACAATTAATAGATAATCATAAGACATTTGATGTTTTGTAGGATTTACAAAGACACAATTCATAATAATTTTCCCTTAGATATGTACATCTGTACACTTAGAATTTTGAAGGATTCAAATATGAAGTTTCAAAATGGATTTACTTGAAGTTATTCCATACTATTCTACCTACTAATAAAACTGGTTTAACATTTGAGATCCTTAGTATAAAACAACTTGACCATGAAGAAGGAAGTCAATAAAACAAATTCTGAAAAACAGAATTACCTTTGCATTTTACTTCCTAAAAAAGACATGAAGGTATCTTCAGGCCCAAGAAGATCTTTGAAGTCTTTAAAAACATTGTTTGGCAAATAAAAATATCTGGTTATTTTCACTTCTGATTTATTACATCTGATTTCTTAATTCATAACATTAAAAACAGCTGGAAGCTGATATCTTGAGAGAATAGACAGCACACTATATAAAACATTAAATAAAGTCTCTCAAATTTTAAGGTGCATAAATAATTAGAAATGCAAGTTTCTGGTCACACCCTCAGAAACTGATTCACTGGGGCTAGAGTAAGTCCTGGGACTCTCAATTTTCAACAAGTCCTAGGAAATTCTGTTGTAGATAGTCTCTGAACTACACTTTAAAAAACATTGGTGTGGATATTATAAGATCTGTAAATAAAAAACAGTATGAATAGCATGAATTGATAGCACTGAGTAGTAATGCATGTCCATAATTCAGCTGATTACCAGGTATTAGTAACTAATATACATTACTTATTACTAAACAACAGGAATAATTCTCCTCAAATGTTAAAGCTAAGAAGATACACAGTCTCAATATAAGAAATGCTACCTTTGAGGGCCTCCCTGGTGGTGCAGGGGTTAAGTCTCAGCACTGTGAAGCTGTCGGCAGCCACTGCAGCACGAGTTCGATCCCCCAGCCAGGAAGGTGACCCACATGGCACAGCAGACCTCTCCTGTCTCGCTCGCTAATCCCTCAGCAGCATATTTCAGTAGATCCGCTTGTTCTGCTCCCCAATCTGTCTCTGGTGAATCCTCTCACGCCCCTTAGCTCTAGCCTACACCCCAGCTCTTGTATGCATAAATAAATCTATCTTAAAAAGCAAATGTTACCTTTTAATCATTTCTTTATTAATTCATTCAATTAACATTTATTAAGAATTGATATATATGCCATATATATATTTAAACACTTTGCTTAAATAGGATATTATTTAAGAAGGTAAAATAGTACAATGCATTTTAGAATGGTTTTTTATGGTTAAATGGATAAACTTCAGTTATCTGAAAGATTTACTTACATGGAAAATGTCCTTTATTGATTGTTCAGATAATTGAAACTTAGCTTCCCTGATATTAGGCCATATAATGTAACTTAAATTGAGCTCTTTTCAATTATTAAACTCCTTAGGCAGAGTTCAATATTTATCTGACTTATATTCAATCATTATATATTGTAATAAGATACAATCTTAAGAATATAAAGTATTTTCTTTGGGATTCTATCTAATAATTAAGAAACAGCAAAGTTATGTTATCCCCATATTCATGATCAGTGGATGTAATTTGGATTGTTTTTGAGTTAACAGTGTGTTCAGTCAAGCTGTCCAGAACCAGCCCACACCTGCGCAGCCAGGAGTGTACAACAACATGAGCATCACTGTGTCCATGGCAGGGGGAAACACAAATGTTCAGAACATGAACCCAATGATGGGCCAGATGCAGATGAGCTCTTTGCAGATGCCTGGAATGAATACTGTGTGCCCAGAGCAGGTAAGTGGCACAACTGGCACATTTGCTACACACACACACCCCACCACACCACAATTCCTTATTTTAAGGAAAATCAAGTGGGTTGATAGTCACTCATCAAAAATAACCACACTTCTTTATTCTCCCCACTATCTTTTGATAATTACTATCCCTTAAGATAAACAATGGAAATTTTGGCAAACCTTCTAAGATTTTGGTTTCATGGATTAATTATAAAATGATAGATATGATAAAGACACATCACCCAAAGCGGTGATCGTGAAGGCAAAGATAAACAGCTGGGACTACATCAGATTAAAGAGCTTCTGTGCAGCAAAAGAGACAATAACAAAAACAAAGAGACACCCCACTGATTGGGAGAAAATTTTTGCACATAACACTAATGATAAAGGACTGATCACAAAAATCTACAAAGAGCTGATGAGACTCAACAAAGACAAAGTAAATAATCCAGTCAAAAAATGGGCAGAAGAGCTAAAAAGAAACTCCTCCAAAGAGGAAATGCAAATGGCCAACAGGCATATGAAAAAATGTTCAAAATCACTTGTAATCAGGGAAATGCAAATCAAAACTACAAGGAGATAACCATCTTACACCAGTGAGAATGGCACATACTAAAAAAACTAGCAACGACAAATGTTGACGAGGATGTGGAGAAAAAGGAACTCTTCTACACTGTTGGTGGGAGTGCAAACTGGTCCAACCACTATGGAGGGCTGTGTGGAGATTCCTCAACCTGTTAAAACGGAGCTTCCCTATGATCCAGCAATTCCTCTCCTAGGTATTTACCCAAAGGACACAGAAACATTAATTCAAAAGGGCACCTGCACCTCTATGTTTATAGCAGCACTATTTACAATAGCTAAGCTATGGAAACAACCCAAATGCCCAAAAACAGATGACTGAATCAAGAAGATGTGGTGCATATACACAATGAAATATTATTCAGCGATCAAAAAAGATAAACTCATGCAATTTGCAGCAACATGGATGGAGCTGGAAGGGATCATGCTCAGCAAAATAAGCCAGAAAGAAAAAGAAAAATACGGGATGGTCTCACTCATAGCAGGAATTTAGAAAAACTAAATAAGGGACCAGGAAAAAGACTAATTATAATAAAGTAAAAATCAAAATCAACAAGCAACTATAAACCAGAGACACACTATAGTGGGGTGTGGGTGAGTGGGGGAGGGAGGGAGTAGGATCAAAACAAGGCGGGTGGGAAATTATGGGGACTATAACCAAGATGAAAATGCATACATTGTGCAAAAATGAAAAATGATGTAAAAAACATATAAAATTTAAAAAATGGAAAAAAAATAATAGACATGATGCATTGGCTTTGGACTTCACCCCTTTGTATTCTGAATGCATATGCATATTCTTCAATTCTCCCTTTAAATCAACAAGCATTTATTACCATGCACATAGAGTGTTCTATGGTAGATACATATTAACAAGTTGGGGAGACCAGTATGAACAAAGGACCAGACTAATAAGACAAAAAAACTGTGCAAGAGATGGACCCTCATAGGACCATACATTTTTTATGTCCAATGAAGAGTATATACAACTAACTACTGAGGGTTTAAAGGAAAGTCTTCATGGAAATTTTCCCTAAATTAAGAATAGAAAAGAACATTCAAGACTGATTATCACAGCATGACTTAGGTAGGAATAGAGGCTAAAAAAATCTAATGACATAGGAATATTTATACATAGAACAATTTATGTGATAATATTTTGAGAGGTGTTGTAAGCTATCTACATATTTAAAGTTTATCATAGAACCTCCTAAAGATTTTTAGGAGAAAATGACTAAATTCAAAGTGATATTTAACACGATTGGGGTTAAGACCCTATAGTTTACTGTTCTCATTATCAGCAGCCACAAAGTAGACTAGTAAACAAAGTAGTCACTGTGGTGACGAGGCTATCGCCATGTAGCCTTAATTTATAGCAAGTCTTAACAGTCAGTATAAATACTGTTTACCTTTTGTGTAGAAGTCCTTTTTGATAAGAAATTTTAGGGAAAAAAATATTTCCCAGGTATCATTTAGTAAGTCTAAGAAAGTTAGCAGGATAAAACCAACAACTTAAGTGATCCATATCTTTTAGCAAAATGAAAGAACTAAGTAGTATTGTTTCTTGCCCTTATTATCTTGTTATTTAGTTATAAGAATTACTATCTCCAGGAGATTAAAACAAAATGATAAAAAATATAATGAATTATGTAAAGGAATATTACATTTAAAGTGCATTTATAGTTAGGTCTTGCTTTTTTTTATTCAATTTGACAATTTCTGCCTTTTAATCAGAATAGTTGGCTCAGTTACATTTAATGTGATTATTGATACAGTTGAATTAAAATCTCTGCTCTTATTTTCTCTTTGGCCCAATCTTGCCTCATTTTGATTTAATTGAATATTTTAGTTTATTTTATCTGTTTTGGATCACTAGCTATTTTAGATCACTAGTTCTATTTTATAGTTGCTTTAACATTTCTAGTATACATCTTTAACTTATCACAACCTTCAAGTGGTATTATAGTACCTCATATGTAATATAAGGATCTCACAGCAATTTATTTCCATTTCTCTCTTCCTGTGCTATTATCATACATGTCTGCATATATCATAAACCCCACCATATATCATTAGTATTTTTAGTTTAAACAGTTAGGTATATATTTTTTTAAGTAAGAAGTCTCTTGCAGTTATAAAAGTAGCTCTTCATTCCTTTGTATAGATCCAAATTTCCACCTGCTATCACTTTCCTTCAACCTTAAATTCTTCATTTAAAATTTTTCATAGTAAGTCTGATGAATTCTTTCAGTTTTTTTATGTCAGAAAATGTCTCTGTTTCACTTTCATCTTTGAAAGTTCTTTTCTCTGAATTTTAGGTTGACATTTTAACTTTCAATACTTTAAAGATGTTGCTCCACTGCAATATTTCTGATGAGATAGTTGCTGTCATTTTATCTTTGTTCCTCTATACGTGATTGATTTTTTTTCCCCTCTTTGACTGCTTTTAAGATTATTTTCGTTGCCACTGGTTTTGAGCAACTTGATTAATATGCCTTATATGATTTTTTTCTTGTGCTTGGCATTCATTGAGCTTTTTGATTTATGGGTGTATAATTTTCATGAAATTTGGGGTTAATGTTGGCCATTATTTCTTTAAATACTTGTTCTGTTACTATGCTCCTCTTTTCCATCAGATTTTCCAGTTGCATGTATATTAGGCCACTTAAAGTCCTATATCTCACTGATTCTTTTGGTTTGGGGGTTTTATTTGAGTATCTGTCTGCAGGATCAATCATTTTTTTCCTGCGTGTTTCATTTTGGGTAGTTAGTTTCTACTAATCTTTATTTTTTTAAGATTGATTTATTTATGCATACAAGCACTGGGGTACAGGCCAGAGGTGCAGGGGTGAGAGGATTCACCAGAGATAGAGTAGGGAACAGAACAGGCAGACTGACTAAAATACACTGATGAAGGGAACGGCGGGCAAAACTGGAGAGGTCTGCTTCGCCATGTGGGTCACCTCTCTGGCCGGGGCTCAAACTCGTGATGCAGAGGCTGCAAATAGCTTTACAGTGCTGTGCTTAACCCCTTGCACCACCAGGGAGACCCTCTACTAATCTTTTCTTTTGCATTATTTTGTCTGTTAATTTTTTCATCCCACATATTGCTATTTTCATCTCCAGTAGTTCAATTTAGACTTTTTAATAATCATCTATGTCTCTAATGTGTTCAGTCTTTCCTCTGTCTACTTGAACACACAGAATAGTTATTATACTAGCATTATTAATATCCTTGCCTGTCTATTCTATCATCTGCGTCAACTGGGGGTTGGTTTCAACTAATTGCCTTTTCATTAGGGGTCATATTTTTCTGTACTTTGAGTGCCTGGTAATTTTTTTGTTGGAGGCCAGAGGTGAATTTTACCTTGTTTATATTCTATTAATATTCTTTTTTTTGTTAGTTTTCATTTGATTTATTTTTTATATTAATTTTTTTATATTTTTACATCATTGTTCATTCTTAAACAATATTTGCTTCTCCCCAACCCCTCAGGTATAGTCCCCATAGAGTTTCCTTCCCCAGTGCACCCATGCACCATCACCTCAGTCCCCTGTGCTCCTCCCTCCCTCCCTCTGATCCCTCTCCCTCCTCCTCCCCTGCAGGATGTCTCTGATTTATAATTGTCCGTTTTTGCTTTGTTGTGTTTTGTACTGTTTTTTTTTTTTTACACGGATGCCTTATTTGGTTCTCCTATATTCCTGCTATAAGTGAAACCGTCTGATATTTTTCTTTTTCCTTCTGGCTTATTTCACTGAGCATAATTCCTTCTAGTTCCATCCACGTTGCTGCGAATGGCATGTTTATCTTTTTTGATTGCTGAATAATATTCCATTGTGTATATATACTACATCTTCTGGATCCAGTCATCTATTTTTGGGTATTTGAGTTGTTTCCAGGTTTTACCTGTTGTAAATAGTGCTGCAATAAACATAGGTGTACAGGTGTTCTTGAAGTTTGGAAGTGTGATACCCCTTTCTCCTTTGTTTTCATCAGTAGAGCTTTGGCTATTAGTGGTTTTTTGTGCTTCCATATGAATTTCATCAGTATTCTATTTCTTTGAAGAATGCCATTGAGATTTTTATTGGAATAGCATTGAATCTATATATTGCTTTTGGTAAGATGGACATTTTAATAATGTTAATTCTTCCAATCCTTGAGCAGGAGATGTCTTTCCAATTCTTTGTGTCTTCTTCTATTTCTTTTAACAGTGTTTTATAATTTTCTTTGTATAGGTCTTTCACCTCTTTTGTTAGGTTTCTTCCCAAGTATTTGATTGTTTTGTTTCAATTATAAAAGGGATGGTTTTCTTGATTTCTTCTTCTTCAGATTGAATGTGTATAGGAAGGCTACTGATTTTTGTGTGTTGATTTTGTATCCTGCTACGAACTGGTTGATTATTTTGAGTAGTTTTTCTGTGGAGTTTTTAGGGTTCTCTAGGTATATTATCGTATCATCTGCAAATAGTGATAGTTTTACTTCTTCTTTCCCTATCTGGGTTCCTTGTATGTCTTTCTCTTGTCTTATTGCCCTGGCTAGGACCTCCAGTATTAAATTGAAGAGCAGTGTTGAGAGAGGACATCCTTGTCTGATCTTAAAGGAAAGGCCTTCAGCTTTTTGCCATTGATAATAATATTGACGGTGGGTTTGTCATGTATGGCATTTATCATATTAAGGTATGTTCCTTCTATCCTGAGAATTTCAAGGGCCTTCATCACAAATGGATGTTGGACTTTGTCAAATGCTTTCTCAGCATCTATTGATATGATCATATGCTTTTTATTTTTCTTTTTGTTGATGTGTTGGATTACACTGATCGATTTTCATATGTTGAACCATCCCTGTGCCCTTGGGATGAATCCCACTTGATCGTGGTGTATTATCCCTTTGATGCATTTTTGGATTCTGTTGGCAAGGATTTTGTTGAGGATTTTTGCATCAGTGTTCATTAGGGATATTGGCCTATAATTTTCTATTTTTGTGCTGTCTTTCTTTGGTTTTGGTATTAGTGTAATGTTGGCTTCATAGAACGTATTTGGTAGTATTCCTTCTTTTTCAATTTTTTGAAAGCATTTGTGTAGGATAGGCACTAATTCTGTGCTGAACGTTTGGTAGAATTCATTTGTGAAGCCATCTGGACCTGGGCTTTTGTTTTTGGGGAGTGCTTTGATTACTGCCTCAATTTTGCTGCATGTAATTGGTCTGTTTAGGTGTTCTGTTTCTTCTTTGTCCAGCTTTGGATGATTGTATCGTTTTAGGAATTTGCCCATCTCTTCTAGGTCGTTCAATTTGTTTGCATATAAGAGTTCATAGTAATCTCTGATTATTCTTTTGATTTCTACTGAGTCTGTTGTGATTTCTTCTCTTTCATTTATAATCCTATTTATATGTGTTTTCTCCTGTTTTTTCTTTGTGAGCCTAGCTAGAGCTTTGTCTATTTTGTTTATTTTTTCAAAGAACCAACTTTTGGTTTCATTGATCTTTTGGATTGTTTTTTTTTTTAATTTCTATTTTGTTTATTTCTTCTTCAATTTTTATTATTTCCTTTCTTCTGCTGGCTTTAGGGTTTTTTTGTTGTTCTTTTTCTAGCTCTTTGAGAGGTGAGATTAGGTTGTTTCTTTGAGTTCTTTTTTGTTTGTTGATGTGAGCCTGTATTGCTATATATTTTCCTCTTATTACTGCTTTTGCTGCATCCCATACATTCTGGAAAGTGGTGTCCTCCCTGTCATTCAACTCAAAGTATTATTTAATTTCTTCTTCGATCTCTTCATTAGTTCAGTGGTCTTCCAGTAGTGTGGATTTCAATCTCCATGATGTGGGAGGGTTCCTTATTTTCTTTTCATGATTTATTTCTAGTTTGATGCCTTTATGATCGGAGAAGATAGTTGGAATGATTTTGATCTTCATGTATCTGTTGATGTTTGTCTTGTGGCCCAGTATGTGATCAGTTCTGGAGAATGATCCATGTGCGCGTGAGAAAAATGTGTGCTCGGATTTTTTTGGGTGCCATGTCCTATAGATGCCTGTTAAGTCCATGAGTTCGATGTCTTTATTTAGGGCTCTAGTGTCTTTATTTATTTTTTGTCTAATTTATCTGTCCATTGGTGAGAGTGGAGTGTTGAAGTCTCCCACTATATATGTATTTTCTTTAATGTCCATTTTCAGAGCTGATAATAACTGTCTAATATATTTTGGTGCTCCTTTATTTGGTGAGTATATGTTGATGAGTGTTATATCTTCCTGATGTATTGTCCCCTTGATCATAATGTAGTGTCCATCTATGTCTCTTTTTACTTTTTTTATTTTGAAGTCTATTTCATGTGATATAACTATAGCTGTTCCTGCCTTCTTTTTGGGTCCATTTGCTTGTAGGATTGTTTCCCAACCTTTTACTTTCATTCTGTGTTTATCTTTTGTGGTTAAATGTGTTTCCTGGAGACAGCAGAAGGATGGATTTTGTTTTTTAATCCAGTGTGCTACTCTGTGTCTTTTTATTGATGAGTTTAACCCATTTGCATTTAGAGTTAAAATTGATATGTTGGCATCTGTACTTGCCATGTTGTTTGTCTTTTTTGTTATTTTATTCCTTGCTTTCTTCTGTCTTCTTGTTCATTCCTCTGTTTGTTTTGGCTTTAGGACTTTTTGTAGAATTTTTTGGAGTGGGAGCTTAGTTGTAATTAATTTCTGGAGTTTCTTTTTGTCTGAGAAAGTCCATATTTTTTCCTCATAGAGGAAGGAGAGCTTTGCAGGGTAAAGTATTCTTGGTCAGCATTTCCTGTCTTGAAGTTTATTGAATATGTTACTCCATTCTCTTCTTGCCCATAGTGTTTCTTTGGAGAAGTCTGAGGTTAACCTGATTGATTTTCCCTTGTAAGTTTTCTGTTTCTTCCCCCTTGCCAGTTTCATTATTTTTTCTTTGTCTTGGACTCTTGCAAGCTTTACTATTATGAGTCTTGCTGTAGTTTTCTTTCATTGTGGTAACTGGGTGTTCTTCTCACTTCTTGTATGTCTATATGCACCTCCTTTTTTATACTTGGGAAGTTTTCTTCAATTATCTCCTTGAATAATTTCTCAGATCCTTTGTCTCTCTCCTCACCTTCTGGAATGCCTATAACTCTTATATTTCCTCTCTTCATGGAGTCTGATAATTGTCTGAGGGTATTCTCATTCTTCTTCCTTTGCACTTCTCTCTCTTTTTCCTCTTTTGGTTCTTTCTATTTCTGTATCTTCAAGAGTACTGATCTCTTCTTCCATTTCCTCGGTTCTTTTTGCAGTGCTTTTCCAAGAACCTTTGTCTCCTCCAGTAATCTTTTAGTCTCCTCCTTTTCTTTTATTTCCTTTCTTAAGGTCTCATTTTTGTTCTTCAGCTCATTGATTATTTGTCTCATCTCATTATACTTTTTAATCATGATGATTATTAATTCTCTATCTGACAGGCAGAGAAGTTCTTCCATGTTATTGTTGAGCTCTGGTGACTGATTTTCTTTTTGTTGTGTGTCCTTCTCCTGCAGGCTTGCTTGGTTATTTGTGTTTTTCCTTCTCCCTGCTGTTTGCTTTCCAATTTGTTCTATGTGTTGAGATGTTGTGTCACTGGTGTTGGCCGGCATCTCTTTGGATTGATCCTTCAGGGGTGTCGGAAACTATTTGCCAGACTGAGACCAGCACTGGTAGGCCAAAATTCCACCAGGGTGTTGATGCTGTGACTGTGTTGCTGAGCACTGTCTCTTTCAGTTCCCTCTCTCTGTATTTACACATTTCCAGTGGGAAATCAGTTAGTTGGTGATTTTGCTCTGGTCACTAGGTGGCGCTAGAGACCTGTACTTGCCGACCTGTGCTTTTCTCCTGTAGTTCTCTGAGAAGCGGAGGGGGAAGGGGAGCAGCACCTCGACAGGGGCTATTGCTCATGCTGGGTGCTGTGTCTGCCCCATGTTCACCCGGTGCTGTGACTGCGGCTGTGTGGATCCCATGCCCTGAATTCTGGGCTCTAGTTCTCAATCAGAGGTCTCAGATCCAAAACAATGGCTGTCACCCTGTGCGGTGTCCACTGTTATGGCACGTCCCACACCCCAAATCCTGTGCCTAGCTCTCAGTTCCAGAATGGGGTCTTGCTCCATGCCTTGTTTTCCTTCTTACCCCCATTTGCGTGGCCCACCCCCCTCTCCAAGCCTGAGGATGGTTTTGGAAGCCCTGGCTTCCAACTCTTAGGAAGTTGGTGATTTTGTTCTGATCACTAGGTGGCACCAGAGATCTTTCCTAGTATCCTTCCAGAGCTGTGCTCTCCCCCCCCCCCCCCCCCGCCGTGGGTCTCTGGGGAACTGAGTGGGGGTGGTGTGGAATGGCTCAATGGCGGTGGGGTACTGTGTCTGCCCTGTGCCGCATCATGGGGATACCATGCCCCAAATTTCATGCCCTAGGTCTCAGTTCTGAAACCCTCAGATTCAGGACATGGGTGGTAGCCCAGTTAAGTTGTTGTAGAGCAACCCCAATACAAAACGGGGTGCCTGACTGTGGGTCCTCACCTGCGCGCTAAAAAGGACTTATCAATGCTCTACTGCAGGCACACACGAAAGGTTCATAAAAGGTTTATTGACAAGGGAAGGGGAAATGAGGAAATGTACAGCTCTGAGAGAAAAGTGGGAGACAAAGTTTTAAATGAGTCCTACCCAATCTGCCGATCAGGAATCCCAAAATGGTGCTCTGAGAACTGGCCGCCAGCCAGGAGCCGTGAAGCCAGGAGGCGAGGTTTTTATATCCAACCTAGCTGCCCAACTCTACCCTCAGGTTCCAGCCACCTTCCCTTTGGTGGTGATGGGATTTGTCTTTCCCAATGTCTTGATGGCTTTAGTCTGGAGTGGGGGTGGGGTCCACAAAGCCTGTATGGGATTATCTCAGGACATCCTTTCCCCCTAACAAAGTGTCCACAGAAGTGGCGCCTTTTGCACCCCACTCACGTGCCCAAGCACCTGGTTTTTGATTATTCAGTGAGTGTCATTCACCTCAGTGACAGTTCCCACATGTCTCCCCATGAACCTAGATCGTGGGCATGAGGACCTGGGCAGCCACGATCCACATATGCTTTTTGAGCGAGTGCTCAAGTGCGCTTTTCCACACAAGCTTACCGGCTGGCCTTGGGCTATTTGTAGGTCTCTCCTCAAAGTCCTTATCTTCCTCTAAAGGCGCCCAGAGCCGTTCTTCTACCTCTATGGCAATTCCCACACAGTTCTCCACAGATCCCATTTGCGTGTTGCGTTGCCTGCAATAGTTCCTTTCCAACTCACAGCCCTGCTTGATCTGTAGTTTGTTCTCATTGTTGTTGTTGTTGTCGTTGTTTTCTTTCTGTTGGTCGAAATATACCAGCTTTGTGGGTGGGAGAGGTTAGCAAGGTTCTGAGCTTTCCTCTCTTTTCGTCTTCTTTTATGACAATTTTCTTCTTCGGGCAGTTTGCCATAGTTGCCCGGATTTATCTTCCATGTCCTGGTTTTCACAGGGACCTGCCACTTTTCCTCCCTATTAACCTTTTTTTATGGGAGGACTTCCATGCAACATTTCCCCAACGCCATGTTGATCCGAGTCCCTCTATTAAAATTATTAAGCTTTTTTGTGGAAATGGTTACATTACATGGAAACAGCTTGATCCTTTCAGGTCTTACATTTTTGTTTGGTGGGAGCAGATCAGTATTTAGCTAATTCATCTACTAAGGTGATATCTTCTAGTATGAAACCTGATACTAAATGAATTTTTATGTTTTCCACTCTGGGTTGGTAGAATCAGTGCCTATTCCCAGTTTTGTGTGATTATTGGAGATTATTCCCTGTAAATATTTTTCAGGTGAATCTTTCCTTTGTACTTTTCCTGAACTTTCAATCTGTGTAGCTCTCTCCCCTGATATTCTACCCTGTGAGTTACAGCTGCCTTGGCCATCTCAGACTTCCAGTCTCATCTCCTTAATTCAAGGAGACTCCCAGGCTCTGCTTGGGTTTCCTGTCCCAATGCTGCAACTTGGAAATTCTCTCCAGACAGTGGAGTAGGGAAATCACAGGATTCAGATCATTTGTTTCTCATAGGGTCCACTCTCCTCCATTGCCTTTTTGTCCAGTGTCTTGAGTGCCTCCATTTCATGCATTTTGCTTAGGTTTTTGTATTTCATATATTTTGTCCAGTTCAGACAGAGAATAAATCTGAGCTCTGTTGCTGAATCTTGACCAACACTGGAAGTCTTTTACTAATTAACTTTCATATGTATGTGTAAATTAACCTTTTGACTTTTATTTATCACATATAAGAATATACAGAAGCATATACAACTCAATGAATTTTCACAAACTTTATAACTATCATCCAGATGAAGAAGTAGAACATTACCATCAGAGACTCTCCTCATGCTCCCTTACACATACTTCTCTCCCACAAAGGGAACCAGTGCCTGTCTTCTAACAGTACAGTAAATGCTAAGTTTTTTATTTCTGCTATCCTCCTTTTACTTTTCTGTCAGTGAGATTGTTTTTCATTGAAGAATTTGGTCTTCAACGTAAACAACTAGCTTGTAATTTGGTCTTATATCTATCTCTGATAGATAAATGATCCAGCACTGAGACACACAGGCCTCTACTGCAACCAGCTGTCATCCACTGACCTTCTCAAAACAGAAGCAGATGGAACCCAGGTCAGTAAGAAAATTCTAAGCCCAGAGCTGCCAAATGTGCTCTAGATAACACAGGGAATTTCGTATAGCAATGTGGTTAAGAATCTGCCCTTGGGAGTCAGACCTGGATATGAGTCCTGGTGCTATCCTGCTTAGCTGTGTCATCCTGGGCATGTTAGGGAACTTTCCTGAACTTTTGTATAACCAGCAAGACTAACCAAGATGCCTATGTATAGCGCTGTGGAGAGGGTTAAAAGAGACCCACTGCCAGAAGGCTTACCCCACTGTTCAGACAGTCTAAAGAAATCACAAAAGGTGGCCACTAGTTGGTATTATGTAAATACAGTGTTAAAATACATGTGTAATCAATGTACCTCAAAAGCTCTTGGTAAAATCATACAAAATAAAAAATCTGCTATGTGCCCAGTTTCCTTTCAGAAATTTGTTTCAAAACAATACAAATAAGGATGACCACTTACCTGTATTAACACTAATTTCTTCATTTTGTAACTTTGGTTTAGTCTTTAGTCTCTTAATATTTTTTTTATTAAGGCATTATGCTAAGGTAGAAATGCAAAGAAACATGAGGCATGTTTGCTTTTTAGGTAAACTGTAAAGTGAAGAAAGGAAGTTTCATTTGTGAAATGCTTATGACTTGCCACATACTATGAAGGCATTGTTTTTATCTCATGTAAGCCTCACTGTAACCCTGTGAAGCATATAGTATTCCCTTTCTTTGCAGATGAAGAAACTGAACCTGAGGAGGTTTAAGTGCATGCACAATTCACAAAGCTAGCAAGTGGCAGAGCCAAGATTTTAAATCTAGGCCTTTTGTCAACACCAAAGTTCATGCTCTTTCTGCAATACCACTTAGGGCCTGTTGAAAGATAAAATATATAGACATATACACATACATTGTCATGTAATCAAAGAAAACAGACTCAAATTTATGTTAAAATAACAAGCACTGTACACATTACAATAGGAATTGCTGAGATGGTCAGAAGAACTTTACATAGGAGATAGCTCTTGAGGGACGGATAGTAAGGCCAAGAAAAGGCATTAGCTATCATGATCATCAGAGGTGAGGAGAAGACTTTTTAGACTTGGAACTCTAGGGGACTGGAAATAGAGGCACAGAGACAGGGAAACAGTAATATCTTAGCATAATCCCAGGGGAAAAATCCACTGAAGGTAACACATTTATTATAAGAATTCATAGAAAGTAAACTTGGTAGGATAGATAGGGACAAATATCCAGGCACTTTTTTTTTTTAATATATATTATTTATTTATTTATACAAGCACTGGGTACAGTCAGAAGCGCAGGAGGGTGAGAGAATTCACCAGAGCCAGAGCGGGGAGCAGAGCAGGCAGAAGGACTGAAGTACACTGCTGAGGGGAGCAGTGAGCAGCAGGAGAGGTCTGCACGCCATGTGGGACCCTCCTCCAGTGGCTGGGGAGCAGCCGGGAATCAAACCAGCGCTGCAGAGGCTGTGGGCAGCCTCGCAACCCAGCGCTCAACCGCTGCGCAACCGGGAAGGCCCAAATATCCAGGCACTTTGAATGGATCTAAAGGATTTGGATTCATTCTTTCAGGTGAAGCATCATCCCTGAAAGGGAAGAGTGACAGATGTGCCAGTTCAGCTTCATTTGAGGGAGAAAAGCAGAAAGGAGCAGTAAGCAGCCAGCTCAGAAGGCAAAGTTAGAAGGTTGTGCCTGTAGTCTGAGTACTAGGAGATAGTATTTGAATTCTGTGAAGGTGAGGAGAGGGGGTTTTGTGATGGGGAAAATGAAGTCTTCATTCACAAGACTTTTTTAAAAGTCTTATACCCACAATGATGAATACTAGCAACTTAACACATTAGTTAAAATAAAACAACTAAGTTTTAAAGTTTCTGAATCCTGGGACATTATGTGAGTTGAAGTTAAAATTGTGCTAGGAAATTTTAATTTCTTCTCAACTGGCAAATTTTAAGCGTTATTTATGTCTTGCTTGCCTGTCTGTGAAGGTGAGACAATATCATAAGTCCTTTGAAGTCTGGTCTAAAGCTCCCATTTTTAATTAACAGTTCAAAATGACTAAAATGTGTACTTTTTACAGTTTGATTTAATTGCTTCAATTTTTTTAAATTTCAGAACACATCTATTTTTTAAAGCATTTTTGAAGAGCAAAATTTTCTCTTATTTGTTTTATGCATTTACTGAGAATGTTTTTAAGTGTTTAGGTACAGAAACACCTTATATTCTGCCCCACTGTTTCATATTTTGAAATATATAAACATTAAATTTTACATGTTAATTTTTTTTAAATCAGCACCAAAAAGCACTAAAGTTTTCAGTAGCAAAATCTTCCTGTTGAGCCCATCATGACATCTCTGATTACCCCAGTGTTTTTTATTTGCCCAATGGAAACTGGAAAGTGAGTCTGACAGAAATATGGAAACAAATATATGTAAAAAGAGAAGGAAAAGAATAAGTTGAGGAGGACCTGGGGAGGACTGGCTATATTTAAGAGCTGGAATGGGGAGGTGGCAAGACCAAGGAGAGAAGGGGAGAACACAGAGAATTGAGAAGCAGGAAAAGGGCTAGAGGGGGCTTGTTAATGTGGGATGAAAGGAAGGCCAGGGTGGAGCACTGGATGCAAACAGTAGGAATGAGACATTAGGCAGCACAGGTGCAGAGAAGAACAGAGGCAGAGAATAGACTCAGACAGAAAGGAGGTGTATTTTAGAGAAAGAATCCTAAAGAAGACAGATGGGAGCATACAGGGACAAGGAACACAATTTGGAAACTAGAGAAAGAAGAAGATAGGAAAGAAATGACACTGATTTCACTAGAGGTTTAATTCATCAGATTAAAATAGCTCAACTCAAGTGGTGTCCACTTTGGCTTAGAGAGTAGCGTGGAGGCATGGATGGACTAGACTGATGCGGCAATTGGTTGGTCAATGAAGATTGATGGAAGACAACTTTTAGTGAATTAGGATAGAAAAGTTGTCCCAGAAGTTGAGTATAATTAACATAAATTAGTAATGAATGATCAAAAAAAATGTATGACTAATCTGCAGTACTTCATGGACTTATTAAAATGAGGCAAAAGTTTGCCAGAAGCAAATGCACTTGGATGTCATAGAAGACATCTCTTTTCTTGACTTGGAACATTCAAGAATGTGATACTGGCCTTAATCAGTTCTACAAATGGCTTTGAATAAGGCTGACTGGTAAAGACTAACTTCCGGCTTTGTTTTCCCAATAGAAAATGCTAGAACTATGCAACTTTAGGCATTTTGAAGGAAAACATGTATTATTACTGGAAGTAGTTAAAGGGAAAATTCACACTGTTCTCAGCTAGTTGTTTACCATTATTTTTAGCTCATTTGTTTAAATGGATTGTCTATCAGGAAAAAGAAGTTAAATATAAAATTGTTCTACTAATATTTTGCTGTAATTCTAAAGGCAATGTGTAAAGGAGCTATGTAATAGTATATTTAGCTACCACGCAAATCTGGACATTAGCTTTAGTAATGCTGATGTCATATTATTCAGTTGTGGTGGTTTTATTTTGCTAATACTGGGTTAAAGCCCTTAATTTCCTAACATCTTAAAGATCTATTTATTCTACTCAAGTCATCCATAGAGTGCTGTTAAACCAGTTTTTTCAAATAATATATACATATATTTTAAACCCACCACTGGATACCCAGAATCTGAAACTGGGCTTTTCCCAATCTTGGCAATATTAGCAGTGATGATCACATTCAGTACTGATGGCAACCCTGTAGGAGGCTTGACCATTCCAATTTTGATATTAATTTTAAAGTGTGAACTTTCCAGAACCCTGAGCAAAATGAGTGCAGCGATTTTCTTTTTGTAGGACAAGAAGACAGAAGAGTTCTTCTCTGTGGTGACTACAGACTAGAGGAATGCTCTAGTGAGTTTCCACTTCAAGTAGTACCCACTCATAAGCCGGGGGGGCAGACCCTTCTGTCTAAACACATCTTTTATTTGTGTTCCAGCAGGTGCAACAGGTTCAGGTGTTTGCTGACGTCCAGTGTACAGTGAATCTGGTAGGCGGGGACCCTTACCTGAACCAGCCTGGTCCACTGGGAACTCAAAAACCCACGGCAGGACCACAGACCCCCCAGGCCCAGCAGAAGAGCCTCCTTCAGCAGCTACTGACTGAATAACCACTTTTAAAGGAATGTGAAATTTAAATAATAGACATACAGAGATATACAAATATATTATATATTTTTCTGAGATTTTTGATATCTCAATCTGCAGCCATTCTTCAGGTCGTAGCATTTGGAGCAAAAAAAAAAAAAAAGAGTTCACTTTTGTTGGGAGATTGAGAGATGTTTTTGTTTCTTTGTAAAGGCCTTGGATATCGAAAAAAATAACAAGGCAGAACAGTTGGACAATCTATTTCTTGAGCCAAATTTAATTATTCTTATTTTTGTAATCAGTCATTGGCTTCTTATCTGGATGAAGGCTTTTGGAGGAGAACCAAAACAAGTTCCAAGGGGGAAGATGATGCTCCGCCTCCACTGGCTCAGTCCGACCCTGCCAAGGAAGACGGTCCGGCGGGGCTGTCCCCCTGCCTGTCCATCACCGGCCATCACGGGTCTCTAAATCAGCAGCCCTTCGCTTCCTGACCCAGGCAGCTTGTGTGTACAATCAGCTTCTTCTAGCAACTCTGTATCTGTTGGCTTCAAGACAATATTTTGCCTCCACATATATACCCCTTCTCCTTTTTTTAAAGATGGATTTAAACCACGATGCCTCCAGGAACGAGGACAAAATGAGTATAATCATAGAGGAATCCAAAAAATACAGTTTGGGGGAAAATGCAATAATTTTGATGAGGTTGGTGAAGGACAAGAAGCGAGTTATGTCAATTATTGTAGATACCTTTTCTGATTAAATCTGGGGGGAAAAAGGCAGCCTGTTCTTTCTGCTTTTATTGTATTAACAGCTGAGGTAGCTAAAGTTATTTAAAATAAAATTAAATTTATGATCCTAGTAGCTTATTTTTCCCTTTAAATCTCACTGTAAATATATTTGATTTCTTGTAGAAGTTGATTTCCATCTGTTAATTTTAAGATTTTATTATCATACTCTTCATTTTTCTAAATATGTGTGTGAAATATAACATTGATTGAATTGCAGTTACATTTGGCTAATAATATTTCATTATTTTAATAACTGTGACATCATGTTATGGATTTACTTTGGGGTTCAAATAAAAATGCCACTGCCAGAAAGAGCTATTCTGATGAGCTAGAGCACACCGCCCTAGAATGTCCCTGGGATCATCTAACTTGAGAGCAGTGCAAGGAATTATCACCAGAAGTGCACAGGCTACTTGTACCGAAAAAAACTAGCACTCAAAGAAGTCTTCATTTTTTTTAAATTGACTTTGGGAATTTGAATTTTCATCAGTGCAAACATAAATTTCTCTGTTCTGCTCTGAGGCGAATTGGTACTATATTTTACCTTTGTGTCTTGTCACTCGGCCACATCCTGTTTCATCCTGGCCTCTGAGTCAAGGACCCAGTGAACTGACTTTCTAGTTCTAGAAGTTCAACTGCAAGGCCAGGAAAGCTTGCGAAGGGTACTGTGGAAGAAGCAAAGGTAGAGCCCCATCATTCGCCTTTACCTGTGCCCCTGGGCCTGTGTTGATGACAACACCTGACGTTGTGCACCAGCTACCTCTGCTTCCACGGCAGAGAAAAGGCCATAAGAACTAACAACGGAAGAGGAGCATGGACTCAGACATCAAGGAAGAAGCCATTTTCCCAGTTCCTCCTTTCTGCATCTCACCACCCCTAGTTACAGATAACTCCATTGAACAGCATCTATTCAGAAACTACACCGAATAAAAAGATTGGTGGAAGGGCTCGTGTGGGTAGCAACTATGAAACAGAAATAGGACACTCAGTTACAAACATTATCTCTTTAAGTTTCTCAGAAACTGCATCCCTGATTTCATTCATTCCCAGCTTGAAAGCTCAGCCATATTACTCTGGTCCCTACCAAACTGCTCTAGGAGGTCATTTCTGTTTTGTTTGTGATATTTAGTCGTGCAGACTTCAGGAAGTCCACTTTTAACTTCAGCATTCCAAATGAAGTTTCCTGACTCAGTACTTTTGCATAAGGAACTAGAAAAAAAAAAAGGTAAGGAAAATTGGAGATGCTAACATCCTCCCCATCCCAACTGCACCTTAAAGTATGCATGTCACCTTCAAGGTTTTATAATTGCACTGTTTGTTTTATGTATGTACAGATTAAAATTATTGCTACATTTGAGGAAAATAAAATTGCTTGCTTCTATGTAATTCCTGTCACTCTACAGGAAATTAACTTTTCCAGCTACTGAATAGAATTTGTTTAACAACCTCATGGGTTGCCTCTTCATTTACAGGGAAGAACTGAAACCTACCTCCTGCAGGAGTTGCCACAACCCATAAAGACAAATGAGTAATTCAAGGGTAATAAAAGAAAGGAAGCCAAAATCCTCTAGTTCACCCTTTTATGAACCATCCCAGTGAAACTTAGCCCAAATGAAGTCATGATAGAGGAAATTCTAACTTTGGCCATTTGTCTGATGATGAAATGCTCTGGTCCTGCTGTTTCTTCACCCAGAAGACATGATTCAGGCAGCACTTCATAGACACCAGATACCACCCATGTGTCTCTCCTTCATTGGTTTTCATGTACTGATATTTGCTATTATTACAGATTATAAAGATGTGGGATCTAACCTGAAGAGGCGCCTTCAGTTTGGAGATGCATTTTATAAAATCCTGGCCCTGGCAGCCTAAATCCACCAACACATGGCCTAGGAGGATAAGCAAATGCGATTCTAGAGGGCAGGGGAAGATGTATATCCCACACACATTCTGACACATAACTGCACACAGATTTGGGCAGTTGCTGTCTGAACTCATGAGGGAACAAAACCTTTTTCCTTAAAGTTAGAATGAGGTAAAAATGATACCTCTCTGAGATGTACGCTGATTTAAACTTACCCTCTGGGGTAGGGAGGCCATTAGAAAAATAACCAGAAGCAATTGAGGAAAAAGTGGGATTGATATAAAGAAACTTCATCATCTTTATGGTTTGCCTAAAATAGGTTCCTGCCTAAAAATTCTCTCCTGGGCCCTGACAAGGAAAGAATGGACAATTGTCTGCTTACAAACGAAGTTGTGCTGATTTCCTTGTTGACTTTAACTGTTCTTCCCAGAAGAGCAGCTCCACTTGAATCAAGTGAATAATTAGAGCAAGCTTGATCCATGACCATTCCTGTACCTCTGGAAAATATCTTGATGATTTTAATTAAGCCTATAAATTCTTTTTATTAGGGAAAACTGCCAAAGGAAGCATTCCCCCATCCAGAACCTTTTTTGCCAGCACTAAATTAGTTTCCTTTATATATTTTCTTTTCATTGCCTCAAGAGCTTTTAAGATTGAAGAAATGCAAACCTCTGACCTCATTCACTCATTCAGCACATTTTACTGTTGTTATCCAAGGCACTCGGGATGTGGGAGGATCCAGGCATGGACCCTGCCCTCTCAGAGCACAGATCCCATAGAAAGAGAGGCTTACATGGTAACAATCACAATTGGATTAAATGGCATAAAGTATAAAGGAGAGTTAGACATTTCTTTGGGAGTGAAACCCTGTCTGAACCATCGAGGAAGGTTTCCCTGAGGGAAAAATGGTATTTGCAGTGAGATTTGCAGGATGGTGAGGAAGTAGCTCAGTGAAAAGAGGGTGAGAAGATTCGATGGAACAGCACACGTGAAGGCCTAGAGATAGGAAAGGGCCCCAGAAAACTAGTTTTTTAAATTGTTACCCAGTGTTCTCATAAACGTTATTAGACATGTCAGCCCATGGAATGGAGTGATTTCAGTCAGTCTTTGGCACTAGGAGAAACATGAACTAGACTTTGTTACTGTCAGTGGGAGATTGAACCAGTCAATAGCTAAGGTATTTTTCATAACTACCCCTATTCAGCCAGAAGGACATGTTCTCTATCTTTTACACAGTAATCTGTTACAGCACATACAGTGTTTAAATAAATTTGTACTGTAACAATTTGTAACATGCTTGTAAGTACAAGGTCTCATTGAATCTGCGGGCCTTTGAGAGAGTTGTCAGAGGAAAAAAACTAAAAGTTTATGACACAAACATGTTTGATGGTGGAACTGGGACTTGAAAGAAGTCTTCTAATTCTAACTTCAGATGATTCGCTATCCTATGGTATGCTTTAGGACTGATTTGGAGTTTGCAGACTGATCTCTGACCTGTTTTCTTACATGAAATAAGTTTTAGAAACAGGCTATGTAAGAGGGGTGAGAACTCAAGAACACAGATGAGGGGACCCAACCCCTCTCTGCAGGCAGGAGAGCCCTGTGGAGACTCAAGTGAGTGAGCTTTGGCATGAGGTGGGCAGGGTGTGCTCTACAGCTTTGGGAGTGGCATTCTGTCCCTATAGATCTAACGGGAAATGTAGAAATAGAAGTAAAACCCCAGTGTCAGCTTAAAAAAAAAATTGGAAAATATAGATTCCTGCAGGGCAGATAAAAAACAACTGACAGAGGGTCCTCTTTATGAGGCAGTGGAATTTAGCCCTACAGTTCCCCCCTAGGATTTTGGAGTTCTTGGATCAGATCATGGAAGCATTCACTTTTCTCTGACTTTTAATCCTTCATTGTCTTTCCCCTTTGCTAGACTTTGGCTTTGTGATCATTTGTGCTTGTCGCAAAACTTTGGCACTTTGTGCAACCAGCAAGACTAAGCTGTGCCCAAGGGCATCCAGGGCAAACCTGAAGACAGTGACCTGAGAAAGAAGAACTAAAGTGTTAGGAGGAATTTCAGTTCCACCAGGCATTCCTCCTGATCCAATGCCCTCAGGTGCTAAGGTGCAGAATAAAACAAAAAGCCTCAGACCAAGGTTTTAGATTCCATTTTTTTGATGCGCTGTTACAGTACACGCTCTAACAGACAGCATGGGAAGCACAGAGGGCACCTGCCTGAAGTGTCTTCCTTCCTGATAATGGAGATTTGACATCAGTGAAGAAACACTTTTCATTTCTTTTCCACCAGGCAATACTCTTATGCTAATATTTTTTAGTTTGTACAGCACTTTAACTTACAGTATATCATTTGATCTTCAAATTCCTATGAAGCAGTTAGAGTTGATTGTAGCCCTATTTCACAGGTGGTGAAGCAAGCTCAGATTTATGGCCAGGTGGCTAGGCCATCCTGGCCCAAGAGTAAATCCATGGGCTTGGGGATGAAGCCTGCCACTGAATAGCACATTACAACTATGAGAGGAAAAAGCACCGTTAGCCAATGACATTTAAAAACTGGGACTCCAGAATGGGGGGGCTGCAATTGTATGGGGAATATAAAAATAAAATTTATTATTTAAAAAAAAATAAAAATAAAAATAAAATAAAAACTGGGACTCCTGGGGCCTCCCTGGTGGCGCAGGGGTTAAAGACAGCGCTATCAAGATATCCACAGCCATTGCAGCACGAGTTCAATCCCTGTGGCCAGGGAGCTACCCACATGGCGTAGCAGACCTCTCCTGTCTCATCTGCTGTTCCCCAAGGCAGTATATTTCAGTCTATCAGCCTCCTCTGCTCCCCACTCTGTCTCTGGTGAATCCTCTCACCACCCTACCCCCTCTGGCTTACACCCCAGTTCTTGTATGCATAAATAAATACATATTTTTTAAAAATCTGGGAATCCTGGTGAATTAAAAATTGATCTCTGGAACTCAAGTTCCTTAAAAGCTTGTAGGAAATTTTTAAATAAATCTGGGCACTAATTTTGAGTTTGTTAAAATAAGTTTTTTTTTTCAAATTTTCAATTTGCATGAGGATAATAAAGTTACTCCCCCTAAAAATTTTCATCTTTTCCCTTGAAATCAATACCACTTACATGTGTATGCATCTGAAGTCCGCTGTTCTGTGCAGAGTGTCAAGACCCAGCCCTGAATTTCTCACCATTCATGTAGTGAACATTACTGCCTGAATGGATCCCACCGCCCTCCAGAGCACCTCAAAACATAGGTCCCACACCAAGGGACTTCCTGCCTTACAAATAGATTGTATCTTCATTGAATTGACTGCATCATCATTCTTCAGTGGTCACTTTCAACAGCTTGCTCCCTCCCACTTGTCTCACTAAATGAGTTCCAAGAAGGTATCCTTTCTTCTTGGAACTTCTTACTTCTCCTTTCTAACCCCTATGAATCACTGAATTCAAAATTAAAGTATATTCCTTTGGACAATTAAAATTACAACCTTCATGCCTCTTACCTTCAACAACATACTCATCAGATCAGTCTTTTTAAAAAAATTTATACACACAAGAACTGGGGTATGGGCCAGAGGTGTGGGGGGTGAGAGGATCCACCAGAGACAGAGTGGGGAACAGAAGGGCAGACTGAGTGAAATACATTGCTGAGGGGAGCAGCAGGTGGGCAAGACAGGAAAGGTCTGCTGCACCATGTGGGTAGCTCCCTGGCCAGGGATTGAACTCGTGCTGCAGTGGCTGTGGACAGCCTCATAGGTTGCGTCCTAATCCCTTGTGCCACAGGGAGGCCCCCGCATCAGATAAGTCTTTCTAAACACAATCTTCAGAATCTGTCAAAGACTATTTCTTGCCTGTCTAAAGACATCTGAAGTCAGCCTGCCTTTTCAGCTTCATTCCCCCTTACACCCTCTCTAAACAAATGTTCTTTATTCTGGAATTTCCTATGTATGTTCTTACTTCCCAGGCCACATTGATTCTCTTCACCTATAATACTGCTTTCTGCTTCCTACTCTTCAAAGCCTCAATCTAGATACCCTTTCCAAGATTTCCCTAGTCCCCACACATTAGGCCTGCCTTTTGTGCTATCTTTTTTTTAAGATTTATTTTGTTTGTTCACGCATACAAGAACTGGGGTGTAGGCCGGAGGGGGTAGGGCGGTGAGAAGATTCACCAGAGACAGAGTAGGAGCAGAACAGGCAGATCTACTGAAATACACTGCTGAGGGGAGCAGTGGGTGAGACAGGAGAGGTCTGCTGCGCCTTGTGGGTCTGCTCCCTGCCCAGGGATGGCACTCATACCTCAGTGGCCAGCGATAGCTTAATAGTGCTGAGACTTAGCCCCTGCACCACCAGGGAGGCCCTTCTTTTGTGCTGTCTTCCTGCAATTGTTTGGGCCTCCATTTGGTACTTGGTTGTATATACACAGCTCTCTCCTCCTCCAAGGTGTAAGCTTCTTTAAAAAGTCCACATCTCTTTTTTTTCCCCCTCAGAGTCTTCCACAAAGTCAGCTCCTGCATGCTGGTTGAAGATATAGATTCAGAAGCAATATCCTAAATAAGGAAGAGGAGTTGATGGACAGACCAGGCACTGAATTGTCCCCCTAGTATCTGGATTGTTGAACTAAGAGAAGGTTCAAATTGTCCAAGAGTTCAAGACAAGGTCAAGATTCTATCTTGATTTTTCCTTTTTTCATGGAATGTGAGCAAATGCATGTCCTTTTCATTAGAAGATTTTGAAAGTCCCACATATTTGGAGAGTGTACAGAAAATTAGCAGTTATCTTTATTCATCCTGTTCTTGAGTTTTACATTTGTAGATTGATACAAGCTTCTTTTAAACCTTTTAAGCTTTTCTCAGAAATGACCTCCCCACAGAAAATCAGCTGACTGGGTTGACTGAGAAAATAGAGGGGCAAATCAACTGAGACAACCCCAGTTTTCTCTCTTAAAATGAGTATATAGAATGCCCTGCTATCTCTTTCACCAGTAATGTAATGCATGGAGAGACAATTCATGATGAAATTAAATAATGAGATGGCTCTTTGTGAACTCCCCATTAGACTGGCCTTTTAAAATAGTGCCTCTGAAAACTGAGCGACTGAACTTGAAAGTAGGCAGATGGAATAGGTCAATGGAAGACCTTCCTCTAGCAGAACTAATGTGTTACCTTGAATTTCTTTCCTCACATCTAAAGTGCTATCCCTGCTAAGTTCTGCTTTGTTTGTTTTCAAATCTAAAGTAATTTATCTTATGCCTGTCTGTACTAAATTTTAGGCTGCACATTTCCTCTTCACTGTCCTTTTTAACTTGCAAGCTTTCATAAAATAGGCATTCATTTTTAAAATTAGCATTCCCTTTTAACATTCTTCTGATGCCAGTGATTGTATTTTAAATGATAATTACTAACTAAGCTAGACTTTTAAAGTTCAACCAAAATCAAATGGGGAAAAGGCTCCACATGGAACATACTCTATTTAAAGACTCAGGCATATCTAAGCTTAGGCTTCAAAATTTTATTCTACCTTCTCTTGAAAGCTTTTTAAAAGTCTTTTATTAAAGACATTTGCAAGCATATGTGAAAGTATAAAGAATAGTGTAATGAATCAATCCTAAGTTTTTTAAATAAGTCTTTGATATGTGATTTTTTTTTTAAAGATTTATTTATTTATTTTATTTATACAAGCACTGGGTACAGTCAGAAGCACAGGAAGGTGAGAGAATTCACCAGAGCCAGAGCAGGGAGCAGAGCAGGCAGAAGGACCGAAGTACACTGCTGAGGGGAGCAGCGGGCGGCAGGAGAGGTCTGCGCGCCATGCGGGACCCTCCTCTGGTGGCTGGGGAGCAGCCGGGGGTCGAGCCGGCGCTGCAGAGGCTGCGGGCAGCTTTGCAACCCAGCGCTCAACTGCTGCGCCACCGGGGAGGCCCTGATATGTGATTTTTTTTAAGATTTTATTTATTCATGCACACAGGAACTAGGGTGCAGACCAGAGGTCAGAGGGGTGAGGAGAGGATTCACCAGAGAGAGTGGGGAACAGAACAGGCAGATCTACTGAAATACACTGCTGAGGGGAGCAGCGGGTGGGAGACTGGAAAGGTCTGCTGCGCCATGTGGGTCAGCTCCCTGGTCAGGGATCGAACCTGTGCCGCAATAACTTCCCATAGCATGATAGCACTGAGACTTAATCCTTGTGCCACCAGGGAGGTCCCAGATTCTAGATATATTTTGAAAGTAGAGACAACTTGCTGGCAGATCAGATTGGAGTGTGAGAGAATTAAAAGTGAACCCTAAGATTTTTGACCGTAACAACTGGAAAGATAGAATTTGCATTAACGGGGATAGGGAGAGGAGCAAGTTGAATTCATTCTGTCATGATGAGTTTGAGATTCCTGTTGGACATCCAAGAGTAGGTATCAACTTAGCAGTTGGATATAGATGGATCTGAAATCTAGCATTTGGGGCTGAAAAATCAAATATAGGTGATTTTTAAGATTTATTTATTTATACAAGCGCTGGGTACAGTCAGAAGTGTGGCGGGGTGAGAGAATTCACCAGAGTCAGAGCAGGGAAAAGAACAGGCAGACCGATGAAGCACACTGCTTGAGAGGAGCAGCGGGTAGCAGGAGAGGTCTGCGCGCCATGTGGGACCCTCGCCGGTGGCTGGGGATCGAACTGGCGCTGCAGAGGCTGCGGGCAGCTTCGCAGCTCAGAGCTCAACTGCTGCGCCACCAGGGGAGGCCCAATATAGGTGATTTTTAAAAGCATGAGACTGAAAGGTGACTGGAACCCAGGTCTCCTAACGAGGCTACCTCTCTCGTGTTAAATAACCATGCCAACGCAGGGTTTATTCCCAGAACAAAGATGGGTCAATACTTGAAGTCTTGCAATGCAGTTCACCTCAGTGACAGCAGAGAAAAACCATATGATCATCTCAGTAAATGCAGAAAGATATTTGAAAAAAATCCATATATGATTTTTGTAATTTAGCAAACCAGTGGCACAAGGGACTTTCCTTAATCTAATACAGAATATTTTCTGAAACTCTCAACAAGTAACTACGAGTGAAGCTCTAAAAACATTCCCATTATAGTCAATAGCAAGTCAACAGTAGCTATTAACACTGATATTATTATTCTAGCGCTTCTAGCCAGTGCAAGGACCTGATCTGCCATCCACACAATGCAACAAGATGAGGGGTGATGATTGCATGGAGAGACAAATTGTGTATTGATATTTATTTTTGCTTTTTTAGAGTGTTGTTTAGTGACCCTATTAGAATTACTCACAGGTAAGGGAATTGAGGCAAAATTGAATAGCCATTAAATAGCAGAGTTGAACCTTACTCTCAAGTCCTCTGGGACTGTCACCTGCTGTGCTCCTTCTGTTTGTACGGATGGAAGTAACACCCTAACTATGGCTCACTGCATCCTGCAGCCACATCCCTGCATTCTGGTGCCTTGATTATTTCAAATAGACTCCAACTGCCATCCGGCTTTCTTCCCCATTCCCAACAAATGCATCTTGTTCCCATTGCCAAATTAATCTCCCTCTCATTAGCGTTCTTTCAGAAATGTTTACATGTGAGGTTGGGGCAGAAGTGGAATGCTTTATTCCCACTTCTTTTACAGAGTGAGCATTAATTAACAATGGTCCTAATCTGTGACCTCCCTGGTGGCGTAGGGGTTAAGTCTCAGCACTATCATGTTATCACTGCTGCGGCATGAGTTTGATCCCCAGCCAGGGGCTCACCCACATATGGCACAGCAGACCTCTCCTGTCTTCCTGTCTCCCCTGCTGGTCCCCTGAGCAGTGTATTTCAGATCTGCCTCTTCTGCTCCCAACTCTGGTAAATCCTCTAGGCACTCCCCCGGCCCCCACCATCCTGCACCTCTGGCCTACACCACAGTTCTGTACATAAGTAAATAAATTTTTTTTTTAAAAATTCCCAATCTGTTAATTCACCTCTTACTCTTTCTCATATAAGTTGAATGAATAACCTAATTGATGAATGACTGGCTTTGGTCCATATTTCTCAGGTGGTGGAACAAATCTATCAAAGCTTGAGAGACTGAATGTGGAGGATTTGTCCTTCCCTTACCTTTCCACACAGCCAGTAGGAAGCAGCAACTTAGGTGAGTGTCTGGTCTGCTTACTCACACTTTTCCTTAGGACAGGAAATTAGCAAGCCTGTTGAGGCTATCACACAGAGCCACACCTTCTAACCTATTAACAGTAGTCATTATATTAAAATGTAAGTCCTATTTTGTTTCTTCATCTGCTTTTAGTCTTATTTCTTAAGAACCTAGTTTCAGGCCCTCCCCTGGTGGTGCAGGCGGTTGAGCGCCGCTATGAAGCTGTCCACAGTCTCTGCAGCGCTGGTTCGATCCCAGCCGGCGGGCGAGGGTCCCACATGTCATGACAGACCTCTCTTGTCATGCCCACTGTTCCCCTCAGCAGTGTATTTTGTCAGTCTGCCTGTTCTGTTCCCTGCTCTGACTCTGGTGAATTCTCTCACCCTACTGCGCATCTGGCCTGTACCTGGTTCTTGTATAAATGAATAAATAAATCTTTAAAAAAAAAAAAAGGGCCTCCCCAGTGGCGCAGCGGTTGAGCACTGAGTTGCAAAGCTGCACGCAGCATCTGCAGCACCGGTTTGATCCCCGGCTGCTGTGCGAGGATCCCACGTGGAGCGCAGACCTCTCCTGCCACCTGCTGCTCCCCTCAGTGGTGTATTTTGTCAGTCAGCCTGCTCTGCTCCCCACTCTGGCTCTGGTGAATTCTCTCACCCTCCCACGCTTCTGACTGTACCCAGTGCTTGTATAAATAAATAAATAAATCTTTAAAAAAAAAACCAAAAAAACCCTAGTTTCAGAACTTGGTGCCAATTATTTGGCACTTGCAAAAATCTAGCCTTAGGCCAGCATTCAAGACATTCTGGATGCTACAGTAGAGGAGAAGGCGGGCTGTGTTAAAGTTGTCCACTCTGAGGACAGCGAGGCACACATGGCCAAAGACAGTAGTTCACAACCATTTTACCCACTGACTCTTCCCATCAGCATCAGAGTTTCACTATTGCTGGGATTCTCAACCAAAGCAGGAAGGAGGGCAGACCCCTAGGTCAGCACCCCCTAATCTGTGGGTAAGATAGAAATGCTGATTAAATAACAACAACTGGCTATTTGAACACGCCCCTCTAGGGGAGCCCTTCACATTCTGCCAGCCCCAGGAGAAGCGGTGACCTACACACTGATCCTCAGCTTTACAAGTTCAGAAACTCAATTTTGTCAGTTCATCCAGTGATAATTGGGCTCTAGAGTATTGAGTCACACAACTCACAGTCACAGGAGGCTGATTTAGAATCCAGAATGTCAATTAACCAATTTAAAATGGAAGATACAGTTTCATAGCGCTTGAACTACTCATGACCCCTTGCAAGTCATGCACTCGTGTCTAGATGGCTGAAAACCAAATTAGCAGCCAACTAAGAGAGGTGAAACGAAAACTGGACCGATGAGAGACCAGTTTTCAATCCCAGCTTTCTGCTGACTTTGATCCCCGGCATGTTGAAGCCTCTCTGGGTCTGTGAACGTGAGAGAAGTTGCCTGAACCACGAAGTCATCAGGATTGAGTAGCCCCATGGAAGCTCTTCACACTCTTTGCACTTAAGAGAAACCAGAGAACAGAGATTCCTTTCAAGGCTATTCTAGGGTTTGCAGTACAATCTTTTCTCTATTGGAAATACATCATTTTTTGTAAACTTGGCATGCAAGGCCAGACATACTGTTCTTAGTGCTAGATTCTTGCTCAATCTCTTGACTTTCTTCCCATAAGCACATTGTACGCTATCGTAATGTGTTGATTCCAAATCACAACATTTTATTCACCACTTAGATTGGCTGCCTCCTGGGATCAGGCTGTTTCAGACAGCACTGGAGTTCCTGGTTCAGTAGATCTGGGGTAGGGCTCAAGAATTTGCATTTCTGACAAGTATGCAAGAATACTGATCTAAGGACCACACTTTGAGAACCACTGATCCAGTGCAAATGATGATGGTCTTTTGCTGATCTGCTACTGCCCTTCTGCTGTCTTATCTGCGTCAGTACATGGGTGCCTGCCTTTCCCTGCATAGTTGGAAATTTCTGTGATTTGTGCTCAGTTTTCTGCTTTACAGATTTGCCCGAGCTGTTAAATCTCAGCTCTTTATCAGTTTATCTTTGTGCAGAATTCAGAATTTTAAAAAATAATATTTTTTACAGTTGAAGTATCATTTGTAAACATTTTCCTAATTGTCCTGAGTGGAGTAAATAGCAGTGAGGATTAGCTGTTCTTGGGACTGCACTCCCGGCAGAAAGGCAACTAGACAACCGGCTGACTTGACTCTCTGACCCCGATGTCTTATCATATCTTTTATATATAGATTCTAGTACCACCTGCCTAGATTACTACATCTGCCACATTAGACTTGCAACAGGTATCTGTTGAACAAATTATCCTTCATAAACTTTGCTTCATAAATGGCCAATTTCTGTAGTGTCGCCAAATTTTTATAGGAATAGTTTAAACATTACATGGCATATTACAGATCTTCAAGAAAAGAACTATAATTTTTGGCTGGGTAAGATTTTGTGATGGTGCTAGCACTTGAGCTGGAAATAGTTTAAGAGGCAGGAATGGGAGGAAAAGAGAACTAACATTTGACTCCCAGGCCAGAGACTGGAGGGCAGTAACTAGAGTGTCTCTGTTGAACAACATCAATTTTGGATAAGGGAAAAATAGAATATTCACCTAAAACAGGTAGGAAATCTAAATGTGGAGGGCTGGAGGCTAAACTAAGGAGTTATGACTTAATTCCATGGATTAGGGGACTCCCTGGTGGTGCAAGGGGTTAAGTGTCAGCACTTATGAAGCTATCCGCAGCCACTGCAGCAGGAGTTCGATCCTCAGCCAGGGAGGTGACCCACATGGTGCAGCAAACCTCTCCCATCTCGCCTGCTGCTCCCCTTGGCAGGGTATTTGAGTGGATCTGCATGTTCTGCTCCCCACTCTGTCTCTGGTGAATCCTCTTACTCTCCTGCATCTATGGCCTGCACCCCAGCTCTTGTATATATAAATAAGTAAATCTTTTTTTAAGATTCATTTATTTTTATAAAAGAACCAGGGTACAGGCCAGATGCGCGGGAGGGTGAGAGGATTCACCAGAGACAGAGTGGGGAACAGAACAGGCAGACTGACGAAATACACTGCTGAGGGGAGCAACAGGCGAGACAGGAGAGGTCTGCCGTGCCATGTGGAATTCTCGCCCGCCAGCCAGGATTGAACCAGACAGAGGTTCACTACAGAGGCTGTGGACAGATTCACAGTGAGGCACTCAACTGCCTGCACCACCAGGGAGGACCAATAAATAAATATTTAAAAAAAAATAAATCCATGGACTAGTAGGAGCATATATTGAACATGGTGCTCAGTAATCCTATATAAACCTGATGGAAGATGTTTGCTGAATTATAACCAGGATCTACTAGAGGTGAGACCAGTGGGATACTGTAAAGAGCAAAATGAGAACCTGGAAACTCTAAGAAAACAATCATAGTACTTGACAACTTTCATCAAATCTAAGAAATAAATGTGTATACATATATACATATTTTAACATCTTTGAAATACATCTTACAGTTAGCTGCATGTCTTAATTTAATTGGCAGTATTTCTTCCTTCTTAACAACATGTAAAATGTGTATCAAAGTTGAGGTTGTCCTAGATTCAATAAAATATTATAAGTGCATATGAGTAAGAAATAAGGAATTCAAAGGCAAAACTTAACATGTCAGTGGTTGGAAAACTCTATTATACCTAACCAAAAAAAAGGGCGGGGGGAGTTTCCTTACATTTCTATAGGCATTTAACCACATGTTCTATTTGAGCCATGACCCATAGACAATATTACTGTTCACCCATTTTCCCCATCTGAACTTATGAATAATTAAAAATAAGATGAAGTGGCCCTCCCTGGTTCATAAGACGGAACCTATGAACCTATGCGCAGCCACTGTAGCACAAGTTCAATCCCCAGCCAGGGAGATACCCACATGGCACAGCAGAACTCTCCTGTCTCGCCCACTGCTCCCCTCAGCAGTGTATTTCAGTCAGTCTGTCTATTCTGTTCCCCACTCTGTTTCTGGTGAATCCTCTCACCCCCCACCCCCGCACCTCTGGCCTGTACCCCAGCTCTTGTATGCATAAAATAAATAAATATTTATTTTAAAATAAAATAAAATTATTTTAAGTAAATCCCCTGGCCAACCAGGAATCGAACTTGTGCTGCAGAGGCTAAGGATTGTTTCATAGTGCGGTGCTTAAACCCTTGGCCACCAGGGAGGCCCAAATAAATAAGTCTTTAAAAAAAAAAAATAAGATGAAGTACTTATAATGGCAACTTTAATGTGAACATGTGTTTGACTCTCAAGAACCGCTATATTTTAAAGGGAAGAGCAAGTTGCCACTGAAAGGAGTACATGATACTTAGGGATGGATGGTCTGCAGCTTCTCAATCCAGCTGATATTCATATATATCCAAGCAATGGATAATATCAGTCATTTGAACAATCGGAACTTCTTCAAATACTGGTTCACATCTTCCTTAGGGTAGGGACGGAGTGCAATGCACGTGGGGATATTCTCAGGCTGCTCCACCCACAGCATGTGATCAATGTTCTTCTGTTGTAGGGTCTCAGCCAGCTCCTTTAGGGTGGCCTCGTTGGGGGCCTACAAGGAGCAGAACACAGAACACAGTCTGAACAGCTCCTTTAGGAAGACAAAAGACAAAGAGAAAAAGTCTGGAGGAGAGCTTCTCTTACCTTAAGCTCTACCAAAGAAAGAACTGTACAGCATGTCTCCAGAAGCAAGCTTAATATTTCCATTTGCCAACAACAATTTTTTTTAATATTTTTGTCAGCCTTCAGTGAAGGAATTACTCCACTTCAGGGTTCTGGTTTATTAAAATGAATTTCATGACAAAAAATGCATTTCCCCTCATGATAAAATACATTTAATGTAGAAAACTAAAAAGAATAGAAAAGCAATAGGAAATAACCAAAATTCCACCATCTACCACTTAATATTTGGATGCATTTCCTTCATTTTTCTTTTAACAATCGGGATCATTTTGTACACACAAGACAGTTGAATTAGCATGACGTCATGTGTTCCATGCCAATTAAATACGGTCCAAGAACATCATTTATGCTAGCTTATGATAATCCATTATAAGGGTATAGATGAGTCGATCTCTAGTATTGGAAATTTAGGACTTTCCACATTTTTTGCTGCTGTAAAGTACTCCTATGAAAACGCTTGTGCAAAACTTTTCTAAGGATGCACTTCCAGCAGAACCGACAGTCAAGGGGTCTGTTTGATCATTGCACAAATAAACTTACAGCTATTTTACACTCCAGGAGTGTGATATTTCCAATGCTAGGTTCAATTTACACTAGAGTTAACATTTATTTTCAAATAATTCGACGTCATGCCCAGGTAAAAGCTTCAGTTTGACTCCAGTTTTCAATAAGAAACTTCATGTTCCTATCACTTCGGATAGGTTTGGCGGGGCAGAGAGGGCAGCACTTTTTAGCGCAGGTGTAAAAGGCCCACCCCGCGCACAGGTGAGCCAGGCAGGCATCCGCGAAGGACGCAGGTGAGAGCCAAGGGGTGCAGGAAACATTAGCAAACGTCCTCTGCCCAGTCAAGGAAGGTTCCCTGGCAACAGCTGTACCCCCAGAGTCCTTCCAAAACTTCGAAGTTAGAAGACTCGCCCCCTTACACCGCGCCCACTCCCGAAATTAGGCCGGGGCCTCAAGGCCACGCCCACTTCCGGCCTCGGCGTCCTCAGCGCCCCGCCCCCCGCACCGCCTCACCTCGAGCACCACCTTGCGCATGCGCTCCAGCTCCCGGAGGTACGCCTGTGTGTGCGGGTGGTCGCGGTGAACGTGCAAGGCCGCGGTGGCAGCGTGACAAGCCTGCGCTACCAGTGCGCCGAGCGGCCATGAGAAGGGAGCCTGCGATAGATCCTTTCGTAACACCAAGTACTGTACCAGGATCTGCGGCTCTGCGCCGGAGGCCGCCATTTTCCTGCCCAACAGAAAGGCTGGACGTAGTCCCCGGTGCATGCCGGGAGTAAGGAGGGGCCCTGCGCGCAGCCATGTTTTGTACGGTGGGAGCGCAAAGCACGCTGGGACCAACTGGCTTGGATTTGAAGACGAGGACGCGGGAACTCGGGGTGAGCCCCGGGCGGCCGGGACGGTGACCCGGGTGGGGGGCTGAACGGCTTCTTTGCGCCTTCCGTGTGCAAGGAAGCCCGGTGAGCCCGAGAGCCGCGCCCGGGGCGCAGGGCCGGGGAGGTGAACGCGGCGCGGCCGGCGCGGACCTGGGGACGGGCCCTCGGGTCAGAGTCGGGGCTTCGGGCCGGGAGGCGGGGTGCGTCCCTGAGGGGTACAAGCCTGAGGGGTGCGTGCCTGAGGGGTGCGAGCCTGAGGGGTGCGAGCCTGAGGGGTGCGTGCCTGAGGGGTGCGAGCCTGAGGGGTGCGAGCCTGAGGGGTGCGTGCCTGAGGGGTGCGAGCCTGAGGGGTGCGAGCCTGAGGGGTGCGTGCCTGAGGGGTGCGAGCCTGAGGGGTGCGTGCCTGAGGGGTGCGTGCCTGCCTCGTGGCCTGTTTGAGTGTGAATAGCCGTGACTTCTTGTCATTTTTCTTTTACCAGCGAGGAAGTCACGTCCCTGCTACGGCCTTCCTGGACGGCGTTATAGGGCGGCGCCTGGAAACCCGAGGAGATGCAGTCGGCGAGTGGAGACAGCGAGTCCCAAGGAGGTATTCAAAGGGTCGCCTTCTTTCCCTTGCTACTGCTGCGCAGAGATGGCCCCCAGTTTGAAACACACCTGTGTTCTCCAGCCTGTTTGGGGTGAGCGTGTGAGAGGCCCTCACACAAGATTTAAAGGGACAGTCAGGATTGTTGATGAGAAAATATATTATTGAGCAAATGAATATAATAAAGAGTCCAGCAGAAATTCCAGGCCAGGTGCAATGAACACTCCAGTGCAGGCATAATTAACAAGTTTGCTTACTTACAGCTCCTCCCCTTTCAGGATTCATGGCCAGGCCCTCAGCACTCTTACCTATAGGGTCGGGCAGCCGGCCAAGCTGGTCTTTCTCTTTCTCCAAGGCCATCCCCAAATGCCTGCATCTTTCCCCCCTTGCCTTGCCCGCCCTCCCTTGTCTGGGGACTTTGCGGCATATGGTTGTGCCTGCTGAAAAACGATGCTATCAATGCAACAGATATGGAGACAGTTGAATATTAACGGAACCCTTGCTCTTTAAACGGGTGCTCAGACCTTACGGGGCTCCCCAGGTCTGGGACCTCATGCATGAGTACTAAAGCGTCCCCTGACCTCACCATTCCTGAAGTACCTCTTGTTCTTCCTCTGCCTGGGTAAAAGGCTAGAATTTATTTCTGCAACATTGTGACTACAAATACATCTAGTCTCTTCTTTAAAGGGACAGGTTGCATTCGTAATAGACTGTGTTCATAGAACTACATTTCTAGCTGGTAAGGTCTCGCCTCTCTTCCCTGGATTTGTTTGGGCCATTCTACATTGCTCCTGTGAAGGGGGCAGTGCCAGGCACTGACATGGATTTTGTTTAGATGGTGCTTGAGTCCTGGTTCTGCCATTATGAATAGTCTGGCCATAGGCAAGATATTTTACCTTTTTCTGCTTTAATTTCTTCATCTGGAAGTTGGAAGTGAATAGTAGTGTTGTGTTGGTGGTTGTGGAGATTAGACAAATATTTGTTTTCATGCTTTCCAGCTGAAGTGCTTAGCATATGTCTAATGTATAGGAAATTGTCACTAAATTTTTTTATTCCTTCACATGATTTGCAAATAAAGCATCTAGCACAAGTGTCTTAATATGTAGGAGATAATTAGCAAATGCTGTACTCTCAGAGTCCATTAACGTTGTGAAAATGTGACTTTTTAATATTAATTCTTAGTCCTTCTCTTGGGAACTGAGGTTGCCTTCTGTGTTTCTGTTGGATGGTGAGGTTTTTTCCCTTTCCCAGAATTAATACCACTTTTAGTGTGTGCCCTTATAGTCCTGTGCTACTAATACTTTTCAGAGCTTCGAAGTAGTTAGTCAAACCTGATGTCCCAATCCAACAAGTTATGAATTAACACTTTGGGAAAATATGCAACAAATCCAAGTAAGACAATTTTTTAGAGTGAATTTGGTGGCCCCTTTTCTCTTTTTTTAAAGATTTATTTATGAAAACAAGAACTGGGGTACAGGCCAGAGATGTGGGGGGTAAAAGGATTCACCAGAGACAGAGTGGGGAACGGGACAGGCAGATTTACCGAAATACACTGCTGAGGGGAGTAGCGGGAGAGTCCGGAAAGGTCTACAGCGCCATGTGGGTTCCTCCCTGGCGGGCCGGGGATCCAACTTGTGCTGAGTGGCTAGGGATAGCTTCACAGCGCTGTGTCTTAACCTTTTGCACCACCAAGGAGGCCCCGATCCCTTTTTTCTCTAGGTCCATTATCATGGATAACTCAGGTGAGCTATATTAAGATAATGTACTGTTCAGATAGTGTCCTGACCAGGGACTGCTTATACATTAGTGTTCAACTGAAAAGGTTGCTGATAATTGAACTCAATGTTAGCGCCTCTGGTTTTGTAAATTGTATCCAAAGTCTAACATTTTAGTTGGCCACAAAGGTCTGAAAAAAATGAGCCACTTCTGTTCATAAGTGCTTCCTGTTGCCAGAGTTAAATATTGGCTTACCTAATGAAATTCCCTTTTTACTTTCCTTAGGTGTTTTAGCTCACTTGGAAAGGTTAGAGGCACAAGCGAACCTATCCCGTAAAAAATTGGAACAGCAGAAAGTGGAAAATGCTCTTGGAACAAAGATTCGTAAATTGAGATATGTTCGAGATAAACTAAAGGCTGAAGTGAAGCAACGACAAGCCAGAGTGAGTAGAACGGTGTTTCTTAGAGTATAAGGAATGAAAATCATCTGGAAATGAGCACATTTTATAATATGATTCACCTGTGCTCTTCAGGCTCCGTGTCAGTCCTTGATTCCTCAAACAATCAAACCTGTGGAGTCTCAGCTACTAGCAGCAACAGCTAACAATTGTTGGGCCTTACTGGTGGGCCAGATGAGTTCTTCATAAATCTCTTAACCTGCCCTCGTGCATGTGAGCCTGTTACCTCAGTTTCAGTCTGACCTAAGTCATTGGTTCTTTTGTCATTTGCACCGCCTGTTGCCTAGACTGGAAACCTCACAGTAAACTTTACCCCTTCCCTCTTTTTCACTTTCTTTCTAGCCCAAGTCCAGTCAGCAAGACTTGTTCAATTTTCATTAGATTGTCTTTGTTTCCCCCCACTCCATTTTCATAGCTCAAGTATTAGCCACATTGGTCATAATTATTTATCAGGGAATTTGGATGCCAGGATTATAGCAGAAGTATTTCTGCTTCTCCAATAAATCCTGCACAACCAAGAAAATGCTTCATAAAATTCTACATACTTTTCTTGTTCAAAAACTTTGAATTAGTCCACAGAATAAGGTCAGCCTTTTTTTGTGTGTGTGCCTTCCTTCTCTATCCTATTTTCTTCCTTCTCGCCTTCCATCCCTTAGCTTTTTTGTTTAAAAAAAAAAAACCCCACAGAAGTCTGAGGAACCCACACCTGGCATAGAGCATAGGGTAGTAACCACAGAGCATAGAGTAGTACCAGTGTCCCAGGAGTCTCCCCCCTATACACTCCTTTTCATTTCCCTCCCGGAAGCCACCACTGTTTTTGAATTTCATAAGTATATACTCATGGCTGGCTTTTGCTGAATGTTATCTCTGAGATTCAGCCTTCTCGGTGCATATAGTGGTCTTTCTTTTTTATTGCCATAGAGTAATTCCAGCTTATGAGTATTCCACAGTTTATTTCCCTATTGTACTGTTGGTGGCATTTGGGTTAATTGGGTTGTTTCGCTTGGGGCTTTTAAGAGTAATGCTGCTGTGAACATTCTTGTTCCTGTGTTTTGATATAAAAACATGTATTTTTCTTTTTGTCTCCCAGAATCATGTGGATAATCATTTCGGTTATCTCTCATTTTTATTGCAGAAATCATTAATGCCATAATAGTTAATATTAAGTTGTAAAAGTTGGGAGAAAGTATAAGGGTTAAGAGTGCATTTATATGTTAAGTGAGTCCTGAGGCTTCCCTTAATGCTGGCCCAATTCTTTCATCATCAATTAAGGAGAAGTAGGTGAATATTTTTCTTTCTTTTTTTTTAAAGATTTATTTTACTTATGCATACAAGACCAGGGGTGTAGGCATGGGGTGGTGGGGTGAGAGGTTTCACAGAGATAGAGTGGGGAGCAGAGCAGGTGGATCTACTGAAATACACTGCTGAGGAGAGCAGCGGGTGAGACAGGAGAGGTCTGCCGCGCCATGTGGGTATCTCCCTGGCCCGCCAGGATCTGCAGAGATCCTACACTGCAGAGGCTGCGGACAGATTCATAGTGCTGTGCTCAACCACCTGTGCCACCAGGGAGGCCCAGTCAGTGAACTTTTAATGTGATTAGTGATATATCTGGATCTCAGTCTGCCGTATTTCTATTTTATTATCTTATTTGTTCTGTTTCTCTTGTTGCCTTTCAGATTGATCTTTCTGTCATTCCACTTCTCCGTTAGCTCATTAATTACACATAGGTTCATCATGTATACGCTTGGTTATTCTAGAGAAAACGTGATACTTTTTTAGAGTATATGTTAGATTAGTACATTTTTTTTACCCCACTCTGCATTCTGGGTAATACAGAACCTTAAATTTTCTCTACCGCAGATGCACCTTTCTATTATTGTCATACATTTATTTCTGTGTATACTTAAACTCTGAAAGTTGTATTGTTTGTACGCTCTTCCTTTAGTTATATACATAGTTACTTTCTCAGTGTTATTACTTCCCGGCATTTCCACATTTCCATCTGAAATTATTTTCCTTCAACATAAGTAGCTCTTTCTGGTACTTCTTTCAGTACAGATCTATTGACAAATTCTTTTTTTTTTTTTTTTTTTTTTTTTGACTGGAAACACCCTTTTTCACTTTTTAAGAATATTTTTGCTAGATATAGGGTTACAGATTGGAAGTTTTCTTTCATACTTTAAATATATTGTCCTGTTGTCTCCTAGTTCTATAATGTGTTAAATTTATTATTTGAATGTAGTGTCTGTTTACCTCTAGTTTTTTAAATTTTGTCTTGGTTTTAGCAATGTTATGTCATAAAGTGACTAGGTGTTGTTTCTTTCCTTATCCTGCTTAGTATTTGTAGAACTCCTTAATTGCTTGAATTTTTTTCATTTAATTTGGGAAATATCCTTCAAAGGTATGCATCGGCCTCATTCTTTCTTCGATCTATGGAGCTCTGTGTATGGAGTTGTCTTCGTGGGTTTTTTTTTTTCTGTAAGCTATTTCTTACATGTTTGCTAAATTCTGATCTTTATGTTTTTTTGTGTGTGCTTTAGTTTGGTTATAGAAATGTACCTATTTTCCACTTATGTATCAAGTCAGCTCTAACCTTAAGTTCCTAATTTTAGTTGATTTTTTGTTTGTTTTTGGTTCTAGGCTTTCCATGTGATGCATTTTTATAGATCCCTAATCTTTTTTTTTTTGAGTTCTCTTAATTTATTTTAGTGGCTGTACCTGATAATTCAAATAGTCGAATCCCCTTGAAGCTGCTTCTGTTTTATTTTTCCTCTAGGTTTCCAATCATCTGTTGTTCTTTCCTGACATCCTGGTAATTTTTTGATTCAGTGATGGGTATTATATTTAAAAAAAAAAAAAAAAAAGGATTCAAAAGTATGGTGTCTTCCTCCAGAGAGAATTTCAGTTTTTTGTTTGTTTGTTTTGTTTGTTTTTGTGTTGTTGTTTTTTGGGGGCAGATACCATATATTAATCTGGTTGAAGTGATCTGTTTCTGGTTTGTGCAACCCTCTATTTAAGGCCTTGGCAGAAAGTTGGGTCTAGTATATCAAGACCTCTCTTCTGGGCCTCCCCGGTGGCGCAGTGGTTGAGCGCTGGGCTGCAAAGCTGCCTGCAGCCTCTGCAGCGCTGGTTCGATCCCTGGCCGCCGGCGAGGGTCCCACATGACGTGCAGACCTCTCCTGCCACTCGCTGCTCCCCTCGGCAGTGTACTTCGTCAGTCTGCCTGTTCTGTTCCCCACTCTGGCTCTGGTGAATTCTCTCACCCTCCCGCGCTTCTGACTGTAACCAGTGCTTGTATAAATAAATAAATCTTTAAAAAAAAAAGACCCTTCTTCTTCAGCAAGCTATGAACTTGCAGTTGCTGGCAATAGCTTGATAGTGCTGAGACTAACCCCTGCGCCACCAGGGAGGCCCTAGTCAGTGAACTTTTGGCAAACCAAAAGCTTGGTTTGCCAGAATTTCTGCTTAGATTTTTAACTCTTTATTATTAGCTTATTTCTGTTTGGTTTCTCAGTCCCTCCTTACGCAGTTTAATAATTGACCAGTGGTAGAGGGCGAATTGCATCCAGAATGTTCGGGTCCCTTTTCTGTGGGATCTCGACTGTGGAAAGGTTTTCCCAGTAGTATTCCTAGATCTCCCAAGTTTTGGCTCCCCCACAAAGTGAGACTGCTACAAAGCCTGCAGCTTTCTGTTGCACACACTTGCTATGTGATCCAAATCAGCATATTTCTGCAGCAGAAAACCATCTAACTTCAGCGCATTTCTCTTTTAATCTTCCATCTGGCTATTTTGGTTGCTCTCTAATGCCTTCAGACCATGTTCTATTTGCTTGCCTGTGTTTTGGCTTATGTAATTTTGTCATTTAACCCAGCTTACATGGTTCTCAGAGGGGAGGTTAGTTTGATATCAGAGCTCAAAGTGTACATCTTAGAGTCAGTATTTCTCATCCCTGTACTTGAAAGCCTGTGGTCTGGCTCAAACCATTTTTCCTAGTCTTGTTTCTTTACAGCTGTTTCACTTACCCTGTGCTCATCCTAGACTTTTCCCTCATAACTTTTTTTTTCTTCTCTCATAATTTCTCTATTTCCACCAAATTCTAATTGTTTTTTGGGCCATCACAACTCCTCTTTTTGATTCCCAGCTTTGTGAACCACAGATTTCCTCCTTTGCTATGAATTCACAGCACTCACTCACTGCTGTATTTCTTGATTTGTTCCAGAATTGCTTTTTACCAGTTAAGTGAGAGCAAAGGCTTTGTATTATGCCCTTTTTACCCCATTTAATTTGTGCATATCTTACAGGTTAAAGCCTCAGCGGCCAATGTAGAACCCAACCCAACATTGGAGATCATGGAGCAAGAAGTTCTGGAAAGAAAACAGGAAAATGTGAAGGCCATTCTGCAGGCATATCATTTTACAGGTATGATTGTGTTTCACCTATTTCAGCCTGGGTGTATGTCTCCATTGAGTTAGTTTGCTAGATGTGTTAATCCTGGACTTAGGTCATGGGTACTGATTTTGCCTTCCTCATCATACAAACACAAATTGGTGTGCCGTTTGTCAGCATCTACAAGCCTCTAAGATTGGCCTCTTTATGCAGAAGATTGGTTGGTGACTGGCTTAGAGAGTTTGTTTAAGCTGCTGATCAGATAATTTTAAACCCTTGGGTTTTTGTTCACCATTAAAATTGGGATTTATTCTCCCTATTGTTTATGTCACATGAGGATTGTGGAAGGACTGTCAAATTACTTGATACCCTCAAAAAAAAAAAATGATAGGTAAATCGAAAATTTCAAAATCTTCCTCAATAATTTCATCTTTTTTCCACTCTTCTTTCATTGTTTCAACAACTCAAATGTAAAGTGTACCTGCGTTAATGAGGAAAAAGTTTGGTGGTATTTACTGAACACACATTTTAGCACACACTGTATGTACTAGGTTGTGTTAAAGGTAACAATAGATAGCTTGATGAATAAGATACTGTTTTGCCTGATGCCTGTTGAGAGGTCTCCTCTTGTTTGCTTCAGGGCTCAGTGGGAAGCTGACCAGTCGAGGAGTCTGTGTCTCTATCAACACCTCTTTTCAGGGAAACCTGCTGGGCTCCTATTTTGTGGACCTTGTCATACAGAAACCACTTCGGATACATCGCCATTCAGTTCCAGTCTTTATTCCTTTAGAGGAATTGTCAGCAAAATACTTACAGACTGATATTCAGCACTTTCTGTTCAGTCTCTGTGAATACCTAAATGCTTACTCTGGAAGGAAGTACCAGGCAGATCGACTTCAGGTATGTTTGGGATCTTATTTGGCATCTTAAGGGCCCAGGATAGTCTTAAAAGGAAAAGGGGAGACAGGTTTTCTTATGTATTTTAAAATGTTTCATAACTCTTTGCCAGAAGTTTGATCGTTGTCCTTCTAATGTTTGTGTCTTACTGACATGCAGACTATTTTCCACCTTTATTCCATCCCCTTTCAAAAACTCTGGATGATGTTGAACTGTGGCAGTTGGCTAAGGGATTATTCACTCCTGAATGGTGGTCCTTAGGCTTTTATATTTGAGCCTTTTTCTCACATGGTAGTAATACTCAGTTGCTTCTTTTTAGTTCAGCAGAGATTTATAGAGTACCAGAATGTGCTTGCTGAGCAGTGTCTGAAGTACTGTGGAGGAATACTATCTATCTTGAACTAAACTGACCTACCTTCTGAGGTTGGAATCGGAAAAAGAATAGGAAGTGCATGCAGATGGGGAATGACTTAAGAGTCTCTTAGCATTTCCCCTTTTGTGCATCTGAAGCTCCTGGTTGATAATGTGAATTCAGACACAAAGCATCTTAACCATATGTATGATGTCAACAAGACTTTTAGCAAAAATAGTACCTCCCTAATCCTCAACCCCCAGGCCATTTACTTAGTGCCTTTCTAGGTTGGCACTGACTTTAGTCCTTTTTTTCAGGCCTTTCTCTGTTCATTTCTCTGAAAAATTGATTAATGGGCCCTGATTTTAGTAGACATATCTGAAATGTGTTATATGTTCTTTGTCTTTGATCCCCTTCCCTCCATTAGAGTGACTTTGCAGCCTTTCTGGGTGGACCCTTGCAGAGAAACTCACTGTGCAACTTGCTGGCGTTTACTTACAAAGTGGAATCGAAGAGTCAGTCCTTCCCATTTTGTGCAAGATTGCTGTACAAGGACCTTACAATAACCCTTCCAACTGACGTCAGCATTACATATCAAGGTAAGAGGAAGGTTGCCTCAGTGGCGAAATTAGACCATGCTCTGGATTGTTCTGTGTGAACAAAGCAGGGTAAAATAGGTAGCCTGCAGTAATTGGACCTCTTGAGACCTTTCCTTCTCTGCATTTACTGATAGTAAAATACTACCTATTTGTCCTCTCCTCTTTGTGGGTAGTAAACATGATTGTCCTAGTTTTCCCTACTCTTTTCCATCTGACTGCCAGTGTTCTTTCAGCTTATGTTTTCATTGGAGACCCCTCAGAAGAGAGCTAGCTAATGAGACTGACTCATAGGGCTGCTTGTGGTGAAGCGCGCCAGAGACTCATTTCACTGTGAAACTAATAGACTTGACAAGTCAGTATACACTTAGCTCTCTAGAGAATATTCTCTAAATGGGAATTTTCCAGGGCAGCTGAGACATTTTTTGTGATTTTTGTTTCAGTTAAGTGTACCATAGTGATGTAACTATGGGCATAGTTACATGGGCAATAATTTAAAAAAAAAAATAGGGTTTTTGGGAAGCAGATGTTTTGAAGCTGCCATAGGTTTCCTATCATAAATTTTAGATTTTTCTAGGCAGAGTATTAACAAATTTCCAGTCTCAAAATTACATGGGTCTAATAAAAGTCAGCCTCTCTTAGCACCCCCCCCCCAAAATAGTTTATGTGGGTTCAGAATATTAATAATCTAGATTCTGATTCCTTCCGTTGCACTGGGATTGATAGAATCTTTCTTTTTTTAGGGATGGACACATTACCCACCTCATGGGAAGAGCAGCAAGCAGCCCATGAAAACCTGTTTTCTACAAAGCCCCTACATCAAGTGTTTACAGCATTTGCAAGGAAAGGAGAAAGGTTGGACATGAGCCTCATCTCCTAAAATGCTTCTAGTGGGAACACGTCAGACGTGAGTAAATCAGTACTCCCTACAGCTCCATCCCTGGGGATGTCCCGGCAGGAGAATGCACACCCTCAGTAGGATGCTGACAGTTTTGAGTCAGACGTGTGTTTGGACAGTTCATTGATGGCTCACTTGTTAAAATGCCCAAGATCGTCTATTCTTTGGTGAGAGTGGGGGATGGTATGTTTTCGTTAAAAATCAGGTTTGTGGAACAGTAAAAGATGGTCTGTGAAAGAGGGAATGTGTACCATTCAACAAAACACAGTATTCCTGGTTTTTATGGAAGCTGGACATAATTCTATCTCCTTTCCCTTTTGGAGGCTTTTGAAATGAAAGTTTTTGGAACAGGCTAGGTTTGTCTTGTGTGGTGAACCCTAGAGTTAAGGGAAGTGTTTAACCTTTGATTTGAAGTGGTGTGTTCCAGGTCTCTGCTTTATAAAGAATGTGCTATGAGAAAGAACTGTCAGTACAATAGGGTTCTGTGTATCCTAAGACAGCTATGACAGCATGTTCAAAATCTGCTCATACCTCACCTTGTTATAAAGTGGAGTTGACACTCCCTCTTCTGCAGCTTCCCTTCTGCCACTCTAGGCCATGGCTGTGCTGAGTCTTCCCCATCTCCTAGTTGGTTAGTGTGCAGTCTCTCTCGGTCGCCTCGGGTTGCCGGGACTTCTGTTGTTGGCTGATGGGAGTGCACGTTGGTCCAGTTCACAGATGTGAACACCTGTGTCTGGCCAGGCCCTGCCATTTCTTTTGTCACCCTCACTCTAAGGCGGTTACTTCTTAGACCAGATGACCAGGAAGTGGCTACCTAGGAGGGTAGGAGCGCCAGCTCACCCTGGGAAGAGCATGGAGGATGGTCAGGCTAGTTCAGGTCAAGCTCTTGCCTTCCGGATATGTGGTGAGGACCCAGTGGTGGGAGATAGCAGAGCACTTAATACTCCTCTCATCTGAGAAGCGTTTAACAGAATTTTCACATTGATCACATTCAAGTTGAATAAAGCTTTTAATAAAACAGTCTTATTCTTTACAATACCTGTAAATTCTCTTTTAAAGCAGTAGCAAAGGCGACTGTAGCAAGAGCTCAAAAGGCAAGGCAATATCGGAAAAGTTTTTTTAACAGAAAGTTAAAAATATAAATGTAGAAGATTTGTTTATATATTTTTCTTTCAGAAATAGATCCCCCTCCCCCCTCCCATCAGGTAAAAGGAAATATTGCACTTTCTGCTCTCGTGACTAAGGTGACAGGGGTTCCAGAAGAACCTTTCAAGATTATCAGGAACATCAGGACGAGGGCCATTTCACCTACTGTCAAGTGCTGCTCTGGGCCACAGCCAGCCCTCTGCCAAGCTCATGTTAAGCAGAGACGTCCACCTGTGCTCCCAGCCCAGCGCCAAGGCAGCTCTGCTCCCCCCCCCCCCCCATGCACTCCTGCTCACAGTGGCCACGGCCTCTCGGCGGGGGGGAGAAGGGCGGGTCGGAACTAGGACTCAAAAGGTTCAGTTCCTAGTGCTATGCCTACGACCCCTACTCTCTGAGGAAGCTACAGGCATACTGAGGAGGAGTATGGCCACCTCAGAGCTCACAGAGCCACAAACAGATGAAGGCTTGAGGAGACTGTTAAACCTAAAGTCTATGTTGAGTGTGCACTTCAGCAGTTACTTGGTAATTTGTCCTCTCCCAAGGCCTTTCTTCAACTCCAAAAGTAAATTCTCCCCTCCCTTGTGGACTGTCACCGGGCGAGAGGCCATTCAGGAGTTGTCTACCACCTGGTGGGGCAGTGTAACCGAGGAGCCGTTAGGGAAGGCGGCTGGCTTGTCACGCCCCTTCAAGAAAAAGGTCAGTAGCTCCCCCTTCCCTTTCACAAAGATGGGCCCTCGCCTCACGAAGCGGAAGCCGTACTCTCGAAGAATGACTTGTGTTTCTTCCACAACCTGTAAAGGGAGAACAGCACAAGAGATTGGGGTTAGAGAGGCTAGACTGAGGGTACCAGTTGGTACCCACACGTGCTCCACAGGGCCCCTGCTCTTCTCCAAGCCTCCTAAGGTAAAGTTCCCTCCCCACCACGTGGGCACATGGCACAGGAGCCACAGTCTCAGTGCGCCCTCCCCGGGAGGACGGCCAGTGGGGCAGCATTCGTGTTTTGAAATTTTACTGCCTGTTCTATTCCCTTTGTTGTTTCTTCACATCAGGGTGGCTGCGGGGGAAACTGCTGTAGGAACAGTGTGTTAGAAAATTCGTACCAAGAAGCAGGGTTTTCTTACTCAGAATTTAAACCTAAATTTTGTAAACAGGTTTGAAGTGTTTTTTCTCCTCTGAGGCATCTCTGCCCACCCACCCTTGCCCTTAATCTCACAGCACTGCCAACTGCACATTCTGGGCCCGCAGAAACGAGCAGTCTTGGATGGCAGAACACACACTATTCCGGTCTGTTCCCAGTCTCTGGGTCTGGTAGACATACCTGAATGTTGCCCATGACCCCTGTGGACTCCATCCTGCTGGCCACGTTGACGGTATTGCCCCAGATGTCATAGTGTGGTTTCCGGGCTCCGATGACGCCAGCAAGTACCCCGCCTTTGTTCATGCCTGGGGTGGAGGCATGTGATTCAGCACAGCCACATGCTAAACCTTGTCATGTCTTAGAAGCCAATTGCTCCCATAGACTTTGTCAGCTGGCCCCTGGAACTCTACAACACGTCATATCCCTTTCTTAAGCTTCTCTCTCTGAACTTACTGGAGGGCTAAAATCGTATCTCCTCTTCATCCTGTGCTTTCCAGGTGCTTAAAAACATGGTTACACAATATGGAAGCTGCCAGTTTTTAACACCTGCCTGGTACTTTGTACTTCACATTTCAAGTGACCTCACCCAGGAGTGAAACCCACTTCCCAGTAGCAGGGAGCAGGTGACATTAATGCCTGAGAGGCTGGACTGAGGTGAGCAAAACCCTGAGCAGGCATAGAAGTTTCCTTAGAAGGTAGACACAAGCTGACTTCCCAGCCAGATTCCGAAGGAAGGCCGTCATTGCAAAGGGTACACAGGGATGGGGGCCGTTTCGCCCTAAGAGGGGTTCTTAAGATCCCTTGCACCTCTGAGTGTGTAACCCCCAACCTAAGTGCCTCAGGTCTTTTTAAGCCTCTAGTCCTTGCTGCTGTGTCACAGGGGAGCATGTGGGGTTGGCAGGCCTCGAGCCCTTACCTATGCGCAGCATGAAGTTGTTGAAGGACTGGTTGTTGATGTTCGTAAGCGTGTCCTTCATGGCCAGTGCGAAGTCAGCCAGGTCCGCCAGGTGCTGCCAGCGCTCCTTGTCTGACTTCTCCTCCTGTGCCGAGAGCAGCAGTGGAAGGTTCAGGGACCCGTCTGACCCATAACCGCGGCCTGCTCGCCTCCCTTCCCTTCACCATGTGGGAGGCGACGCCCTGTGCCTAGGTGTGGAAACCTTACTCTCCTCTTGCCGCAGAGGAGTCAGTGAACGCCTGCTCCGACTTGTCATTGTGACAAAGTGCACTGGGCTCGCTGGGTCCAGGGCAGACAGCCCGGGTATCCCTGTCTGCCATGTAGCTGAGCACAAGTCATTTCACCAGCCCCTTGTCAGACCTGCTCTTCACATCTGGAATAATTGTCCTTATTTTGATTCAACTAGATTCTATTTAGACAATACTTCAGATGTAGACAGTCCTGGGGACCAGGCCCCCATAGCGTACCACTGGTAGCTCCTCAGGTGTGAGCAGGCTGATCACAGGGGTGAGCTCTGAAACCTCCCCTTTTCCTAACAAAACCACTTTCCCAACCCGGAAGTTGTCATAGTTACGTAGTTTCAAGATGGTTTCTGCTCCCCACTTCTTAAAGCATGGCACATTAAGGGGGCATGGCCAGTTAGACAAAGGGTTTCAGGGCAGCAGGAACAGGCTGCTGTTCTCTTCTGTTGTGGAGCAGTAAGGGGGTGTGTGTATGTGTTCTGCTGTTTCTCCACTGTAAACCCAATTTTATGTGTCACGGGTGCTAGTGGATGGACGACGTCAACCATCTGGGCAACTTCTCATTTCCCACGTGCGCCCGGTCTCCTGTCTCAGGGAGCAGAGCCCCATCCCCACTGGCCTCTAAGGAGGTTAAGCTACCTTGCTGGAGCTAGTAAAGCCATTGGTGTTGACATCTGGGGTGACTCCAGAAGCTGCCATGTAGGTGCTGCCGATGGTTTTGATCTTGGTGATGACTCGGAATTTGGGGTTGTCCAGGAGCTGAGGGCAGTGGTAGGAAGAGAGAGTTGTCAGTAGGGGCACGGGAGATGAGTGAGCCACTAAGTGTTTATATTGACCCCATACGACAGCCACGAGGTGCTTTCCTATAAAAGCTTCATTCTGCATGTATCTGTGTGATCTGGGCAAACTGCCCGATGTTCTGAGACTTGATTACTGTAATGTTAACATTCGGGTAAAAGTGCCAGTCCCCTGTGGCAGCTGCGCACATGCATAAATCAAAGCATTTTCAGGTGACCTAGTAAAGGGTTACTGACCGAGGATATCACAAATCAGAGGGGCTAAAGAGCTCGTTTTGGGCCAGTCCTTATTCTCAAAACTTGTAGGTGCTTTCCCAGGCTTTCACCTCAGGCCCTACATTGACCGTCAGGTACCGTAACTTCACCTTCCCTTTGACCTCTACGACCTGTTACGGGGTGTGATCCGGAATGAACTGGTATTGCGGCAGGACAGGAGGTGGAAACGGGAGGCTGACAAGGCACTCACAGAATCAAAATCCGAGATGATCTCATTGAGGAAGCGCAGACACTCGATGCCACCGTTATTGATACTCTCCTCGGTGTAGAAGTCGGCGAAGTTGGGCAGGGAGGCAAACATGACTCCGATCTCGTCGTAAGACTGGCTGTACAGCTCCTACGGGGAGGCGGCCGCGTGCTCTCAGCAAGCGGATGAGCACGTGCTGGGGAAATGCGTCTCCCCACCCGTGACAGCGCACTTGGCTTCACGGCAGCACCCTTCCGGATTACCCCAACTTTGAAATACTAGAAAGTAGCTCAACACAACTTTGAAGAAATGCAAAAAGAACGCCCTAGTTTCTGTAAGAGCCCCAGCTATGAGAGAGGGGGGAGTGGAGCCGGGGAGTGAGGTGTAAGAACCATTCTGTTTGAGGTCACAGTTGACAGAGAGACCTCTAGCAAGCCCTCATCCCCTGAAGTGGGCCTCGCAGAGAGATGTGTGTCAGGTCCTTTACCAAAAAGCCTGGAAAATCTTCTCTTCTGCTTCTGTTGCAGTTGCTGGTCGGCTCCTGCCTGCCCTACCTCGGCCCCCAAGACATGTCATGAGAAAGCTGTATCCAGAGGGGTCCCGGAGGGGGCAGCAAGAGCAGAGGAAGCCGCGCAGTTCCATGGCTCAAGGCCACCCCTCACCTCATCTCTCTTCTTGGACCCCAGGAAATGGCGGGCCACGTGCTCAGGCAGCATGTTGGTGACCAAAGCCTCGTTCCAGCGTCGCATTTCATAGACACGTTCCTTCTGGTCATGGACCTCAATTTTCCACAAGAACAGTGTCCTCGCCAGTTTTTCCACCTACAGACAGACAGGCAAGGAACTTGAAGTGGTAAAACACAGGAAGATGGCTCCATGGCAGGGCTGCAGTGAGTGACCCACGCCCTGTGGTCACAGCAGAGACCCCAGAGGCCTCCTGCCTTTGTGTGGCCTCCAGGGGACCTAATTTTAGCTACCAGTTTGTCTTGTGGGTGGTGGTGGGGCGGGGGGAGCTCCTAGCTCAGGAAGGAGCCCTGTTTCCAGCAGGCGCCATCTGGCAAGTGCTTGGGAAGGCTGTAGTTCTCCGGCAGGCCACTGGGTGGCACTGGAGCTAACGGGAAGCAATAAGTGCCTAGTGAGGACACCACCTCTCCTTCCTCCTTCCTCAGCTCCTCTCCCTTTGTCTTCTGGCTCTGGGCGCATAAAAGTCCAGGAGCCACTAGCCTGGGGAAGGGGTGGTTTTTTTTGTCTGTTTGTTTTTTTAAATAGAGGCATGTTTTATTTATTTGTTTGTTTTGTTTATACATGCACTGGGTACAGTCAGAAGCGTGGGAGGGCGAGAGAATTCACCAGAGCCAGAGCGGGGAGCAGAGCAGGCAGAAGGACCGAAGGACACTGCTGAGGGGAGCAGCGGACGGCAGGAGAGACCTGCGCGCGGCAGGAGAGGCCTGCGCGCCATGTGGGACCCTCCTCCAGAGGCCGGGGAGCAGCCGGGGATCGAACCGGCACCGCAGAGGCCGCGGGCAGCTTCGCAACCCAGCGCTCAACCGCTGCGCCACTGGGGAGGCCCTGGGGGAGGGATTTTATCCAGACTGTTGTTTGCTTCCTTCAACGTCCTGGAGGGGTCAGAAGAGGAGGTAAGGAAGTTTTCCTCGGATGAGTGAGGAGGGAGCCAGGAAACAGACGGTGGTGGCTTGCCCAGCGTCACATGCCGTGTGGAGTGAAGGGAACCAGCGGTCCTTAGGAATCTGGGTGTTTACAGCCACGACTGCCTCTCAGGAGGCCCTGATAGGTTGTGAGCAAAAGAGCAGGAGCGTGTGCGGTACTCACGTGGCGGGCAAAGTAGTAAAAGCTCAGCATCATGATGAAGATCATCACTGTCATTGAGTACTTGGAAGGCATGAGGGGCAGCATGAGGGGCAGCCTGCGGGGCGGAGAGGGAGTCAGCTGGGAGAGCACACACGCCGCCCTTGGGGGAGGAAGTCTTCCTCCCGCAGACGGCTGTCAGCCTGCTAGTGCCGTACGCACCTTGCGTCACTCCCAGGCTCCACGGAGCAGCAAAGCTTCTGTACCTTACTGGGTGACTGTCTTAAGGGCCGAGTAAGCCAGGGCCCTCCTGATTGTGCTTGGACTCCACATCAGAGCTTCTCCCAGAGAGTAGTCAACCCTGCATCCCCTGGCTGGCCACAGAAGAGCTGCCGCCACGTAGGAGAGGCTTCCGCACACAGCGGGCCCAGGGCCCCAGCTCTCGCCCACTGTTGTGTGTGGAGCTGCAAGCACTTTCCTCGCCAACAGCGGTCAGGTGTGACTGGACCACAGCTCTGTGCCCATTTGCTGCGGCTACCGTTTGCTTGGGATGCTGGTTTGTGTAGCTATTAAAAACATGACTGGACATTCTTGAGCAAGTGTGCGTGAATTTCTCTAAGGTATACAGATAGAATTGCTGGGTCATAGATCAACTTTCAACTTCACTAAATAATTGCAAATATTTTTCAAAAAGGGGTAGTACCAGCTTTCACTCCCCTCAGGACTCGGTGTTACCACAGGATTTGCTCTCAGGCTTCCTAATTCTTCCCAACTAGTAGATGTGTAAGGGCTCTGACTCTGGTCTTGACTTGGATTTCCTTGGTTGCCTGAATACCTTTCTTTTATTAGTAGCCATTTAGTCTGTTCTCTCGTGATGGGCCTATTCAAGTCTTCTACTCACCCATCTGCTAGGTAATTGTCCAGTCACTGAATCATAAAATTCTAAAACTTTAGTGCTAGAAGGAACCTTGGGAAACTTCCTCTTCAAGAGGAAACTTGAGAGCCGGCCTGCTTGCCGCCCGGAGAATCACTGCAGCAGCTTGAGCTCCCGCCTTGCATCCCACACAGCATTTTTTGTCCTGCCAGCCTGTCCTCCACTTGGCTGTTCCTTCTCTCAGCCCTCACCCCTACCTCCCTACTCCATCCTGTAAACCACACCGCTGCTCTCCAAACTGCACTCTGACTCAGGACGGTCAGGTCCAAGTTAACATCAGTACAACACAGCTCCAGCCTTCCTGTAAAAACACAGGCTGCTTGAACATCCCCACCGTGTGCTTTCGGACAGTTAAGCTCACGGGGCCGTGGCCTGTGCCCAGAAGAATGGTGCGGCCAGCACAGACCAGGGGGCAAAGCAGTCACCCTTACCCTTCGGTGCTGTTGAGCCCGGGGCTGGAAAGTATTTGCTTCTTCTCCAAGGCGACCATGGAAAAGCTGTTGGGCAAATACAACACTCAGGCCCCATGTTAGTACAAAGGCTGGGACCCAGCCAAACCCTGAGGCAGCCCCGATCTACTCAACAACGGGAAGGATCCACCCCAGAACCACAGCCAGCCAGTGGCATGTCTGAAACGCCACGAGCCGTGTCCCATATACACCTTTGATGAGACCTGGAGACCGACAGCCACTTCACTTAAGGCCTGTGGCCCCTTGAAATGGGGACCTGCAGGGTGGCAGGAAGGAGACGACATAGATCCCCAAACAGGCTGCTGCTTACTCATGTTCCTGGAAACGCTTGTGGTCATAGTTATCGAAGATGGGGCGCCAGGCGTAGATGTTGACGACGGCCACGGCCCCAGACACGAGCAGCATGAGCGTGAGCTTCACCATGTGGCTGACCTGCACCAGCATGATGGTGGCGATGAGGGACAGCACGGCCACGTAGTTGTAATACTTGGGGTTCTCCATGCAGCCGTCTTCTATCTGCATCGCCGCGGTGACATTGCCGGCTCCCGTGTAGTACTGGAGACAGGACAGCTGCAGGCCAGCACGCGGGGTGCAAGCAGACACCAGTCAGACAGGCCCGCTGTGGCAGTGCATGCCCTGCTGCCACTCCCCCCAGACCCCCGAGGGCGTTGGAACACTGGCCAAGGCATGAGATACAAAAGTGAGCAGCACCCGCTCGCCTTCCCTCCCCTCATCTGATGCTCGGGGGTTCTGAGCTTTCTCAGTATGGCCACCACGGTCGGGGAGGCTGGGCTTGCCCCAAGTGGCGCAGTTACTAGGCAGCAGTGAAGCTGGAGCTAGGAGTGCAGTCTTCAGATGCCCAATCCCACGTGCCCTCGCCCGCATTCCACTGCTGCTTCTGCCGGGCTGTGGCGCTGGCTCTACCCAGCCTCGCGGCAGCGGCAGCCTATCTCAAGCTCAGGCACTTGCATCTCTGGGGTCTGCTGACCGATCCCATTGCTGGGCAGATGTAGCCCACGGGAAATGCATCCAGAAACTGAGTCACCCAATTGGACTTGTCTGGCTCTGGGGACATCCTTAAGTGTGTCATCCTGGCACGCGAAAAATATTCACACCTCCCTCGTTTTCCACCTTCGCCAGCGACAGGCTCTCTGGATGACCTGTGTTGCGTAACAGTGGTCCCCGGACCTGGACGCCAGGCACCAGGGGTGTCCTGATGTGGGAGAAGCCTGAGGCTTTTCTTCCCTGCCATGTGGGCACCGAGTGACCCTGGGGCCTGGGGCTCCCAACGACTGACCAGAAGCCACAGAGCTTTCACATCTACGCTGCTGCCAGAGCAGCCTCCACTGAGTAGTTCCTGTGCTTGTTGGAGCAAATCATGTAACATTATGTTTGAAAAAAGGTTTCAACTATCAGAGCATGAATAGAGCACTACCAAAATTAGAGCGAGTGGGCCTCCCCAGTGGCGCAGCATGAGCGCCACGCAGGTTCGATCCTGGCCGGCCAGGGAGAAACCCACTTGGTGCGGCAGACCTCTCGTCTCGCCCGCTGCTTCCCATAGCAGTGTCTTCGGTCCGTCTGCCTGTTCTGCTCCTTGCTCTGTCTGGTGAATTCCCTCACCCTCCCGCACCTCTGACCTGTACCCCAGTTCTTGTATAAATAAATAAATCTTTAAAGAAAACAAACAATAAAAAAAAAACCCAACAATATTAGAGGGAGTGTGTGAGTGACTGTGGACAGTTCGATCTAATAGAGGCATTTTTTTTTTGTTTGTTTGGTTTTTTGTTTGTTTGTTTCTTTGTTTTGTTTATACAAGCACTGGGTACAGTCAGAAGTGCGGGAGGGTGAGAGAATTCACCAGAGCCAGAGCGGGGAGCAGAGCAGGCAGAAGGACCGAAGTACACTGCTGAGGGGAGCAGCGGGCGGCAGGAGAGGACTGCGCGCCATGTGGGACCCTCCTCCGGTGGCCGGGGAGCAGCCGGGGATTGAACCGGCACCGCAGAGGCCACGGGCAGCTTCGCAACCCAGCGCTCTACCGCTGCACCACCTGGGAGGCCCAACAGTTCGATCTAGAGGCTCGGAATCCACAGGCCAGGGCTGCCGGCTGCTCTCCCTTCTCCCCAAGAAAGCACCTTTCACCCCTGAGTGGCAGGCACTCACCATGTCCACGACATTTGCCATAACCAGGATGAAGATGGCTAACATGGCCCAGGTGTTCCTGGCCCAGCGGGTCCGGTCAATCCAAGTTGAGAAGGCCACGAGCTTCTTAGGAAAGGCCTAGCAGGAATGAATTCCAAGAGTCACCACACTCTGACCGCCTTTTCTCCCGTAAACTTGACACCGGCTGCTCCCACGCTCCCAGGATGCTAGGAAGCAGCCCTGTGCATTTGACTCAACTAGAACTGCCAGGCTAAGAACACGTCAAAGACCGACTTGTCTTGGTCCTGGCGGTGTTGGTGAAACTGGCTTCCAGGTAGGTGCGCCCCTTCCAGAGCACAGAAACCAGCCCCTGGGAACCCACGCCCCACCTCTGAGCAGTGAGTTTGGGTTCGGGAACAATGTTCAAGGCCTGCTGTCTGCCAGCTGCTACTGCCCTCCCTGGGTCAGTTCCTCCCAAGTCACCGGCTGGATTAGTTTTCCTCAAACACTGTTTATTCCTCGTCATTCTGATCAAAAGCTCTGCGTAGTACCCAGTGCTTCTAGAGGGAAGTCTTCGTGCTTTTGACTGGCTTTCAAGGTCCCTCACCATCGGGCCCCGTCCACTTCTCCCCTGGAGGCCGCCGGGTTTCCATTTACCCAGACCTCGGCCTGCTGGCCCACGCGTGCCCCTGCGCCAGAGCCCAGCCCAGATGGGGGCTGGGGGGAGTGGAGGCCGAAGACGGCCTATTTGCAAGGGTTTCATCGGCAGTGTCAAGACCCGCTTTCACGGGGCACGAGGCCCACTTCCAGAGGGCTTCTGAGCGAAAAGGAAAAGTGCCTCTTACCCGGGGAAAGATGGCAGCCAGCGAGCAGATCGTCAGGATCAGCAGCAGAATCTCCCCCACCACAAAGGTCACGTAGTTTGTCATTAGCCTGTAACAGAGGGAAGGCGGTGGGGGCGGGGTGCACCGGAGGGCACGGTGAGTGTGCTGACAGGCTAGCAGAGGGAAGGAAAGGAGACAGAAGGCGCGAGCCTGTGCCCAAGAGTTCCGGGTGACAGGGAGTGGGGACCGCCTGCTGCTGCGCAGGCGACGGAGAGGCCGGGGCCTGGAGCGGTGACCCCTCCGGCGGTGACCGCCTGGTTCTCTAACTGGTGGGTGCTCCCTCCGGGAACGTCAGTCCCGCCCGAGAGGAAGGGCTCCTTCCGTTGTGTTCCCTGCGCTGGCCCCACACCCCAGCTCAGGCGAGGCAGAGCCCACACGGCTGCCAACACGGCTGCAGTGAACGAGCTTGAGCCTCAGTCTGGGGCGCTGCTGGGCAGGCAGCACCCTCACTTCACAGGGGAGGAAACAAAAGGTTGTCCAGCAAATAGGTGAGGAAGCCGCGTCCAGAACTTAGGGCCCGGTGGCTGGGTCCAAGGCTCGTGAGTTTCCCCAGCCAACCGGAGCGGGCTCCACACCCCTTCCTTTCTAGCGGGAGACCCTCAGGCGGGAGTGAGCTGCTGCTGAGCCTCGAGGAGAGGGGGGTGGGAGTCGTTCTTCAGATGGGCCTGCGCAGTGGGGCAGGAGCCCACGTCACCCCAGCAGGCTGCGGCTGAGCTCGGGCTCCTGGTCCTGAGGTCAGTCCTTCCTACGCCGAGCCAGAACGGCAGCCAGGCCGACCTCAGTGACGGGGTGGGGCCCATTCACTGTCTGCGTCCAGAGTGCTGAGGCCCACCTGGCTAAGGGCTCCATCCTCCTGCACCCCTGTCCCTGGCCTTCCTCAGCCCTGGTGTGAGGCCCACTGTGACGTGAATGCCTTTCTGGACCCCAGGACAGAGAGAAGGGGCGGGTCTCGGGGCTTGGTCCTGGCACTGCTGAGGCCGGTTCCCCAGGGGGCAGCAAAGAACAGAGACAAGACTGCCGGGCCTGGGGAGCTCACAGCATCCCCTCCCTGGCCACGGGTCCCCACACCGCCCGCCCTCACCAGGGGTCGATGAGTATCTCCACCAGGGCGGCACACAGCAGGACGACACAGGAGCAGCTGAAGGCGGCCCCGCTCTGCTTTTCCTTCTCCACCGAGTAGCGGGTTTCCAGCTCGGGGTCCATGAACCGCATGGACAGGAGGAAGGTGTTTCTCTTCTTCACTCTGCGGGGGAAACAGCCCCCTGAAACATCAACGCCACGTCTGTCTGGGCCTATAGTGCCGGGCCATTAAGGGCCTGGAGGGCCCGAGGGCCGGGGTGTCTGGGGGTCACTTACACCTGGGCGGACTCGCGCTCCAGCAGGGCCTCGTTGAGCAGCTGGTTGAGCTCGTGCTCGTCCTCGGAGGCGTCCACCACGCGGTCGGCCAGGTCCTGCAGGCGCAGCCTCCGGCGGGGGTTTGGGAAGGAGGGGTTGTCTGCCTGTTGGCGGGCAGGTGGGGAGAGTTGGGGAGAGAGGGCGGTGGGGTGACAGGCAACCAAAGAGAACGCACCAGGGCTTCTGGCTCTAAAATACCAATTTCTGGAAGCGCCTTCCCGGTGCTTGTGCAGGGCCGCATCCTGCTTGGGTCTGGACCCAACGCCACTGTCCTTCCTGCCTGCCTGGCATGCCAGGTCCTGGGTCCTGCGGGCCCTCGTGGAAGCTGGGCAGTGGTCACCCACCAATGGCTCCCGAGGGGGAGTTTTGGAGGTGAGAGCTCTGCTGGGTCAGCACGGCCCTGCACACCCTGCCACGAGGATGGGCTGTCACACAGCTGGGCACATCAGCACCCAGGGACGCTGGCCCCCCAGCCACAGGGCTGAAGGGAGCTCTTAAAGGAACTCTCACCTGCTTCTTTGTGGGGACGGAGACCTGAGGGGAAAAGTAGCAGGAGAGTGGGGTGGTGGGGTTGGGGCCACAACTGCTTTTATTCCAGTCACAAAGAGCACCAGCTCCAAAAAATTTGCCCCAGACAGTGATTACAGCCACCACCCAGACAAGAGCTGGGCCTGGCACGGGGCTGTCCGCCTGGCTCAGAGCAGATGGAGGGCAGAAGCACGACGCCCTGGGCTCAGCTCCCATGCACCCCTGGGTGATACTCTGACCCCATGAAAATGTACCTCCTCCTCCCCCAGGCCCATTTTTCTTCTCTGTAAAATGACACGGATGGTCCCTTCTAGCACCGAGAACCTGTGTCTCCGAAGGATACCCTGGAGCAGCGAGGCCTCGGCTGGCGGTCGGCTATGAACAGTGCACAGGCTGGCTACACCCCTGTCGCTGTCAGTGACTTACATCACGTGTGACTTCCGCATTCTCTCAAGAAAGTCACCAGAGGGGGAATTTACCACATGTTGCGCTCGAGAAAAACCCAGCTAACTTTAAACCCTGTCTACCTTCTGAGCTAAGGACATCGGGGGCACCTCTCCTGCCCCCCTCACACAGCTCCTGCAGTCGCACGAGATGGAGACCCCCCGTCCCCATGGCATTTGCCTTTGTCAGGAGCATTCTCAGGAGACTGTGTGGTCACCACGGGTCCTGGACACTCCGGGATGGCCTGGCCTCTGAGGGGAAGCATGTTAACTCCTTGGAAACCCCCCATCGGTACTTGGGGACTGTGGTACTAGACCTAGCCAGAGAGGTGAGCCAGCCCTGAAGTCACTTCCAAAACAGTCTCAGATCCTATAGAATTTTCCATGGATGCCCTCATGGACCTCAGATCTATAGATTCAGGGACGTCAGAGCCAGACGAGGTCTCAGAGTTGAGCACCTATCATAACTCCCCACCCCCAGCCCCCCCTGGTTTACCATGAGGAGACAGCCAGGTTGGGTGAGGCAGGGGGTGTTCAAGGCTGCACTGCCACAGGGAGCAGAGCCTGGGCTGGCAGCCGGGTGTCCCGCTCTCAGCACGAGACCTCCCTGCCCACATCCTGGTCCTGGGTCCTGCACATACCTGGCCCTCTTGCTCTTCGGGCGCCTCCGCTGTGGACCCGGCGGTGTGGGCACCCCCGTTGGGCTCCTTGGTCTCAATGAGGGCAGGGGTGCTGGGTTTTGAGGCTGGTGCTCCGTTCGGCAGGGCCTGCAGCAGAAAGGATTGGCCGTCAGGGGCTCAGACGTTGCCAGCTGCCCACCCCACCCTGAGATTGTCTGCTTGTCTGTCCCTCTGGAATCTTCCTACTAGTCGTTAGAAGCCTCGTAGTCTTACAAATTTCACTACTCAGTTCTTTCTCTGGAACAGTAATTTTCTAATATCATTTTCTACCATCACATTTTCTCTAGGCAACGAACAGCTCTCGTTCCGGTTCCTATTTCCAAAGCAGTCACTCAGTGGCGCCGCGAGCCAGAGGTGTCTCCTTGGGGAGAGCCCTGTCACATGCCTTCTCAATTCCATAAACCATTTTCCTGAGTGTTTTTCCTTGACGGAATAAGTTCAACATGGAAACGCTTCCGTTCCACAGTATCACTGCGTCCCTACTATGTGACAGGGACTGTCCCAACTCCTGGGGAGACGAAATGCCCTGACCCCGAGAGCAGGCATTCTAGGGAGGCCGGATGGCAAAAGAAATAAGAGACCGTCCGTGAGAAGACAGCAGGTGCTCTGACGAGGAAGGCGCGCCCGGTGACTGTGGGGCGTGTGACTGTAAAGAGGAGGCGTCACTGTGAAGAGGGCCTTTCCCTGGTGGCCGAACTTGTCCTGAAGGAGCAAATCACGCTGCTCCGAGCGACAGCCGGGGTGAGAGCAGCGTGGCCTCAGGATGGAGGGGGGTCCCCCGACCGCTGGAGGACTTGGCTCTCCCTCTGAGGTGGGGCGTGAGTGCAGGGTGTGGAGCGGGGGCAGTGATGACTGACTGCTGTGTGACAGGGGCCCAGGGCCAGGACAGAAGCAGGACGGCCGCGGGGAGACCACCGCGCTGTCCAGGTGGGCGCGACAGTGGCCTGGCTGGAGCGTCGTGAGGGTGGGAGGGGGAGGGGCTGGAGCGACATCCCGCGGGCAGGGTCGGCGGGGCTTGCGCGGGGGTCATGAAGAGACAGGCCAAGGGGGTCTTCAAGTGTTTGGTGTGAGCAGTTCATGGAGTTGCTGCTGGCTGAGCTGAAGAGACTGAGGAAGACGAGCTGGCGGGCAGAGGAAGCCCAAGAGCTCGCTCTGGACCCGTCAGTGCCCGGCTCCTGCAGCTACACACGGGTTTTTAAGCAGCTCTGAGCTGAGCACAGGGAAGCTTGTTGGGGCCGAGATCCGGCCCCGGGAATGGTCAAGGATGGCACTGAGAACAGTGAGACTGGATGAGGTTCCAAGGCTAGAAGAGATGGGGTGTCTCCGCGGCGTCACGCAGAAAGGCTTCTCTGTGACAGTTCCCCTCACGCGCCCCAGATCACGTCGTTCAGCTGACCCACAGGGCGAGGTTTCTGCCTACAGGGTGCTCACCGAGCCGTTGAGGCCATTTTGGGCGGCCGTTTTCTTCACTTCTGGCCCGGACGCGATGATGAGGTAGGTCTCGATGCCCTTCTCATCGAGGTAATCGCAGCGGCTGCCCCCGTCACCCGGTTCCACATCAAACTCCCCTTTCAGGCAGTCCATGGTGCTCTGGGAGATGTGCACGCGCCTGGGGGCAGAGGAGGCCCTAAACATCAGCCAGAGCCCCCCCCCCCCACCCCACCCAGTTGTCAGGGGACAGTGGCCAGGCTGCTGCTTGGGCCCATCTCCCAGACACGTGGGGCTGAGGGGCTCCCCAGGGGTGCCAGGAAGTCCTGCTCTAACGGGCTCTCTGGGCCTTCGACTTCAATCCCTGAGTCAGACCTAGGGGCTGCTGGAGCCTCACGAGGCGGGGTTTGGAAGTCTCTTCTGAACTCTGAAGGCGTGAGGTGAGGCCATCGCCCCTGTGACAATACCTTTGTCACTTCTGGGACCCACGTCTGGGAATCAGCATTGAGGGAGGATGGGCCTGCCTTTGAGGGAAGCTCCCTGCCAGGTGGGGAAGGTTTCACTGTCCTCAGCCTGCACAGCAGAGGGCAGGGCCTGCCTAGCGACTGGCCGACTGGTGAAAGCTCAGGTGCCAGTACCCAGGACCTGCCCCTCAGAGCCTGTTGCTCTGATCAGCGCTAGTGGTAGCACCCTTTGGGGAGACTTGCCATCCGAAGTGGCCACAGCGGTGACATCAGAGGCTGGGCAGCCCGACAAGTGAGTAAAGGGGAGAGGCCAGGCTGCTGCAGAGGGCTGGGCAGCAGTGGCTGCGGCCAAGCTCAGGCCATGAGGCAGGCACCCCATGGAGGATGTCCCTGGGTGGGATGTCCCTGCCTGGGCCGCTGTCATGAGGGCGAGAAGGGATGGCCCCTCCCCGGGTGTCCACACATGCCCACTCGCTCACCCAGGAATGCCGCCGGCCTCCATCTTGTTGGCCACCGTGACGTCGGTGGACCACACGTCATATTGCCAGCGCTTCTGGCCCAGGACGCCCCCCAGCACCGTGCCCGTGTGCACCCCCACACGCATGTCCACCCCGGTCTTCGTCTTCTCCCGCACATACCTGCCAGGTACACACGGAAAGGGGGTTCAGGCATGGCCATGCAAGGCGGCATCCTTCCCCCCAGAGGCACCCACTTACGAGATGGCCTCCACCATGGCCAGCCCCATGAGGATGGAGCAGACCGCGTGGTCCTCCCGGTAGTCGGGCAGGCCGCAGATGCAGTAGTAACAGTCGCCCAGGATCTTGATCCGCAGCTGGTGGTATTTCTGAAAGGGCAGGACAGTGCCCGGGTCCTCCTCAGCATGGTGAGCGGCAAAGGCGGCAAGGCACAGACAGGGGGGAGGAACCGCAGGGAGGCTGGGCACTGGCCAGGGGCCCCCACGTTGGCAGGCGGGCAGGGTGGGTACTTACTTGTGCCAGCTTGTCGAAGCGGGCAAAGAGCTCGTTGAGCAGCTTCACGAGCTCCTGGGCGCTGCAGGCAGAGGACAGCTGGGTGAAGCCCACGATGTCGGCAAAGAGGATGCTGCAGGAGGAAGGGCGCAGGCCTGGGTGAGGTGGGAGCGAGTTCTTGCCTGAGCCCCAACGCGGTGAGACCCTAATGCTTCCCGGAAAGAGGCTGCCCACGCCTGCCCACCCCAGGATGGCATGTCCTTCCTGGAAGGGACGCAGCTGCCCCCCCCAGAATGGGCCCTGAGGGCTGGGTGGCCTCCCAGATGGATGTCACTGCCCCACTCTGGGTGACGGTGGCACAGGGCCTAATGCGCGTCTCAGCCCTGCTGCCCGGGAGCGAGGCTGCCTCCGCAGGGGCTGAGCTTCAGGCCTGGCCTCCTGGCTGGTCCCTGGGGAAGACTCTGGAAGCCATGGAGCTCAGCCCCCTGAGCCGGCGCGGGCCGCACCTGACATTCTCGTGGCGGTACATGTACATGGTGTTGAACTGCTGCTGGTCCTTCTGACTCTCGTCCTTCTTCATGTCCTTTAACATCTCGTCGGCCACGTGCTTGGGCAGGATGGACAGCATAAGGTTCTCCTGCGAGAGGGGCACGGGGTTAGTGGGGAAGGTGGCTCTGGCCTGTGCCCTTCTGGTAAGAAACTGCCTGATCCCGGTGACCCAGAAGCCTGGCGGTGCTGACCCCACCGGGGGCGGCAGCCAGAGGCCCAGCTGGGCAGCTTCTTGCGTGAAGCAGGCCCAGCACTGACCCGGCGGGATCCAGCAGGACTCTGCAAGCAGGCAGGGCTCTGTGCCCACAGCGATCCCAGGCGCACGGGCAGAGGGACGGGGTCCCCGCGGCCACTCTCCTCTGCTACTGCACCGTGCGTCCCCGAGGGCAGGGCCTTTGAGTCACCGCCCCTCCCGCAAGGAGCAATCGCTCAAGAAATTCAGATTCAACCTGACTGAAGTCCAGGGCACACGGGTACCACGCGTACAGGGCCCCCAAGCCCAGTGTGTTCCGCCACGGAGCAGGGACACGGTCACGGCCCGGTGGAGGGGGAGGCAGGAGGGGCGACGCGAAACAGCATCCACCGGGGTGTGCGTGCACGCGGGCCTGCAAGGAGACCCTGGAGCAGGGCTGAAGGCGGAGATGCTGGGGGGCCATGTGACAGGGGAACAGGCTCAGGGACCCTCAAGCCTCTGGGTGGTGGAGAAACTGAGGTGCGCAGATCCAGTCTGATCAGGGCCAGCAAACCCCCTGCACTGCCCGGCCATGCTCACTTGCTGAGCAGCCTGCTTTGCTCTCTTGCTCAGCGGTGAGCAGCTGCCAGAGACCCTGTGGCCTGCAAAGCCGAAAGATTGACTATCTGGCCTCTTGCAGAAAACATCCGCTGAGTTGGGATCGTGAAGGGCCATGTGAGCCAGGGGAACTGGGGGGCAGGGAGGGGGCGCGGGGCAGAGGCTGTGACGAGACGAGGGGTGTCTTAGGAAGACCCTGCAGACGGCGTGGGGCAGCGGGGGAGGCAGAGGCGGGCCCGAATGAGGACGGCCCCCGGGCAGGGGCCAGGCGTGATGGCTGCGGCTCTGGGTAGACCCTGCCAGGCCCTGAAATAAGGGACAGAAGAGGAGGCAGATGGGCGAGACGGACGGGCGGCTGGGGGGGTCTGACCCGGGGACCCGGCGCAGGACGCCCGTGCAGGACGCAGGAAGGCTCTGTGGCGAGCCTGCGGCTCTGCGGCTGGGGGTCAGGCTGAGCAGCAGGAAGAGGGGAGACGCGGATCCCCCCGGGGAGAAGCTCAAGTTAAGGTTTCGTGGAGGAATGGTCAGGATGGCGGCGCAAGAGACCCTGCTAATGGCAGGGGCCTGGGGCAAGGCAGCAAGAGGTGTGAGGTCGGCCTGAGGTGGGGGGGGGGGTCTTTGACCCCGCGGTGGGGCAGTGCAGAGGGTCCGGGTGTCGGAGGAGGCAGGATTCAGGGCAGTCCCGGAATCAGGTCCTGATCCGACTGTTGGGCACAAGAGCGACCTGCTCCGGGTGGACAGAAAACCCAGAGCTGCTGTCAGTGCTCAGCACTCAGGGCCTGGCCAGGGATCACCAGGTCCCAGTGCAATGGAGGCTGCAGGTCCCAGACCTCGGTGTGAGGCCAGCCAGGGGGTGCAGGAGCAGGGCCGCGCCTCCCGCCGGGGCCTGGGCAGAGGCGTGGCCGCTCCTGCTCTCTGATGTGGGCGGGTGCTGATGCACAGAACCCACCGCACCCGTGCTCTGGGGCAGCAGAACTGAGGGTGCAGGTTCTTCTCCTGGGGGGGGGGCGGGCAGCCAAGCCACCCCCAAGGGTCTAGTGTCCTATCCAGGCCCCTCCCCTGCCCTGGAAGCTTGCACACTGCCCCACAGAGGGCCCCCGTCTCCTCTGCCTTCACGGGGAACCCTCTTTCTCGCAGTGAGTCACAGGGTTAATGGCGCGTCTGCCCAGCGTGGCACAGGCAGCCTGAAGCGCTTCCACGGCTGCTGCTGTTAGCCTCCCGTCTCCACCGCGAAGGACCTCGCACATGGCGTCATTAACAGCTCAGGAATGAGAAGCCAAAATAACCCCAGTGCGCCGGCCCTGGCTCCACCTGAGCCCGAGAAGCTGCAACCAGGTCTCCCGGGGTGCCACCACCCTGGCAGAGCGAGAGCAAGGGACTCCGGGACCTGTGCCCTTGGCTCACCTCCACCCACACCTGTGCGGGCGAGGTCCGAGGCGCCCCCTCCCGGGGCTGCAGAACATGAGCCTCTGGGAGGGTTTTCAAAAGACATCAGCTACAGGGGGTGCTACACCAGGGAGCGCGGGGCAGGAGCCACAGGACTCCAGCCCACCTTCATGCCCGGCAAGCGTCCGTGCAGGCTGGCAGGGATGGGAGGGGGTGGCGGTCGGCCTTCGGTCAGACGCCAGCCCTGCCCCTCACCTGCTGCGGGATTCCAGGCCACGACGACACCCCTGGGCCCGGCGTCATCGGTCAAACAGGACGAAGGGAGGGTCACGGGAACGCACCTGGCGCAGGTCTGCACACGGCCAGTGCGCGCGCGCTCTGGCTCGGCGTGGGCCACTTGCTAAGGGTGTCCGAGGAGCAGCACATGAGAGGCCAGGCCTCTACCTGCGCTTTCCGGCGGGCCCATTGGAAAGTCCCAGGGCAGCTGAAAACCCCCCGTCACTCAGTCGGCCCCAGGACTCCACCCAGTCCAGGAGCACTGAAAAAGGGGGTCCCCAGGACACTCCCTCCCGTACACGTCTCAGCCGCCCATGTATGCACTCGGGGTGCCTGCCAAGGCGAGGAGGATGAGCGTGGGGCAGGCTGGCCAGGCTGCGGAAGGGGACACGCGGGTGTGTGGCAGGGGGTGGGAGGCACCCAGTGGGCGAGTCACAGCACTGCGCCGCCGCAGGTCACCCTCCTGCCAGCCCAGCCAGTCTCCCGAAAAGCCTCTCTGGGTTCCCGGAGAACCTCGGGGCCCTCAGAATCCAGCTCAGTCCTGCGAGCGCTCCGAGCCCCGACCACAATACCCCCGGGGTCCAGCCGGCCTCCCCGCACTGCCCGGGCCCAGCAGCAGCGGCAGAGCCAAGGCGGCTTGGAGCCCAGACTCGGGTGCCCCTCTACTCCCAGGGAGGACGCCTGGCAAGTCTCCTCCGGGATGGGGGCGCGGGACCATCACCTCTGGCATTATACATTTCGGCCACTTTTCTCACGAGCACAGATGAGTTCCGAAGCAGAAAATCATTCAATGTCAATTTTGAAACATACTGAGCAAGCGGCCATGGCCGCCAACTGCCCTGTGCGGTTTATGGAAACCAGAGAGGCAACCTCAAAGGCCAGGCAGGCAGAGTCCCTGTTGGGTCACTCTGATAAAACGGGTTGTAAAGAAGCAGACACAGAGAAGGGCAAACACAATCTGACACGAGGAAGGACCGAACAGCCAACTGCCAAGGGGCTCGACAGGAAAGAACATTCTGGTAGGTGAGGTCAGAGGGAGAAAGCGAGAGTGGACAGCAAAGGAGGCTGCTGTCCCCTGCAGGGCCAGACCCACGTCGCAGGCCCCGGGATACTGGTAACCGCCGGCTCCCCCTGCCCGTCAAGCCACGGTGTCTGTGCCGCCCGGGCCGCTAAGCCACGCGCCGCCCACCGGCCTGAGCCCGTCTGCCCTGCTCTCCTCCGTGGCCCCAAACAGGATTGTTTGCTTTCCTCTGCACCCCTCCCACCTCACTCGCCACCTCTCCAGGGACCCCCGTCCCTGCCACAGGAGCCTGTCCCTCCTTGCTGACACCCGTTTAACTGGTGTCTCTGGCGCTGGCCTTGTCTGCCCTGATAATTCTAAGCCCTCTCCTGGATGTTGGCCCCATGCAGGAATAGGAGCTGGGAGCTCCGGCTCTCCGGAGCAACCCCACACAGGGGCGGTCCCTGGCACCCGTCCTCAGGCTTCAGGTTACAGACCCCAACACCCCAAATGTGTTCTTGGAACAGGAAGGCGGCGGAGTCCAGGTGCACCTGTCTCGTGTGTTCCACAGGGGTAGGTGGAGAGGGGTCGCCCGGAAGAACCAAGGCTGGCCCAGGGTCAGAGCCGAGTTTTGTGGCTTGGCCTGCCCAGTACCGAGGCAGAGCCCACTCCTCCTAAAATAGCAGTTGCTGTATATTTCTGGAGCCATAGGAATGTTCCAAGCCTTTGACCCATGAATGGCTCTTCTGGGAATTTATCCAAAAGAAATAATCCGAAAGCAGCAGCAGGATGGGTGTGCAGGAAGCAGCCGACACCTGGGGAACAGGCGGTGCGAGCACTGAGCAGCTGGCGGGGCCCGTTCAACCCCGACACGCCCTCTGCATGGAGGACTCTGCAGCTTGAGAAACGCTAGTGATGCAAACTGTTGGAACACGAAAACGACAAGAGCAGGACACGAACCGTCTCCTGTGGCGAGGACGCCGGGGCATGTGCCTCTGAAGAGCAGGGCGCCGTGGGCAGAAAAGGAGGGCAGCTTCACTGGGGTGTGGAATAGAGACAAATGCTAATTCTTAAATTGCTATATGCTTGTGAGGCTGCTGCGGCTTCCTTAAAACACTCTTTAAACTGGAAAAACACAAACTTCTCTTGCCTCCAGCTGTGACTCTGACCCTGACCCCAGCTGTGTGTCACCAGGCAGTTTTCTTAGAAAGGGGAAGCCCCGTAAGGTCGCGGGCTGGTTCCATCCGCCCAAGTCTGCGTGGATCTAACCTGAGAAAGGGGGCGTGAGGGGCCGGTGACCCTCTCAGGGAGCCAGGGGACAGCATCTGGCCGCTGGTGGGCTTTCCACAAGTCGGTTCTCTTAGCGCCACCGGCCACTGTCCTGCCATGACCATGAAGGAACAAGAAGTTCCCTCAGCTGAGGACCTGGGGGTAAAAAAGCAGCAAACGGGAGCTGCGAAGCCGGGGACCAGGACAGCGCGGACGTGCAGCCCAAGGTGGACACGGCAACAAGCCTCTGGAAACTCGACAGAGACGCAGGTTGAAGGCTGGCCGCCCGGGCCACAGCTGCTCGAAACCTCCCTCCCAGGGACTGGCGGAGGAGGAAGACCTGACTGTGCTGGTCAGGGACCAACAACTGCATCGCCTTTTATTTAGATGTTTTCCCTTAACCCTTTATTTTTAAAATTGGTTGTTTCGTCATGTCCTTTGCAAAGCTGAACCAAACAGGCCAGCCAGCTCTTCAGAACTCCTGCTATCTTGAGCCCAAGTGCTCACTCGGCAGCACAAGGCCCTCTGTGAGCCTCGCCAGCCCCTCCTGGGGACTGTCCTTGTGAAAGGGGCCCCTTCTCTGTGCCTTTTGGGTGTCCTCTGTATCCCAAGTTCTGGCATGTGCTGCTTCACTCTTACAGCAGGACTTCCAATGGCAGGGTGGAAGTTTTCCAGAAAACTGGGCTGTAAGAAAATGACATTTTCTTGCCTGGAAGCTACTTTTAAAATCTGAGGCTCTAGATCAAAAGGAACACCAGGTGGTGGCTGAGGAGACAGACAGGACGGTGGTAATGACTAACTCCAAAGGAGGCTTCACTGAAGAGACAAAGCGTGTATGAATTTTAGCAGCTTCTCAGGGGGAGAGGAGCAGCCACATTTTCTGAGGCTTTAGGGGGTGAGCAAAGGTCACTGACCTGGGTTTGGGCTGCCAAGGCCCCTGTGACCCTGGGCAACCACTTTGCCCCTTTGGGTTGGTTCCTTATGTGGAAAACAGGTGATCTCTTGGGCCTCTTTCTTTGTTTTCAAAGTGGAAATTCTTCCAGAAGGAAAACTTCAGAAGATACAGGAGGTGTTTATAAAATGTGTGGATCGCCTTTCCCTGGGACAATTGGCTCATGTGGATTTTGCTCCAGAATGATCTGGTAAAGGGGGCCAGATGAAAGCTGAAAGGAGCAATGGTAATCATCTCTACCTGAGGCTCCAAAACCAACTGTGTGACAGCAGAATGGGGAGTCAGAGCATCAACCCGGGTGGGATCCGAGACGCCACCAGGTCCCGGTGAGTCACAGCACAGAGCCGCTGCCTGGTCCACACCCTCCAACCCATTCCTCGTGGTCTTCACAGAAGTCCGGGGGGGTGAGCACCTGCCCTGCCCGGCGGGTCACACAGGTGAGAGAGGGAGCTGGGGTGGCTCAGGGCGAGGTGAGGGGCTGGGGCCTGCCCTGTGCAGGGCCTCGCGGCCTGACGGGGAATCTGAGGAAAGCTGCTGTGTGGAAGGGATGACACCAGCTCGCGGGCCCCTGAGAGAAAGCTAACGAGCACAGACTGCCGGGGAACAGCTTGTTGCTTCCAGAGGACAAAGAATTTCTAAGAGTCACAATAGTTCAAGGAAAAAAATGTGCCGCTCTGAGAGCTGGGGAGCGCCCGCTGCCACACACTAGTGAGCAGGCCGCGGGGGAGTCACCCCGGCGTGGGGATCCCAGGACTCTGGGGCCTGAGCCAGGCCGGGCTGGGCCGGGGCCGCAGCAGGCGGGAGCCGGGAAACAGCTTCACATGGTCTCCCGTGCCCCACGGCGCTTTGATGGGAGCCCTGAAAACAGCAACATCAGTCAAGGTGCTGACCTTCTCTGGGAAAAGAAACAGAGGAGGTTTGGACAGAGAAAGGGCAAGCCCTGGAAGGCTTTTTTGCAGATTTTTGGATCCGGGCCTGGGGAGTCCGCCGGGGGCTGCCCTGAGTGAGTGCAAGGGGTGGGCGGGGTGTGGAGCAGGCCTGTGCCCAAGCCAGCAGAGTGAGGATGAAGCTGCTGCGCAGGCTTCACTGACCCCCACAGGCCTGCGAGGTCCTGAGACAAGCACTAGGGCTGGGAGTCCAGCCCGAAGACAGGGAGCAGGGCCTGCTCCACTCTCCATGGGGAAAGCCCCACAGCAGACCCGCCCGGATGTCAGGCGTGTTAGGGTCTTGGCCGGGAAGGGCTGGGTGGAGTGTCTGACCTGGTCCCTGGGAAGACAGGCCACAGTAGCCCAGGGAAACAGTTACCTGTTGAGCTGCTCAGGTGGGCTGTGAGCCCGTGGTCTAGGCAGCCTTCAGCCTGGCCCTTACCAGGTTCTGGCTCCGCCCTGGGGACGCACGCAGGCCTCGCCCTCGCGCCGCTCAGGATGGAGACTGGAAGATCAGTGCTGCTCCCCTGGGCCCAAGCTGTTAGAGCTGATGCTCTGATGAGGCATTCAGGAGTTAATTACAGCAAGGAGGCCAGCAGGGATTTGGATAAATGAGCCAGGCTGACGAGAAGCTAAGTTTCTTCAACATCCTTGTACCAGGGGCAGAGAGGGAGAGACCTGAGTGTGGCAAGAGCGCGGCGGGGGCAGGCGGGGGGGAGCACAGCGCGTGTGTTCACAGACACAGAGACACGGCGCAGCCACCCAGCGCAGGCTGGCACAGACCCACAGATGTTCGGCAAACGTGTCCATTCTAGCCCCACTCAGCTTCTCAGAGCCCACACAGCCCAGCTCTGCCTGGGGAGGGGATGAAAGACCTCACAGGTGAAATCTGCAGTGAGGGGCAGGCAACCTCCATGCAGACCAAGGCCCACAAGTGCTACCCCATCTCAAAGACAGGGTGAGCACTGCGGCCAGGGAGGAACTGTCACGGGGCATCTAGAGTCCCCGGCTAACTGCTGGGAGGGCCAAAGGCAGCACTCCCTGGAGCCGGGGTGGGGAGGCCGAGCAGTCACATGTGGAGGGACTGGCCCCGCGAGGCAGGAGAACTCTGCTGTTCTCGGTGGAAGGCTGTGCCACTCAAAAACCAGCGTATCTTACAAAACAAGACCCTCCAGGGTGAGAACAGGCTCCACCCAGCAGCCCCAGCCTCCCCGCCGCCGACAGGCTCCACGAGGGCAGCAGGGTCCTACTCGAGCTCAGTGTTGGCGGAGTCAGACTAGCAAGTCACACCAGGTGATGTCACCCATGCGAATCACAAGGCCTGGGGCAGCCCAGCAGACAGAACTTCTGGGCACTGGCCTGGACTCGTGCAGTCAGAGGCAGGGGCCACTGTGTGGGCCAAGGTGACCGCAGGCCCAGGAGACAGCCCATGCGTGTGTACCTGGAGCCCTCAGCAGGAGTGTCGCCACGAAGCAGGTGCTCCTAGAGGCTTTGGTGAGTTAATGAGCTGTCAACGAGGAGATGCGGCCCAAGGGACAAGAAGCTGCCGTGCCACAAGGCTGGCCTATCGCCCACTGCCCAGTACAGCACTGGCCACACGCAGCTCCTGAGGCACATGAAATGTGGCTGGTGGAACTGAGGAACTGATTTTTAATTATTAGTGGATTTAATCTGAAATAGTCACATAAATGGCTGCCCTCCTGGACAGCTCGACTCCAAACATGGTGGCAGGCAGTGAGGCAGCGCTGATGCCCCAGCCCTGACGGCCAGCCGGCAGCGTGGGCGCTGTGTTGAGGATGCTGAGGCTACAGACGTGACAGGCAAAGCCACGTGTCTGCCGGGAAGCTCACGTCGCCTGTTGCAGCCTCGACTCTGAAGCAGCTGCTCAGTCTAGCCCGGCGTGACGCCCACGCAAGGCGAACCAATAAAATCCCCACCGGTCAAAGGTTAATGGAGGTTTGGCTTCCCTCCCTTTCCAACGAACTCTGCCAGAGCCTTCTCCGTTCTCTACCCACAGCCACCCCAGCCCCGTTCCACACCGGTGTCTGGACAGAGAACGGTCCTCAAATGAGGACTGCGACCCCGGCTCCCAAATGCCGCCCACCAGCCCCCAACAGCCCCAACCCCGCTCCTCGGAAACCCCACGTTTCTCCCCACATCTTTGACAGCTCCCCTCCCTTTTCTTGAAAAGCGACACGAGAATACACACCCGCCACGTTCCTTCATTCTGAACACAGTTCTGAGTCCTGGGGGGTGTGCTGACCGCCCCTCCTCCACAGGCCGCACTTTGTCTGGGCCCACTGCCCCCTTCCCTGCCGCGCGGGCTCGTGTGGTTGTATCTGACACCCCCCAGATCCACGGGGCCCACTGTACGCGCTGTGTTGTTCATGGGGGCACATCCCACACGTCCCACCCACGCAGGCCGGGACAGGGAGCCACAGGCTCAAAAACCAGTCACCGCAAAGACACGCCCTCTGGGCGTCTGGGTGGCTTCTCCTGAGGCCCTGAGTGCTCTGGGGCAGAAAAGAGGCCAGGGCAGGTCTGGGACTCATGTGTGGCACCTAGTAGCAGAAGCAGTAACTTTACTGCGATTCCCCGGGTGCTATTTGGCTGTAAATTTACCAAGCTCCCGGCACGCTGGGGTGCCATCTGACAGGCCCCAGTCCTCATCCTGGCAGGACTCATGCCTGAGCCTGCAAACAGACCCTCCAACCTGCCAGACGTGTGGCCGGCGAGCACAACAGGCCCCGTGCACTGAGGCCCCCTGAGCATGTCCATCCAACTCTCCTCCTGGGTCTCCACTATCCTCCCCATCTCTAAAATACCACCCTGCCTCTGCTTCCAGGCTAAAATCCTTAGCACCACCAATAACTCCCATCTCCATTCCATCCAGCAGTAAGTCCTGTTGGCTCTGCCTCCAAAACACATTCAGAACCACCCCCATCCTGGTCTGAGCCACTATCTTCTCTCACTAAAACGACCGCTCAGCCTCTAACCAGTCCCCCAGCCTCCACAGCCGCTTCTCCCACCAGCAGCCAAATGGCAACACCTACAACCCTCCTTGGTGAAAGACAAAGGTACTGTAGGGTCTGCCCCCATCACCTCCTACCTCACCGTCTACCTCTCTTCCCCTCACTGCTGCTCCACCTACACTAGCTGCCTTGACATCCAGTTAACACACCCCAGGGCCTTTGCACTTCCTGCTCCCTCTCCCTGAACACTGCATGCCCTCACTGCCCTCGGGTTCAAATCTCACCTCGTCACAAAGCCTTCCCTGGCCAGGTGAGGTTAACAGCCACTCCACCCCCCCAATCCCTGTGTTCCTTCCACAGCACAGACTCACCTGTTTAGTGCCTGTTTGTCCCCTTCTCTCCCCATCACCTGCTCTGCTTACATTATCCCCAGTGCCCAGAAGAGCACATGCATCATTTCACAAGAACGCTCTCTTTTGGACCTTTTGACAACCTTATTCTGTTCCCATTTCACAGAGGGTCTCAGAGGGCATAAGAGATTGGCTCAAGGTGGTGGCAAGTAATCTAGGATGTGGACGCCAACTTTACTCCAAGTTCTGCACTGCCGCGTCTTTCCATTTCCCAAGGCAGTCAGTTATGCAACTTTTTATATAGAACGTCCAAATGTTTCAGTGTTAGAAACTCTGAAAACTCTGATCAAACAAGAGACACCCACAGGCAGGAGGTGGCCCAGGGGCTGACTGTCCAGTGAGCAGAGCCCCAGAACAGAAGCTGTTATCGGGAGGGAGGCAATTCCCCATGTTTGTGCAGATGATTCAATGACATGACCCGGTAAAAATGCAACCCAGGGCTTGGCACAAAGTAAGTGCTCAATAAATTATCCCATTACTAAGTGAAACTTCCTTCTGTTACAGCCAGGCACAGGCGAGCAAGTCCACACCCTGCCTGGACATGGCCAGTGGACGCCACCGCTGGAGAAAAGGTGCTGCCAGAGCGCATGGCCAGGATCCCGGCTCGGAAGCCACACAGCCCATTCACTGGGCGTTCGAAACACTGTCCTCACCCCGGCCTCCCAGGTCTGCCTGACACAGCCAGGACCCCCCCCTCCCCGGGGCGTCAGAGGCACCTGTCCTCTCTGGGCCCATCGGCTGCACCATCTAAGGGAGGAGGGTGGGGGCCGAAGCAGCCCTCTCCGCCCTGCATGAGGACAAGGCTGCTGACCTAACCGATGCCACCTGCAGAAGCGCGGCCTGCCTGGCAGACTCCTGCCGTCCCTCCGTCCCCGGACCCCCTCTGGGCACACCCCACTCCCTGGGAAATAGTTCTGAGATGTGATCCAGGGCAGCTCTGAACTCTGTCTTTTTCCCCTGGCAACAGGTGTATACTGGGTGGATTTCCTGGATGCCTGCTGTTGCCAGGTGGCAGTGGGGGTGCTTAGCAACCCCTAAGGTCCCCAACTAAACCCTAGAGTACGGTCGCATGGGAATGAAGAAAACAACTCTGGTTCTTTCCTCTGGGCCTCCTGTTCTACCCTAACAGGCCCAGGGAGCTGAGGGGAGGTTAGCGAGAGGCTGAAGGCAGTGGCCCTGCGTCACAGGGAAAAGCCGCGGGCTGCTGCCTGGGAGGTTCGCTGTGTGCTGGGCAGATGCAGAGTCCCCTCCTGTGCCACAGCCATGCACGCTCAGCAGGGTTCAATCCATAGGGACCCCAGGGTGGTCAGGATGTACCCCTCCCCACGCCAGAGAAGGCGGCTGGGGCCAGGGAGGCTAAAGCGGCCACGGCAACTGGAACCTAAGACCGCAGCCTGCTTCTTTTCATTTCCCAGACGCTGCCACAGCTCGCATCTCACGGGCCCTCTGATAAGCCAGACTTGCCTACCTTGGTGACAAAGCAAAACTGAAGCCTGTTCCTGAAGGCCAGGCCTGGGGCCACCACAGGGGTGCGGTGGCTGCAGCCCACCCACTGGGAGCCGCCTGCTATCAGCAGGAGGTGCCTCTCACCAAGTGGAGAACAGCTGCCTGGGAGTTAGGCAGGGAGGGTGAGGCCCCAAAGAAAAGTAAAGGCCAACACATCCAGGACCCAGGAAACACTTGCCAGAGCCAGTAAAGCAGGAGAGAGGCAAGAAACGCCCAGAGGGAGAGACGGGTCCCCAGCCCAGCCTACAGGCAGGCCGGAAAGCCAGAGGAGAGCGAAACGACAAAGGTGGGGAAGCAGACCCCGCCTCCGCCTGCTGCTGGGGCCGATAAAACCACAGAGCACCTGTGCAGTAAAACCCCAAAAAGGAAGGCAGTGAGCAGCCCCTTCTTCCCCACTTAAGCCAGGAACCCCCTGGCCGTCTGGGGCAGGTGTTCTCCATGGACTCTGCCGGCTCAAACCACTTCCCGAGTGCGCAGCAGCTAAGTCAGCTCTGCTTCGCTTTGCCTGGATGCGGCTCTGAATTCTCTCATGGACAGAGTCAGGAACCATGGAACCCCAGAAGCTGGTAATAGCACCTCCCAGGTGACAGCAGCAAAGAGCGGGCCACGGATCAGGGATGAGGCCCCTGACGCCAGCTCATCCGCATCTGTCTCCCGGCTGCGGGTGGGCCTGGAGGACACTGACCCACGGAGGCCGCAGCCACCTGGCGGGACCGCCCTGCACTCAGAGGACAGGTCAGGAAACGAGATAACCACACCCCGAGCACTTGAAAAGTGAGACAAAGACCCTGAGAGCGAAATCCTGGGGGCAGGCCTAGCCTGCAAAGGACAGACGGATGATTGTTTTTATTTTTTTATTTTATTTTTTTTATAGAGGCATGTTTTATTTATTTATTTATTTGTTTGCTTGTTTGTTTTTTGTTTATACAAGCACTGGGTACAGTCAGAAACACGGGAGGGTGAGAGAATTCACCAGAGCCAGAGCAGGGATCAGAGCAGGCAGAAGGACCGAAGTACACTGCTGAGGGGAGCAGCGGGCGGCAGGAGAGGTCTGCTCGCCATGTGGGACCCCCCTCCTGTGGCCGGGGAGCAGCCAGGGATCGAACCGGTGCCGCAGAGGCCACGGGCAGCTTCACAAGCCAGCGCTCAACCGCTGCACCACAGGGGAGGCCCCAGGATGATTGTTTTTAATTGGGACTTTCGAGTGGGATTTAAACCCTGTGTGTGCCGATGGCCAGACCTCAAATGCCCCCTTAGACAGGCGCCACGAGCAAAGCAGCTTCCGTTTCCTCTCCAGCTGGGACTTTCTGCAGCCCTTGCCCAAAGTGTTTTCACACCCATTATTTCGCTTTTATTCGCACAAGGAAGGTGAGTGAGAGGCATTTGGACTTCTACTACCAGCCTGCGCTCTGCTCCAAAGACACAGCTGCTGACGTAAATCAGCCAGAGCCCAGGCCAGGATCACAATGGCAATGTCAGTCCCAATGTCCAGGGCAGGCGTGACCTCTGTCCTGACTGGACCTATGGAGACGGGCCTACAGCCCAGTCCCACCAGGGGCCTGTGCTGGGCGCTGCTGACCTCACCAGGGGCCTCTCTGCCTGGTTTCAAAAATCAAATCTGGGGGCCTCCCCTGGTGGCGCAGCAGATGAGCGCTGGGCTGCGAGGCTGCCCGCAGCCTCTGCAGTGACGGTTCGTTCCCCAGCGGCCGGCGAGGGTCCCACAAAAAAAAAAAAAAATCAAGTCTGGGGACTGGGTTTTTTCGAGGCGTGATGAGAATGCTCTGGAACTGGGCAGAGTCCACACACTGTGTGGCACAATTTGTGCTTCTATGACAGAGGCTATTACAGCAGAACAACTATAAAAACTGGATAAAATACAAAAGAATAGGCATTTGAAGGCAGTGGGAAATAACTGGAGCAGCTAGGACTTGAGGGGAGAAGGTCTCCAGGGGAAGGGAATCACATTTGAATGAGCTCAACATACGCTGCCCTTCCCTGGAGACCTGGACTGAGAAGTTGACCAGAGAACAACGACTAGAGCTTTCAAGGGGCTGGTGAGGAAGGATATCAAGGTGGAGTGGCGTGGAGGCTGAGCTCCTAGAGAAGAAAGTGCCATAAAAAAGCAAGTCCAGCTTTCTCTGCACTGATCCCCTTGAGACATTTGTCAATCCCTAGGCTGCAAAGGGCAAGAAATGAAAATCTGGGCAAAAAGTGACAGCTAAGAAGCAAAAAGTGAAGGACAATTCCCATAATGGTGTGGAGTTCAGGTCCCTCAAGAAGAGGACCAGCCTTTCAGTTAAGGCCCCAGCAGCCTGTTTCCTAACAGAAGGCACAGAACAGAAACAGACCCGCTCTCTGGTGAAAACCCAGCCTTAAATCTTTCTCAACTCCACACGGATCAACGTGCACTTCCCCTAATCTAACCATCTGTTGTAAAAAAAAAAAAAAAAGTAAATAGAGACACATCATCCAGAGCTGCTATTGTTTTCTATACTTCATATCCAGCATTTAATTTTAAAAAGCCAGGAGACAACAGCAATCAACTGAGAAAGGAGATTTATCAGTATTCCAGAAGGCTTTAAAATATATGTTTAATATGTTCCCCCCAAAATAGATGACAAATGGAGAATATAACGAGAGCACTGGAATCTATCTTCCACTCAAATGGAAAAATAAATATACAGTAACTGACTTTAAGGATCCAAAGATAAAGATAAGCTCAATCATTGATTTGACAAAGCAAAAGAAGGGATTAGTAAACCGGATGTTAGGTTTGAAGCATTCAGAAAGGGAAAAAAGGAAGATTCAAAAAAAGAGAGACATTTATACAAAACTTGGTAAAAATGTCTAATAAAGACATTTAGAGTCCTCGAATAGAAGGAGAGAATGGGCTGTTTATTTAAGCTATTTTTAAAAACTGTTTATTTAAGATATTTTGAACTAAATGACAATCAAAATATGATAACAAAACTTGTAGACTAAAGCTAAAGCAATGTAATGTAATGAAGGAAATCTACAGCATGGAAAGCACAATGTAAGAAAAAAATTAAAATTATTTAGTTCCAGCTCAAGAAGTGAAAAACAAATACCAAATTAACCCCAAATATAGACAATGACAATGTAAAAATGTAAATTAATTATAGAAATGTATGAAGAAGACAATAAAAATGAAAAGGCTATTACTGTAGCAAGACAGATGAAAAAATAAAACACAGAAGGCACAAATTACCATTAAGGAATGAACAAAGGAACACTTATTAATGACAAATCCCACAGACAATAAAAGATTAAAAAAAGAGATGAGCATAATGTTGAAAAATTTGAAGATTAGGTGAAATGAAACAAGTTCCTGAAAAACACTTTCCAAACGTATGGATACAAAACTTGTATCTGTGAAGGGAACTGAATCTTCCTGTAAAGACAACTTCATACCCACGGGGCTGCACCAGTGAATTTGTCTCACTTAAAGAATAGTCCACACCCTCCTTAAATTCCTCCAAGGACTGGAAAGGAAGAAGCACTTCTCAAATTACTGCCTAAATCTGGCATCACCACGCCCCCCCCCCCCCAACCTGTTAAGCCCAGCTCTCCTGCACCAACCCTGGCCCGAGGGAGCACCTGGTGCTGAGCCATAGAAAACAGGCCTCAGAGCCCATGTGCTAAGGCCTGAACATCACCGTTCCCAGGCTCTACAGGTTACAAGACCCTTCCGGCTGGGTTTCTCACCAGGCCCTCGGGGAACCCTGCAAGACTAGTATGGATACTTTCACTTTGGATTTCAACACGTCACTATAAAGTACCAACCCCCCCCACCCCCCCATTACAGACAAGGAGGGCAAGGCTTGAAGGAACAGACACACAACTAGCTTATCCAGAGTGAAACCCCAGAGCTTGTTTAGCACACCAGGAGGCCCCGCCGAGCACCGTTCAATGGCACTGAAATGTCCTGGGTTACACGCCGAGACAGGCAAGGCCGACACAGACAGACGCTGGACCCTGCGTGGACACTGTATGAAAGGGAACTCCCTGCCTTGCTAAGCGGTGACATATGCATTTTTTGTTTAGACGCAGAGAATCTAGAGGGCTTTCTCCACAGTATGAGATCAGTTGCAAACAAGAAACAGGCAGCGTAAAAACCAGAAATCAAACAACGCCTTTCAAGGAGCTCTGTAACGGCAGGAAGGCGGCAGTAGCTCCTCGGTGGCACGGGATGCTGGCCCGGGGAGAAGTGGATGAACAGATGGGTCGTGATGCATGCGTGGGGGCCAGGGAGCCTCCCCTTCCAGACCCACCTTCTGAAAGAGCCCAAGGCCCAGCTCAGAAGCTTTTAAATCTCATTGACAAATAGAGGGAAAAAAACACCTCCGGGGCAGGGAGGCCAGGATGCATCCTGAGTAACTGAGTGCGTGTCTTCAAACAGCCCTAGATAGAGAACCAGAGGCCCAACCATGGACTCCCCACCACCTTCACCGAGGGCTCCAGAATGACTCCCAAAACTACAGCCCCATCCCCCAGGGGCAGAATCTATGGAAACAGGAATTTCAGCGAACCCAGAGCAAACAGCCCCCCTGAGCACAGAAGGGCCTGGTTCCAAGAGCGGAGAACCATGCCTTCAAGCTAACGGGTTTGTTTGTTAACAGGAAATAAACCTATGGATAACAGGAAGTCAGTGGACGTAATTTCTAGAGACCTTCAAAAGGATTCAGGATGAATTCAGACCAAAAACTATTTAAAAGACCGAGTCACATGAACTGGGAGGTTCTGTGGTGGCTCAGGCTGGAGGGAAGCCAGTACACAGAGTGGGAACTGCCAGGCCCTTCTCAAGATGGAAAAATGTAAACAGTGGGGTCCCTGGGGAAAGGGCTGGCTTTTACTTCTTCATAAATGACTTGGAACGCGGCAGAGGGGGGAGATTGCCTGGAGAATGAAGGAGACTTAGCACCCCTGGGTGGTGAGTGTGGGGCCGATGGACTTCACCCAGAGGACCCCCGAGGCCAGGGGCTGCCCTTCCCCAACACAGTGAGCGCAGCTCTGAGCACACAGTAGGCAGCAGTGTGACTCTGCTGGGAGGCAGGAGGGAGGCAGGAGGAATAGCCCGGAAGGAAAGAAGCAGAGGCATCCACCGAGAAAGGAGCACAGAGTCACTGGGGCTGCTTGGGCAATGCAGTTCTTTAAAAGGTTGTAAATTACAGGAAAAAAAATAGAACAGAAAGAAGAGAGAGGGAAGGTGTCGGTCAAGCCCATAGGAGATTTAGGAGTTTCCAGCGAGAGAAGCTTCCAGAAGTCAGGAGGACGCCTCTGCCAGCAAGGGGCCAATGAGGCCATGTCAGCCAGCAAACACGTGACCCCGGCAGCTGAACTCCAAGCCCCACAGGGCCCCTGGGCCCCTGCACCACACTGGGCTCACACCCTCCAAACGGGACCCCCTGTCCCAGCCACAGTCCCTGAAATCAGGTTCCTGCCCGACTGTCCCAAGAACAGCCCCAAGAAGCTGCTAGTGGGCCTCCCCTGGTGGCGCAGGAGGTTGAGTACCACGCTGTGAAGCTGCCCACAGGCTCTGCAGCGCCGGTTCAATCCCGGCCAGCCAGCGAGGGTCCCCCATGGCGTGGCAGACCTCTCCTGTCTCGCCCGCTGCTCCCCTCAGCAGTGCATTTCAGTCAGTCTGCCTGTTCTGTTCCCTGCTCTGGCTCCGGTGGATCCTCTCACCTTCCCACACATCTGGCCTGTACCCCAGTTCTTGTATAAAATCTTTAAAAAAAAAAAAAAGCTGCTAGTGACCCACAGCTCACCTGCTGCTGGCTCTGCTCCTCCAAGTTCATCTTTACTTCCAGCGACTGGCGAGCCTCCAGGAAGGCCTTGCGGTGCTTGCGGTCCGCCATGTAGTAGGACTTGATGCCCACGATGATGGCACACAGGTAGAGGAAGACATTGGCCAGGATCTGTGCCAGGGGGGAGAGAAAAGACAAGGTGAAGGCACGTCATCAGAAGGGACGGGGGCGGTGGGGTGGAGGCACCCAGACCAAGCTCCCTGTGGGGCTGAGCAGTCCCTGCGTCTGCACCAGTCACGTCTGCTCAGGCACCGCTATCCCTGCGCTTGCCCACTAGGTGCCCTCAGGAGCAGAGGGGACAGAGCCCAGGCCAAGTAGCCAGAACAGATGATCCCAAAAGCCACAGAGCACATGGAACAGCACAGGAAGGAAACAAAATGGCCCTGGGCCGACTCAGTAGTTACAATGTGACTTTACACATGCAAGCAGGTTTATAGGTTTCTGGGATTCCCGTGCATCCTCTCAGCCAACCCACCTGCCAGGTAAGGGGGGCCAGTACCAGTGTCCAGGTCCTATGGGCAATGGATTCAAGGGAAGGGGCTAGGGAGCTGACATGGGTCACGCTAGCTCAGAGCACTCGCACAAAAGGTCTCCTTGGCATCCAGAGTCTGCTCCCCTGCCCCGCCACCCTGCAGACCCAATGGGGAGTCCCCTGCCCACTCCCCCAGGCTGCCGGAACTGCAGACCCAGTGGCTGCTACTGGTGGGGGGGACTTTAAATATGGGCCTGAACATCCTGTCACACCTAATATCCTGCTTCTGGCTGCTGCTGGCGCCAGTGTTTAAGCCTAAGTGCACCCCATTGGGGCTGGACCAGGCTCCAGTTCCTCCTGCTACTCCAAGACCACTGGCTGGAAGCCTCTCCAGCAAGGCTAGTTCCCAGCTCTGGTCCTCCCAGTTCCCTGAAGTGTGCTCACACCCGCCACCTGCGGCTGCCCCACCTCCTTCCTGAAATCCCTGAGGACCTGCCAGGGCAGGACGGAGCCCTCCTCTGCAGAGTGTGGTTTCTCGGACAAGTCTGGAGCAGAGATGCTGGAAGGGAGCAGGAATTCTTAGTATCTGGCCCTATGGGAAGGGCCCAGGGGGGTATAATGGAGTATAAGCAGCCAAGTCAGCTTTAGACTTTGTAACAAGAAGAGATGGGCAATAAGAGGTCATGTCTGCTATTACTTTTCCAGTTACTCTTGGTTACCCCCCTCGGAACGCCTCTGTGTTTCACCAGGGCCATCGGCGCTGACCCCGAGGGCCCAGCAACCCCCGAGGTGGGGCATCTCTCCTTGGTCACCAGTGACCCACTGGGGACGCCCATCAGAGGACGCTGAGGAGTGAATTCATGAGTGAGGCGTGTCCTCAAGTCACCAGAACTTGAGGCTGGTTCCAGCAGCTGACGACCCATTGCTCTTGGGCCTGGGCAGCCCATCACCTTCCCGTTCCTGGGGAAAGTCAGACTTCAAAAAGTCCCCGAACATCTCCTGTCCCTTTGTCAGGGGGTGAGAGCCCATTCCGCCTGAGTTGTGGGCATCAGCACGGACTCAGGCCACCTGAGAGTCCAAAGAACTGCCGCGTCGGAGCATGTGACACAGATCCCGCCACCTCAACCCGTCTGGATAGAAGCCGCCTTCCCGAGGGGGTTGTGTGACCTTGGAGATCCCCCGCCCCCAAGTTCATGGGGCAGGAAGCTGCACCCTGAGTGTGCTCTGAGCAGTGGCAGGCACCCCCATCAGAGTCCACGCAGGATCCAGACACAGCAGTCCCCGGGCGAGGGTGTCCAGACAGCGGAGGGCCGGGAGAAGCTGCACACAGGAGCCAAGCGTCTGGGCCTCATGCCTACGGCGTCGGTCACGCGGGACCAGTCAAAGCAGGCTGTCCTGGGCCACAGCTCACTCGCTGGCCCTGGCCACAACCAACTTGGGCTGTCACACTGGATTGGGGGACAGAGATCAGAGTTTGAGGGTCTTCCTGCCCCCCATGGACGGCCCCCCGGGGATGGGCAGGGCAGGCTCTGTAAAGCCGCAGTGCTGAGCTCGTATCAGGAAAGCCTGATTCAGCGGGCGTCCTCCTTGCAGACCGCCAGGCAGCAAAGCTTCACGCAGCCACCAGCAAAGGCGGTGATGCAGAGCGTGGCACGTCAGGCGGGCTCATGCTTGGGGGTCTACACAGGACAGCACCCCTTCATGGAGCTGCGTATTTCAAAATGAAATTCACTTTGGCTTTCCACATGTAGGTATGTACAGTGTAGAAAATAAAGGCAGGGGAGCCCCGGAGTTTGGCACTGCCCCTCACAGCCGCTGACCTCTCCGAGCTCCAGCCTCTTCATCTACCAGCCGAGGGGAGCACCCGCTTATCTGAAAGTCCCTCCAGTCCTGACACTGTCTGGTCATCAGACCTCACTTCTGAGGGCGGAGGCTGGGACTGGAGGTGCCCGGTCCAGAGAGGAGGGCAGGTTCCCCAGGTGGTCAGAGAGCACCTGCCTCCTGTCCCCTGAGCACCTGCAGCCTCAGGGCCCGTTCCCTTCCCAACTGGCCCGCACCCGCAGGGCTGTGGAGGCCAACATCCGGGCCGGGCCATGCACTGAGGAGTCACGTCCACATCAAGGAATTTCCTCACAATGCCCAGTGGGTTCATCTGTTTCTAGACAACTCTTCCCAGGGCCCTAGGAGCTGGGTTTCTTAGAGCTCCCAGAGCCTCTAAATCTGAAGACACGGTCCTCCCGGGCATGGGTGCTCGGTGCCACCCTGAGGCCTGGATGAAACTCGGCAACCCCTGTGCCAGGGAAAGTGGCTGAGGCCAGCACCCCATAGGCCTGGGCACAAATCCAAAAGGGTGATGTTGCCAAGGCTGGAGACCTCCAGCCAGGCAGCAGGTTGGGTGGGAAGGCTCGGGAAGGATCAGGAAGAGCTGCGCTGCTGATGGGAGCCGTCTCTCAGCAGAGCATCCAGTCCCCAGCTCGCTCCCCGCCAGGGGTGCTCAGGCCACAGGTGGGATGGAAGACCCCCGGGGACCCCAACACGCAGCCAGAACTGAGCACCCTCTGCTGCCTCGCTTCCTTGCCTGGTATCATGCCGCAGCACCCGGCAGGCCTCCCGGCCTGGCACCTGTACACGGCGGCTGAGGCTAATTCGATTTCATAGCAGGAGCAGAGAGGAAGGGCTCGAGGCCTCCCAGACTCGCCTCTCCGGCACGGAGGAGTCAAAGCCCACCTTGAAGCGCCCCTCAGCTTAATTACAGAGTTATAAGTCCACCTTCCCCTAGAAAGGAGAACATTTTTAAACTAAAACTAAAGTCGTCGGGAAGATACCAGCCCCGAAGCACTGACGTGTGCGCTGCTCGCATTTTTTAATCTGAAATGAAGCCGCATCTAAGATTCCGGCTTCCAGCCCTAATGGCGGCCATTATCTCTGGGCTCGTCCCATTCAGAAATCCCTGTTGCACACTTACCAATGCAAGTGTGTCTCACTTAGCAAAACGGATGTGCTCCTCAAATATGTTTGGATGAAAATGATTTTTGCTCCTCCAGCCGAGCTGGGTGCGGGCATTGAGGAGCGACATGGTGGGGACACCGTCCCGGACCCTGCGGCCACCGCTGTCGGGCGGCCCGGGGCGGCCCAGGGAGGCCATGCGCCGATCCCCAGAACACTGATCAGCCTGGGCGCTCGATCCTGCAGGCCTTGGGGAAACCGTGGCCACCAGGGAAAACTGGAAGCCTGAGAAGCTGGACTGGCCTCTCAGTCTGTGACAAATGGGCTTCTCCAGACTCTGGACTCTGCAGGTCTGGGATTAATTTTCTGATGTCCCCACTCCAGGGGGCGGGGGGACGGCTTCTTTTTCAGAACTGGTGTCTTCTCCAGGCCTGCCTTCCCAGTTGTGCCAATGCTGGCCCCCAACCGTGCCCGGCCCCACCTGGCCCACCTAGCAGGCCCCTCTTCCCCCGAGAGCCCTGCTCAGCCTCCATTCTCCCAACAGTCCCTCCTCCTTCGCCCAAGCTCCCAAACAGGGTACCGTGCCCTCCAGCACAAGGGGTGCCCGGGAAGGCGACCCTGCTGATCTCACCCCTGCACCCCCCGAGCCCACTCCAGGCCTCATCTAGAACAGATGCTCAGAAGCAGGAGCTGCTGGCTGGACAGACATGTCACAACTCACCCCTCAACCCTCTGTCTCCAGTCAGCGGACAAGCAGACCAGAGCTGCCTGGTCCCCACGTTCTCCCAGGCCCAGCCCTGGCCGCCTCCAGCCCTCCCACGAACATCCGCCCTACCCTGCCCACCGCAGCCTAGGAGCAGAGAGAACTGAGGCCTGGCCGCTCCCCCACGGCCCGACAGGCCGGGACAGCGAGGCAGGACAGCTGGGAAGCCCAGAGCGTGAGGCCACACACCACGGCATCAGGCGGGTTGAGGTCACGTCCACTCAGGGAGCCAGTGGGCGGCTTCCTGGAAACAGGCTCTCGAGACCGGGCTCCAACGCCCTCCGGTGACCAAGGGCAGGGTCCTCCCTCTAGGATCTGGGGGTGTTGCACACCTGACATAGAGCAGACGGGAGGTGCCCTGGCCAGGCCACTTGGGGGGTCACAGGGCCCTGACGTGCACCCCGGCTCCCAGGCGTGGACAGGGCCTCAGCACCAAGCACAGCACAGGCACCTCCACAGCATGCTTGCTCCTTGGGGAGATCTCGGCAGTGACCAAGCTGAGAAGTCTGGGGACCCCCAGGATCACCTCGTAGCTCCTGAAGACCGGGCAGCGGTCTATTTCAAGAGAAACTTTTTTTTAAGACGCAATATTTTCTAGATAATGAAAACAATGAATGAGCCTCCCACGTGGGTAAACATTCAGAATGAAGTTTCATCTGACCTACAACAGCTGCATAAAGTTTTTGTGATACCCCAGCTCGGAAAGGCGTGTGAGAAAATTCCTTCACAAAAATCCTCCCTCATGGAATGTGATGAATCACGATTCCCTGCACTTTTTTCTGCCAGCCCCTGGGGACAAGGGCTGCTCTGAGCAGGGCTTGCACATGGAGCCGCCCCACGGGAGGCAGGCTGCTGCTCTCCGCCCAGCTGACCCCTCCCTGCAGACTCACCCCAGCCTGCAGATCCCACAGCACCCCAGGAGGATCTGGGGGAGAGAACGCTGCTCTGGGGTGTCAGGGCCACATCAGCCACGTCAACCACCCTTAGAGACCGAGTGATGCTCCGTTGTTGGGAGAAGGCAGTGCTGGAGCTTCAGTTCATTAAAACTAACTTAGATGTTTTGGAAAACATCTCCAAGGAGCTGCAGGGCAGGAAGGAGCAGGGGAGAAGGCACCTGCACAGGCGACCAGCCTCCCCAGCCGGGACACCGGCAGAGACTAGTGTGGCCGCCACAAAGGGCCCAGGGCCCTGTGCTGCAGCGCCTTGGAGGGGTGGGTGGTGGCAGACAGAGGTGGGCTGCGCAGTCACTCACACGGCCCATGCGGCGCCCTGGCTGTGTGGCCTGGAGCAAGTTACTCAACCTCTCTGAGACGTGGCTTCCTCATCCTCACAAGGGCTGCTCCAGTAAGACGAAAGAGAGATTATGTGCAACACCATCCGGTATTCATTGTCTTGTTGTCACAACAAGCAAGATATTCTGTTTTGTGGAAGAGACTAAGTGTAGAGAAACTAGGGTCCGAGTCAGTCCCCTAAAAGTGCTGAGATTAGAACCCCGCTCTCCATCCTGTGCGTCCAGGGCTCGCTCCCCAAAAAAAAAAGTACATCAGAGATTAGCAGAGAATAAAGGGACAGACGGACGGTGAGCAGCAGCTGCTCTGCGCTGGGGAGGGGCCCCGGTTCTTCACTCCCCGGTAGTACGGTGAAGTGCTCTTCCCTCACGCTCACCACGTCACTTGCTTTGGCCCAGTGAACTGTCATGCACCTGACATGAGCGCATCTGTGAAACATGCCGCTGTGACCAGGAGAACAAGGGCCACCACAAGCTCACTGGTACATAAGGAGACCCATGGAGTGACACGGCCCCGCGGCTGCAGCGCGGGGCCAAACCCAAGCAGCAACCAGATGAGCCACAGCCCGGCCAACGCACAGATGCGCGAGTGGGAAAGGTGAGCTGGGAGCCGCTGGGTTGGGGTTGTGCGGCATTAGGTGGAAACAGCTGACTACGACAGGTGCTTAGGTCAAGGTCTCCTTGTCATTTAAACCGAGAAATGAATGCCGGTGACCCAGCCCTGGGGTAAACGGGAAGATAACCGGGAAGAAAGAGCAGTCTGCAAGAGAGCATCCCCCGCAAAGACAGAGGACACTCGCCTCTTCTCCAGGAGACACCTCCTTCCCCAGGCACCTCGGAGGTCTCCCCCGTCAGCATAAGATCAGCCCAGGAGGCCAGTGTGTGCACCTCACATTTGCAGTGCTGAGACCTGCTGCAGCCTTCCGCACACTGCACTTTGCTGGGTGAATAACTACACAGTAGGAAGAAGCTAAAGAGTATTTCCTTCTCCACCAAGGTGTCCCCTTGACAAGAGAGACAAATATCAAGCTGATAAAAAGGCTAGAGCAGCACTTCTCAATGGGGTTGGGGGGTTGACCTGCTTCTCCCCACGGGGCCATTTGGCAGCGTGTCTGGGACATTCTTCATTGTCACGACTAGGGGGAGAGAGAGGGGAACGTAAAATCTGGAGACAGAAGATTTTTGGAATTCCAGAACTACTACCATCACACCAACGCAGCATGTGAAAATGTGAAGGGAGACCGTGGGTTCCACAGAACCAAGGAAGCCCTTGCTGAGGTCCCCATGGGACAGAGCAAAAGCTTTTGCCATTCTAGGAATGACCGGGGGCTTGGGAATAAAACCTTCTGCACGCTCAGCTGCAGAGAGCAGGGGGGGCTCCTCCCCTCTCCTGAACCAGGGCTTTCTCCTTGGAGAGCCCTCCCTTCTCCTTTCCATAGAGCTTCCTAGGGAGGCCAGGGCCTCTGAGTCTGCCTGGGAGCAGCGGACTTTGTTTTCCGCCAATGGTTCTGACTCAGCCCTTCACAGCTTTTTCTTTAGCCGCTGTTCGTCTAGCCCAGTGTTCTGGGCCAGGTACATCAGCATCTGGAGGGAAACTGGTTAGGAAAAGCTCTGCCAGGGTCCCACTTTGCCTGCTGAGCCCCAGGAATCTGCATGTCACACTTCTCCAGGGAAGTCTCTTCTATTCCATTGCTGTCCCAGCTGGTGTAAGAAATGAGAAAAAGCCCAGACCCCCCAATCTTCCTGGTTCTCCAAACCAAACTCTCAACATAGGCGACTGCTCTTGGTTATCCCGGTGCCAGCATCTGATTTTCATTTATTCCCTTTTCTTTTCCAACGGCCTCTGGTCCTGGCTTCCCCCGCCCTGCTTATGGGGTCTCCTCAGCATCATTTCCCGGTCTGATCTGCATCCCTTTCATACGAGTCCAGGGAAATGCCTTCCATCCCTTGAAGTTATTTCATGTGAACTCTTTTTAGTCCCTGGTTTTCAATTCAGATTTTAAGTCATTGTACAAGTTTCCTACTCACTGCCCAACCCTCCTCCTCCTGTTTCCTCTCCCCGACTGGGGAAGCGGCGGGTACTCACAATCAGAGACTGGGCTGGGAGGGCCTGCGAGGGCCCTGGCCCCACTCGATGCACTCTCTTAGTCACTTCACCCCCTGAAGCTTTCAACCCCAAATCTGAATGTGAAGACCTGGCAAACTGCTACTTCTCAGATTTCAGTTGCTCTGCCTCAAATGCCTGGAATTAGTGCCTCCAGGGTGTGTGGCTCTCACCCTTGCTTAGCGATTCCCAGCTCTGGCTGCACCACAGTCACCTGGGAGCTGTGGGTGGGCAGCACCCAAAAAAGTGAAGCAGAAGCACATATACTGGCATTGTTAAAATGCTCCCAGGTGCCACCTAGCAGCACTGTGACTTCAGCCTGGGCCACTGCCCGCACAGACTTTTGTCGACAGAGATGATGTCACAGGGGAAGAGAAGATTTAAGAAATTTTCTGGTTTCTTCTTTCTGCCTTATAATCTTTCTGTAATCAGTCTCTTTGTGAAGAGACAGTAAAGAACTATTATTATTTGACATTTCATATTGTTCCACTCACTTGGACCGCGCAGACCAGCAGCAGACCCCCGGGGCCCTGCATGACAACAAAGGGCACAGAAACGCCCTTCCTGCACACGGAGGCCTCAGTAAACACCCCCACAGCAGAGAATCTCTGGTAGTGGCTCCCCAGCCTCGCCCAGAGGCCCTGTATCTCGTCCACGAGTCCATGGGAACCCCCTCTCCACACCTGCTTCTACTGAACACATCTCGCCTCTCACTGGATCTTCCCAGGCCAGCTGGGGTGACAGACCTCCCCCAGATCTTCAAACAAGATGCGGGCATACAAGCCCAAGGCCTTGCCCTCTCCCCTCCTGCACTGTGAAGGGGGAGACCCCTGTGATCAGTGGGAGCCAAGCTGCCAAGCCCGTCTCCTGTCGCTCAGCATTCAGCGCCAACACTACAAAGGATGTTCTGTCTATAAACTGGAGCTGGGTCTGGTCATCCCTACAGAATCAACATCTCACTCACTCTCATGAGCCTTCCAAGGGGAAGTCAGCCGGCGGGACATCCCGTGGTAAGTGGTCCCGAGCCAGCCAATGCCCGTGGCCTCCAGTCACCGGGCCTTGCTGGCATATAGGATCGCTTATCACCCACCCGACAGGCCCCTGCCAACACTGCCATGCGGCTCACTGGCTGGCTAATGTCTCCTCTGCAGTCACCTGGCTGTCTTCCTCTCCCCCACTGCTTCTCCTGCAGGAGCCACCATCTGTCCTGTCCCTCAGAGACAGGCACACAGCTGGCGGGATTTTCTCATCCCGGGACACACATTTGGGGCTTGCAAGAATCCTAAAACCACTGCGGGATTCCAGAGAAGTTCTGACTATTAACATATTGGGTTTTGCCTAATTTCTCCACTCAAGGATCTTACACTTTTTGACACACAAGAGCCTCACCTGGATTTCCTCCTCCCTGCCGAGGTGGGTGTGGGGCGCACCCACCGTCAGCTGCGGTCTGCCCACATGAGAGGGCCCCTCCCATCTCACCCCGGGGTGCCACACGCAATGACCATGGCACTTACTTCTAGGGACGTAAATGCTCAGGGACCGTGGACTGTGGTGAGAGACCGGGCTTGAGGTCACCGAGGTGCCAGCCGTGCTCCCTCCTCTGTGGAAGGAGCACACAGCGGGCCCCCCCACCCGGAGTGGGCTGTGAGAATTCGTTACGATGTGCTTGGGGCGCCGGGCAAGAGCCGGTACCGCGTGAGCACCCGCAGAGTCCTGTAAGCAGACAGATGCTACTCTGAGCCAGCAAACTACAAATTCCCAATATTGCAGCTGAGCTTTAGCCCCAGGGTTGCGCTTACTCCGGGCCCAGAACGTGCCCTCTCACGACCTTGGAAGGTGAGGGCTGGCAGTGCCTCAGGAACCTGTCTGTGCTCGCCCCGCGCACCTCAGAGGCTCCAGGGGCTCGCTCCAGCCCGCTGCAGTCGGCCAGTGTGGCAAAGTGAGTCACACAGAGTTTTTGGTTTTCCAAGACAAACAAAAGTTATGCCGGCACGACGCCGTAGCCTAAGTGTCCGGCATGCAATGGCATCACGTCTTAGAAAATACTTTTTTGCTAAAAACGTTTCTCATCATCTGAGCTATCAGAGAATCTTTTTGCCACAAATCTTCAATTTATAAGCAACACTATCTGTGAAGCACAGTAAAGTGCTTTATTCAAAGGGACATGTCTGTTGCAAAAGCTTTACCCCCAGACATCCTGCTTTCCTGTATCTGGGGCCACCGGGATCTGTGTTCTGAACACAGCCCTCCTCCCGACCCAGGGGGGTCCAGGCAGCCAGGGGGTCATGAACCGAAGTGCCACCTCATTGTTGCTGCTCATGTGTGATCCATGGCCCTGACCTTGTCCTGTAAGGCTCACCCTGACGTCCATTCGGGTTGTCCCCTGCATAAGCTCTCCACGGTTTCCTGCTGCCGTCAGGTCCCCGGGGTGGCAAGTACAGCTCTCCCGTGTCCATCACGTGCTGGCTGGGCTGCGAGCCCACAGGGTGGCTCCACCCAGACCCCGGAATCCTACTCCCAGCTGGAGGGCTCAGTTCCTCTACTGTGCCCTTCCCAAGTCCCCGGAGGCAAAGCCAGAAGCTGCAGGAACCATGTGCCCACCCCTCACCTATCAAGTACTCTCCCAGCCCCCTGTGCCGCCAGGAACCTGGGGATACCAAGGAGCCTTGAGCCATTGGTCCGCAAGCCCTTCTCCTGCCCCGAACCAGCACTGGTTGGGGGCAAGACAAGCTCCAATTCTATTATTCTCGGCGAGCCCCCTCCCTCTTCAGCTTCCTCAGGTGGGAGAGAGGGCTAATTGCTTCAACTTATCTCCATTTAAGAATTCCTGACCCAACCCACAGTCACAAAGGTTTTTCTCCTACATTTTTTCTTTGAGAAGTTTTATAGTTTAAATCCTACTATGATCCATCTCATTTTTTTGTGTGTGTGGGACCCTCACAGGCGGCCGGGGAATGAACCGGCGCTGCAGAGGCTGAGGGCAGCCTTGCAGCCCAGTGCTCAACTGCTGCGTCACCGGGGGAGGCCCCATCTCATTAATTTTTATATATGGGGTAAGGGATGGGATTATAGTTTTTTCCCCAATTGGGTATCTAGTTATTCCAGCATCATCTACGGACAGGTTATTCTTTCTCCAGGTCTTATATCTAAGTCTTTAGTTCATTTTGAATCGGTTTTTATACATGCAGTTACAGTGATCCAACTTTATTCTTTTCCATGCAGCTGCTCAGCTTTCCCAGCATCATATTTAAGAAGACACTCTTTCTACCGCTGTACAATCACGGCCTCTTCATCATGAATCAAGTATTGATATATATGTGGGTAGATTTCTGGGCTTTCCGTTCAGTTTTATGAAGCCATGTCTCTATTTTTATGCCAATATCATACTGCCTTAATTACTATTGTGTATAGAACAGTTCAAAGGCAGGTAACATGATGCTTCTGTTTCTCTTTTGCTATTCGAGGCCTTTTGTGGTTGCATATAACTTTCCACATCCTTTATTCAACTTCCTTCAAGAACACTGTTGGTATTCTGATAAGGGTTGCATTAAGTTTATATATAGCTTTTGAGAAAGTCACTTTAATTGTATTGTCTCTCTCCATCCATGAGCATGGAATGACTTTCCATCACTTTATGTTATGATCTGAGTCCTTTCATAACGTCTTGTATTTTTCATTGAATACATCCTTCACCTCCTGGGTTAGGATACCATCTTTCTTTAAATTGTGCGATGCCAGTTGTCAATGAGAGGACTTAAATGCAGAATCACTGATGTGTGTTAATTTTATGGCTCATTTGTACTTATGTACACATATAAGAATTTCATTCTCACTAAAAGAGTAGAAATGTTGCATAAAACTAAATCAACTGTTTTTATTTCACTTTTAATATGCACACGTTCTACTAATATTCTCTAGAGACATTTAGCTTACTAGGAAGGAATGAAAAGAAAAGAAACCGTAGTTGCTCCTCTCTCTCTCTGTCATCGACTTCAACATAGACTGGCTGGCTAATGAAAGGAAGCAACAGGAGTAAAAGAAAGGACCCAGGTCCCTGGATGGTCATGTCTCTTAGAATGCCACTCTCTTCTTTCTGCACTTGAAGAAAGTTCTAGTTTGAACTGAAAGCACGGTCCCTTGGGCTGTCATCTTCTTAGCCACAGATATAACATGCGTACTATGTAAATGCTTTGCATCCTGCTGAACTCCCAGACACTGTGGGTTCATGAGAATTCCATGCTGTTGGGGGCATCACGAATCCTCGTATGTTATATGAAATAGGATGGCAAAGCATGGCAGACACACATATTAGGCATGTTTCCTCTGCTCATGAGCATGTTCCACTGTCCCAACAGATCGATTACAAGAACACAAGGTCAAAGACAAAGCTGTGAAAAACGTCGAGAATGCAAAAGTCACATGCCTATAGGCCACCCTGTGTACAAGGAAGGCATTCAGATTTTCACCATTAAGCACAATGTTGGGTTTTCAGAGATGTATTTTCTCAGGCTGAAGAAATTTTCTTCTATTCCTGGTTTACTGAGGGTTTTACCTTGAAAGGGTGTTGAATTTGTCAAGTGGTTTCTTCTGCACTTATTGAGATCATATGGGTTTTCCTTATTAGTCCTGAATTACACTGACTAATTTTAGGATGTTTAAACAACCTTGCATTCCAATCAAAATCTCCCCCCAACCCATCCCAGTCATCATGTGTTATTCTATTGTACATAGTGCTGGGTATTATTAGCTAATGTTCTGTTAAAGAATTTTTTTTTTTAAGAGGCATGTTTATTTATTTATTTGTTTGTTTGTTTTGTTTTTGTTTTATACATGCACTGGGTACAGTCAGAAGCGTGGGAGGGTGAGAGAATTCACCAGAGCCAGAGCGGGGAGCAGAGCAGGCAGAAGGACTGAAGTACACTGCTGAGGGGAGCAGCGGGCGGCAGGAGAGGTCTGCGTGCCATGTGGGACCCTCCTCTGGTGGCCGGGGAGCAGCCGGGGATCGAACCGGCGCCGCAGAGGCCCCGGGCAGCTTCGCAACCCAGCGCTCAACCGCTGCGCCACCAGGGAGGCCCTAAAGAATTTTATATATACAGAGAGAGATTTTTTTTTTTTGGATGATTTTTCAAGTTTTGATATCAGAGCAATGTTGACCTCATAAAATGACTGGGGAATGTTCCTTCTATATCCTAGCAAAATTGTGTTGACTGGTATTATTTGATTCTTAAATGTTTGGTAGAATTCAGTATTGAAACCATCTGGAGCTGGAGTTTTCTTGGGGGAGGTTTTAAACTACAAAATCAATTTCTTTGATAATTTCTTGGATAAAGGGCTATTCAACTTTGGTAGTTTAAGTCGTTCAGTAATTTGATCAATTTGTCTAAGTTGTCAAATTTGTTAGCACTCTTTGTTCATATTAATCTGTTAATGCTGTAGGTCCTGTAGAAATTTGTGAATTCCTGGCATTTGTAATTTGTGTCCTATCATTTCCCTGATCATCTAGTTAGAGGTTTATTAATTTCAATGATCTTTTCAAAGAACCAGCTTTGAATTCATGATTTTTCTTTACTATTTGTCCACTTTTTTTTATTACTTCCTACTTCTTACTTTGGATTTAATTTTTCTACTTAAGGTAGAAGTAGAGAGCATTGATTTTATTTTATTTTTTTTTAAAGATTTATTTTTATTTATTTATACAAGCACTGGGTACAGTCAGAGCGCGGGAGGGTGAGAGAATTCACCAGGGCCAGAGAGGGGAGCAGAGCAGGCAGAAGGACCGAAGTACACTGCTGAGGGGAGCAGCGGGCGGCAGGAGAGGTCTGCGCGCCATGTGGGACCCTCCTCCGGTGGCCGGGGAGCAGCCGGGGATCGAACCGGCACTGCAGAGGCTGCGGGCAGCTTCGCAACCCAGTGCTCAACCGCTGCGCCACCAGGGAGGCCCCGAGAGCATTGATTTTAGACCCTTTTTATTAATATAAGCGTTTAGTGCTATAATTGTCCCTCTTAGCACGTACTGCTTTGCCTGCAACCCACAAACTTTGGTATGTTGTATTTTTTCTTAAGTCAACACAACACATTTTCTAATGCCTTTAGTAATTTTTGTCTTGACTCAGGGGTTACTTAGGTATATGTTATTTAATTTCCAAATACTTTGGGATTTCCAAGATATAGTTCTGTTATTTCTACTTCAGTCCATTATTTCCATCAGATAGCACATTTTATATGACTTTAATCATTTTTAAATGTACCAAATCTTGTGGTATGTCCCAGCAGATGTGCCTTCATGAACATTTCAGGAAACTTGAAAAGAATGTATATTCAATAGCTGCATGGTAGAGGGCCCTACAACTATCTCCTGACTAGCTGATTATTCAGGTTTTTCAAGTGTTCTATATATTTATGAATTTGTCTATTTGTTTTACCAATGACAGACAGAAGTATTACAAAACCCATATATAATTACGAATTTGTCTATTTCTCCTTTTAGTGCTATCAGTTTTCGCTTCATGTATTTTGAAGCTTTGTTATTAGATGCATATGTATTTAGGATCATGATGTCCTTTTGATGATCCTTTACCAATACAAAATGTCCCTCTTTATACCTGATAATATTCCCTATTCCAAAGTCTACATTGATGATAATACAGTCGGTCACTCCAGGTTTTTTCTTATTAGTATTTGCATAAAAATGTCTTTCCATCCTTTTACTTTTAAGCTATCTGTGTTTTTATATTAATAATGGGTCTCTTTATAATTGTTGGTTCTTGCTTTGTTAGCCATTATCCATCTTTCCATCTATTAAATGGAAATCATCACAAACATGATTAAGACTGAATTTAAACTTATCATCTTGATTTGTGTCTTATTTGTCTCAGTTATTCTTTGTCACTTTCCCACCTCTTTCCTGCCACCTTTTGAATTACGTTGCTTCTTGTTCAACTTTATCTCGACTTTTGGTTTATGAACCATACTTCTTTGTTAGGCTTTTAACGGTCTCTTTGAAATTTACATTATACATCTGCCACTGAGTTCTTCTTACTTCAAATATACTTCTTTACATGTAGTACAAATAATTTTTAATAGTACTCCTCTCTTGTCCTTTGCGCTACTGCTGTCATACACTTTGTTTCTGTATCAGTTATAAACACCATCCATTATTTATATTTTTACTTAGACTTTTAAAGAGATTAAAACTGAGAAAAGGGCCTCCCCAGTGGCGCAGCGGTTGAGCGCTGGGTTGCGAAGCTGCCTGCAGCCTCTGCAGCCGGTTCGATCCCCGGCTGCTCCCCGGCCACCGGAGGAGGGTCCCACATGGCGCGCAGACCTCTCCTGCCGCCCGCTGCTCCCCTCAGCAGTGTACTTCGGTCCTTCTGCCTGCTCTGCTCCCCGCTCTGGCTCTGGTGAATTCTCTCACCCTCCCACGCTTCTGACTGTACCCAGTGCATGTATAAACCAAACAAACAAACAAATAATAAATAAATAAGACATGCCTCTAGAAAATTTAAAAAATAAATAAATAAATAAAACTGAGAAAAAATAACTTTCATATTTTCTCACTTATTTACCATTTGGGAGCCTCTTCATTTCTTTGTGCAGTCCAAATTTCTATCCCGTATCATTTTCCTTCTGCCTGAACAACTTGCCTTAGTACTTTGTGTAGTGCAGGTCTGCTCTCCAAAAAGTCTTTATTTCACCTTCATTTTTGAAGGCTATTTCTGTGGAGTACAGGATTCTAGAAGGCCCATGTTTGCCTCTCAGTTCTTGTCTTTCATCTTGAAAAATCTCTGACCAGACATCTGCTATCATTCTTTCCTGTGTTCCTCTCCATGAGATCTTCTTTCCTTCCTTCTTCCCCCCTTGTCATTTTTATTTTCCCTTTATTGTAAGTATTTTATTTTCCCTTGATCACTAGTACTCGGCTATTTAATTAAGACATGTCTATTTAATTTTCATTATTTATATGTAGTTGAGTTAAAGTGAGCTTCTAGAACTGTGGGCTTATGGTCTTCATCAAATTTGGATTTTTTCCCATTATTTCTTCACATATTTTTTCTCTCCCTCTCTCTGTCTGGTACTTCACTGCTCCCCAGCGCATACAGAATACAAACAAAGCCATTTCATATAGCTTCTGAGGTCCTCTCTTTCAGATCCCGAATTAGCTTCTAGCTTTTTCTTTCTATCCACAGAGCCAATCCTCCAGTCAAAGGTTCTCTGCTGATACATACATGTTCACTCCCCTAAATCAATGCTCACCAGCAAGCACCTCTGCCTCTCTCCTACTAATCAACCTAAGACTCAAAATCCAATTTACATTTCATCACCCAGCTCAGGACAGCCTCCTCCATGAAGCCTTCCTTAACTGAGGCAGAATGAGGCTTTTCCTCTGTTCTCCCACATGTCTTATATGTCACAGAGGCTCCCCAAGGGCTTGTAGGCATCCTTTCAGTCATCACAGGATGACCCCAGACCCAGAAAGGACCTGATTATCTCTGGGACTAGAAGAGTAATGATTGTATCAAAATGTGCCTTTGTGAGACTTTCCTGAGGGAGAAGTGGAACACACAGTATTTTATGAAGAAGTGAGTCAGACAGCGTTTCTCCTTTTTCCAAAGGGAAAAATGAGCCACAATAGCAGATTAAGTCAATTACACTGAGCCAGAGGAAATAGCCTCTGCGGACCTTCACTCTCAGACCAGTCTCTCAATGCAGCTTCTCAAGAGTTGGAAAAAAAAAACAAAACATCCCAACCTCTGACTTTCTTTTTCAAAAGCAGGGAAGCAGGAGCTAGCGATCCTTTTCAGGAAACTGCACAGCTCTTGGTTCTAGGTCTCTGGAGAGAGAACCCTGGCCTAGTGAGGCCTTAGAGGGCGCAGGGTAGCAGACTGAATTCCCAAGATTGGGGGAATAAAGGCAAATTAACCAGGCAACCTGGAGCGGCCCACTGGGGAAGACCTGAAATCCAATTTACACTGGAAACTCAACGGCAGAGGACTCCCAACCAGACCCTTAGCACACACTCATGCCAGGCCCCCGGCCCTCCCTCACTCTCAGCTCCCCCGACAGTCAAACTCAACAGCCTCCCACCTCTACAGTATCCTAACACCCCCGGCCCCCTCACCACCCTTGTCACCCCATCTCCCAGCTGCCAGCCATCCCTCCCGTCCACACCCTGCTGATGCTCATGAGCCTCCACAGAAATTCCCGAGCAGAGCCACACAGATAGTTGAGAAGAAACCCGCTGTCCCCTTTCTACTTCCTGCACCTGTCTCAGGTCCCCGCCCCACCACCCAGGGGGTATCACGGTGTCTGCCAGCTTCCTCTCGAAGGGGTTGGAGGCTCCAGAGAGTGGCCAATATGACCACTTCCCCACTGGGCATCAGCATCTCTGAGCTCAGCAGCGTCTCTGAGCTGCCCCTCCTGACAGCAGAGGCAGAACCAACAAGATCCTCTCAGGTGCAAACCCCAACTCATCCTGATTTGTAAATTCCACTTAAGCAAAATTCCTAATAGTGTCACCCAGGCAGGTTACATAGCAAACTTGTTTTATCAGGACGAACCCCTGCAGAGATCTGAACCTGTCTGGCTAAGGGGCAAATGGCCAGTTCCAGCACAAGCCAGTTAAATCAACATGCAGAGAAGACCCTCGGTGACCTCACCTTGCCTTGGTTTCATTAATGTCCACTTACATTAAAAAATCCCCCTTGAGGAGACATTCGGCCACTATTTTCTAAACATGACTCATGAAGAGACACATCTGATTTGGTCATGAAGTTACACTGTGTGCACAGCCACGACTTCAGACATCCCAGCCTGTCCCGCCCTGTCCAAATGCCAGAAACCCTGCAAAACCCTCACTCCCTTCGGCAAGAGGAGACTGTGCTTTGAGAGTGACACCCTGTCTCCTTCAAGTAAAACTCTTTGCCATGAATCATTGACTTGGTCTGGTCAGTTGGCTGCTGCCAACTGTTCAGCAACAACACAGATACAATTTTTTGCTTTTAAGTAGTTCCAGATAAATACCTAATAACAGTAACACTTGCAGCTGAGTGGGGTCTTGTGGTTTACAAACTGCTTTTATTTTTTTTTCAAAGATTTATTTATTTATAAAAGAACCGGGGTGCAGGCCAGATGTGTGGGAGGGCGAGAGGATTCACCAGAGACAGAGCGGGGAATAGAACAGGGAGACAGACTGAAATACACTGCTGAGGGGAGCAGTGGGTGAGACAGGAGAGGTCTGCCGCGCCGTGTGGATTGCTCCACGGCCGGCAGGGATCAAACCGCACTGCAGAGGCTGCGGACAGCTTCACAGCGCTGTGTTCAGCAGCTGCCTGCACCACCAGGAATGTTAACAAAAGGAACCCTTCAGGGACACCGGCATAGGCACTATATTTCCATACTATTATTTTCCAGGCTTTCCAGAATGAGCATATTTGCTATTTTTATATAAAACTGAACCATATGAAATGCAACTGTCACTTCTTCCAGGTCGCAATTAGTACGATATCAGCAGTTTCTTGTGATTCAACCTGACAGCGATTCATGCATCAACACTGAACAAACACTCATGCAGAACTACTCTGTGCCAGGCCCAGGCCCAACTCCAGACAATGATTCTTGTATTTTTTTTTTTAAGTAAATAAATTAAGCTGGGTTTCCTTGCAGGCAGGACCCCGTTACTTGTCTGTATCCCCAGCATCTAGAAATGTGTGCAAACAAATTAGTAGACAGAAGGGAAATAGATGTCCACAAATAGGCACACAAATGAAATTATCCACTCTAAGTAATCAACAACTACAGCATCCCTATAAGAAGAGGGCTGTCAAAGAGGAGGATGTGTCAGATTCCAACTAATTTGATAATCATGCCAATCTGAGCTGTTCTGCAGAGACAGGACAGAAAAGCAGTGGGGATGGGAGAAAGCACGAGGGCGGCAGTCAGCAGGGAGCCCAGGAGCAACAGCTTCTGCCTAAAGCACCTCTCCCCACTGTGGTATGCAGCACATCCTGTCAGGCCAGGGAGCACTCATCAGTCTCTACAGAGTTGCCCAGCTCATCAGGCCACAGTGGGTTTCTCTAAATTAACTTAAATTTTTATGCAGACTACAATTCTTTCATTAAGGACTGATCTCTAAACTTCCAGAACAGAGACCACCCTCCCCACCAAATAACTAGAGAGTTTATACCCCCAGTATGTGTGTCCTGCAACAGCTAGGATGGGCAGGGGCCTTAGAGCAGGTGTGTGTAGAGCAGGTGTGTGAAACAGGGAAGATGTGGGTGCTGCATTTCAGTATGCAGTCAGAGAAAGTGCCCAAGATGATGCAAGGCACAGAAACCACGCCACACGGGGATTTCCTGAAAAATGAGGTGAGTTAAGGGGAGACCAAGGAAGCACACGATTGCTGGATTCAAATACAGAAAGGGTCACGAGGCAGAAAATAAGAGGCAGCTGTGTTACTTCCTCTGGCTGAACTAGAATCAGGAATGAAAGCTTGGAGGGGGGCAGAATGAGGCCCCACAACCGGGGCAGGAGCTCAGAAACTCTCCAAACCAAATTTCCACATCAGTCAAGACCACCCACCCTGTAAGGCCCACTGGCCTCACACTCACAGCAGGCAGGGTCCTCTTTGCAGCTCCAATTTTGCTCCAACCTTTGGAGCATCTCCCAAGAGTCAGTTTGATTTAGTCCCAAACCTATTTGATGATAGTTGTTTTCTCATAATTTAATTACATATAGCCCCCAAAGATAAAATAAGTGTAAAAGAAAGTTGTATCTACCCAAAAAAAGTGACAGTTTGAGGAACTTCTGATGTGAGCAGTTAAAAGAAACTCTTGTTGAATGAGAAGCGGACCAGCCAAAAGATAAGAAAAGTCATCAACATCTAGAAGGCTCTGCACCCAGATTATTTCCAAGTGACTTTAAATTCTCCCTCCACTTTCAGGAAACTTGAAATTGCAGACAATACATCATGAGCTACAGGGAGCGCCAACCAGGGCTCCTAACTGCAAAGATCTTTCCCTTCAACCAAAGATAAGTGATTGTAGAGCTGAATATTTTTAATTAAAAGCTATTTTATTTTTTAAAAGATTTATTTATTTATGCATACAAGAACTGGGGCACAGGCCAGAGGTGTAGAGGGTGAGAGGAGGGTGTCTCTTCACCAGAGACAGAGTGGGGAACAGAACAGGCAGATTGACTGAAACACACTGCTAAGGAGAGCAGCGGGCAAGTCAGGAGAGGTCTGCTGTGCCATGTGGGTAGGATAGCTCCCTGGCCTGGGATCAAACTCGTGCTGCAGTGGCTGTGGACCACTTCATAGGTTGCGTCCCAACTCCTTGTGCCACCAGGGAGGCCCGAAAAGCTATTTTAAATACATATAAATGTGTATAGATACACACATACAATTTTTATTGGATTACTGGATTTTACTGACTTTTAAAAAAATCAGTAAAAACCCAGTACTTTTAGTTTACACAATAAAGAGCAAAAAGTGCTTTGTTTTAGGGTTTGAGTTGATGGAAAGTTACACAGCTGTGACTACAGCCACATCATTATACAGAATACCTCCAGCACCCCGAAATGTTCCTCCATGGCTTGTCCAAGCCCACCCATCTTACCCACAGAGGGTCTTACCATGCTGCACCGGGGTCATCCGCTGACCCCCTGTGCTGGCCACCATCAAGCTTTTGTTTTTACTCCTTTTTCACACACAGTGAAATTCACTGGGGGCGGGTAGAGTCTATGAGCCAACACACAGCATGTGACCATGACCACAAAAAATGTAACATTTTGCATTAACTGACTAACTACCCGTCTCAGTCTCATCAGCGAGGAGGCCCTTCTCTGCATTTGGGCCTGGAAGACTTGGCCTTGAGACCAGAGTTCACTGCGTGTTCACTGTGGATGGTTTATCTGTCTATGTTCCTCCTCTCTTCTCGTCTAGAAAATGCCAAGGACAAGAACATCACTCGCAGGCCTCCCTGGTGGCCCAAGGGGTTAAGACGCAACTTTGAAGCTATTCAAGCCACTGCAGTGCGAGTTCGATCCCTGGCCAGGGAGCTACCTACATGGCGCAACAGACCTCTCCTGTCTCACACGCTGCTCCCCTCAGCAGTGATTTTCAGTCCATCTGCCTGTTCTGCTCCCCGCTCTGTTTCTGGTGAATCCTCTCACCCCCCACACCTCTGGTCTGTACCCCAGTTCTTGTATGCATAAATAAATTTAAAAAAAAAAAAAAAGAAGAACATCACTCACAGAAGAGGCCTGAGGACTAAATGACATAACAAAGAGAAGAATGACTTGAAAGATCCACATGAATGTTACTTGTAGCTAACTTCGCCAGTCTTCAGCCCGGGGAGGTTGTTCTGAGTGCAAGTGAGCCCCCATTGCTACAGAAGTGGAAGCAAAGACTAGAGGGGGTGTTGGGGACCCCACAGAAGGGACCCCACATGGCCTGCAAGTTGGACTGTGAGCCCCACCATCCTTTCTACCCCTAAATCCGTGATGAATCTTGCGTGAAGTCATTAACCCTCATACAGAGGAAGGAAGTGAGGCCACCAGGACCAGAGGCCACAGCCTAGGCTAGGTGTCTTCTCCATTCTCAGTAGAGGAAGAAGCTCCACAGGCTCAAGAATATCAGCAACATCTGTCAGGGCTGAATCACTCTATACCCGCTACCTACTCTTAATCCACTCCTCGCCAAAACAGGGGATAAAGAAAAAAGCTATTAAGTGAGAGACCATAGCCGTGATGCAAAAACAAACAAAACCCTGCATCAAAAGTACAATATTCTTTGTCCCCATGCAGAACTTCATCTGAAAAGTGTATGTTTCATTTGCAAGACAAGAAAAAAGTGGTTGCTCAGAAAAATGGGGGTGGAGTGGGGAGATGGGAGTCCAATGACCAGCCCAGCTCCCCTCCAGACAGCCGGAACCTAGAGCCACTCTTGTTGCCCCTGGGGTTGGCCACATCACTCTAGGTCTTCTCTGTCAGAGCCAAGATAATGACAATGACGGTGTGGCCTGAGCAACAAGCACCAGGGCCTGCCGTGTGTCAGGTGCACTGCAAGGCCATGTCCAAGGACACGCATAGTGCTTCACTGTCACCTTTGGGAAGGATGGTTAGCCCAGCTCCCAAAGGCAGAAGCTAAACTGGGAGATTAATGTAGCAAGCTCCTGCTGCTGGCAGGAGATAATCCTGGTGAAATGATTGTGAAACCGATCTTTGGACAGAGTCCGACTGCAGAAAGCCCCCCACCCCCAGGGGTCAGGTCCCAGGTCCTGCCTGAGTTTGTAGCTGCTGAGGTCAACTGGGCTGAGATAAAACCTGATGGAAGGGATCAGAAATGTTGCCTGAAGTCACCACCCTACATTGGCTCCTGCACTGAAATAATCAGGGACGTCCCATACTGGTCCCCAGAGCTAGGCACTGTAACATTAGCAACTACCTCCCCAATGAGGGAGAATTATATGTTTCTAGAATGCTTAATGCTGAACCAATGGCAGATAAACTGTTGTCACGTGCAGGAGTGGAGACGAGGGCTGAAGAGGGACGACACGTGCCACTTCCCTGGCATTTGGGGGAGCTGTGGCAGCTCCCAACCTGGGTGATGACCTTCCCAGCACCACCACGCAATGCCCTTTGCCCAGACAGCCCCTGGGGAATTAATTGCTTGGCTTCTTAGGAATCTATAGCAAATCTGTACCCAATAACTCTCCCTGGGAGGAGAGAGCGGAAGGTCCACCTGCCACTCTCCAGTGGGAGACCCAGCCTTAGGTTTATGGGTCAATCTCTTAAGAATTTGGCCCCTGAGGGCCAATTCCCCAGTCCCAAGTGACAAACTCAGCCTTCCAGGGACAGCCCTGGAGCCCACCTAGAGGCACCACGAAGCTGGGACGGCAGCTGCCCTGGCCCGCCACTGCCAGCGCTCACCCTGCTGGCACCCAGCCCCATTCCATGGGGGCCAGTGTCGAAATGACTCGTGAACAAGCCACAACCATGGGAATCCAGCAAACGCTCAAATCCAGGCTGCTTACGTTTCTGAATGGGGGTAAAGGGTGGGATGGGAGCGCCTGTGAAACATGTCATTTTCTTCTCTGTTGACAACAAAGAACACGTTTTTAAAAAGAGAAAAGGGGGAGAGGAAAGAAAAAGTCTCCTTGCTAATCAAAGCAAATTTCTCAGGGGCCACAAAATGAAATTTTGCTGGAGAAACAGCTGAAACATGATCAGAGAAAGGAAGAAACATCGAATGCAACATAGCCAGGAGGGGCCAGGAGAGAGGAAACGGGCCTGCTGGTGTTATATATAAATAATAAACTATCAATGATAAATAAATGAATGATGAGGAACCAAATGCCTACAGAAAAGGACCAGCTGAGCTAATTATGGTACATCTAGCCAACATCACATTATGAAGTCATTAAAAAATGATGATCATGAAGACTTGTTTAAAATAGAAAAAAGTCCGCACTACAGAGTTCAGAAAAGCCGGAGCTTTACATATATCCATATGGCTTTAATATTTTCACATGAAAGAACAGAAAGGAAAACACCAAAACTTATTTATGATAGGATAATAATTTCTTTCACTTATCTCCAAAGTTTTTACAACATTACACAACATTTTATTATTGAAAACATTCTTAAAATTTTAAATTTCACAATGAGGAAAAGCGAATCAGTTGGTTATACAGAAAAATGATGAAGAAAAGGATAAGGAACAAACTTGGTCTGATTTATTCATAGGCCAAAGAAAGACCAGTGAGGGTTTGCCAAGAAAGGAGGAATGAACACTATTTGCAAGGTGCTTTAGGGTTTGTAAGGTGCCTCTAGACACATGAGCAACCCCTCCCCAACAGGTAACAAAACAACACCAGCTAATTAAATATGCCCTTATTCTCTGGCCCCCGGCTCCTTGGCCTGTTTATGCCTCCCCAATGCACAAGGACCAAGGGTGCTTCCTGCCCCTAAGGTGCACCTGCCCAAAGCAGGCCACCTGGCACAGGCGGAGGCCCCGGGCAGCAGCAGAGGCTGGGGTGGGGCATGGATGCTCCTCAACCTTTGGCTGCTCCCTACTGTCGGGTCCTAAGCTCCTTCCCCTTTTAATTCTTCATTCTCCTTATGGCTAGGGGTGCCATTTAAATGCGGATAGTTCCCAAATCTAACTACAGATCTTTTAAGCTTCAGATCTGGAACAGAGGGTCTGATACACAGAAGGTGTTTGATAATTATTCACTGAAGAATTTGACAGCTCCAACTGGCTATCGCCTGGCAACTCCAACTGAATCCATCTCCATCCCTGGGTTCCGTCTTAGTGGGTATCTCTCCTTGCATTATGCCTGGACTCCTTGAAGGCCTCCTGAACAGTCTTAGCTTCATTCACATCCACCAGAATGATGATCCTATAAGCTTATCAGATCCTATCTGTCCTCTGCTTAAATTCCTTCAATGGAGTCCCATCTTGTAAAAATAAAGCACAAATTCCTGAGCCCTTCTACTCTCTATTCCTTGCCTTTCCTTGTCTATTCCTTGTCTCTCCAGCTCTGGATACCCACTCATGCTTCTGTTCCACAGTAATTCTTACCAGTCCCAGGCAAGTAAGCTCCTACCGTGACTCAGTGAAAACATGTTCGCCATCTTGCAAACTCCTGCTCATCCTTCAAAACTCAACTCCATGGCCAGCTCTTTAGAAGCTTCCTGTGTTTCCCTAGGCAGGACTGCGCTCACTAAGGGGACTTTTATTACCGCCTGTGAGCTCCTCCAGGGCAGGAGCCAGGTGTTACTCACTCTTTGTCTACCCTACCTAACAAAGCAATCCTGGCGAAATGTTTAACAAACGGTAAAGGAACAAAGTTTCTCTTAGACTGGAGGAACAAGAGGGGAGATGGTGAAAGCTCCAAATCTGCTCAGCCATCCTTCGGTATGCTGCTGTGCAAATCACTTTTGCCCAAGGAGATTAGAATTAGGGGAAGAGGCTATCAATGACTCATTTTCTGGGCTCCAAAGAATCCTCCTCTAGTGCTGCTTTTTCCTAGACCAGAAAGAACCTTTACGAACAAGAGGCAAAGGGGTATTGATTAGCACCTCTGAAGAGTTACATAAATCCCACTTTAAGAGAATCATTCTCAAATCACTTAGATTAACACCAGAATGCTTACCCTAGCCTAGATCGCACCAAAATTTTATCAAACTCTCAGAGAATTGATGAGGAAAGAAATAAAGATAAAAGCAAAGCAGACTCTAAGCATTTATAGCGTGTGGGTCAGACCAAAGCAGAGGAATTTACTATCGTCTTAATTCCCCTTGAGGCAAATGGCAACCCGCTAAGAAAGGCAAATTCTACATGTTTCTGAAAGACACAGAAACAAATTCCTACCTCCTAGGAAAGGAACACAAAGCTCAGAGCCAGGCTGTGCCTCTGGCTGAGAGAAAAAGGCCTGGACCAGTGCCAGATGGGGCAGGAACCACTTCCCCAAAACGGGGCGGCGTGTGGTCCTGGGCTGCAGGGCTCAACATGATTTAAACAGTCAAGGAAACGCATTCTCATGAATGCAGGGCCCAAGCAGATGAACGACGAGGGCCTTCTTCTTATGCGCGCTGCAGTTTCCGAAACTTTCCAAAAATCTTAGAAAGGCACTGGATCTCGATACCTTAAAGAGATTCTCTACACCTTGCTCTGGATCACATTTCAAACTTCTGGAGCATCCTATGGCCACAGAGTATTTTTGTTCCCCACCCAGACTCACGGGCCCCATGGGCCCCGACCTAGCAGATGCCTCAGAAGACGCCTGCTCTCCGTTCCTTCCCTCCCTGAGCGCGCACAGCCTTGTCACCCGTGGTCAAATCAACTCTCGGTGATCCTGGTGGGTCTAGCCTTGGCACACTCATCATTTTCACTCTCCCCTGACACCACCATGCTGAGAAGACGACGGAGCTAAGTGCTTGGAGGGGTGACAGGGAGGATTCCGGGGCTCCAGACACGTGAGGAAGGCCTTCTTAGAGCTCGCCTGAACGAGCTAGCACAGGCAGCGAGTGACTGGCCTGGCCAGGGAAGCCGAAAACCTGCCCAGCTGAGCAGAATCATGGGATGATAAATTGTTAAGCTCCCCAAGCTTTGTTATACAGCCATGGGTAACAGACGGGCAGTGGGGACCGGATGAAGGGGGAGGGGAGAGCGAGTGTGGAGGCAGTAAGGCCACGGAGGAAGGACCATCCCACACTGGTGAATTTTCCATAGAGTCAAAATATAATCCTGACTTGTCCAGCCTTGTTTTCATCCATTTCCAATTTTAAAAAAGGGGTTTAGAATCCAGGACTATACTCCACCTTACGCTAAGTATCATCTAGTATTTTCTCCAGACCTTGGTCATCACACGGCAATCATCACTACCCTGTCCTATGGCCGGTGTTCAGCCACAGGAAGTGTGGAAGGGCTGCTGGTTGCCACACTCAAGCCCAGACAGCTGGGCTCTGTGATCAGGGTGACACACCTGCCACCAGAAACACCTCCTCGTCCCCACATGGTTCCTTCTAACAGCCATGGGCTGAGAAACCAAGAGCCCAACCCTGTCGGGACTGGGTCACTATGGGCCTGAGGGATGACTGACCCACGGGGTCCTTTCATGACGGCAGGAGAGAAGGAACCCCACTCACCTGAGTTCTGATCCTGCTCCGCCACTTACTAGCTGTGGCCCCAAACAAGTCATTTCACTCATCACTCATCCCGTTTCCCTCTCTGTAAAATGACATCCACCTCTGGCTGGGCTGAGACAGCAAGAGCTCAGCCGGTGGAGACGCGTGTCTCCACCTGGCACCTGGGTGCTACCTCTGCACACATGCCTGAGCATGGTCAGGACTGTCCCCTTGGGGGCCTCCATGTTTATTCAGGGCTGGGCCACTCTAGCAGGTTTTACTGTACATTTATGAAGAAACTGTACAACAGGAATGACCTCGGAGTCCTAGAAACTCGTCTCATGAATTTACAAAGGCTACAGGCAGACCAGGCCCAGGTAGGGGCGTGTGCGTGGGTGTGTGCGTGGGTGTGTGCATGCATGCACATCTGCACATGCACGTACCAAGGGAATTCAGTGCTCACGAGGCAGGCCTGGGGTCACTCAAGCATGGAAATGGGTGTCCGGACCTGGCCCTACTCGGGGCTTTAGTTTCCTCTCCAGAAAAACCGAAGGACAATGAAGTGTCACTTTAAATTAATATACATGAGGACTCTGAGAGTCAAAGCAAAATGTCACTGACATCATGTGGGTGAAAGTGGGGCCGAAGCTGCACATGGACCATGAAGACAAGCTGGGAAAGCCATGTTTACACACAGATAAGGATCAGGAGGCTACGGAGACATGCCACCGGGGAAGGGATTGAGGGCTGACTCCCACAAAGCTGTGTACATGGTCTCTAATGGACTCTTCTCCCCGCGTGTGGTGAGGTTCGGTGCCTCCATGCCCTCCACCTGTGCATCCCCTTATCATCCTGGCTCACGGAGAGGAGGCACCTCTGTCCCACCCTGTACAACAGCGGGGCGCGGGGCCCGGGCCAAGAGCTGGGCTGGATCTGCCTCCTCCCTACCTGTTCCCGGCACACCCCTCCCACCTCACTGTCTGGCTGCTCAGAGCCCCCAAACCTGCTGTCCACACCTCAGTTCCTGTCCCAACCCAGGCCAGGTGGTTTCTCATGTCCTCCTGGCCAGGTTCCCACAAGGATACTCTGTCCTGGGCTTCTTCCCACCTGTGGCCAATTCCCAGGAGGACAGAGACGGGCACTTCCTGTTATATTTCATGGCCACCTGCCTCTGTTCTCCAACACTGCCTAGGAGATAATTTGGGGGTTCCAGAGAAGCAGGAAGGAGGCCCAGAGGGCTTTCAGGAAGCCTGGGGAACGTGCCCTGCCAGCCACCCAGCCCCCAACTTCTCCTGTGGAGCCAGTAAGTACCATCAGGATTAAAGAGGACGACGTGCACAGAACCCCCAACTCCCGCCTGCCCACTGGATGCCCAAGTTCCTCTCACGTTCCCCTCGGCCCCTCAGAGTCAAAGCATGGAGGCGTGTGCTATGGCACCCGCAGGCGTGGTTGAGGGGTTTGCAATGGCACCCGTAGGTGTGAGAGGAAACACATCCACAGCTCTATCGTGTTCTAATCTGTGAACAAAGGTCTCAACAGCCTATTTATTCCAGGAGAGAATTTTGCCCCCACACAGCCTTTCTGCTATGAAATAAGGTTATGAAAGACTTTTCAGGGGGTCCAGCCCCTAACTCCCCGCGGCTCCTGGCCCGTGTGTGAGGTCTCGGGGGCACACACAAGAAAGCCACCCGCCGTCCAGCTGTGTTTTTCATCCCCTCCCCCCTCTTCCCCTTCACCCTCACCCCCCTGGTCCAGCTGCATGGACCTGCCCTCAAACTCCTGCTTCACCATCTCACCCCATGGACAGTTCGGTGGCATAAAAGGTGAGCTGTGCCAGGCTCCATGTGAGAAGAGGAATGAGGGGAATCTCTGGTGGCCACAGTTCACTTCTCCTGCGCCCCAGTGCCCCCCCCACCTCCAGCCCTAAACTGCTCTCTCCACGACTACAGCCTCGAGGTCATGTTGCTCAGTACTATTCACTCATTCGCTGATAAAGGAAGCCCCAGCTCCACCCTGAACCCCACACCTGACTCCACCTGCTTTTCCCGTTGGAACCCCAACTTGCCCGCAGTGGAAGAGTCCAGGGCAGGCGGGCCAGCTTGCCTGGCATTTCAGGCTTCCTCACAGATCTAAGCATGGGTTGGGGGCACGAGGGCGCAGAGGAAAGGACTTGGATATTGTCAAGGCACCTTCAGTGCGACAGGTGACAGCGGCAACAAAAGCTCACAACCCCCTGGAAATCCAGCACCCGCTTGAAAGTGTGAAACTGGATTTGTTCCCCACCCACCCAAGAGGGAGCCCCTGGCCAGAGCCAAAGCTGACGGGAGCGGGGAAGGGGTATCTAAGGACGGGGAGAAAAGGAGGAGTGGCAGGAGAAAGTTCCCGGTGTTACCCTGAGGGGGGTGTCTGGTCACAGGGTCCTCATTGCTGTCCTCCAGCCCCTGCCCCTCCCGTCCGTCCGTGACAGAGCCCCCATCCCTGGAGGTGCCGGCCCAGAGCAGCAGCGGGCAGGTGGATGACGCTCTGCTGGCGGCTGGGGAAGGGCTGTATCCTGGGGTTTCAGGGCAGCACAGGGCCGCAGGGAGCTTAGTTTCCACCATATTCAGAGACAGCGAAAGCAGGGAAATGTGTCTTAAGAGGACTTTGGTGGGTGGGCCTGGGAACTGAGGCACCTTTTTAAAAGTCACATTAGTTCCAAACAAGTGACTCAGAAACTTCTGGAACACAGCCTACTGAAAGTTGGGGCCTCCTGCGTTCTATCTCAGGCTCCCAAACAGACCTTGAAAGCCATCTCCCCTCCCCCTCCACTCCCAAAGGCCCATCGGGGCAAAGCTTCTAGGTCAAGGTCATGTTCTCCTGGGATATGAACGTTTTTTAGTCTTGATTTACTTATTTTTCTATCTTTTCTGCTTCCTAGTCTTCTGGGAGTTTTGTTTCTTAGCAGCACAAGCAATCGTGGGTCCAGCCTCTGGGCCCCAATGGGGAGAACCTGTTTTGCTCCCTTCATGGGCGGCAAAGCCTACTAGAAACTCAAGTGGTCTAGGGCCCCTGGCAGAGAGGAAAGGGCCGGAAGTGACTGTGCAGCAAAGGTCATGGTCAGTTTGAACCCAGACCTCAAATGCTACCATGCCCACGTGTCTATGGGCCCGGCGCTGTGCTTTTCACTGGTTGCCTATAGGAATGACTCTCTCCATGCCGCCCCGGACAGCTGCCAGCCAGGCCCACAACCAGCAGAGACACGGACTGAAACCCACCAGCCTGGATGTACCTATACGCATGAACCTATACGCGCCAGCCCCAGCTGGGCTCCTGCAGAATGGAGAGGCACAAAGCGTCTATGAGAGAGAACACTGCACGAGCCAGAATGGAAAAGCAGGAAGAAACTTGGCCCAAGAACCAGGAAAAAGTTAAAGCAGCGAAAAACTCATGTTTACTTCTAACCAAGTTGGAGGTAATGGGACAGTCCGACAGAGCTCTTGCATCAACCACCGACGGCACCAGTGGGCCCCTGGAGGCTCAGCCCCCAATCCCAGGAGACAGCGGTAATAGCTTTGGCGGAGATGGAGGAGGCAGCGTGATGGAGCAGGAAGAGCAGTGAATTGGGCAATGGACGCTATAGCCGTGTGACTATGACGCTGGCTGTGTGGCCTTGGGCAGGTCACGTTCCGTCTCTGGGCCCATGAACTAAACAAGGAATAGCAAGGAAGGCAGCTATGGAACTCACTGACTCTGCACCCCATAGACCCCCGAGATGGTTTACCAGATAATAAACTCAGAAGCCGGGAACCACCTAGCCAGGGTCTTTGGCACCTGGTGAGAACACGATATAGTCTAGTAGTAAAGCTGGGGTCAAAATTCCAACCCCTTGGGCACCCCTCCAGGACTAGCAGGCCCTCAGCACGGTGGCCAGCACGGCTGTCCCCTGCACTCGCGCTCACATCCAGCTGCTCAGGCACCCTGGGCTCCCAGTGGCAGAAGGGGGTCTATGACAGCACATCTCTCCCCTCTGCAGCCCCTCAGCTCCCCCACCTGACAGAGGGCCACTGTGTCCACACGAGTCAGTCACTTGTGAAGCCAGGGGAAGACAAGCAGGGGCCAGAACCAAGAGGACCCTCTTCCCCACAAGGTCACTGACAGGGAACAGCCAGGACAAACTGCCTTGACACAGGCCTTGGTGGGCCTCTGGCCCCAGGTGACAGCGGCCCTGGGGCCTAGTCCTGCCATCGTCCAGCCTCGGGGTCAAGCACAGACAAATTCCAGTGCAAAGCAGGAGCTGAGGGGGCAGCCCTTCCAGCACAGACAGCTGTGAGCCCCGAGGCGTCCGGGCACACTGACTCAGGGCACAGCAAAGGAAGGGATGCCCCCTCTGCTCAGGGTCGGGGGGAGCAGGCACAGGCTGGGGCCAAGGGCAGAACTCACCTCCCTCAGCAACTGCACGCCGTTGAGCGCCTCCTGCTGCTGGGCCACGGTGACCCCCAGGACCAGCGTGTGGACCACACAGGACACCACGGAGATGATGACGATGGGGCTGAGGCTGAGGGGCAGCGTGATGAAGTAGGAGAAGACAAAGAAGGCCTGCCAGCCCACCGTGTCGCTGGCCGCGTGGGCGCCCGCGAAGTTCAGGCCCAGGTAGGAGAAGATCTGGGCGGTGATCAGCAGCCACAGCAGGTAGGGCACCACTTTCCGGGTCACCCGGTCCGGGAGCAGCCCCTTCTTGCAGAGCGCGAAGAGTATGAGGTCCACCACCAGCCCCACGGCGGCCACCAGGAGGGGCGCCAGCTTGTCTCCCGAGAAGACCACGGCGCACATGACCACCACGTAGCAGTCGAAGAGCGCGGCGAAGACCACCAGCACCAGCAGGGTCTCGTGGCGCTGCCTCTTGAAGTAGGTCTGGTAGAGGTTCTCCAGGGACTCGGGCACGAAGGTCAGGCGCATGAAGCGGGGCAGGCACAGGCAGGGCCCCGAGTTCCGGACGGAGATTTCATGGGTCCGGCCCGCCCCGCGGTCGGGGTCGGAGGGCAGGCTGACCGAGTACTCCGCGGAGTACTCGGCCGAGTACTCGGGGTCGGAGAAGCCCTGGTTCCTCGGCATCCTGGCAGCTGTCGGCGCCGGCCGGCCGGCCGAGGGGCAGCGCTGCAGCGCGAGGCCGGCGCCGGGGCCACCTAGCAGGGCGCGCGGGCGCGCGGCGGGGCAGGGCGGCCGGGCAGGCGGGCGGCGCGGGCGTCCAGGGCGCAGGGGGCGCCGACCATCTGGAACTTAAAAGGACCCGCTGAGTAGAGGCCCCTCTCCCCTCCGCCCGGGGCCCCCGGACCCGCCGCCCTCGCGCGCGCCCTCGCGCCGGCGGCCCCGAGCCGAGCCCGCCCCGCCGCCCCCGCGCCACGCCGCGCCCGACCACGGCGCCCCCAGTCCTTCCGCGCAGACACCCCGCTGCCCGCCCGCACCCCTGGCGCCCCCGTGCCCCTCGGCCAGCGCCTGGCCCCCTCCGGGCTCCTCCAGGCCCGAGCCGGGGATGGATGAAGCGCCCGCAGAGCCCCCGAGGCTCCCGGCGCCTCCTTCCGTTCGCTTCTCCCCCCCAGCCCCCGCCCCGGCGCCCCCCGGCCGCGGCCGCGCCCCGCTTACCTGCGCGGGACTCGGAGCCTCGCGGCCGGGCCGGGCCACGCGTGCGGCGCGCGGGGGCCGCTCCCCCCGGCCGTGGCCCCCGCCCCGCCGGGGCGCGCCTCCCCCGCTGTCAGGCCCGGGGTCCGGCCGCGAGAGGCGCGGGCAGCCCCCCGGCACCCACGGGCGCCGGCCGCAGGGGAGGGCGGCGGTGGGGGCGCCGCGGGCCGGAGATTCGGGGCGCCCGCCGGGGGCCGGGCGAGCGCGGCGCGGCGGGTCCCCTCTGGCCTCGCGCGGTGGCGGCGGCGCGGCTAGGGGCGCGCCCGGGGCCCTGCGCGGCGGGAGCGCGGGCCGAGGCCGGGGGAGCCCGCCAGCATCCTTGGCCGCCCGCGCCCAGCGAGCCAGCGAGTCGGGGCGCGGCGCGCTGCACACTGAGCCCCGCGCGCTCCAGGCCCGGAGGCGGCGGCCCCGCCCTCCCGCCCGCAGGCGCCGCCCTCGCGCCCAGCGCGCCCGGAGTTCTGGGGGGCGCAAGGGGGCGCCCCGCTGCGGAGCCGGGAGCGGGAGGGGGAAGGCGGGGGCGCGGGCGGGGGTCCCCCGTGGCCCCGGCTCGGCGGCGCGTCGGACGGCGGGAGAACCTGCGCCTTCCCCCGCCGGCGCCCCGGGACCCGCCCTCCCGCAGGTGAGGCGCGGCGCCCCCGACGCCCCCGCCCGGCCGCCGCTTCCTTCCGGACCCGCAGAGGCCGGGGCTGCGGTGGGGGGACCGCGGGCTCCCCCGCCCGCGCGGCCTCCGTGTCCCCGCCCACCCTGGCCGCTCACACCCGGGCGCCCGGGCCTGAATCGCCTGCAGAAGGGCCTGTAGCTGCGCCCCGGCGCCCGGCACGTGGGGCTGGAGGCCGCCCTGCTTCCAGGGGGCCTGGGATGTGCTTGAATTTACAACCCCCCCACACACACACACACCCTGAAAACTAAAAGGCTCTTGAATGGCTAAGCCTATCAGTCTCTTACACCATAGTGCGAATTCACTTTCCTGTACTTTGATAGAACATCTTGCCAAGATCCATCAACGGATTTGAGGAATTTAGATAAAGGGAGAGGAGACTGTGCGGGAGCAAAAGTACGTCTGCGGTTGGAGGACGCTGCTAAGACAGCTAGAAGCTTTAGGGGACAGGCTCCCTGGAGAGAGAAGAAGAAATAGGTCAGGGAGGAGAAAAAGTCACCATCCAGGCCCTGCGTGGTGATGCTTCCTCAAGCTCCTGAAAGTCGCCCACGAGTGCCCTTTCCAGAGCCTCAAACGTCCCTCAGAGAACAGATGTATTAGAGAATGGATCCTGTCACAGCTGCTTCTATGGTTTCCTCACACTGATTCCGAAAATCTGCGGTCCTCAGCCCAAGCTTGTCAGGACCTTAATTACAAAGGTGAGGGCATAATCCCAGATTTAGGAGGAGGGTAATTTGACGAAGGTTTTGCTGCATGTTCCCCATTGTTTTGTTTGCAGTCCAAACATTTATTTTTAATTGTTACAAGATGTTAAAGGAAGCTTGATTTTTGTTTAACAAAGGGACAAGTGTTCATGGAAGGAAAAAAGCCGATAGTCTGGGCTGACTTTGGTACATGGACACCCACATTGCATCCTTGTGGGTTCCTCCCCCTTCTCAGGTACATGTCAACTCTTGGAGTTCTGTGCAGCTCCCTGCTTGGCAAGGCCACACCCCTGAGGGTTCAGGCAAGGCCCTGAGGGTTCCCTGCTGGACCTGCTGTTGTCCCGGTGCCCCAGCCTCTTCTCCCTACCCACCCCATGAAGGAAGAGTGTTCCTCACAGATATCCCTGGTAAAAATCCCAATCTGGCCTCCCTGGTGGCGCAAAGGGTTAAGGACCGCACCATGAAGCAATCTTCAGCCTCTGTAGCACTAGTTGGATCCCTGGCGGCCAGGGAGAAACCATATGGCGCAGCAGACCTCTCCTGCCTCGCGGGCTGCTCCCCTCAGCAGTGTATTTCATTCCTTCTGCCTGTTCTGTTCCCCACTCTGTCTCTGGTGAATCCTCTCACCACCCCCCCACATGTTTGGCCCCACATCTTTGTACCCCAGCTCTCGTATGCATAAAAATTTAAAAAACTCTAATATGTATGCATACGAAATCTTTTTTTAAAGATTTATTTATGCAACAAAATCTTTTTTTTTTAAGATTTATGCATACGAGAGCTGGGGTACAGGCCAGAGATGCGAGGGGTGAGAGGATTGAACAGAACAGGCAGTTTGACCGAAATACACTGCTGAGGGGAGCAGCGAGTGAGTCAGGAGAGGTCTGCTGCGCCATGTGGGTTGCTCTCTGAGCGGCCATGGATCGAACTCATGCTGAAGAGGCTGAGGACAGCTTCATAGTGCTGTGCTTTCCCCCTTGCACCACCAGGGAGGCCTAAAATAAATAAATCTTTAAAAAATAAATCCCAATCTCCTGCCCTTACCAATGACCTCACTGCTCCCCTCCCTTCCCTCCCCTTTCCTGTGGGCACCTGTTCATCAGCCATGTGTGAGAGCACAGAGCTGATGCCCAGCCACTTGGGCATCAGCCAGGACCAGAGGAACATCCAGCCTCCGCCCTCAGGATGCCTGCTAGCTCCTCCAGGACACTATGTCCACCAACATCAAGAAATTAGATTCTATGCATGTAAGTCATATCAAAATATAATTTAGTTTAAGAGCAACAGTTATACAAACCAAACAACGTAGGAACGGTGGAGTATACCTGGGCACAGGTAGCAGTCAGAGGTGACTGAAACTGGGCGTTTTAGGACTGGATGCTCTGATTGGGCCTGAAGGGGTGGTAGCTGGAGCCTCCTGACAGCGGCTCAGCTGCAGGAAAGGCCCAGAGCATGTTCCCTCCCTGCTCTGCATTCAGGTTATGGGTGCGGTCCTGCCCTGTGGGTGTGGGAAGGCCACTGGGACTGCTGCAGCCACTCACTGGGCCTCCCTGGAAGTCAGAGACAACTGAGTGAATATCCAGAGCAAGAGAGCCGCTCCCAGCCCTGCTCAGAGAAAAATGCAACTAGCAGGAAACTGGCAAGGCCACAAGAGCCTGGCTTGTCTCGCTCGCAGCTGCTTCTCTGTACCTGGCACCTAGTAGTCACTCAAAACAGCCCAGGAGTGAATGGGTGATTTCCCAAAGAAATAAGTGCACTGGCTATCCCTGAGGGGACCAACCAGGCCTCCCTCACTGAAGCTGAAATATCCCAGTCCAGGGGCAATTAAAAATAAGCACACTCAAGTGAAAAGGGTGGGCAGTGCCTTCCATCTCAAGCTATGCATTTTGTGTAATCTGCTCCACTGGTGCCACTGCTTTTGTAACCAAAAGCTACAGTAACTCTCTTTAGAACCCAAGCGCATGCACCCATGCAACCCGAGACCATGAATGGCTGCGTGGGTAATAGGCGAGTGTGCTAAAGTGAAGACAGAATCATGGTCTTGAGTGTAAGCTTGGAGGGCATCCTAACCCCACCCAGTCCCAGCGTCCACTCTGGATAGAATACTTCTTTGCTGAAGGTGCCCTTTGTTCACAGGGTTTGAGATTAGTGATGATGGCTAAGAATTAATTGTTATTGGATAAACAAGAGTGGTTTGGCCCCTTGGGGAAATGTGGTAGCTCCTGAATCCAGCAAACAATAGATCAGAGTGGAGCCCGGGTGTCCTGGGGAAAAAGAAATGGGAGGAGAGAAGATCGTTAGCTCCCCTGATGCCAAGCACCTGGAGAGCCCTGTTTGGGGCCTTGGCTGAACGCAGAGCCTGAGGTAGGGGCCTGCATACAGGTGGTTTCATTGGGAAGTGATCCCGGGTAAGCACAAGGTGTGTGAAGAAGCGGTCACTGCCCAGGGCAGTGGAGCTCATCCTGGTGCCCCCTGAGGAGCCTGCAGAAGGCATCTCAGAGTTTTCCACTGGAGGGGTAGAAGAGAAGGGTTTTCATCCACCTACTTCCCTCCCCGTTGTTGAAGGGTAACCACCAAGTCTTTCCAGATGTGTGTGTCAGCAGGTGCATGGGCATGGAGCAAGACACACTTGGTGCAGCGAGGACTGTGCTTCCAGGAGAACGTAGCAACAACACAGCAGACAGGTGGGCCAGGAGTGGCCCAGTGGGCCCAGGCCTCTCATCTGCCTGTGCAGTCATCTGGGCCCTGTCACCTGGAGAGGCTTGTGGAATGGCTGTGTCAGCCCTCAGTTGGCAGAGAACTTGGCCTGTGCGCCAGCTCGGACACCCCATGGCACCTTGGACGAGCGACTCCACCTCCCCAGGCCTCAGGGACCCATGGTGCAAGGGCACAGCCCTGGCCAGGGTCACTGGGAAGAAGGAAGGTTAACAGGAACCCAAGTGGTTGGCAAACCTGCACAGAACAAGTCACACAGGCCGCGGCCCACTGCACGGCTGGACTGCTGAGCAGCTCTGGCCACTTGCGTTCAAGCGTAGCCATCACAGGGCTGGCTGGGAGGCCATCTCCCTCCAGCCTTCTCTTCAGTCCATGGCGCTTCCCTGTCCCACAGCACCTGCCACATTTTTGTCTCTCTCCATCCTTGCTGCCCTCTTTGTCCGTCTTTGTGTCTCTTACTGCTCCTACTTCCATGGTAGGGTCTCCCTGGCCCTGTGTCAGGTCAGGTCATTCATTGGGCCACAGTGTGTGTGTGTGTGTGTGTGTGCGTGTGTTGTGAATATGTGCGAGCAACAGTGTGCGAGGGGCTGTGTGAGGTCAGTGGTGGTGTGTGGTGTGAGCAACCTTTGAGCACGTGTGTGTGTGTGTGAGTAAGCAGAGAGAGCGTGTGATATGAGTGAGCACGTGTAGTGAGTCAGCCCATGTGGGTGAACACGTGCGATGACTGTGTGGTGAGTGTGTGAGCACCGGCCCCACCCTTGCAGGCCCCCCCCCTCCCGCTCCCAGCTCCTCCTCCATGCTGAGCAGCGCAGGGCTGGCCCTCCTGGGGGCGTTCCTGGGTCTGTCCCCACCCAGGTGTGAGGTCTGCTCCTGGTGCCTCCAGCCCAGCTGTTGAAACACAGTAGTTACCCCTTTCACCCGCCATTAAGACAAATCAGGGTCATGTCAGGGCCCGGCCTCGGTCTGGCCGCCCATAGGCAGCACCCGCTTCCTACAAGATCCTGCTGTCCCAGCACTGTGGATCGTGTTCCTCCTTTAGCGTTGTGAGGTAGGTACTGCTGATGGCCCCATTTTACAGTGAGGCAGCTCAGGGACATGAGGTAATTTGCTCCTGACCCACAGCCCAGAAGGGGCGAGGTTGGACGGGAACCCAGGAGCCCCAGACCTCACACGGCCTGCGGGCAGGCCGGAGTCCTGGGGAAGCTGGCTGCTGCTCACTGCTCTCAAAGATCCTAATTTGTAGCCTGGGGAAACCTGGAAGACGGTGGTTCCTGGGTGTCAGAGCTGAGACTTCAAGCTTTATTCAGCTCCAGCCAGGATGATGAAGTTGAGGCCCACATAAGTTAAATTTGGGGAGAGGAAGACACATGCCATGGAGCGTGGAGCAACGTGTGAATGCTGAGTAATCCTGAGGCCTCCACGGAAATGTCTCCTTTCCCAGAGCGCTCCAGCCAGGGCCCCTCGGGGAAGAGGCACCATAGAAATGCATGCTAACAAGCCTCTCCCCGGCCTGCTGGGGATAAGAAGGCGCAGCAAAAGATTTCAGAACAACAAGAGGTGGCTAAAAAAGGCCCAGGCTGGGAGAGATGGGGACCTCCACCGTCCCTTTCACAGATGGAAGGTGATCAGTACCCAGAAGAGCGAGGCTGGACAGCTGAGTCCTGGGGGTGCCAGGCTGGAGGGCTGGTTCAAGCTTTTCCTCATGCCACCCCCATTTCAGCAATTAGGAACCACCTTTGACCCTGCCCTGCCTCTCCGCCCCCATACCCATTCTCTGCACCCCAACCAGGGTTTCATCATTCCAAATTTAAATCCCAGTCTTCTTAAAAAGTCTGGTGCACTGGCTGCCTCTGGCCCAGGGTAGGAGGACACCCCACCTTCCCACGTGCTAGGGGATTAAATAGGAAAATGCGAAGTGCTCAGAGCTCACCTTCCCTTTGTAATCATTCTCCAAGAACATTAGTCATTGCACTTAAAGATCTGTGGGCAGATCTGCCCTTGAGAGTGGTGGTCCCCCCAAGAGACCGGTGCACACTGTTGTGCCCAAGGTCAGCAGACTCGGCAAGCATAGCCTCCAAGAACCCAAAGACAGCTGATGCAAACACAAAAGGGAGTTTATTTCAGACTCGAGTCCGGGTTCAAGGCACCTACCAACGCAGTGGCAGATACCGAGAGCCCCGAACAAAGGAAGCGGGGGTCTTTTAATAAGGTTAAATTATGCTGGCATTTACTCATTGGCTACAAGGATGCGTTCTCCAACTTTGCCAGGCTATCATTCTAAGCTGACTGGCCAGGCCAAGATGCAGCTCCAACCTGCAGCTCCAATGACAGCAAGTTCACCCTCATTGGTGCCCAGAGCGTAAGGGTGGAGTGAGGGTCCAAACTATCTCTGGAATGCAGTCTTTTCCCGGGAGAGCAAGACCTGCAAGACCTGAAATTCTAAAATGGCAGTTACACACAAAATGACAAAGCAATGGCTAAGAATACTTATGCTTGGTTCCACACACACCATGGATCCTGTGATGGTAACCTCATTTGTGAAGAGTCTTTGCGGATCTAATTGTTGTGGGTCTTGAGATCACCCTGGGCTACCAGGGACCCTCATACAAGGACGAGCATTCTAAGGAGACACGCAGGTGACGTGAATTGGGAGGCTGAGGTTGGAGGGAAGCGGATGCGAGCCAGGGAACCCCTGCAGTGCCCGGAAGTTGAAGAGGGGAGGAGGGACTCCCCTCCAGATGGGGTGGGGCTCTGCTGCCCCTCTTGACCGAGGACTTCTGGCCTCCAGAACTTTGAATCTTTGTTGTGTGAAGCCAACTGATTTGTAATCATGTCATTGCGGCCATGAGAAACTAAGACAGGATCCAACCTCGCATCGTCCGTGCCCCTCATAACCCTCGCTGACTTCCTGGAATTTTCATGACGGAGACCCCACCTGCTGGCAAGTCAAGCAGGGTCAAGGCCTTTGTGCCCTTTGTCCCTCATTACCAGCCCCTGATAGATTCTCAGTAAATTTTGTTGAATTAAAAACCTGTTGGATCCTCTTTTCCAGGCTGCTTCCGTTAGGGGGCTCAGCCCCTAAGAATGGCAAGAGCCACAGAATCCACCTGGTTCTTATCCCGGTACAGCAATTTACTTGTTTTTTTTTTCTTCCTGGAGGTAAGTTGAGTGATTTTAAACAGTCTTTGTATTGTGAAACCACCAGGAATTGATTGTGGGATGGGAGCGTACAAGTCTGTAACTGCTTTCTAGGGACATGCAGGACTGTAAGAAAACGGAGACATGGGTCTCTGCGGATCATGTCCCGTGCCCGCTCCTGGAGGGCTCGTCCTCTCTCCTGCAGGGACACCAGAGAGCCCCAGCCCAGAACCGACCCCCCAGGCCCAGGCCCCCAGGAAGACCTTCCCTGCTGCTCCCTGAGCCCTTCACATTCTGCGCTCCCCAGGCCCTAGTCACTTTGCATATGCTGTTCCCTCTGAATCAGAAGGTCAGAAATCGAAAGTGGGTCTCACCGGGCTGCAGTCACGGTACTGGCACGGTTATGCTCCCTTCTGGACATTCCAGGGGAGAATCTACTTCCTTACTTTTTTCTGCTTCCCAGGGCCACTCACATTCCTTGGCTGTGACCCTTCCTCCATCTTCAAAGCCGGTGCTGTTGCATCTCTCTGACCTTTCTTCCCCAGCCACTTCTCCCTCTGACCAGAGCTGGGAAAGTTTTGTCAATTTTCAGGAACCATGTGATTAGATTGGACCCACCTGGATAATTTCTCTGTCCCAAGGCCCTAAACTTAATCACAGCTACTAACTTGCTTTTGCCAATAGGGCAGAATATTCAGAGTTTCTGGAGGTTAGGTTGATGGAACTGGGGGACATTGTCCTGCCTGTTACGCTGGCTCCAGGCGAGATATCCAGGCAGCGCTGGCCGGAGCACAGACCTGAGTTAATCCCGCCACTGCAAATCTTCCCCAGGTGTTTCCAATCTTGATGTTGCACCAACTGACACTAGCAGGTTAAACCTGGAGATTGTAAAAAATCTTAAATGTCTGTGAAAAGCTGCTTTTTTTCCTTTAGAGCAATAGCGTCCTCAAAATCTTCCAATGCAAGAAAAAGCAGAAGAAAATCCGCCCCTATTGCACGTCACCGAGTCTGCATGAGCAGGGCAGGACTGTTAGGGGGAAAAGGCTGTCCCAAAGCAAATTCCATACAGGCTTTGTGGACTCCACCCCCAGCCCAGGTCAAAGCCAAAGACACTGGGAACTCCTAATCCCATCACCACCCAAGGGAAGGTGGCTGGGACCTGAGGGTGGGGTTAAGCAGCCAGGTGGATACAAAAGGCAGACACGTGGGCTTTGGGGGACCCCATTTTGGCTCTCCGCCAGCTCGGAGAGTGACTTTGGGTTTCCAGGTCGTCGGATCGGGTAGGACGCATTAAAGACTTTATTTCCCTATTTTCTCCCTGAGTTGTACATTTTCCTTATTTCCTTTCCTCTTGTAAATAAACTTTTTATTAACCTTTTTGCGTGTGTCTGTAGTAGAGTATTCATAAGTCCCTTTAAAGCGCGTGGGTGAGGACCCACAGCCAGGAACCCGTTTAATATCGGGGTTGCTCTGTAACAGGACCACTGTTCCACAAAGGACGAGAGGCCAGACGCAGAGCCGGCAGAAGAATGGGTGCCCGCGGTTTACAAGATTCAATCCAAGATTCTTCTCCAAACCCCCCTTTTTCTGCCATTGGAATTTTCTCCCAGAAGCACATTTCACTTCCTCACAAATGTTTAGTTTTCCTACTGCAGATTCCATTTAAATGCAATTATTGTGTCCTTTGTAAAGATGAGCAGTCTGAAACGAGGCGCACAACTTGCCCGAGGAGCCACAGCGAGTGAAGGACATTGTCCAAGTGGACCCCGCACCTCAGTCCCCAGGGCCGGGCACCCAGGCACTGAGAGCCTCCCCTGCCCTGCGTCCCGGGTCTCTGCTCTGGGAATGAGGGGCTCCACAGCCTGCCCCTCTTCTTGGGTGGGGGTCCACTTAGTGCAGGTCCAAGGGCGTCGGTCAGGAGAAAGCAAAGCAGGAGTGAGCTGTGACCGAGGAGCCTGGGCCTTAGCCTCACCGGTATGTCTGTCCATGTCCAGAGCCATCCTCGCCAGCCTGGGAGGGGAAGGCAGCCCTGCAGAGGGGAGGAGAACCAGCAGATCCACAGCAGGGCAACACCCGGGGGAAGGCCTGCGGCCTGGCCAGAAAGGACTCGGTCAGCTTGATAGACATACTGTTGACCCATTTTTATATCTCAAAATAGAAAACGGCAGTACAAGTCTCAGCAGTAATCAAATCAGCACAGAGAGGCCCAGCTTTATGAAGCTGAGGGTTTTGCCCCCTTTGGTCTTTTAGAGTGCCCTCCTGTTGCACCCTGGCCTCTGTGGCCATCACCTGCGGCCTTGAATGCACGAGGGGCTTGGGCGCGTGGGCATGTGGCACGCATGCCTGGTGGCGGACACCTGGAGTATGGTGGCGGCACGCATAGGTGGGCGCACCTGAGCCTGGAGGTGGAGTATATAGGTGCGGCAGAGTGCACTGGAGAGCGGCAGAGAGCCATGAGACCACCCCAGGGAGAGCCCAGCGAGGACAGATTCGCCAGGGGCTGGAGGCCTGCCCGGCACCTGGTGGCCTCACTACAAGTGGCATAGAAAGGTCATTAAAAGCCTGAAAAGCCATTGAGGGCTCCAGGACTCTCCTTTACCCGTCTGCCTGGCCCCATGGAGAACCTGCCCCGTGCCCCGCAGGCCTGACGCTACACCTCCTTACCCCCTCAGCGTCTGGACTCTCTCCTCCTCGACCCCTGATGTCAACACCAGATCCCAGTGGCCCTCCCAGTGGGAGAGGGAGTGACTTGGATGTCACTGCAGAGGCCGTAGGACACTCCTTCCCCTCTGCCTGCCCCGTTTAGAGCGAGCTAGGAACTGGGCCCAGGAATCGAGCTGATGGGGCTCACAGATCAGCCTCAGCAGGAATGGAAGCTCAGCAGAACCTGGGGCGCAGGTGTGTGGTGACATTGGGGCAAACTCTTTACTCTGGACTTGAACCCTTCACCCAGTCCCAGGCACTGGGGAGGGGGACACAGGGCTTCCTGGAGGGGCAGAACATGCGCTGGGAAGCATGGAGGGGAGACGACAATATGCACCCCCCCATCCAGTCAATTAATGAATGCTAAATAAGAGGAGCAAGCAGATGGGGCCCAGTTTCTGCTCCCCATTTTACCAGGAGAAAGGTTAGCAAGGACAGATGGGCTCTCCAGGGGGGTCTCTGTGGAAGCAGAAGACTAAGGGAGAAGGAGGGTGTAGGGTAAGGAAAGAGTGTCAGGCTTTTCTGCCCTCCTGCCACTGGGATAGATGGGGGAACCCTGTGGTCCCGAATGCATGCCTGATGGCGGGCACCTGGAGTGGGTCCACCTGGGCTGAGAGACTGAGTTTATAAGGGCGGCGTCACGGGGACGCCAGCGGAAGCCAAGAACGAACGGAAGCCGAAAGAAGAAGAAGAGAAGCAGAGAGAGCGCCAGAGAGCCCAGATAGTGTGAGGATTTGCTGGGGGCTGGGAGGCCTGCCAGCCTCCCAGCCCCCCAGCACCTCTGCCTGCCATGTGCCTGGTAAATAAAAAACCTGCAAAAGCCACAGAGCTCCATGACTCTCTTCCTCCTTTACCCGGTCTGCTGGATCATAGAAAAACCTGCACTGTGGTCTTCCTGACCCTACAGAGGGTCTCCACTAACCCTATCTCCCTACGCCCATGTGCACACGCCACAGACTGCACCGCGGGCACACATCACACGCATTCACACCTGGCATTTCAGATTTCACTAAGGGAAGAGGAGGAGGCCCCCACCCCGACCCTTTAGATCAGAGCACATATGATCCAAAACAGTGGGGATGCAGAGGAGAGGCCCCAGGGCTGACCCCTCCCTGGCCCTGGAGCGCACCCCCTGCTCCCCCAGGACCTCCCCCTTCCCCCTGGGCACTTTCCTCTCAGCAGACAAAGCCTCCCCCATCCCAAATCACAAACAAATGGCAACCCTTCTAGGCCCTTCATCCCTCCAGCTGCCCTCTCTCATCCTCCTTCTTCCCAAGACAAGCTTCTTGCAGAAGTTTGCTCAACCGCATTCATGGTGTTTACTTGGGGGGGGGGGGGGACCAGAAAAGGCACGTCTGAGGGGGAAGAAGAGAGAATTTGCCTGGAGATGAAGAAAGGACCCACGGGGCGGGGCGGAGGGGGCAGGGTGAACCGAGGGGAGGAGGCAGGATAGTGAGGGAGTAGCGGGAGATGAAGACGGGCGGGGAGGGCGGGAAGAGGCCAGGTCACAGGCGGCCACGCCAGCTGAAACTGCTTCGCTCGGGCTTTACATTTTACATTGTTGACGAGTCATTTGAGCAAACGCCATTTCCTGACCAGATGCGTTCTTTCAGAGGACTGATTTGGGATAAAAGATGGTTTGGAAAAGGACGAGACTGTCCAGGGAAAACTGGCAAGGAGGCACAAAATAACTACCAGCAGACAGAGGTCCAGATCTCAGTCACCCTCTCTAGGATTCCCGGCTCGGGTGCTCAGGCTTCCTGCGTGAGTCGCCATGCTGATTGCGCTGGAATTAGACACATTTGGGTTTTTAGTGAAGCATATCCATGCATTCCTGCAGATAGTAATTTTTGTAACTATTAAATAATTCATGCTGGCATTGTTTTCCCTCTTGTATTCTTTTTTAAAAAGAAAAGGATGCGGTTGACAGCACAAGTGGTGGCGGAAACAAATTAGCCACCAGCTTTGCTGCTCCCCCCCATCTTTGTGTGCATGTGGGGGCCGGGGACGCCAGCCACAGCCAGACACCTGTCTGAAAGGGGGATGTTCAGTGGAATACATGCTAAGCCTTTTCTTTTTCTTCTTTTGAAAGATTTATTTCTATTTATTTATGCATACAAAAATGGGGTTGTAGGGTAAGGAAAAATGTCAGGCTTTTCTGCCCTCCCGCCATCAGGATAGATGATGGATCCTTGAGGTCCTGAATGCATGACTGATGGGCGCCTGGAGTAGGGTGTGGGCAGAGGTAGATGGGATTCACCTGGGCTAAGACTGGGCTTTTTTTAAGGGCGGCATCGTGGGACCCCAGTAGAAGCCGAGCGAGAAACAAGAGAAGCAGTAGAAGCCGAAAGAAGCAGCCGAGAGAGAAGCAGAGAACGCTGGAGAGCCCAGATAGAGTGAAGACTTGCTGGGGGCAGGGAGGGCTGCCAGCCTCCCGGCCCCCCAGCACCCCTGCCTGCTGTGTACCGGGTAAATCCCAATAAAAGACCTGCATGAAACCACTGAGGACTCTTGACTCCTCCTTCACCCGGTCTGCATGGGATCAGAAAACCTACACTGTGGTCCAGTCCTGCTCTTTACAGGGGTCTAGGCCAGAAGTGTGGGGGGTGAGAGGCTTCACCAGAGACAGAGTGGGGAGCAGAACAGACGGATCTACTGAAGTACACTGCTGAGGGGAGCAGTGCGGAGACAGGAGAAGTCTGCTGTGCCATGTGGTCTAGCTCTCTGGCTAGGGATCGAACCTAGGCTGGCAATAGCTTCATAGGACTGAGACTTAAACCTCTGAGCCACCAGGGAGTCCTTTTTTTTTTTTTTTTTTTTTGGCTAAGCTTTTTGGAAGCCAGATCAAGAGCTTAGTCCTTTAAAAAAATTGTAAAAAAAATTCTTTTTCACTCTATTAAAATGCATTTCAGTGAAATGTATTCTGAGTGGGTTTTGCCCCTGGATTGATAATGCAACCTGCCCCACCAAATGGAAACAAGGGATGGCTCCACTTACTTTGGGTGAGCAGGGACCCAGGGCTCCAATGTAAGGCTGTCTGCTCAAGATGGCGCCAACCCTCTCCATCCATTAACGGCCCCACACCGCCAGCCGGTTTTAGGTCTGTTTGGACTGGAAAGCTTATAGCCCTGCTGGGCTATTTTTAGGAGCTGCGAGCACTGAGTCAGTCTTCCTGCTGGCATGGAGGATCTTTCCTGCTCATGCTGTCTGAGCTCACATCTTGGAGCAGGGAGCGATTCTCTGGCCTCCCTTGCCTGCTCAGCTCTTATCACTTTCATGCCACGGGGCAGATAACTAGGGGGTCTGCATTTCCTTGCTTCTCTCATTAAAGCCTCCCTACTAGTCATGTTCATTAACTTGGGTGGAGCTGGAGAATTTTCATCTTGCTCATCGTTTTGCATTAATGGAGCTGTACATGCCAACTGCTTTATTGTTTTAAACCAAGTCCAAGTCCAAATATACCAAAGGAAAGCTAATTACATTTACATAACTTTAGAGAGAACGAGATAGAGGGTTTAAACGTTAGCTATAAATTGATCCTCATTGTTCTTTTTCTTTTTTTTTAATCCCAGAGTATAGCAGAGTGAGTGGCATAAGAAAAGGCACTTAAATGCTTAGTTAGTGGAGGAAGGAAAGCTCAGGAATAAATGAATAAATTTTAAGGTGTTAAAAGTTCAGGGATTTATCCCTCTTGCGGGTAAAACTTGTAATTTAACACACAGCACTTTTCTTTTAATAAACTGCAGATGGTGGTGCTCTCAGGCCTCTGTTCAGGGGTGGGGCCGGGGGTGTTTTCAGCAATTGGGTTGTATTGGAGTTGTTAGGATGATTTCTGTGTTAAGTAACCCTGAACTCAACTCAAACTGGCTTAAACATTAGAGAAATGTATTACTCCTATACCAACTCTTTAGAAAGGGCTTCTATCTAGTCTTTGAATAGGGCAGGTCTAAGGGTTGTTATTCCAGTGGCTCAATATATCTTGAATGGAGCCTGCCTGGTTGCGCAAGGGGTTAGGACGCAGCACGATGAACCTATCCACAGCCACTGCAGCAGGAGTTCGATCCCTGGCCAAGGAGGTGACCCACATGGCGCAGCAGAACTCTCCTGTCTCACCTGCTGCTCCCCTCAGCATGTACTTCAGTCTGCCTGTTCTGTTCCCCACTGTCTCTGGTGAATCCTCTCACCCCATGCATCTCTGGCCTGCACCCCAGTTCTTGCATGCATAAATAAATCTTTAAAAAATTAACATAACATTCATTTAAAAAAATGTATCTTGAAGCCCCCTGACACTTCCATCCTGTGCCCTGCTGCCCTTGGGGTCTCCGTGCTGCCACCGCAGGCTAACTCGCCCCTTGCTGAGAGAGAGCTCCCTGAGCTGGCATCATATGCAGACATGACAGTGTTCAACAGAAGAGGAACGGTCTCTCTCTTCCATGCCTCTCTCTGCTGGAGAATAAAATCTTTCTTAGAAGCTCCCCAGGAGAATGCCCATCATATCCTGTGGGCTTGGGCAGGTCACATGCCCACTTCCAACCAGCCATGGGCAATAGAACCACAACCACCATGACTGGTTTCCATCAGTCATGCCTGACCACCGAGCCACACCGTGGAAGGACAGACACCTGGGCAACGTTAGGGTTCTGCCAACAAGGAAGGGGGGAGGATGGTTCTGGATGGGCCATCAACAGGGTCGGCTCTGGTGTTCCTCAAAGGCCAGCCAGATTCCTGGCAAAGGGATGCTTTTGTCATGTTTCTAAGGAGCTTCTGTAAACCAAGGAAATACTTAGACAAATTTCATAAATTTACCAAGACTTGACTATTTGATAACCTATACTTTTAAATTTTCTTATTCTCAGTGAGCCCCCCCTCCTTTTATATCAACATTCAATTGTATTCTGTGACTTAAAAATATTCACTTGGGAATTATGTGGTGGAAGTTTCTATAATCTATTTCACAGTTAAGCAAGAGGTCATTGATTCATGAAACACTTGCTATGCTTTTATTGGGCACTGAGGGCACAAACGCAGAAAAGCTAAGGTCCTTGTGTGCCAAGAAATCACATGTTGGGGAGAGTTGCCCTGATGAGGGAACAATATACTACATGTGCCTGGGCAAGAGAAGAGTCCGGAGAAATGTCAGAGGAAGAGGCATTTGAAGTGGACATAAAAGCTCAGCAGGGGGAGAAGCAAAGGGGAGAAGGAGAGAAGGTGTGCCTTAGTTTTGGGTCCTATGATGAAATACCACAGACCCGGGTTCAAACAACAGACACTCATTTCTCACAGTTCTGGAGGCCAGAAGTCCACGGTCACGGTGCCGGTGGAGTGGCTGTTGGTGAGGGCTCTCGCCTGATTTCCAGATGCCCACCTTCTTGCTGTCTTCACCTAGTGGAGAGAGGATGCACTGGTGTCTCCTCTCCTTATGAGGACATCATGGGGCGCCACCCTCATCTAAATCTAATTACCTCCAAATAGCCACGCCTCCAAATACCATCACATTGGAGGTTGGGTTTTTAAGTTTGGGATTTGGGGGGACACACAAATATGTAGTCCGTGACAGCATGTCAGGTTGCAGGGACATCTACCGAGGCACAAGACCTTGAGGAGCACAGTGAATACAAAGAACACCAAGAATTCCATGTGCCTCGAGCACAGGGGAGGGTAGAGGTAAAATGTGGAGACACAAGATGGGAGGCTGGAGGATGCCAGGCCAACGCTGTGGCACAGAGCTTGGACTCTAGAGTCAGGACCCAGTTTGAATCCAGATTCCACTCTTACTGTAACTCAATTTTATTTCTCTTCTTCTCTGGAGGTGGTTAGAGGGCAGGGGAGATGGTAGAGCTACAGGTAAGAGGTCTGGGGGACCTAGTACTTACTGACTTCATAAAACTTCATAAAGTCATGGGCTTCTGACCAACAGCCTCTTATGATGGAGGAAACTGAACCTCAAGTGAATCCACGCGCCCGTGGCTTCTCCATTCACACACAGGAGAGTTAAGACTATCCCAGGTCTTCTTGCTTTAACTCCACTGTTTCTGTGCTATATGAGAGAATGAGTTTAGGGACATGTGGCTACATTAAGTGAATTTAAAATTCCAGCCAGAGAGCACGGATTATTTTATTAGCTTTTCAAAAAAAGTTTCAAGTGACTGACAGCTTTCCCCCCGTAGTCTGAGGTTTCTACTAATGTAAAGAATCAAGATTTAATGATAGGGCCTCCCCGGTGGCGCAGTGGTTGAGCGCTGGTCTGCGAAGCTGCCCGCAGCCTCTGCAGCACCAGTTTGATCCTCAGCCGCCGGGCGAGGGTCCCACATGGTGCGCAGACCTCTCCTGCCACCCGCTGCTCCCCTCAGCAGTGTACTTCGTCAGTCTGTCTGCTCTGCTCTCCACTTTGACTCTGGTGAATTCTCTCACCCTCCCGTGCTTCTGACTGTACCCAGTGCTTGTATAAATAAATAATAAAAAAAAAAATAAGTGCCCTTTACCTAGTTTAAAAAAAAAAAAAAGATTTAATGATAGCCCAGAGGTTCCCACGAGCAGCTACGGAATGAGTCTTTTTTTTTTTTTTTAAACTGGTGCACTATTTAATTTGGGTTTCATATAATTTTTGTAGGTGATTAAAACAGATTAAAACTCAAATTCATTGGGAGAACTCAAACAATGTAGACAAGGATAGAGCAAAAATCAAACCATTCCAACCCACTGCTTTGGGAAAGACGGACATTTTAACAATGTTAATACTTCCAATCCATGAGCAAGGAACATCTTCCCACTTCTTAGTGTCTTCAGTTTCTTTGAAGAACATCTTGTGGTTTTCATTATACAGGTCTTTCACCTCCTTTGCTAAGTTTATTTCCTTGAACCAGTCTGTGTCTCAGGCTGGGCACTGTCCCCACTGGTGCCTGAGAGCAGGGGGGAGTGATGTGGGGCGTTATCACCTTCTGATATAAATTGTCATCTCCCTTGGGAGGCAGAACTGCCTGATATGTTGCTTTTATAAGGAGTGATGTTGTGTGAACTTATAAATATATCCTAGCAAAATGTCGTTCTTAACCATTTTTATATCTAGGGGTCCCCCGACGGAGCCCGCTAGAGTTATAGGATTCTGTCAATAAAAAACATTTGACAAGCACGGACTTGGTGCTTTTCTATTTGTCCCCTGCTATCAGAATGGAGATAGCTGGCTTTTATTTTCCTTGTGAACCACTAAGATGCCTAATGTCACTTTACAATTTATTAACCATTTTTTATCTCAAATTCTGAAAGCAGCAGAACATCCACATCCTGTTATCTGAGGCATCTAGGCACTTCCTGTCTTAATTTCTGTCAACCGTAACAGACCTTACATTCTTCCTAGCACAAATGCTTTGATGGGCTGCATCTGAAGATTTTTGTAATTATTATCAACAACTAATTGTTTTGGATGTAGGGTAAAGTATCAGGCTTTTCTGCCCTCCCACCATTAGGATTGATGATGGATCCCTGCGGTCCTGAATACATGCCTGATGGCCGGCACCTGGAGTGCGGTGTGGCCATACGTAAGTGGATACACCTGTGCTGAGACTGGGCTTATAAGGGCGGCGTCACGGGGATGCCAGCAGAACAAGAGCAGAACCACGAGAAAAGCAAAACCATGAGAGAAGCAGAGACCACCAGAGAGCCCAGAGAGAGTGAAGACTTGCTGGGGGCTGGGAGGCCTGCCAGCTTCCCTGCCCCACAGCAGCCCTGCCTGCTGTGTACCTGGTAAATCCCAATAAAAGCCTGAAAAGCCACGGAGGGCTCCAGGACTCCTCTACCTGTCTGCTCCAATCATAGCAAACCTGCTCTGTGCCCATTCCTGCCCCCTACAAGGGAGAAATAATTTTCTTAAAGTCATAGCAGCTGTAGGAACAGTCAGCTGATCAGGTATGAGCAACAGATATCAGAGACACACTATTTAACTAAAACAACAACTTAGACTCTCAATGCTTTTCCTCAAAATAAGCACCACCTCAACAACTCTCTTGGAAGAATGTAGTAGTATTTTAATTATGAATATAAAACCATATAAAGAAATCCCTAAAATCTGGAACAATATCCTCTAGGACAATATGAAAAGAGTAAGCTTTGTAGATTGACAATGGTTATCAAAAAAATCAATACAGCATTTTAACAATCTACAATGACCTTGAGTATGTAGTAGCAAAAAAAATGCAGATCTGCTTCTTTAGAAATAAATCTATAAGAAACAAACCTGGAGGGCTTCCCTGGTGGCCTAGAGGTTAAGTCTCAGTGCTACCACTGCCACAGCCTGAGTTCGACCCCCGGCCAGGGAGCTACCCACATGGCGCAGCAGACCTCTCCTGTCCCCACCTGCTGCTCCCCTCAGCGGTATATTTCAATCAATCCACCTGTTCTGCTCCCCACTCTGTCTCTGGTGAATCCTCTCACCCACCACACCTCTTACCTATACCCCAGTTCCTGTATGCATAAATAAATAAATCTTACCAAAAAAATAAACCTATAGGAAAAAAAGAGCCTTTCTTCAAAACTTCACAAATAACTTTTGGTGGGGGTCATAAGGTAGACTAGACAGACGGTCAATATAGAAAGCTGTACACATCTGAAACTTAAGCAGTTACATTATTCCCTCAGTAAAACATTTCACAAGTAAAAAGTGTAAGAATGCATGCCCCCTTGAGCAGGGCTTTTTGTTGATTCTATGTTTGCTACATCCCCAGGGCTTAGAACAGGGCCCGACACATAGTAGGTGCTTAGTAAATACATGGTGAATGACTATTTTAACAATAAAGTTTGATTAGAAATTTAAGAAATTAGGGCCTCCCCGTGGCACAGCGGTTGAGCGCTGGGTTGCGAAGCTGCCCGCAGCCTCTGCAGCGCCGGTTCGATCCCTGGCTGATCCCCAGCTGCTCCCCGGCCACCAGAGGAGGGTCCCACATGGCGCGCAGACCTCTCCTGCCGCCCGCTGCTCCCCTCAGCAGTGTACTTCGGTCCTTCTGCCTGTTCTGCTCCCCGCTCTGGCTCTGGTGAATTCTCTCACCCTCCCGTGCTTCTGACTGTACCCAGTGCTTGTATAAATAAATAAATAAATAAATCTTTAAAAAAAAAAAAAAACTTAAAAAAAATAAAAAAATAATAAAAGTCAACAAACCTAATGACTCGACAAAAAAAAAACTTTTAGAAAAAAATAAAAAAAAGAAATTTAAGAAATTAGAAGTGTCCCTAATAGGATCAAATAGAAGCTACAAAGTTAGGTAAACTTTTGCTATTAAATGGACTCTGAAACAAATTAAATAAACTAATTTCTCAATCTACTACTGGTTATCACTGGCTTGCAAAATAGCCAAAGACTCCAGGTGAGAAACAGCAAGTGAAGAGATATGCTGTAAGTGTACTTAGGGCCTTCTGCCTGTTCTGCTCCCTGCTCTGTCTCTGGAGAATTCTCTCACCCTCCCGCACCTCTGGTCTGTACCCCAATGCTTGTATAAATAAGTAAATCTTAAAAATAAATAAATAGAGATATGCTGTAATATATAAAATGTACTTAGCCCATATTTTACCTGCCTACAACCAAAGCTTTCTCATTCCTGCTTATGATCTTTGACGATGTCTCTGTTGCAAGCAACAGAGAGCAAACTCTCACATCAGCTGAAAACAAGGGGTGGAGATTTAGTGAAAGGACTCTGGGGTGGCCGATGGCTTGAAGAACCACCACTGCAGGGGACATAAGGGACTGGCTGGAAAGTTTCCATCACCAGGCCTCTTTCTCAAAGTCTGCTTCACTCTCTCCAGTTTTTTCCGTGGGGTGGAATCAAGGTCGCCGGCATCTGCAGGACTCCTCCTCTCTTCCTCTCCTGAGAAGTAGCTTCTTTTCCTAGATCCAGTTAGAAAGATCCCAGGGAGGGACACCAATTGGTTCAACTTGGATGACATCCCGTCTTATGAACCAATCTCCGTGGCCAGCGAGGAAGGGTGGGACACTGGAAACTCTGGCAACTCTCCTTTAGGACATGTTGGCAGTACCGGGCGGGCAGAGCAGTTCCCCGCAGTGGGGTGGGCATCCTCAGGCAGGGACACATGTTGTTCATAATGAAAATTAAAGCTCTCACGTAAAACCTCAGAGTTAGCCGCCTTCTGCGGGTTGGCCTTATGAGGCTTTCATTTACAAATTCTGGTTCACAAAATAGTCTGTTATTAAGGCTTCTTCTTGTCCAGGGAACAGCTAACTGAATTATTAAGTTATTCAGCCAAGATCTGCATTATTAGAGTGAGATAACAACAGTTCCATCTGAATTAAAATGGCAAACATAACATTATCATCTTTCTTTAAGAGATCAAAACACTTTCATCACAACTTAATAAGGTCAGAATAGTCTGATGGCTGAGGAATAAAATTTTCTCCATTTTACCAACTGGGAACTAACACCAGATATCCTGTCTATGGTCTCCGTGGATAAGGGGCCGGACTGGCTTCTGGAATGGCATTAATGGCCAGCGTCTCCACAAATAAGGGCAGCCCCCAGAGCAGTGTTTGATATTTGGCTTTATTTATAAAAATACACAACTTAAATAATATGACACTCTCTATACAAGACATAAACAACTGTTAGATTTAACATTTTCAGTTATTTCAACAAAAAGAAAATATGTAAATTACCTCGTTAGAGCAAAGGGTCTTTTAGAGATTCCGCATTCACAGTCAAAGGGGAAGAACACCCCAAATAATTGTTGCAAGAAGTTCACTCAGTCGGTTCTAGCTCTCCCACAAGCCTCTATTGCACAGTTTACGATCCCACTGCTTGTGAGACCCAACCTAACTTCTCCACACCGCAGACTTAAGCTATTGTCTTCTCTAGAAATGTTGAGTGGGAAAAAAATCAATGTACAAACAGTATCAACTGCTTGTACTAAACACCAACCATGAGAAGTAGGAACTTTTCTTCACTTTGCAAAATTTGCAGTGGATGGAGGTTAGCTATATTTTGCAGCTAAATTCATTTTCAAAAGTTTGACACAAATGGCCGACTCAGAGCTAGTTAGATGGAGCTCAGTGGAGAAGAGGGTGACTCCCACTGAAGCCAATTTGAAGAAGAGCCCTGTCACTGTCCAAGGCCACGTCAGCTCGACCTTTCCTAAAACAGGACAGAAATGCCTTCCTCTCCCCTTAGGTTTTGTCATTTTCAGTGAGGAGCAGCTACTTCCATACAGACTCAGCACTTACAGGGACTGTTACTAACTCTGGTTCCCACCAGAGATGCAGCTGCCTCTCTATGGCTCATTTAACTAACAGTGAATTAGGTACCAGTTTATGAGCAGAAAGAAATACTTAACAGTTGAGACTTCAGTACATGAAAATACACGAGAGTGAGCTTCCTGAGGTAAACGTCAGCCTTCAAGAATAGCGTACAATCTACAGAAGTATCGCAGCTTATCTTGGGCAGTCACACAACACCCCCAAGTCTGGACTTTGAAGTTTATAAACTAACAAAACCAAGGGCACATCTATGTAAAATGAAAAAGTGCAATGCTGAAGTAAAAGAAATGTTGACAGTTGAGAATATCAACTCAAAGGAGGTGAAAGAGGAGGGCTGGATGGGGGACAGAGGAACAAAAGCAGGGTATATTTTAAAGTGCTTAGGTAGGTTGGTCGATTATTTTGAAATGCCTCTGGGGATTTCTAACAAGTTTCAAAGGTGTTAATTCTGGGTGACTCAGATGGGAATAAATGGCTTTTCTTTAATAATAGCTGTTCAAACTTTTATTCTTTTTTGAAAACCAAAATTAAGAAATTTTTTTTAGCCTTAATGAAATTATTCTGCTAGTTATTAGCCTTAATGATGTATTTTTGAAATTTTAACTGACTAAAGAATTATAGTATGGTGAACTACAAAATACATAGTCACACCAAGAACATAAATTAATACACAAAGGCCTGTAAAGTTTTATATGAAGTTTATATCCAAAAAACTTTTCATTGCAAATCATGCTTTATTACCTCTTTTTATTCTACTTAAGGTTGATGGAAATTAGAAAATTCTGAAGCTTTCTTTTCTTTTACTTAAATGAAGCAGTACACGGCCATCCTTAATGTTAAAAATGAAGGCATTGGGGAATGAACCCAGGACTTCCAGAATTCAGGAAGTTAGTCCCTCAGGCTAACTTTCAACAACTTACTCATTAGACAAGGATAGGACCAGAAGCACTAAAGAACTCTCTGCTTTACCTGCTCATCTGCACAATATAGCTGAACAAGGTGACCTCTAGTCTTTAACAGCAGTGGGGAAAACTGGCCACTGCTGTCACACAGAGACACACGCGCAGCGAGCGGTCACGTCAACTGGGCTGATGCTGCCGTGCACGAGCCCACATTCATGATTCCCAAATTCTGTTGGAGAACAGATAATTTTAGGTGTGATGACGGCTATATACAAATTTTAGGCCCAGAGGAACTTTGGGTTGGAGTTCAGCAACACTGTCAACTAGTTCGAATGAAAAGGCCAGAGGAAAATCTCACATCTCAATTCATAAGACAAGCATTTTCAGTATCACTAAGGTGAAAACTCTTACTAGAAAATAATTTTCTTCAAAGAAGCCTGAATGCAGTCACACCAGATGAAGGGGCTTTGGAGAAGGGAAGGATCTAGAAGACTGTAGTGGGCCCCAATTAAACAAAAGTGGGTTTTCTTCTTAAATAGTAAGGGAGATGCTATTTGGCAGTCAATATGGGGTAACTGTTTAAAATTCAAGGATAGTAATATTTTATATACTTTAAAGCCCAAAATAGTACAGCGTGGTCACAGGTAAAAACATGAATGACATAAAGAGCGGGTGAGACTGGCTCCTTGATCTGAAGAAAGGCCAGCCCTAACACTTGATCCTTATCCATCCCTTGCATACTGAGGAGGACTAACTATGGCAAGAGAATACATTTCACTTTGTGAAGTTAGTTTTCATAATCTATAGTTTAAAACTATTACTACTCAGAAATTTGGAGCCCAAGCAAGAATTCTTGAGATTCCTCCCACATAGAAAGCATTAAGATCTCCTGCTCTAGCACCATCCAAAGGACCCACAGTTGTGGCTAGTCAATGAGGCCCAGGGGTCAGGTCTTGTAAGGAGGAGACAGTGGCCAGAAGCCAGGGATCAAGAAGAGAGAAATGACAGCAGATGTGGTGGAGAAAGAAAAGGAGTGGGGAAGAGAAGAGGCAGGAAAGAGGGAACTAACACTAATGAGGAAGCAAGGAGGCCTGACTGGCAGAGTAACATCCTGCCTGACACCCGTCTGCAGCCAATGATGCAGAAGCAAGGAAAGGCAAGGCTTGGCCTCACACGGGCACTGTCCCGAGGCATCAAACACACTGGAGCCAGGTGGGCAGTGCCTCAGGCCTTGCCATCCAGGGACGCGTATACAGTCTGGCGTGGCCCTGGGGTCTGACTCCTAACTTCTACTGCTCCCTACATGCATTCTCAGGGTGGAGAAGCCTGCAAGTCCAGGGGCAGCACTAACACTGCATTACCAGCATGTGGCTGCTGCGCCTGGCTGGTTTAGGACTGGCTTGTCTCTCCCCCTGGTGGTTAAAAAAGGGGAGCAGACTGAATGTCACAAAGGGCTGTTCAATTCAGAAACGTATTGCATCATTCCACAAGCTTCCAAAGGGCTGCCAAGCATTCATTAATAGTAGATTGATGGTAAATTGTAGATCCAGGACCTGAGGCGCTCACTGTGAAGGGAGCAGTTTGCTTGGGAGGTCACACTAAATTTTCAGCTTTTAATATTGTCTGCTTCCATTTTTGTGGTTTCTTCTGATGATAAATTAAAAGAAAAAAAAGTGAAGGGCCCTGCAGTCCTCCGTCCCTCCTACAGAAACCCCAGGGACTTTCAGGAGCCAAGGGCCTAAGGGATGCCGCAGCAACGGCTTACAAATGAAAGAGAAAAGAAATTCAGATTACTTGGAAATAAGAGATGAGTGACACGTAAGTGGCCCTTGGGCCTCTTCTGTACAATGCCCACAAAATGACAACCTCCTGAATTATGGACTCACAATGACAGCACATGAGTGAAAAGCACAGAACCATTTGGTGGTGGGAAAATCCATGCTGGCTGGTTCACCTCTATAAAAGTCTGCTTGCTCTCGTGGCCCACACTGTTTTCTCTCTTTCCTACTTGATGCTTTTCAGAAGGGCTGTCCGGGCATTCACAACTGCTTTGAAGGCATCTTCACTGCCAGGGGCCACACACTTGTCAGGGTGCAGAAGCACAGCGAGTTTCCGATACGCTTTATTGACTTCATCCCTAAGGAAAGCAGCAAAGTTCTATGTTAGTAATAGCCACTGCATTTCAGTTATCTGGATAAAATACCTCTTGCTGTAAGCACATTCCCTTTCTCAAAGGTTGGACTAAAGGACTGGGAAACAAACAAACAACAAATCATGTGTCCTACAGAAGTAGGAAAACTTGCAATGCAAAATGAGTAGATAAATGCTAATGGACCTCCTGGTAAAAGAACCATCAGGGGAAACTAGAGGTGCTCACCACCACGCAGGCATTCAGGTGAGGAAAAGCAGCCCCTGGAGTTGGTCTGAGAAGGTAGGGCTCGGGAAGCTGTAGGGGTACAGCCATGGAGAGAGGACCAGTGGACGTCAGGAGAGAAGCATGGACTCTGCTTGGGGGTCTATGGGGAAACCATGCCAGGAAGCACAGGAAACAGAGTTGGCCAGGGAGCAGGCGTCAGAAAGGCCCCTGAAGGCATGACAAAAAAATTGGACTTGATAAAGAGTAACAATGGCAGGTGTTTCATAACAAAATGATGCTGGGGAAACTGTTGTTGAAATTAGCACTCAATCAAGAGGCTGCTACGATAACCCAAGCAAGAATACAAGAGTTTAGATTATGGTGCTTATGGGAGCACCAGGGAAGATAAATAAAGTATGAAGAAAGATACGGCAGAAGAGATGATAAACTGTGGAGACTTCTCTACAGACTGTGGAGAAGACATGAGGGAGAGGGGTTGGAAAGAGTTGCAGTGTTATGGGGAACTTTAGGCCCTGAGAAGTTGGTAATACCACTGCCCAAGACAGGGACTCCCTGAGACCACAGAAGAAACAAGAAATTAATATTATGCAGAGAGGAAGGAAGAGTAACAGTGAACATTCCCCAGAGGCCAGCAGAACTGCAGGAGACCCCTAGGCCTGACTCCCCTGGGGGGAACAGGTTTGAGAGGGGTCTGGAAACCACATGTCCTGTCCTTCCACTTTCTCTTCACCATCTTAGCCATCACGCCTCCCAGAGGTTTCTATGTGCCCGAGCGCTCCCCTGGTCAGATGACCTCTGTCTGCCAGAGAGCTTACTTCCCGCCTTCCTTGCGATTCAGGGTTCCAGGGATCCTCTAAGCATGTGGTATGGTGCTTCCCCAACACCCTAGCTATTAGCCTTCATTTTTTATCAGAAGGATTTCTAATTTGCCTCTCCACATTAGGGAGATGGTTTGAAATCTTGGATGTGACAGTCTTGTGTCAATTTGGAGACACTGAGGTCGTGGACCATGTTACTTGTTCAGGGTGCAAGCACATATCCTAAGGCTTTTTCTGTTTAATGCTTTTAGATGCATCCTTCTGAATTTTCTTCTTTTAACCTTGCATGTAGCTGTTTCACATACGTAGTTTTGATGGTAGCTAACAAGAATCTCAGTCTCCTTCTGTGAAGAACTTGAACTGCCAGAATTCTTATTTTTCCAAAAGACCCCCATTCCTTCAGACATCTTCCCCATGGGTGAAGCCTGGACAGGGCCCTGCTAGTGACTCTGCTTCCTGAGGGAGCATGTCCACATGGACTTAGGAATTAGGCCTGGGCCTCTGCACTAACAGTGCCTTTCAAGAATTCTGAGTAGCAGGGAGATTTTCAAGGAAAAGTTTTGGAAAAACAAGCCTGAGTGTTATATGTAACAAATACATTAACTCTGCTGAAGATGAGGATTTTCTTAAAATGCAAGAACAATAAACACAGCAGCAAAAAAACATGAAAAATCCTCTGTAACTTAAAAAAAATGTTTTTGGTTTGCCCAAAAGTACTCAAAAGCACAGAAAATTAGTTTGATAAATGCTGAGGAAGAAAGAGAAGTACCTGTTTATATCGGTTAAAGATATGGAACGTGTGGAGGTCCTGATAGTTCGGTACATTCCAATTAACCACAGTAAATAAAGAAAGAGCTAAGAGTTTCTTTTTTCCTTAATGAGTATTATTCTAAGTTAATTAATAAGTAATAGCTTTTTGGTTGTATGGTCACTATCCCTTGGAGATGAAATGGAAGACTTCAGAATGAGACAGTGGAAAAATTCAGAATGAGACTACAAGTGCCTAAAAGTACATGTAAAAGACACCAATTAACTCCGGGTTATGCATGTGAGCCCCCCTGAATGCCCTCACATGTTCAAGCACCCTCAATAAGGTGGGAAGTTGAGGGTAACTGTCTCTCACTGTTCCTCTTCCTTCTGGACTTAAAGACATTCTGGGAGACCAAAACAGGTTAAGAGATACTTAATGCTGACATGGTATTTCAAGACACAATTTTTTCTTTTGTGGGGATCAAGGTGAAAAAGTAGGAAAAAAGCAAGAGGAGAAAAACTGTGGGCAAAATAGAGAGCTCTGAGCAATCTATTAGATACTATGTATAATAATAGTAGTGGTATATGGTTAAAAGTTATATAACCATACTGAAAAATGATTTATTCTTGCACGAACAACAAAAAATAGTGATTTTATTTTTCTTCTTCCTGAATGATTTTTTTGGCATTTAAAATAAAGTAATTTAACCAAAATATATACACAGATGAAGAACTGGCAGGATTTTTGAAAGAAACAGCAAAAACAGACAGCAAGAGGTAGACACATCAAGTTCAATTCTGCCACCTGCTCCTCGGCGCCTGAATACGTGATTAGTCTCATTGAGTTCTGATTTTCCAACATCTAAAATAAAATGTTTAGACAAGTTGATTGCTAATATTCTTTCCTCCTCTAAAATGCTATGACTTAAGAATTCTCTTCTGTAAGGTTATTTTATTAAGGTTACATTGGCTTCAAGGCTCTTATTTAATACAAACATTAGCAGACATGCATAAACACAGTAAACCAGTTCAGAAAGAAGTTATGTGTGTACACGACACAGTTCCCTTATCAGGAAACCATGTCCTCTATTTTGTTCCTTTCATATTCAGTTACTTCAGTGAAGGAGAGTGGAGAGTCATTAAATAATTTATTTTTACAAATCTTCATAATTCTAGGCAACTACAAGATCTCTTGCCCCTATAATTTGGATGATTGTGTTTCTAAGAGAACTCAGCACTCAGGACCCTAGAGCACTGCTTACCTGGAGGCTCCAGGTTTGACTCCCAACATGTCCCAACTGTCTTTACTGTTTCGAATTCTGCGGATGGTGTCTGCTTGTTCTTTGGTGAAACTAGCACTGCTATTGGTGACAGGACGTTTCCCGCCATTTTCACATAAATCAACTATGGATAAATAGAAAGTCTGAAAAAAAAAACAAAACAAAACAAAAACAAAAACGCCACACATCCCAGTAGAGAATTAATCTTGGGAAAACAGGAATACCTTTTAAGCATCAACTTAAGTAACTTTTAATTGCAATAACTTAAAATTCATGATAAAGCTAGTATGTACTTTGGAAGATTTTTTTCTTTTGTTACGTATAAGAAATATATTATACAACATTATGTAATTTGTAAATATACACGTGTATATATATGTGTATATATATACTTAAACACTTTACTTAAAAAGTAAAAGGAATAAAATTTAAATGACTCATAATCCTACTCTTAGATAATTACACTTAAGGTTAAAATGTAGTAGATGAACATTGTTAAAAAATTTCAAATAGGCTTAAAAAATGTGTAAAATGAAAACTATTTCCCCTCAAGTTCCTCTCTTCAATGTAACCACTGTTAATAATTTAAAAGTATTGGGCCTCCTTGGTGGTGCAGGGGTTAAGATGCAACCTATGAAGCTATCCACAGCCACTATAGCACGAGTTCAATCCCTGGCCAGGGAGCAACCCACATGGCACAGCAGACCTCTCCTGTCTTGCCCGCTGCTCCCCTCAGCAGTGTATTTCGTCCATCTGCCTGTTCTGTTCCCCACTCTGCCTCTGGTGAATCCTCTCACCCTCCCCATACCTCTGGCCTGTACCCCAGTTCTTATATACATAAATAAATCTTTAAAAAAAAATTTTAAATTATCCTTCCAGAAAGGTTTACTATTTAATCTCTGTTTACAGAGATGATTATATTATTATAATTATTACAATGTAAATAAGACAAAATCAAGTTATTGCATGACATAAGTCTCTAGTAAGTGTATAGGCTGCAAAGAAAAGATTTGTTAAATTGAACCAGCAGGAAAGCACTACTTGTAAGTACTTAATTACAGAATAATTTTATTATACTGTCAGTCTTTTTCTTTAACAGACTAATTTATCCATTAGTTCTACTCAAGATTTATCTGAAGGATAAAAGTATCCCAAAAGTGGCCAGAGTTCATAGATGTTTCCTTGTGCTAGGCATCAAAAACTTTTCTTCTAGGCTATAAGTTATACTAAAATAAAAATACTCAGATTTCTGAGCACACAAGTATTCACTCTTAACACATATAGCTTTAGAAGAACAGCTATGGTATACTACACAGAACACTAAAATTAAAGCAAAAATCTTTATTATTTTATTATTTCCATGTGTGAGTTCTACCCATAATGGAGTAATGGATACTGGATGAGGTCTCCTGCCATATAAACTACCATAAAAGTGAAAAAATATTTATAGGCAGTGGACAAAGCAAGTGCAAGACTGTACCTCAGTTTTCCAACCTGGAACCTACTGCCTGTTCATGTCACAGATGACTGGAGTCTATGATGCCACTGAGCTAATAAGGACACACAGATTAGAGCTAGAGGATGCTGAAGTGGCTAGACTGCAGATCAGGGTGCTCAAGAGGGAGTTGTGTAGAGCTTGGCCCCTGGAATACACGTAGGGGGGAGTTCCCCACTAGTCTGTAGCTTAGAGCTAGCCCATACATATAGAGGGTGAAGTGACCTGAGGCTAGCCAGGTAAGAGCTACTACAGCACTCAGAACAGAACTGATGTACTGGAGTCTATTGGTGCTGGGAAAGCCATCCTGGGGACACTAGAGTCTGTCTGACTTGCCAGAATAGAGAGACGGCCCTAGTACTTCATTAATACCCCCAGTATCCAGCTGAGACACCAGGGAAAGGTCAAGCCTCAGGAGTTAGACTCACCCTAACAAAACCTAAACCAAGAGGTTTTAAGTGCTGTAAACAGAGGTGAATCTAGCCAAATTAGAAGGCCTTGGGAAACCCTTTACTTCCTTAAGATCCTTGCTATTAAAGAAAAAAGAAAAAAATCAAATCTATGCAAGTTCATGTAATCTGCCCACAATTAAACAGCCTGCTGAAGCAAGAATCAACATTATTCTGAGGAAAACAAAAGAATATATGTATTTACCCTCTACAGTGTATTAGCCACAATGAATGGTGTTAAATCAAAACTCACTACTCATACAAAGGAACGAGAAAATGTGATTCATAGTCAGGAAAAAAATAGTAGTCAATAGAAACTATTCCCAAAATAGTTCAGCTACTGTACTTAGCAGACAAAGACTTTAAAGCAACTATTATAGCTAATTCAAAGAGGCAAAGGAAAATGTGTTCAAAGAACTAGAGGAAAACATACTCTTAATGAGTGAACAGATAAAGGAGCTCAAAAGAAAACTAGGAAGGACAAAAAAATGCAGATTTTAGAAATGAAAGACACTGACTGAAAAATTCACCCATTGGACTTAGCAGCTTGATGAAGTCAAATCAACAGAATATATGCAATCTGAAAAATACAGAAGAAAAATAAACATCACTTTAAGGACTGTACAAAATCAAATAGTTGAATATATACTTAAAGTCCCAGAAGTAAAATATGGAGAATAGTGCCAAAAAAAAATTGTTTTGGTAAAAAAAAAAAAAAAAAACCCGAACGGCCAAACCTCACCATATTTGATGAAAAAATACCTGCCCACAAATTCAAGAAAATCAACAAACTCCAAATAAGATAAATATAAATATAAATAGATCTATATTTGGGCACGGTCCAGCTGTGAAAATCAAAGAGAAGAGAAACTCTGAAAGTACCTGGAGGGGGAGAAAAAGACAGACCATCTGCAGAGTGAGTGAGTGAGGGACGGGCGCGGACCTCTCCTGAGGCATGACTGAGGCCACAAGAGAACAGAGCAATATCTTTAAAGTGCTGAGAAAAATTTAATCTCTAACAGTTATTGTTTCCACCTCTTGGACAAGTCATTACTACTCTTAGATGCCCTTATATCTGAAATGAGAATACCAGGCTCAAGAGTCTCAAATGAGATGAAACATGCAAACTTTTCTAGAACTGTAAAATACTATTCAAATGGTTAAGTGTCACTGTGGCACACATATGGTTAAAAACTCCCATACTCGAAAGAATACAAAGTGGCAAACCAGCATCAACCTTATTTGGTCTTGAAATAGAAGCTACTGATGCCCAATTCAGTCTGTCAGGCAAGGATGAAGCTTGTCTTCTAGTAGGAGGAGTGACATCTTGTGAGAAGGAAATTCAGCATAAAATCCCACTCAATAATTAAGAACAACTCTTTATAGTATAGCTACATTATTTGAAATGCTAAAAATTCCCAAAATATCAGATATATTCGCAAGAAAAAAATGCATTATTCATATCACCACTTACTTCCAAATGTATCTATAATTAAGAGTTGACTTTACTTTGTAACATTGTTTTAAATAGCCTCCTCCTTCTTTTAAAATTATTCAAGATTAGTAACTTTGAAAAAGTGACCATCCATTCAGGCTGCAATGTGAGTAGATTCTTCTATTACATACCTAATTGGTAAGACCTAATTTTTGTATAGCTGGTTGGATTCTGCAATTATAATTGTCTATTGACTAACTGCATCCCTTTGGGCTACAATATAGAACTCTATTAGCTATGACAAGGCGATTTTGCCAAAGTAACGCTTCCATTTTATTACACATTATAAATCTCACACTACGAGCCAAAGGCAGTTTTAAAGAAAATCTTTGTCTTGCTAAAGGAGGGTATCATAACCAATGTTAAACTTCACAGTCATCAGAATCATCTGAAGAGCTTTTTCAAAATTTAGATTTCTCATTGCCATCACATTGGGCCCCAGAAGGCACAGAGCTCAGCAATTGGTATTTTGGAGAATTTCCCCTGGGAATTTTGAATAGCAGCTAGGCTGGACCAGAGCTAATCAAGGGCATTTCTTTTTCTCTCATTCTCATACCAGCTTCTGAAAAGAAAGAACTATTCTAATGAGAAATTCTGATTAGCTTTTTGCTTTCCCTGACTTAAAATTTGGTATGGTTAGCCTTGACACAAAATGACAAAATGCTAGGGTACCTGGAACATCTCATTGATTCCTTCTCCAGTCTGTGCTGAAGTTTCGAAGTACAGGAAACCTTTACTTTCGGCCCAGAGACGGCCCTCACTCTCATCTACACAGCGGTGCTTGGTACAGTCGATCTGCAATACAAAGTTGAGGGAGAAGATTCCAACCTTGTCCCACTAGAACAAGCCCTTTCTGGGGCCCTTTCTGGACTTATTCTATGCAAAACAACAACAAAAAACTATTTTTAATGATAAAATTACCAAGAGCAATAAAGACCAAAAATTACTAATACTGAACATAGATTGATTTTATGGGCAAAACTACCAGTGTCTGCAACTACACTTCCCACTGTGCCCTATAAGAAAACTGCAGCTGTTCGTCTCTAAAAACTAGCGTGGTGATGTTACCACACTCGAGGCCACACTTTCCGCACACCACGGTTCACCTATACGGCCCCTCCTCCAGTCAGGTCAGAGCTCCACCATTAGGCCCCACCTCTCCTACTCAGTTACCAATATCCTTCCCCAAGAGTGACCAGAAAGAAATGGATAAAAATCATGCTATATCAGATTTGTAAAAATTATTCTAGTTTTAGAGACATGTTTGGAAGGTTGTGTAAGGAATTTTCTGTTGTGTACCCTAAAACTCCGAGCAGTAAGAGGAATGAATCTAGAAAGTTGAGCATACCATTCCCAAAGAAATTACCTTATTGGCACACACTACAAATACAATATTCTCCATGTTTCCATGAGGTCCAAGATCCTGCTTCATTTCTGCCAGCCATGCATCAAGGGCATCAAAGGAATCTTTCTGCCCAACATCATAGACCAGTATCACACCCTGTGTGTCCTTGTAAAACTCGTTGCGAACCTTCACATGAAAGAATAAAAGCACAAAATGCAGACTTTTTGATTTTTTTTTTTTAAAGAGGCACGTATTTTATTTATTTATTTGTTTGTTTGTTTATACAAGCACTGGGTACAGTCAGAAGCGCGGGAGGGTGAGAGAATTCACCAGAGCCAGAGCAGGGAGCAGAACAGGCAGAAGGACCAAAGTACACTGCTGAGGGGAGCAGCGGGCGGCAGGAGAGGTCTGCGCGCCATGTGGGACCCTCCTCCGGTGGCCAGGAAGCAGCCGGGGATTGAACCGGCACCGCAGAGGCCGCAGGGAGCTTCGCAACCCAGCGCTCAACCGTTGCGCCACCGGGGAGGCCCCAGACTTTTTGATTTTATAAAAATGCCTTTCATAGTCACCAACTTCACAAAGTGTGCTCTTGTGTGCAGCCGTAGTATTTGCGTCATGGTGTCGCAGTATCTACTGGTCTTTAGGGGACATCTTATAAATCAGCGTAATGTGATTTTAAAAACCTGTTAGTACAGAGGACTTGTAATGGAAACAACAGCCTCCTGCCCCACCCCTCCTTACCTCCAGTTCCTCTCCCCAGAGGCAATCAGTCTTTAATTGTTGTTAGATCTTGAAAGAACACAAATCTTATGAAGTGAGGCTCTTAGCAAGAACTCATAAGGTGAGTGAACAATTAAAAAGAACTTAAAGTGAAAGTGACACCAATATCAGTAATAGGTACAGCCACTTATCTATCACATCCCAAAGCTGGCTTCCCTGGAATCTTGGGCAGAGCTTCCTGTGAGTCTTAGGTCTGTAAACAAATTCTGGAATTCCAAACTCAGAGCCCAATGTAATATAATGTAAAAGAGGACCAGCTCTGGAGTTAGATGGATCTGGGTTCACACTTCCTAGTTGTGTGATCTTGGGCAAGTCACTTAACCTCTCTCCATCTCAGTTTCCTCATCTGTAAATGGGGATACTACTACTTACTTCACAGGATTATTATGAGGATTAAATGAGAGCATGAAGGCAGAGCACCAAAAGGCACCTGAACAATAATGTGTATTAGGTCCTTTTCCCTTCCTTCCTGGCATTCATTCTCTGACTGTCCTCCTCCAAACTGTCCTCCTAGAAATGGCCACTTGCCCCTGGGGCATGTCTACAATATTGGGCAGCATGAAGCACAGGGCAAACTAAAGTGGCAAAGGCAATGATAGGTTAAGTGAGTGATGGGCAATTGCAGATTGGGGGTTTTAGGCCAAAGTCCAGGAAGAACCTTGACAGTGATGTTGTACTATATGTTCTTTTCAGAAAATTCCAGTGTATACCCAGAAACACTGATTATGTACTAAGAAATGGGGCCTTCCCGGTGGTGCAGATGTTGAGCACTGGGTTGCAAAGCTGCCCACAGCCTCTGCAGTGCCGGTTCGATCCCTGGCCGCTAGGTGAGGGTCCCACATGGCGTGCAGACCTCTCCTGCCGCACCCGCTGCTCCCCTCAGCAGTGTACTTCGGTCCTTCTGCCTGTTCTGCTCCCTGCTCTGGCTCTGGTGAATTCTCTCACCCTCCCGCGCTTCTGACTGTACCCAGTGCTTATATAAATAAATAAATAAATAAATAAATAAATAAATCTTAAAAAAAAAAAAAAAGAAATGAAGATAACATGTACACATCAGGCATGAAGTGTCTATAGGTTTCTGAGCAAAGATACTACCTGAACCAAGAATGAAATGCCTGTTAATTTGCAGATTCCTATGACGTTATTCCCTAAAATTAAAACCAACAAAATCAGAAAAAATTGAAAGTGATGAAGACAATGTCTTCCTCCCTCAGTACTCAGGCCCTGTGCCCTCCTGCTGCAGTTACAACAGGAGTCTCCCGTCTTTCCTGAAACTCTTGCTACCTTGGCTCCCAAACCACATTTTCAGGGTCTTAACTGATCTCATTCACCAACTCCTTTTCTCTCCATTGTTCCCTCCTGGCTGCCACCACAATCCCCCAAATCTTGCCATAGTGCCTTGTCCTTTTTTTTTTTTTTTTTAAAATCCCAACTCAGCAACAACAACCACTTGGACAGTTTCCAATGCGAAAACCTCCAAGATGAGCCCTTTCATCTCAGCTTCCGGACCCGCATCTGGTATCCCTCCACGGGATGGGAAGCAAGGCGCTGCACCCTCACAATGCACCATCATTGCATTACCCTCTGGGCCTTCCAAGTATAAGTACTTGAGACATTTTTTTTTTTTTAATAAAGAGGGTTTTATTTATTTTTTTAATAAAAGATTTATTTATTTATTTATACAAGTACTGGGTACAGTCAGAAGCGCGGGAGGGTGAGAGAATTCACCAGAGCCAGAGCAGGGAGCAGAGCAGGCAGACTGAAGTACACTGCTGAGGGGAGCAGCGGGCGGCAGGGGAGGTTTGCGCACCATGTGGGACCCTTGCCCAGCGGTTGGGGAAAGAACTGGGGCGCTGCAGAGGCTGTGGGCAGCTTTGCAACCCAGCGCTCAACCGCTGCGCCACCAGGGAGGCCCTTGAGACCTTTTTTTTAACTGATTGACTGAATGACTGAATGTGCTATAGTAGAGAACAAAAGTAGAGACCGAAGGGGAAAAGAATGAATTTCAAAATGTAGATCATGATGTCCAGAGGGAGATTTGTGTATAAAGAGATTTAGCAAACACAAAGGATTTCTCTTTCAAGGGACTCAATCAAGTTCACATCTGGACTCAGCAACTAGCTACCTATATAATCTTGAGTAAGTTTTGTTTTTTTAAATTACCTTGGGTCTTAGTTTTCTTCTTTGTAAAATGAAAAGTTCAAAGTAGAGGTTTCAGTTATCCCCGATGGTTCAATTATCCTTGTCTCCCAAACAGGTTTGAATGTTAGTCCTAACAGACTTGCTACATCCAAAGTTTAATTAAATAGGATGCATGGGGAATTGGGATTATCTCATTCTTCAGGCAGAGATGGCGTATTTTCTAGCTTATAGGTTTGAGAAAACTGTTATTTAAGCTGCAGAAAATTTCTCTAGACCCTGTAACACCAGAATTCAGCCATGAGCCCCAGTGAAAACAAGACTGGTGGTAAGATCCAAGCCATGCCACTCCCTTGCAGTCCTCTCTCTGACACTTTCTAAGATTGCTACCTCACATACTGAGTGGACTGCACTTTCTCAGCTCTGATGGAGGATAGACACCAAGGTCTGAGGAGGCCATCGGTGGTGAGAATCGCTGTGGCACTTCACAAGAGTGTGCTGAGCACAGGCACCCTTTGGCCAACGTGGGGCTGAGGAAGATGAAGGCTTCTGACTTGTCAAAAGGGAGAAGTTGAGATAGAAATAGCAAATGTTTGATAAAAAAAGGGCAAGATTAAGCTCATTAAGGCTAATTCAGAGAAAAAGTATCTCAGAAGTGGTGACTTCAAGAACCTTCTATTAATTATACTTCTATTTTCATGAGTTGCTGGGGGAAAAAAAGCTATTATGATTTCAGCGTCTAATGATAGAAAGTAATAGAAACTCAGTGTTTTCCACTAGTCAGTATCTAGAATGCTGTGTTTCCTTCTCAGCTCCCTATCAGCTACCTAGAGATTATTCACAGAGGATGTGACAGGGATAGCTGTGGCAGCAATAAAAAAGTGTTACCTGGTAAGGAGCAGATTAACAAATATTAGAAAGGCTCTCATGTAGAATCACAGCCTGTGTTGCTCCCCAAACAAGACCAGAATCAGTGGTGGAGTCAAAGAAAGACAACCTTCATAAAGGAGAAATGGTCAAATGGAGTTTTTAATTCCATAAAGGATCAGCACTTGAAGCTGATCATGACATTCTCCGAGCTCTTTAGTCTGCTCCACTCAAAACTGCCCTGTGTACTCTATCACCCTTGGGTTCCTAAGAGCCTACGTGACTCCTACTTACCCATCAACAGTCAGTTTAAGTGTTCTTTCAGCAGGACTTCCTGCACTCCCAGGTAAGCTGCACCTGGGTACTGAGCGCTCTGTCATCTGTTTAACATGTGTCTTTTCTGACATACTTATGCCCCCGAGAACACGGGCTGTGTAGTTCTAGTATCCAGTATCAGAGATTTTGGGATCTCTTCCTAAACCCACTGACAGTACTGGATATAGGTTGCTTCAAAAAAAAAAAAAAAAAAAAAAAGGCTTTCTTACCTCGTAGAAGAAGGGGTGTCCAGCCATATCAAAGATGTTGACTTTGATTTCTCGGTCTCTGACCTGTACCCTGCAATGGATAAATGAAAATAATTCCAAAGAAGGTCATGGTTTCTGCATTATCATTCATCATTTATTTCATTTACAAATTTCATAGTGTATATGTATGAAATTTTAAAAAGACTTTCTTAGTGCCTCTTCTTGATTCCTTTTTTTTTTTTTTTTTATTTTTATTTATTTATTTATACAAGCACTGGGTACAGTCAGAAGCGCGGGAGGGTGAGAGAATTCACCGGAGCCAGAGCGGGGAGCAGAACAGGCAGACTGACGAAATACACTGCTGAGGGGAGCAGCGGGTGGCAGGAGAGGTCTGCGCACCATGTGGGACCCTCCTCCGGTGGCCGGGGAGCAGCCGGGGATAGAACCAGCGCTGCAGAGGCCGCGGGCAGCTTCGCAACCCAGCGCCCAACCGCTGCGCCACCGGGGAGGCCTCTTCTTGATTCCATTTAATCTTTAAAACAGGAGTTGGCAACTTAACAGATGATCCTGCACCTAATTTTAAGAACAATGAACTTGAACATAAGCACCCAACCTCATTTACCTTCAATTTACGTCAAGATTCTTCAGTCCACACCTCTTACCTAACAAATGGCAGCTATTACTATGGTACAAAGAAAAAATTATTTGGGACAAATAGGAATAAATTAAAGTAAAATAAAATGTTTTATTACTCTTAGTAAAACATCTTAATTACTATGGTCATGCCTGGTTACCATGTAGTACAATAACAAAGGCCTATTATTATTGACATCTATTAAATTTTCTTGTGAAAAACTGAAAAACAGAGAAAAGAACAAAAAGTAACAATCATTCATATTAGAGTTAACTACTGTTAATGTCATAGTATATTTACTTTTTTTAGTAAAGAAATTATCAGAAAATTATTGAACAGATAATTCAAGCAAAAAAAAAAAAATACAAAGATAAAAGTTTCAAAGTTATACCAAATCTAACACCTAGGAAAAAAAGTTCATTAATATACATGAACATCTCTGCAGACTTTTTATTCACAGGTAAGGCTGATAAACATATTTTTCTAAAAATGGGATTCTACTATTTAAAAATAAAAAGCATAAAATTTACATTTTATTTGAATTTAACAAAAGCAAAAGAAACTGAAGTGAACACAGAATTATTATTGAGCTTTTAAAAACAAATGTTTCCTCATCACAGGAAATATTATTTCAAAAAAAGACTATTCACAATTAGCTACAGAGTAGAGTCACTATGTTTTTCAAGTAAACATGTTTCAATTGACACAGCATTGGTATGTCTCCTATGGACTATGAGGACATTAGCACTTGCCTCAATGTCCCTATATCACCCCTGGCATATTTATTATTATTATTCCCTTGTTGATGTTTATAACATCCACTTTCTGTTTGAACCTTAATTACTACAGTAGTTTTATATTACTCGCATATTTAAATCAAACCAAGTACTAATCATCTTATGAATTCTTCATTCCTGACCATGTTTCATACATGACCATATTTCATCCATTCTAAGATGCATATTGCTTTCATTTTGACATCTGTAAAATCAAGATCCAGCTTATAGAAACAGAGTGTGAGGAAAGCAAAACAAAACAATAACAAGAATTTGAGAGCAACCAGAGAAATCCCATACAACAATTTATACTAGAACATTTTACCGTAAAAAGATAGCAGCTGAGAAGGGATGGGCTGAGAGTCAGGAAGTAACACAAATGTGTTCACACATTGAAACAAAGGAGGTCAATTTAACTCAGAAGCCAAAGAGGGGAAATTACCTTAAGAAAAATGGTAACACATTACCTTGAGGCAGCACTTTCCCAAGGTGTGGCCTAAATGCCACCTGTATCACAATTATGAGCCGGAAATTGTCAAAAATTCAGATTACTGGGCACCACCTCAGACCCAGTAATCAGAATCTTAGTGGTTGGGTCCTAAGAATCTGCACATTTCCAAATTGTACAAATAATTTAGAATGCCGAAATTTGAGCTTTGCCGTACTAAAAACAGGAAGGATGGAAAAGGCATCTACTATTTTGATGGCCCAAAATTCTGCCTCCCAACTTTCTCCTCCTAGTGAAGATTATTCACAGAAGATGTAGTTGAAATGAGCTCTGTCATCTCCTGGATCCCACCCTGCTGACCACAGCTAGCTGAGCTGGAGAAAGGGATCCCCCCTGGGACAACTAAAACCTTCCCTGGATTTCTGATCTTGGGAATATTCGTTCTGACTCCTCTCTAAAAGGAATTTTACAATGTGAGCCTGAGAGCTGCTGGCAGCTGTGTAAAGGAAGCCAAAAGGCAGAAAGAGAGAGATGTAGTAAAATGATTTGGTTTTAATCTGTCCTTGGTTCCAGGCATCTCTGAGGCCTTGCCTCATCCCTGTAATTGGATTAAGTGAATTGATTCTTAGCCTTTTTTTCTCCTTGAGTTGGTATGAGTTGGGTTTTTGTCAATTACATCCTCTTGAATCATAAGGGACAACCATGTGATTGCTGGATTGAATTGTTGAATGAACCACAGTTCTAAGGCATAATATGGTAATTCTCATTTCTTAGTTACTTAAATGGATTAAAAGCAAAACTGCCTTAAATAGGATATCCTACCATCTCGGTGATAAAATTCTGTGCCCTGAAGAACAGATAGCCCCACCACTTTAGTTTGCCTTCTTAAATTTTCCTCTTATATTCTAAACTTGCACACTTTCTGTTTAGATGTATCTTAACTTACCAAACAAAAAATATTTATTGTGTGACTACTATGTACAAACATGCACCAGGCACTTAGAGAGAACAGCCTCTTCTTCACAGGGCTTATAATTAGCAGGAGACATTAAACATGCAAACAAAATAAGACAAGGCAGTTTGTGGTAATTATCACAAACAACATAAAGAAGCTTAAGATTTCTGTCATTTATAACCAAAAAGAGTCCTGACTGATAAAGGGGGTGTTTAGAAGGCCTTATGGGAACAGGAGTACTTTAGACCTTGAAGAAACTGACAAGTGGCAAGATGAGGGGGGAGAACATTTCAGGCAGACAGAATGAATAAGGGCACTGAGGTAGGAAAATGTGAGGGCAGCAGTTCCCTGCTGATAGAGCAAAGCATGCAAAGGAACCCAGTGAAAGAAGGAGAGAGGCAGGTTAGGGGCAGAATAGTGAATGCCTAGAATTCCACCTTTATGGAGAGTGCGGTCTTCTTAATTCTACACTTTGGCAATATTATTTCTTGCTAATGTAGCTATCTCCCCGAGCTCAACCTACCTTTGATTGAGCACCAAATGAATACCCAATATACCCAATTTTACTCTTCCAGATCATTTCTGCTAGATTCCAATAGGCTATAAAGGCCATGGATCACTAAAGTCCTTAGAAAATTTGCCATACAGTAGTTATACATTTTAGAGAGAATATTTCAAATTCTCCAAAAACATAATGACTGACAGAACAATTTTATATAGAAACATGTTACCTGCAAACATGTTGACTTGCTCATGGCTGCTGACTCTACACCCAACATACAACTAGAATCTAATGCCCAATGATGAGCAAATGACACGATCATTACTTATCTGTAAAAAGGCCTCTTATCTTTCTCTTTCTGAATTTATCTTCACAGTCTCTATTTCAAGAAAGATAATTTTAGAAGGGTTCTAATTTATAACCCCCTTCAAAACAATATACTCACTTTGTGACTCCATAGTCAATTCCAATTGTTGCAAGGTATTTAGACACAAATCTTTTCTCACAGTATCGCTTTATAATACAGCTCTAGAAAGGTAAAAAATACATGTCATTAGTAAATAAGCTCTGGGAAAGTATACAAAATAAGCACATTTTCTCATTATGATTCCTTCATTCACCACTTTGGAAGTCTTTTCAAAGGTCAAAATTGTAAAATAACTGAAATGTATGCTCAAAGTGAAAATTTTAAAGAAACATTTTTATATTTTTCCCTTAATACCATATATGGGTCTTTTTCAGTTTGTTTATTTATTTATTTATTTTTGTGGAGCGGCTGGGGAGCAGCTGGGGAACGAACCAGGGCAGCGCCCCGCAGCCCAGGGCTCAACCGGTGTGCCACCAGGGGAGGCCCTCTTTTTCAGTTTAGTTCTCAATCCTCCTTTCTTCTAAAGATCTCTTCTTCCACTTTCAACAATATTACTAAAATATCTGTTTAGCCCTGCTCTCCCACCAAGACCAAATCCATACCTCCATCCACGAGCTTCTATTCAGATATCCATTAACATGTCCCAAAACATAAAAAAAAGCTCATCCTGCTAACATCCTAGTCCTGCTAAAAACAACACCATTTTATCAATCACAGAGGATTAAAATAGTAAAGACATATTTGATTTTGAGTCCTTCTAATCTTCTTTTGACTGTTTCTTCCCTCTTTCTTTCATCCTGATTCCCATTGATAACACGTTGCTTTAGCTCCTCATCATCTACTCCAAGAAAATTGTAGGGAATTCTTTATTGGCCTTTCTGCTTCCTTTTCCTGTCAACTTTAATCAATATGGCTCACTAATAACATTATTCATTTCTGAACTCAAAAATCTTCAGTGGTTAACAAAATCCCTTTGTCCTTGATTCAAGGTCCTCCATAATCTGGTCAGCTCCCTGGCCGGCCATGGATCAAACTCATGCTGCAGTGGCTGGCAGTACCTTGAAAGTGCTGTCTTTAAGCCCTGCGCCACCAGGAAATGCCCCTTAAGCTCTATTTCTGCAAAACCCTAGACCTTGGCTTACTGACTTTCCATCTACTTGGAATACATTTTCTCCCTTTTTTCCAAATCTTACTGATCCTTTAAGGTCCAGCTCAAGCGATGAGCACCCTGTTTATGAGCGCCCTTGCCTGCTCTAGACTCCTCTAGCACTCTGCATATGTCTTATTACACACTCATGCGCACTGTGTATTTGCCATCGGTCAACACTACCTTCTATTGTTAGTTATCTTTTCACATGTGTATATTTGCCTTATCTCTTCAGCTAGACAGCAAACTATCTGAGAGCAAGCCCCAGTATTTTACTTATTTATATTGTTTGCAGCAATTTGCTTCGCACCAAGAAAAACAATTTAAAATGACAAATATTATTAGTAAATCCTTAGCACTCACAAAACTTATAATTTACTTGAAGTGCTGATAATGGAGTTATTCTGCTCAAATCCTTTCATGATGAACCATAATCTAAGTTAAATAGAACAGTTACTTTAAAAAGTACTTAATAAGTTCATGGTGAACTGGAGGTAAAACTTCATTGGCGTCACTACTCCTTAGAGACTAACTGCACTTTTAAAAACACTTCATAGCTTAAAAGCACTTCTCGGATGTTTTCTTCCACATTATCCTGAAAAATAAATATAGCCTTTTTCTAAATTATTCACGAGATTAAGAGGTCTGGAAGTTCTTTAGCTCCAGTGTGCTATTTAAACACTAGTCCTAAATGTTTAAAGAGACACACATTTAAATAACAGTATTAATAACTACTCCCTAAGACACAAAGAGACACAGGTTCCTGGCCTTCAGGATCTTACAAGCCAAGTTAAATAATATAATAAGAGAATTTTTTGCTTTCTCCACTTAGATTTTTTTAGACACTTTTTTAATGCGTTCTAATCAAACTCTTAACAGGCTTGAGTCTTTTTTCCCTCCTAAAATTCATCTGCAAGAACAGCTATCTGAGAAGAACTAATCAAAGAATGAAAAAGAGGAATGGGGCAGGGCGGTAGAAAGAGGAGGAATTTGCACTGACAGATATTAAAATATCATCTGAAACCAATCAAGACAGTATAATATTGACGTCAGAACAGACAAATAGGTCAGTAAAACAGAACAGAATCTCGAAATAGATCCCATTATATAAGGAAAATTTAAAAGTGATGGAAGTGATACCGAAAGCCAATAGGAAAAGGATGATTTAGTAAAATTAATTGAAATACTTGTGTATGTTATTTAAAAGAAGTGACATTGGTACAACATTGTGGGATATTAATTGGAAAGTATATATTTCCCTTTGCTTAAGTAGTTTCATATCCTTTACAGAGCTTGAAATTTTCCTTCATGTGTATCCTACCTATTTCTTAAGTTTAAACACAGGTACTTTATTTTGGTTATTATTGTAAGCTGAAAGTTTTTCTACCATGGGTACCAAACATTTATCATTTGATGTGGTAAAGCTATTGATTAATGTATATTAATGATTTCGTTGAATTTTCATATTTTTTAAGTTTTCTATTAATGCTCTTTGGGTTTCCAGAGAAACAATCATATCATTTGCAAATAACAATAATTTTGCTTTCTCCTTCCCACGACTTCATATTTTATTTCACCCTCTTGCCTAACTGCATTGACCAATAAATCTAGAACAATGTTAAATAAAAGTGATGACACTGGCCATTTCTGATGTTGCACCATTCAACATAATAAAATTACAAAAGTGATTTCTACTCATTTAGACAATTTAGTACATAACCTTCTAGAGGCTCTATGCTTTTCTTCTTAATGCCTAGCACATAGCTCACATACAATGACTGTTGACTTTCAAGGAATGCTACATTAATACTCAGATACACCTACAGCGCTCCATGAGTAGCACAGGATAATAGTAAAAGGAAAGAAAACACCAATAAACATTTACTGAGCATAAACTAGGAGTGGAGCATTGGCCTAACCACCTTAACAGTACTTTGGCCTTGTCCATTCTGTTGGAGCTGAGTCTGACCGCGTGCTTGGAGTGCGCCAGTGGAAGAAGTGCGAAGATCCGGGGGCTAATGCTGTCTCTGATTTGATTACCTGGGGAGGTTGTTAATCAACAGTTTCCACGCATCCAAAAGAAGGGACAATTTGGGTGAAGAGGAGGCAGCCTTAGAATTCATCTGGAGAATGGCCCACTTCTCACCCTACCACCCCAATAACGGGGGAACTTAGAGTGGATACCCAGTGGATGGAGCGCAGGAAAAGGCGGTAGAAGCCAGGCTTCTTTGAGAGAACGGATGTGGAGACATTACCAGAGAGAAAAACAAAACAAGCAAACAGAACAGAACATCCCTGACACCTGCCCTTGCACACGCCAGCCTCCTGGTGGACATGCAGATTCTGGGCTCCAGAACGAATGCAAAGCGGCATTTTACAAACCCCCAATGCGCACACGCACTCCCGGGTCCCCGCAGCCCCGCTGGGGTAACTAAACTGTCGTTTCTCCACCGCCAGGTCCTCGACGGGCGCCGGGACCGCACATGCGGCGCCGGACCAGACGACCTGCTACAAGGGACCAGGCCTCCTTGTCCTCTTTGGGGTCCGCTCAAGGTTAGCGGCCACACCAGACCCCGTCTCGGGGGAGTGACGTCGGCGCAGCAGGGGCAACCCAAAGGTCAAGAAAGTCGGGAGAGTTTTCCTCTCCGAGCCGCTCCCCCGGGAGGAGACCCCGGCCGGCGCGGGGCGGGCAGGAGGCTGGGCCCCCGCGGGTGAGTGGCCGCCCTCGCAGCCAATCGGCACGTCGCGCCGCCGCGCCGAGGTCCCGCCCCCCCGGCGCGGTACTCACTTTGCCCACCTCGGCGTTGCCCATGGAGATGACTTTGATGCGCAGGGACTTGGCTGACTCCTTCCGCTTCGGCATGCTGGCCTCCATGGCCCTCGCGCTCTCGGGGCCACCCGCCGCGGTGTCTCCGTGTTCACCACCCTGGCCCGTCCCTCAGGCGTCCTCGTCCAATGGCGGCCCCGTTGCTCGCGTCACCGCCCCAGCTCCGCGGCTGGCCATCCCCGCCGCTACCTGGCAGCGAGCGCGGGCGGTTGGGAGCGCCGGGATCCCGGGGAGGGAGCGCAAATCTCGCGATGCTAGGCCGGCGCCGTGACGTCATCACCCGGCCCCGGAGACGGCGCTGTGGCTACCTCTTCCCCGGGTCACGCGGCGGGGTCGAGGCCGGCTCTCGGGAAGGGGATGGGGGGGTGTTGGCGCTGCTCTTCGTGGGAGTGGGGGGCCAGCGGGGTGTTCACTGCATTTGTCGCAATCTCAGCAGAGTGTAGAGACTTATCGGCTGTTCAGGGCAGCTCCCGGGCGGGAAGTATAGAAGGGTTAGTTCCAGGCCCAGTCGCGCTAAAAATTCGAAGTAGCCCGCGGTTCGTTTTAGGTGTTTTCTGAATTTTTTAGGCTCCACGTGTCCGTCCGCTGCACCCCGCACCCTCAGATATTGCTTCCCTTCTTCTGACTCCCTGAGAAGCAGGGTCTGGAGCCAGGAGATTGGGCAAATGAGGCTCAGGCAAAGCTGGGAACGACGCTGAATCCCTTTCCGAACGTTTAAAATAAAGCTGCCCCTCTGGAGTCAGGCGGGGTTTAGCTTTGTCCTTGCTCCTCGATTGTGTGGAAATAACTGTTTCACAATTGTTATTTGAAGTCAGATTTTTAAATAATTCATTTTTTAATTTTAAAATGTTAATACTTAAGGAAAAAAGCTTGTTCTAAATTGCTTTCATCATCAACAAGTACTACAAGTTAGTTCTGTGAAGCTTCTAAAATTATTTACAAATATAAGTTCTGGTTAGAGCTCTGATAGTTCAGTTTAAAAGAATTGGATTTATACTAATTCTCCAGCGGACCTCTCAGTATATTTTATTAAATTGTTAGGGGGAAAAGGCGGTCCCAAAGCAAATTCCATACAGGCTTTGTGGACTCCACCCCCAGCCCAGGTCAAAGCCAAAGACACTGGGAACTCCAAATCCCATCACCACCAAAGGGAAGGTGGCTGGGACCTGAGGGTGGGGTTAAGCAGCCAGGTGGATACAAAAGGCAGACACGTGGGCTTTGGGGGGCTCTCTATTTTTGGGCTCTCGGCCAGCTCGGAGCGTCCGGCCAGCTCTGGGAGTGACTTTGGGTTTCCAGGTCGTCAGATCGGGTAGGACGCATTAAAGACTTTATTTCCCTATTTTCTCCCTGAGTTGTACATTTTCCTTATTTCCTTTCCTCTTGTAAATAAACCTTTTATTAACCTTTTTGTGTGTGTCTGTAGTAGAGTATTCATAAGTCCCTTTAAAGCGCGCGGGTGAGGACCCACAGCCAGAAACCCGTTTAATATCGGGGTTGCTCTATAACAAAATCAGTGAATGTCTATTTGAGATTCATCTTTGACCCTGTAATAGAATTGGTCTTGCGAAGGAATAATTGCAAAATGTCAAATTATCATCTATTAAAGACTGATTAGTTACTGCTGATCATAAGAGCAGGAAAATTCGTGCCAAATATTAAAATTACCATGTTTTTCATATTGATGTTTTCCAGGTTTTAATAGGTATAGCCCTAATTTTACTGGGTGTTGAATTAATTTGGAGTTGAAAAAATGAGGCAGTGAGCTTCTTTCCCAGTCTTTTAGATAAAAAGAAGATAGAGAAGGATGAATTAGCTGTGTGGTATGAAGCTGGAAGGCCTGGGATAGGGGTTTGGAACACTATGTTGGCATGACAGGGGCATGTGGTAGTGGTGAGGATAATAGGCGATAAAGCACATGATGTACTTATTAACTTTCAATAAAAATAGTCGTGTTTTCATTTACTTATGTTTTTATGCATTAAGAAAGCATACATATTTTCAAAGTAAATTATGAAGTATGTTGGACATACTTAAAGCTCTAAAGAATAATATAAATAATACTTGGTATATCCACCACTTAGCTTAAGAAATAAAACACCACCAATACTGCATTTACTTTTCCCCAGCACATCCCTCCACCCTCGCTACAAAAGATTGCCACTGTCTGGATTGTTGCTTTTAATTTCTGTGCATTTAAACATTATTTGCTATATATGTGTATATACCTCAATGTATATATTTCTTTTTGAGAAATCTTTACTTTGAAATAATTTCACTCATAAAAAATAAAGAATAGGGAGAAATCATATACACTTTATCCAGATTCATCAATTGTTAACATTTTGCCTTATTGACTACATCAGCTGTGCTCACTATATATACATAAATATCCACGTTTTTAATGAATCACTTGAGAGTAATTTGCAATGTGTTTCTTTATCCACAAATACTCCAGTGTATATTTCCTAAGAACAGGGACTTTCTCTTACACAGAAACAGTATATTTATCAAAATGAGGAAATATATCCATCACCATTACTTAATCCATTACTTAATCCTGTGGTACTCAAACTGTGCCTTGAGGTCCCCAAAGCCCCACAAGTGAATTCACATGGGGGATATCGGTGATCATCTTTTACTTTCCGAATTTTCAAGGCAAACAAATGAGAGATCTAAGACTATGCAAAACTAGTGGCGCAATGTTATTTACAATTTCAACAATAGATGGCACCATATTCCTTGCCTATGTCATCTTGTTGGGATGCTGGGTTTTTTGGTGGTGTGATGAAAAGCAAGTACATAGCAAAAAATTGGTGTGGAAAAGGAAATGAGCATGGGCTTGTCCAAGCTTAATCTAAGGTTTGAGAAGTGCTGTGCTTAACAGAGGCACAGAAGATCCCACTAGTAAGCAATTGTGATTATTCTAAAATGAAATAGATATTTTTTCTTCCAATTTATATTATTTTTTTCAAATGGCTACTAAATTGTTAGGCCACAAATACTTAATAAGTTGTTTGCACCTAGAATTTTTTTTTTTTTTTTTTTGGGCTGCAGGTCACCATGAAAATATCATTGAGACATTAGGGCACTTTGAACTAAAAATGCTTGGGAAACTTCCATCTACTCATAGTTGATATTCAAGTTCACTGATGGTCCCAATAATATCCTTGATAGATGTATTCCCTGTCTCCTTACTCCCTGGTCTATAGTCTAATCCAGCAGCATTTTGTTGCATATATCTTTTTTTTTATAATAAATTTTATTTTTACATTCCCCATACAATTTCAACCCCCCCATTTTGACCCCAATCCCTCCCCTCCACCCACCCCCCCAAAATTGTCTCTGGTTCATAGATTTTTGTTGATTTTGATTTTCACTTTCTTATAGTTATTCATTTTCCTGGTCCCTTATTTAAGTTTTCTAGATTCCTGCTATGAGTGAGACCATCCGGTATTTTTCTTTTTCTTTCTGGCTTATTTCGCTGAGCATGATCCCTTCCAGCGCCATCCATGTTGCTGCAAATTGCATGTGTTTATCTTTTTTGAATGCTGAGTAATATTCCATGGTGTATATGTCCCACATCTTCTTGATCCAGTCATCTATTTTTGGGCATTTGGGCTGTTTCCAAAGCTTAGCTATTGTAAATAGTGCTGCTATAAACATAGGGGTGCAGGTGTTCTTTGGAATGGATGTTTCTGTGTCCTTTGGGTAAATACCTAGGAGTGGAATTGCTGGATCATATGGAAGCTCTATGTTTAGTAGGTCCAGAAATCTCCACACAGCTCTCCATAGTGGTTGGACCAGTTTGCACTCCCACCAACAGTGCAGAAGAGTTCCTTTTTCTCCACAACCTCGCCAACATTTGTTGTTGCTAGTTTTTTTAATATGTGCCATTCTCACTGGTGTGAGATGGTATCTCATGGTAGTTTTGATTTGCATTTCCCTGATTACAAGTGATGTTGAACATTCTTTCATATGCCTGTTGGCCATTTGCATTTCCTCTTCAGAGAAGTTTCTTTTTAGCTCTTCTACCCATTTTTTGACTGGATTATTTTCTTTGTTGTTGTTGAGTCTCATCAGCTCTTTGCAGATTTTTGTGATCAATCCTTTATCATTAGTGTTGTATGCAAAAATGTTCTCCCAGTTGGTGGGGTTTCTCTTTGTTTTTGTTATTGTCTCTTTTGCTGTGCAGAAGCTCTTTAATTTGATGTAGTCCCAGCTGTTTATCTTTGCCTTCAATATCACTGCTTTGGGTGATGTGTCTGTAAAGATGTCTTTGATGTGCAAATCACGTAGTGTTTCGCCTATATTTCCTTCTATGTATTTTATGGTTTCAGGTTTTATGTCTAGTTCTTTAATCCATTTTGAGTTGGTTTTTGTGTATGGTGTGAGGTAGTAGTCAAGCTTCATTCTTTTGCATGTAGCGGCCCAGTTTTCCCAGCACCATTTATTGAACAGACTTTCTTTGCTCCAATGCATAGTCTTTGCTCCTTTGTCAAATATTAGTTGACCATAAATCTGTGGGTTTATTTCTGGATTTTCTATTCTATTCCATTGGTCTGTGTGTCTGTTCTTGTTCCAATACCATGCAGTTTTGATGATTATGGCTTTGTAGTATAGCCTGAAATCTGGGAGTGTGATGCCTCCATTCCCTTCTTTTTTTTTCAGGAGAGCTTTGACTATTCGGGGTTTTTGGTGATTCCATATAAATTTCATCAATAATTGTTCTATTTCTTTGAAGAATAACATTGAAATTTTGATTGGAATAGCATTGAATCGGTATATTGCTTTTGGTAGGATGGCCATTTTAATAATGTTTATTCTTCCAATCCATGAGCAGGGGATGTCTTTCCATTTCTTTGTGTCTTCTTCTATTTCTTTTAACAGTGTTTTATAGTTTTCTTTGTAAAGGTCCTTTACCTCTTTTGTTAGATTTATTCCCAAGTATTTGATTTTTTTTGTTTCGATAATAAAAGGGATGGTTTTTTTCATTTCTTCTTCTTCAGATTTATTGTTAGTGTATAGGAAGGCTTCTGACTTTTGCATGTTGATTTTGTATCCTGCCACTTTGCTGAACTGATTGATGAGTTCAATTAGTTTTTCTTTTTTTTTTTTTTTTTTTTTTTTTTTTTTTTTTTATAGAGGCATGCTTTATTTGTTTGCTGGTTTGTTTGTTTGTTTTGTTTACACATGCACTGGGTACAGTCAGAAGCGCGGGAGGGTGAGAGAATTCACCAGAGCCAGAGCGGGGAGCAGAGCAGGCAGAAGGACCGAAGGACACTGCTGAGGGGAGCAGCGGGCGGCAGGAGAGGTCTGCACGCCATGTGGGACCCTCCTCCGGTGGCCGGGGAGCAGCCGGGGATCGAACCGGCGCCGCAGAGGCCGCGCGCAGCTTCGCAACCCAGCGCTCAACCGCTGCGCCACCGGGGAGGCCCTCAATTAGTTTTTCTATGGAGTTTTTGGGGTTCTCTATGTATATTATCATATCATGTGCAAATAGTGATAGTTTGACTTCTTCTTTTCCAATTTGGATTCCCTGTATGTCTTTCTCTTGTCTTATTGCTCTGGCTAGGACTTCCAGTATTATATTGAAAAGCAGTGGTGAGAGTGGACATCCTTGTCTTGTTCCAGATCTTAATGGAAATGCTTTCAGCTTTTCACCATTGAGAATGATACTGGCTGTTGGCTTGTCATATATGGCCTTTATGATGTTGAGGTATGTTCCTTGTATCCCAAGAATTTCAAGGGCTTTTATCATGAATGGGTGTTGCACTTTGTCGAAAGCTTTCTCGGCATCTATTGATATTATCATATGGTTTTTATATTTCTTTTTGTTGATGTGTTGGATAACGTTGATTGATTTTCGGATGTTGAACCATCTTTGTGTCCCTGGAATGAATCCTACTTGGTCGTGGTGAATTACCTTATGGATACACTGTTGGATTCTGATAGCTAAAATTTTATTGAGGATTTTTGCATCAGTGTTCATTAGGGAGATTGGCCTATAGTTTTCTTTTTTTGTGTTGTCCTTGTTCGGTTTTGGTATTAGTGTAATGTTGGCTTCATAGAACGTGTTAGGTATTATACCTTCCTTCTCAATTTTTTGGAAGAGTTTGTGAAGGATAGGCACCAATTCGTCTCTGAATGTTTGGTAGAATTCATTTGTAAATCCATCAGGTCCTGGGCTTTTGTTTTTGGGGAGGTTTTTGATTACCATTTCAATTTCACTAATTGTAATTGGTCTGTTTAGGTGTTCTATTTCTTCTTTATCTAGCTTTGGGTGATTGTAGAGTTGTAGGAATTGGTCCATCTCCTCTAGATTGTTGAACTTGTTTCCATATAACTGTTCATAGTAGTTATTAATTATTCTTTTGATTTCTGCTGTGTCCATTGTGATTTCTCCTCTTTCATTTATTATCCTATTTATTTGTGCTTTCTCCCTTTTTGCCCTTGTGAGCCTGGCTAGGGGTTTATCTATTTTATTTATTTTTTCGAAGAACCAGCTCTTGGTTTCATTGATCTTGTGGATTGTTTTTTTAGTTTCGATTTCATTTATTTCTGCTTTGGTTTTTATTATTTCTTTTCTTCTACTGGTTTGGGGTTTTTTTTTGTTGTTCTTTTTCTAGATCTTTGAGCTTCGAGATTAGGTTGTTTCTTTGAGTTCTTTCTTGTTTCTTGATGTGAGCATCTATTGCTATATATTTTCCTCTTATTACTGCTTTTGCTGCATCCCATACATTTAGGAAATTGGTGTCCTCCTTGTCATTCAATTCAAAGAATTTTTTAATTTCTTCTTTTATCTCCTCGTTAGCCCAGTGGACTTCCAATAGTGTGGGTTTCAATCTCCACGAGGTAGGAGAGTACCTTGCCTTCTTTTTATGGTTTATTTCTAGTTTGATGCCTGCATGGTCAGAAAAGATGGTTGGTATGATTTCAATCTTGGTGTATCTGTTGATGTTTGTCTTGTGCCCCAGTATATGATCGATCCTAGAGAATGATCCGTGTGCGCTTGAGAAAAATGTATACTCAGATTTTTTTGGGTTTAGTGTTCTATAGATGTCTGTTAAGCCCAAGCACTCTAGATCCTTATTTAGAGCTTTAGTGTCTTTACTTATTTTTTGTCTTGTTGATCTATCCATTGTTGATAGTGGTGTGTTGAAGTCTCCCACTACGTATGTGTTTTCTCTGATGTCTGTTTTCAGAGATGCCAATAGTTGTCTGATATATTTTGGTGCTCCTTCGTTTGGTGAATATATGTTAATGAGTATTATTTCTTCTTGAAGTATTGTCCCCTTGATCATAATGTAATGACCACTGGGGTCTCTTTTTATCTTTTTAAGTTTGAAATCTGTTTTATCTGATATGAGTATAGCTGTTCCTGCCTTCTTTTTTGGTCCATTTGCTTGTAGAATTGTTTTCCATCCTTTAACTTTGAGTCTATTTTTATCTTTTGCAGCTAAATGTGTTTCCTGGAGACAGCAAAAGGTTGGGTTTTGTTTCTTAATCCAGCCTGAAACTCTGTGTCTTTTTATTGAAGAGTTTAGTCCATTTACATTTAGAGTTAGTATTGATATGTTAGCATCTGTATTTGCCATTGTGTTTGTCTTTCCTTTGATTTTATTTATTTATTCTTTTAATAACTTTCTTTGGCCTTCTTTTGTTGTTATTTGTCCCTCTGAGGTTCTGGCTTTAGGACTCCTTGTAGTATTTTTTGGAGTGGGGGTTTAGTCGTAATAAAATTCCAGAGTTTCTGTTTGTCTGGGAAGGTCCTTATTCTTTCTTCAAAGAGGAAGGAGAGCTTTGCGGGATAGAGTATTCTTGGTTGGCATCTGTTTTCTTGGAGTCTGTTGACTATGTCCCTCTACTCTCTCCTTGCCCTTAGTGTTTCTTCAGAGAAGTCTGATGTCAGTCTGATTGGTTTCCCTTTGAATGTTATCTGTTTCTTCCCTCTTGTTAGTTTCATTATTTTTTTCCTTGTCTTGGATTCTTGGGAGCTTTACTATTATGTGTCTTGCTGTATTTTTCCTTTCGTCATGGAAGTTTGGTGTTCTTCTTGCTTCTTGTATATCAATTTTCAGCTCCTTCTTCGCGTTTGGGAAGTTCTCTTCAATTATATCCTTGAATATTTTCTCTGTTCCTACATCTCTCTCCTCTCCTTCTAGGATTCCTATAACTCTTATATTTCCTTTCCTCATGGAGTCAGATAGTTCCCAAAGTCTTTCTTCGGTCTTTTTCCTTCGTACTTCTCCTTCCTTTTCTGTTTTAGTTCTTTTTATTTCTGTGTCTTCAAGAGTACTTATTCGTTCTTCCATTTCATCTATTCTGCTTTCATTGCTTTTCCCAGAGTTCTTTAGTGTCTCCATTAATTCTTTGATCTCCTGCATTTCTTTTACTTCCCTCTTTAGGGAATCAATTGCATTCTTCTGGTCATTAATTATTTTCCCGTTATCATTGTTTTCCTTTATGACTTCTGTCAGTTTTTTAATCACAGCAATTTTAAATTCTCTATCTGGAAGGCTCAGAAGTTCTTCCAAGTTACTGTCGTTGCAATCTGGTAGATGGTTTTCTTTTTGCGGTGTGCTTTTTTGCTGAGGAGTTGCTGGGTTGCATGTGGTTTTTCTACTCCCTACTGCCTGTTTTCTAATTTGCCGTATTCCTTGTGACACTGTGTTGCTGGTACCAGCCGGCATCTTGGGCGACCTTCCCAGCTCACCACTGGCTCCTCTGGGGAACTTCTGCTGGGTTCACAAGTCTCTAGCAAAGAAAGGTCCCTGCTGCAAAATGGCGATGCGGGAACGTGCTCCCCTGCACGCCCGGTCTGCCCCAGTGGTGGGTGCTGCTCCCCTCTGGGCTGGAACTGCAGGCTAGAAGGCGCCTGGCATGGGCAAGCCTCCCAGCTTACCTCTGGCTCCTCGGTGAGCCTTTTGCTGGGTTCACACAGTCTCCAGCAAGAAAGGTCCCTGCTGCAAAATGCCGGTGCCGGTATATCCTTTTTTTTTTTTTTTTAAAGATTTATTTATTTATGCAAAAACCGGGGCACAGGTCAGATATGCGGGAGGGTGAGAGGATCCACCAGAGACAGAGCAGGGGAACAGGACAGGCAGACGACTGAAAACACTGCTGAAGAGAGCAGCGGGCGAGACAGGAGAGGTCTGCCTCGCCATGTGGGAATCTCCCTGGCCGGCCAGGAATCGAACTGGCGCTGCAGAGGCTGCAGACAGCTTCACAGCGCTGCACTCAACCCGCTGCGCTACCGGGGAGGCCCTGTTGTCATACATCTTTAGTTGTCTTCCTTTTTTCATTTTGTACACTACCACAAATCACTGCAAACCCTTTTCTCCAGGGTAATAGAATATGCAGCAATGGCACAGGACCACATTTTATTTCTATAGGAAGAAAAAGGTTTAATATTAACATATATAAGGGTGTGCATCAAGAGGAACTTGTAATAATAATAATAATAATAATAATAATAAAGACATGCCTTGAACCCTCTGCCCGTGTCCCAACACTGCCATCTTCTGGCAAAAAGGGAACCTGGGAAAGAAGTCAGGGGCTTTGCTTCCAGCAGATTGATCCCCATTGGTTGTATTTCCAGATAAAACGATAGTCATGTTTTTTAAAGTACAGTAGTGAGGACCTGAAGCTCAGACCTGTAACCTTTATCTACCTGCTTAATGTCAGGTCCTTGTCGTTTCCTTAAAGAAACCCTTTTATTTGGGTATTCCTACCAGGAGAACTGAAATTTTGGCTCCCAAGTTTCATTCAACAACACATACAAAATATTTCAGATAAATGAGCTTTAATCCTCAACTTCCTCCTCTTTTTTATCCTGGTAGTCTGCAAGTGATGTGATTGGTAACTCTATTTGCTGTTAGTAACTACGGGTAACCAATCACACAGATTATTCTTCAAATATGGAGAGCCCACGTTTTGGGGAAGTGAGCCTGGCACTTGGCCCTACGACAGCCACAGCTGAACTCCTGTCTGTCAGCCAGCACCACCTAACCAGACATGGAATAGAGCCATCTAGCCATTTATAAAACAAGGATGCCAACAGAACTGGAATGTAGTGATAAGGACTTTATTTTGAAGGTGATGCTCAGTAATACACACAGGTAGGAAATCACCATTAACCCCACCAAGGAATTTGAGTTCAGAGCAAGGTGCCAATTCCTTGGGAGATGTGCTACCTGGGTGAAAGACTGAAAGTGCTGAAATGCCATCTTACTCCTCTTTTTTGAAGGTCAAGTTCATTTGAACCTCATGACCTTTGTTCTTATTTTCACTCTGCCTAAAATGCTCTTCAGCAGACCTCAGCCATGCTGTATGGTTCTAGCCATACTGATCTGATTACCTACAGAGGAGAGATCTTGGCACAAACCAGTTTTCACCTACATATCCAGTTGCAGTTAATAGCACCCAATTGCCTAATAACAGATTTAACAAAGAAGGGAAGGGAAGGGAAGGGGGGCAGGGAGGAAAGAATGAAGAGTAGAAGGATAAACTCCCCAGTGCAATGCCATAGGGATCTGCTTTACCCAGTTTCTCACTAACGGTTTGGATAAAATTACAGCAGAGATGTTGGCAAAAGTTCTGGCTAGCTCTAGAAAAGTAGGAATTATGCCAGTTATGATGGACAAGAAGATTTAAAATGACCACCCTGCTTCTGATTAGTCAAGCACATGAATAGCTTGATGCAATTTTAACATTTTGGAAAGTCCATCAAAATTATTTAAGTTCGAATTCTTGTGGAGTTGAATTGCTCTGTCTTAGGATATATCTTTGATATGTGCTGCCAGACAGTTTTGTAAAATGACTTTATCGGGGCCTCCCTGGCTAAGCACTGCACTAAGAAGCAATCTATGAAGCAATCTGCAGCCTCTACAGCATGAGTTCCATCCCCAGTCGGTCAGGGAGCAACCCACATGGCGCAGCAGAACTCTATCCTGACTCGCCTGCCACTCCCCTCAGCAGTGTATTTCAGTCAGTCTGCCTGTTCTATTCCCCACTCTGTCTCTGGTGAATCCTCTCACCACCAACCCCCCCCCCCCAATCTCTGGCCTATACCCTAACTATTGTATGCATAAATAAATAAATCTTTAAAAAAAATAAAATTACTTTATCAATTTACATTCCTACCCACAATGAATTAGAGTCTTAGTTATTCTGGATTTTCATTGGTCCTCAACTTTGTCAGTCTCTTAATTTTAGCCTCCCTTCTGGGTTTGTAATAGTACCTCATTGTAGTTTTAATTTGCCCATCTCTGATGATTAATAAGGTTGGGTGTCTTTTCACATGTTTATTGGCAATTTCCTCTTATACAAAGTGCCTATTCAATAATCTCCAATATTTTATTGAGTTGTTTATTTTTTTCTTATTGATAGATAAAAATTCATTATATATTATAGACATAGATCCCTTATCAGAAAAAAAAAAACACTTGTAGAAGAATAATTGTAGCACTAGTATTAGTAAGAGTCAAAAGATAGAAACAACTCAATTACCCAGCAGGGCAGAATGGATAAATAAATTGTGCTATATTCGTAAAATAGAGAACTACAATATTGCTCTACCATACTATACTCGAATGCCAAAGATAACATTGAATGAAAGAAGATAAACACAAAAGTACGAGATGTACCATGTACTAGATAACTCGTATCAAATTCAAAAACAGATACAACTCATCAGTGATTGGGCTCAGGATCCTGGCTCTCTTTGGAGATAGTGAATGAAAGTGGGTGTAAAGAGGGTTTCTGGGTGCTGGTAATATTCTATATTTGATCTGGGTGGTGATTATTTAGGGGTATTTGTGAAAATTCACTGGGAGGCATACTAATGATTTGCACGTTTTTCTGGATTATGTTTCATTTTAACATAAAAAAGTTAGAAATACAATTCCTACCTAATTTTCACAGGAGCCTAAGAGCTGAAACAACAGACAGGGCCTGATGCTTTTCTCTGCTCAGACTTTCTCACATTGTCCCTGTGAAAGACCATGGTATCCATGAAAACCAGACAGAGAACGTGCAGTGGGGTGAAAGGAGAAGGGATGGGGGTTTGGAAGCAGCATGCGGAGACGGTCTCCAAAAGATGAGATGGGAAAGGTGAGGTGAGACCAGCGCTACTTGTTTTAAGAATATATATGCTGTGGTTTTGAAAATGCAGAAAGACATAATTATGGGTGCTCAAGGATTAGGCAACAAGGGTAGGAAACTTCTTTTTCACTGTACACCCTTTCATACGTTTAGTATTTTGTGCCATGTAGCTATCAATTATTCAGAAAATGAGTATTTAAGAGAATATATTAAGAAACACAGATATTGGAAATGAACAGCAAATTGGATGGGGCCAAAAACAGAATTTGGATTTTTGTGCTACATCTTATGAGGCCAAAAGAAACGTTCACAAGGACAGCATGCTCCTCATTACAACTAAGATTAATGCTTAGGGTAGACCTTCCCCACAACAAAAAGACTTTCAGCTAAAATGGGCAACAGGAAGCATAGGGCCAAGCTACAGCGGCAAAGCTAAAACCTCTGAAGAGATACTAGCTTCAGACTTGCAGCTGGGAGAGGATGAGTTGCTGAACACCGGCTATTTGATTCTGGCAAGTACCAAAGTAATAACCACACTAAATTGAGGAAGTAAAAAAAAATTCGCCTGTAGTTCTAAACCAGACACTGTTTTTTAACCTGCCTGCTGCTGGAAAGGAAGGGGGTGTCCATGGTTTCTGTCCAGCTTCACTCATGGAGACCAAACCCTGGGCATCCACAGCCTGCTTTGTATCAAGCTTTGGATTGCTTCAAGCTCATGATTGCCTTTGAGCCAAGATATTTACAGAAGATACAAGGTCAAGGATCTAAGAAAGCTACTTGAATGGAGGCAAACACATGCCAATGCATTGGAACAGGAGTGAAAATCTTTGGAGGCTGCGAAATGCCACCCCCCAAAGAACAGTCTCCAAAGTCCTCTCCTGAGAAGGTGCTCATGGACATCGAAAGACAAGGACTGTTAGTTGGGTATAAAGCATCTTTGCTCTCTAAAGAAAGTGCAGCAGATTGGATGGATGATTTGTGGGATTAAAAAGTCATATAACCAGCAAGAAGAGGAATATGTGTTCATGCCAGCCTGGGCTATTCACAGGGGTCAATGGAACAAAGTCTGGGGGGTGGTCAAGAGTACTTGATCAAGGTCATGTCAGAATGATAGTGTACTAACAAAACAGGCACTAACCAAAGGAACCCAAGAGTCTCATTGAGTCCTCAATATTGTTGAATAATTCAGGGCTAAAGAAGAGAAAAAGAACCCAGGATGATCCGAGAGAAAGAGAACAGGCAAAGAATTGAGACCCAGAGCAGCAGAGGAAATGGTGTGGCTGAACCTTTGCCCCTTAAGCCAGCTCTTCAGCCAGGAGTGCTTGGGGGTCACCTGTTGTCCGACCCCAATTAAGGATCCCTATTCTCAGTGTGGCTGTGTGTGTCACAGGCCACATCGTTGTGAGATGCTTGGGCCCCATCCCTCGACATTTATCAGGCCCTGAATGATTGACCACATTTGGAACTTGAACAGATGGGAGATGGCTGCATCTGCTTCAGAGAAGCAGCTAGTGGGAGCATGCGGTCCTGGGGATGTTTGCTCAGTAAACATATCTGCTCTTGCTTGGGTAATGCGAAATCCTCCCAGCGAAATCCCCCACTTTGACCTGAAGGATTTCAAGAAGAAGCTATGAATAACTAAGAATCTGGAAGCAGCTCTCCTACCAGGGGACTGGAGTGTAAATATGAAAGAGCATGGGTGGCCTAAATGGATATGTATCACTCTTTGTGGAGAGCCACAAATGTTTGGCCAGGGAGAAAGAAAAAGAGTTGTGAGTAGGGGGAGAGAGAGGCAGATTAAGAGGAATGGAGGAGAAGGAGATTTTTATTAAGCATCACTGTAAGTTATGAATAGGTCTTTATCGACAGTCTTTAAAGAACGCACATACAGTTGCAATTCCTTTTAGTTATTTTTTCTTTTTTTGGTTGCTGGACTCTATTGATTTGACTGTGACAGCAGGCAGAGACTAGGGACCAGGCTCTGGGTTACACCAGGGACCACCCCTTGAAGCAGTTAGAATCGTAACAGAATTTTATGGTTTGTAAATATTTGCTCTTGAGTGAGTGAAAGAATTAATTCATGAAAAATGGCAGGTAGCAAAGAGAGGAGATGAAAACATGAGAACAGGCAATGAACTGAAGATGGAAAGGATTATATAACCTTAGAGCAATAAGTGGGCCTGTGGGTCACTGTCTCTGGAGGCTGAGAGACTAGAAGATTGATATAAAGATAAGAAGTGGTTGTAAGACTTAGAAAAACCAAGTTCAGGAGCAGGGAACTGGACATGGCTTTAGGCAGAGGCCAGGGAGAACATTACCAAGATACGCTCTAAGGCCAAAATTCCATGTTGGACAAATAAAGCCCTTTTTAAAAAATTTTCAAGTTTATTTTCTTACATCATTGTTCATTTTTGTATAATATTTGATTTTCCCCATGGTTCTCCCACTACCATATCACCTGTGAACCTTCAGCACAGTCCCTGGTGCTCTTCCTTCTCCTGTTTTGACCCCACTCCCTTCCCCACCCCTGCTGTGTGCCTCAGATCTATGGTCAGTTTGCAAGTTTTCTCTTTTTCCTGACCCTTTGTTCAATTTCCCTATATTCCTTCTATAAGTGAAACCATCTGATAGCTTTCTTTTTCCTTCTGATTTATTTTCTTAGCATAATCCCTTCTAGCTCCACCCTCATTGTTGCAAATGGCATGAGTTTGTCTTTTTTGATCGCTAGATAGTATTCCATTGTGTATACCACATCATCGTGATCCAGTCATCTGTTTTGGACATTTAGGTTGTTTCCATATCTTGGCCACTGTAAATAGGTCTGCAATATACATAGGAGTGCAGGTTTCCTTTCTATCAGTGTTTTTGTGTGCTTTGGGTAGATTCATAGGAGTGGAATTGCTGAGTCACGCAAGGTAGATCCATTTTTAGTAGTTTGAGGGTCCTCCACACAGATTTCCATCATGGTTGGATCACTTTGCACTCCCACCAGCAGTGTAAGAGGGTTCCTTTTTATCCACATCCTCACCAGCATTGTTGTTTCCAGTTTCTTTAATGTGGGCCATTCTCATCGGTGTGAGGTAGTATCTCATTGTGGTTTTGATTTGCATTTCATGAGTGATGTTGAACATTTTTTCAATGCCTGTTGGCCACTTGCATTTCTTCTTCGGAGAAGTGTCTTTTGGCTCTTCTGTCCATTTTTTGACTGGGTTGTTCATTCAAAGCTTTTAATTCTTTGAGTCAGCAAACATTTAGCAAACACTTGTTTGATAGCTATCGTACTGGTCCTGGAGACTGATTATAAATGAGGCAGAGCCCTGACAATATGAATCTCATAGTCTAGCATAGGGTTCAGCAAATGATGGTCCATGGACCAAATCCAATTGTTTTTGTAAATAATGTTTATTGGAACACAGTCAACCCATTTGTCTATATATTGTCTGTGCCTCTTTTTAAAAATAGCTTTATTGAGCTATCATTCTACTACCACGAGTCCCCCTTTAATGTTTGCAATGCAGTGGTTTTTAGTACATTCATAGAATTGTGCACCCATCACTGGTACACAATTTTAGAACATTACATAACCCCCCAAAAGAAACCTCACACTCATTAGCAAACATTCCCCACCCTCACTTTCCACGCAGCCCCTAGAAACCACTAATCCACTTTCTGTCTCTATGGAATTGCCTATTCTGGACATTTCTTATAAATGGAATCATATAACATGCAGCCTTTCGCATCTGGCTTTTTTCATATAGCATAACATTCTCAAGGTTCATCTTTGAAGCCTTGGAATATAGCAGTACTTCTTTACATGGCTTTCTGGGAGCTTTGACACTATGTCAGCAGAGTTACACAGTTGCAACAGAGATTACATGGCTAGCAACACCTAAAATATTTACTAATATTTACTAAATATTATGAAAAAAATTTGGACTCATGGTCTAAAGGGGGAAAGACACTAGAATCTTGAAGTTGGAGTAAAGTTTACAAGTCAGCAATTTCAATGTCATACATAACTGTGGATTCCATTCATTAGCATCCCTGCAGGAAGTCGTATTCTGATAGATTCTTAATTTTCCTTGCAACTGATAAATGGATTCTTAATGTAGGAGTGATGAGAAAGTGGAGAGAAAAGGTAGGGACTTGGGGCTAGTCAGACCAGAGCCCTAAATTTTAGAAAACCACAGCCTTACAAATAAAAAGACATTTGATCCAGTCATTAAAAATTCAAAAAAGGCATGGGACAAATAAATGGAAAGACATCTGTGTTCATGAGTGGGAAGACTTAATATTGTTAAGACGTCAATACCCAGAGGGAACTGTAGATTCAATGCAATCCCTATCAAAATACCAATGACATTTTTTGAAAAAAAAAAAAAAAAAGAAAAATCCATCCTAAAATTCATATGGAATCTCAAGGAACCCTGAATAACCAAAGCAAGGTTAAAAAAGGACAAAGTTGGGGGATTCACATGTGATGGAAGGTATTTTGGAAATCAGTGGGTGCATTTTTGGCTCTGTAATGCTGAAGGAGCACTAGTAACTTGCATGCCTGGAGGCCAGAGGTGCTGGACATCCTGCAATGCAGGCCAGGCCCACACAATAAAGCACCATCCCACATCCCACTTACTACTTTCCAGAGCCTTCCAGAAATTGCTGGAAGGGGAAAACCCTTTTATACTTGTCCAGTCTAGACATAGACTCCATTTTACATATAAATAAAAATTCTGCATGGTAGTACTAAACACTGAATTTTCTACAAATGCAATGTTAGTTAAATGGAGAGGAAAATTGCATTTTATTTTGTTGGGAACTTTACCAGGAGTTGCTCAAAATTTCAGACATGACATCACCGAAGGAAATGTTTCTCATAATATCTGAGTCAGCTTACCTGTGTCAGCCTGCATTTATGTGTCCACTTCACGGTGATTTCATGGTTATGAAGGAGTACATTTGTTTAAACTTTATTTATAAATGTTAACTACAAAGATAAAAGATTAACAGTGATCAGATGAATATGGTCTTATTTTCTTGAATCCAAACATTTCATTATCAGTACTTAATAAACATCTGCCTGCTTTTTAAATATCTTTTAGTTAGCTGTGCCTGAGTATTTATGTATTAAAATACACATTTCCGGGGCCTCCCTGGTGGTGCAAGGGGTTAAGCACTGCACTATGAAGCAATCTGCAGCCTCTGCAGCACAAGTTTGATCCCTGGCCTGCCAGGGAGCAACCCACAGGACGCTCCTGTGGGTTCTCTGACTAGCCCACTCCTCCCCTCAGCAGCATATTTCAATCAGTCTGCCTGTTCTGTTCCCCACTCTGTCTCTGGTGAATCCTTTCACTCCCCACATCTCTGACCTGTACCCCAGCTCTTGTATGCATAAATAAATAAATCTTTAAAAAAAAAATAAATACAGGTCCTCCCCTGGTGGTGCAGGCGGTTGAGCACAGCACTGTGAAGCTGTCCACAGCCTCTGCAGTGCCGGTTCGATTCCCGCTGGCGGGCGAGAATTCCACATGGCACAGCAGACCTCTCCTGTTGTGCCCACTGCTCCCCTCAGCAGTGTATTTCATCAGTCTCTTTGTTCTGTTCCCCTCTCTATCTCTGGTGAATCCTCTCACCCTCCCATGCATCTGACCTGTACCCCGGTTCTTGTATGTATGAATAAATAAATCTTAAAAAAATAAAATAAAATAAAAAATAAAATACACATTTCCTTCTAAATACTTCTCCTTTACCATAAGTATAAATTTTGGAAAATATGATTATGTACACTATATTGCCTGTGAATTTCATTTCAGTATGTTACAAATATTTTTAATAAAGAGCTAATGTTAAGGGGCCTCCCCGGTGGTAGAGTGGTTGAGCGCTGGCTTGTGAAGCTGCCCGCAGCCTCTGCAGCACCGGTTCAATCCCCGGTTGCTCCCCAGCCACCGGAGGAGGGTCCACATGGTGCACAGACCTCTCCTGCCACCCGCTGCTCCCCTCAGCAGTGTACTTCGGTCCTTCTGCCTGCTCTGCCCCCCGCTCTGGCTTTGGTGAATTCTCTCACCCTCCCGCGCTTCTGACTGTACCCAGTGCTTGTATAAATAAATAAAATAAATCTTTAAAAAAAAGAAAATTACATTAAAAAAATAAAGAGCTAATGTTAAGACTTACAGGATTAAAACAACTACTCTAGAATATTAAGTGAACTCTTACATGTAACTGTAAACTATAGTCTATATATGCATATACACATATCTGTGTCCAAATATCTTGCACATACAAAGCAGACCCTCTCTTATAACATGGCTTCTTATTATAAACAATCAGATGTAACACATGTCAAGTGATTGCCCCAGGACATACGTTCCTATGGAAAAATGGAACCTAACTTGTCTTTAAATATCTGTTCTGGCCAGACTTGTATTCTTGGAACCAGACCAAAGGAAAACAGTTTTGGTGCATTTATTACTTTCCCAGCCTAAAAGAAACCATGTTTCTTGTCCTTAAGATTTCACAATCTACATGCCACTGAATTTGTATATGCAGTATGTATTATATCATACTGCAATCGACAGTATTGCCATTATAGTATCATCCTTTTATCATCTTAGTCCCTTCTTCTCTGCAAAGTGACAGCAAACAACGGCTAGACTCTGTAATGAAGATATTTCATCCTATTATTTTGTCTTCACTGACTGCAGAGTTCTTCTTTCCAGATTCAAAGTTCAGAAGCCTTTGTTCATTTGCCCCCACCCCACCTGTTTCCCCATGTCCCTCCCCTTCCTCCTACTCCTGCTCCCATTTGCTGTGCCTCCACACTTTGAGTCACAGGCTGCACCCCGCCTTGCAGGCGTGATCATTAGTCAGGGTTGCACGCTGGCCTTCCCCCTGGTTTCCTCTGGCTGGGAGAACTGTGTACAGCCACACTAGCTCTGCGGATGTGGGGGTGGGGGGCACTGCAGGGACAGCCTGCAGCGTCCCCTGGAGCTGTGACAATGATGGCCACAGTGACACCGGTGACAGTGACAGCAGGAGGAAGGTGCTGGAGGCTGACAGAGGCCTTGCAGGGGAGGTAGGAGGGATGTGCTGCTGCGCTGAGCTGCAGGCAGGCAGGCAGGCAGGCACACGTGGAAAGGCAGATCCTGGCCCTGACCTGCCTACAGACACCTCCCTGGCCCCAGACACCTCCCTGGCCCGCGAGCCACAGTGCAGATATTAAACTAATCATCTGCCTGTGTCCTTAAGCTCTGGGACAGGCACAGCAAGGAGCAAGAGTGCACCCCTGGCTGTGCCTGGAATCAGCCCTTAACTTTCCCTCTTTCCTCTCTGCCTCAGTTCTCACCCTGACTCTCACCCCACTGCTTCTGGGGAAACTGAGCTCCCGGGGTACTTTTTAATAGTTGCTTTGAGGCGATGCTCTGGAATCCCCAGGTCAATTATGTAGAATTGACTCAGAGGAAGTCAGCTGCTCTCAGAATCCAGTTCTGTAGGCAAGAAGGAAGCCTAGTGTCTTCCTTTCCTTTCCTTTCCCTAACCTCCTCAAACTCTTTTTTCTTTTTAACTTAAATTTGCTGCTGTTCTTTTTGAAACTTAGGGTCTTCACCCTCTCCTGTCTTTTTCAATTTAGAAGCCAGGGAAGAACTGCACCCCCCACCCTTTGTTGACTAAAGTGAACACAAAAGCTGAAAATGACTGTAAGGGTGTGGTTTCCTGGAGCTGCAGACAGGCCCCCCTGGGGACGCTTCGTGGGTCATGGAAATGGCTTTGGTGAGATGACTCTGATCTTCTCCATCCCCCTTCATTGTTCTAAGTCAGGCTTCTGCTCTTCCCCAGGGAGGATATTTGGTAACCAGGATCAGGAAAATTAAAGTCCAAGATTGGAAGAGGTTTCCAGGGGACGAAGTAGGCATGGCAGCCTCCCTTCCCACCAAATCCAGAATTATAAAATGACGGACTCTTAATATTTTTCACTCTTGAATCTCTAGAAAGGACAACTTTGGTGTGGACCAGGAGCTCTAGCCTTAAGTGAAATCTTTATCTATATCTATATCTATATCTATATCTATATCTATATCTATATCTATATCTATCTATATCTATATCTATATGGGTGTCCTCTGTTCTGTGTTTCTTCCCTCTCTCATCCCCAGGTCTTTGCCTTGCTGGCTTTCCCTTCCCTTTCCCTCTGTCCAGGGAATAAGCTCCCCAGGCTTCTCTATGCCAGACCTCCCCAAGGCAAGAATGCTTCTCCTTTCTCTTTCCACACTTCATCACCACTCTGCCTCCCTTGGGGCAGTTTATCTTAGCTAGACTTTAGGAGAAAAGCATCTAATTAAGCTAATTCAAATTGAAGTCTCAAAAATGTTCTTCATAAAGAGCTTTGCTATTTCCCCTTGTGCCTAAAAATAATCACCCAGGGTCCCCAATTCCGCTGACAAGAAGGAATCTTCCTTAAACCAAGACACTCCTCTTTCCCCCACTTTTCATGGCCAACAAGTTCTTTTGGCAACTTTAGGAGAAACCAGACTCTCTCTTACCTCCTCTCAGAGGACTTGCCCAGAGATGTGAGATAAAGCTAGAAAATATCCCCACTGACTCCTCTGGTCCTCAGGCCTTGGGCTGGAGTTGAATCACATCACTGGCTTTCCCAGTTCTTCAGCTTGGGGCAGACAGCGGGACTCCTTGGCCCACAAAGTGATGTGAGTCAATTCCTACAACAAATCTCCTCTTATGTATTGTACCTCTCCTTACGTCTATTTCTACATCCTATTGGTTCAGTTTCTCTGGAGAACCTTGACGTATACACACCTCTACACAATTTCCCCCAAATCAGTGAAAGACTAAGTGAAAATGAAATTCTTATTCTCTGTCTTAGTTTACCTGTTAACCCAATGCAGTGTTGTAGAATCAAATCTTGGACATTTGCCACAATTTTCTTAACATAAAAGGCAAGAAGAAAGGGGTTGGTTGACTTATGTGGCAGGAAACCTGATGTGACTGGGTTTAGGGGGTTTAAACACCATTAGTTCTGTCTCCTTTCCTTGGCTTATCTGTCTGTGTGTTGGCTTATTTCCTGATAGTTGCTTTAAAAGTCTCAGGGAGGGCCTCCCCTGGTGGTGCAGCGGTTGAGCCCTGGGCTGAGAAGCTGCCTGCAGCCTCTGCAGCGCTGGTTCGATCCCTGGCCCCGGCGAGGGTCCCACATAGCGCAACAGACCTCTCCTGCCGCTCCCACTGCTCCCCTCAGCAGTGTATTTCGTCAGTCTGCCTGTTCTGTTCCCTGCTCTGGCTCTGGTGAATTCTCTCACCCTCCTGCACTTCTGACTGTACCCAGTGCTTGTAATATAAATAAATATTAAAAAAAAAGTCTCAGGGACAGCTCTGATAGGTCCATCTTGGGTCAAGTGTCCTTACCTGAACCAATCATTGCAGCCAGGAGGGCAGAGTCCTCTAATTGACTAGCCCCACCATTTGTGGGAAGACCAGCCAAGGGAGGGACCATCCTGTAGGTAGAAAAGGAGAAAATCCTAAGCGGAAAATATCCTGGGCAGATCAGAGATAATATATCCATATACTTTAATAAGTGCCAACATACTTGCTCAAAAATTAATTCAAATTAATTCAATAGGGCAGGAGCTGTGAACAATACAAAGATTTACAAGACATTTTTTGTGTGTGTCCTTAAAGGGCATATATATATATATATACACAGAGTTGTTCAGAAAACTTGATTACATTCTTTAATAATTTGAAGAAACCCTAATTAATTCATTGGAAAATATTTCCCGAGTGCTTACTTGGTGTCAGACATCATGCTAGACTCTTGTCATACAGCGAGAAAGACAATTCTCTTTCCACAAAGAACTTATAATAAAGTGGGAAAGTTAAGTAAACCAGAAACTATTTTTAATGTAAGGCCATGAGCGTGGTGGTAGAATTGTGCACAGGTGTCCAGAGAACCCCCAGAGGCACATGTTGAGCTGAGGTTTGAACCCACATTTGAGAAACTAGTGAGGGTCAGCTGAGGTTGGAGGGCGGGAAGGGTCTCGCAGGCTGAGGTATGATGGGTGCAGCGATTCATTGGTATGAAGTAGGGTGCTGTGTTTGGAGAACTCTAGGTAGTTTGAATGGAGTACATGAGGAGGTGCAGTGAGAGGTGAGCCCAAAGAGGTAGGCAGGAGCCAGATCACAAAGAGCCCTGTGCCAAACTCACAGATTTGAGCTTGTCCCTGAAGGATTTTAACAGGGCCTGAACGTGTTCAGATTTGCAATTGAGCATGCTTCTTCTGGGAGCAGATGGGGTGGAATGAGTCTGGCTGGAGGTAGGAGGGGTGGTCGGAAGACAGCCGTGGGAGAGTGCACAGGACGTGATGAGGACTTCTTCACAGAGCACACCTGCTAATAAAAGAGAAGAATTGGCAAAATCACCATTTTGCAAACCCAGTTCAGGCAAGGATTATAATTGTCAACAGATGCTAAGATATGGTCTCACAGAACCACAGATTATTAGTTACAGGGGAAAATGTGAACTTTGCAATGGAAAGAGCAGATGACTGTCATCTTAACAGGTCAAAGAGCAGCAGAACAATGGGCTGTTACCCACCTTCTGATGTGATGCCAAGAGGAGACAAGGTAACAGCTCCTAGATAATATTGCTTCCAAAAATGTGGAACCTGAATCCAATCATGAGAAAACAATTGGATAAATCCAGAAAGTGGGAGATTATCTAAGAAAACTGGCTGGAGCGCTTAAAAAATTCAGTGTCACGAGAAACTGAAATAGACACAAAAGATGAGGGGACTATTCTAAATGGAAAGAGATAGGTAGGTTGAGATCCCTTATCAATAATCAAATAGCCATCAGGGACATTTGGGTGACAATGGGGATATTTGATTGGGAAACAGTTTTCTTAGGTGTGATAATGACATGATAGCCATGTAGGAGAATGTCTTTATTCTTCAATGACAAAGACAGATGGATGCTTTTCCATACACATACTATGTGTCTGACATCTGCAGGGATCTTCCTGGTGACGTGGGAATTCCCATCCTGATCTAACATTTGATGATGAGCTTTCTTAATGCAAACAGTGGCAACAATCATGGTCAGAGCAGCTCTTACCTCACCCTTGGAGGAGCAGCGAGCTGCTGACCCCAGATCCCTGGCTGGGAAGCAGGAAGCTGTGTTCTGCTCTGGCTCAGTCACCAAGCAGCTGTGAGTGAACAAGTTTCCCCGCCCTGGAGTTTTCCTCTGACAATGGGATGATTGGACCTGACCTGCCCTGAGGTCCTGTTTGACCTTCTACAACACATAATATATCACCCTTCCTTACTGCGATTGTCTTTGATGAGCTCTTGACTGGTCTGCCATTTCATTCTGTGTTGGCTAATTTCTCCAGCCCCTTTTGACCACCTTCTCTTGAGAGTCGCTCCCCCACACCACCTCTCCCTACCCCCACTAAATTAGGAGACCCTTGTGGAACTCTGAGGAACTCAAACAGGCGCCAGTTCCTGGCCCGGGCTGCCCCTTGACTTAATATCAGCAAGTCTTCCCAGACTCTTAGGCACTGCTTTCTATTAATAGTCTTCCAATTTTCTCTTTGTTACAGAGCTAAAACACACTCCTGGTAGGAAATGTGGGAAAATTGCGGACTATATAGAAGAAAATTTAAATTGCTTATAATTCCATCACTTCACTGATAGCCATTATTAAAATCTTTTCTGAATGGATATAAGTGTGTATGTGTAAGTGGGTGTGTGTTACATAATTAATCTTATATCATTTACATAATGTTGTATTCCAGTTTTAAAAACTTAATAACATATCTTGAGATCTTGCTGGGAATGAAACAAATTATCATTCTGTAATTTCTTTTTCAGAATTTCATAAGCTTGGAATGTCATTTGGAACCTCATTTTTAACAGCTCTTAATATAATGAAAGGCATTATAGCCAAGAAATGTAATAAAATAAACAAAATGTTAAATGTCAAAATAAAGTTTGTTAAAATGAAATATTTAAATGTCTTTATCATTATTTGTATCTCCTTATATAATTAAAGGGTCCACCATTTTCACATATATTTTCCAAATGATTTGACAAATCTGCCCATTTCTTGTTCTCAGGAAAGGCCAGCTTATATCACACATCCTCAGTACTGATGGGGAATTAACAGAAGAGAGAAAGGACAATGGGAAAAAATAGATGTAGAATTTCTCAGTTTATGATGCTGCCTTGTTAATGGTGGAGCCACAGAACCACTCCTGGGTGATGGTGGGATGTGTGTGTGTGTGTGGGTGAGTGAGTATAAGCGTGAGTGTGTGTGCACGTGTGTGATGAGTAAGCTGTAAGGGAGAGCCAAGTGGGAGAGTAAAGAAATGAATTAAATATGATAGGTTAGAGGCACATCAGGTTACTCTGGATGTCCCTTCACTTTCTATTATGCCAATTTATTAGATTATGTGTGGGGAAGGGCCCTTGCAGGGGAGATGTAGTAGTGATATTTGAAGGGGGATGCATTCTAGAATCCGTCTCTAAAATGTTAATACTAATCATGGCATTTTATAATGTCATTATTAATTCAACAACCTCATAACAGTTGACACAATGATATGTCTCCAAGGAAGAACCTGAACCATTCATTCATTCTAACATCTAATATTTCAATGACTATCAACCGTTATTTTTAATAGTTATGTAGTATTCCATCTTATTTGGCACACCATAGTTTGCTCAATTGTGTTGGTATTATAAGGGCTTTTGGGATTGTTTCCAAATTATTTTGAGCATCATCAATAATATTATGAATGGTCATTGTGCAAATAAATTTTTTCCTCTACTTTGATGCTAGCTTTTATTATTTCACTTTTGTTAGACTTAGACATAAATAATAATAAGCTGTTTGATTTGTATTTGTCTAATTTCTCTCAGTAGTTTAGGCCATGGTTTTTATTTTCCTATTTTCAATTATCTATAAAATTGTCTATTCTTATTCCTTTACATCCTGACCACTTGCCAAGAAGCTAAGGATTTAAAAATTTAAATATAAATTTTTATTAGATTGAGTTTTTTAAGGAATGTAAGCTTTTACAAGTTATATTTACCATGAGTCATTTTCACATTCTGTGGTATTCCTGTTTAAAACTTTGTTCAGTTACATTATTTTATATGATGTATTTTTAAATGTTAAGAAAGGATAGTAACAATTTTTTCAAGGACTCTTTTCCAGTGATTTCTATTGCGCTTGGAAACCTCCATATCACCTTTGCAACTGCTAACACCTGAATCCTCTGGTCTCAGCACAAAAGAAGAAACTAGCATTGGCTTAAGGTTGAAATAGGGCCTGGATATCCTGGAATGTGGCCTCCCCCTGCAGAATGTGGCTGGGAGGTGGGCGGCCCATCACCAGGGACCATGCTACCAGCATGCTTTTCCTCTTCACTCTTTCCTTCCCAGCCATCAGCATGACAGCTCAGAATTAAATCTCTAGCTTAAATTGTGCAGCTCGAGACCAGAAATGATTATACCCAGAGCTGCCTGTGGGTCATTGGAAAAAGAAGCAAGATCAGTGCAGCTCCTTGACTCAGACATGCTAGCTCCGGGCCATTGTGATGACAGTGGCCTCCTGAGTCAGGCAGGCACACTTCCCTGGCTGGCAGCTAGAGGTGCGAGGCGGATCCTGGCTCCAAACAAAAGGTTTTCCTTGTGGTTGTTGGAAGAGTGACTCAGTGTGTGTGTGTGTGTGTGTGTGTGTTGCCTGTCTCTCTGTATTCTCTGCTGAGTACTAGCCTTGTGTAGCAGTCCTTATTATATAGTCCTTGCTGGAATGTGGGGTTATGAAGAGTGGATGACTCTTTGTCCCAGCTGCTATGCAGTGGGGGAGGGTTGTCAAATGGCTGCCGAACCTCATTTACAGTCTCAAGTCATTCAGCTGAGCTGTGTGCAGTCTGAGCACAGTCGGTCATCACTCCTGGCACTGAACACCCCACTAATTCTGCTAGGTGTAAATGGTGTGAAATGGATGAGAATTCACAAAGATGCTGGGGAGGCTGGTAGATACGAAGCATTCAAACAGGGGAGTGATGGAGGGAATGAGCAGAACAGAAACCACCAGACAATTGCCCACCACTATGTTTCAAAGAGGTATTCCTCTAAAACTGTAAGATAAAAAGACACATATATTTTTAAAAAGAAAATGCTGTTAAGAGCATCAGAAACTCCTACTAACAGCTGGAATTAGAGCACAGCAAACGCCAATACTGAGGAGATGGTGAGAGAAAGCTGTTCACACATAGGCAGAGCGAGAAATTTTAAAACTAAGACAACGGAGGACAAGACTCAGCAAATGCTCTAAAGAAAAAAGTCCAAGGGGGTGAGAAAGAAGAGGGACAGGACATGGATGTTCCTGGCAGGACTGATTCTAGGCACATCCCACACTTTGTGGCCTGGTTCCCTAACAAGTCTCAAGTACATATCTATATATATATTTATTCATTCATTTATTTATTTATTTAATAGAGGCATGTTTTTTTATTTATTTGTTTGTTTGTTTGTTTTTTGTTTATACATGCACTGGGTACAGTCAGAAGCGCGGGAGGGTGAGAGAATTCACCAGAGCCAGAGCAGGGAGCAGAGCAGGCAGAAGGACCGAAGTACACTGCTGAGGGGAGCAGCGGGTGGCAGGAGAGGTCTGCGCGCCATGCGGGACCCTCCTCCGGTGGCCGGGAGCAGCCGGGGATCGAACTGGCGCCGCAGAGGCTGCAGACAACTTCGCAGCAGCCCAGCGCTCAACCACTGCGCCACCAGGGAGGCCCTCAAGTACATATCTAAGTGCATGCCACCAGTACCATTTGCTGAACGTTTTTAGTTGACTTTCTTTTCAAAACTGAAGTATCTATCTGCACCTTAAACAATACAACAATCATAGGATTGACATGCTAGTTATATATTTTCCCAACATACATTAATATAAACATATATTTAGGGGCTTCCCAGCATATGTTGTCTGTCTATGTATGTATGTATATATGTATGTATGTATGTATGTATGTATGTATGTATCTATCTATCTATCTATCTATCTATCTATCTATCGATCAATCATTACCCATGAAGTACCCAAAATAACTTCAGGTACTGACTGGTGGCATGCATGCCATTCTCTGGAAAATCTATCCTCTGTTTCATTTCTGTACAGAAATTCATCCTCTGTTAAGCCCATACCTTAATGGTCATCATCTCTTACTAGAATTATCCAAACCTCTCCCTCTGTCTGGAAAACTCCCTATTCTCTATCCCTTCTCTATACAAACTCTGACTAGACCTTCAAGTTATACTTGGCTTTCACTTCCAACCACAAGACTGGAGAAGGTTTCCCTAGCACATGAGTCCATAGTTCCACCTCTTTCCTTATTCACTTACTACACTTGCTGCTATCACTTATTTCATTATTTCCAATTCTCCTTTGGAGATGAACTCTGCCAAGGCAAGGAAACATCAGTGATTTTCATTACATTATCAGGACCTACCACAAAGCCAAGTACATTGTGGAACTCAATAAATTGTTGTTGAATGCATCCTTAGGCGATGCTCCCTCCTATCAAGATTTTTTTTCTCAGCTGACCCTCAATTTGCAAAATATTGTAGTATCTGTTTTCAGGCATGAAAAGCTGTAAGAACCAAGTGCATAAGTGGTCCATTTGTAGGGTCCAGCCAGCCAGTGAGATATTTCTTTGCAGAGGATTTTCTTGGAGTCCCTCAAATCACATTTACGTGATGGGTCAACTGTTTTGTTTTGTTTCACACTACGTAGGGTGTGTGTAGCTACCTCCAGGGCAGGGTCCCTGGGTGCTAGTCCCAGTGTCCTCACTTAATAGCTGTACAACTTTGTGAAAGTTATTTATTTAGCTTCCTATGATCCAATTTCCTCATCTGTAAAATAGGTATAAAATTATGCCTGTTTTATAGGTTTTAATATGTTTTCAGCCTGGTACCTGGCACATAGTAAGTATTCAATAAATCATCATTATATCCAGGTGCTTTATCTGCATGTACTATACTTTATTAATATCCTTTTAAAAGTGTAACATGTGAAACCCTCTAGTCCACCCAATACAAAAGGTACAAAGGGCACCACCTAAGAGCTAGATTTTTTTATTTATTTTAATACATCCTAGGATTACCCTGTTACTGTTGCTTATTATTATTATTATTATTATTATTATTATTATTACTGTTGCTATCATATCATACTGTTGAGTTACATTGACTTTGCATTTAATAAAATCCTCAGACTTTTGGGGTTAAATTTTTATCTAAATAACACTATTCTTCCTATCTTTGGCAATTAATTTTTTTTAAAGCATATATTTTTTTAAAGATTTATCTTTATTTATTTATTTTATTTATTTATACAAGCACTGGGTACAGTCAGAAGCGCGGGAGGGCGAGAGAATTCACCAGAGTCAGAGCAGGGAGCAGAGCAGGCAGAAGGACCGCAGTACACTGCTGAGGGGAGCAGCGGGCGGCAGGAGAGGTCTGCGTGCCATGCGGGACCCTCCTCCGGTGGCCGGGGAGCAGCAGGGGATCGAACTGGCGCTGCAGAGGCTGCAGGCAGCTTCGCAACCCAGTGCTCAACCTCTGTGCCACCGGGGAGGCCCGGCAATTAATTTTTTAAAAACAAATACAGAAACTTTACATTTATTCTTGTTCATTTTCATTTGATTGCTTTGGATCCAGTGTTTCTGCTTATGCAGATAACTCTGAAGTTTGATGACAGTCTACAGTATTTGTTCTCATTCTTAGATCTGAATCATCTGTAAATTTGATAAGTATACCTTTTAATTTTTTTTAATAAATTTTATTTTTATATTCCCCATACAATTGCAAACCCCTTATTTTGACCCAATCCCTCCCCTCCCAGCCCCCCCCCCATAGAGTGTCTCTGGTTCATAGTTGTTTGTTGATTTTGATTTTCACTTTCTTATAGTTATTCATTTTCCTGGTCCCTTATTTAAGTTTTCTAGATTCCTGCTATGAGTGAGACCATCCGGTATTTTTCTTTTTCTTTCTGGCTTATTTCGCTGAGCATGATCCCTTCCAGCGCCAACCATGTTGCTGCAAATTGCATGTGTTTATCTTTTTTGAATGCTGAGTAATATTCCATGGTGTATATGTCCCACATCTTCTTGATCCAGTCATCTATTTTTGGGCTTTTGGGTTGTTTCCAAAGCTTAGCTATTGTAAACAGTGCTGCTATAAACATAGGTGTGCAGGTGCTCTTTGAAATTGATGTTTCTGTGTCCTTTGGGTAAATACCTAGGAGTGGAGTATACCTTTTAATTTTAAATACCTTTTAAAAGGGACCAGGAAAATGAATAACTATAAGAAAGTGAAAATCAAAATCAACAAAAAACTATGAACCAGAGACACTCTATGGGGGCTTGGGGGTGGGAGGGGAGGGTTTGGGGTCAAAATAAGGGGGTTGCAATTGTATGGGGAATATAAAAATAAAATTTATTATTAAAAAAATAAAAGTTATTCATAGAATGAATGAAAGAGGCCAAAGGCTGAATCTGCATAACTTTAGTAAAGTCTTTGCACATCAACACCAATGAACCAGCTCCATCCTTCATATGTGATCATTCAGCTTACGATTCTCCATCTTGTCTCAAAGGAGTCAACATGTCAAAATCGACCACTCACTAGATATGTCCATAAAAATTGGGTTCTAAGGATATTTGTTGAGGCAGTGTTTCTAAAAGCAAAAAATAGAAAACAGCCTTAATGTCCAATAAAAGGTAATTGATTGAATACTTTTCTGCACATACTTCTAATGAACTATTCTTTGTCATTGCAAAAAAAATAATAGAACTCTGCAGATTCTTGATTTCCAAACTTAATTTTTAGACATAGATATTATAGAAATTTGGTGGTAACTGAGGACCAAGAACAGTACAAATTTTGTTTGTAAATAGGGATGATATGTCATAACATACAATGCTTAAAAAAATTAAAAGACAGGGCCTCCCCAGTGGCGCAGCGGTTGAGCACTGGGTTGCGAGGCTGCGCTGGTTCGATCCCTGGCTGCTCCCCGGCCACCGGAGGAGGGTCCCACATGGCGCGCAGACCTCTCCTGCCGCCCGCTGCTCCCCTCAGCAGTGTACTTAGGTCCTTCTGCCTGCTCTGCTCCCCGCTCTGGCTCTGGTGAATTCTCTCACCCTCACACGCTTCTGACTGTACCCAGTGCTTGTACAAATAAATAAATAAATAAATAAATAAATAATAAATCTTAAAAAAAAATTAAAAGACAAACATTGCCTCTGATCACTGCACAAGAATAGCAACTATTTACTCTTGCCAAACTACAGGAACATCAAAGGAATTTAAAGGGCTGCAGGTGGTATAACTTCTTCTGTTGGCTCTACTTTACTTAAAACAAATGACAAGCTCAAAAACTTAAATGATCAGATTATAATACAAATAGAAACATTTTCTAAGACAACATGAACAAGAAACTCATTTCTGACAGTCACCTGATGGAGATAATGGAAAACCAAACTCTGTGAGTTGCCAAATTACAAAGTTAACTGAATTTGCAGCCTCCGTAGATCTCTCATGGGAAACTTGGGCACTGACAAGTGTAGCTCAAGAACTGGAATGGGAATACAGCAAATATCTGAAGAACTCAGGGGACCCTGTACCCCTAAACCTCACTGAGCCTCCATCACCAGCCAGAACAGACCTGCCCCTATGTCTAATGAGACCATTACTGCGTCACACAAAGATGCACCTAAGGGAGTCCCCTTGCAAAAGGAGCCAATTATCCTTATACTCTAGTCCCTTCACTGCTCATAATTTCCAAACATATAACTAGGACTAGGTATCACTATACCCTGGATGGCCAATTATAAAGTACAACATGGGAGTTAGTGATTAGTACATATAGCGGACAAGGTGCACACATATACACACACACCAAGATTTGTTAATTTACATGAATATAGGGGAACACACTTGGGAATAGATTTCCTAAGAAGAGAAAAAAAATCTTAGAGTCAGGTTGAATTTATCAACTTGGATATGTTTTCTAAAAATTTGCATTTAACATATTGACTTGAGTAATTGGAAGTGTTTCTAAATATTTTCTTGGTCGGTTGCCTAAAACTTAGTAACAATAGAGGAAAATGCTAAATGAAGCTGAGAGATGATGTAGTATAATGTGGAGGAAGGAATTCAAAGATGTTGAAAGATAGAAATATTGGGAGACCTTTATCATGTCCTCTTTCTACGTCTCCAGGGTGGCCCAGAAAACAGCCGTGAAGGAAATCTTTGAGGGAGTGTTGTGGTTATTCTAAGTAGGCCGGAAATGCCTGTGGGATGTGACAGCTGAAATGGCCTCCCTTATTTCAATTGCAGGACAGATCCTGACTAAGCAGAGGCCCATATGATGGCATTTAACTGCCAGTGGTTTGTGGACAAGATTTCCGGTTGGACAGCAAGACCAACCTGATAATTGGAAACTTCAGGCCTTCAAGGTTTTTTGATCATGGGCCCTCAGTATCAAACTAAATGATTAGCCAGTAGGATCCCTTTTGATTTAAAATATATTTAAAACAATAAAGAATTAAAAAATTTAAAAGCCAAACTCTATTCTGCCAAAAAATATATATATATAACTTGAGTTATTACCATAGAATGAAAGCCTAATCACCCAAAGACCAGACCCAAGACCCCATGAACAAGGGAGGATCCGGGTCCTTTGGTAGAACTGTAACACTGTGGTACCACTGAGAGTATAGACTATATTCCTTCTATCCTTTCCCAGAGGGAATTGTGGCCATTGACCAAGGTAACTTTGGGTGGGTGGGAGGCAGAAGGAGGAGGATAATTAGGGGTCAATGGACACTGGCTTCGAGCTAACACTTAACACTACTATTGCCCACTGGTCAAAGTGGAGGTCTTAGAGAGTCAGGTCGTTAGAGGAATTTTGCCCAGAACCTACTTCACAGTGGGCCCTAAGACTCCTGAATTCACCCCAATGTTATTTCTTCAGTTCTTTTTTTTTAAAAAAGATTTATTTTATTTATATATACAAGCACTGGGTACAGTCAGAAGCACGGGAGGGTGAAAGAGTTCACCAGAGCCAGAGCAAGGAACAGAACAGACAGACTGACGTAATACACTGCTGAAGGGAGCAGCGGGCACGGCAGGAGAGGTCTGCATGCCATGTGGGACCCTCGCCCGGTGGCCAGGGATGGAACCGGTGCTGCAGAGGCTGCGGGCAACCTCACGACCACTCAACCTCTGCGCCACCGGGGAGGCCCTATTTCTTTTGTTCTTGAATGCAGAATTAACTAGATATTCTAAGATACTGGTATAATCACAGAAATAGACTCCTCACCTTTGCAGAAAGGTGTGTTACATATACAGGGCCATGTGGAAGTAACTACAATCATTCCTCTATCAAAAAACAACAAAAAATAGGGCCTCCCCTGGTGGCGCAGTGGTTGAGCGCTGGACTGCGAAGCTGCCCGAAGCCTCTGCAGCACCAGTTAGATCCCTGGCCACCGGGTGAGGGCCCCCCATGGAGCGCAGACCTCTCCTGCCGAGCCTGCTGCTCCTCTCAGCAGTGTACTTCGGTTCTTCTGCCTGTTCAGCTCCCTGCTCTGGCTCTGGTGAGTCCTCTCACCCTCCCGCACTTCTGACTGTACCCAGTGCTTGTATAAATAAATAAATATATCTTTAAAAAACAAAAAACAAAAAATAGTCAAGTGCCTCTCTGGTGGTGCAGGGGTTAAAGTCTCAGTGCTATCAAGCTATCACCAGCCACTGCAGCATGAGTTCGATCCCCAGCCAGGGAACTGACCCACATGGCGTAGCAGACCTCTCCTGTCTCACTCACTGCTCCCCTCAGCAGTATATTTCAGTAGATCTGCTTGTTCTGCCCTCCACTCTGTCTCTGGTGAATCCTCTTATCCCCACATTTCTGGCCTACACCACAATTCTTGCATGCATTAATAAATAAAAATAAATCTTAAAAAAAGGGTCAAAAGCAAAATTACATCCCCAAGGAAATCATTAATACAGTTACACTAATAGTCTTGTTAGCTGCAAGGTACAAAGTTCTATTATTTTTCTATTAACTATTTTGTTGGGCTGATGAAGAAGATGGCTGCATCCTGGAAAAGAGTATGTGGGTCCATAACACCTTTTGAATATTATCAACTTAACTAGGTGTGGCTGCCAGTTGTATCCCCTGTTCCAGATGAGATCTCCTGAGTGAAAATCTCTGGTACCTAGAAGACTGGAGTTGATCTTTATTTTCGTAATGTTCTTTACCCCAGTGATTAGAAAATACAAGGGAAAATGGTTGCTTTCATCTGTTTAAGCAATACACCATTTCCCTTGCATTCTGCCATCCCTCTGCCTCTGTACTACAACTTAAATGCACTAATTGTCTTTCTGTCCCATTGGACGCCATTCTAGACTGCAATATGGATCACATGATGGTAGGATCTGGAGGCCTGGAGGCCTGGAAGTACCAGGAACCCTTGTAAAACATGCATGAGGAGTGAGGAAGGGAATTTCTCAGGAAGTTCAGGGTCTGTCACCTCAGTGAAGTTTCTAGAGGTTCAGTATCTGAGTCATGGCAGGGTAGCACATACAGAATGATGAACACCAGCAGCCCTGTCACTTCCATCGGCCCAATGGACCTTTCTGGACTGTCCAAGTAATGCACAAATGACATTTGCGTGTGTTTGTTCAAACTGTTTACCAAGAGACTTGAAAGACTTCCAGGCTTTGAGCAAGACCCCCAAAAGGAAATATTCTGCAGGTTACAGCCTATGTGGCCTTAGTTATTCACGATAGATCCCATATTGGGCCACAAAATAATATTCCTATAATATATATCTCCCTCATTTTCTTTATCCATCTGCTGGTTGATGGACACTTAGGTGGTTCTCATATCTTGCCTGCTGTGAAGAATACGTCAATAAACATGAGGGTACAGCTATGGCTTCCAAATACTGATTTCCTTCCCTTTGGATATGTTCCCCAAAGTGGGGTTGCTGGGTCAGATAGTACTGCTATATAAAAAAAAATTTTTTTTTAGTAACTTCCATGCTGTTTTCCATATTGACTCTACCAATTTACATTCCCACCCATAGTGTACAGAGATTGCCTTTCTCTATACCCTCACCACCGCTTGTTATCTCCTTCTGGGGATAATCATCCTAGAAGATGGGAAGTGATATCTCCCCGAGGATTAGTGATGTAGAGCACCTTTTCATGTGCCTGTTGGGCATTGGCATGTCTTCTTTGGAAAAGAGTCTAGGAGACTGGGCAAGAGATTGAGAAGCTGAGGATGGGGACTGATTATGAAAGCAGAGTCCTCCGGTTGAGCAGAGACCAAGGAGGGGAAGTGGGTGTAGCCAAGGACCCTTAACTGCTAAATGCTAAGCTGGTAAGTGTAAAATCAGCATCCTGTGGAGAAGAAGGACGGTGATTTCAGGGTGCAAAGCCAACATGGAGCAATAGACAAAACTGGTGGGCTGGGGTTGGGCTGAGGTGGGCCAGGGTCACTTACTTGGAGAGCTGATCTTTGGCCCCACTGAAGTTGTAGGGTTCTTCCTCCACAGGCATTAATTTCCAGTAGCCAGGCTCACAATTTTCTGGAAGTGTTTCTCTTTCCTCTCCTCCAATTTCATTTACTTTGATCAGGCTGGCCAGCCTCTGGGCAAGTCTGTTCTTTCTGGCTGGGATGCCAAGCAAGTCTTCTTAGTCATGGCCTGGAAAGTCAGATCTGACTGTCTGAGATCATCCATGTGACCACTTCCCCACTTCCCATTTCTTCTTTTCTCTTTTAAGTCACGCCTATCAGCAGATGAAAATACGCCATGCACCAATAATCCTTCAGAGAGTGGGTGGGCCCAGGTCTGCCAGCGTGGGCCAGTATCACACAGGCTGGACCTGGGTGGTAACAGATGGGGAACAGGCGCCTCCTGACAGCTGGGAGCAAGGAGAGAGTGAAAAGACAGAAGAGTTGAGGTGAAGGCCATGGAAATGCTGAGCTTCACCCTGCTCTGGAGGATGAACGCAGAGTAAACCCAAGGCAGGGGTAAGGATGGTGGCTGAGAGAATCTGTTCAATACTCTTAACTTTGACTTGTCAAAAATTGATATCTCAAATTTCACTCGTGGTCTGGTGAAATCTGGTCTAGAGGAGATAAAATCTGTCTGCTGCATCCCTCTCCACTCTCAAACCTCGGTCCCCCTCACCCCTGCAGCCCTGTCCTACTGACCTGGCTTGTGAGCCGTTTCTGTGTTGTGGAGATGCAGTCTTCACCCCAGACATCCACCTGCTCCTATGCTGGGTTTTGTTTTTACAGGATGTTCTTTCTCTGCAGCTTCCGAGAAGTAGGTCAAGGTGCCTGCTTTTAAGGGAGAAGTGCCAGGGGTTCAAATCACTCAGCCTGGAGTCAGGAATCCTGAGTTCTATTTCTGGCCTCCCAGCTCTGACAATCTGAGGGGTGAACGGACTGTCTTATTCTCCCTGGGACCTTCTTTAGATGTCATGAATTCCTCCCCCACCCCCAAGCTGTATCCCTCTTCCCTCAAAGCTGTTAACTACTCCAGGCTGTTGCCCAGAGGCAGGTCTGCTGCAGTTGCCTGGCTGACCTGGAGATTAGAGGCTTTGCAAGGCACAGTGGAGCTGGGTATGAGCCTGGAACACAAGCAAGCCAGACTCCTGACTGAAAGACAGGCCTGGGGCTGTTCTGTGGATGCTAGAGCCTGATGCTAGCTCTGGCTCCTGGGTTTTATGTGATGGTTATAAATTGCCTCCTTTTCTCTGTAACTCAGGGAAACTTTGTCTTTGGTTCACATGGAAACTCTAGAAATCCCAGTGCTTGCTCATGGCAGAGGGGCCCATTTGAGCTGTTGCAGCAAAGGACATTGTTCAGGGTGACCCCATTAACCAGGGTGCACTTTGGTCAAAGAATAATAACATTTTCTAAGGCCTAGTTCCTCTTGACAGTCCCAGCGGGCCCCTGGCTGTGGAGCTGCTGCAGACATAGCAGGTCCACTGTTGATGGCCTAATGGGGAGGGTGGTTAATATTAGCCCCCTGCTTTGGTCTGGATAACCTGAGACCCTTTCCAATATCTTCAAACCCAGGTGATGGGAGTAAAATACAGATGAGGAAGAGGAGAAAAGCAGATGAGGGGAGGAAAGGTGCATGGGTCTTCAGGCTGTTAGAAAGAACTATTCCATTTAAGGTGCAGTTGTTATTGGAGTACAAGTTCTCAGGATGTGATGGAAAAAAATGGGTGTTGGGCAGAATGTCCTGGGCTTGAATCCTCCCTTGGCCATTGACTGAAGATTTTTCTCACTCTCTGGACCTCAGTTTCCCAGCTATAAAATGGGAATAACAGTACTTCTCTCACCAGGTTGCTGAGCAACACGTGTTCCCCAAGATGACCCAAGTCCAGTGCCTGGCACAGAACCTGCCACCTGGTGGGTGTGCAGTAGGTGTTATTTCTTTGCCATTTTCCTTCCCGTCAAACCTGCCGCCCTCTTTTGGATTTCTGAAGATTAAGTAAGGACCCATTCCTAAAATAAGAATCCGAGTGCTGACACACCTTTCTTTCCATAGTTCACCTAGCCAGCTGATGTCTGCTTGGTGTCTCGTCACAGCCACACCACCATCATTTTGGCCCACGATGGACTACATCTGTGACAGTGGTCCCCCAAATGCCAGTTGCCTACTGACATGGTAGCTTTGGTAATATTGTAGCATTTTATGCCTGCAGCAACCTCAGCCATCTCCTGTTTACTGGGTCTCTTGATAACATTCTTCTCCCTTGTGCTTGATTTAATCTTGGGTTGTCTGGTTCACAGTGGTCCCGGAGAGAACAAATCCGCTGCTAATGTTGCGTTGGCACAACAATGAACCTGCCTAATCACGTGTCTTTCTCAGGCCAGATCCCTGCTGTTAAGGGACACATGGCTCTCTTCTGGATATTGGGACCACTGTGTTTTGGTGTTTCGTTAAAACTCTGGGCCAGAAGACTGGGTCCCCACAAGTCTCAGCTGCCTCATATGGGAGTAACAGCCCAACCTGAGATTTCTACCATTTCCAGCAGCACTTTTATCTAAACACTTTGCCTACACTGCAGACAAGCTGAGGACAGTCTATTCCTTCACCATGGAACCCAGAGGGCCCTCACCCCCTTGGGCTAAAGCACCCTTGCCAAAGAGGGCAGAGTGGTCAGAGTGACCCATCCTGTGTCCTTAGGAGCCACACAGCAGTGGAATCTATTTGCTAATGAGGACTGGGCAGCAGGGAAAGGACTGGCCTGGGCCTGGTTCAGTCATGAGGATCTGCAGCAGCCATGAGGATCCGCAGCAGCAACACAGCACCAGCTAGAGCTACCGGAGAAAGCATAGACTGCATTTGATAAGCAACAACCAAAAATTAGGTATAAATATGTCCCAAATAGTACATGGCACACACAGTGAAAATGACTATTTATTTTAAATTCAAATCTGAGTGGGCATCCTTATTTTTCTGTACTACCCTGGCAGCCCCACATCCAACAGGAAAGCCTCCGGGTTGGGTGCTCACGAAGCTCCCCCATGTGGTCCCAGGTGCCCTCCCAGCCTCCCTTCCTGCTTCTGCTCCCGTCTTTAACTCAGTTCCTGCCAGACAGAAGGGTCCCCAACTTGCCCTCAAATACTCTAGCCTCTCCCTTCTTGACCTTGGCCATTATAATCCCTCTGCCTAGAATTATTTGTATTATGGCCACATCTAGAAATCCTGCCCATTCTCCAAAGCCCATCTTGAGTGGTTTGGTTTTGTTTTTGCATTTCTTCCCTGTTCTTTCCATGGGCCACTGAAATTATTAGATCTTGTTATAATTTTTTACATGCCTCCCCTCTCCTGTGCACCTTCTGTGATGTCTAGCACATAATAAGGCAGGATCAATAAATATTTGATAAAAAGAATGAATTAACCTATCATCCCTGAATGTATAAATAGAATTTTGTACCTCTCACAGAATCGACCACATACTTTCTTGTCATGTAATGTTTTCATCAGTGTTTGTCTTGTGCTCCCTGCCAGACAGTTCAATCCATGAAGACAGACTCTGCACTTCCCACTGAGCTACACGCACCAGAGTCTATGGGTATAGTTTGGGTTGAACAGAACTGTGGGCTGGGACTATCTCTGGGTATCTTGACCAAGCTAGACTCCAAATTCTCAAAGCCATCAGCAGGTGCAAGTCTCAGCCAGCCTCAGAGCCACCTGGCTCCCACCTAGAACTGGCACATAGAGACTGAGCTCCATTCTCTATGAATCCTTTGAGGGTCTAGGTGAAATGTGAGGTGAGGGAGGGGATGCTCCCTTGTTCTGCTAATAGAGGCAGAGGAGCAGCAACAAAACCTGATGCAGGGGTGGTGAGACCAGAGAGAAAAAGAACTGGGTTTGAGTGCTTTCATGTAGGTTTATGTACTTTTCTCAAAGGAAAAGTAGGAAGCGGAGGGTCAGAGCAAGAAGATGACTGACCTATAGACACACAGCACACTTTATGTAGGAAGAACCCCATTAACCTCTCAAGGTCACCATTTCCTCTTCTGTAAAATGGGAGACATGACACCATCTTTAAGGTCCTCCCCTCCTTAGCTTCTACTAGTAGAATAAACCTCAGCCAATGGGGCAAGAGGAGAAACTAAGGCAGAGCTATTGAAAGGACTGGGAAGTGTGAAGTGCAGAGGGGGTTTGAGCTGGGCTAGGCGGGATCTTCAGGGTGTGGGCCTGGGCCTTCTGCCCCTGAGGGTCTCTTCTCACGCGGGTCACAAAAGGTGGGGCATTTGACCCTGGGGCATGGTTGGAGAGGATCTTGGCACAAAGCTTGTGATTTAATTACACGTGTAAATCTGGGAGAGGAAAGCAGCTGACTTCCCGCGGCCCCTGGGGTCAGGTAGGGTGCGTTTCCTGCGTACCTGGCCTGGGAAGCAAGCTCTTTGGTAGCAACCTCCAGGCCACAGGAGCTGGGAGGGCCAGAGCTGATGCCTCAATTAGAGAGTGGGGCTTGGTTTAGGGGACCAAGGATGGGGGGAGGGTCATTCTCCAAGTTGTCTTCCTTGTACCCCCAACTCATCCTATGCATCCTGGACAAATCCTGGGGCGCGGGTCCACCTGAGCTTCCAGCGCCGACGCTGCCCCTCGTGGGCCCCGGGTTCGGGGAGATCTCGGTCATGGTCGTGGGCGGATCTCAGCTGTGGGCCTGGGCATTCAGACAGGAACAGGGGGTTCGGGTGGGTGACTCCCCCGGGGGAACGCTGCAGCTGGAGGACCCGCCGCCCCGGCGACAGCTCGGAAAGGCTCACCTGGGGATCTGGGTTTCCCCGAGGGTGCCTGGGCGGAGGCAGGGGCAGGGCGGGGATGTGTCTGGGGCGGGGCGGGGGTCGGGCCGGCGGGGCCGAGTTCGGGGCGGGTGGGGGACCTCATTAGCATAGCCTCCTCCCCTCCCCGCGCCGCGCGGCCCAGAAGCCGGAGCGGAGGCCGGCGGCGCTCAGCCTCGGCCGCTGAATGGGCGCGCGGCTGCGGCTCCGGCCCTCGGCGCCCGGCCCCCCGCGCCCGCGCCCCGCCCGGGGCTCGCCGGCCGCCGCCATCCGCCGCCGGGGCTGCGAGTGAGAGGCCGGCGCCGCCGGGGCTGCGTGCAGGCGGCGCGGCCTCCCGGGAGGCGCTCGCCCGCGGAGATGTACGGTAAGGGCGGCGCTGCCCGGGCTCCAAACTTGCGGCCGCGGACCTTTGTCCCCCGCGGCCCGGGGAGGCCACGGGCGCGGGCGCGGGGCGCGGCTGCTGCTCCCCCGCCGTGCGCGCGCGTCTGTGCCGAGAGGACAAAGATGCCTCGGGCCGGGGGACCCCGGGGTCCCCGGGGGTCCTTCGGTCGTTGCTGGCTGGCGCGGGGGTGGGTGGGCGGCCGTCCGTCGGGGCGCGCGAAGCTGGGGTGATCCCTGGCGGCTGGATTCTGGGGAGAGCGAGTGTCTCCCGAGCCGAGCAAACAAGGGGGAGCTATCGAGGGGGTGGCCTGCGACAGCGTTTGCGGAATTAACAAAAGCGGGTTGTGCTGGGGAGTTTTATGCGGAAAGCTGGCCCAGGATTTTGGGGAGTCGCTCGCTGCCGGCTCACGCCGCGCACCGGCTGGGAGGCGCGGGAGGCAGCGGTGGTGCAGAGCGCAGGGGCGCGCGCGCGGGCTCTGGGGCCGGGTCCCCGCCGCCCCTGCTCGACTTCGCCTCTGCTCGCCCTTGTCGCCGGTGGGACCCTGGTGCCCCAACTTCCAGATTTGTCCACTGCAGTGAGGAAGCGGGGAGACCTGCCCGAGGGAGCCACGCAGCTCTGGGTGTCCTCCGGCCTTCTGGCTGTCCCCCGACCTCTCGCCCCCCACCTGGGCCAGCCCCTCAGTTGTGTGCAACAGTTAGCCAGACCCTCGAGCCGCGCTCCTGTGCTTTGACCTCCCCCGGGAGTCCTGTGGTTTGGGAGGTAGAGTGGGTGACGGGGAGCACTTCGGACCCCCCCATCAGGGCTCTGATGAATGAAGCTGGAGACCCAGACTGGTCTAGAAATCAGCTGCATTAGGGAACGTCCAGACAGAGCTGCTGTGTGTGTGTGTGTGTGTGTGTGTGTGTGTGTGTGTGTGAGAGAGAGAGAGAGAGAGAGAGAGAGAGAGAGAGAGAGAGAGAGAGAGGTGGACATAAGTCCATCAGAACCCAGGTCCTGGCAGCTGTCCTAGGGCTGGAGCTGTGCTCACCTCCCAGCCCCACATCCCCCGTGAGGGCTCAGGCAGCACCTGAGGGGTAAGTGAAGAAGGGGCTCATTCCCAATTTAACCCATCCCTGAAGCTGCTCAGCTGCCTCACTCCGCAGAGACTGTGAGTCACAAAGTTTGTTGGAGGCAGAGGAAGCTGGGAGTGTGATGCAGGGCTCCGCAATCGGTGGGGTGAGAGACACTCAGCCTTTTAATCGCTTCCTACATGGTGGAGTTACTTAGACATCTGCATTTCTGAAGCCAGTTGAGGCACCTGCAGGTAACCCTCAGCAAGTATTGTTTCTACCCGCTGGGTGGACTACCCGCTGGGTGTTTGGCAGGAGGAGGGAGAGTTGCGGGGGAAGAGATAGGAGGGAAGGTTGACCTCAGAGCCTGATGACGGACCAATGGAGGACTCCGGAGGCCAGTGGGGGACTCTGGGGGGAGGTATCCAGGGTCGTGTTTTATAAGCTAGGAAATTATGAGATTCCCAGCGGAGAGCTCTATTTTCTCTCTCTGCTGTCCCCCCTTTCTTTCTGCAGAGCGAGCAGCCTGAAACTGCAGATCACTTGACAAATGCATGTGACTGCAGGGGCACCTGCAGTGGGGAAGGCGTTAGGACAGGCCCATCAGATTGGGTAAGAATTAGGAACCCTAGTTCTGCTGGGCCACCTCATTGCGTTCAGCCCAAGACACTTTCGTAACTGACCCTAGGGTACCTGAGCCTTGGGGGGTCCCAGCCTGCCTCTGTTGTATGAAGCAAGTTGTGGAAGAATTGGATGGTACAGGGGGTGAAAAAAGTGAATTGGGAAGCCAGTGTATCTGGCTATGTTTGCATACACCACAGATTTTCATTTTTCCTTTATGTTTGTATTCCTCTCGATGCACACAGAGATGGCACATAACCCCTGAGACAGTCTTAGAAAGATTGTAACAAAGGTATCCTCTAGACAGTTACCCGCAGCAAAAGGAAGTCACACCAGTGCTGGGCAGGACACTATTATGAGTCTTGCTTCGTGCAAAGCCCACTCTCCACGGTAGGGCTCATGGGCCTGGATTTTTAGTATTTTCTTGATTTTAGTGGTAAAAAAAGATCTAGGATACTTGTAATTTTCTCCCCAGAAGTTAGTCGAGTGATGAAAAAAGATGTAGATAAGGAGGTTAGGAAGTTCTATAGGCTCCTTATCTTTGGTTTTATTTTTCCCTTATTTTCTAAGGAGTTATCTAAGATGATGCAGATGGAACAGGGCAGAGTGAAAACTGGGCCTCCTACCTCAGTGTACTCTCCCCCCATACTCTGGGTAAATGTTCATTAGGAAAATGGCGGCAGGAATTTTACTAGCTGACGGGCAGTGAGGGCCGTGGTAGAGCTGACGGTCACCTAAGAGCGCTAGGCAAAGGCTTCCCTTCCACTATGAATTTCTGGGATCTGCGCTAACCATCTCTCTGCCCCTTGGTGATCCTGACAGATTTTCTTCCTTTCCCTGCCTCACCTTACCTCTGCCCCCACAGCTCAGTCTTCCTGTCTCCTCTATCTTTGTCCTATGTCCATGAGAGGGTAAATGGCTTTGTCTTTGTGAGAGGACACATTCTCTGAGACAGAAAGAACCCGAGACCTGGAGACATCCACCTCTACCCTTGAGCCAGCTCCCTGCTGTGTGGCCGTAGGCAAGTCGGGTCATCTCTTGGATGACACATCTCTGTATAAAATGGTGAGGCACCCAGCCACCTTCCAGGGTGTTGCCAGCCCCAAAGCTGGGCACTGGATATGACTGCACCCCATGGGGCCCTGCACTCCCAGGCTGGATTGCCCAAGAGCCTGTGCCCTTGGCGTCAGTCCTCTTGGGCCTCCTTCCTCTCTGCATCACCTCCCACCCCTGCTAAATGACTTCTCCCCCTTCACCAACTCACTCCTGCTGTCTCCTCACCCCTCCTTGTTCCTACACCCCAGCCACTTTCTGGACATCTGCCAGTCTTGTTTATGCCAGTGGACAGATTGACAAGGGCCCTGGAAAAATAAAAGCACTTTGTGCTGAGTGGGAAGATTGTGGGCAAATTCTCTGTAAAAAATGAATGCCCATTAGTTAGAACTGAAAGTTCCCCATTCCCCTGGCCCGTGGTCCTGCCGAGAGCGGCCCACTTACCCACCGAAGCGTGGCAGAGCTCTCTTTCCAAAGGACTTCCCTCTGGAATCAGGGCTGCCGGCCCTGAGGAGAGACTGGGAAGGGTTTCCCCAGAACCAGGTTGTGCAGCCCAATCCGACTAAAACAAGAGCTGCTCTGGGAACCTCCTCACCTCTCACTGCTGCTTCACCCTCATCACGTGTTTCTTGGTGCTTCGTAACCGGGGATGCTAACTGGAGGGGAAATCAGCAGTGGCTTTCAGCTTTCCTTAATATGTTACAGGTGATGAGAGTGGAGAAAGGCTACGGGAGCCCCTGAGGGGCAAAGGCTCACCTCCACAGGGCCTGCTTCTCATCACAGGGCGCGCCCCCAGACAGACACACAGAGCACGCGCATGCCAGCCGCCCCCAGTCCTGAGCCTTCTGCAGCCACAGCCACGCGGTGCCTTATGTGGCTCACTCATATGTGGGAGCTGTGTGGCCCTCCCTTGCCCCCCAACTCCTTCATTCCCTGTAGAAGGGGGTAGGGTGAGTGGATCCTGTGCTCTGTCTCTTGTTGACCACAGTTCAGTGAATTCAAATAGTTGCAGTTTTCTTCTTGCACATAATAAAATAAAAAGTTAGTGTCACTTTATAGAAAATCTGGGAAAGAAAGGCGGGAAACCCATTCACAGCCTTACCCAGTAAAACCAACCTTTTATAGTATATAAATTACCACTCGGACTTGGTGTCCGTCTTCCTGTGCCCTTTCTCCTTCCGGCCCCATCCCGAGGTCCTGGCTGTGGACACAGGCGTGATGGCGAAGGAGAGAATGAGAGTCCCAGGTCTGGGGGTGACCCCTGGCTCTGCTTCTCAGGTATTCTTGGGCCGAGTCTGCTGCCTGGCTCTATAGTGATGACAGTGCCCACTGCAGCAGAGATTAATCAGGGGAAGAGCGCTGCCCCCCCTTCTTCCAACGCTCTTGTTTCTTAATTTGAAAAGAGGGGAGCAAAAATAAAAATAAACAAAAATTTGCTTATTTTTGTTTATTTCCCCAAGCTTAGAGACAGTGTTTGTGATGCTGTCCCTTATATTGAACAAAAAGATAATTGGATTTAAAAGTATCTTTTTTTCCTTAATAGTTATCCAGTCCTTCCAGAAAACCTGCAAGACTTAGTAAACTACAAGCAAGTATAACTGCTTTTACTGTTCTGATGTCTTCCATGCATTTCTTGATGCAATTGGAATTATTTATTTTATATTCTGTTTTTTTTTTCTACTTAACATTGTAATAAAAACATCCCCCCGGGCCTCCCCTGGTGGCGCAGTGGTTGAGCGCTGGGCTGCGAAGCTGCCCACAGCCTCTGCAGCGCCAGTTCGATCCCCGGCCACCAGGAGAGGGTCCCACATGCGCAGACCTCTCCTGCCGCCCGCGGCTTCCCTCAGCAGAGTATTTCGTCAGTCTGCCTGTTCTGTTCCCTGCTCTGGCTCTGGTGAATTCTCTCACCCTCCCACGATTCTGACTGTACCCAGTGCTTATATAAATGAATAAATAAATCTTAAAAAAAAAAAAGCATCCCCCTCCCCAAGTTAATAAAAAACCCTCATGGATTGCTATTTTTAATGACCATGTAACAACAACCCACTGAATGGGTGTATAATTTCCTTACTATATATAAAAATTCAATATAATAACCCTGGGCAAAGTACCTAGTATCTAAAGCTTTCTCTGAATTTTGGACTATTTCCCTGAGCTATAGTCCTCCAAATGGGTTAAGATATAGAAACATCTTAAAGATTTGTTATGTGTTGTCAAGTTATTTTCAATTCGCAACCACTATATTCCCTATTTCCCTGCACCCTCAAAAGCACTAAATCTTGAGATTCTCCCCAAGCTCTGCTAATTTAATAGAAAAATTATTTTAACTTCTATTGTTTATAACTAGTGAAGTAGAACACTACCTATGCTTTTTAACCATTTGTATTTTATTGACTAGTCGTATGTCTTTATTTATTGAGGATGTTGACCATTTGCCTGTCCTTTGCTTTACTCTTTGTGTCTTGAAGAGAAATAGTCATAAACTATCAAGTATTTGTGGAGTGCAACCTTATTTGATGCTGTGTAGGGCATCACCGGGATATAAAAACCTTCCATCAAGATTACCATGTCAGTGGCCAAATGGTTGTAAAACATGCAAAAAATATATAAATGATACAAAAAGTTTTTTGCAGTGGAATAGTTACTCATCAAATGATCAGCCAGTGATATCTTGAAGTGGGAGAGACCACTGCAGGGTGGAGGCTTGGGGCGGGGGTGCCTGGAGGAGAGCAGTCAGTGCAGGGTTCTGAGAGCTAGAAGGAGAAAGGGAAAAGGTCAGCCAGGTGCTGGCACCTGTGTGGGGGCAGAGAGGACCTGTAAGGGGTGCTCCCAGGTCGGGCAGACTTTAGATGGAGAATTACTTGATGAAGGAGCTTATGTCAGGTTTAGGCATTTTCACTTGGGAAAGTGAGCTGGAATAGCTGGTGATGATTTCAGACTGTCAAAAGGGCTGATTGGCTCAACTGATGTTTTAGGGAAATGAAGTTGGAGGCACTGCAGAATGGGGGGAAAGTGGGGGTGTGTGAAAATAAGAAAAGGGGAGATAGTTGCCCCAGGCACAGGGGATAGCATAAGGCAGGAGAAAGCTCTGGACTAGTTATGATACTGTATATCCCCTAACCCCCACGCCCAATGATTACCCAAGGGGGAGAAAAGCAGTAAGATTGGGTGGGTGGAAGGGGTGAGGAATAAGGTGAATTGAAATTTAAAAAAAAATTCATGGTACCTAAAATGTGGGTTATATAAGCAGATCTGGAGAATCACTCAGTTTGGAATAGGGGCTAAATTACCTGGAACTGTATATTTATTATAATCTAGTTTATTCTAAGAAGGATCTGGGCATATATTTCACATGCAAATACACTGTGTAACAATATTTTTGTTTGCCTCTTTATAACTTCTAACCCTCCACATATTTCAGCTTTAAATGTGTTTTGAATAACAACACAAATACTATTACTTTAGCTCCCATTCATTGGGCACTACTATGTGTCAGACAGTATGCAAAGCACCATTTAGGTATTAATTGATTTAATCTCCCCCAAACTCTCTGAGTTAGGGATTACTACTCTCCTTTTGTAAATGGGAAAATGAAGGCATCCAAAGAGGTTTACTGACCTGCCCAGGGCTGATGAGCACAGGTTTCAGGCAGAGACAGAAAGGACTTTCATCTTCATGTCCAGCCAGTGTGGAAGCAGCAGTGGCTGCCTCTAGGAGGTGGGGTTAGGACCCAGCTGTGTTTGAGAGAGGACAGAGGTCCAAGTCCCAGATGGTCCCCTCTAACCCTGGGACCTGGGCAGTTAGTTCATCACTCTCTGAACCCATTCCTTCCCCTGTAAAATGAGGATAGTCAGCCTGCTTTATAAGGTGGGGTGGTAAATGAGATCACATCAATGGACATGTAATTACATTAAAGAACACTGTACTATGAAAAGAAATACTTTCACCATCCAGCAACACATGGATGCTTCTGGGGCATGGCCACACCCTCTCCAGAAACACTGACAATCCCCGCAGACAAGGTTGGATATGTCATATTTAGACTGGGTTTATTTAAACCCTTAGTCAGAAGGGTCTGGTAATAAAAATGTAAAACCACAGGACTGCTGCATGTTAGCAAGCTGGGCATCTGCCTCTGTGAAGTCTGCTGCCAGATTGGGCACCCAAGAGGGGACACTGTACTGCTGATCATGCTGGACACTCTCCTGTCTTCCTAGAGGGCCACCTGCAGATTAGCGGTCTGTGAGTGTTCCTCTCTTCCCTGCACCAGGAAGATAAGAAGAGGAGAGATATGACATAGTTACCTAAATCCTTGTACTGGGCTAGATTCTTATGCACTACAATTTAGCAACATTTATTCCAAGGGATTCTATTCATTATCTCAACTGGAAACGGCCCTTTGGAAGTAGATGGCATTGATTTCTTTTTGAAGACAAGGAAGCAGGGATACAGAAGTCCAATAATTTGCCCAAGGTCAAGCAGCTGGTTGAAGTTTATTCTCTCCACTGCTCCAACGCGAGCGTTCACAGAACTTTGTGTAAGATTAAAGCCTTGCTTTTGGACCTGGTGACAATTATAAGAGGAACCCATATAAACTTTTTTTTTTAAATATTAAATTTTATTTTTATATTCCCCCATACAATTGCAAACGCCCCATTCTGACCCCAATCCTTCCCCTCCCGCCCCCCCCCAAAAAGTGTCTCTGGTTCATAGTTTTTTGTTGATTTTGATTTTCACTTTCTTATATTCATTTTCCTGGTCCCTTATTTAAGTTTTCTAGATTCCTGCTATGAGTGAGACCATCTGGTATTTTTCTTTTTCTTTCTGGCTTATTTCGCTGAGCATGATCCCTTCCAGCGCCATCCATGTTGCTGCAAATTGCATGTGTTTATCTTTTTTGAATGCTGAGTAATATTCCATGGTATATATGTACCACATCTTCTTGATCCAGTCATCTATTTTTGGGCATTTGGGTTGTTTCCAAAGCTTAGCTATTGTAAACAGTGCTGCTATAAACATAGGGCATATAAACTTTTGAGCTTAGTGCACCCACACATGTTCTTGTAATCTGATTGTAAATATGAGAATTAGGATTCCTGGTTCAAATGCTGACCTCATTAGCCTACAGAGACCCCAGATACATTCCATCATCAGGGATCCAAAGCATTAGATTTGGGGCTTGGTAGAGTTCCCACTTCTTCATAACTTCAGAAAAACTTCTCTCCATATCCCAACTTTTCTTTTAAGTGGATAGCACTTGAAATAATATTTATTAAGTCATGTGAAGAAGAATCCTTAAATTGTAAGAATATGAAGACCTCACATGAGGATCTTTTAGAAAGGAATGGTACAAAATGATGCACTTCCGGCATCTTGTTACTTGTTACCACTTTTGCAGGAAGGATGTTTCTAGAGTGGAAGCATGCAGGGTGGATGCTGCAAAAATCCGTAACACTGCAGCCTCCCACCATGCTTCTTTCTGCTCCCATGTATTTTATGCTTTGATGTTATTTTTATCATTTAGTTGTCACACTGAATACCATTTATTTCTTTACAAGCTAGATCCGGGGACCTCTTGAGGACACAACCTCTGTCTTAATCATCTGTGTTTTCCTTAGCATCTAGCAGGGATCTTTGATTTGTAGTAAGAGCTCATATGTTTGCACTGGATTATAAAATATGTGCCCTACACACCTCCATGTATATTTCTAGCAGCCTTTGTTTCCAGGGTACCAATGGCAATGGGCTGGGAAATCTCTGTATGGTCAGAGAAAATCTGGTAGTGCCAGCAACAATATTTCATCATCTTACTGTCTAAGGATCATAAATCCATACAGAGTAAAGAATATGCCAGAATGTAGCCATTTGGCTTCTCCTCCAGACACTGATGGTGTTAGTCACGAAAATGCCTCTTGGCCCAATACTGACATGGTTAAAGCAGTTAGAGAAATATTTTTACTCTCAGTGCCCTTGCCTTTTTGGTTTGTGGAGCTCAGAATAAATGTTACCATCTTTTTCTTCGAAAAAGAAGGTCATTTGTTAGCAGGTTACAGGTAAATATTCGCTTCGATTTCCATTCGTATTGTTGGTATAGTCTTCCTTCATGAAACAAGGAAGATGAAAAGGCCCTTTGAGGCAAGGCAAAATGAAATGTCTGTTTCTCGTTGCTTGGAAGCACCTGGCCAGAATGTTCCTGCATAAGCCACACACAGTCAGTGAGCCTTTAGTCTTGGAGCTGGAGGGTGTGGAAGAGCATGGATGCTGACCTTGACTGAGGGTCATCTACAGAGTAGAAGAGGGAAAAAACAGCAGGGTCTCACGTTGTTTCCATCAGAATCCTCAAGTGCCGTTCTGCTTAGGGACTTGGACTCAGGGGCTGGAAAATGCAGCAAAGACTGACTGTCTTGAGAAGTTCCTGCCCAGAGCTTTTCCACAGCTCTCCGAGGAACGTCCTCTTCCCCCCAGTCAGCGCTATTGGAGAAGAACAGGGCTGAGTGTTCTGGAGAGGAGTGGGTGGTGCTGGACCTCATACAATGCTTCCTTCTGCTTAATCAAGGGCATTTCTGCTCAGGAGGAAGAGTTAGACATCAGGGCTGACTGGGGCTCTGTGTGTGGTGGGAATTTGGGCAAGATTTATAGCCTCCCTCAGATTTAGTTTTACCATCTGTAGGTTGGGATTGCTGGCCTGGATGGACTTGAAAGGTTCTGAGTTGTCTGCAGACTAGTTGGAGTGGCTGTTCTGTCCCGTTGCTGAGGCAGCAGGGCATGGGAGGGGTGGAAAGGTAGAGGGGAGGAGGTAAACACTCAGCAGGGGAGGAGGTAAATCACTCAGCAGAAGATCTGGGTGGCAGTTTTGACACTGTGAGCTCAGGTGCTTTATGTAAACTGGCTTTGTCTCCATTTCCTCATTGCTAAGATAGGGATAGTTTTCTGTCAATTCACACCCTTGTCCTGGGGCCCTGGCAGTGAAAATGTGCACACTGACTAGAGTGTTGGGGTCGGCGTGGATTAGAGCCCTGTGCCTCCCAAGCGCTGGGCACTGTGATTCTTGCTGTATGTACATTCAAATTTCACAGAATTCCTGTGTGGTAGGTACGTCTTTCCCCTGTCCCATTTTCAGATATGGAAAAACAAAGTTAAAAAGGGATAAATGCCTTGTCCAAGGTCATGCAGCTCATTACGTGGCATGGCTAAGAAAAATCACATCTGTTTTATTCTAATACTATCTCTTCTATTCCAAATGGACTTTCATTTAAAATACCACTATTCATCAGCTTTTACAGTTTTACCAGTTACCTATTTTGCATTGAAATTAAAAACGTTGGTGCACCAAGGGAGACTGTCAACATAGTGAAAAGGCAGCCCATGGGATGGGAGAAAGCATTTGCAAATTATATATCCAAAAAGGGATGACTATGCAGAATCTATAAGAATACCTACAACTCAACAGTAACAACAAAAAACTTAAAAAATAGGCAAGCACTTGAATAGAGATGTCTTCAAAGATGTATAAATGACCAATAAGCACATAAGAAGGTAGTCAACATCACTCATTTTTAGGGAAACACAAATCAAAACCATAGTGTGATACCACTTCCTATGTATTAGGGTGACCGTTATTAGAAAATAAGTATTGGCGAGTTTGTAGGGAGCTCAGAACCCTTGTGCCCTGCTGATGGGAATTCAAAATTATGCCACTGCTGTGGAAGACAGGGATCGAGTCACTCCGTTTCTGGTATATGCCAAAAGAACCAAAACAGGGCCTCAAGAGGATATTTGTACACCCATGTTCATGGCAATGGTATTTAAAATAGTCCAAGGTGGAAGCAACCCAAAGTGTCCAAAAACAGGTGAATGAACAAGCAAAATGTAGTGGAAGATTACTCAGCCATAAAAAAGGAAGGAAATTCTGGCACAAGCATGAATGAACCTGGAGGACATTATGCTAAGTAAAATAATTTAGTCACAAAAGCACAAATAGTGTGTGATTTCACTTACGTGAAGTAGTCAAATTCATCGAGATAGAAAATGGAATAGAGCTCACCAGGACTTAGGAGAAGCAGTTGGGAGTTGTTTAAAGGATGCAAAGTCAGTTGTGCAAGATAAAGAGTTCTGGAGATGGATGACAGTGATGTTGCACAATAGTGTGAAAGGACTTAATGGCACTGCAATGTACTCCTAAAAGTGGTGAAAATGGTGAATTTTATGTTATGTATATTTTACCACAAAACTTTACAAAACTTTCACACACACACACAAACACACACACACACACACGATACCATTGTCAGAGCTGACTCTTCACCTATTGCATAAATAGGCTTGTGACATAAGTCAGACCTATGCCCTGATTTATGCTGTTGTTGGTTCAGGGTGTGGATAAAAGGAGACCCAGAAACTGACATCATCATCCTATTCTTTGGATCTCTAGAAAACTCTAATTCTTTAAATAGGAATGTCATTCAAGTGCCATTTTTTTTTTTTTTTAAATAGAGGCATGTTTATTTATTTATTTATTTGTTTGTTTGTTCTGTTTACACATGCACTGGGTACAGTCAGAAGCACGGGAGGGTGAGAGAATTCACCAGAGCCAGAGCGGGGAGCAGAGCAGGCAGAAGGATCGAAGTACACTGCTGAGGGGAGCAGCGGGCGGCAGGAGAGGTCTGCGCGCCTTGTGGGACCCTCCTCCGGTGGCCGGGGAGCAGCCGGGGATCGAACCGGCGCTGCAGAAGCCGCGGGCAGCTTCGCAACCCAGCGCTCAACCGCTGCGCCACCGGGGAGGCCCAAGTGCCATTTTTTTTTTTAAAAAGAAAGAAGATTTCTATAAATAAGACCAAGGGCATGTCTGTTTGATACTGCTGTCTGTGGAAGTAGCTGGAGGGGTGATGGCCCAGGTTGGAGGGCACCCTCAGGGTGGTCAGAGTTCATGACAAAGGCATTACTGACTGGGGCGGGGGAGGGCCGCTCAGGGAACTGACTGTTCTTCTGAGCAGAGCACTAAGAGGCCCATGTGACCCCCAGCTGGAGAAGGCAGCCAGACAGCTTCCACAGAAGGAAATAGCCATTCAGATGTTGATCCCAGCTGAGCCACAGAGGGCTGGCACCTTGAGCAGCAGGCTGAGTTTTGATTGAGGTGTCTCTCGGTGGGCACTCGAGTGGCCTCTTCTGAACTGAGCAGCGACAGACTTTATTTAAAAAAAGAACCCTGATGTCATGCCGGGGAGCTGGCCTGTTGTAGGCTGTGCGTGTGGACTAGCCCTGACAGAAACCCACTAGAACACGAACTGTGATGATTTCCGGGTGCCGGGGTCACAGATGAGGTTTAAGTGTTCTCTTAAAGAATATTTTATATTTTTCAGTTTGTATAGAGCATGCATTTTAATGGCAGCACTTAAATATAATTAAAAGTGTTTTTCATCATCGAAGGTCTGTGGATCATTACCTAGAATCTTCTAATTATGTTTTAGAAATGATTATTGCAAGAAGACATGGAAAAACAAAGCGATGATGTCAGAATTAGAAATCATCCCGTGGTGGGTGATTTTTGAGGAGCTCAAAAAGCAAGGGGAGCTTTTTGAGGAGCTCAGAATCATCCTGTGTCCTGTTTCAATGGTGATTCCCCAGTGTATAAACAGTTGTCAAAACTCAAGGCACAGAACCCTTAAGATTGGTGCTGCTATTGCATGTTGATTCTCTTGCAAAAAGACAATAGGAAACCGGAAGAGAAGAAAACATGTGTGCAAACAATTGCGGGTCTGTTTCACATCCTTTCCAGTGGGTGTGCTGGAAGACAGCAGAGGACCTGTGCCAGCCGGCACCAGGACTCTCCCCAGCACCCGATTAAAAGCACCTATTGAAAGTTCCTGGTCAGGAAAATGAATAACTATAAGATAGTGAAAATCAAAATCAACAAAAAACTATGAACCAGAGACACTTTTAGGGGGGCGGGAGGGGAGGGATTGGGGTCAGAATGGGGGGGCTGCAATTGTATGGGGAATATAACAATAAAATTTATTTAAAAAAAAAAAAAAAAAAAAAAAAAAAAAAAAAAAAAAAAAAGAAAGTTCCTGGTCAGGGGCACAAGCTGCTACACAACTTATGTGCTGAGCAGGGAGCAGCAGAAGCTGACCAGGAGGCCCCCCCACCCCCGTCCTTGGCAGCTTGGAGGCTGATGATGCTGGCAGGGCAGTGGACAGAGGACCCATAAACAAGGCCATCTGGTGTGAGACCTTTTGAGCGCTGCCATTGACATGCTGGCTCTCCTAGGACTTGAAATAACAAAACAAAGCCCAGCATTACCAGGCCCGCAGCCCCATCTCAGCACCAGCGAGGGCACTGCTGATGGCTGGGCCGCCTGCCTGTGTGCGGGATTGATTTTTCCATTTCCTTCGTGGGGCTTCTGCGACCTCACAGCCCACAGCGGTGTCAATCTAATACCAAGTAGACTTTAATGGCCTTATTATTCACCGTTTCTTAATAACGTGCTGACTTGTGGCATCTTGCACAAGGACCTGTATTTTGCTGGCAAAACGCAGATTCTTTTTTTCTACAGACCCAATGAAATGAATAAATCTCAGTGTCTCCTTTGCAGGCTGGGTTTAAATATGAAAATCTGGGAGTTGGCCTGGCCTGGGTTTGAACCCCAGCTACCCCTTGTAACAGCTGTGTGACTTTGGATAAGTTACTTAATTGCACTCCTTATCCTCATCTGTAAAATGGGGCCAGTCGGTCCTGCCTCAGTGTTGTTGGGAGGATTAAATAAAATAAAGCCTCCAAGGGCCTCCCCTGGTGGCGCAGGCAGTTGAGCACTGGCTGTGAAGCTGTCAGCAGCCTCTGCAGCACCGGTTCGATCCCAGCTGGCTGGAGAGGGTCCCACGTGGTGCCGCAGACCTCTCCTGTTGTGCCCGCTACTCCCCTCAGCAATATATTTCGTCAGTTTGCCTGTTCTGTTTCCTGCTCTGTCTCTGGTGAATCCTCTCACCCTCCCACACATCTGGCCTGTACCCCGGTTCTTGTATAAAATAAATAAATAATAAATCTTTTAAAAAAATTCTTAAAAAAAAAAATAAAGCCTCCAAGCCTATTCACACTCTTGATGCATGGTGAGAACTTAATGTTAGCCGATTGATGAGAGAGGCCGTAATGCCTATTTTCTGTCATCAGGGCCCCTTTGAATGACAACAGAGCTGTCATAGGCCACTCTCTTCTGGATCTGAGGATCTGCTTGGAGGAAAGCTCTGCACTCCTCATTTAGAGCTGTTTCAGGAACTATCCCTCTCCAGCTGGTTTTCTGCTTTCAGAGACCCACTCAGCTCAGCGGCTTTCCCAGCTGTCTGCTCTCTGTTCTTGCAGAGGGCAGAATCTGTTCGAGTGCCTTTCTTCCCTGTGCAGGTACAGCCACAGCGCCCATGCGCACTAGAGCTGCTTCATTAAAAATGGGTCTTGGCGGTGCTCGGCCTGCTGCTTACTTGGCATTTTCAGTGTGGCTCAACCCAGCGCTTATTTTGCATGATTGCAGAATTCTGGTGCTTGCTCCTCATTCTGTTTTGCATTTCAAAAGTGTTGCTTCTGAAATCTCCCTCTGGCACCTAGACCACCGGGTCCTGGCTTTATGTTGTAGCAGCGCTGGGCACCCTGCCTGTTCTGTGCTCCGGCACCGCCGCTCATGCTGTGACAGACTCTCTGATTATATATTTGGACTTTGAATGATTGATCTTGGATTCTCAGCCTTGAAGAGACTGTATCTTAAATCTGTTGGTGTGTGTATTTAAAGCACTTACACTTGTTCTGCATCAATTTGGCTCCATAACACGGAAGCTTCCTCTAGTTACTATATTTGATATTGTGTGTTCATTTGGAAAGCTGGAGGTGAGTAACCCTGCTTTTTATAGATCGCCTGATGACTACAGTAGGAAACTGGACATAATTATGGGAAAGCATCGATGTGTTGTAAATTCTACATCCTGATTTCTAGTTCCTACCTCTGAACTTCAGCCAAATTGCCAGTGACATTTCTAAAACCGCATTGTTTTCCCATGATAGTTTCTGTGCTCTGTGCTGGGAGCCCGTTGGGATGGTGTAGATAAAATTGGGCTTTGCATAAATAAATGAATCTTTTTTAAAAATTGGGCTTAGCTTGGGGGTGGGGAGAAGGGCGTTATTTATCAGAAGTCTTCTTATCCCCTATAGTTCACATGTACTTACAAAAAAATCAAAACGAAACAGAATGCCTCAATGGGCCAAGCTGTAAGTATTTAGGTGGATAAATTTCAGGTGGATGAAGGCCTACAGGTGAGCTCAGAACCCCTTAGGAAAGCTGATACATAAGCATTCGCATTCACACATACCCCCACCCTCTTCACTCCCATTTATTAGGATTTCCTAGGCTTAAAAGGTCTGCAAAGCACTTCCTTCCACAAATGTAACCAATACACTACTTACACTGATAAGAAATGTTTATAAAGCTAGTACCAATAATTTATAGAACAGGGCACCAACAATGCTCTGTTAAAGGAAATTCTGTCATCAAAGCTGCAAAATACAAGATGTACAAAACCTAAGGCCACACTAGAAGCAGGTGACAGGACCCCTCAGAAGTGCAGGCCGGGGCCTGCACTGCTTCTGGCAATGAAAGCAGCCCACAGTTCCTCAGCTCTGCACCTTGAGCCCCCCAGAACATCCGGCCCACCCCGGGCAGAGCAGACCACGCATGTCACCACTGGTGTTGAACAAATGACCCACAGCCTTTTATGATGCTGCTTAAACCAGCAGTGGCAGAGCTGAGGTTACTCTCTCCTGCTCACTTTGAGGCCACAGTGGAGGCCTGATTGCCTCCCCTAGGCCTTCACCTTCTCAGTTTTTTTCCTCTCCTGATCGCTTTACTTCCTGAAACTCACCTCTCCCCAAGAAAGAGATGCCCTCTCGGTCCTTCCTTGCCTCCCTCTGTGATTACAAGTCACCTCTGCTCTGAGGTCCTAATGGGTCCCTCCACTCACCCTTCCCATCGGCTCCTGAGGACTCACATGTTCGGGCGGGGGAGTGCACTTACCATGCCTGTCTCTGGGCCTCTGCTTGTCCCAGTGGGTTGCTTGCCTGGGGCAGGTGAGACACCACCTCCACTTTCTTTCTTGCTTCCTTTTTCACTTCCTTCCCACTTCACTGTGGGACTCTGGGCTGGAGACTGAGTATGCCCACCCTCCAGTGTGACCCCACCCCCATCACCATGGACGTACCCTGGCTGCTTTAGCCAGTCCCCTCTTGGTGGGCATGGAGGTTGTTCCATGCCAAGCCGCCTCTCCATTCTTACCTCCTTCCCGGAGCATGTGAGCCCGGGTGGAGACCGAGCCTGGGGTTTCTGGGCCCAGGGCAGGAGGAATGACCCCGCCCCCCTCCGTTCTCCTGGAGGCTGCGCAGGCCCCGACCGCTGTGCTGTGCTGGGCTGGCCCGTGTCTGAGTTCCCATCAGGAGATGCTATTATTATTTTTTGGTGGGAAGCTGACAGTCATGTTCTGCTCTCCCCACGCCGAGAAGCTGAAACCTAGATCTTATCAGACAAGCCGTGATGAGCTCTGAAAATACAGAGACATTAATAACAATTTGAAGATGACAGACACAGACAACATTCATCTGCGGGTTGAGTTTGATCAGACTTGAGAATCCAGAATGCTCGGTACCTGGTTTTTAAATTAGAGTTCCCAAAACCACGATCATTCTACTCATCATCTTGGGGCACAAATACAAGATGACTGGGGGGTACAGGCTCATCGATTTGCTAGCATTTGAATATTGGGTGTTGAGCAAAAGAGTGAAATAAAGATTCATTGTATGGTCTGAGCCAGGGTCACTTTCATAGTTTCAGTTCTGCTTCATTCCAAAGCATGTTCTTCCTATAAAATATAAAAAAGTGTCTACGTTGTGGTATAATTCCTTTCTGGAGTGACAATATTGAGGATCACTCTTTGAAAATTGTTGGTGTGAATGTTCATTGAACTATTCAGCAGTTTTTTGGAATACCCATTCTGCCCTGACGGCTGGGTGCCTGGTGTCTGCAGGGAGTTTTCAGGCAAGCTTGGCTCCTAAGGCACTCCTGCGTCCTACTGCTTTTCTTAATTGTCTCTCTTGCCTGGACTGCTCTTCCTCCTTATCTGGAAGCCCACCAGGCTCATGTCCTTCCAGGCTTTGCCTATCCAGAGAGATCTTCTTAACCAACCCAGCCTAAGGAGCACGCTGTCTCCTGTGAGCCACTAAGACACATGGAACCAGCAGGCTGGCTTACATTTTGTTTGTTGATCTCACCTTTTCTTGTCACCTAGACTTTAAGAGCTCTGAAAGCCAGCCCTTGTGTTGTTAACACCTCTTATTCCCAGACAGGCCCGAGCACAGTGGGGACCCGTGCTGGCCGCTCAGTACCTGTGTGGGTGAACCAGCTTTCTCCCTCCTGGCAGAAGGGAGGCTGTGTGGGGCTGACTGGTTGCTCCAGGGGGGAGTGAGGGGCTCTGACTTGACCCTGGCTCTTCCCTCCTTCCCTCTCAAGCCTCCCCTCCCCGAGAGATGACAGTGCCCTCTGATAGTTACCACCGTCGTTCAAAAGAAGTGTCATCTCCCCGGTTATATACCAACTACTTATTTTAAAATACAGATTCATAGGTAGTTGCAAAGAAATGGACAAGGAGGTCAAGGTGCCCTTGACCTTCCCCAGTGTTAACATCTTCATCACCGCAGCTCAGTATCAATATCAGAAAGTCGGCATTGGTGCAATCTACTAGCTGGGTCAGAGTTCATGAGCAATTAAACAAAACTTTTTATATTCCATCTTAGGAATTATCTTTTTTTTGACTTGATCTCATTTTCTTCTGCCTAACTTATTTACTCACACTTCAAATATTTATACACCACATTGCTTTGAAGTCAGAGGGTCTCCCTAGCTCTATTCCTGCCTCTGCTTTTTGTTCCCTGTGTGATCTTGGGCAAATTAAGTAACCTCTCTGTGCTTTGGTTTTGTCATCTAAAAAGTGACAGTAGTAACCTCATGGATTTTTTTTTTAAATGTGAGTACTTAAGTTAGCCTCTCAATATAAGTGATACTCAGGAATGTCAGTGTTTTCTTTCCACGCTCTTGCAATATGCTAAGGCCTTCCTCACAATTCAGTGGAATTCTTCTCTTTTAAATAATGTTCACATTAGTCTTCTCTACACTTCCCCGTCCCATTTCTAGTTACCTCAGCAGTCTTGCTCTGTGCATGTGTAACATTTAATTAGTCTGGTCCTGATTATATGTTCCATGTTCCTGTTGAATATTCGTTTCTATTTTTTACCGACCAATAGCATAAGGTATTTAAGGGCAGAGACCTAAGCTCTTTAATTTCTACAAGTCAACATATTGGATAAAAGCCTACTTTTGGTGGTGCCTATGAAATGAGGATACGAGTCTCAAGTTCATAGACATTTTGTAAAGATTACCCGAAGGCGTGCAGGTGAAACTCCTGGCACAGACAAGCTCGAACCCTGCAGCTGCTGCTGGTGTTCTTGATGACACCCCCTCACCAGTGTGTCCCCTGGAAACTTTGTCCCTTGGCATCTGAGATGTGTGTCTTCTACATGCTTTGGGTTCAGATTTCTCAACAGCTGTTTATGCTTCGCACTCCAAGTATAAAATAAACTGAAAGATTTTAAGGGCCATTCTTGTTCTAAAATGCTGTTTTCGGGCCTTCTTGGTGGCGCAAGAGGTTAAGTCATAGCACTATGAAGCTATCCACAGCCACTGCAGCACAAGTTCGATCCCCGGCCAGCAAGGTGACCCACATGGTGCAGTAGACCTCTCCTGACTCGCCTGCTGCTCCCCTCAGCAGTGTATTTCAGTTAATCTGCATGTTTTGCTCCCCACTCTTTCTGGTGAATCCTCTCACCCCACCCCCACATCTCTGGCCTGTACCCCAGCACTTGTATGCATAAATAAATAAATATTTTAATAAAATAAAAATGCCATTTTCTCCTTTCTAGCTTCCTAAATTGGGAGAGATTTTAGTGACAATTGTGATAATACTGATGATGATAATAGCTAATAATTTTTGAAGGTTTAGTACATGCTAGGAACAGTCTAAGAAATTCACAGGGGTTAAATTACCTAGCTTTCACCAAGACCCTCCGAGGTAGGTCCCGTGATGAGTAGCCTGAGTCACAGAGAGCTTGAGCACTTCGCCTACATTTGCACAGCTTGTGAGAGCTGAACCTGGGGTGGGAAGCCAGGCCGGTTCCTCGATGATGTTGGGATAAATTCTTTCCTGCTATAGGCGCTTCCAGGAACTAAGAAATTGGAAAACATTGTTTATTTTTATATATTATTTTCTTAAAGTGTGATGCCAAAGCCCAGGGAAGCTTATAGTTAATGAAGAATTGAAGCTCTGACATCAAATCAGTTGGACACATTTTTCTCTTTAAATACCCATCTTCAATTAAGGTGGCAATCAGATTAAGCAATATTGGCTGAAAGCAGTGAGCATGTGGGAAGCACAAGGAGATCTGGAAGGTCAGACTACTGACAGCTTCTGGCCTGTAAATTCAGACAGGTCTGGCTCAAAACATCTCCCAGAGAGAATTCAGCCACTGCTTAATTGCACTTCCAATAAAATATGTCTGGAAAACGCAGACCTGCCTCCTTCCCCATGCTGGTTTCCATCAGCACTTCCTGTTGGGCTCTTCAATCTCAAGTCTTCCCTGGACAGTGAGACAGGTCCTGCCCCCGCAGATGCCTCCTCGCTCCTGGGCTTCAAGTTCTGCAACCACCAGGCGCCATTTGATTTCTTATCACCGAGAAAACCAAACCAGGTGCTCTCTGAACCGTTCTTGGCTTCAATTACCAAAGGCAAATTGCCACATCATTCAGAATAATGAAAAATTGGAAACAACAGTGGGAAATGATTAAATAAATCCAGGTCTGATCAAAATACAGAGTAGTAAGTTGCCTTTAAAGTGGTGTTTTGAACAAGGAAGGTAGATGCTCATAATATAAGAGAAAAATAGATTTTAACACTATACTGGATAGCACCAATTTTATGCATATATTTTTTAAAATGTGCATAAACAGACCACTAGAATACACTAAAATTTTAATAATCACGTATAGTATAAGTTATATCTACATTCATTTTTTCCCTATATTTTTTCCTTGCTGACAAATGTATTCACATGAACATGAATTTCTTTTAAAATCAGAAGGGAAAAGAGCACCAAGAGAAAAGGGAACTTTTGGTTTTCTTAAATTTTTCTCCTTTGAAATGTTGCTGATTTTTCCTGTCATGGATTCACCTGCACTTACCAGCTCTCATCACCCCTAGAGATGCAGTCAGGTCTGTCCTCTTCCAGGAAGTCTTCCTGGACTCATCAGACTCCTTAGAAAATGTCTTCAGTTTCAGGAACTCTTCAGTCTCGTGATACATCATCAATTTCAAAGGTGTGTGTAGGCCTCATGTCCCCAACTTGAGAGTGAGTTCCTTGATAGCAGAATTTATTTACTTTTCCCCTCCTTCTTTACTCCATAAACACCTAGTTACAAGCTGTACAAATAATAAAAAAAAAAATAACGGCAGATAAGAGTGGAGGGGGAGGGCCTCCCCTGGTGGCACAGGCGGCTGAGCCCCACACTGTGTAGCTGTCCGCAGCCTCTGCAGTTCCCGTTCAATCCGGGCCGGCCGGCGAGGGTCCCACATGGCGCGCAGATCTCCCCTGTCTCACCCGCTGCTCCCCTCAGCAGTGTATTTCATCAGTCTGCCTGTTCTGCTCCCCGCTCTGTCTCTGATGAATCATCTCACCCTCCCGCACATCTGGCCTGTACCCTAGTTCTTGTATAAATAAATCAATCTTTTTTTAAAAAAAAAAGCGTGGAGGGGAAATTTTTGTGATGTTTGGGGCAAAAGAAAGTGGGAACCAGATCTCTCCCTCCAGCACATCCCAGGACTCGGGATCTGAGGAAAGGGCAAAGGGTAGCTGAGGGAAGGAGGAGACCCCTAAACCCAGAGCTCACCCCAAATGCCTATCAATGCATGGAGTGGGGTAAATGAGGAAGGTGAGGAGGTGCAAAGATGGAACAGACACAGAAGTGGCGTCATTGTGGTCAGGGGTTTTAGAAGGAAAACAAGGTCAAGGAGGCAGTGAGGTGGGCTCACTGAAGCCCCTAGGGAGCGGTGGGGCTGGCTTGCCTCTTAATTTAATATTCAATTGGTTTGGGTCTTGTAGCAGGAAGGTTATTTCAGGGGATGATTTCTCAGCCTTTCAGCCTGTACATGAGGGGCTGAGGGCCCAGAGTCCTCACTAGTCACAGCCCAAAACTCAGGTCCCTGCATGTCCAGGTGGGGAGACCCCTGAAACTTTGTACCTAAAGTCTCTGGGCAAAATCCCCAGAGGGAGGGGCTCTTCTGCCGGGTTCTGGATGTCTCCCTCTGTCACTTATCACCCAATGCTGCAACTATGCCCACTCAGCAACCCTGGCTCCCAGGGCAGTGGCTCAGGAGTGCTGGGGGATGTGAGCAGACCTCAGGTGTGATGCCCAGGACACCTGCTCTAATCCACGTCTCCCAGATCCACCTGGTGCTGAGCTCCAGCTCCCATTTTAGAGTAGGAGATGGCCTTGCAGAAGGAAAAGGTCTGCAAATTGCCTCCAGCTGTCACGTGTTCCATACTCTGGTCATGTCGTTCATCATCCCGGACACATCCATGAAGCCACCAACAGTCCCTGCATCCCCAAGGGGAAGTCTGCATCCAGCGGCTGGCAGGACTGCCTGGTCCTACCATGTTACCATCTGTGATGCTGAGGAAGCAGCGCTAGTCAAAGCCCCTGACAACATACGGCTCCTGTGCCAATAGTGAATAACAGGCCCCATGTCCCTCACGAAGCAAACATCCTGATTTTAAGCCCAGGGGGCTCCACAGGGTCCTGATTGGCTCCTGATTCCTGCTCAGCGGGTGGGCGGGTCTCCCCTCTCAGTGGGCTGCAGAATCAGGTGCCATATGGGATTGCTCCCGGCCTTGGGCCCCTCCCACAGCTGCCACCTGGATAACCCGCCCACTCCCAGGGCCCCAGAGCCCAGGACCTTCCTCTCCCTTTGTACCAGCAAGGCCTGTGCCAGCTGCTGGGTTCAGTGAACAGCAGCTGGACACAACAGCAGCTGGCCCTCATGGAAGGCACTTGGGCCCAACGTCCCTCTGTTTCCTGCAATTCATTTGGAAGGGTGTCTGTGCCACTAACCCTGAGTTAAATTTTATTGTAAATTGTTTAAAAAGAATTAGTTTGCTTGGTATGGGTGATCAAGTACAGCCCTCGCCTTTACTAGGCATTGTAAAGCTAAGAAAATAAATATGAACTATTTTGAGCCAAAAGGCTTTTTTTCTTGGTGAATGGGAATAATGGCGTTGATGTTTCTGAAAAGGAAACCAAGGGCCAGGAGGGGAGGCCACTTCCCTGGGTCTCACGCTGATCAAAGGCGTCCTGCCTGCTTTCGAGTCCTGCTGGGCTCAGATGCCATAGCAAGGTCAGACGAAAGTGAGACCTGGGGAATTTACAGTTTATCTGGGGAGAAGAAAATATGAGTCATTGAGATAACTTAGTCTGAGCCAGCAGTGGTAATAGAAGATTGTTTAAGAGCCTATGGTGCAAAGGATATACAGAAGTTGGGGGAGGGTAATGCCTAGAGTTTGGGGGGGCATTATTTTTTTCCAAAGATTTATTTATTTATGCATGCAAGAACCGGGGCACAGGCCAGAGATGCAGGGGGTGACAGGAGTCACCAGAGATTGAGTGGGGAACAGAAAAGGCAGATTGACTGAAATACACTGAGGGGAGCAGCAGGCCAGGTAGGAGAGGTCTGCTGCACCATGTGGGTTTCTCTCTGGCCAGCCAGGGATCGAACTTGTGCTGCAGAGGCCGCGGATTGCTTCATAGTGTGGTGCTTAACTCCTTGCGCCACCAGGAAGGCTCCTGGGGGACATTATTAATGGAGGGCTTCCAAGGGGAATTGAACAGGTGTGAGGATCTGCCCACCTTCCCACCCCCCACTCAGTATGATGATCTCAAGGCCTTGAGGTCCAAGGCTCAGACTCCTGTCCCCTCACCATGTCTGGCTTCTCTCTGGTCCTAGTCACTTGAATGTCCTCTGTCCTGCAGCTGTGAGGCTCTCCAGGCCTGGCGCCTTGCCCTCCCCCAGCCCTGTCTGCTCTGCTGCAGACTCCCCTGCCCTTCTCACAGCCGGACTCAGACGTGGCCTCCGGCTGCTGGACAAAACTGTTCCTGAAGGTGCAGGGGAGAGTCCCTGAGGGCCCGCTAAGGACATGAATCCTAGACGGAGCAGCCCACCACCTGGTTGAATACTAAGTCAAAAGTTTCGCATTTGATGCAGTGGCAAGCCAGTAACTGCTTGGCTGTGAAACAGGCTAAGTTGAGGAAAGGTGTGCCTCAAAACCACATGTAGAGTGACCTGGAGCAAGGAATCTGGCCAGGCGCATGGGCAGGACTGGGTATCAGATGTCAAGGAGAGTCTGAGCAGCGACTGTGGCAAAGGAGAGCAGAGCATGAACCTGAGAAACTGTTGAGGATGTGTTTTGGGGTAAGTGATGGGACAGTAAAGGGAGCCTCAAGACACATGATGTGTGACCTTGGGAGGGGAGGGCGGTGCCTAACCTCTCTAGTCCTGCTTATTTGTCTGTAAAATAAATAGTGCATATCTTAGTGGGTTGTTACAAGTGTTACATTAAATATTTGCAAAGTGCTTGGCCCAGATGCCTAGCACAGAGTAGGTAGTTTACTTGATTTTTTTTGTTATTAAAGATCCGCTGGGGCAGCAGTGGAGGAGAGGAAGGGACTAGAGGGGCCCCCGCTGGACCTCAGGGAGTCTGGCAGGCTGGACTGGTTTAGTGCGGGGACTTGGAGGAAGCGACCTATGTGTTGAAAACATGACGTGGTTAGTGTTTGAGATTTTTTTGCTCCTTTCAGACAGCCAGTCGCTGTAAGTAACAGGTAGTCCAATAGGGGAGGCAGCTCAGTGGCAGAAGTGGAGCGAGCAAGCAGAGCAAAGGGGAATCAGGGCTGCTAGCAGGCTGGGTCAGGGGTGTGATGCTGAGCGGCTGTCAGCGGCTGTGAGGTCCACCATCACCTGCCAGGCAGGCAGAGCTGGGCAGTGCCTCCCACCCTGGCTGTGCACTGGATCACAGAGGAGCGCCCACTGTCCTCAGAGCCCCCAGGACTGCACCCACAGGCCGAGCCAGGGCCAGCAAGCAGGACCAGCCAGGAGCCTAGTTGGAATTGGGCACAGCGGGGGAAGGGAGTGGCAGGAGAAGGGCAGAAGCAACCCTGACCCCAGGTTACCCGGCGCCCAAAGCCCCCAGCTGAGCCTCGAGAGCCATAGTCGTGGCAGTCACAGGTGATGGGCTGGACAGAATTCTGGAACAGGAGCCAACCTTTCTCTGACAGCAGCATTCCCCTGAGGGCGCCTAAGAGAACTACCTTGCAAGCACCCGAGATCGTTCCCTAAATGTTTGTTTTATCATCCCTTTATTGACTTTGAAGTTTGATTGCTTTTCTGTTCACGTGTGGGGAGGTGGGCAGGGAGGGCAGCTGCCTGCCGATGTTCCTGGGTGTCTACCAGGCCTGGATCCGCCTTATGTGTTTGCAGCCTCGGGCCTCCCCACAGCCCTGTGCCGTAAGCCTGGGACACGCGCAGAGACGTCCTTACTGCTCCAAGTCACACATCTGGGATGCGGCAGTACTAGGGTTTGACCAGAAAACCCATGCTGTTAACTACCCTGCCTTTCTGGCTCCTGACCTCCGAGGGGCCGATGAGGTTGGAAAGAAAGAATATACTGGATGGAGAATCAGGGCCTAAGTTAGCTCTGCTAACAAGGGGCTACTGCTCTCCCCTCACTTTTGGCCTTCTGACTCCCCCACCAGTGGGGAAATGCCCTGGGGCCTTGAATGTGACTGGTCCCCACATAGGGCCCTGCCTGGTGGCTCTGGAGGCCTCTGTGGTGGGGGGGGGGGCTTCCCAGAGGGGCTCATGCACTAGAGGAGGGACAGGAACAAAGGGGGCTTGAGCGTGCCCTTTCCAGAATACGAGAGCAGAAGCCCAGCAGACCTGTTTTCCACCCAAAAGGATATCAGGTCAACGACCCCAGACTGGTCATAACCAGGCCTGCGCCCTGGCAGTTAGTGTCCCTTCCTGCCCTGCACACGGTGTCTACCCCAGGACCAAAACAGGCCTGTGCTTTCTCTACAGGTCTGGGTTTTAGCATCTCTGAGCTTGGCCTCTGCCAGGGCTGTCCCCGGCTGATAGGCCCTTCAGAAAGGCTTGAGGACGGGACTGACACTAGGAGTTTTTTAGTTCTGACTTCTCTGTGTTTCTCTGTGCTTCTATTTCCTCACACTCTTAAAAGGCGCAGAGCGCGTGTTCCTGTTTTAGGGACAGTGAGGGAGGAGGCTGTTGGGAGACATCCTGACAGCTGGATGGAGGGCAGGTGTAGATCCTGTGCTTGAGGCCCTGTAGCCAGGAACACAACCCCAAATGCTGCCCCAGTGTGAGAAATAACCCGTGTCCCCCAGCTGGGCCTTATAACTTCTCCAGGCAGGGGCAGGGAGATGAGGAGGTGGCAGCACAGCCCAATGACACTGAACTTGAAGGACCTGGTGTGCAGCCCAGGAGCAGGTTCTGCTGAGTTGTGGGAGGCTGGGGGGGTACACAGCCACCCCTCTGTGGGGGGATGGGTGTCACCAACTGTTGCCCCATATGCTGCACTCCTTTGGGGTCTCCCTTGGACATCCAATCTGCCTGAGTCACCTCTAGAGCCCAAATCAGTGCGCCTTTGTGTATGAACACACACATACACACACACACACACACACACACACGCCCCATGCCCATCACAGTTCCCAGGGAGCTGCTTTTTTCCATTTATACAGGAAGTGATTCAAGCAGCACCCACTGAAGTAATTCATTCTTTGCTGAAGGACCCACAGGCTTGAGACTTCTGAGCACATTTGCATTTCAACCAGAGCATTTTGAACAAGCAGAATTGAGGGTTAATTGGTAGAGTGAAGGGCCAGTTATTGGAGGGAAGGGTGGACTTTCCCAGGCCCATCCTACCCCCCAACCCTGCAGATAAGGTAAGATGGGCAGGGGATGTGGAATGGGAGGCCCCTGCGAGGGGAGGAAGGTGGGAGAAGAACAAGTTACTGACTTTTTTTAAAAAAAGATTTATTTATTCATTCATGCAAGAACTGGGGTATAGGCCAGAGGTGCGGTGGCGGTGGCGGGTGGGGGGGGGGTGTGTGTGTGAGAGGATTCAACGGAGACAGAGTGGGGAGCAGAACAGGCAGATCTAGTGAAGTACGCTGCTGAGGGGAGCAGCGGGTGAGACAGGAGAGGTCTGCTGGGCCATGTGGGCTGCTCCCTGGCCAGCCGGAGATCCAACTGGTGCTGCAGAGGCTGCAGATAGCTTCACTGTGCTGTACTTAACCGCTTGTGCCACCAGGGAAGCCCAGTTACTGACTTTTTTTATTTCCTTCATCAATTGAAAACTTTTTATGGTGAGACCTAGAATCAAGTTTTTATTTTCCCAGGGTTTGTTTTATTATCATTGATTTCCTAACACCATCACTTCATAGCACCAAGAAACAAAAAAGGAGTTCATCTCAGTCTTCGAAATGGAGTAGATTGGCTTTCTAAAATCATACTGCATTGCTCGTTTCTTCCTTTTTGCCCCAGACTGGTGAACGCCTCAGCGGGAGCAGGGGTGGCGGCTGGCTGGCCCCTCAGGCCCCGCCCCAACACCATGGTCATGCTGCGTTAAAGATGCATCTTCAGATATTAATAATTAATGACAATGTTAATTTATCATAGTTTCACATAACATCTATAATGGAATCGGCCCCAGGGGAGAGGATGGAAGAGGAGGTTGAGGAGCAGAGACTGAAGAAGTGGGGAGCAAGTGAGGGGCAGGGTGGAAAGAACACCCCTTCAAGCTGAGGAAGATTCATGGGCTGCACAGGCAGTTTCACAGTGCAGAGCGTGAGTGTGTGCAGGTGTGTGTCCATGCATGCTTGTGCACACACAACAGTGGAATTTGTGGGGGCAGTAACTGGCCTTTATGTAAGTTCCACCCCCAAAGGTTCACTCCTTAAAGGGCTCGTCTGTGGCCTGGCTTCATGAGCCAGTGCTGGCGTCTTCCATGCACAGGCCAACTCTGCCTGACCCCCACCCAAAGACTCAAAGTGGAGCTGGCAAAGGCCTGGAACGTGGAGGTTGGGGAGCTGTGGGAGATGCCAGCCCCAGGAAGGGTAGGCCCTGGCACCGTAAGAGAGGGACCTTTTTGTTTCCAGCCTGGGTTTGGTGTCTTTCAAGCCTCCTGGGCTGGGTTGCCAGGACTCCTCAGCCTAACCTGGAGGCTTTGCTCATGAGTTTTTCCCATTCTCGTTGCAGGTGTGTGTGGCTGCTGCGGCGCCCTACGCCCCAGGTACAAAAGGCTGGTTGACAACATCTTCCCCGAGGATCCCGAGGTGGGTCACATCCCAGCTGCATGTGCCTCTCAGCGCCCAGGCTCTGAGGGCCGTGTGTGGAAGCAGGACTCCCCCAGGGTCTTTGCTGTTAGGCCCACTCAGACAAATCAAACTCCAGTCAGTGACATGAGGCTGTTGGGGTCTGAAGGCTGAGACTTGGATCTCTCTGAAGTCAGGATCTGCAGAAGGCTCTGGAAGTTTGTTTTGGCATGCTTTTGGCCATTGCTGTAGGCTAAGACATCCTCACTTCCATCTCTGGATGATGGTTCTTTGAGCTGCTAACTCCTTGATGATAGTATTTCCTGCCTTTAGTGTGGACACTTCTTTGGAGCTGGCTCAAGAACCGGTGTCTTCTCCCTGGCTCTCTTCGGTTCCTGCCAGGCATCTGGTGCCCACGCAGGAGACCCGGCTTCTTCTTTCCAAGCTGGCACTCCACTCTCGGGCCACACTGTGGTTGTGTGATTTCAGGTGGTGGGACAGAAATGTCAGGAGTTGATGTGCTTGGCTTGCTCTCTGGGAATCAATGACTTCTTGAGGGGCAGTTGGAAGGCTCATATTTCCAGCTATCTCTGGAGAATTCCCTAAGAGCTGCACAGCTGCCTTCTTCCTGTTTACATCTTAATGTTGGCTACCCAACCCTTTTTAGTTGAGTCACTTCCCATGAAGCCTTGTCGTTCATCTATATACACACATGCACACACACATATTCATGTATATCCATCCATCCATATATGTACACCCATATAGTCATGTGTACACGCAGATGTGTATACCCATACCATACCATGCATGCATACACATACACACACTATTCATATTTATAGCTAGTAAACATTGGGTAAGTGTCCAGAGGAGGCTTTTGATGGGTAAAACTTTTGGGTTGGGAGCTGCCCCCACATACTCTACTGCTATGTGTGCACACAGATGCCTGCAAGGCAAGAGCTATGCTTTAATCATCTCTGTATCCCTGAAACCCACAAGTTGTCTGACACATACTTAATAGGCACCCTGCTAAATGTTGATTAAATTGAATTATTATTTACCTTCAGATTTAGCTCTCCTGGCCACCTGTGGCAGAGAGATGAGCAGTCTGTCTTTCACAGGATGGCCTGGTGAAGACCAACATGGAGAAGCTGACCTTCTACGCCCTGTCAGCTCCAGAAAAGCTAGATCGGATTGGAGCCTATCTCTCCGAGAGACTCATCCGTGACGTGGGTCGTCATCGCTATGGGTGAGTCGTGCGGGAAAGGGGCAGAACCGCAGAGGCTGTGATTAGGGCAAAACCTCAGGATCTTTTAAGAAAATGATGCTATTCTGCAGGGGCGGAGAAGGGAGGGAAAAGCACAAGGGCCTAGGGGATGGATGGCTCATGGGTGAATGGTGGTAGGAATTTCACAGGGACTATAACCGAGAGGAAAATACACACATTGTACAAAAATGAAAAATGATGTAAAAAATTATAAAATAAAATAATAATTAAAAGAAAGAAAATGATACTAGACTGGACTATTGATCAGACCAAGAAAATAGGGCTGGGGAAAGGTGGGTGGGCTCGCCTGTGCTCCTCTAGTAATGGGAAAAGTTGATGCTGCTGCCAATATTTGGGAAGAAGGAGATTCTGGCTTCTTAGGAGCACCTCTTTTAGCATCCGTGCACCCCAGTATCCCTGTGCAAAAGCCTCCAGACACAGTCTAGTCCTTGAAAAGTAGGTTTAGCTCAGAATGTAGCATAATTCTTTTTTTTTTTTAAAGCAGGGTTCTTTTTTTTTATTTTTTATTTTTATTTATTTATACAAGCACTGGGTACAGTCAGAAGCGCAGGAGGGTGAGAGAATCCACCAGAGCCAGAGCGGGGAGCAGAGCAGGCAGAAGGACCGAAGTACACTGCTGAAGGGAGCAGCGGGCGGCAGGAGAGGTCTGCGCGCCATGTGGGACCCTACTCTGGTGACCGGGGAGCAGCCGGGGATCGAACAGGCGCCGCAGAGGCCGTGGGCAGCCTCGCAATCCAGCGCTCAACCGCTGCGCCACCGGAGAGGCCCAGAATGTAGCATTATTCTTGTCAAACCAATCCTGCTTCGTTCAACTTACTGCCTGAAAAAGCAAGGAGGGACCGTCTATAGACTAGTGATAAGGCAGGATTCTAGGGGTAACTTGTCCTTTTTTTTTTTTTTTTTTTTAAGATTTATTTATTGATTGATTGATACATACATACATACATACAAGCACTGGGTACAGTCAGAAGCGCGGGAGGGTGAGAGAATTCACCAGAGCCAGAGCGGGGAGCAGAGCAGGCAGAAGGACTGAAGTACACTGCTGAGGGGAGCAGCGGGCGGCAGGAGAGGTCTGCGCGCCTTGTGGGACCCTCCTCCTGTGGCCGGGGAGCAGCCGGGGATCGAACCGGCGCTGTAGAGGCTGCGGGCAGCTTTGCAACCCAGCGCTCAACCGCTGTGCCACCGGGGAGGCCCGGGGTAACTTGTCCTTTAAAAAGGCACTTAAGGGCCTCCCTGGTGGTGCAAGGTGTTAAGATGCAACCTATGGGGCCTCCCCGGTGGCGCAGCGGTTGAGCGCTGGGTTGCGAAGCTGCCCGTGGCCTCTGCGACGCCGGTTCGATCCCCGGCTGCTCCCCGGCCACCGGAGGAGGGTCCCACATGGCGCGCAGACCTCTCCTGCCGCCCGCTGCTCCCCTCAGCAGTGTACTTCGGTCCTTCTGCCTGCTCTGCTCCCCGCTCTGGCTCTGGTGAATTCTCTCACCCTCCCGCGCTTCTGACTGTACCCAGTGCATGTATAAACAAAAAACAAACAAACAAATAAATAAATAAAAACATGCCTCTATAAAAAAAAAATAATAAATTAAAAAAATAAATTAAAAAAAAAAAAAAAGAAAAGTTAAAAAAAAAAAAAAAAGATGCAGCCTATGAAGCAATCCATAGCCACTGCAGCATGAGTTCGATCCCCAGCCAGGGAGCAACCCACTTGGTGCGGCAGACCTCTCCTGGCTCACCCACTGCTCCCCTCATCAGTGTATTTCAGTCAGTCTGCCTGTTCTGTTCCCCACTCTATCTCTGGTGAATCCTTCAACCCCTCTTCCCCACATCTCTGGCCTGTACCCCAGCTCTTGTATGCATAAATAAATAAATCTTTAAAAAAATTAAAAAAGAAATATAAATCTCAATGTCTAGAAAATAGAGCAAAAAAAAAAATTGGCCAAAATGTGAGCGTTCTCACTTGCTGAACAACGTGGCTGGGATTTTGGTATGATTTGCTTTGGGTTTCCAGCTACTTTTTCATGTATTTCCTAGTGTTCTCTACTGGCCATATGTTACTTGCAGAATGAAAAAAAAGTGAGTTGCAGGTCTTACTGTGTTGCTGCCGTAGCATCACACCACATTCAGAGTAAGGTGGCGAGAAGAGAATGTAAAGATGTCCTGGAAGGGTGGAGTGGGCTTGTAGCACGTGTTTCTAAATCCCATTGGTTCTATTATGCTGTTATGTATAAGCCTGTTATGTCCTTTTCCCACTTTCTTCTGCTCCTACCTTTCTCCTGGTGCAAACTCTTAGTCTCTTTTCGTGCATATAATGACAGTAGCCTTGGAAATGGTCTCCTGCTTCCCATCTTCCCTGTTCTGGTCCTTCCAGATCAATGCTGTTAGCTATGATCTTTGAGACACAGAACTAAAGCTATACATCCCTGCTCCTTTGGAATAAAATCATTTTGACTTCTGGGTCTCCCAGAATCTGCCCCTCACTGACCATTCCACCCAGCTGTGCCCCCTATACCTGCCATGCCTGCCCTAGGCCAGCTCCAGATGGCCTGGCTTACAATCCCCCACCCCCTGGCTCTCTGGGCCTTCTGCTTCTGAACCTTTGCACTTGTTTTCCTTCAAGGCCTCCTCAAAGGACCCCCATCACTGCCCCTTCCCTGCCCACGACCTTCCAAGGCCCCTTCCTCCTGGTTTGAATTAACATGAAAAGGTTTGCATTGTACAGATGGGCTGTCAAAGGCACACCTCTCCAGGGCCCACCCCCAAATCTGAAAGCCAGGTCTGCCTGGTAGAAGGCAGGACTGAAAACAGTTCATCACAATGATCATTTTATATAATAAAATTAGATTACATGCTTAACAAAAAGGGCATGAGTGTACCATACATGTCAATTATATAAAGGACCTTGATCTATTCTCAATCATGCTTGAGCGCATAAACACAACTTTATCCTAGATTGAGCCTAAAACTAATATACGAACAATTGCATTAAACATTTAATATTATTTTGCTTCCCCTCTCTGTGGTGATGGTTCTTAGTTAAAATGCCCTGTAGCCAGCAGCGCTACTTAGAATCATTACACTGTCCTTAGAGCTGCAACTCAAAATTGGTATCATCCTAATAAAAATAGCCATTGCAGTATCTGAGTATTTAAAGCCTCGTAGCCCTCAGCCAAGGCTCCAATCATAAATTCTTAGAGAAGAAACATCTGTTAGGTCTGATATCTTCTCTCTCTCGCCCTCCTGGCCTTACCCCACCTAACACCACGCTCATCATCATCTCCTTGTCACCAGTGAGCATTTGGAAGAACAAACAAAATATTTTCACACAGATGGCTGAGTGGCTGTGTCTCCCCATCACCATGCAGGTGCTTATGGCTCTATCACATGGACGTGACCCTGGGGTGTGGGACCCCGAGGCAGAACCACCCTCTTTACCCCACTGCCCCCCTGCATCATCGCCCCATTCTGGTAGCGTGTACACTCAGTGCTTGCAGGTGCATTGGGGTGACAAGGCAGAGGACATGATATGATTTCTAAGGTGTTGGTCAGTGTGGACTGTGATGGGCAGTGACATTGACATGCAGACAGCAGAAAGAAGCAATTCCTCCTAATTTCTCCTTCCTCTTTGTACATTTCCTTTCTGGTTCAGCACAATTACTACAATGTCCCATAAGCTGGGGAGGAGAGACGGTGGTGGCAGTGCTGGATGAGACAGGGGTCAGTTGAGTGACCTTGGCTTGCTGGTCATGCACAGTGCATGGAACCCTGGAGGAGGAGACACCCTGACAAAGACAGATGGGGTGCTCCACGAAGATCCAGACCCCATCACTGGCCTGCTGAGGATCCTGAGAGATACATATAATCCTGGAGAGCCCTAAACCTCGTCGGAGGAGGGGGCTGGTCCTTCAGACAGAGACACTGCAGCTCCCTCTTAGCTGAGGAGGTTGATCTTTCCCTCCCTTGGTTGAGGTCAATCCACTCCCTTATTTGAGGTTCCTAAATCCAAAGCTTCTGTCCACGAGTGAAGCTGACCAAATACATTCAAACTGCCCAGAATAAAAGATGCTTTGCAAAGGCCATGGCTATTTACTACCGACACGTTCTTGGGCATGGCTGGTCCTGGTCCTTGGGCAGCTGCCCCCTCTCCTGCCTCCTGTCCCCGATGGATGACCCTGCATCACCCTTCTCCAGGACCCTCCCAGGACCCCAAGCCCCGAAGCTAGCCTGTCTGGCCCCGGTCCTGCTGAGTGCACAGCACTCCAAGAGGCCCATGCTCTCTCCTCTGAGCGTGTGAGCCTAACAAACAGGACGCGATGGGACAGACACAGTGAGCATTGCTCCAGGGGGCTGGTTGCAAGGTCCCATTGACTCCTGATCTTCTAAGATACTTCGAAAGACACATCAGTACAGTCCTTCCATCCTGAGTATTGGGATCAAATTTGGGGAATGAAGAACAGTGTCTGCAAAGAACAAGGCCTTAGCCTTTACTTTTCAATTTCATTTCTACTGTAATTTTCACTTACCATCAAAATTTCCATTGGTAGGTAGCCAATTTTTGTTTTTTTAACAGAAGATGGTCTTTCCTTATCAGTATTTTCTGGGAATTTTTTTTACAGGAAAAGGAAAAGCAGTCATCTAAGCACAGGGGTTTGGGAGGCCTTCTAGTTTCTTCTCTTGCCAAACCCCACCCTTCCTTTCCCTCAATTAAACTCTGTCAACTAATGGTGAAATGCCTCTGGTCCCCTTCATACAGACAGAGGCTGGAATAATTTGTAACAGAAGAGAATTCCCACTGCCTTTTCTCACTTCCCACCCCCTGTGTCTGGTGGCCGGGACGTGTCTGGGTTTCTCTGCAAGGAGACCTGTCCCCTTCAGAAGGGCCCTGTCCCAGGTTGCTTCCCCAGACCTGCAGGATTCAGCCTGCTTCAGTTTGGGGACCCCAAACTGCAGGGCACAGCAGTTTTCCTGGTCTGTGAAGGTTTGAAAGTCTTGAGGACAAAGCTATAGCGAGCCAGGAATGCCCCCCTTTACCTCCTAGCCCCATCCAGCAAAGAACTCAAAGTCCCAATGCTGCCTTTATATTTGAAAGACTCTCTAGATAAGAGGTGACCTGATGCATTTCTGAATGCCCCCAGAGATGACAATTTAATAATATTTGAATTTAACTTAATGATGGTTGACTTGGCTCCTATGGATAAAAGAAATATACAGTTTATAAAAGATTCAGAGGAGAGAAGCTGTTTTTGCTTGTACAGAAGTTAACTCAAGGATATCAGAGAAATAGTATCTGATGTCTGAAAAAAAAGAACATTTCAAAGGTGCTTTTCTTTGGGGTTTGCAAAGCTGGCTGGTGTGCAAGGCACATTGGACACAGACTGAAGCTGAGCTGCTCCCACAAGCAGTGCGGAGCCTCGTGTGGTGGCCTTGTGGTACCCCCAGAAAGTGTCCTGCAGTCATGCTTCCTGTGCTTTTCTTTTAACCAAATTCTGTTTTTAACAAAGACAAAACTAGCTAATTGTGCATTTTTAAATAGCTGCCTAACATTCATAGATGTGTATGATTTGGATCAAAACATAAAAAAGAAGAAACCTTTTTAGTTCATCTTCTATGTATGTGCATGTGGCACAGGAGCCTGACTTCAGAGCACCGGGCAACTTTACCATCTCCAAAGCCCAAGGTGACAGCTTCACCACAATCTCAGATATTTTGCTACTGGCTGTTGGCTTGGAAAAGCATTAACCTGATTCCTTAGCTCCCCAGCTAGGGCTGGGAGTTCTCTGCCCACTTCGCCTCCCCTGCATTTCGTGTGTATCTTGAGTACTTTTCCATCCACGTGGATGGAAACATCACCAGCCAGTAATGGGCACTTAAGCCCACACTCTGGGTCCTTGCCATCATCCAAAGTCTGCTGCTGGCCTCCCCTCTAGCAGGGTAGACTCATTTTGAACTCTTATTTCTGCTCTTTCCTATGAGGTCGGTCACTTGATTTGCTTTGGATTGTTTAGGACTCACTTTTATTTATACCAGCACATTTCTAAAGCGCTCCTAACCCTGATTAGTAGGTACCCATGTTATTTAGGATACAAAGAAACTCAAATTCTCAGTAGCTCCCATAGTGCATTGTAGCTGCATAATCAGAAGCTGTTTTTCTCTCTCCTCTGACAGTCGAGGCTTGGTGAGTGGGCTCTACCCCACCAGTCCATCCAGGGGCTTTTGTCTCTGTGTGTCCAGTTGTTGCCACTTCCCAGCCACTGGGCAGAGGGCAAGAGAAGACATGGAAGGCAACCCTGTCTTTTAAGCCGGTAGCGCTGACCTCTGCCCCATTTTAATACAATGAAGTCCTGGGACCTCACCTCGTAGTCCAGCTCAAATCCTAAGTACTAGCGGAAAGGGGGAAGTAGATTCTAGGGGCACAAGTAGCATTGTGCCCCAGGAACCTTAAACTCCTAAAGGAAAAATATGAATATTTTAATCAGAATAATTTTTGACAAATTTGCAGATGAAAGGATGTGTCTTCATGATGCACCTTACCTGACTGACCATAATGTCTTCATGGAGCAAGCGTGGTTTGATCTCAGCCTTGCAGTCCTGATTCTCTGTAGGAATTTGACTCTGGGCATTCTTCTTGGGATTTGAGAGAGGCACTGAGGAAGACAACTGCCAGGATAATTGGAGTTGTCCTGTGCAGGCTAGTTTGGGGAAGAAATGGATATTTCTTTAGCATAGAGAAGAGTAAGAAAAATGAGATTGTTGTTTTAAGAAGTTGAAGGGCTGGCAGGTAGGGAATATTCAGCCCTCTTTTTGCTGCCTCTGAAATTTGACTTGTGAATAAAGGACAGAAATTGCTGGAGTTTAGCTTGAAATATAAAGGAGTTTTTATTTAGTTGCCAAAAATGGGATGGACTGATTTAACTAGTAAGCAATTCACTGGATGTCGTGTATTCCATTTCCAAAATTATTCACTCAGTTTTTAGACTTTGGAAGAATTAAGTCATTTAGGAGCTTAGAGTTGACATGGACCACCTTCGTCAGAAGAAGAAAACAATTATTCTGTGTCCATTTTTTCCTCATGAGGTACATCTGCTTGCTAGGTAGGAACTGATCCAAACTTGGCAATACTGTCAACCGCCTTGTTTGCAAAGTACTTCATCAGAGAACTTCTGAGGTCTTCAGAGTTTATATTCCTTAACCTTCAGCTGGCTGGCCCTCAGGCCATTCCAGGCTCTGCCTAAGCTTTCTTCCTAAAGTCCTTCACTGCCTCCTCACTAGAGCCATCTCTCTTGTTCTTGGGAAACCTTGTGCACGATTTTCTTGCAGCATTGCATATTTCATATTTCCCTTTTAGAGGAGATAACCATGGATTTATTTTGTCTATTGGATTTTAGGCACCTTCATTTGAGGGTCTTCTTTACTTGAACTCAGTAACTCTCTGATCTCACTGGGTTTGGGTTCAGAATCCTCTCTGCTTGTGTCTACTTGTGAGATGGTGTCCCACATCTCTCCTTGTGCTTTTCATCTCTAAAATGAGGCATTGATGGGCCTCCCTGGTGGCGCAAGGGGTTGGGACTCAACCTATGAAGTTGTTTGCAGCCTCTGCAGCACGAGTACAATCCCCGGCCGGCCAGGGAGCACCCCACATGGTGCAGCAGACCTCTCCTGGCTCACCCGCTGCTCCCCTCAGCAGTGTATTTCAGTCAGTCTGCCTGTTCTGTTCCCCACTCTGTCTCTGGTGAGTCTTCTCAACCCCCACACCTCTGGCCTGTACCCCAGTTATTGTATACATAAATAAATCTTTTTTAAAAATTAAAAAATAAAATGAGGCATTGATGAGTTCTAGCAATTATTCATTCTGACTCTCATGTGGACTAGAGTGGACACTCATTGGCAGGGCTGTCCAGACACAGGCGACTGATGGGAAATCCTCCTTTTCTGTCTGCTGTCCAGTTGGCCATGTACTGCCCTCTAGAGCTCTCCAGTTTGCAGTGGGGGGTGAGTGGCTATGAGGCTGAGTGATGACAGTGCTGCCCCCCTCCCAGGTACGTGTGCATTGCCATGGAGGCGCTGGACCAGCTGCTCATGGCTTGCCATTGCCAGAGCATCAACCTCTTTGTGGAGAGCTTCCTCAAGATGGTGGCCAAGCTGCTGGAGTCCGAGAAGCCCAATCTGCAGATCCTCGGCACCAACTCAGTAAGGCGCTGCCCAAGGGGCTCCAGAGGTGGGGGGGAAGGGGTGGGGCCTTGGGGACAATGTTGTGACGATCCATTCCTATTGGGGGTCTGACAGTTTCCCTCTTGCTTAGGGTCCTCTGTGTGAATAAAGGAGTATTTTTATGTGGATGTATAATTTAGCTATCATGATTATATAAATTTATAATGAATAAAATAGTTGATAAATAAAATTAACATAAAATGTATGATTCAGTGGTTTTAGAATATTCACAAGGTGGTAGAGTCATCACCATTACCTAACCTAGTCATCTGTAGATTGATGGTCATCAACAACGCTTTAGTAATAGATTTTTCCCTTAACTAATTTTAAGGGAGGCCCCAATAGATAGATAGAAATAGATGGAAAGGGAGGCATTCCTCTGAGAGTTGGGGGTGCCCAGAACCCACACAGCTTGAGCCCGGCTCTGGGGACTTGCTTTGAAAGTTGGTCCAGGTTATGCCTCTTTCAAAGATAAAACAAACTGAGGTGCACAGGGCAGGGGCACCCATAAGTGGAAAGATGCCAGGGACGCAGGAAACGGGGTTTCTTGCTTCGCTCTGCCCTCCCTGTCTGGCTGCCTCGATGGGGCATCGCTTATTGGCTGCCACCTTCCCACGATGCCATGAGCAGATTGAACGGGGTCCAAGCTCGAGACACTGGCCTCAATTTGAATGCCGCTCTCGTGAGAGGTTATGGTTCTATGAGAGAAGAATATCCGCTGCGTCCAGAGCTCCCAGCTTCATGTGTGTCTACAGAGGATACTTGAGTATCCCGGCGGCTTTCTTTAATGTTTTGCCCTCTCTCCTATCCCGCCCCAGCGGTCCACGCTTTCGACTCCGTGTCTTCACGCAGCCTGGTGTTAAAAGCCTTGACAAACTGTCACAAAATGTCCCCTTCTCATCCCCCTATATCTTAACAGTGCCCTTGCCATTCCCGACCTGACTTTCCTGAGTTTTTATTGCTCAGGTCACAGCTGCTGTTCTGTCCTACATGATTTGATTTAACCAGAAGATAGTCTTTCAACTTTAATTTCAGGGACCCAAACTAACAACTTATTCCCTTCTCTTTCCACTCTGCGAGCCAACTGCCTTTGATAAATTACATGTACAGTAACAGAGGGTGAAGTCTTTTGTCATGTTGCCCTGGCAACAGCTTTAGACACCGTTTCACTTGTCCCCTTTAAGATAACTATAGTCTAGAAAAGAACATCCCAGTGGAAAATAAACTAGTCAGCTGCATCCAGAGGGTGTCTCCCCAAGAAGCAGGTGGCCGCCGGCTCTAACTTTCCCCTTTAGTAGCAAATTCTGGCCCACGGCTGGCTTTTGTTAGCTACGTGCACCCTTAATCCAGATCCTGCAAATTCCTGATTCCACATCACTGCGAATTGTCTCAGTGGAGAGAGCAAGTCGCCTAATGGCGGCTGCACCACCGCCAGATGGTCAAAGGTCAGGCGATTACAAGGAAATGTAGTCAAGTAACTGCAGTGGGTTCAGAGTCCATCTTGAGGCAGCCTGTCCTAGTGCTGTCCCTCACCCAGAGGCTGTTTGCAGCTCTTGAGACCTCGGGGCTTCTCCAGTCTTCCCAAGAGGAATGTTCTTTTGCTCCTCCTCATTTCAGACCTGCCAGCAGGCCAGTGCCTGGTGTGAGTGCGGGGTGTCAATCCTGGAGTCTCAACTGGTTTCCGTGGGGATGTGAGCCTGCTTGGGGTTGGGGCGAGGGGTAGAGGGGCGTCACCCCGCAGCCAGCCCTGTTTCGACGATTTGTGTGGAAGCTGACAACATTCTATTTGGATAGAAGCTTTTGCTGCCAGGATATTGAAAGAAAGAAAAGAAAGGAGCAAAAAAAGAAAGAGAGAAAGGAAAAGAGGCAGTGAGCTCATCCTAACACCCTCACTTTGCTGGATTTCTCTGCCTGGAAATTGAAGCCCCAGTCAAATTGTCTGTGTTCGCACAACTGGAAAGCCACAGCCCTGGCTTTCCACAAGGGCTTGTTCAGCCCCGTGCCTTAACTTCTCCCCTAGAATCTGAGAGGTGGCAAGGTCAGAGGTCACCACTGTGACTGTGGTTCCAGCCTCCTGCAGCCAGGCCCGCTCCGAAAAAGCCCTTCTCTCCAAGCCAGCCCTGCCGCTCTGTAGCAACACCGCAGACCTGCCTGCATGTCCTTCAGAATCTCCTTCTTCTGCAGGGCATCTTTTTCAAAACCCTACTTACTCGAAGTTTCCAAACCTGGCCAGTGACAGAGTCTCCCTGAGAGTTTGGAAACCTACAGATCCCCTGGTCTAAGCCTGGCCACTGAGCAGCATCTGTGAAGAACCCACCCAAGTGTCTGCTTTTGGGCTCCCAGGTGACACTAGCAGCAGGTTTGGGGACCAGGGATCCCATAGTCTTAAATCTATGCAGGGTTCCTGCCTTCCCTTCTTCCTTTCCTGACTCTAATGGACCTTGTATTTGATCATCCCAAAGATGAATGAGGTTGTGCTGAGACTTGTCATAAATCCAATCCCTCTACATTATGCATTATAAAGTATAATTTTAAAAATTCAAGTGATGCCTTCAAATCTTAATGAGAATAGCTGAGCTTTGGATGATGACGAGAGACTAGGAAAATCAGGAGAAAATGTAGAACCAGGGCCAGTTAAGCTTGGAGTGTTGGGGTGGGGAAGGCAGTTTGCTTCTGCCCCTTTGCTGATGGGTCCAACTGTGTCTCAGGGACAGTGCAGTGACCATAGGTCATGACCTTTTGAGGTTCTACATTAGTGGTAAACTGAAAATATCAAATCTGAGAATGCCAAGGTCTTCTACATAAACAAGGTAAGCTATAAGCCTAATGTAGACAAATAGTAAAATATTATGAAGATGTGGGTCCTCCCTGGTGGTGCAAAGGGTTAAGCACCACAGTATGAAGCAATCTGCAGCCTCTGCTGCATGAGTTCGATCCCCGGCTGGCCAGAGAGCAACCCACATGGCACAGCAGACCTTTCCTGTCTCGCCTGCTGCTCCCCTCAGCAGTGTATTTCAGTGCATCTGCCTGTTCTCTTCCCCACTCTGTCTCTGGTGAATCCTCTCACCCCCTGCATCTCTGACCTGTACCCCAGCTCTTGTATGCATAAATAAATAAATCTTTAAAAAATATATTATGAAGATGCATGGATTCAGAGTTTGTACTTTTACCCCTGCTTCATAACACATAAAAAATTAACTCACTATAGATCTAAGACCTAAATGTGAGACCTAAAATGATCAGGCTCTTAGAAGAAATGATAGGGGTATATCTTTATGATCTTAAATTTGGCAAAGGTTTCTTAGATTTGTCATCAAAGCCAAACAATAAGAGAGCAAAAGAGATAAATTTGACTTCATCAATATTTAAAACTTCTGGGCATCAAAGGACACTATCAAGAAAATTTTTTTTAAAAATCACAGAATGGGGGGCCTCCCTGGTGGCGCAAGGGGTTAAGCATCAGCACTATGAAGCTATCTGCAACCACTGCAGCATGAGTTTGATCCCCGGCCAGGGAGCTGACCCACATGGCACAGCAGACCTCTCCTGTCTCACCCACTGCTCCCCTCAGCAGTGTCTTTCATTAGATCTGCCTGTTCTTCTCCCTACTCAGTCTCTGGTGAATCCTCTCACCCTCCCTACACCTCTAGCCTACACCCCAGCTCTTGTATGCATAAATAAATAAATCTTTAAAAAAATCAAAGAATGGTAGAAACTACAAAACAGGCAAAGGACATAGTCTTTTATCCAGAGAAAATAAACAGATAGTTGACAAGCACAATAATTGCTAAGGAAATACAAATCTTTGTACCCACTGGAATGGTCATAAATAAAAAAGAAACATAAAATGACAAGAGTTGGAGGCGGGGAGGGATGTATAGAAATCAGAACGCCTGTGTGTTAGGAGTGGCATGTGAAGTGATGCTGTCACTGTGGAAAACCCGGTGCCTCAAAAAACAAACATAGAATTACCAGATGACTCAGCACTTCTACCTAGCTATATGCTCAAAAAATTTGAAACAGGGACTCAAAAACACCTGTACACAAATGTTCATAGCTGCGTTATTCACAGTAACAGTGGAAACCACCTAGACCTTCACCTGTCGTAGGATTCTATTCATAGAAGATTCCAGAATAGACAGACCCATAAAGACAGAAAGCAGGTGGTGTTTGCAGGGGGCTGAGAGGGAGGGATGCAGAGCTGACTGCCTGCCGGCTACAGGGTTTGCTTTTGGGGTGAGGAAAATATTGCAAGACATTATGAAGGTATTAAAATGCCACTGAACTCTACCGTTTAAAATGGTTGATTTGATGTTCTGTGAATTTTCCCAAAATCAAAAAAAAAAATTGCACTCTCTTGAGTCTTGGATCAATGGTGTTATAGGAATTTGTGTTTTTACTGTACGTGACCTAAGTCAAGGATGCACCGAAGGCTGCCAAAATGAGTCAGAGGAAGAGTAGCTTCCCGGCTTCCCCAGCACTGGGGAGATTCGGGATGCTGAGGCAGAGCCTTCCTGCCGTGTTCTCAGGCTGCCCTGCCCTTCAGCAAGCCCTGCCTCCCATGCCTCCTTTCCCAGCTCCAGCGCCCACCTGGCTCCCTCTCTGGAGCTGGAGGGCACCCACTCTGAGCCCTGCCCCGGCCTCCCGGTCCTGCCACCGCCCATTCTGCCTTCTCCACCCAGCGCCCCGGCTGACGCCCTTCCTCACGAAACCCCGAGGCCTGGGGTCCCTGCACAGAATCCTCACGATTTCACTGGGGCTCTCAAGGCAGATGCTCAGTCCATCTTTAA